>NC_091118.1:70262519-71638769 GCF_040183065.1 Periplaneta americana
CTCCAACATATTTAAAGAGCTCAGAGTTCAGCCCATCTTCTCCTGGGGCTTTTCCATTCTTAAAAATTAAAATTGGATTAAAATTGGATTTAAATAAGGTACCCCATCCTATAATTCCATATATAATTATTACCGATTGAAATAAAGTTAAGTAGGCTATATTGTACGTAATAAACTTATTGACAAGTAATTCCTCCAGCCCTACGTGTTATATTTTTCGAACACCCAGTACCTCATCAAACTCTGCACGCTGTATGTGTCAACAGACGAATCACCATATGTAAGTGATTGTTGGTGCTTTTATTGACGTCATCCCTATGTGATTTGAATTTTAGCCGGTGCTACTGCTTCTGCTGCTGCAGCAGTCATGGAAAATGTAGATTGCGCAATGCGTTGTTGTTTTGTTCGGGTCCCATGACACCTGGCAAAGATAATATTTAGAGCAGGTGGCTTGGCAGGGCTCACTCCCCTTGGCAATTATTGTAATGATATTCGTCCATGAGGCATGTGCCATACGTTGCTTTGTGGCAGCTTAAAAAAATAACAAACAGAATTTGTTTGGATTCAGAATTAAAATAATCGCCTCTCGTCCGGATCAAAAACTTCCCCCGGAGTCTCATGTATTATAACTGAGGTAACCAAACAGATTTCGTGTGTCGGTGTGAGTACTGTCCTACAGTGTCACCATAATAACTACGAATAAAGGGGTTGGTATGAAAACTGAAATTATTTGTTTTTACTAGATATCGAATTTTTAGGCACTAAAAATTGAAAATTTTAGGTGCCTAAAATAAGCTCAATAAGCACATTTAATCAAGGCTTCAGACTTATTTATTTCACTGAAATTTTACACTAAAATACACACAACAAGCCACAAAAAAATTATATTCAAGAAATGGAGGCAGACAACTAGTAATATTATAATTGAATAGATTATTTTTGAAAAGTCACATGTCCACTTTCGTCAATTTTACAGGAGATGCAAAAAAACAGTTTATTATGCAAATGGTTCTATATGGTGTAATCAGATCATTTTTATTCGACGACAGAGGTGTAAAGTTACATTTACATGCTTGAACTAATGGTAACACCACTAAAACGTAATTGTAATATATATATATATATATATATATATATATATATATATATATATATATTTATGATGGACTTGTGCCCTTTTAATAATAAACAATAAGTAAAACATAATTAAATAAATTTTTATGTTCTTAAATGTGTCTTAACTATTACTGACTAACAAATACTTAGGAATATAACTGTTACGAACATTATTTTGCTGAGGAACGATCTCTTATTTCTGAAATAAAGTATAAGAACTTTTAAGTTTCTTCATTAAACACTTCCTCTGAAGTTTTCAGTCATCTTCATTGTTTCTTTCTTCTGTCAACCACTGGAGAATTTCTTCATAAAATTGAAGATATTCAGGAAGTACATACTGCATAACTTTGCTGACATCTTCAACTTTCTTCTTATTTATTGGTACTTTTCCATAATATGCTCTACTTTCAAATAGTTTCAAGTCATTAGGATACATCGCATTGGTTCTAAGCAGTGTGTGTGTGTGTGTGTGTGTGTGTGTGATTACTCCATCGATATACTCGTATTATGTGCAACCACTGTGCCCGGGGACTTAACATCAAAAACCGTAATTGAATACTGTGAAATTTGAAAGTATATTTTCACATCTTTAGGCATTCCTTTCCCTAATGATTCAACTACTTCCTATTTTGTAACTGTTGTAAACAAAGAATGGAATCATGGGGTTTTATATTGTACATCATGCAAAGAATGATGGGAGAAGAATAGAGTTTGTTATTGATAGATCATATGTATTATTATTATTATCATTATTATTATTATTATTATTATTATTATAACTATTTTTTACCAGTGTTTATTATTGTCACACTAACATTACTTATCCAGCTTTCGTTATTTACTTTCATGTTGTTTTATGGTCTAGATATTAATGTAAGAACTATGTAAGCAATTATATTCAATTAGAATTAGAGTCTGGCTGGGCGGAAGAGAAGCCTACTGGCCTTAGCTCTGCCACATTAAATAAATAAATAATAATAATAATAATAATAATAATAATAATAATAATAATTATTATTATTATTATTATTATTGTTATTATTATTATGTTCTGAACACGTGCCCTTTCAATACTAAATAGAAACTCGGTAGAGTGCACATACTTGTGCCTTTTCTTCAGCAAACGTTGCGCTACACTAAGAAGAATATGATGGTGGTCATAAGTCAATTTGTCAAAAAAGTGGACATGTGATCTTTTAATAATAATCGATTCAATTATGAATACAGCTGCATAAATTTAATCTATTTAAAAAAATTAAATAATTATTACACTTTTCAAGTTATTTTTAATTCAGTTTCATGCTTATTCTTTTTCATAATTATCTGCACAGTACATCACCAGAATTGTTTCTAAATTCTCCACAGTTAATCTTTGCCTTTTGCCAGTGAGAATGATTTTGAAAGCAGAAAATTTTGTTTCTACTGAAAAGATATGAGATGAGCAAATTTTAAATTAGCTACAATGACATCAATACCTACTGGAACATTTACGTTTTCCCCTAATGTCACTCTTGATACTTTTCCCAATAATCCTACATTCTTATTTAGTACATTGCCCCACTTACTTTTAACTTTTTTCCCCAGTTTCACCCAAACAAATAGATTGGTTTTTACGTTCTAATAGTTCAGGTATGAATGAAAAGTTTGATCTTATATAGGCAATATCTTTTTTTTTTTTTTTTTTTTTTTTTTTTCACTGACGGACCATACAGAGGCGAAGAGAGAAGTTTCCTTGGGAGGGGGGACAAAGCAAAAGCATGGAATCCTGATATAACAAGGTTATGGGGGACATTATTTACCTTTTCCCCCGTTATAGCTTGACCGTGGTACAGTATATCGGGATTTTGTTAAAGGAATTCCCACGTTTTCCAGCATGGTGATGCTCCTCTCTATCATGGAGAAGTTAGCACCCACATAAGAAAGCTCGTTCCGGAGGTTCTTTTTTCACATAATTTTTATATAACTTCGAAATTATTCTTAGTTTTATCACAGACAAATTTTGAATTTAAATAATAAATGTGGAAAAATAAGGAAAGATGTTAAGATTTTTGTTGTTGTTTAGTCAACTGTCTGAACCTCACAAGCGATACCAAGAAGGCACCACTTATGAGGCAACTGGGTCAGGAGATAATGGGTTAGAATGGCCAGTTCCTTTCCACCTCCATCACATACATCGTCGATTAACTACATATTACACTAGTCAGATACATACAAACAATTGTTTTTCCTCTGACACATATCGTCAAGTGAGATGTACTACCTCGTAATAGATGTAGGGTAAAGTTTCCTAACTCCGTGATACCCCTAATCCCGTAATACTTTTTTTAAAATTGAATGTCAGCCAAAGTTTTGCCGTTAGAACACAGCGCCAGACATCTTTCTCAAAACAATACATCTTTCGCCTACTTTTGAGATATCTGTGAACTTTCTAGCAAGATACCAAGCCCGTAACATTCAGTGAAAAAAAATATATCACGGAATTAGTAGTATCACGGAATTAGGCAACTTTACCCTACATATCATCCAGAACCTCAATCAGAGGAGGATGTTAAGATATGCCTTCAAATATGCAAAATAAAAATATATATGCATTTCAAAGGGAAACTCCTCAAAGTATTTATTTATGCAAAATAAAGGTAGCTTCATTCGAACGTAAAAACCATGATCGGCAAAGATCAACTTTTACTTTTTCAATATGCTAAATCAGTAGTGTCAGAGTTATAAGCTCCAAAACCGGTTGTGGAGCTAGAGTCGGAGCGTGAACTTGCTTATGTCTGTGGAAACACCGGAGCACGCAACGAGTCTAGTGGAGCGCTCCGCTCCGTTTAGGCTCTGTCTGACAACGATGTGCTAAATCAATAAAAACATACAGTTGTATGAAGTTGCGCAGTCTAGTTATGATAGACGTACGGACAAACAGAGATAGAATTTGAATGTAGATTTTGTAGAGTTGTGCCGAAATTTCTCTAAGGGGCTAAGTAAGACAGTAAAACATTTCGTTTTTTGTCACCGACGTCAGAGGTCAAAACACAAAGCTTCTTTAATACAAAATCAGTGTACTGTCCCGATTTATATTGGAGGCGAATGATATATAGTATGAGAGCAGAAACCGTTGTTAACTCAAAATCGGTGAATTTACTATCATTTTTGAACCCTGTGTCCATTGTACAGATTTAATACACTAGCCAGGTAATGCGCCTACCGATTTCCATCTGTAGGAAGTATAGAAAGACGTCATATCTAGTAAGAAATGAACAAGAATCTCGAAATCTGGTATCGGCGTCACATTTTATAACCTTCTAACTTCACCCGGACCACTTTAAGTGTACTAAAGCTTTTACAACTTCTCGAAATGGGATCAAGTTTGAACGGGAAATCGGCAATGGCAAAGTACCTCCGCATTACACTTTTAACATCTTCCTGTACAAGTTTTCTGCTAGATATGTGATAGCTTGTGGAAGTTATTGCCATACTCAGAATATTATGCTGTGAAATTCAGGACCCTGCTTCGTCGAACTTGTTTGGTAGATATACGTTCTTTATTTAACAGGCATTTTAAACCACACAGCTATTCACAAACGGTGAGATTGAATCGTAATTGTAATTCTTTATTTATCGTCCCATTAAAAAAAACAGAGGCTTTTAAGGGAGGATGAAACGATGTTCGAACGTTAATGAATTTATACAAAGCAAACACATGGATAAATTAATTAGTGAAAGAATATATGAAGAATCCATTGCAAGAATGATGGACGTCATTTGGAATACATTTTGCAGGAGAAGCAATTGAAAGTTTGAAATGCTTAGCGCTCAAAGCTTAACTGTGATTTTCCGATCATTACTGGACAATGACTATCAGTGTTAATGCCATATAACTCTCTATATACATTCTATGTCTTAAGCTATGCAGTCTTGGTTCATTTTCGGCAAGAAAGTGACATCCATCATTCTTGCAGTGGACTCTTCATATGTTAATTTTTGACGTGAATAAGTTTATTCTTTCGATGGCAGTATGAAAATGACACGCGACACTTTTCGACAACGTTTACATCTCATAAACCTCTTAAGTCCTACAGTGGTTCACAACCAGTGTGTCGCGACACACTTGTGTAGCGCTGTCCCATGGAGTGTGTCGCAAAATTTTGGAATTGAAAAATAAATGTCGTGCCATCCAGGAAGTCTCTTTACAACGTATTTTTTTATTTACAACGAAGTTTTTGATATGGTACATTTTATTTTGAGACAGACTTTACCAATGAAACGTGAACACCTGCAACAATGCTCAGTTTAATTTTTCTGTCTGGCGATAATTCCAATGAAAGTGAACACCTGCAACAATGCTTAGTAATTCGTTTACTCTTCCCACTTGGTTATAAACAGAGTTTAGAATTGTTAGAACATAATATTGATCAGTCTATACGTGTGAGTGGGGGATAGTGCGATTATTTTATCAAAAGTGCTTTATTTAGATTTTTATGGACAAATTTTTAATTAAAAAACACAATTTGGGTTAGATGACAGCAGTGCTAATTCAAATAATGTGAGCGAAAATTACCTTCAGGGTTCGCAAAAACGTACTGCGTTTCGTAAAATATTATAGTGATGAATACTTGCAATATGGTTTTACATGGCGATGAGATGAATATAAACAAAATCCTGAAGATGATTTACGTGCTGGCCTGTCAATCATAAGGCCACGAATAGAGAAACTCTATGCAACCGACCAAAGCGCAGACTTCATTTTCCAAAAATGATAATAAAAATCTTTTATCGAACATACAGCATAGATAGGTTGATATTTTTGACACATACATTTGTTTTTTTTCTAATGCCACTCAAGTTGCTAGATGTTTTTATAGGAATTTTCGATTGCATGTTAACATCGACCTATTTACAACATTGAATAATCGACACTACATAGAAAATTATTAGTACTCTTTTCTGACGGAACGCTCTGGAACAGCTTTTTTGTTACATTTTTCATCATGGAACCGAAATATGTGTGAAGAACTATGTTTTTAATATTATTTTTCTTTGAATTCCGCTTAGACCTCGAAAGTCCTAGTTGGACGAAAAGGAGGTTAAAAAGACAAAATTCCCCTGCAGTGAACAGTAATAATTTTCCCGTTCGCTATAAAATATTCTACACAGAGTTCCACCACTTTTTTCTCCAGAAGAAAAGCACTGGTTGTTATTCATTATTAATAATAAAAACAAATAAGTGTGTCGCGATATCGTGGGCGTTCAGTAAAGTGTGTCGTCAGTCAGAAAAGGTTGGGAACCACTGGTATACTATACCATACTTCATACTTGTTTATAATATAAGATGTATTGCAGAGACCCGAAGTATATTATAATATACCTGCATTTGTGTCCTAACTGTAATCTGCAGAATTTTTTCAAAATTTTTCATCATGACTTTTTTTTAAGTATAAAATTTTACTGAACTTTAATAAAAAAAGAACAAAGATCTCAGCACTCAGGAGGATACACTACACAACCTAGAGCTAAGTAACATACACTATCGTGTAGAGGACATAATGATGCACGAGATAACATAACAATCACTTCCGCTGATGACGCCATCACAGCGCAGCTAGTGAAAACGAAATTGCGCGGATTATAATGCCGTTTTGTTTTATTATCGGCTGTACCTTTTGACTGAGTGGACGTAATTCGATGATCGAGGTGTCACTTGAAAGGGACTGATGATATCTTGAAGGCATAATAGACAGCTGTACAGTGACGTTTAAAACAGGCGAATAGTGCGCGGGTAAATTGAGATTTGGCGACAGAATTTCAAAATGTCTGAGATTGTCACTCAAAAAGCAAAGACGAAATTATTGAAAGGACTTCAGGATCTTAGATGACATAGAGACGAATCGATTGATGTGCATAAAAGGAATGGTGAACGTTGTAGTCAGAACGGAAAAGACGCGCACAGCGCGAGCGAGTGCAGCGTTTTTGCTAAAAGGGATTGTTACTGCTGAAATTCTATGAACAATGTATTCAGGAATAAAACTTGCGGATGGGTCTCCGATATAGCCTACCACGATATTTTTGTCAATGACAGGGCCCTTAACTTGCAGATATTCAATCTGACTCTAAGTGCGTGCTGATACTGTAGAATGATGATGATGATGATGATGATGATGATGATGATGATGATGATGGAGAATTGCTGATATTGTCACAGCAGAATCGGAATAATTATTAGAGAAAATCCCTGTGTTGCTTGGACCACGGGCTTACACAAGTTATAAATTCAAGGTAGAGCGGGATTTGAACTCAGACCTTCTAGCTTATAAGTCTAACATGGCAGCTCTGAGCCACAGTGGTGGTTATGTAAATTTAATATATTTTTAATTTTGTGTAGTTTTCTCAGAATCGTGGATTAAAATACGTGACAACACTTCGTATATTTTGCTGACGATTCCTCCGGAAGTACGATATTTCAGCACAGCTATTTGGGTGAATGCTTAAGACAAACTAGTGAAGTTCCTTCTGTGGAGTGTGACACTGTATGGGGCAGAAACATGGACACTACGACGAAGTGAAGAGAAACAACTAGAAGTATTTGAAATGTGATATGGAGAAGAATGAATCGGATGAAATGGACAAACAGAAAATAAAGCTGTGCTGAAAAGAGTGAGTAAAGGAGAAATAATTCTGAAAAAAAAAAAAAGATCAGGAAGAGAAATTGGCTGAGTAGAAATTGCCTACTAAACGATGCACTGGAAGGAATCGTTCCTGATTTGAGCAGAGGAAGTTATACTACAGTGGTGCATATTCAAGTCTGTACGGGCAAGCGCGCGCCATGGGCAGATAGCTCAGCGCGCGGGTCAGAGAGGAAGGGGTTCAAAAGTTGTCCATAGACAAGTTAGGTAGAGCAGGAAATATTCCTCTGGAGTTGAAGCTGGAAATAATGGATCTTTCACATGCTACATTGTTGAAATGGACCCATAATGATGCATTTCTTTGCTTTACAATTCCTTAAATTACGAAATGTATCCGAAGATTGTTAAATTTACTGCGAAAATTACAATATTACGATTGTCAGCAGCATATATTGTACATAACCGTGAATAAGGACCAAGATGTCCGATGGTAGTTAGCGCGCTATGCTTAGATTTGCTTCTTCAAATAATATTTTACATCTTAAAAGGTTTATTGTCGCATAACAGTATCGCTTTTATAATGGCAGTGATGTTATACTCAACCAGTTTGAGAAGTTTTTTACGTGGACTCAGTTATTTTCAAAGTATTTACTTGGTACTGAAAATTATACGCTAACTTTTGGTTGGCTATTAAAAATCTCATGTATAAAATCTTCTGTTATGAAATAATTTTATTGAATTTATTAAAAAGATAAAGGAAAGAGTAAAGAATTATTGTAACTCGATTTTAATTAAAGTTCATTTTGTTTTTAATTGGTTATTTAAAAACCCTGTTTCAACTACGAGGTGGGCACGAATATTCGAGTTGTTTCTCAAGGCTGGTTCACAATAAGTCGGGAACGTAAACGACAACGAGAACGAGAACGAAAAAAAAATGTTAAAATGTATTTAAATGTGAGCGTTCACAATAGTTAATTGTGAATGCTCACATTTAAATATGTTTAATTTAACACTATTTCCGTACTCGTTCTCGTTGTCGTTTCCGTTCCCGGTTTACTCTGAACAGCCTTGAGAAACAACTCGAATATTCGACAAACAGAACAGTGAGACACTCCGCGAGACGGAAGAGTTTTGCATATTGACTACAGCGCCAGGCGTTTAATAGCAATATATAATTTCTATTTTTCGTAACCGGTTGTGCACAACTCTAATATACATTGCAGCCAGGTAGCACGCAGAGTAAACGAAGATCCATGATATAAGATTATGAACAACATTAAGATTTGTGGATCGTATGCGGGTACTAAGACAAAGGTGGAAAATAGGGAAAGATTGGAGAATGCTGGATTTGCAGTCAAAAACCTGCCTTGGGCAAAAAACTATGATTGATTGAATGAATGAATGAATGAATGAATGAATGAATGAATGAATGAATGAATGAATGAATGAATATGAATGTGATGGAAAGGAAATCAAAGACTGACTATTAAAAAGTCTTTATTGCAAGAGAATTGGGTCTGTAGTTGCAGCTCATGGAAATAGCATATCCTCAACTGAGTGAGATGCTTAACGAATTCGGCCCTAAAGGCGCGAGAGCACCAAGGGTTTTAAACCCTAAATGGACTTAGAGCGAAGAGAGAGCTTTAAAATTAATTCATATACACAATTTGCTTTGCAGCTGAATGTTAGATTTCAATGCGGGGGAATCTCGAAGTGGAAAGGACTGGGTCGTACCTCGCACGGGTCCTTTGTGCCATTATACATTTGCGTTTCAAAGAGCCCCGCCGCCTAGCCATCAATCACTGCCGGTCTTCAGGCTTAGAACAGAAAGTGGAAGGGTTGAGAGAGGGAGATTTGCTGCGTCCAATATACTCGTGGAGGGGAGGGTGTCGAAAGGGGACAAATTGCCTCCCCTTTTAGTAAGGGCATGCAGTCCCGCATAGCGATGTGCTAGTCCTCTTCACTTCTAAAGCTCTTTGGCTGTCAATGACAGACCGTGCACGGGGTTCTAGCTCTCTCGTCCAGGGGGTTGAAACAACCCCGCAACCCCCTTATTCTGCTCACATTCTCAAATTGTCGGTGGCTTCACATTTTTACGCTCGCAGTTCTGTTGCCATGTGGTAAGGACACGCAAGCAAATTGCTGCAGGTTATGTAAATACATTACCATACACCGCGCCGCGTCTTACTTACAATTTTTCTCATTTCGCTGCGTCAGCGGTGTGTTGAAACTGGTCTCATTCACGTCATATTTACGCTTCTAATAAAAGGAGCGAGACACATTTCCTTATTACACTGTGTTAAGGGTAGAACAAATATAAGTTACGGATGGAAAATTGAAATTACTCTTCTAGAATGCCCTGAAAATACCCTCAGAAAAATGAAGATATGGTCCAGTCAGCTAATGAGTTTTTGGTAGGCAGGTTTGCTACAAGTAATTAATTTTTTCCTAAGCTTATCATAATATTTTATTATTGCTATTTTATATTCTGAACAAGACCTTGTCCACACCTGTGGAGTAACGGTTAGCGCGTCTGACCGCGAAATCAGGTGGCCCGGATTCGAAACCTGGTCGGGACAAGTCACCTGGTTGAGGATTTTTTTCCCTGGTTTTTTCCTTCTGTCCAATATGAGCAAATGCTGGGTAACTGTCGGTGCTGGACCCCGGACTCATTTCACCGGTATTATCACCTTCATTTCATTCAGACGCTGTATAACCTGAGATGTTGATACAGTGTCGTAAAATAACCCACTAAAAAAGAAAAATTGAAAAAAAAAAAACAAGACTATTGTTGAGTAGAGGTTAGATACGGCAGGCCTACATTTTTACCAAGATACAGAATAAGCGTGAGTCAAGATATTAATTCCAGGGTTTAATCTCTTGGATATTTCAAACAGAATTTTACTCCTTTTTCTTTAAATTTCGAAAAAAAAAAAAAAAAGATTTAACACTAGAAGGACCAACCGGTCATTTTTACCCATTTTGATATTTAAATTATTTAAGCTATATCTCCTCTGGGTAGGCCTTTTGGTTTATCAGATTCGTTCTTCAAGACTTTTATTGAATTAATTATCTTTAGTTTCCCTGAAAATTTCAAGTCCCAAACATTATTATTTATGGGCGTAACAAGTACAGCTATCTAGAAGGACCAACAGGTCATTTTGACCGGTCTGCATTCTCTTATTTTCATGCAGCAGCAAACTACAAATACCTATATTACTGTTTTATTATCGTCTTTCGCCGTCTAACAATGAACTCAATAGGCCTACAGTGTCGTCATGTGACAAGTTTATTGAATGTATGCAGCAAGTCTTTCACATTACCGAAAATATTCCCTTTACATTTCGGACTCGCACTTAATTCAAGTAAGACTCAAGCTATAATTTTGGCCATAAGCGTTTAGTTAACTCTCTTAATAACAGTAATATTTCAGTTTGTTACCCTTAACAACACTCTAATCCCTTATTCATCTGTCGTAAAAAATCTTGGCTTCTTTTTCGATAATAACCTAAATTGAAATTTTCAAGTTAAAGAAACGATAAAAAAATCTGTTCCTCCATTCACTGTTTGAGTCGCTTAAGAAACTTCTTGCCCCAGCAACTAAGACGTACCCTAGTACAAACCCTAGTAATGCAGCATTTCGATTATTGTGACGTATTGTTAAGTGATCTAAGTTCTGAACTGTCAGTCAAGTTACAGCGAGTTCAGAATATTTGCGTCAGATACGTATGCAACATCCGACGATATGATCACATATCACCGTCCTTCGCAAGTCTTTCGTGGCTCCGACTTAAAGAACGTAGAACTTTACACTCCTTGTCATTGCTCTTTCGAATTCTGCACACTTTAATACCAAATTACCTTTCGTCTCGTTTCTCTTATCTATATTATACCCACGACGTAAATACCAGATCACTTATCTGCGGCGCGTTAAGTATATCTCTTCATAGAACATCTCGTTATTCATCATCTTTTACAGTATCCACCTTGCGACAATGGAATTCCCTGTCACAAAGTATTAGGGGCTGCAATACAATAAACACTTTTAAAAACAGCTTAAAAGATAACCTTCTTAGCATTTCACTCCAATCATACTGACTTAAACTATCACTGTTTACATTGTTACTCCTTCCTTTAGACATGCATCCTGATAGTGCTGTATTTTCAAAATTGTCTCATAATAATCTCTTTCTATTATCTAACTTTTTTGAAATATATTAACATTCTATGTATTTTAGCTTAATTCTGCTACATAGTTTGTATTTCAGTGTTTAATTAATAGTTCATAGTATTTTTTTGTTTAATTCGTAAATAACTCTTGTATACATGTAGCTCTTATCTAAATCAAATTGTTGAATTCTTTGTAAGTTGATACATATGTATGTATACTTTTTGCTGGTTGAGTGGAAGAGAAGGCCTTACGGCCTTAACTCTGCAAGCTAAAATAAATTATTATTATTATTATTATTATTATTATTATTGTTATTATTATTATTATTATTATTATTATTATTATTATTATTATTATTATTATTATTATTATTTACATAGACTGGTTGATACTCAGAAGAACATAGAAAAACAATAGGGAGTTTTAACCGCTTTCCTGTGACATTACAATACAGTCAATATATTTAGAATGTTAGCGGCAGTTCTTTTAACAACTGTGTGAAGTATTTCATTAGTGTATCTCGAGATTTCTATTCGCCATTTACTGTAGTTCTTTTGGAAACATGGCTCGAAAGGGTTTGAGTGATGAAAAACATCTGGCACGAAAGATTATGACTCTGAGCGATGAAGAATTTTGCATTGTTTTAGAAAAATTGTCAGAAATAGATTCGGAGGGAGAATATCGAGTTAGTGTTTGTGACGAAGATGAGAAAGGTAATTCTAATTATATCTCGCAAGATTGTATATCTCATCAGTGTTCAAGAAACTAAGAAGAAAGACCTGTTACAGTAGATTGGTGGGTGTCATAGCAGAAATAACACCACATATCTGCGCAAAGTGTAGAGTAACAAAGTTTTGTGTGGCCAATGTTCTGCAAGAATAATGTATGTGTGTGCAAGATGTGATTATAATAAGCAATAGACGATAGATACATTCAGAAAACATAAAGTGGGCCTATATATTTACAAAATATTTAAAGTAAATTGAGTAAACATGAATAATTCATTGTACATAATATTAAGAACATAATTGCATCGGAGAAATGGTAGAATTAAACTTTTTGGATTTACGCATATTCATAATAAATTCCAGGATAAATTTTGATATTTTCAGAAAACCTACCTCTACTGACCACACCATAAGCAAAGATTCAAATCACCCTGAAACGCATAAATATAGTAAATTTAGATTTCTTATTACCAGATTGCTAATGGTTCCATTAAGTAAAAAACGGTTCAATAAAGAGTATGCTTATATCACTAATTTAGCAAGGTCCAATGGCTTCAATAAACGGGTTATAGATAAAATATTTCATAAACGAAAAAGCAAGCTATTACGTAACTAGCATACCACACTTTCGGCAAATTCTCCCATTGCAAAAAAGGAACGAGTTAGTATGACATACTTTGGAAAAGTATCCAACCAGGTTAGTAATCTATATAAAAAAACATGGCATTGAATTAACATTTCGTACAAATAATAAACTCAATAACATTATTTCTAATAAACTTAATACAATCGACAAGTATCAGAACGGAGGCATATATATGCTACAATGTAAGAACTGCTCACACAAATACAGGACAAACTCGTAGAAATTTCAAAACCAGGTACAGCGAACACGTCGCAGACTTTAAATATAATAGGAGAAAGTCCAAGTTTGCGACCCACTTAATCGAGAATGGCCACGAGTTAACTAATATCAATGAAGCTTTGCACGTAATACTTCCCCTAAATAATTGCATACACATTACCGCAGCTGCAGATTTTCATATAGCCCGGGCAACTAAATTAGGCATACCGCTTCTAAACGAACATATTCCAAACTTACACAACCCTTTATTCAATCTGAACGCACATAACCCACGTGATGGCTTATCAACCTATAACCATTCTCCCCCCCCCCCTTCCACCGTCAGCTGTAACCTAGTTCACGTAATATTAATTGTAAACGCCGCGCACCAAACAGTTGTCTTTTCACCTTCTGCGTCTACAGGGATATCTCCATAGCACTCATGATAGTAAGTTGGATTTGTTCAGCTTCATTTCCACAACATAGTTAAATACATCATAGGTCTAGCTATTACTTAACAAATTGCGATCAAATCTCATTAGCATTTCAATTTATTTAGTACAACTGTTCCGTGCGCTCGCGTACATATTTTTACATCGTGATGTTTGTATCTAGGTTTATGTGGCTTATTAAGCTTTTCGCAGCTATATCAGTATTTTGATCTATATATGCACTTTGTTCTGTTCTTGTATATGACCCTCCATTATAAGTTGGTATAATAGGCATCACAACTTGATACATATTTCTTTCTTCCCCCACAGCTGATTCACCAAATTTCAGTCAGTTCTGGTCATCACTACAGACACCAATCTGTTTCAATTGCAACTTCATCGCATATGTTTTAATCTAATTTTAGTATTTAATAACTTTTAACAAATTTGATCATGGCTCACATAGCCCAATTTTAATACTGTAATGTTTTAATGTCATTGTATGTTCAACCACTTCTAAAGAGATTCATTTTAATTGTTTTTAATTGGTTTATTTATTTGTATCAAACACACACATGTACCACTTTCATATATATAGGCATAAACTTTTCTGAAGATGGCTTACTCAAGCCGAAAACGTTAAAAACCAAATAAATGTGACAAATTATTGTAAACTAATATTTGTTATATAGATAAGCACTGACGGTTCCTGACAAAACTCCTATTGTTATAAGCATGAAAGTTTGGAGTTTGTAAACTTTCATGTTAACGTCAAATGGCAATGTTAAAATCATTGTTTATGTGAATCATTGTGAATGTTCCTATTTGGTAACCTGGACGCAAATTTCTGTGTTTATATTACTGTTATGTTTAATTTTCATTGTGAATGGGCCTTAATATGTTAGTAGTTATATAGACTTAAAATAAATGTTATGTTTTATTTAACGAAGCACGCAACTGCCGAGGTTATATCAGCGTCGCCGGTGTGCCCGAATTTTGTCCCGCAGAAATCCTTTCACATGCCAGTAAATCTACTGATATGAGCTTGTTGCATTTAAGCACCCTTAAATGCCATCTACCTGGGTCGGGATCGAAACCGCAACCTCGAGCACAGAAGGGCAGCGCTATACCAATTACAATACCGAGGACGACTACACAGTTAATAAAACAAATTTTTCATTTACGCATAACAATTTTTTCTTAGAAGAGTGTATACCGGTCTCAAATTATGTTCTGAAATTAACTCTCAACTCTTTAATTACAGTCACTAAGTCTGTAGTAAGATATTATTTCAAATAAAAGTTTCTAATAAGAGAAAAATTAACGATAAAACGTGCGGTGCTGGTCGTACTAGATAGTTTGAAAGTTCCGATCCTCGTAATGATAAATGGAAAGTTTAATAGCGTATTTATGAAAAATGGTGACTAATTCCCAATATTCTCAGTCAGTTTAATAATAATCTTTATTAAACACAAATCTGTACAACTTTCAATCATTTCTTATTTGTTCTGGAGCTAGCTCGGGATCTCGCAGATGAGAACGATTGTGGAGTATGGTGAAATGAGGTTGATGATAATGGTAAGGGAAAATAGGAGAACCCCGAGTAGAACTACTCGCACCCGCTTTGTCCACCACAAATTCTTTCAAGACCTAGATGGAGATCAAACCCGAGCCACCACCGTAGGAGGTATCTGTGTTTTAATGTCACTCATATTTTTATGGCTGTTCATTGTGGGTCCCTATCACCACGGCATGGCGCGTGCTCAGGTTGCGGATAGAGGAGACTGCTATAGATATGGAGAGTAGCTGCGAATATTCACCGTGTCCCGCTTAGAGGGATCGAGAAATAAATGCTCAACACTTAAAACCAGATAAAGATATCGTTGAGGTAGAGAAACTCCAAGTTTACGCAACAAAGTTTGAGAACAGCTGCATGCGTAACTTTCGTTTGTTCGTTGCTAAAATAAGCCTGGCGCCATGGGAAACATGTGGACACCACAACAGAAAGTTCAGTGTGTGCTATGGCTAGCAGAAGAAAAATCTGTTACGCGAGTACAATACCGTGTTTTTCGTACATGGATCGGAAGACGAGGACCCATTGCCTATCCAACCAGACCACCCGATCTGACCCCCTTGGACTTTTTTTTCTGAGGCTTTGTGAAGGATGCTGTGTACCAAAGAGGAAGAGCTAACACTTTGGAGGAACTGAGGTAACGCATCACAAATGCAGCTGCGCTAGTGACTCCACAAATGCTACAGCACAGTTGGCGGGAAATTGAATACCGTATAGATGTCTGCAAGACAACTCAAGGCGCATACATCGAGTTGCATTGAGCATTCTCCGAAACTCGGAGATTTTGTACTTCGAGTTATGTAGAAAGGTATGTTAATAAACCATTATTTACATTTGAAATTACCACTTATTTCTCGATCCTTCTAAGCGGAACACGGTGTATTGAATAAGCAGTCGCGGACAGCCGGTGAGGGGTGGTCCTCCAGCTTGGGGGTTGGGCGAAGAGCTAACAACCCATCACCGTAAAAAACAGCTTGTTACGGAACCCCAAAATAAGCCTCGGAATGGGACTGGTTCTCTGGCACGACCACAAGAAAGGAATAAGGTATGAGATGGGCACGACATGTAACACATATGGACGAATCCAGAAATGCATATAGAGTGTTAGTTGGGAGGCCGGAAGGGAAAATGCCTTTGGGGAGGCGGAGACGTAGATGGGAGAATAATACTAAAATGGATTTGAGGGAGGTGGGATATGATTATACAGACTGGATTAATCTTGCTCAGAATAGGGACCGATGGCGGGCTTATATGAGGGCGGCAATAAACCTCTGGGTTCCTTAAAGGCCATAAGTAAGTTCATTTTTACATAGCAATTTGTTGCAATCAGTGGCAAAATGCAGTGTAGTCTTATGTTCCTATGAACAACTCCTTCACCAGACGTATTTTGAGTAGATCAATGTCGTAAGAAAAAGACACGGATTAGTATCTGTTTAATATTTAAAATTGCACGTTTTTCTAGAAAACTTTCCAAAACACAGAAATGGTACTTGACTTTTTTTTTTTGTTGCTCGTTAAGAAAAGTTTGACTGTGTTATAATCATGAACAAAACTTCTGAAAACAAAGTAATAAAAGATGTCCGCGATGGAGGAGAGAAAAATAAATACAAAAAAGATTTGCATTTAAGAACAGCTCTGGAAGTTTACTTTCTCTTATATAAGTTTACCGGTTAACTACTTAAAAAGTCGAAGAGGGAGGCAACTATTTCTAATTGGTTGAAGCAAAATATTACGTGCGTCTCTCTGCAGGGTTTTGTGCTTTCCAATTTAAGGAGAGAGAATGAGAAAATAAGTAAATAGTAAATAAATAAGTAAATAGAAACTAGAATGACACCTTAACACATTTTTATTGTGCAGGGGAGGGACGCGAAGGCTTGAATTGCAGCCTGAGGCTTATTGTGCTTACCACTCGTATTCTGTGAGTGATTAGGTGGCCGAACGGCCGCGCTCTTGTACAAGTACAGCACGCCGCACCGTGAATTTAACCCGGGCTATTGTATGAATGATGATGATATGTGAATTCACGATTGCAAAATGAGTCCGAGGTACAACGCCGAAAGTTACCAAGCAATTCTGTTTCAATTGGTTGAGGGGAAAACCCAGGAAAAACCCCAACCAGATAACTTGTCCAAACTAGGATTTGCATCCGGGTCCGCTAATTTCATGGCCAGACATGCTAACCATTACTCCATAACGGTGAAGATAACGGAAATTCAGTATTTTACAGGATTTAGGGACTGGATTAAAATTTTTCTTGTCTTTGAACATCAAAATTAGGTCATTTAGTCTATACCTTCAAAATGCAGGACCAGAAAGTAGTTTATTTAAAATATTAGTTTTGGGAATTGATGAAAAGATGTAATCTTTTTTCAATTATCAATAGTTCTTGATTATATTGGTGGAACCATTTAATTATATCTGTTATTGTAACTATTGCTCCAATAGCACCTGTTAATGGTCACAGATTAAGAAACAGTAAAATAAATGAAATAAAAAATAATAAGTTACGCAGATGATGATGTCGTGATGGCCGAGAAGTAAGATGATTTACAGAGACTATTATATAGATTCCAATTGATATCCGAAAAATTTAATATGAAAATCTCCACTGGGAAAACAAAATCTGTGACATTTGCTAGAGAACCTATCAGATGTAAATTAGCAGTAAATAATAGAATTATTGAACAGGATATGTGTTTTAATTATCTCGGAGTACAAATTACAGGCAACAGAAACTTATGCCATAAAGATGTCCACAAACATCGCAGCAGTACCATCTGTGGCAGGTCGTTCCTTCCAAGATCAAAACTGTCGTCATCCAGGATGTAGCGAAGTAGAAACCCTTGGGCATGTTTTGGGTTATTGCCTTAAAGGAGAACTATTGAGGAATAATCGCCACAATAAAGTGAGAAGCTCCATCACAACCACTCTTCGGAAGGCAAAGTGGGAGGTTTACGAAGAAGTGCACTGCTTGGCTGAGAATGGGTCAATGAGAAGAGCAGACATTATAGCCATCGATCGCCGGAATCAAAGAAGCCTCATTCTTGACCCCCCTGTCCGTTTTGAGAAGGATGATCAACAAGCCCATAACGTTAACGATGAAAAGAAGTCTATTTACAATCCATATATTCCTCACTTCAGTGAGAGATACAGAATGAATATTAATACATGGGAAGTGAAAGGACTTCTCTTTTGGCGCTACGGGAACTTCATTTAAGTTAACCAAAACCATTATCCTTTCTCTTAAATTTTCTAATGAGGACATTAACAAATTTTTTCTGATGGTATTGAGAGATTCATTATCCATTTTACACAATCACTTGTATAATACTACGTAATATATTTTTTTTTACTTAATTTCATTATTCTTCAATGTACTTTCATCTCATGTTTCTCCGAAATCAAATTGTACTTTATTTTTAAATTTATCATTGTTCCGTATTCTCTCCACAATCATATTGTATTTTGAATTTAACCTCTGCTTTGTATTCTGGATCTTAGTGGTCAGCCGTAGATGTCGGCCAGATGTTCCAAATTGTGGAATTTGTGTGCACAAACAAGGAAAGCAACTGCCATATCAGGCTACTTAAGAGATGTGATTTGGAAAAATAAATATATGAATATTAACCGTAAAATAAGAAAATATAAAACGTGTATCAGACCAGTTTTAACCTATGCCACTAAAACCGGAGCAGAAACTAAGAAAACAAAACAAATGATGACGACTACAGAAATGAAAATATTAAGGAATGTAACAGGTTTTACACAACTGGATAAAAAAAACCAAATGAGGAAATAAGAAACATATTATGTCAAATACAAGAAGTGATAAAATGGGACAATGAAAGGAGGAAAGAGTGGAAAGGTCATGTTCTAAGAATGACAGATAATCGTTTACCAAAAATCGCTTTGATGGAAAAGCCAAATTTAATTAGACCTATAGGACGACCACCAAAACGGTGGGAAGAAAGTTTATAATTGATTTAGATATTGATAGCACAGTTAAAACACGCAGGACTATGTCCTAAAACAAGAGAAGAAGAAGAAGAAGAAGAAGAAGAAGAAGAAAAGAAGTCTATACCACAATTTAGTATATTATACTGTATACAGTTGCGAAGCTTGGGATAATTTTTTGCATATCTCGCTATAGTTGCTAGCCGCTTGGAGCGCTGTGAGTACTAGGAACAATAGACTGTGTCACTGCCATCGTGATTTAATATAGGCAGACCATGTGACTCGCTAAACCCGATCACGGAGGATGGTGTTTCAACCATATAAATTAGTTGCAATGCATAAAGAGTAACATATATTTCTCTAAAATGTAGTGTAATTGCATTAATAATTTTAAAACAATGATTATGAGACACTTCAGATATAATTCACTTGCGAGTTAAGGTGTAATATTATTTTTGGTGTGAAAATTACGTTGTTCGTATGTGTAATACCTGACTTTATTTGGATTAAATATTGCGAAATTCTTGTACATTCATTTATGCACGATTCAATAATTTTCAGTTGCACCGCACCAATATTTTGATATGTTGAAATTATAGGTTATGTTTACTGTACCAGTACTTCAATATTCGCATTTATACATTATAATTAAGCATAAAGGTACGTGTGATAACTTGTAAATGCAATTTGTCTCTATTTCAGTTGTATTTATTCTTTTCTTACGGTACTCCAATCTGAAGTCTGATTAATGTACTATGTTAGTAGGCTAAACTAGCGCAGAGGTAGTTCCTTTGTACTCATACTCCTTGCATATACGGATCTGTGACAGGTTAGGTTTGGTTATTTTTGGCTTTTATTATGCCTTGCTTATACGATCACCTGCACCTCCACAAAAAATCTGTTATAAATTCAACGATTTTCACTTCCGAAATCGCAGGAACTACCTCAGCGCTAGTTCCAACGCTTTATGAGTGCTGCCTTATTGGCCTTCGGACACTTAACTATATTGAAATACGGTAACCTCACAGCGCTATTACTAGAGCAACTAGATTTACAAAGACTCCAATGCCCTGCCATTACATATGTAGGCGTATGTTATGTCATATGGAAATTATAGGTTATTATTTATATTCCTAAATTCGCAATTATACATTATAGTTAAGCATAATATCATGTATGATACGCTAAACATTCAATTTGTCTGTATTTTAATACTACAATCGAGTACGTACTGAATTATTGTATTTATCTACTTCCTAAGAGACGAAGTAACACAATCGTACGTACACTAATTTCATAGGAGTGGTATGGTAAATTTTCTACCTACAATTAAGGAAGGTAGATGTGCTAAATTAAAATCACAATATAGATTTTTATTTATTAAACTTCAAAATACTGTAGCTCCCATTCTAAACTTAAAATGTTGATGCGAATAGATTATGTTAACATGTAAAATTCTCTTCACATTAAAATAACACAGTTTTGTAATTATTTCTGCAACATATTATGCAATAAGAAGTAAACGGAACTTATGGACACATTACACTAAATAAAACTTAGCAATGATACGCAATAAAGTTATAATATAATATTTCACTGAGCTCCATACACTGAAATAGAAAACCCGAACATACATTATCGTCTGCTCGGGAAAAGGTCTATGTCAGCAACTATCTATCTATGCATATTTATTAAGTATTGAGCTTCGCAACTGTATATACTAAACCGTGTCTATACCTTATTCATTTCACGAAATTTAAAACACAAAAGAAATTGAAATTTCGATGTTGACTGTGTAGGAATAAAATATATTCGAAATAATAAACATGAGGCATGGTAATGGTATTTACAAACCATCCATACGAAAGACAAGTAAGTGTCTCCGACATCTTGTGGAAATTGCTGTCGTATTCGATACAGACACTTTACTCAGACATGTTAAATCTTAATTAAAAGTTCTGATCTCATTAACTGAAGGCGAGAGAATTTCCCAGCTTGTCACCGTGTTTACTAACACTGCCACAGATTCTAAACTTCTGGTATTCTTATCGGTCTGTAAATCCCTCTTTAAACCTGTCCACCATGCCGAGCTCGTTGGTCTTCTCTCACTTCTCTTTTTTCCTTCATTCCCAGTTCCCATCTCCGCATTATGTTTATAATCCCGTACCTACCGTCATTAAACACTTTGAATAATTTATGTTAAAATTAGAAGATTAAAGTGAATTAGGGCCTGCAAAACTACTAACTACCCCTGGGAAAGTACTAACCGCAATGCGGTCCCCCTTAGGCCTACATATAACGTTCAAAGTTATTTCTTTGAGGTTTATCATTTGATACAGGGTGTACTCGAGAAGATATTTAAAGCTGACAATATAATGTATTATTGAATCAGTAATATTTGTAAGAGTGTCCCGCGCCGTGGCGTCGTGGTCTAAGGAATCCTCCCTAGGACTCGCGTTACTGAATGCGCGCTGGTCCGAGTCCTCATGGAGGAAGAAATTTTCTCATGAAATTTCGGCCAATGTATGGGACTGGTGCCCACCCAGCATCGTGATGCACTTGGGGAGCTACGATAGGTAGCAAAATCCGATTGCGAATGCCAGCTATAATGGCTGGGGGGATCATCGTGCTAACCACACGATACCTACATTCTGCTTGGATGATCGTCCACCTCTGCTTCGGCATGTGGGCGTGAGGTCAGCAGCCGGCTAGTCTGTCTAGGCCCTTCGTGGGCCGTAGCGCCACGGATTAATATTTGTAAAATCCGTATCCGTGACGCCTGGGTCGACCAGACCGATTCTGGTATCACGTTCATATAGCTCAGCAAAAGTGAAATAATTCGCAAATTTTAAGTCATATCTTAATATAGCTATTTATTGCTTTTCAAATAATGCATTTAATAGCTATTTTATTTTTATTTATGTATATTTCTTCCTATAACCACTACAGGTTGCCATTGACAAAGAGTACCATGATACAATAAATATAGAGTAAATGCCTTGAGGCTTAATGAAACATATTTTTGTTGTTACAGTGAAAAATAACAAATTGAAATAGATTGAAACACAAAATAATATATGAAGTAACGTAAAGAAGATGTGAATTTAAGTCATGGTCCATATGTATGAAGCCTGAAAATAGCTATTGATCCTTTGCGTGTTTGTTTTTAAAATAATGTGTTTTATCTGTAACAGTAGTTAATTTCTTGCTATTAGTATCTCTTTATTGTTAACTATTGCTTTAAAAAGAATGTGTTTAATTTGTAATTTTAAGTCATTTTTCTAGTATTCTTTTACTGTTTACATTTGTTTTTAAATCTTTTGTATTGCCCCTACTATTATACATTGCCCTTCAAGAATTTCGTTATTCGTTAGTTGTAAGCCATTACTTGTATTATATTTTTTTAAATTATTGTAATTGTTCCTGAATCATGTATGTAACTTGTAACCGTAAATCATTGCTTGTAATATCCTTTTATTACTCTTAACAGTTTCATTGTTCATGAATTAAGCATTAATTTGAAACTGAAAGCCAAACTTTGTTTTATCAATCTACTGTTGATTATCTTTTTAAGTCGTGTATTTACTTTGAAACGGTTAGACATTCTTGCATACCTTTTGCATTGATTATTCCTCAAACATCTCATTAATCTTTAACAGGGACCATTCTTTCACTAATGTGCATGCTTCTACATAATTCATGTGAATTGTAACTGTGACGACTATTTTGTATTATCACTTTACTATTGTTTATTGGTTATAAAATATGTAACTTATTTTGATGTCAACTATAACCCTAATATACCTCAGGGTGAAATGGGGTTTATTACATTGGGTAATAAAAAAAAGTGAAATATTATCGTTACAGCTGGAATAAGAAACCGATTAGGCTACTTAATATAGCTCCCCAAATTTCTCACGATACTAAGTGGACACCGGTCCCATAGATGATCAAAATTCCATGAGAAAATGTCTCTTCCTCCAAGAAAATTTGAATGAGAGCTCATTCTTTATAGCATAACACACTACGTGGCCATGACGCGGGATATTTCTAAGATGCATTGTGTATAAGGCAGTGTTCTATATTTTTGTACAAAATATTTAATTATTGTATAATTTATATTGGTATAATACACTATGTGCTCGACAACAAATGAAAATACTACAAATGACATTTTACAATAACATCTGCGAATTTTTGCAGATTTCATGGGGGTGAGTTTGGGGTAAAATCTTAGAAGAAATATTCACGAAATACTACAAACTAAAATCGGTCTTCTAAGTTTTTATAGCTACGTAGAGTGATTGAAAAAAAAAGATAAGTACGTAATATTTCTTAGTAAAATCACTTCTGTGGGTCTGTGCACAACTTTCTTCATAGGTTATGAACAGGTTTCGCATTTTTGTCACGCTGCATTTATCGATGAAAATAGCCTTGTACGGAGGGAGTTCAAAAGTCTGGCGCTCCTGCATAAGTGGCAGTACAGTAGGCCTACGGTGAATGTAAAATAGGCATATAATGGAGCATATCATGACAACACTGCACCTTAATTTAAATGGTTTGCACAGTAGTAAATGTGTAATATTTTGTAGCTAAACTGAAGTTCAAATTTACTATGTTTGCAAGATTGCTCAAATCAAACTGGAAACATGTGTCTCCATCTAGCGGCAAAATTTAAAGCTTTGCTATCGAATACATAGCACATTCCACAAAGTTATGGAAAAGATATCTCGAGCTAAGCAAACGCGCATTACACAATCATCGTTTATAGGGCGTATTATGGACCTAAACGGCCGAAGTGCAAGGATCCATCCCGGAGAAGGGAGAAGTGAAAACCCGGTACCGGCACGTAGCCTACTCCTGTGTAATAGTACCAAGGGGGTAACCAGGCTTAACATCCACGTCCGACAGTGACATATGAGCCGTTCAGAGCAAAAGTGGTGTAAGTAAAAATTGGGTAATGAGGTTTAAAGTAAAAATTCTGTAAAATACAGCTCAGAGAAGCAATTAATATGTCCTTCTTGCTATCCACTGACTACTAATAGTTTAAAGAAATTGAATATTAATTGCTCATATGCTTTCTCTTTGTATGCACTGCGGAGACATTGAGATTTAACCCAGGCAAATTGGTACACAATTAGTGATTAGAAGTTGTGCACCGCCATCTCTCCTAGTTCCGAGGTAGAAAATTTACACGAAAATGTCTAACCCCGCCGGAAATCGAATCCAGGTCTGGTTAGTCTGGGGGCCAGCAAGTTGAAGTTATTTAAAAAAACTAAAATTATCGGATGGGTACGCAAGACTTGCAAGCCAAGGGACTACTTCAGGTAAACTCGTTCCTGTTAAACTATGGATCTGAAAAGTCTGAGAAATGTTGTGTTTTATTTAACGACGCTCGCAACTGCAGAGCTTATATCAGCGTCGCCGGATGTGCCGGAATTTTGTCCCGCAGGAGTTCTTTTACATGCCAGTAAATCTACTGACATGAGCCTGTCGCATTTAAGCACACTTAAATGCCATCGACCTGGCCCAGGATCGAACCCGCAACCTTGGGCATAGAAGGCCAGCGCTATACCAACTTGCCAACCAGGTCGACGAAAAGTCTGAGAAAAACAAAAATGTATTCCATCAAGCTGTTAAAAGTCAGAGAATATTATAGTGTTGAGCTTAGTTAAAATATCGTTTGAAAACAGACCTTAGTTCCGCGGACCCCATTCAAAATACTAACGGATTCCTGGGGGTCCGCGGACCACAGGTTGAGAACCGCTGGCCTGACTTAATACTGTACAAGTAAACCGTCATTCTTTGCAGTTGTTCGCCTTCCATATCTTGTCCGAGGGTGCCAGATTTTCTAGCCTCGAGTCGCCCAGAACACGGCGATACCGCAGTGCTAAGCGAAATATATTGGACAGGCTGCTTGACATGCTGGGTTCGTGTTAGTGCTGGACTGTGGGACAGGTCAGTAAATCCGATATTGGAAAACAGTATCTCATGATAGAACGTAGCGTTGCTAAAAACATGTCTCTTTAAAATGAAATAGAGGGTGTTTAAATTATATCCCCTGTGTTTTATGGCGCATTTGTATAGTGTGTTCTTTAGAAGACATGACACGTTAATGTGTTACTTTATACTGGCAGCGTAATAGTCTTTTTCAAAATAAACGGTGTTATACAGATCGCATGTACACTTGGTCAAAATGAAACTGGCCGACCTCTTGAGCAGTTAAAATTTTCCAAGCCCCTTCGGGTGAGCGCGCAGTTCACTACCGTAAACCTCCGTGCGCCGCTTTAGTTAACTCCATAATACAAGGCGCTGGTTTGGGCTACCTCCACAGCATGCTTCGAATATCCGTAGAAAATTTTTTCTTCTGTCCTTTCTTTTATTTTTTACAACTCATTTTAGTGTAATATAGTCAAATAATTTTGCTTAAGTTACTTCGTGTTACTTACAGATAATTACAAAATCAGTGAAAATTTGTGGTCATAATTCCAGGAAATCAGGATATATTTTGTCATCAGAATTATGGTTTTTCTTCCTGTTTACAGTTACTACGCTTTGGCCCTGATGATGACGGATTTATGTTAGTATAATAATCATATTCCCTGTAGCACAACTTGCAAACTAATTATTGGCAATTATTTAACCGTCAACATATTTACTGAATGTTCCTTAGGCAAGAAAGTGTAAATCAGCAGGGATTAATAAAATAATTCACACAGCATTTTAATATGAAAGCCCCTAATTGTCGTCTTTAGTGTTACTTCCATATAGCGTGAAAAGTTTCTATTAAGACGAAAGAAATAATAAAGCGAAAAGTAGTCCAGGGATAGAAACAAAAATGATGAAATCCTATTATATTTTCACTGATGCATTTAAAAGTAAAAAAAAAAAAAGTTTAGGAGCTCCACGAAGATCTTAACTTGCAACCTCATGAAGACTTAGTTAACGCTCTACCAATACGCTAAGAATACTACTGCAGTAAGAACGCCATTGTAAAGAGCAATGGTCATACTCCACTTGAGAACCTGTTATCAGTATATAGTGTTTGTGTTACAATATTCACTGTTTCAACACTCTGAACGACCTGTCTGTTTTAAATCTCATATGTAAATTATTTTCTCGGAAGATTTTAGTGATTAATAGTTGTGTTCCCCATTATAAGTACTAGAAGAATATACGGAATCTTTTGAACAAAGCCTGGCTGTCCCGAGCGCTCACGGAAATACTCGATTCGAACTTAGTTTCTCAGATGCCGGCCAATTTCATTTTGACCAAATGTAGCAAAATTACATACAGTAGTAATTGAAACAACCATTATTTTTTGTAATACTAAAGAATTATTGCTTAAATTATAATTACCATTATAAGAAACTTCCAAACTTAGTTTTGATATCATCCAGTTACCTATGTTGTTTTCTTGAATGAGTTGTGCTTAAATAGTAACTTCAATTACACATTAATTCACCACCCGCCGTGTCTGTGACTCAAGTGCTAGCGCGCTGGTTTACTATTCAGACAGCTCGGATGCGATCCCCGGCCAAGTCTTGATCAAAATTTTTGTGAACAAAGCAGATGTTGCAGATAATTTTTCGCGAAGTACTCCCGTTTCCTTCTGTCATTCCACAAACACTCTCCACCTCCCCCTCATTTCTTTTATCAGACTACACGTGTGCAGACGAAACCTGGCTCAATATTTGAGGCAGGATGGCCCACCTGTCAGCGTCAGTTTAACGATTCAAGAAGTGCTTGAACTCTGGACCCTGGGACTTATCAGGCTACTCGTCTGCGGATGAGATCTGGCTGTCAGGAGCTGAGACAGGATGGTCTACCTGTGAGCATCGGATTCACGATGGATATATGAGAAATGCTTGGGGCTCCGAACGCTGGGGCTTATCAGACTATCCGTCTGTGAATGAGACCTGGGACTGTTAAGGGCTGAGGGAGGATGGACCACCTGTCAGCGTCGTATTCAGAAATGTATACTAAGATTAGAAGAAATAAAGTACACTAATACAATAAAATATTAATTGACTTACTAAAATTCTGTTTAATTAATTAATTAATTAATTAATTCATTCATTCATTCATTCTATTCCATAGATCTTACATGAGCAATGAAGCTTTCAGATGTGGAACAAGTCAAAATTTTACAATATTACAATTACAATTTTTACAAATTTTTACAGTTTACAATTTAGTCATTTTCTACAATTTTTACAATTTTGTACATTTTTTACAATATTTTGGCGAGATGTAGTGAGATCAGGTGAGATCCGAGGATTCGCCAAAATATTACCCGGCATTTGCCTTTTGTTTGGGGAAAACCTCGGAAATACCTAACCAGGTAATCAAATCAAAGGGGTTGATGCCGAGGACTCGCCATAGACCATCCGGCTTCAGTCCCACGGCTGGGGAAAACCTCTGATGTTAGCTTCACCAAAACGTTTGAACGGAGCCGTCATTTTCAGTTGACTATCTATGCGGGAAACAAATTACGATCGCAAAGCATGTTTTATAATACCGTAAAGAATTTACAGTTTGAAATATTGGCAAACAAAGGAACAAATGCTAGGGAAATGATAAAAACAAACAAATGCTAGGAAAGCGATAAAAATAAAAACAAATGCTAGGGAAGGGATAAAATTGTGCGATAAACAGCCATGATTGGTTGAAAGACGTCCTTTCTTACCGTTTTATTGGTCAAAAGTAGTATGATATAGTATAAGTGTAATAGTCATTGCTATATGCAAAAATGAAAGATAAAGAGAGGTGATGACGTTTTCGAAAAGGAATTAAACGGACAAAATTTCTTTGACCATGATGATGGTAATGATTGTGACATTGACGATTATCTTAGTAAGCGTTGTTTTTTTTATAATAGCTACTTAGTAGCTAAATTAGTTTATAAGCACCGAATATTCTTTTCATAACTAATATTTGAATCATTTGAGAACACTCTGTACATTGTAGAGGATTTATTTTATGGGCATTTCACAGGTCATGTAATGTCGATATATTTTAACGTACTTGTCTCTACACACGAAATAACCAGAGTTAAGCCCTCGTAATGACGCACCCCTTGTGTTGGCTGAAAGCACGTAGGCAGTCATTCCTACGGCTAGAATCGGGTGTGTACACATTCCGTGTAAACGTGTTATAATATGTGCAGGGGAATTGAGAAGTCCTTTCTGACATTCTAGGGGTAGCGTAAATCTCTTAAGAATCTCCCACACACCCTCTTCCCTCTTCTCGTTCATCTCCTTACCCCTTGGATGAATGTTGTATGAAGCAAATGTGTTTTCGAGATACTCTCACTAAAGAAAAATAAATAACTAAAGCGATGAGGTAGAATAAAATGCAGTCTTCAGCATAAATATTTGAATTTACTCGAAACTCATCCCCTCGATAATTCTTCACGGTGCGTAAACAATTAATTTCATGAAGATTTTCTGTAATTATATATTTTTCAGGTCTTACTTGTTGAAAATTAAGTAACAGTAGAATCTAAAAGATGATTTTTAAAATACGTTATAAGTTATTCACTTACGCCTTCATCTCAAAGAGGAGAAATAACTAAAATGCTCTCTCAATTAATATCACTCAGTAAAAGAATTGTATTCCAATGGATACCATCCCATTGTGGAATCCTGGGAAACGAGAATGCGGATGCTTTAGCAAAGAAGGGCAGCACTGCTACTTACAGACCTGTTACTAAATCTACGTATTACTCTGTGAAAAGATTTATTAAATCTACATACTTAGACTTCAATAAACACAATTTGGTAACACAATCCCAAGGGAAAAAAATGGAGCTCTCTGCTATCATAATCCACAGTTAATTCCCGATTTATCACGAAAATCGTCTGTAGCTGCATTTAGATTGGCAACAGGCCATGATTGTTTGGCCAAACACCTGCATAAAATTGGAATAGGCTATATCAGTCCCCTAACTGCCCATTGTGCAACTCAAACCAAGAAATGGATTCGGAACACCTCAAAATCTGTGCTTCAGTGGCTGACCATGATAATATCTCTGAAAAATATTGGAGTGAAAGAGGTCAAATAACTTTATTGTCAAACGCCTGGCATTAGAAAACAACAACTTTTAATAGAGACCTTGTCGTAATAGTAGGAATGCCTATGTAAAAACGATTTTAACCGTTAACTTGGCAAAACTTCATTTCTCATACTAGTTTATTAAACCTTGTGGGACCGTAAAGAAAACAATTATCGCAATGTCCATATTTTTATAATTATGTTGTACAATGTTATAGTATTGTGAAATTTTAATTTTCCTACCAAATGTTTTTCTATTGTTATATTAAAATAAATTATAGCACATAGCCTATTAACCTGTTGTATCCTATAGGATACACTGCCAATTTAAGGGTTAATTTGATTTCTGAGGCTTTCGATACACATATTTGGTTTGGAGAAGGTTTCTTATGATGATTTACAGACGATTCACAAATCTATATCCATACAACCCCTAACTCACTCAATGACGCAATAAGAAATCTTAACGAGGACTCTGAATCTGTATCTGCATTGGTCAGAAAGTTTGGTTTCACTCTCAATACAAGAAAATCACAAGCAATCCTAGTGGGACATCAACGTCTATTATGCAGCATTACTTCTGCTCTTCCAGTCAAATTAAACGACACAATAATCCCTTTTGTTTCCTGTGTTAAAAACCTTGCAGTTTACTTTGATACGCATTTAAACTGGAATAACTAAGTAACTTATATTATCAAAAAAGTGCGTTTCATACTACATTTCTTAAACAGCATTCGAAAATTTCTCCCGCTATTACTAAAAAAAATACTAGTGGAAACACTAGTAATGCTCTACTTTGATTATTGTGATTTTCTACTGACTGACCTCAATGTCAACCAGTCGCAAAGATTACAACGTGTTCATAATTCTTGTGTTCGCTTCGTCTGCGATGTCCGTCGCTCTGACCATATTACCCCATCCTTCCAAACTCTAAACTGGCTACGGCTTAACGAACGTAGAAATTTTCATTCTCTTGTTCTCGTTTTCCAAGTCCTTCACACCTCTACACCTACCTACCTTGCCTCCTGTTTCAGTTACCTGTCATCATATTACAATCTCTTCACACGCACGCAAAATAGCCGCATACTAGCCATACCAACACATAAGACATCGTATTCATTATCATACATAATCTCGCTATCGCGCTTGTGGAATACCCTACCCAGTGACATCAGAGATTGTAGGAATTTATCATTGTTCAAAAACAAACTTACTAAGCATTTACTTACTGCGTGGAGTAGGTTCAATTTTTACTGAATTAATAAAAAATTGTCTTTGTTCTTAACTTCTACAATAAATTGTCTAGCCTTTATTAATCAGTTAATCTTTTAGTACTTTGATTTTTATTGTATTTGTAAATTTAATATTAATTGTAATTATAATTGTTTTCTTAATATTGTAATTGTAATCCCCTGGTAGAAGGGAAGAGAAAGCCTGATGGCCTTATCTCTACCATGTTAAGTAAACAAATAAAAATAAATAAACTTGAATCATACTCTTCCAGATGAAAATGAGCCCTTCTTCTACTTTTCTTTCTTTCATGGATTTAGGCCTTTTGACCTGTTTCGACATGAAGAGACGTCCAGTATCTCTCCTTTAGGTCTGTAATCTAATAAGAGGAATGGTATTCTGTTAGCTTTCATTCTTTCGATATGCTGGTACCAGTTATCCTGTAGTGCAGTTACGATCTCGCTGTAAGTCGACCGCCGTGCAAACAGTCGAGCTCGCGTGTATCAATATTCTTCCCCTCTTACGCTACAAAAGGGGTGTCGGGAGTGAATAAGTAGCCTACACTGTTGGTACGAATCATACAATTTCTTGCTTTATAGTATCCATTGAAAAGAACACAACGGCAAATGGTAGTGAGATCCCATAGAGAAGGGACGGGAAACATCCTCTCAGAGAACTTAGCTCCTCCCGCTGCAGTTGCTGTTGTACGTAGATACTCATACTGACTGCTCTATTTACAATACGAGTTTCCCATCCCTACTATAGAGTTTTATGTATTTATATATTACGTTAGTTTATTTTATATTAATATGTATAGACCTAATTTATTTTGTTGGGCTAATAGGAAGAATTAATTCTTTCTTGTATTAAATTTATACATTTACTTATGGGAACTAAGCAGACTAAATAATCTAAGGTTCACTGATGACGTCGTATTGTTCGCCAAATCATCCAGAGAACTGCAGTCAATGCTCCAAGAATTATGCGCCGCCAGCAGATCACCAGGCCTCCTAATGAATATGACCAGGACAATGCCAAACGGGCCGGAGTCTCCCATAACAATTGATGGTGAAGAACTACATTACGTATCTGAATACGTATACCTAGGACAGCTAGTCTCCTTTCACCAGAGGACAGAGAAGGAAATAAAACGAAGGATCTCTCTCATGTGGAAGGCATTCCGGACTCTCAAGTTCACCATTCTGGAGAAAACACTCAGCAAAAAACTGAGAATAGAAATATTGGAGACCTGCGTAACTTCTGTACTGTTGTATGGGTGTCAGACATGGTCTCTCACTGCCAAACTTCGTAACAGTCTCCAAATATGCCAAAGAAAAATGCTGAGAAGGATACTAGACTTATCACTGAGGAACAGAGTTCCAAACGATGTGCTCCAAAAAATGTCAGCAATTTAAGATCCAGCACTGCAAGCCACCAACACCAAATGGAAGTGGGGAGGCCATGTTGTATGACATAGAGGCGGAAGATGGACGCAGAAAGTCACACTATGGGACCCCCGCGTTGGCAAGAGATCACGCTGAAGACCAAGAAGAAGATGGGCCGACCTCTTCAGTGAACGTGCAGGAAGCCATTGGTCAAGCAGAGCAAGAAATAGGGAAGACTGGAAAAACCTAAGAAGACACGTGAATAGTGACTAAAACCAGTGCGACAGAAACAAGTTAAGTGAACAATATCAAACAGTGCAGAATGTGAACCAAGTGAACAAATCCAAGCATGCAAACATCTTTTACGTGGAGTAGTTCACCGCGTGAGACAAATACAGGAGGAGGCCTTTGCCTTTAACGGGACATTTTTAGGCTAATCATTTCATTTCATCATTTCACTTATGAAAAACTAATGAATTTGTGTTGATTACAGGATTTAAGATTAATTTACCTTATTTCAGTGGTCGGCAAAGATTACGTCATATAAAATGCAGCCCGCAGTGCATAGCGAAGGGAAAGATAGGAGTGGGAGGATACCCAAACTGCTTAACCTTGAATGAATAAGTAATGGCTAAGGGGTGGGAGATCATGCCTTACTCCTCCGCTCTGTTTGTGTATTAAGGGGTTGACACGCGAGTCACGAAAAGCCGAACAGTCTTAGGGATGGCAGAGTAATTATTAAGATTATTAATTCTGCAGTGCTCGGGAAAAGTGACATAAGTCAGTTTCCACAAACCTTTTTTGTTAATTTATTGACAACGTACGGAACATCTGCTCGCTTGGAAAAAAAATACATAAGTAGGTCTCCCATTACAATAATTCATAGAGAAAAAAATCAAATCGACATAAACCAGTGTAAGTTGTCAATAAATTATTAAAAAAGGTTTGTGGAAACTGACTTATGTCACTTTTCCCGAGCACTGCAGAATTGGTACTCAAATCCCACCACTAGTCCCAGAATCAGTAGTACCTATCATTCCATCTTAGTGTGAATTTCAGTTATTCACGTTCTTAAGCCGCAGTCACGATGAATAGGCACAATGTATAGTTTTTAGGAAACATTATCTGCAAGAAATTTAATGTACAGCAACATTACAATATAGGCTATATAATTCCCGTGAACGTCGGGAGAGAGGATAGACCGAAAATGATTGATGATTATAATTAACATTTTAAAGTGTAAGTAGTCAAACATTTTACTAAAATATTGAAAGTATAGTTAGAAGTTATGACGCTTGTTTTTAACAATTTTTGAAGCGTTACTATGGATATTGTTTGTTTGTTTGTTTAAATTCCATTTCGCTTCCCGAACATTCAGAAGTAATGTCAATATTTGGAAACACTTATAAATGCGAACAGTTTTTTTTTTCACATATGAATCTCAACAAAATTAGGCGAAGATCACGTCTGACAGATTCTCGCATAGAGTCCATTATGGAAGATAGGTTTCAGGAAGACTAACATTGGAAGAATTATTTCTATAAAACATAACAGAATTGGAATACATTCTTTCATGAATAAGCTCAAACCCGAATAGCCTGTTTGTGTGTAAAAGAAAAGAGATTTTAATTATTTAGTTTTATTTTGAAAAAAAAAATCGCCAGTATATAACAATTTTTACGAGGTGTCAGGATATACTGTGCAATTGTTTATGAATGGGTAGTGTCATTCACAACATAGAATGCATTTAATATTTCAAATTGTTCGTATTATATTGTGAAATATTTTTTATTAACAACTATTTTCTAGTATACCTGCAAAGACATATTATTTGATATTGTTAGTAAAATAACATGTACAGACATACAATCTTAATTCTTTCCTGAAGGAGTAAAATGTCGTGCTCAGGGAGTTATCTAAACACATATTTAACACAAATAAAGATAATTATTTGGCACAAAGTGGGTCAAGGAAAGAAACAAAAATTGTAAGGAATAAATTAACTTTAAAAAATACAATTTCAATTTTAACATTTTAACTCGTACAAATACATATACATATTAAACAAATATATATTCCTTAAAAAAAATAAATTCCTAACGCTATTTTTGAGATTTTAGATACTAAAATTTTCCGAATGTGGGTATTTTTCAATTATTTTATTATATAACCTTGGATCAAATTAGGTACCATGGCTAAGAGCTGTGCTTATGAAACACTTCGGTTCCTCTAGTCGTATAAAATCGGATTTTTAGTTCCAGATTTATGGTGACTATTACACTCTTTATACGTCATACTACTTTTGACCAATAAAACGGTACGAAAGGACGTATTTCAACCAATCATGGCTGCTTATCGCACAATTTTATCGTGTCCCTAGCATTTGTTTAATTTTATCGCGTCGATAGCATTTGTTTCTTTGTTTGCCAACATTTGAAACTGCGCTGGTCTGGACGTCAAAAAAAAAAAAAAAAAAAAAATATATATATATATATATATATATATATATATATATATATATATATATAAAATTACAAACCACTCCAGTCGATGCACAGCAGTTTCAAATATGACTCGCATTGGCATTCAAGAACAAGAATTAATAAAAATCACTGATCATACCTATGCATCTTCTGAAATCCGATTTACAAATAAATGAAGAGCACCATTCGGAAATCCTGAATAAGTTGAATACACCATGTAGGCCTAAATCTACGAGTTCCACTTCTATTACGCACACGTCCAATGTAACATCAATTGAACCACCAACCACATTCAAATTTGAAAATTGTACATTCAATAATTATTTCTTTTAAAATTATTCATTTGGAAATTGTGAATAAGTTGAATACACCATGTAGGCCTAAATCATCGAGTTCCACTTCTATTACGCACACGTCCAATATAACATCAATTGAACCACCAACCACATTCAAATTTGAAAATTGTACATTCAATAATTATTCCTTTTAAAATTATTCATGTTTTTTATGTCATCGTCGTTAATTAAAACTTTTCTAACACTTGTGTATATTAGTTAGGTTATGTTATAGCTTCTGCTATATGATATTATGGATAGTCACGTATCAGAGATTGTTTAATATTAAGATTTATTGAAAATCATCTGTCAAGTGACGTTGATTACTGGGATTCGGATAATTGAAGTGGAATGTTGCATTTTAATAAAAATGAAACTGAATCAACAAAGCCTTCTTGATTAGTAACATTGCCATCGTGTATAATAGATCGAGAACTTCTCGACGAGAAGGCATTGCTCACTACTGCCATTTAGCATGCATCTAGCGTAATATTTGTAATGCTGAGATGGTACAATAATACATTTGAAGACAGTTGAATTTTCGTAAGTCAATTAATATTTTATTGTATTGGAGTACTTCGTTACTTCTAATCTTTATATACTTTCTTCTAATCGTGTAATAGTCAATTAAATCCCACTCGAGTTTTGATTTTCTCTAGATAAATCAAAACGTCTAGTGAGATTACTGTTGATAAAATTTGAATTTATTGCGATTTTTATGTGTAAAGTTTAATAAGGCAATAATATAATAAATTTGTTTAATTTTCAAAACATTAAAATCAGTGAACAAAAGCTCGGATGAGTAATCAATTGGTTTATTAAGACACATTTTAATTATTCTTTTCTGAATAAGTATTAGTGGAGTGAGAAACGTAATTCATTGTTGAAACATAGATTTCCTATATAAATTATCCTAGTAAGGCTATGGTTATAACCTAGTGTTTAATTTGTAAATATACATTACTGTAGTAACTTACTACCTGTACAACGTATACCTCTGACTGAGGGTTTCTCTTACACGCCGCGACGTTCACCCACATCACAGCGCTCCAGAGTCCAATCTGATAGACCAGGGCTGAGCACTGAGAGCGAATCCAAACTCTAAACGGAGACGCTTAATATTCATCCGTTACGGCATCAACGCTGCGCGGTGTTCGGCGGGGAAGAAAGGGGTTCAAGAGAAGTCATATGGCTCCCCGTGAGAGAGTAGAAATCGCTCTTGATGCCCAGCCCTGTGATAGACAGAAGTTCGTAATCTTGTCTGTGTCCCTGACATAGCTGCTGCACTATATCTGTTCTTTCTTTAAGACTAAATATTATGATATATTTTCTAATATCTTCACTTCTTCTCTATCTAGAAGTGTTACTCTCGCTACAAAACGTAGGAACTTCATCTCTGCCGTTTCAATGATGTAAAAGGAAATACAACTCAACAAAATTATACAACGCTCGTCCATGAAATTAAAACTAAGAACTAGACAGAATAATGGGATAGGGTTGGCAGTGTGTGATAGAGGCGGTCTTTATTAAACTCTTGTACTTACAATACGCTCGGAAAAAGCACCTATTTAGAGTGACAGTATCTCTTTATATTTTTCTTTTAATTTAATGCTCTTTGTTTTAATATCTTTCTTTTTTCCTATAAATGTCATACTGAATTAATGTGTAATGGAATAGGTATGTGCAGTGCACATTGTACGTTCTTTCGCGGCAATTTTAAGGCAACTAGAAATTAAATGCCAAATTGCGACCGAGATACGAAATCTAGTCCCTCGAAATGAACACTGGATCTTAGATCTGACTCCATTCTTTGAGGCGAGACAGTTTCATATCCGGTTGCCCCGCCCCCTTGTCAGGGGATTCCATTGAATTTATACACTAGATTAATTTAAGCGCAGAAGTCTCGGAGATCGAGGGGCGCGTTTCTTTTGTTCGTGTCGGTGTTGCCATCTCCTTTAAGCGGGATCTATATGCGCGGCGAGTCGCTCCCGAGTTGAGGAGAGAAACAAAAGAAAGAGCAAGAAAGAACGCTTACTGTTATCTTCCCGTAGCGTCCTACATAAAGTATTTCCAGGCATTTGTTTGGTCGTCTCTTCGAGAGGAAGTAAACGGTGCAAGATATCACAAGATATGAAAATGCAAGGCTCCTGAAATGGCCGTTATTTAAGAATGTCTTGTTATGTGATGTTAATATAATCCACGTTAACTTTATATTTATTTATTTTGCTAATAGTAGTAACATAAAATACAGTATAACATAAACAGAAAAAAAATAGCTCGCCCCTGAAAGAGTAGAACTCGTGCTCAGGGCGGATTCCTGAAATGAAATTAAGAAGTATATAATACAATTTGTCTTATTTCTACTACGCAATAAGAATATATAAATTGAAATTTACAATTTTTCAATTTTTATAAAATCCATATATAACTTTTTAAATTTAATACTAGAAGTATTAGAATTGACAAGATTAGGATATTTAAATATAAATTTGTTGCAGTGTAGGCTTTCACGGCCGGAGTCTATAGATGTAGATTCATTTTCCGGGCTGAGAGGCCGTGGTCTATTAGTTGGTTTTATACCAGACGTTTCGTCTGCAACTGCGGCAGACATCTTCAGTGGAGTGGTATCCGAGGTCGCAAGACTCTTCTCGGCGTACCTGAGGCAACTGATCCTGTGTCTCGAAAAAAATCGAAAAATCGAAGGAGAATTGGGAGGAAAATTTAAAAGGTACGCAAAACGCGTCCTTGCAAGGGGTTGGGGGCTGTACAAAACTAAATATGTGAGCTCCAAGCCTGTTGGGCACTAGTCTCACTCCGGGTTACGCTGCTCCCCTGAAGGAGCTCTAGAAAATTTTGAAGGGGAAGCCGAAATTGGACGTAACCTCTTAGGTACCACATACGCGAGGGGGGCTGAGATTGATCAATTGATCACGGAACGGGGCGAGGAGGAGTTGGCTGGTGTTTGCCGTTAGGATGGCAAGACGCCGTCATCTATTGTTCGATGACAAAGCAGGTGAAGGCCGTCGGAAGAAGCGCCGTGAAATCTAAGCTGCAATTTGAGAGGTCCCTGTCCTTTCAATTTGCGACTTATTGAGTGACCTCGTATGTTTAATAGACTATTAATATTATCTGAACTAGGGCATACATAATTTATAATAAAGGTGGAATATATATGGGGAAGGGCATATAGGTCCGTGGCCCATTTCTTATAGGGCTCATCCCGACATTTGTCTTATGCCTGAGGAAAACCACGGAATACCTTAGGCAGGATGAGTTGTCTCATATAAGAGACTAGCCAATTTGGCTATTATGTAGGAGGTCATGAGCCTTGTTGATTTGTCTCAATTTCGAGACCAGCCATTTGGCTATATGATGGCTCAATTGCGAAGAGGGGGGAGAGATGTAATTGTTAATTTGGGAGATTCATGGGGATATGAGTGCAGGTCCGTGGCCCATTTCTTTTAGGGCTCATCCCGACATTTGTCTTAGCGCCTTAGGAAAACCACGGAAAAACCTTAGGCAGGATGAGTTGTCTCAATATCAGAGACTAGCCAGTTGGCTCTTAGGTTGAATGACTCTATGAATCGATGGATATATACTAGCCAATTGGCTCTATTAGATTTCCATCGATCAACAAAAGTAGATAATGTTATGGAGGGATTTTGTTTAGCCCAGTTAAGACAAGGTCATTTTACAGCGGTTGCACTATCCAAGGAGTCTCATGGAGTTGAGTCGTGGCTACCAAAACCTGGGAGTAACGCCAGCCTCCCTGTCCTCCTGTCTCAATAGTATAGCTAATGGACCTGTCTGGTGTCTACGCCGTAACCTAGGATCATACTGGCCGAGGCCAGATATGAGCGGGTTGGGGTTAGCACGAGCTTCCGCATACAGGTTCCTAGCCAGTCGAGCAATGAACTCGTCTATGGTTGGCAACTCTAGTTCATCATGGAACTTTCTTCTCGAGGCGACTCGGGGGAGATGGGTAATGAGTCGAATCACCTGGTTTTGGACAACTTGGAGTTTACGGAGATGGGACACTGCCGCAAACCCCCATGCGGGTGCGGCATAGGTAATGACAGAGCGAATGAGGGCCTTATACATGGTAAGTCCTACCCTCAGGTTGTCAGGAGTTAAGGCCGCCAGAATGGGATAGTGTCTAACTATCAGCCCGTTGGCCTTACGAAGAAGGGATTGGATGTGATCTCGGAAGTTGAGATGAGAGTCCATAATGATCCCTAAATATTTAATTTGGTTCATCCACGGCATTTCTCGTCCGAAAAGTGTGGGTGGTGGTGGTATGTCTTCGAGCCTCGCTCTTAGTGAAAAGAGTATGGCCTGACATTTCTCTACATTGACCTTGATTCTCCAGTCGTGGAACCACGGCTGGAGGTGATCTAAGATCGACTGTAATCTACGGGACGCTAATCTATAGGTTTTGCCCATCGCCAAGAGGGCAGTGTCGTCTGCATAGATATACAGATGACTACTTCTGCCGTGGATATAGCGAAACGGGAGGTCATTAATGAATATATTGAAAAGTATGGGCCCGATAATGGAACCCTGTGGGACTCCTGCGTGAATTTCACGGGGGGTGGAGAAACTAGTGCCTACACGGGTTTTGAATGTACGGCCTCGGAGGTAGTTAGAAATGAGGCGTATCATTCCATCTGGGACTCCCATGCCCAGTAACTTAACGAGGAGTCCCTCATGCCAAACCTTGTCGAATGCTCGCTCGATGTCCAGGTAAGCTGCAGCTACTACACGCTTCGTGGCTCGGCTACCCGCCTGGCCCTGTTGATCAGGGTTTTCATCATGGCCCGTTTCTGGCCGGGATGATGATTCGAGGTCTTATGCAGATATCTGTCTGTGTGGGTCGGCTTCCTGTAGACGTCATGACCTGACAATCTTAAAGAATTCATACGTTTTGTTTCATAACTATGAGAATACAATTCAAAATTATTTAGATTTTTATGTATGAATTGTATTAATAAAATATATTAAATTTGTCTTATTTTAAGAACATTAAAGTCTAAAAACAATTTTTGAGATTGAAAATCAATATGTTTATGAAACATATTTTATTAATTTTCTTTTGTAATAAATAAAGTGGATTAAAATTGGTTTTAAATAAGCTACCTCATGATATAATTCCATTCATAATTACCAATTGAAATAAATATGGTTACTAAGTTACAAAATAATGATATTACTACAAGTGTAATAAGAAAATCGCTTGTAAGTTCATTCAATATGCGTTATTAATGAAGATTTAAGCTTAGGTTCAGTCTTGTTACATACAATCTACATAAATACAGTCTACTAGTACAGCTCATGCATTTTGTCAAGACACTCGCGATGCGCAGTAGGGTAACAACTTTTTTTTTGTGGAGGGTAGGAGTAGAAGGGAAGGTCGAGCGTGTGTCTACCGAGTTCAAGGGAAAGGTAAATCCATTCCCCTATAATTCGTAAGTAGACTCATCCGATCTCGTGCGCAGCTGTGTAGGAAGAGTGGGGGAGTGTCTTGACAAAATGCATGAGCTGTAAGACAACTGTACGCCATTGCTAAGTTACTAAAACTGATATAAATTACTGAAATGTCCACTTTATTGTGCATTAATGATTTTAGTCTGTTTAGTAGTGGTGGTGGTGGTGGTGGTGGTGGTGGTGGTGGTGGTGGTGGTGGTGGTGGTGGTAGTAGCTTTATTTTGTCTGGCTGAGTTAAGACCTTAAGACCTTCTCTTCCACTCAACCAGGTTTGAATAATGCACATGAAATACATAAACAGAATACAAAAAAAAAAAAAAAAAACATAAAAAATATACCTTAGAGATTACATTAAATAAAATACAAAATCAAATGTAGTCTAATCAAGATCAGTAAAAACAGTATATATATATATATATATATATATATATATATATATATATATATATATATATATATGTATAAAATGGAAGTTCAGTGCGCACGACTTCATTAATTTATCACTTTTACAGCAATGTTCAGCATTTCGTGTGAAACAGGAGGTATTTTTTGCGACAAAATTTTGTCTGTGTATAATGCAAAGTTACCAAATTATTTTGGGGTTAACTTCGCGAATACGAGCAACAAGACAACTTTTCTGGATGTCAATGAAGCAGGTCCATCTATGGAGGCATATACCGGTCCAGTGTCACTACAAATTTAATTCTAATCTTTTGAAATTATAAAACATTTTAAAAACATCCTCTCACTTTGTATGTTCTGGTAATTGTTTGCATTCCAGAATTTAATCAACAACAGCAATTTCTTAACATGAAAATAGCGAACATATATAAGTAACTCAGTATCGTCAGACACAACCACCGATTCATCAATTTGAACCGCAAATCTTTCGTCCAGTTTAATGTTTCCTACGATTTTATTAACATCATCTTGTGCCGTGTCATGATTTCTACGCCCTACACTGGTGTTCCATTAGCTCTAATCATTCATAAAACGTATATGCTTATTTTAAATTTTACGCACTCCCTAAGAAGTCTTCGCTTACACCCCCACAGTGTGCAATTTTCCCAGTCTAGGTGGGCAAAAATCAAATTTCGACTTGTTTAGTTAGGCATAAGTGAATATGAATTCGCGTTCTTTAACATTTGAAGAATGTAGTGATAAATAGCTTTTACTGTTTTCTCAGCGGGAAGCTATATTTAGAAGGGCATGAACAATAAGATCTTCCTATCACTTCTCGCTTCCGTTCAGTAGTAGACAGAGAGGCTTACTATATGTGGATGAAAAAGAGCAAATTGTTAGTGATTTATTGTGTTGTGAGACATCGAATATGTTCACATAATGTAACTTCAATTACTTACTTACTGGCTTTTAAGGAACCCGGAGGTTCATTGCCGCCCTCACATAAGCCCGCCATCGGTCCCTATCCTGAGCAAGATTAATCCATTCTCTATCATCATATCCCACCTCCCTCAAATCCATTTTTATATTATCTTCCCATCTACGTCTCGACCTCCCTAGAGGTCTTTTTCCCTCCGGCCTCCCAACTAACACTCTATATGCATTTCTGGATTCGTCCATACGTGCTACATTCCCTGCCCATCTCAAACGTCTGGATTTAATGTTCATAATTAAGTCAGGTGAAGAATACAATGCGTGCAGTTCTGTGTTGTGTAACTTTCTCCATTCTCCTGCAACTTCATCCCTCTTAGCCCCAAATATTTTCCTGAGAACCTTATTCTCAAACATCCTTAACCTATGTTCCTCTCTCAAAGTGAGAGTCCAAGTTTCACAACCATACAGAACAACCGGTAATATAACTGTTTTATAAATTCTTGTAACTTCAATTACAAGTTTGTAAAGTATTTTTTCTTTCTACAGAAGGGTTTAAACAATACAATTGAAAAAAAATATTATTTTAAATTTCTCCAAATATAATGTAAGTTTTAATACAGCTGGTCACGTCCGGTTACAACAATTCTTGTACCATTTAATACAGCATTATTTAGAGTTTTGAATCCCTATTTTACATTTTGCGCGTTCTTGCGCATTTATCAGTAATTAATTTTTTATCTAACCTTATCAAACGCTCAGTGAATGAGAACGCAAATCACTAGGTGGACAAAATTAATAACTTCTGTGCATTCTATCAGATTGTTATGAAACTTTGTACATGCCTTACAGTTGGCTCACATGTTTTGTGTATTAACTCTGATTACGTTTGCACAAGAAAATCGACCCCTTTATAGCGGGTGTATTTAATCAAATTTAATAACTTCTCTCCTATCTAACAGATTTTTATGAAACTTTATACAGAAGTTACAGGTGGAATATATTGTTTGTCTACAAAGTCTGATTATGTTTTATAAGAGGAACTGCCCATTTATAGTGGTGCATTTAGACAAAATTAATAACTTTTCTCCTATATATTTTTATGAAACTTTGTACAACAATTAGCCCTATAGGTAGCATACAGATGTAGTCAGAATTTGTACGTAAAAATATATGCTGCCTGTAACTCCTGTACAAAGTTTCATAAAAATCTGTTATATAGGAGAGAAGTTAATTTTGTGTAAATGCACTCCCTGTAAAGGGTACTTCCTCTTATGCAACCATAAAAATAGTTTGTACACAAAAAATATATTCTACCTGTAATTTCCGTACAGTGTTTCATAAGATTCTGTTAGATAGGAGAGAAGTTATTATTTTAGTTTAAAACCACCTCTTATGAAGAGGTAGTTCTTCGTACACAAACGTAGTCAGAGTTTGTACACAAATAATATGTGCTATTTATAAGGTCTGTACGAAGTTTCATAACAATCCATTGCAATGCAGAGAAGTTATTAATTTTGTCCAGCTAGATTTGCGTTATTGCACACTGTGACCCGGTTGAATACCATTATAATAGACGACAGGTCTCAATCCGTCGTTCAGTTTTTGCATTCGCCAATTCATACGGGCTTTATCTAATCCGATTACTGTGAATTCGAAGTTAAAGTGACGAAAAACAGTTGATTGCGATAGACTGTTGACAATTTTCAGATGCTCGATAGTTTTTTCTTCTTCAATGCCTTCCCCGGAGAAGTGTTATCGATGTCAAATGGCTGTTCCTCTTCGACTGAGTTTTATCTGCTGAACTCGTTTCGCCTGTTCTAAATTGCCTGAGCCAAATCAACATAGAACATCAAAGCACTACTACCTCACCTTCAATTTTAAAAATCTCTTCGAAAGTCGCTTTTACACTTAATTCTATATTTTATCCATAAGAATGAAATTTCGAATCTAGAATTTTTTTCTTTCTTTTCTTCACAGCATGACCTTGTTCTATCAATACCATATCATCAAACAAATCTCTACTCTGCTTCCTTCACAATACACACAGCCCGTTCCTGGAATTACTCGTAACAGGAAATCAGGAGTAGTCGGAGTCTAAAATCTTTTAAGTACACTCTACTTAGAAATGTTTTTATTTGTACATATTCGCACATACCGAGCTGCGGTGCTTATCACGAGGATACGTATTGACTCTTCTTTTTGAATTGAAAAGAGAGGTAACGTGTTTCCTTACAAAACTGAAATCCTATCTGGTGGCGTATTTCGAAGATGAAGGATGACTATGTCAATTAGATTATTTAACGGATATTTTCAACAAATTTAATGATCTCAGCCTTCAAGTTCAAGGTTTCAACAGAAATATTTTAAAGCCCACGAGAAACTGAAAAGGTTATATTCGAAAACTCTAAACATAGTAGACAAAATACAATTAGTGTTGTAATTATATTATATGATGTACCGAAGTACATATGATATTTCCGTGCAGAAATTCTGCGTCATCATATAATGAATGATGAGTGCCGGAGAGAATTTTTCTCTGTTCAACTCATAATTCATCATATGATGACGCAGAATTTCTGCACGGGAATATCATATGTACTTCGGTACATCATAATAATATATGATATGCGAAAAATAATCACTTAGTGATTTAAGACGGCGCTTACTCCGTCGGATCCCGGCCAGTTAGTCACTCACAACGAGTGCACCTCTGCACATGTGTGGACATTGTGCCACTGTCATACATCTATGACGCAGTGCATGAGGGTAGGCCACTAGAAGGAACCCAAGAGGTGGAACTTAAATTGAGAGGATTCAATCCGACATCGAGATGGGAATCCGGTGTAGCTTAGTGGATAAAGCGTCAGCACGTAGAGCTGAAAACCCGGGTTCAAATCCCGGTTCCGGAGAGAATTTTTCTCTGTTCCACTCATCATTCATCATACAATTATTATTGCTGATGGAGTTTTGGAAATAATTAAATGTCACCTAGAAAATCTCAGGATACAATTTTTGTAATACTTTCTAGGTTTTGAGAAAAATGGTAACTCACAAGATTGGATGACAAATCCGTTTTCTAGCGCAGCCATCAATTCCACTGAACTTTCATTTAAACTGAAAGAAAATCTGCTAGTAATGTCCGTTGATAGTTGACTGAAAATAAAATTCCAGGACTTGTGAATTTGTGACTTTTGGTGGTATGCTCGCGAAGGGTATAATGGAACTTAGTGTTACTGCCATTTTACATTTTCTGCCATTCCCTTCTACTTATTTGTGTCAGCAGGGTTTTTCTGCATTAACATCAGTCAAAACGAAACACAGAAATCACTTTAATCCAGAATCACCTCTAATACGATATTTCGACCACGAATCGAGGAGCCGGCGTGCAGAAACCTGTATCAGGCATCTCATTAACAACCCAGAACTATTTAAGTTAATATAACAGTAAGATAATTTTTCTTTCTATGATACATGATTATTTATTTATTTAATAGCATTATTCTTTTTTTTTTCATAGTTTAAAACTTGGTGATTTGATAATTGATGATAAATTGTTGAATTTAATTTATTTTAGATGTAGTTTAGGCCTATGTATAATAAGCATGGCAATTTTGGGGTACAAGTTTCAATGGAAAATTGTATTTATGGGTATGGCGAGCAAAAGCGTTGATTAGGAGTAAATGTCGGTTTGTAGGTAACCAAAATCGGGAGAGAAATGCAGAATGTTGAAAAAAAGTATCCAATATTTTAGGAGATGATAGTATACATCAAAAGAAGAAAAAAATGTCTAATAAATATGGGTCCTACAACACATAATTTCTGAGCTCAGAACACATGTTCATATGAGGTGCTCAATGTGAGGTCCATTTATGGCAATGCATTTTTCTGCCCTACAATACAGCAGGCTACCAGATAATCAACATCCCTGGCATGGAATACTGAAAAGAAAAGTTTCGTTGCGGATATGAATAGGGTTCAACAGAGATGGTGTTGTGAATTTTCGTAATCAGCATGTGTGGGCTTTTAAAAATTCCCATGCAGTTGAAGAAATAAGGCATTAGCACCGATTCTCAATCAACGTATGGGCAGGCGTTATTGGCGATAGATTAAGGGCTATACGTGCTACCACAAAGATTAACTTTGGCTCGTTATCAGGACTTTCTAACTAATACATTACCTACCTTGCTGGAGTATGTGCCATGTCAGCAAAGACTACAGATGTGGTTCATGCATGATGGCACACCAGCACATTTTTCAGCAATGAGCTGAACACCTGACGTTGACATTTCAGGACCACTGGATTGATTGGGGAGGTCCCACACCTTGGCCTGCTCGTTCCTCAAATCTAAATCCCCTAGACTTTTGGTTATCAAGAACAACCGGGTCAATTTCAAAGAGTGCGAGATTCTTTACGCCGAAGGGCAGAGAAATGCATTGCCTGAATGGACATTACATGGGGCACCTCCTATGAACAAGTGTTCAGATCTCAGAAAGTATGTGTTGTAAGACCCATGTTTATTATACATTTTTCTTGTTTTGATGCATACTAGTACCTCCTAAAATATTGGATACTTTTTTAACACTCTGTATAACATTTCTTCGTAGAGAGAGAAATTAATATTTAAGATAACAATGCAACATATCAATCGTTGCTACGATGATATTTCCTTTGTATCTGCGCTCAATAAAATAGCTCCAACGAACTGAAGTAATATGAACTTCAGAAATAAAATGCGGTCATGAGTATACATGAATATACACAACAGGATCGAAAAACAATTTTTCTCTTGGTACATTTGTACCCCTCGGGATAAATCTCTTGGGCTAGAAACACGTACCTCAGAAAAAATCATACGTTTCTCCTCCTCTTTGTAATTGTGATACATAATTAAAACATGGATTTTGAGGAGGATTTGTTGATCAAATTTGGCCAATTTTAGGTAAATGAAAGATGACTGATTATTAAAAAAGACGAAAATGGACTTTTTCTCGAAGAATGAATAAAAATTCACCCATAAACTCCATTAAATTCAAAGCTTCAAACAAAATGTCATGTTGGCAGGTCCCTCAAACTGGGATATCCTGATAGAAGTAAACACTAGTGAAGAACACACACATCCTCTTTCCTTTCTCAGGAACAACTGGATATGCAAGCAAAGCTTTCTTTTTATGACAAGGCGACAGGCTGTGGGTTGAGGGTAAATAACTTCACCCTCATAAAACCTTTCGTGTTATTTTGTGAGCAGTGGTAGCTTGACAAACCGTAATTTTGTAGTTCACCTCATACATATATAATTTCGATGAAGTCCTTATGTACATTTCGCGGCAAAAAGAATGGACCGCCGACAATTTGTAAGTTCCAGAGACGTAATACTGCGCACGCTTGTCTCTTCAAAGCAGTATTTCAATAGGTGACACATAATTAAACTGTTTACATTTACTGTTTTTTATTTAAAAGTATGAAATCTATTACAAAATCAATCGGAGTGTTGATTCTAGATATATAAGGGCCTCTGAATGTGTGAAATAATAATAAAATTGATAATTAAAAAAGCCAATCGAAGCTAATATGAACAAAAAATGCACGTATTATGTCAATCTGGTAATATCAGTTTCAGTACCACAGATCGTTACGGTACGTATCTACAAAACGAGTGAATAGTATTACCCATAGTTCAAGATTCGAGTGTGCTAAAATAATGATTTTTTATATTACAAATATCCCATCATATGTCTCACACAGCTAGATTTGCCCGTATATATACCCCTCTCTCAAACAGTACTCCTTTCTGTGAATAAAATTATTTTTTTATACATAGTGTTGAAGAAAAGGATGCAATATTTTGAGGGATGGTAATACACAACACAAGAAAAAATTTCCAATAAACATGAGTCTAAAATTAACAGTTTTTACGAAAAAACGTATTTAAAATTCGTGGTGACATATTAGTTGGGCCACACATTCGGCTCCGTAGGTTAACTGGTTCTCAGTGTCGGTGTTTCTTAGCAAACCAATTGCCCGTCTTGCTGGAAGTGCCATACCATCAAAGACTATAAATGTGGTTTATACATGACGGAACACCAACCTATTTCCATAACAGAGTCAGACGTATTTAATCACCGATGTATTGGCCGGGGAGGCCCCGTTATATGGCCTGTTCATTCCCCAGATCTTAATGCCTTGGACTTTCATTTATGGGGAAACTCAAGGCCTTAGTGTATGCAACACCCATTGAAAACGTTCAAACGCTAGAGGAGCGTGTCTTCAACGCCTGTAAGCACATCAGAGATCAACCAGAGGTGTTTGAAAGGTTGCGTGGTTCCCTAAGACGTCGAGCGATGAGGATTTATGTTGAATGAAAGTCACATCGAGCATCTGCTATGAACAAGTTAAGTTCTGTAATATCTCGGAAGATATTAATTTTAGGACACATGTTTATTAGACTTTTTTTACTTGTTTTGATTAATTCCATCACTTCTTAAAATATTAGATTCTTTTTTTAACACCCTGTGTAGTTGCTATTTATTTGTTTATTTACTACATTTGATACGCTTCCGATTTTTAAGAGTGAAACTATTACTTTTGTTTACACAGGCCAAGTCTCGCCTATTATTAGATCACATTTGATGGGAAATAATACTCGTACTTTTACAAGAAAGGCACAAAAAGTTTATTAACAAATACCATTTAACATTATTTTAAAATAAATTGGCCGTAACTAAAAACTAAAATAAAATAATTTCACTCTACCGGGAGACAAACTCAACTTAAAAAGTTGACATGTTACAACTACGCTAGACACACCTCGCAAGGTTCTCTACATTGTAGACGGGATAATTTCAATGAACAAACATCACAACAATGCCTTAAAGTGCAGTTGGTTTGCACATGTGAACCGCGCGTTAGAACTTTGAATTTCTAACGATCAGGGGTCTGCTCATTCTTTGTCCACGAAGTGTACGTCAAGATGTTTCTCTCAATCCAAAGAGCCACTGGACGCAAATATAAAATATTATGAAATAACAAACTTTATTTACAAGAATGATATGATTGTTACTTAATTCGATGTGAAATAATGCTAAATTAATATCTAAGAACCTCTCGGTGAATCTATTAAGTGCGTTATTAATTATACTGCGTTTTAAGTCAGTTTTTTTTTTTACTATGGTGTTATGAGAATTCATTTTAGCCCACAGTTGTTGGTATGGTATAACATCGTCGTAATCTGTTCAATCTATTCTTCTAAACGGCGTATTACATAAACAGAAGCGCAAGAAAATTCGCTGAAACCTCAGAACCCTTTTACGTAACTGTATCATAAACGTTTCTGCTGTACCAAAGTCTGTGGCTTTTATTACGATGGAAAGAGAAAATGAAGTCGCCATGGCAACGCTAATACCTAGCACGGAAACATCATAGTTCTCTAAACCAGGAGTGTCCAAAAATTGTTTCAAATTCGGCTTCCGAACCGCTATATATAATATTATTGTTAACCTGAAAATGCGAACTAGAATCAAAGATACTTGTCATTATCTGGAGCATCATTGGCCGAACTATCAATTTTTTATCTGAGAGCAGGGTTACCATCCGTCCCGATTTTCGTGGGACAGTCCCTATTTCGACTTTCTTTTTTTAAGTTAGTTACTTAACGACGCTGTGTCAACTATTAGGTTATATAGCGTCGATGGAATAGGTGATAACGAGATGGTATTTGTCGAGATGTGGCCGAGGATTCGCCATAGATTACCTGACATTCTTTTACGGTCCGGGAAAACCTCGGAAAAAACCTAACCAGTAATCAGCCTAAGCGGGAATCAATCCCACGCCCGAGCGCAACTCTGTATCAGAAGGCAAGCGCCTCTGCCGATTGAGGTACGCCAGTGGCTCGAATTTGTTGTACCATGATCCACCATGATGTCAGTCGGGACGCTAATTGTCCCGAACTTTGTGACTTTTATAATTTCATGTACTAAAGTAATTTTCTCCGTCTTACGACATATAGGCTATTTTATTTTAATATTGTTTTCATGGGACACGTGTACTCATGAGCAGAAACAAAACTAATTTCAGTATAATAAAATCAAAAGAAAGAGATTTTATTTTTAAAGTTTCTTGGAAATTTTATCTTCAGAGCTATAATTTCTCTCAAAACAACCTTGGTATTCTATCTATGGTACTCCTGGGGGGACGCGTGGTTGTCTCAAGGGGTATGAATTCCACTAATTACGTATGTAAAAATGCTGACATATTTATTTTATTATACTTGTTGAAATAAATTGCATTATATTATAGTTTCTTTCGCAATATCAGCTGTTGTTTTTCCTTACTTGAATACCATTTTACATAAATCATTACTATTATTATTGCATCGATAACTACTGAATAATAATAATAATGATAATAATAATAATAATAATAATTTATTTTAATACAACATCAATCATAGTCTTTTGTTAATTATTACATAATTGCAATGCAGTTTGGAGATACGCTAGCCAGAAAGTTAGAATACTACTGCTGTACAGAAACTTCAGTCATTATCATTAAAAGGAAATTGTCATGCCTGCCGTTTGGATAAGAACCATATTATCCACCTTCTCCTGAAATGTGTACATTGTCATTTGCTGCCCAGTTCACTGGTGAAACTACTGTACTAGTACTTGATGTAAACTTTGCATTGGATTACTGGAAATAAAATACAGAATTAATTAATTACGTTGGAACAATCAAGCTCGTAATTTACAACTACGTATTTCCAACAATTTTGCCCTATATTCTTTTTTCGGTATCTACACTATAGTCCCGTCGCTCTTATTTTCGGCAGCTAATCACGTTGTAGGTCGGCTACATTTAAACGTGTGTGTCTTGTGGTTCGCTGATGATGACGTTATGCATTTCCTAAGGCTCGATAAATGCTTAATATAATCGCCCGCCATTTTGGCTCTTTCGTTGGCGTTCGCAGAAAGCACCCGCGGACGTTATTTGCCGCTCACTTATTTGCTGAATTACAGTGCGTTTGATTTATTATCATAGAAGCTACGATATGATATGTTTAACGGTGCGGCAATTAGATTCCTAGTCTGGTACCTCGGCAACGAAAGAACAACAATGGCGAACGATACTACCTATCTAGAATTTATAGAGCCTTCACTTCCTAAGACGTAAGCAAAGAGGAGGAGTCACGCCGGGAATAACAGCATCGCGACTATAATAACGGAGTTGTCCTATGTCGCGCGACTTTTGAATCACCCTGTATACAAGTGTTAGGATTTATGCAAATAGAAGTGTTTAGATTTTCGACAAAGTATCTGTGGCGGAGAGTATGGCCGCCAATTTCTTTTGACTCCGTGAAATTATTTTCTTATTTTCTTCCGTATAGTTCGATCAACTTCATCGAATGTAGTTAAGCGTTCAAAAAAGCCCCGGAACTGCATACGAGGAGGTTGTACGAACTATACTAACATTTTTGGAGATATAATTTTATAATTTTTCCTTATTAAAAGAACAATGAAGTAGACTGTAGTTAGAGCAATTATAAATTTTGTGTTTTTAGATAAAACTTTTTAATTATCTCGTAAAGAATATACTGTATTTCATACACACTATGGAGAGATACAACACATTTCCAGGTGTCACTGCTCACTTACACTTGAACCATTTAAATTTACTTGCTGCAAAGCTTTGTTCACTCCTGTTGTAAACTGAGTTTAGAATAACTGTGCTGGTATTTGGATTGTTACCCGCAAGCTTTGTTGTGGTTGTGTAAGCTTATAACTCCGCAGTGAGGAATCACGATCCTTAATAAAAGACTTGCACGTTGTCAGCAGACAGATCGAGTGACACAAATGTCACCATGGTAACGAAGTGAAACGAGTCCCTGTTTTACTATTTTCTCTTTTATTCGAATGATAACATTTAAAAAGGTTTCTTTTGTCTGTATGTGTTTCAATGGTAACATAGAGAAACATATTTCTTTTCCTTTTATACTGTCATTGTATCACGTAACACGTTAATTTGTTTCCATAGCAAGTTTGTGGCATTATATGTATATGCCTGTGAGTATCGAGTGAATGGTGGTTTAATGGATGTCCAGTCATATATGCAAAGTGACGGATTTCCTTCAAAGAAAATGGACGTATATTTTCAGACAGATTCTGCGAAAATTGTTTTGGATAAAATGCTCATGGTCGGGTCTAGTATTTATATATCGCTATATATATTTTTTTGCCCATATATATATTCAAAATATGGACTAAAATTTATAAAATGTTTAAAACAGTGCAAAGAATATCTGTATTATACCGTGTGAGACAGAAGTCAGTTGACAAATGGGAAACATTACTCTAATTGCAAATACAATTGTATACAGTATGTTCACTGCCGCAAATATTCAAAATGTATTCCATTTACTTGAAGGCAGTGTCTCACTCGATCCTGATATTCTTCTGTTACGTTTTAAAGTGTTGCAGATGGAATGTGCTGGATAACATGGGTGATCCTTTGTTTAAAGACATCTTAGATCTAGCCTCTGTCTGAGAAAAGTACTGTTTCACAAATCCCCATAGAAATAAATCAAGAGGTGTGAGGTCTGGTGACAGCGGAGGCCATGACTGAGGTCCACCTCGTCTACTGACGTTCAAAGATATATGATCTCTAATTTTTTGATCGTGTAAGCTAACTCTAACCATGGTTTAAGTCAGAACTAAAGGTATAACAAATTGACAGATTTTGAAATAGTTTCGCTAGTTCTGAACAGATAAAACTATAATTGGGACGGGTTAGAAAAGGAGAAGGAATTGGTTGGGTCACTGGCTGAGAAGAAACTGCCTACTGAAGGATGCACTGGAAATAATGGTGAATTGGAGAACAGTTCGGGGCAGAAGAAGATATCAGATGATAGACGACATTAAGATCTATGGATCATATGAGAAGAAAAAGAGGAAGGCAGAAAATAGCAATGATTGGAGAAAGCTGGGTTTGCAGTGAAAGACCTCCCTTGGGCAGAACACTAAATGAATGAAAAGGTGTTGGATAAAATTGTGATGTAGATTAAGAATAAACTATTACTATCGTAATTGACAGTGTCAGCGGGTTCCCTCTAAATCTAGGGCTTTTTTCAATCATTACAGGGGGATGAAATTTTTATTTCTAAACGCGGGTATATTTACGTACTATTGGCGACACTGTTGTCTTCGCCATCTATTCATAGAAGTAATAACTGTAGAAGTATGTTGAAGTAATTACGGTTCGAAGATATACAACGACATTTCAGTTGTTCTCTTTTATTACATTACATACTATTTGCTGATTACAAATGTTAAAAAATTGTTCAAAATTAAACATTTTTGTAGTAAAACTGTGATTGTTCAATATGTGAGGATGGGTGTGAAGAAAGTGATACGTAACAATTTCCAGACCGTTACGTTGAAGTAATTGCTAAAAAATATACACAATGTCATTTCAATTTTCTCTTTTATTATAGGACATACAATGTGTGGTATCAGCGAGAAATTTATTGAATAATATTTTGATCTCTTCAGTGAGAGATTCTGCTAACAAGTCAGTGAAAATGACTGATGAATGCAATAGTTGGCGATTTACTGACTTGCCAAAGAGATGGAAGTTGATTCAGTGAGATATTTATTGTGAAAGCAAGCCACAGAAAGAAACATATTCAACAATTTTAACGAGACAGCATTTAAGTCATTAATGGCCAACTCGAAGTAGGAAATAGTTAACTCATATAAATAGACATGAAGTTAGTGAACGAATTTCTTTTTCTTGTTAGGAGGGATGGAGGGAGGGAGGGATGGAAGGAGGGAACATCCCACGCACTACGACCTGAGGTCTATTGTACACCCCCCCCACCGATATAGGATGAGTTGCGTACCCATCGATCTTCTACACCCACCGACCTGACCACTTGACCCCCTTAACGAACGATCCCTAAAGCCAACAGAGTCCATGTACAGCTCCTGCTTCGGCAACCCTACTAAGGCTCCCTTAACGGTCCGAGGCGGAAGTCCCCCCCCCCCCCGAGAAGGTCTGCCCCGGTTTCCGTTGCAGAAGCTGTCCAAAATCACTTTAATACAATCCACGGAGTCCGGTCGAGAGAGCCAGCAGCTTCGGAGGGCCGCCTGTAGAGTGATCTGAAAACCAGAAAAAGTAACGGGATGATGAATGAAAGGATGATAGGGGAGGAAAGGAAGTGGCTAAGATGAGTGGGGTTCCAATCGCCTGATAAAGTTACCTGATATTCATCCATAGGAGTTAGGGATAAACCCCGAAAAACCTCGCACAGGGAATCGACCCGGGGCTCACTGGGTTCGGAGTTAGATTCGCTAACTAGTGAACGAATTGAATGTTCACTCTCGTGTGAACGGATTTTTAGGCATTAAAAGATAATATTTCAAGTAGTTATAGTTACAAACGAGCTAGCAGTATCTCTATTTTGGTATAAATACTGCCGTTGGTATGAAAGTAGTAGCCAATTGTAGCAAATGACGGAAATATGTGTGCGCTGTTTAATTGACAAATTTTACGTCATTACGTAATATTGGCTAGATCTTCCGCTGAGGTCACCGGTTCAGTTCAGTCGGCTAAGGCGCTTGCCTGCCGATCCGGTGTTGCGCTTGGGCGGTGAGTTCGATTCCCGTTTGGGCTGATTACCTGGTTGGGTTTCTTCCGGGTTTTCCTCAACCGTAAGGCGAATGTTAGGTAATATATGGTGAATTCTCAACCTCATTTAGCCAAATGCTATTTCGTTATCACCAATCCCAGCGACACTAAATATCGGAGTAGCTGATAAAAAATCGTTGAATAACCAACTAGAAAAATAAAAATAACCTTCCCCAGCAATGAACTTGTGGGTGGCGTCAGTAGGCGGTGTTCGTTTTTCGAACGCAAGTTTAAACGAACCGAACTGTCTCAACCGCTATTATTACGAGGATTTACCGTCCTTTACGGAGCTTATTTCCGAAGACATTCAGAGCAAAAAATGTCATATAAACATGTGAACTATTCTCAATATTTACAGAGTTACGTTTCGTTATTGGAACGCATTGCTGTGAACGCGTGATCTTGGTCAGCGTGCAGTCAGCAGCCAGCGCGAGCGCTACGGAAATCAAAGATAGCCGTATGCAGTTACGTAGCGCGACGAGTGCCGTTCACAAGCGTGCGGCCAAGTGTACTCAGGCTGACGGCGATGTGTTGTAAACTCTCCAAGACTGTAAATTAAGATCTAAAATTGAACTGCAAATAATTGAGTCGGTGGAAGTGGTGTGATTTGTAATAATTGTTGTGATAAGTGCGTAAGAATAATGTAATTTTCTAGTTAAAAATAGAAAAAGATGTCTGTACGAAGCAACTAAGAAGTTCATAGCACAGTTTTAGGTTCATAATACTTGCCAATTAAATAAATGATACTTTTGAATGGTTCATTCTCTATTTGTATTATTCTTTTACCTTCAAACTAAAGAAAAAACGTATTTTACAAACAACTTTAAATTAGTGTAACTCTGAAAATATTTAGAATAGGAAATATGTTAATATTGTTGTTTTGCACAAAATATCTTCAGAAATAAGTTCCGTAAAGGACGGTAAATCCTCGTGAATCACCCTGTAGATAGCAAGCGCGCTTCACTAGATTCATTCTCCAGTCCTTGAGACCCAGCTATCCTCTGTTAGACATCATAGCCTTCTGAACAAGGCTTCAAAACGTTCTAACTGATATATTTTCATCTTAAGTATACTCGCTATCATTTGTAACTTTTAGTACCTAAAAATCCGTTCCCTTCTGACAACGTACGTTAGAGTCCAATTCGAGGTGAAACATGGTGAAGCAAGGACGACGAGAGCAAAATAAATTAATTTTCAGGAGTGATGGAACTCTGCGTTCTCGTAGTACAATATCCGTCCGCATTTGTTTTTATATTATTCTGCTCTGTATATTGCTTCTCGAGTGAATTTAGTTGCTATGGCAACACGCACGTGTACTGGTTCGGTTAATCACACACAGTTCTCTAGATTTAGATATTTCATTATTCTTCCTTGTACTTCTTCTGTTATTTCTTTTTCTAAGAATAAAATATTTATATAACATATTCGTACGTTGTCATCAACGTTTTGTGCTGCGATGTGAAAATATTAGACTTCTTTTTTGATGCCGTCCCTCGCTCATTGTTTTCAACGTTCGTGATTTGATGCGACTTCCTAGAAGCGTTGTTTACATTAACAGTTGGCACAGTTGGAAACAATTTCAATAAATTTGTTTTTGATGATATTTCGGTCATGGTATATACTATGTTAGTCGCCCTGGGTGGCAAAGTTGATATAGCTCTGGCCTTCTGTGCCCGAGGTTGCGGGTTCGATCCCGGCCCAGGTCGATGATATTTAAGTGTGCTTAAATGCGACAGGTTCATGTCACTAGATTTAGTGGCATGTAAGAGAACTCCTGCGGGACAAAATTCCGGCACACCGGCGACGCCGATATAACCTCTGCAGTTGCGAGCGTCGTTAAATAAACCATCATTTTATACTATGTTTAGTGCGAAGTAAAATAGAAATCACAATGGAATTTTGAAGTCAAGAGGTATAAAAATAGAACGTTTCAGAATGCGCCGAAAATGGAATTCTGTCAAGATAAGAGTTTGAGGCATAGTTTTTTTTTTCGAGTAATTGATATGCCTATTTAATTTTCATCGAGGATTCGAAGTCACGTTACTTCTTTATTTTCTTTGAATATTATTTACTGTATACAGTACATATAGGCCTATTATCTCTTATTGAAGTTTAAGACAGAATTATATTTCCTATTTTCCCTTGAAATTATTCAAGTCAGCTTCACAGGGAGCTTTACCTGAAAGCCAGATTTTCATAGGCCTAATATACAGGATGATTCACGAGGATTTAACGTCACTTACGGAGCTTATTTCCGAAGATATTCTGAGCAACAAATTCCATATAAATATTTGCCCTAATCTCAATATTTTCAGAATTACAGTAATTTGAAGTTATTTGTAAAACACCATTATTCTTGAGTTTTAGGAGTAAAAAAATATTACAGATAAAGAATGAACTATTCAGGAGTATTATTTTTTTAATTAGCTAATATTCTGAAGCTAGAAATGTATTGTGGATTCCATAGTTGTTTCGTACAGATTTTTTTTTTTAGATTTTTAACTCATAATTACATTTTCTTACGCATTTATCACAATTGTTACATATCTCGCCACTCTTGAAAATCCTTTAAGATTGTACATTAGGATACATAATTAAACTGTAAAGAATCAAGTTCTTAAAGTCGTATGATTTGTAACAATTTTTATGATAAGTGCCTAAGAATAATGTAATTTTTAGTTAAAAATGGAAAATCAAAATCTGTACAATGTAATTAACAACACATTTTTAGCTTTAGAACATTGTCCAATTAAAGAAATGACACTTCTGAATAGTTCATTCTCTATTTCCAATATTTTTTACCCTTAAAAATAAAGAAAACAGGTATTTTACTCACAACTTCAAATTAATGTAACTTTGAAAATATTGAGATTAGGACAAATGTTTATATGCCATTTTTTGCTCAGAATGTATTCGGAAATAAGCTCCGTAAGGGACGGTAAATCCTCCTGAATCACTCTGTATACGTCATTGTAGGTATGTTAACAGAAAACAACAATTAAAGTCACACAGAGTTTGTGTGCACTCAAAGTTGGGTTTCTGGCACCTTGTCAAGCCACTTGAGTTGTGTAGATATAAATGAAAAAATTGGGACGTTGTCGGGTGTAGTTCCTGGGTAGCTCAGTCGGTAGAGCATTCGTGCGCTAAGCGAAGGGTCCCGAGATCAATACCCGGTCCCGGAACAATTTTTCCCTTGAAATTATTCACGTCTGCTTTACAGGGAGCTTTACCTGAAATCCAGATTTGCATAACAGATGTATATAGTGTTTTTAAAAAGCAACGCATACTTGGAATTAAAATTGAATGAGGGAATTTTGAACAAAACGCTCAGACACTTCGAACCTTGTACAGGGTTTAGGAACGAATGTTTTAAAAACCAAACTATTCTTGGGCGTATTTTGTGCGAGTTTTGATGTCATCGAAAAGATTTTTAAATGACACCCCGAAAGAGCATATTATCTTTGCATATCGCTATGCAGTACTTCATTTGTTTTTATAGTACAGTAGACTCTCGTTAATCCGAACTAATTGGGACCAAGACCTATTCGGATTAACCGAAATATTTCCTGTAATGCAATGCTTGCTATTCACGAGAGTCGATGGTGCGGTGGTGGGAGTACCCTGTTGCTATTTTTAGAACCACAACACTTCATTACAACAGAAAATTACTGATTTTATGAGCATGACAGATGTGTTAATTATGTACAGAAACACTAATTGTTGTAAGTACCCTTGAATGTGCTATTTTCATAATTTTTTAAAGTAAAAGAAATTGAGTGAATATATACATTTTTTTCTTTTCGCTACTTTGTACTCTAACAAATAATTTTAGTTTTTTCTTAAAATAATTTTGTTCGGATTAACCAGATTTTCGGATTAGCGTAGTTCGGATTAACGAGGCTACTGTAGTTATGATTGCTTTACCAACAATTTAATTCTTGATACATTTTATTAGTCCTTGTGTTATTGAAACTATTTTATTGATGAAATCAACATAAGCAAGATGTTCTCAACAGAAACTGATAGAATTCAGATCATGATGATCATAGGATTTAAGATCTGCTAGAACTAAAATTTCATTTCCTTTGTCGAAACTTTGACACCTGCCACATTCACAGCTAAATACTGTAGTTTGAAACTTGTTGGATTGAAGATTCCAATATTCGTTCTCTAGTACAACGAGCAAAGTTAGCCTTACATCTGCAGGAACTGGCGGACATTGCGGCTCTATATTCGCACCCCAATGTCGACTCTGTAATCGGGTGAAGGGTGCCTTCCTTTATAGCTGCAGAGTGGATATTTGAAGAATGGCAGAGGGGGAGAAACGGGACGGACCAGAAAGTTCGCTGGATGTGATTTCTCTTCCTTTCATTATTTCCTTGTGTGAGTAATGACATAGATGTCAGGCTGTTGTCATGGCGATGCCTATTCACCTTTTTTTTTTACCTATGTAAGAAGTGTGCTGCAGTTTGAACTCACATTTAAACTGAAAAATATTTCGTAAATGATTATGTTACAGAAGTAATTCGCGAATAACCTTCTCCACTGATAGACACAAAAGTGAGTCTTAATCAGTCGAATCGTATTTGTTAGTCTAGTTCAGTGGTCGTCAGCACTCGCTGAAATGGGTAACGGGTAAGAAGTGTATTGGAATATGCACCGTCGTGCAGAAGAAAGAGGGAGAAAGCATACCCGCCAGTAGCCACGGATGCACGCTAGTGCTCCTCTTATGCGCGGTTAAGTGACGCTAGCCCGAAGGTGCACTGTGCTGATGACCGCTGGTCTAATTGTAAGAGGTGCGCGTAATTTGTTTTCTTGTTAAAGACGGTACGTAGTGGAGATTTTACGGATTTGTGGGTAACCCGGTCAGTCTGATATGATTTGTCCGTGCGTAGTAATAATATGATTGATAAAGGCAGTATAACAAAGATAATAAACAGACAGTGTTATTGAATGTATTGTCGTTCAGAGAACATACAAAGGCAGTTGCACAGAGAACTGATATTTAAATTGTATAAAGGAACAGTAATATGTACATTGTCACAATTTTCTGGAACAAAACATTATTTTATTCATAGAATATTCAAGACATAGATGGGTTACAAATATAGGGGAGAGTCGGGTAGTATCGGACATCGGGTAATATCGGACAGTGCGTTTCTTTCATCTACCACCATATGGTAATACCTGAATGACATGGTTACGTTTCTCTATGCGACGTCACAGAAACATAACCATGTCAATCAGGTACTATAATCGTGTGGTAGATGAAAGAAACTCACTGTCCGATATTACCCGATGTCCGATACTACCCCACTCGCCCCTAATCATTATATTACTTACATTATACATTACTGTCTACATTTTCAATTATTTACTTATTTACATATTTGAAGAGCTTTTTCTCAAAACTGAACATATCCACTTGACTTAATTTTTCAGGAGCCAAAAACTTATATCTTCCGAAGAAAAGAAATATTTTGATTTTTGAATTTTACATAATAAAAGTATATAGAGAGCACGATATGTTACATGAATTTAATAGGACTGAGTCCAACGATACTCAGTAATTGCAAGAAAACATTTGGATATGTTCAGCTTTGCTATAAAAATATGGATAGCCTATATTTAGTTTTGCTAAAATTAAAATTTGAACGTAATATAATGTATTTATTATTAATAGTAATTGGTAGTAATTAATGATTTTACACATTGAACACATTGACATTCTTTTACAAAATTATGTAAGAGTTCAGTTACCAGTCTATTCTTTTAGATATGTGAGCCACAGTCATCCACCAGACACTCACAAATCACTCTTCTTCATTACACTCATATTATTATTAATTGAGCCGTACAGAGCAAAAGTGGTGTAAGTCAAAGTTGGATAATCAGGTTTAAAGTAAAAATTCTGTAAAATACAGCGCAAAGTACTAGTTAATATGTCCTTCGTGCTATCCACTGACTACTAATAGGTTAAATAAATTGAATATTAATTGCTGCTTTTCTGTATTTTACAGAATGTTTACTTTAACCCCCATTACCCATTTTTGACGTACACCACTTCTGCTCTGAACGGTTCAATTATTAATAGAAATTCGTGTTAATTAATGATGTTGCACAATGAACACTTTAAACTGACATTCTTCCGAAACAAAAGAAGTCCTTACAAACACCAACCATCCATATGTAGTAGAACGTAAAAAGTATTTAATATTTACAGTTTTCCGTTTTGTTTCATTCCTTGGTCTGTGGGATCACATGCTGATATAAAATGCAGAAGAGCTGCGTCTTGGTGTGTTTTCCCCTGAGCTGAGTATAACTTATTCCTGTTTTTCATCAGATACTTAATGTTATTACGTTGCATCTGAAAGCCTTACTGTTGTGCGAACACGGTCTCGGTTTCTGTTTTAACTGAATTAGTTGAGGATCAGGATTGCCGTACTTCTCATTTTTTCTTTTCTGTGTTGTCAAATATTTTGATCTTTCCTTCTTTCTTGATTCACTGCTTGTTTCTCCGACAGAAACATCCATTATAACAGTTTCGATAAGAGTAACACTTCACAATGCAGTGCAAGCTGACTGAAATTCGCAGAAACGCAGTGGTGCAGACTTCCGAAATAATTAAATCGTTGTAGCCCACTGTTGGAAGGTTCAAATGCTCTAAAATGACCTTGATCACACATTGGCAACACTTGAAAATAATGGGGAATTTAAACAACTGTTAGAACTAAGTTGGACATGTGCTGTTTTGCTTTCAAAATGTCTATTAAACAATATAGTAATTACTGGAGATGTTCAGTTTTGAGAAAAAATGTCTGAAAGAAATGAACTGGATGGACATGTTCAGCTTTGATGCAAAAATCAGTATTCACAATGCTGTTTCAATGGGATATATTCACTTTATTTGAAAAATAAATTCACATCTTGTTAAATGTTAGATAGATCTACCTTAATCGATTTATAACACAATTTCGTAATTTTTGGACATGTTCAGTTTTGGAAAAAAAGCTCTTCATTTATATTATATATGTTACTATCAAAACTCGAAATCCACCAAAACCAGTTTCAACTAGTAAAAGACTACTTTAAGCAAACAAAAGCAGGAACGAAAAGCATATATTAAAATCGAGTTTTCGTAAGATCTAGAATCAGTGACTGGTTAGGTTTGGTTTGTTTAGGCTTTTGTTTAGTAAACGTTATAACACTAATTATAGACCTTAGGAAAATTCGCTTTCTATCCATCTGTATTTACTTAAACTACTTTTTGCTAGTTGAAACTGGTTTTGATGGATTTCGGATATTAACGGTAACATACACATTTCACACAATTTCTTTTATTTCAAGATTGTTCAATTTATAGCTTCTTCCAAAAGCGAGACTACAGCAATGTCGTATTTTTACTATAATCAGCATTGCAGTGAATTACGAATGTTTCGAAGGAAACATCTTTGTAATGATCACCTAGCTAGTGTTTGTATCATGTAAAAGAGCGTTCCACATCAGCAGGAACGCCAGGAATTGACATGTCTTAAATCAGACGCCTCCAAAAGCCTACTCGCGAGTAAGCCCCTGAACGGAACCGAAGCCAGTACGTAATGAGCCCGCTCCGCCTCACCCATCCTACCTGTACTATACTCAATGTTTATGCGCAAACGAAGAGCAGTGGCGGACTGCCATTATCATTGTGTTGGTCAGAGTGTTCCACCGTTTCACAATGTCTTCTAATCATGGACGTAGTACATTCAAGGATGAAAGGGAAGATACATTTTTGAGTTAGTGGAAAGAATGTGAAATGCTTAATTTGTTCGAAAATTCTTAAGCGTGTGTTAAATTCAACATGCGACAATCCTCGACTCTTCACAAAGAATATCATACAATTAAAAGCATGTTGGACATGTGAAAATAATTTATTTTGGGGCTATCTGTATAACTGTTGGTTATACATAATAATCATTATATTACGTTTATACTCAATTCCGCATGACAAACATATAGTTTTTCGCTTAATTTTAGGTTAAATGCGTAGGCCTACAAATATTTTGATAAATATAAAACAAGAAAATACAAACACAAATCACACACGTGTCCTCAGTCTTAAACAAAAAAAGCTTTCTGCTAGCTATGTTTTAGCTTGGAACATTGGAAAATCAATGAAACCCTTTACGGAAGAATCATTTGTAAAATCGTGCATACAGGACGTTACTAAAATACTGTGTCCAGAACAAAGTCAAAGTTTGAGAAAATTAAAATGTTTCCAATTACAGCTCAGAGAAGGAATTTCAAGATTGCAAATGTAATTGAATCTGAGGTCGAAACCACAATTAACCAGTTTGTAGCTTACTTGCATTGGACGAAAGCACAGATAGATATGACAAAGCTCACCTAGTCATTTTCATCCGAGGAGTTAATGAACATTTTACTGTGTCTGAATGTCTTCTAGATGTAATTACAAAATACAACTGCAGAAGATCTTTTCCAGGCACTGAAAGGCACCATAGAACAGAAGAGATTGAATTTGTAATGGCTTGTGTCAATAGCATCAGACGGGGCTCCAGCTTCATATATTTCAAAATAATATTCAAACGTATGATATTTTTTATTCTTTTGATGTTATTATTTGTAAACATAAGCAGACCGTTGCCGCGATCCCCCACTGATCGCTCCCATCTGTTGAGGTACGAGTCCCTTCCCTGCTCTAACCTTACAGCACACTGTGTTCGGCGGGCAGCATCGAGAGTACGAATGACGATACGCTTTTTGGAGACCTCTGTCTTAAATCATAGCCAGGAAGAGAAAGATGAGATAAATAAATGTAAGGAAGTCAGCTACCTAATGGGGTTTGAAATATCTCGTGCTCTAAAGCCTTTTAATAGAAAGGATTTCTCAAAAGAGTAATGATTAAAATAGCTTAAATAACTTGATCATATGAAGTTTTTAATTTTGAAAAACTACGAATTTCTCGACCAAGTATCGAGAGAAGAATTAAGAAAATTTCTAATTATATTCAAAAGGAAGTTAAAAAAAGAAGCAAGAAAAATCGTATATTATTCACTGGCTCTTGATGACAGCAGTGATATTACTGATACAGCAAAGCTTGAGATTTTTATCCGCGGGATTGATCAAGATGTTAGTGCAGGAACCACCACTGGTTGCAGTTTTCATGCCAAGTACCTTTCCTTCGTTTCCTTACTTCATGGTTGTCTGCCGCATGTAATCACTGCAGTTAGAGTTTTGGTCGCCGCTGATGTATAGCATTCCAGTCCCTGATAGTACTGTTGAGAAAACTTCCCTCATTTTATATGAGTCGTCGTTTCTTGAAGAGTAATTTGGCGGCTACAACCTATTTTTTTATTTCTATCCAGGCAGTCTCACCTCTGTACGCTTTAAACATTGCGCATAATCGAATTCGTGTACCTCTGTCCTCGAGCACAGATTTAATTTATTACTGAAAAATATCTGCTATATGTTTCCCGGGCGGAGATACTGTCTCGAACTCTATACGACCGTCATGCTGTCAGTTTCGTAGCTTAAAAACAACACTTCAATTACCATACATTATGAAACACGCATTGTATAAATAAATAAATAAAAATTTGTAGTGTGTGACAAGTGACAGGTTATAGAAGTGAATAATTTTGTGTAAAATTGACAATGAAAATTCCAAGTATGAGATCGTGTTGGGACAGATTCTATCTGTATTGCAATATGCTTCCCTGAAGTTTGGTTGATGCAAGTTTTTCGTGTCAACATCGCCACGGTAATGCCCTTCTAGAATGACACGTAATCCTAGGGAGTGCTCGTGCGTTGCCTGGCGACTAGCTTGTCGTGACGGTGACCAAGTGGCACAAATGAAGCCAGCTCCCTCTCCTTGTGAAGCATCGTTCACTTTTTGTCTTCAGCTTCAAGAGTCTAGCCTCTTATTTTTTCTTTCACTTCACTTTTTATTACGTGTATCTTGTAACTTGTTTTATTGTTACATTCTTTTTTGTATTGGGTTCCCTCTCTTTCCATTTTGATACTTTCTGTGCCTCTTAACATCATACCTTTTATCCTTATCCTCATTTTATTTTTATTTCTTTTGTTAGTCTTTCTTTCGAAAATAGTTTTCACTTCATAGACGCTTTATTATGTTTTCCTTTATCTCTTTCTTTCTTTTGTCTTTATATTATTATTTCCACAATTCTAATTACTTTCATCGTTTCTTAACTTGTGTATCTTTTCTTTCATTACTGCAGTCTTGTTGTTATTTGTCTCTTTTACTCTTTCTTTGGTACTTTGTTTTTTTTTATCTTTGGTTAGTAAGTTCCCTTCTTTCTGACTTTGTTTCTCCGGATGGTGCTCTGTTTCTTTCTTTGTTTTGCTCAAGCTTTTCTCTCTTTTGCTCAAACTTTTCTTTGTATCTTACTTTCTTTTTCTCCAAATCTTCTTGCTTTGTTTTTACTTTGTTTCGTTCACGCCTACTTTCTTGGTTATCACATTTTATCTTTGGTCATTATGCTTCTATATTTCTTAACCTGGTTTCTTTGGTCTGTAGCTTGTTTCTTTGGTTCCTACCTTGTTTGTTTAGTGCTTATTTTTGTTCTCAGTTTACTTCTTTGATTCTTATCTCGTTTATTTAGATCTTAAGTTTTTCCATTAATTCTTATCTTGTTTCTTCTGCTCCTACCACGTTCTTTAAGTTCTTACGTAAGTTTTTTGGTTCCTAAATTTTTTTGTTTCTTACCTGCTATCTTTAGTTTTTTACCTTCTTTGTTCCTTATCTTGTTTCTTCGTTGCTTGTTTCTTTGGTTTTTAATTATTTCTTTGGTTTCTACCTTGTTTCTTAAGTTCCTACCATCTTTCTTAGGTTCTTACTTTGTTTCATTGGTTCTTACTCTTTTGGACTTTATATTATTTCCATGATTCTTACCTTAGTTTTGTGATGCTGAACATTTTTAATCTTGTTTCATTTGTTCTTAATCTTGTTTCTTTGGTTCTTAATCTTTCTCTTTGTTTCTTGATCTTGTTTCTTTGCTTCTTAATCTTGTTTCTTTGGTTAATAGCTTGTTTCTTTGGTCTTTACCTTGTTGTTTGGTTCTTACCTTGTTTCTTCAGTTAGTAAGTAAGTACTTAGTTATTCTGGTTCGTAATTTGTCCTTTTGGTTTTCACTTTGTGTTTTAATTCATAAGTTAATTTGTTTCCATGGTACTTTCTTTGTTACCCTGGCACTTTCTTGTTTATGGATTCAACTTTCATTGTTCGAATTTTTATTTTATTTGTTCAATTTTTGTTGGGATTTTTTGTCTATTTTTTATTTGATTTATTTCTTCTTTCTCTGACTCACTTTATGCTTCTATTTTTCTTTCATCGGTTCTCAGTTCCTTCGTTTCTTTTCTAATTTACACTTTTTAATTTTATTTCTATATTTCTTACATAATTTTCTTATTTCTCATTTCTTTCGTTCTTTTTTTTGGTAGTGAATTTGTTTGTTTGTTTGTTTGTTTCTTTTCTTTCTTTCTTTCTTTCTTTCTTTCTTTCTTTCTTTCTTTCTTTCTTTCTTTCTTTCTTTCTGTGTTCACATTTGGTTGCGAAAATTATTCATAGTCGATAAAGTGACAACAATGGAACGACGATGTCAAGAGAAGCCGAAAGTTTGGTTCTCGTCAGTTTAATCGGGAACAGATGCCGTTCTCTCGTGCTCTCATGTTTGTTCCTCATGGTGCTGCGGACCTCGCGTTGCATGAGGGTTCGAAATGATTAACCCGTCATAGAATGCGGCAGTCGCCCGCGGGAACACCTCTATGGTGTCCGCAATATAGCGGCTTACCTCTAATGCAGGTCACGTTCAGAATTGATTCGATTCTCTTTAAAACCAGAAGGAAAAGGGGCATCCCTAGGGACGCACTGAAATGAAGGGCCCTCAGCGCCGGACGCCAGTGTCACATCCGTCAGGGGGGTTGCCATGGATACGGCGCTATAATTTGTAGCATTTTCCCATGTGGGTAATACAGCACACTGATATACCGATCACTTCATTTATATGAATAGAATGCGTGACAGTGTTTGCTGTGGTGTGTTTCCTATGGTTCCGAAGTTACAGTTTACCTATATAAAGGTGTTACAAGAGTGTATGCATGTGGATAATACAGGGTACCGGTCACACGATTTATATAAAGCCCCTACCAAATGTTTGAGGACACTCCTCCATAAGTGATGTTTCACTCCCGTCCTTATACTTGTGTGAAACCCCCTGATGTTTATACAAGGGCCAAATGCCTGTGAAAAGTGAAGTTTTTACTGCAAACCCAATGTATGTTCCAAACTGCGAATTTTGTAACAATTTGTCTGTTATGAAACTTATTGAAAAATTACATATGTTGTAGGAAAAAATTAATTACTCCAGAATGGGTTGACTTAGATCAATGAATTTTGGAATGAAGTTAGATATTATCTCCAGTCATTCTTCCACATCTCAATAATCTGCGACTTCACGTCCACACTCACTGAATTTCGACCTATTTTCAGCAGCGGTATAAGGTAACATCTACAGAGTGGAAGTGAATTAACCTTGCAGATTGACAGGGACGATAGGGTACGTTTAAATGAATAGAAAACCGGTATTATGTTTTGTGATTAAATGCATGATTAATTAGAAAATTAAGTTTGAAGTTCCAGCAGTCCGACAACTTCGCCGCTAAAGGCTGGTTCACGATAAATCGGGAACGGAAACGACAGCGAGAACGAGAACGAAAATATTGTTAAAATAAATATATTTAAATACATTTATTTTAACAATATTTCCGTTCTCGTTGTCGTTTCCGTTCCCGGTTTATTGTGAACCAGCCTTAAGAGTCTCCTTTCGTATCGCAATACAGATGTAAGAGGTCAACGAACTCAGCGTACGTGTACTGCCTCTAGCTCAACGTTGCGATGTGGATTGCATCGTTCAGTGGTTTGAAATTAGTGGTTTTAAAATTAAATTTACACGAAAACCATCCACGTTATTGAAATAAGACAGAAGGATAAATAATTCTTTATTAGATTTTTTATCGATATGGACAAAATTCACTGTCCTACTCGCAATAGTTACCGAATAAGAGGGTGTTAAACATTTGGGAAAACATTTTTTGTGAGAAAACTACTCGTATGAACTTTCCACAAATATGGTATTACACTTTTTTGTTATATATAACATGAGCTATTCGCCCTAAAAATATGCAGGTTATTTCACTTCCTGTATATTGAATAATCAGTCGCAGACAGCCGATAAGGGCTGGTCCTCCAGCTTGGAGGTTGGGCGAAGGGCTAACAACCCATCACCGTAAAAAAAGGCTTGTTACAAAACCCCAACGTCAACCAATTTCTGTCTTATGCTTTTCCAGTTTACTGCGGGCTAAAGCAAGGAGATGCACCATCACCTTTACTTCTTTCTTACTTTGCTCTAGAATATGTCATGTCCAGGAAAACAGAATGGGTTTGGAATTGAACCGGTTACATCAACTGCTTGTTTATGCGGATGGCGTGAATATGTTAGGTGAAAACCCACAAACTATTAGGGAACACGGGAATTTTACTTGAAGCAGCTAAAGAGATAGGTTTGAAAGTAAATCCCGTAAAGACAAAGCATATGATTATGTCTCATGAACAGAACATAGTATATACGAAATGGAAATATAAAAATTAGAAATTTATCGTTTGAAAAGGTGGAAAAATTCAAGTATCTTGGGACAACAGTTAATATAAATTAAACTCGGGAGGAAATTAAACGCAGAATAAATATGAGAAATGCCTGCTATTATTCGGTTGAGAAACTTTTGTCATTCAGTCTGCTGTCAAAGAAACTAAGAGAATTGATGAAACAGTTATATTATTGGTTATTCTATATGGTTGTGAAACTTGGATAGTCACTTTGATAGAGGAACAGAGACTAATGATGTTTGGGAATAAGGTGCTTAGAAAAATATTTGGGGCTCAGAGGGGTGAAATTACAGGAGAATGGAGAGTGTTACACAACGCGGAACTGCACGCATTGTATTCTTCACCTGGCATAATTAGGAACATTAAATATAGGAGTTTGAGATGGGCAGGGCATGTAGCATGTATGGGCGAATCCAGAAATGCATATGGAATGTTAGTTGGGAGGCCGAAGGGGAGAAGACGTTTGGGGAGGCCGAGACGTAGATGGGAGGATAATATTAAAATGGATTTGAGAGAGGTGGGATATGATGGTAGAGACTGGATATCTTGCTCAGGATAGGGGCTGATGGCGGACTTATGTGAGGGCGGGTTTTCTAAAAGCCGTTTGTAATTAAAGTATAAGGTAATCCAGTTAATTACGTCTATTATGTAATGTATAATTCACTTTGTTTTATTGCCGTAAGCTGACAAGCTGCATCACCGTTAAGAGGGCCGTTACTTGGCTATGTCACTTTTTGATCCGAGGAGTACTAACAATAAGCTAAACCTGTTTCCAGGTGTGAATAATATGGTACACAAAAATTCTGTTTCCTTACCGATTTTATCTTTGTTGCAGGTGAGTATTTTGCTGTCTTCAAATGGCCCGGACAGTAACTTTCGTCTCATATAATATAATGTGGGAACAATGCCAGATTTTCACTTGTTGATGGGTAAGTTGCTGTAGTAGAGACATCTGAATGAATATTTAAGGGACATTAGTAAACATAAACATTCCTCATTAGCGTTTATGAATAAATTCTTGATTAACAGATTAATTACCAATTATTATTTATTACTTATAATTAATCTAACAACTGTCCGTTCTTATTATTACCATTAATTTCTCTAAGTAGAATACAAAACCTCTAATGGCAAAATCTCATTACATTTAGGCTTATATTACTCTCATTATATCATTATGTTTTAGATTTATATTTTGCTCTCTAGAACATAGTTCTAGTAAACTACTATTAAATTAATCTCATCGTTTCACGAACTAGCTATCTCAACTTAATTATAATTCTTTACATATGCATATAGACTGAATTGATTTACATTAGCTCAAAAATTAAGTTATTACTTTTTCGTATAGTCTTCATCTCAGATTAAATAAACATGTACTAGTCGTTAAAATTTAACTGAAGAATATTTCTGGAAAATCTTCAGTGTATTGTAATATTAACTTATAATTTAAATATTTGTATGTCACTATTGCACTGATTAAGGCTGGTTTATTGGAAGAGAAGGCCTTATGGCCTTAACTCTGCCAGCGAAAATAAAACATTCTATTCTATTCTATTCCGACAAAAATATGAGAGCTCACAAACTTTTCTATAGTAGAAATTCAAGATTTCTTTCACCAGTGTCCAGATGCATTAAAATCTCAACATGAATGGCTGAGAAATCCATCTTTTCAATGTATAGACTTGGTTTTCTCTTTGCAATGACAATTCATTTATTTATTATTGTAAAATTATCTTTAATTTTCTTTGTAACATTTTTAATATTCTTATAGTATAATATATATCACCGATTGGAGAAATTTTCGCTAAAATTGTTTTATTTTATTTGTATTAAATTCATTAACATTATAATATTAATTTAGTTATTTTAAATTTGCCGTTATTATCAACAGTAATCTCACTAGAGGTTTTGATTTATCCAGAGAAAATCAAAACTCGAGTGGGATTTAATTGACTATTACACGATTAGAAGAAATAAAGTAAGTACTCTAATACAATGAAATATTAACTTACTTACTAAAATTCTATTTCTCTAATGTCAGCTTTACCAAAACGTTAGAACGAAGCCGCCATCTTCATTTGACTATGCGGTAAACAAATTACGATCGCAAAGCATGTTTTATAGTACCGTAAAGAATTTGCTGTTTGAAATGTTGGCAAAGAAACAAATAACAGGAAGGTGATAAAAACAAAAAAAAGTATATAAAGATTAGAAGAAATAAAATACTCTAACACAATAAAATAGATATTAATTGACTTACTAAAATTCTATTTCACTAATGTTACTTTCACCAAAACGTTTGAACGGAGCCGCCATTTTCAGTCGACTATCTATACGAGAAAGAAATTACGATCGCAAAGCATGTTTTATAGTACCGTAAAGAATTTTCAGTTTGAAATGTTGGCAAACAAAGAAACAAATGCTAGGGAGGTGATAAAACAAAGTGATAAAAATAAACAAATGCTTGGGAAGTGATAAAAATGTAGCGATAAGCAGCCATAATTGGTTGAAAGACGTCCTTTCGTACCGTTTTATTGGTCAAAATTAATATGACGTAGTAAAAGTGTAATAGTCATTGTAAATATGAATCAACCTACTTATTGCATTATTGTATCAATTGTGCTAGGCTATATTAACCATTGGCTGTTGCCTGGCGCATTAATGTAATGATAAATAAATAAATAAATAAATAAATAAATAAATAAATAAATCTATTAATCAATCAACCAATCAATCAATAATATTGTTATTATTGTTGTTATTGTTATTATTATTGTTATTGTTATTATTGTTGTTATTTTTATTATTATTGTTATTGTTGTTATTGTTATTATTATTGTTATTGTTGTTATTGTTATTATTATTGTTATTGTTGTTATTATTATTATTATTATTATTATTGTTGTTATTATTATTATTGTTATTATTATGTTATATTAGACAAGTTTTTATTTGTGGTTTTTCCGCTTAGATATCCGTTATTTCTAGTCACCTAGAAATGAAAGTGATCCCAGTAAGCTTGTTATGTTGTGGCTCTAAACTGAGGACGGGTCAACCGCCATAGAGGAAGTTATTACGCAGTAATGATGAACTGTGTTCGTTATATGTTAGCGAGTTTCAATTATTTACAGATATAATGTCGTAGTTGCGTTGTCATAGCAACCGTGTGCCTCACTCGCCACATTAACAGCTGTAGGAACTAGACAAAAAGTTTTTAACTCCTGTCGCATAAAATATTCAGAGCGAAGCCAGACGGCGAAAATGCAAACTACGGAGTACCAGACGCGCAACTCCTAGTTCCGAATGTTTTGTTCGTTAACAAGGATCTCTGTTACGAGTTTATCAAACTGATTTACCTCCAATTAAATGGGGAATTTTACCATTAAATCACGACCCCTAGTATGGTTAGTGCGCAAATTGAAGGGCAGAAAAAGTATGTTACCCGCAAAACCTCTCGTTACGGCTCAACATGACGGGAAGGCTAACCTTAACACATACTCCAATTTTTTTTTCTGTTTAATTAATGGAGTTTTGCTATCAGCGCCACTCTAGTGAACGGAGATCTTAGTAATTAAATCACGATGCTCGTTTGCTAGTTTCCTGTGGGTGATTGGTTCGTACAGAACAATGAACGACATGCACTGCTGCTCTTACAGTAGTCTACGATTCTAGACTATATAGGCTAGGCGAAAAATAATGTAAATTATGTCGGCAGAACTGGATTTGACTTAATTTAGAGGATTATGTTATGATCTTATTTCTTCAGCAGTTAACATAAGACAGCAGCACTTTTAATTTATGATGTGCTACTTTAGTGAGAAGATACCAATTAATCTATTTTTATGATAATGTTACTGAAATTAAATTGAAACTTGATAATATAGTGCTAAGATTAAGAATTGAGGGGTGCTTTGCAACAACAAGGTATGTGTAAGAAGTGGGTTTCTGGCAGTAAGTAAAAGTGATATTGTGTTTATTAACAAAGAAAGGCCTTTTCAAATCTGCGGTTTTGAATTAGTATTATTGATAGTTTGTATGTATAAGTTTCATGTTTTATTCGTCAAAATCTCGTTATTGAATCTGTTATTTTAATACAATAACAGTAATGTACTCCGACTTACCTTGTTTTTGCAGTCATAAGATACAACTTGCTTTGTTATTCTAGTCATACGATACAACTTGAATTGTTATTGCACTCATAAGATACAACTTGCCTTGTTATTGCACTCATAAGATACAACTTGCCTTGTTAGTGCGGTCATACGATACAACTTGCCTTATTATTGCAGTCATACTATACAACTTGCCTTGTTAGTGCAGTCATCGATACAACTTGCCTTGTTATTGCAGTCATACTATACAACTTGCCTTGTTAGTGCAGTCATCGATACAACTTGCCTTGTTATTGCATTCATAAGATACAACTTGCCTTGTTATTGCATTCATAAGATACAACTTGCCTTGTTATTGCAGTCATAAGATACAACTTGCCTTGTTATTGCAGTCATACGATACAACTTGCCTTGTTAGTGCAGTCATACGATACAACTTGCCTTGTTAGTGCAGTCATCGATACAACTTGCCTTGTTATTGCATTCATACGATACAACTTGCCTTGTTAGTGCAGTCATACGATAAAACTTGCCTTGTTATTGCAGTCATACGATGGTACATATCGCAGAGATATATCCATTTTAGTGAATTACTATTTTGTGATACTTTTTTCAAAATTTGAGCACAAATTAAAAAAAAAAACTAAACTCGAATTTAAATTGTTGCAGCAGTGATATTTATATAGCCCAGTGATGTCAAAGCAAGCGCATTTTTCTGACCTTGACGTCGTGCGCGGGCATCAAACATGGAAAGAGGAAGGGTTGTGTATATGAATAAGCAGCCTGTTGGATTAAGAAAACAGTAGTGCACAAACTTCAAACGGAAAATGAAATTTTATGTCGTTATTTTTATATGGCTTCTTTTAGTTTGATATTATCTATATTGTCTGTAAAACAAAAGTACTAATACCAATTTCTTAATATTGCAGTTGTGTTTTAAATGTTAATAACATAATAAAGAGTTAAGAAGGAATATTCACATAAATTCCGTAGCAGTACAACTATAGTCTACTAAATGGATGAAACAATCATTCATAAAGAAAGTGATATCCCCCCCCCCAAAAAAAAAGAGATTGAGTATGACATGATAGGTTGGAATTGATATTGACGGTACCTTTAGCCCTATAAAAGTAATCAATAAACTAATCAAAACAATATTACATTACAAAGCAAAGTTACCTAGGTGCTGTATATGTTTTAAGTGTAACTAATATTCCATAACAAAATTCTTATCGCATTATGCTTTTAAGGTGATATTTGTGAGCAACTTCCTATCATCAGAATATAAAATTATTTCCTCGAAATGTGCTGAAGCTTTAGAGCTGACATTTTTACAACACATGGGCACGTATCTTTTGCTTATGATGTAACAGCAGTTGCTTTGTTAATTCATTTACTTGAAACAACTTCCATGCGAATATTTTCAAAAATTTCAATACACTATCTTCAGTAATACATATTTACGGTATATTAGATTTATGAAAATATTCTGCAAGGCTACTAAATAAATAGGCCTATACCTGAAAGTTTTGCTTTTGAGAAAATATTTCTTTTGAACAAAAAAATCAAACTTGTGAAAAGTGAACATTAAAATTAAAACTTACATTCTTATAATGCACTTATACTTCTCAGACAAATCTAAAAATTAACATGGATACAGTTTCAATAAGTCCTCTTTCCTTTATCTATTGAATCAGTGCTGGCCATCCCTGAATATAGCTCGACCAAGCGGCATATACTACCTCTGTCGTCTGTCTCTTTCCTTTCCGCTGTAAAGCGCTCAGGCTCTCCTGAGCTCTAAAGCGCGCGCTTGCTCCTATGGGCATCAATTGACATGACTGATATAGCCTATACAAAACTGAAGAATGTGCATCAATTTTATATTTATATATATAATGTTTTATGTTGCAATTATTATCAAAATAGATAAATAAATAAATAAATAAATTAGAAAACAAATTTGAAATTATACCATCCTCTCCATTTAAAAGATACGCAAAAACGAGCCCTTACAAGGAAAATTGAAGTTAAGAATAAGTGTCTATATGAGCTCCAAGTCTATTGGTCACTTCTCTGATTCCGATTTTCTCTGTTTCATACGAATTTTGAATAATACCTACCACATGGGGGTGGGGGGAGGGAACGGTGCACGACAGAACAGCAGCAGGCCGAAAGTTAGAAAATCTCGATGCACATTAAATAAAGAATGGATGGAGATAAGCTATGTGAAAACCACTAGGAAGAAAGTTTATTTTGCACTTCTTTTTTCATTGTACCACGAGTGACGTCAGGATAAACCTTTTGTATCGAAGAACTTTTTTCTCCATGTTGGTCGAGTATAAACGTCTCGCTTGAAAGAAAACAAAAAACCGTGAATCCTGTTGCTATCTTCATGAAAGTCATGAATCAGGGATCTTTACTTCTAGTACGAACTATCTTGACTCATGAGAAAAAGGAGGAACATATAATGCACAACTGTAAATAAATAGACTTTTGAAGATTCGAACCGCATAACGACAAAGTTAGATTTCTCTTAAAACCGAGATTAGACTTGGGGCCGACGCTCCCTGACCTCTGAGACTTGACCTATGCTCCCCCGAGCGGCAACGAAGTCCTGACAGTTCGATTAACAAAGACGAATGGATCGGCCGCGTCTTCATTCCACTGCTGCCACCTGCTGCTCGGGGTTGGAACTAATGCCGACAGCGGTTGAATTATTGAGTCTCACCAACGAGGGCATCAACACTTGGAAGAAGCCAGAAATCGTATCCTAGTAGCCACACATACGAAAGTGTTAACACTACATAACAAAACAAACTCTAATGTTTAGTTAAGTTACATTAAATAATACACAAATAATGAACTTAACAGAGATGTATACAGTATAATTTAGCCTAGTTTTTGAGTTATCACTATTTAGTTTCATAGGAATCACGTATAGTTTACATAGATTGTGCTAATGTCCCATCCCATAACACGACTGACTTCAATTAATAATGCACTACAGTCGTGTTCTAAGGCTCAGGAATGCAATAATACTAATTTATAGTATAAGAGAGTAAAATTGGGTTTTATGCACGAGGAGGAAGTTTAGCGCCCGAGGGTGATAACTTCCACGAGCGCATAAAATCTGTTCACTCCTGTTGTGCTATACAATATTTTATCCATTACTGGTATCTAAATTTCATTATTGGTATTTAAATTGAATTTTAAATTGTACGCCTTTTCTTCGTAATGTGTTGTTTGTGAAGGAGTTATAAATGAATGAATATATGGATTTTATGGTTGCTAATGTGTTGGTTGTCATGGAAAAAAATTTTATCCATGAGCATAACAAAAAACATAGTTTACTAAATACTTTTGCGTTTGTAAAGTAGACTCTTATTCAACATTATTTTGTTCCACTTGTGAAATAAAGACTTTACCTCACAGTTAATTAGTATTTTCCTAGTACCCGGGCACACACGTATACTTTTCCATTCAACTATTACTCAAGAAGTTACTAGATGTCACTACCTCTACTTCTTTATTACCATTTCTTACATCTCCATGCAATAAATCCAACATCTATGTACGTTGATGACATCATAATTTACTGCACCAAATCTCATCCAAATGAAGCTATTGCTGCCATTCAAAGACATGTGAGTTTCATTGAACGATGGTTCTTGTGCTGGAGAATACAAATCAACCCTGACAAGTGCGAATCCATAATTTTCACCAAGTGCACGAAAATATCTGATAGTAAAATTACATTATATGGTCAATCTCTATAATACGTTGATCAAGTTAAATATCTCACAGTCATTCTTGATGAAGGCTTACTTTGGACACAACGCATCAAATCTACTGCTGTTAAAGAAGACAAATCTCTATAGAGAATTAATTCTTCCAGTTTTTACTTATGCTTTTCCTGCCTGGTTTTATGCACCTCGGACTACCCTCAAGCCACTACAAACAATGCAAAATAGAGCTCTCCGGATCATCCATGCCTGCGATTGGTTTACAAGCAATATACAAGTTCATGAAGATCTACAGGTTGACTATCTGCAAACTCATCTTCTACAAGCTATAGGACACTTCTACCAGAAACTTCATTCCAGTGACAATCCTTTCACCTCATCACTAGGAAGTTATGATCCTCGGCAGTTCACCAAATTCAGGACACCTAAATCCATCATTGATCATTTGGCTTTTAGTTTATTGACTGGTTTTTATTTATTCTAAATCTGATGTTATCACCACTGAATTTTGACTTAGTGGTTTTGTCCTACTTAGTTTTCTTCTCATTTTGTTAAGTATTTATGCGTAGGTAAAAAAAAACCTAGTGGTTTTGATACTACTTCCTTATTAATTATGCATTTAAAAAACACTGAATCTCCTTCTCTGTCTACTACTACTACTACTACTACTACTACTACTATTACTACGTCGTAAATTGTGCATTTCATCCATATTTAATATGAATTTTTTCTTTAATTTTGCAATAATTTACCTTTTGGAATGCGAGGAAACTTGAACCTGCGAAGTTAGGTTTTTAGGATTTAATGACAACATGCCTTAGTCAACTGAGCTAACCACACACGAGATTAATTGCGTTTCAATATTCCTCTTAAGTTTACAAAAGTAAATGTGAAATTATTTTAATCACATTAGCCCCGTGAACGCTTCTAAATAATCCCTGAAACTTTATAAAGATGAAAATACACGTTTAAAATGAAAAAAAAAAATCTCTGATTAATTATAATTTTGTTATTTATCCAACGCCTTAGATACCATTCTTTACTATTCATGGCCTCCTACATCATGACCTACCTAGTACACGTATCGATTCTAAAATCCATGCCATGAAATCTGATTATATGAGGACTTATTTTCAACATATTTTCTTTTATGAAACAAAATTTTTTGTTATGGTCATGGATAAAATTACGTATGGTATTTGTGAGCGTGATCTTCATTACGCTCGTGTAATTTAATCAATAAAGATACACTTACCTCACAAGTACCATAAATATATATTTTTCAACTAGCCGTATACGATATTTTATATATGGATTGTGTAAATTAATTTTTTTACAGCAACTTATAACGCAGGACGCCATGTTAGCGTTTCTCAGTAACCATTATAGCAACGAAAAATGAACAAGCGTTATTGTTGTTGCCGCCGCTATTTGACTTGATTGTGTACTGTAGGAAGAAGTGAAATGAACGAGATTCCTTTACGGTTTACGCCATGGCCAGGGATTTGCAAGCGCCTGCATTGCGTGCTCATACTACAAGCAATACAAATCCAACTAGGTTCTCTTTTTCTTTATCAAGATTAAGTACAATCATCGCTCTTAAGGAAATGTACAGATTCTTGAAAGCACACAGTGCAGACGCTTTGACATCTCTGACATAGGGTATTGAAGAAACGGCAAATAGAGCCACTATAGATTTATTTCCGGAAAAGTCAGAAACGTGAAAGAGAACACACTACTACTACTACTACTACTATACTACTACTACTACTACTACTACTACTACTACTACTACTACTTCTACTACTATTACCATCACCATAATTACCAGTATCACTACCACTACTATTACTACTAGTACTAATGCAATTACTGCTATTGGTTCTATTAATATTGCTATTGGTGTTATTACTAATGCTACTGGTACTATTGCTACTGTTTTAATACTATTGCTACTGCTATTGGTACTAACGCTATTGTTACTACTGCTACTACTATTACTATTAGTACTAGTACTACTCCCACTGTACCACTACCACAGTATTACTGCTACTACCACTGTACTAGGACTACCACCACCGCTACTACTACTACTTACATTACTCCTTTACTGCTAGTTACTACTATTACCATACAATTACCAATATAACTAACATTACCATTACTACTAGTATTAATACAAGTAATACTGTTATTAGAGTCAGTGCTAATACTACTAGTGCTACTGCTACTACTAGGGCCTAGTAGTCGTATTATTACTACCACTACTACTATTACCACTATTAGTACTACTACAGAGGGCTGTTTCCGATCTCTGATAACGAATTTGAATGACGTCATGTGCGTCAGAAATCACACCGACAGCTGAATTGCGGCGAGAGGTGACAGATCAGTAGTGAGTGATTTCATAATCAGAGTGCACGGTGTATCACAGTAGCAATGTCCAAGAAAATCGAGCCTTTTTGGGAGGGGTACATAACACCCCTTTCCGATGCCAAGTACAGTTACGTGAAAATCTTAGGAGCCTGCAGAAAACGTAGTTTCGTTATTTCCAAGAAAGGCAGCTTGTGTGTACCTGGCAAAGCTCGGATGGGATTCATTCCAGAGTGGAAAAAGAAACCAAGTCCCCCCCCCCCGTCACAAGTCGCCGCACCCCACGAGATGATACAAATTAATTCCATTCGAGTTTTACCAATCTTATTAAATACATAGAAGATGCCTTTCTCGGAAATAACGAAACCTCGTTTATTGCAGGCTTCTTTTATTTTCACTTAACTGTACTTGGCACCGGAAAGGGTTGTTATGTACCCCTCCCAAAAAGGCTCGATTTTTTAGGGCATTGCTACTGTGATTACACCGTGCACTCTTATCATGAAATCACTCACTACTGGTCTGTCACCTCGCGCCATAGTTCAGCTGTCGGTGTAATTTCTGACGCAAATGATGTCATTCAAATCCGTTATCAGAGATCGGAAACAACCTTGTATTACTACCACTACTATTGCACTACTGTCACTATTACTGCTCCTTTACTACTATTATTACTATTAGCACTGGTACTATTACTACTACTACCACTACTACTATTACTAGTATTATTATTAGTACTACTATTGCTACTGGCACTCTAATTTTTTATCACGATTATTTGAAGACGCTGTATCAACTGCGAAGTCATTTAGCGTCGATGGGATTGGTAATAGCGAGATGATATTTGACGAGATGAGACCGAGATTTTCGCCATAGATTACCTGACATTTTCCCCCTATAGTTGGGGAAATCCTCGGAAAAACCCAACCAGGTGTTCAGCCCAAGCGGGAATCGAACCCGTGTCCGACCTCAACTCTGGAATGGCAGGCTAGCGCCTTAGCCGACTGAACTACACCGGTGGCTACACTACTGGTACTAGTAAGTCCCTTATTATTCTTACCACTACTATTACTATTAGTAGTTCTGACACCACCACCACCACCACCACCACCACCACCACCACCACTACCGTTATCATTGAATCCGAATGTCGCAAGATAAATCTCTACAGACGACAATGTAATTTCTGGTGTGACAGGATTACTTGTCTTACCGTGTGTTCCTTTAAAAACAGAAACAAATCTGAATATTCCGTAGAGTAGATCTATTCTGTCTCTGGTATAGGACTCCATGCAAATATTTTTTAACACTTCGCACGCATTCCAAAACTTGGAGATATCACAGTCAATCCATATCGCTGGCTTGAGTGTGTGTGGACATACCCCTACTATTCACCCGTAGTCCGTATAATGGACTATTATAACAGACAACCTTAAATTGAGGCGTTTAGTTGCAAAATCAGATGCATCACTTTTTTTTCGAAATGGGTTAATGTTACATTTCATATCTTCATATGATTCTACAACTGCTATGACACTGTTATGCTTCAAAGCCAGATAAATCACATGGATACGTATGATGAAAAATAGTATTGGTTGCAAATCCTTGGTTCCTTGCAAGCGTATTTCCTTCATACTGAAAAATTATGTTTTAGTGATGTATCTGATTTTGCAACTAAACGCCTCAATTATCATGTTACTTCGTAATTTTGAAATCGGAGACTGAGTCGAGAACTGAAGCCTTTATTTATTTATTTATTTATTTATTTATTTATTTATTTATTTATTTTATTTTTAGTGGGTTATTTTACGACACTTTATCAACATTTTAGGTTATTTAGCGTCTGAATGAGATAAAGGTGACAATGTAGGTGAAATGAGTCCGGGGTCTAACACCGAAAGTTACCCAGCATTTGCTCATATTGGGTTGAGGGAAAACCCCGGTAAAAACTTCAACCAGGTAACTTGCCCCAACCGGGAATCTAACCCGGACCACCTGGTTTCGCGACCAGACGCGCTAACCGTTACTCCACAGGTGTGGACAAGTCTCTAATAATAATAATAATAATAATAATAATAATAATAATAATAATAATAATAATAATAATACTTTATTGCCAGAACAGAGGTACATATTGATTTTTTAAATATAAAAACACACACTCTAGCACCCCCAGATAGAGTAAGTTACATATTCGTGCTCAGGGGGCTTTCCAAATAATGTTAAGACGTCTCATTAAATAACAGAGTAAGAAGTAAAAAAAAAAAAGAGAAGAAAAGAAGAAGAAAAACACTGATATCACAATAACTGAAATTTAAATTTTCTCTGTTAACAGCATTTTTTTAATTCATGTATTAAAAGTTTATTTTTGCGTATTATCAGACAAAAATAAACATAGAGACTTACGCAGCAGCCTGAACTAACATTTTAGAAATATACATATTTCCAACTACTATTTTCTGAAAGTTTTTTGTAACAGGTCATCGTTCTGTCGTGTTTGTTTTTCCTTATAATTCTCGTTACTCTGTACCTAAAGCTCTCAAAACGGTAGTCTTGCCTTCATGAATATTTAAACCCTTTGTTTTATCTTTCCTTGCAGAAGAATGTTTCAAGTCGACATTAAAATTTAAAGCGAGATAAAGAATATGTGTTTTCCAAGTAAAAATTAAGGTACGTTTGTTTTAGCATATTGCTTCTAGTTTAATTTAGTTTAACTTCTGGACTACAGTATATACGAACCGTGATTCCGGAGAAAATATAATTTCTTACAAACTGAACATTAAAAAAAATTGCTGAAACCATACTTGGCGGCGTTTAGTATGACGCTATAACATGTCCTTATAATACAATTATTATTATCTTACATAAATTAACAGTAGACCTATACTGAGAGATACGTAGATCTGGAAAGGAGGTTATGTTTTTTTAATAATACCTTTGATTGAGGTTCTGAGTCATATTTACGTCTACTTTCCGACCGAATGGTTATGTCTCAGGGTCGGCGAAGCGGGAAAGTCATTTGACAGTTACCTATTTTACGGGACCCTTTTCTTTAAATTATTTTAAGTGATTGTATAATATTACCAAGATTTCCAATTCCGAACAGTAAATATTTTAAGGAAAGAGCCTAACAGCCCAGCCACTAACTAGCCTTCACGGAGAGGCCGCAGAAAGAGGTCGGATAGCATTACCAGGTAATACATCTCACTTGATGATGTGTCTTCGGACAGTGGCTAACAACGATAATGATAATAATAATAATAATAATAATAATAATAATGATAATGATAATAAATGATACTCGGGAGGAAATTAAACACAGAATAAATATGGGAAATGCCTGTTATTATTCGGTTGAGAAGCTTTTATCATCTAGTCTGCTGTCAAAAAATCTGAAAGTTAGAATTTATAAAACAGTTATATTACCGATTGTTCTGTATGGTTGTGAAACTTGGACTCCCACTTTGAGAGAGGAACATAAGTTAAGTGTGTTTGAGAATAAGGTTCTTAGGAAAATATTTGGGGCTAAGAGGGATAAAGTTACAGGAGAATGGAGAAAGTTACACAACACAGAACTGCACGCATTGTATTCTTCACCTGACATGATTAGGAACATTAAATCCAGACGTTTGAGATGGGCAGGGCATGTAGCACGTATGGACGAATCCAGAAATGCATATAGAGTGTTAGTTGGGAGGCCGGAGGGAAAAATACCTTTAGGGAGGCCGAGACGTAGATGGGAAGGTAATATTAAAATGGATTTGAGGGAGGTGGGATATGATGATAGAGAATGGATTAATCTTGCTCAGGATAGGGACCAATGGCGGGCTTATGTGAGGGCGGCAATGAAACTCCGGGTTCCTTAAAAGCCAGTAAGTTAGTAAGTAATAATAAAAATAATAATAATAATAATAATAATAATAATAATATTACTATAGATAGATAGATAGATAGATAGATGAATTTAATGTCATCCAGCTATTTACAGCCATAGACAACGTCAGAGTAGATATATATAATACATGGCTACTACAATATAAATAAATGTAATAATAAAAATAAATAAACATACAATCACCAGATAATCACAAAAACAGGTTAAAAGTTTTAAAAGAAATAGTATAAAATGAGGTTAAAATGTACAGATTTGTCAATTACATGAGGTTAAAACAAATAGTATCTAAAACGTAATATTGCTAAAATCATTGACACTGTAAATTGGATTTGCCATCAAAGTCCTTCTCACCATCCTTCTGAAAGTATGAAATATTGTAAGGAGAATAGTGATTTATCATCACTCGTCTGATTTCATTCTCCAGGGCTTCAAGAGTAAGGTAAAAGCACCCAAGACTGCGCAGTCTCTAAGATTGTGCAGTGTCATGTTTTTATAGTTGGCAGCATTGTTAATTCCCGCCGTTCCGTCTAGAGAAGTTTCTTGTGAGGTATAGCTAGCTCTATGGAGTACAGTGTTTGTGTGGAAGTGGTTTTATAAAGGTTTATTAGGTAAAAATTGATTTTGCCCAGACTCTCTTATAAATTTGCATATGAAGAAGGTTACGTTTATTTAACAATTCCAACCATGTAAACCTGCATGCATGTATGATTGTTGCTAGACAAATACATAAGCTACGTTATGCACTTTTCCCTGCTTGTCAAAGTAAACACTCCTGCCATTTATTGACTGCAATGTCGAACTGTGTACAATCTTCTAACATTGCGCACTGAACAATCTTAGAGGGACATCGTCTCATACAATCAGTTCTTAAAAATGAAATATTATTTCTTACAGTTTTCTACTCACGTGTGTCATGACTTTGTCATATGATAGGAAATCAGACAGAAAATTAATATTTACCCAAGAAATGTTAGAGAAAAGTCGAACAATAATCGAAAATGATAAAAGCATAGGAAAATGGAGACAAGTTTCCTTACCAGTTCAACCTGAGATTATTGAACAGGCACTAATTTCACCAGCTATGATCTCTTCGTTACCAGAGACAACGGAGTCCAGGAAAAGGAAACTAATTAAAAAAAAAAAATCTGAGATTTTCTCTTTCTCTCAGTATAAGAACTGACTTCTAGAAACAATGAAAACTTCTAGCAACAAAATCAGTGCAAAAAGGCCGGTTATAGTGATTCTTCAACTACGACAAAAAAGTCGTGCAACATTAAACAATGCAGGGACAGTTTCAATTACTACAATCCATCAGCGTCAACTTCATCATATCGGACAGTTTCAGAAAGAAACATTTTCTGTCTTGATTGTGCAGAAACAATTTCTGAGGACTGGGTGCAGTGTAGTGCGTGCAAACAGTGGTGGCATGAACACTGTTCAAGCTACGAAGGCGTTGGACTTTTTAAATGTGACATGTGTTGACGCACGTTCTTAAAGGACAACGTGCGCAATCTTATAAGACAGTGCCTGTAAGATAGCGCGTTCACAACTTTTCAAAGAAGCATATTTTTGCAAAGAACAAATATTTCATTTTGTAGCTTTTCTCATATTATTGTGATCTTAAGATTCAAGAGTTTCGTTCCATAACATATAGTTTTTATATTGGTCTCAAAAATGAGTATCTAAGGACACAAATCCACTAAGTGCGCAATCTTAGGAGCATTTACCTTACGTGGATAGTTCTTGTACACTTTCTCTTTTAAAAATCACAGGCTCTTAGCCTACATCGGGGGTACCAGAGGGCCAAAGTCCACGAATAATTATTCGCTCATCGAACACCTGTTCTAATGCATACATTGAATGCTGAGCTGTATGAGCAGTGGCGTTATCCTGTTGGTAGTAGGCATTTGCTTTTCTTCCTCAGTTAACATTTCAAAAAATGGCTGCAGTATGTTTTGCAGATATCGTTTCGAGTTAACGGTATCATAAAATAAAATAGGGCCAATGATTCTGCGTGCAGTAATGCCATACCAAACACCGAGTTTCTGGTCGTGAAGAGGGGTTTTTTGCTCTACATGAGGATTGTCAGTGTCCCAGTACCTTGAATTCTGAGAATTGCCATCCCAACTTAAACGGAAATAAGCTTTGTCCGTCATAATTAAAGGACAAGGATCGACAATACCATCAAGGTCAGATTTCAGCTTCCACAGACAGAACCACTGACACTTTGTAAGAATGAGTGTAGCATTTTCAGTCCCCGTAATGCCGATCTTTATGAAATACCACTCTCCTGCGCCAATCGGAGTGAAGATTTTCTCGGGCTGGTTTAAATTCTTAATTGAATATCTGCAAGCTTCTCCTCTGTTATTACCCTATTCTGTGGCTCTCTCTTTTTGTTTAAAACAGACCCTGTTTCCCGCCATTTTCTGAATAACTTGGTTATGTGTTGTCTTGAAGGCATTGCAGCATCGCAGAACTGACGTATAAACTTGCGAACGGTACTGTCATAAGAGACGATTTAGGAGAAATGCCTCAACTATAAATATCCATTGTGCAATACTATACGTCACCATACTGATAGCGAACACAAATAATATTCAATAATAAGACGCAACACTACGTAATAACGTGCGCTCAAAAAACACTCCACTCATCAAGTAAACACTCCGTATGCTTCCCGCTGTGCGTGCACTCCATCCCCACCACTCGGGAATTTTAGGTTTACCTTAATGAAACTGAACGCCCACCCGCGCTGCTATGGCTTAAGGTTGGTTCACAATAAACCGGGAACGGAAACGACAGCGAGAACGAGAACGGAAATATTGTTAAAACAAATGTATTTAAATGTGAGCATTCACAATTAACTATTGTGAATGCTCATATTTAAATACATTTAGTTTAACATTATTACCGTTCTCGTTTTTGTTTCCGTTCCCGGTTTATTGTGAACCAGCCATTACCGGTGATTCGAGCAATGAGTTGCGGGCAATGTTTCTTGACGTCCACTGCATAGTGCGGTAACTTTTCGCTGACTGTCTCTGTAGGAGGGTGAAATATAACATTTTTCGAATCGGAATCTATCGTCTCTAAAGTTGTCGGAGAACCAAAACAAATAAATCTGAAGGGGAAACAATCAGGCGAGATAGCACGCAATAACATTGTACCACATATCTAACGTATCTATTGGGAAAAGCATATTTAAGGTAGTTGCTTACTCTTCCATTAATCCTAAAATATGTTGGTATGCCATCGAGATGCAACCATATGCTTTCGTGAATCGCAAAAGAAACGTCTTTTAGCAATTAGGAGAGAACGTCTCTTAGGAAGATGGGAAACTGCCAGCTAATCAACAGTAGGGAGAAAGCAAGGCCGGACTAAATAATTTTCTACAGTTCCTACTCATACATAAACAACAAATTCCTGATATATTTCAAATGGTCAGGCTGTCATTGACAATTAGAATCCGAGTCTTCGGTGGAACAAGATCATACTTTGAATAATAGGCCTATTATTTTGATTTCTTGCATTTATTTATGTTAATTTAGAATAAGGAGATAAGGTGCAAATTGCTTCGAAAATGGCTAATTAACTTAAAAACCTGTTATCCAGGAAACAATTTCTGACCATAAGTTTCCCATTTCATATAATTCAGTTAATTGTAATCTTCATAGAGCCCCGTATTTATTATTAAGATATATGGATCATATGCGGAGACTAAGAGGAAAGCAGAAAATAGGAAAAACTGGAGAATGCTGGGTTTGTAGTGAAAGACCTGTCCTTGGGTAGAACACTCTGTATGTATGTATGTATGTATGTATGTATGTATGTATGTATGTATGTATGTATGTATGTATTACTCATCCGAGCTTTTGTTCACTGATTTTAATGTTTTGAAAATTAAACAAATTTTTTTATATTGTCCTATTAAACTTTATACATAAAAATCGAATAAATTCAAATTGTATCATCATAAATATGGAACTAAAAGATCTATTTATTTAATAATAATATATATTTATTTATTCTGGTGAAGTTAAGGCCATCAGGCCTTCTCTTCCACTTAGCCAGAAACCGATTTTATACGACTAGAGGAACCAAAGTGTTTCACAAGTACAGCTCTTAGCATTGGTACCTACCTTGGTCCAAGGTTATATAATAAAATAATTGAAAAATACCAAAATTTGGAAATTTTAGTATCAGAAATTTAAAAAAATAGCGTTAGAAATTTAATTTTTAAAGAATATAGGCTATATTGATTTAATATGTATATGTATTTGTATTTGTATGAGTTAGCCTAAATTGTTAAAATTGAAATTGTATTTTTTAAAGTTAATCTATTCCTATATGTTTTTTTCCTTGACCCACTTTGTGTCAAATAATTATTGTTTGTGTTAAGAATGTGTTTAGATAACTCCCTGAGCACGAGTTTTTACTCCTTCAAGGAAAAATTAAGACTGTATTTTGTACATGTTATTTTGTATGTATGTATGTATGTATGTATGTATGTATGTATGTATGTATGTATGTATGTATGTATGTATGTATGTATGTATGTATGTATGTATGTATGTATGCATGCATGCATGCATGCATGTATGTATGTGCGCTTCCGAGTAAAAATTTTAATTAGTGGTCGTCAGCACTCGCTGAAATAGGTAAAGTGTAAGCGGTGCAACGTAATATGTCTCTTCGTGGAGCAGGAAGAGAGAGAGAGAGAGAGAGAGAGAGAGAGAGAGAGAGAGAGAGAGCATACCCGCCAGCAGCCACGGGTGCACCATAGTGCATTCTCTTATCCGCGGGTAAGAGACGTTAGACCGAGGGTACTCTGTGCTGATGACCGCTGATTTAAACTATTCCCGGTTGCTTTCTGCGAATCTCCTTCCACTAGAGCATAGTTAGCTAGTCAACATGGTTTAGAGTGCTCTTCGCTCGAAGGAAACGCCCTGCCCTCGAGTGGAGGACTTTCGAACGAATACGAGCGAGAGAAAAAATTTGCATTGCATTGCACTATCTCTTTAACCACCAGAAGTTTGTCAATATACAGTACTTTCTGTTCATCCTGTATAAAGAATCAACCGTCGCACTAATGGCGATTTGTATTAAATTTGTGTCCTTTAATATACATTTCCTCTTCCTGTACAGTAATGCAGTAGCAACGTAATGCGTGAAGCGTTGCAGCTTTGTGTAACTGCCTTTGCTTGTTTCATTGTGGAAAATATTTCTCTTCGAAATATTTCTGCCGAGCTACGGGAAATGACAAGCTGGCGTTCAAACAGCAATAAAATTCCTAATAAAACAGAAGCGAATCAATGCGACTTGCAGGATCATTGAGGCGTGACGCAAGACGTCTGGTTGCTAAGCTGCAAGTTAAAAAAAAAAAGAGGAGGAGGATTGCTTGGCAGGCTGTTGTTTGTGAAGTCTTCTGAATACTGAATTTACAGCCAGTTGCAAAGCCAATTTAATACAAACATGGGCGAGGCTACAGTAAATTAAATATTTCCACACTTGAGTGACATTTAGTTCAAAATCTCTGCATATACAACTCTGACACTGCAGAGGGAATTGAAGATGTAATCAAAGGAACGAATTCTTGAGTACAGACGCAGCAAAATTGTTCGTAATTACGTCAACCGTGTTTCATTAATCATCACTGTAAAATATGAAGTGTTCACCGAATCACGAAGAAAGCCAATGCAGAATCGGACTGCTATTTTAGTATTTATTTATTTATTTATTTGAAGATGTGAACATTAACAGGATATACCCAATTACAATATTCACGTATAACTACAATATTAATCATTAAACACAAAAATTACAAATACATACATACATACATACATACATACATACATACATAAGTGTTCTGTCCATGGGCAGGTCTTTCATTGCAAACCTAGTATTTTTCCTATCTTTCCTATTTTCTGCCTTCCCATTAGTCTCTGCATACAGTATGATTCATATATCTTAATGCCGTCTATTATTTCTGATATGCTCTTCTGTCCCGAACTTTTCTCCCGTTCACCAGTCCTTCCAGTGTATCCTTCAGTAGGCAGTTTCTTTTCAGCCAGTGACCCAATCAATTCCTTTTTCTCTTTCTGATCAGTTTCAACATCATTCTTTCATCATCCACTCTTTCCAACACAACTTGATTTCTTATTCTGTCTGTCCACTTCACATGCTCTATTCTTCTCCAAATCCACATTTCAAATACTTCTATTCGTTTCTCTTCACTTTGTCGTAATGTCCATCTTTCTGCCCCATACAATGCACACTCTACACAAAGCACTTCACTAGTCTCTCCCTTAGTTCTTTCGCCATAGGTCAGCAGAAGATGCTCCTTTTCCTATTAAAAGCTTTCTTTGTCATTGCTATCCTCCTTTTGACTTCCAGGTGGCAGCTCATGTTATTTCTTATAGTACATCGCAAGTATTTGAAGCTTTCACTTGCTCTACTGCTTATTTAGAATTCGCAAGTTTACCTTCTTTATTTTTCTTGCGGCAACCATGGTCTTCGTTTTGTTTGCATTTATCTTCATATCATACTGCTCACAGCTGTCATTTAGCTCCAGTAGTATATTCCTTAGTATCGTCTCTTCTTCTGCTTACAACGCCATATCATCAGCAAATCTTATGCACTTCATTCTTCTTCTTCCTCCTACTTCTATTCCTCCCATGTTCTGAAAACAGTTCTTCACCAAATCCTCCAAGTAAATGTTGAACAGGGTAGATGAAAAAGGGCATCCTTGTCGTACTCTTCTCCCTAATTCACTTCCTTCAGACATTTTCTTCTCCTATCCTGACTTTGACTCGTTTCATATATATATATATATATATATATATATATATATATATATATATAAGTTACTGAACAGCCTCCTGTCTTTCCAATCCACACTTATTTTCTTTAGGATGTCCATCAGTTTGTTCCAATCCACTCTGTCAAACGCCTTTTCTAAGTTTACAAATACTATATAGGCTACACTTCTTTATTCTTCTCTAGGTACATTTCGCCGATTGTTCGTGGTAGTCCATTTACATCCCTAGTACCTTTTCCTTTTCTGAAGCCAAACTGCTCTTCTTCCAACTGTCCCTCCATCTTAGAATATAAACGTCGATTCACTATTCGCAGAAGAATCTTCGCCGAATGCGATATCAGGCTGATAATCCTGAGCTCCGTACATTTCTTGGCATTATTTTTCTTCGGTATTGGCAGCAATATCTTCTCCGTAAAATCTTCAGGCCATTCGTCTTTCTCATATATTTCGTTGCATAATGATAGAATTTCCATCTTCTCCTCACCCATGCATTTCACTAACTCAATGGGGATGACATCAACTCCTGTTGTTTTAACATTCATTTCCTTAAGGCAGCCGTGGCGAAAATGTGATTGTACGCCGAGCCACTGTGTAACCTGCAACGTGCATAGCACCTATGGAAGGAGGCGGTCACCCGAAGGGGAAGTGAAACAACTGTCTGACTTATTAACGGATTTTCATTTTCATTACGTCAAACACTTAAAAATAATTTTATACAGTTCCATGTTGAAGTTTGCCGATAACCTATTAATGTTTGACTATAATTATATGTGTACAAAACCGCCTTTGCTTATCATAAAATAAATAAATTTTCATTAACGTTTTCGATACATGTGTATCATCTTCAGATGTGAAATGTTAGAGTGATATGATGAAAACCTTGCCTATTAGATGGAACTTAATGTGGTAATTTTCGGGTCATATTAGTGTGATTGCTTGGACTTAACTTAGGTTGATCTATGATATACATGCTATGTTAGGTTAATCACTGCGAGTCATATGATATGATCTAAAATATAAAATAAAACTGTTTAAGAATTGTAACCACTATTAGCGTAGTTATTGAAATGTGAACACTTTGTATAAACACTTTAAAAGTTTAAATCACTTTGAACATGTGTTGGCTGTATTTGCCCATTTAAATCACTGCAAGTCATGTGATATAATCTAAAATATATAAAAATTAAAACTGTTGAAGAATTGTAACCACTATTAGCGTAGTCATTGAAATGTAAACACTTTGTAAAATCACTTTAAAAATTATAATCACGTTGAACATATGTTGGCTGTATTTGCCGATTTAAAGTTCGTTGAATAGGGCAGTTTCTGTTGATCTTAATGTTTGACGTTGAACTAAAGCGCAGTGTCGTTTTGTCACTAACATGTTTATATTTTGTTAAAATGCGTGTTGTTAAGACGTTTCATCCAATTATAGTTGATGAAATTGATGTAAATAATAGATATATTACTGATACAGTATGGAGGTTGTCAGGTCCATAAATTTAGTACAGCTTGGCGTGTCTGTAACAATGTGAATAAATTTTAATAAATTGATTTGAAAATTTAGCTGGTATTGTATTAATTTTGGTTAAAACTGCTTGGGGTAATGGCTATTACGAAAGAAAATTAACTTACGGTTTGACATGTGTTGGTCTGGTCGTGCTTGATGTTGGGCTGGTACTAAAGTGATGGACTTGCTCACAGTATTTTTTTAAGTTACGTTATTTAATACCGGATGTGGAGGGGGGATTGGTGGGACCTGTGTGTGCGTTTGTTTGGGCGGGAATAATTTGAATAAATTGAAGAGTGGATTGTTTGTGTTGGCTATTTGTTCATTTAGTTTTAATTTTTATATATTTTAGATTATATCACATGACTTGCAGTGATTTAAATGGGCAAATACAGCCAACACATGTTCAAAGTGATTTAAACTTTTAAAGTGTTTATACAAAGTGTTCACATTTCACTAACTACGCTAATAGTGGTTACAATTCTTAAACAGTTTTATTTTATATTTTAGATCATATCATATGACTCGCAGTGATTAACCTAACATAGCATGTATATCATAGATCAACCTAAGTTAAGTCCAAGCAATCACACTAATATGACCCGAAAATTACCACATTAAGTTCCATCTAATAGGCAAGGTTTTCATCATATCACTCTAACATTTCACATCTGAAGATGATACACATGTATCGAAAACGTTAATGAAAATTTATTTATTTTATGATAAGCAAAGGCGGTTTTGTACACATGTAATTATAGTCAAATTTTATACAGTATAAGGTTACAAACTAATGTTTAGTACGTGTAACGAAGAAAGAAATGAATAAGAAAACCTAGGACACATTATCACAACCTAAAATTAACTGTCTTCAGAATGTCTCTGTGACAGAATTTCAAAATCAGGAATTATGTCACTTACTGCCGGTCGTAGTTGATCACGAAGGTATTTGTCTGTCAGTCGTGATCTAAATTTGGTTTTTACTATTTGCATTGTTGAAAATAATTCTTCACAAAAGTAAGTTGTAGCAAACATGGCTTCAACAGAGGAAGCGAAAGAACGAAGCTTCGGATATTTATTTTTTGGCAAAGATTTGAAAAGTTCAACATTTGTCAAGTCCTTAGATCTAGCTTTCATTTAACATCACATTGTAAATCTGTGAGTTTAAATTGAAGACCTAACCGCATTATTCGTACATCTGCTGAAAAAGGATCGACGTACAGAGATGATGATGATGATGATAATAATAATAATAATAATAATAATAATAATAATAATAATAATAATAACTATAACAGTTAACCTTTTAATATTTCATCAGTACATGTAGTATAATGCCGTTTTATGTTATATTCGACAACCGTTTTCCTCGTAACACTTGTGAACAAATCATACATTTAATATTCTCATCATATTGGCAGCAAAAAAATGCGTCCTCCCATTCTACTTGAAACTTTCGTTTTTGTAGAGGTACATGGTTTCGAGAGAGACATTGCGACGATACGCCACTCGCAGTTCAGAGACAAATACAAATGGAACGGAGTTTGACTCCAGTGAGTGAGAGGGTGGGGGTTGGGGGAGGTAGGAAGCAAGAGAAATGCATAGCTATCATAGCGAGCCACAATGTGCTCGCGAGTTACATTTTCGCCACGGTTGCCCTAAGGGCTAGTTCAACTACTTCTCTTAAAATAGAAAATCCTTTTTCGTCTTATGATACGGTTGTTTCTTCTTCTATGGCTAACTTATCTGGACGATTCCCTGTCCCATATAACTCTTCTACATATTTCGTCAATGTGTTCAGTATGCCTTGTTCACTAAGTATTTAATTATTTATTCCTTTTCTAATACGTCTTAGAATTCACTCATCTTGGATCATCGCAATCTGTGTGCTATGATATCTTCCTAAAAACATTTTTTTCATTTTACTTTTAACTCAATATTAAATATGTAGTAAGTGTAACTGTCCATAAAAAAAGTACATGGTTTTTATTATGTCTCTGCATGGTATAAAAGTTACACTTTTCATTCCAGAAGAATTATTACAGTCAAAATTTGGTAAATTGCTCTTCATAAGAATTTGGGAATCTGTGCGTGGTTTCAAAATGTGTTAATGTATATCTGATGAGCGGAATAACGGAGTGTAATAATGTGGTTATTTAACTCACACATAACATAACTGTTAACATTAGAAGCTAAGTTATTGCTGAATGCAGATTAAGAAAATGTCATCTTGATGTCACTATTTGTTAGTGAATAAATTAACTTCATTTCAATTCCTACAAGTTAAACAGCCTTTGGAAATCTATGGGATTTTATTATGTCTTGTCGGTACAAGTACTGTGAAGTATGTGTATGTATGTGTGTGCGCGCGCGCGCGTATGTATGTATGTGTGTGTATGTATGTATGTATGGGCTATTCCATATGAAATCGATCAGTCAACAACCTCGCATTTTTTTATACTCTAATTTTTTCCCTATTTATACAAGGTGCTGAGGGGAGTGCATTTTCAAAAATATACTATCGAAAGTCGAACGGTTTTCGTATTATTGAGCGACAAATTTAGCGTATTTTATAAAAACAAGCCTCTTTCAGCGCTCAGAATTCTGGAACCATTTACTGCAGAACATTGAACGAGACCTTATTTTTAAGCTGACATTTGGTAGGTTATGTTAAGAAGTAATCCTTATTTTTATTATACACAGAGAGACAGATAATCTGATTTTACTTGTTTTTAGGCTTTTTGGCCATTTGTAAAAATGTAAAAAAATATTGAGAAAAAACCTTACATTATTAAGAGGGATTCGGCATTGTTTGCTTGGTGGCTCGGCAATAAGGTATTAAATAGATTATTTTCACACGCCTAGATTTGAACGGCGCAGTACAGCACGCACTGGCCGAAAGCTGAAAATAAGCGAGAGTTCGGCGTCATTTTACTCCTCTGTTTATGAAAACCTGTGAGAAAGCTAACACAGCCATGATTGCTAGACGACACATCACGTGTTTATGTCTACTGGCCTTGCTTCCCTCGGCTATCTCCCGCCTCACAGTCAGCTGGTTAGTTCACGCGCGTACTATTTATTTTCTTTATTTGATATTTTCAATACTTTCTTATCAACGTATGTATAGTATGTATGTATGTATGTATGTATGTATGTATGTATGTATGTATGTATGTATGTATGTATGTATGTATGTATGTATGTATGTATGTATGTATGTATGTATGTATTTAATGAGAATTTTCAATTCAGAATCATGTCATTGTTTGTGATACATCCTGTAGTGCTAAAATTAAACGTCCCATTGTTAGCTTATACATCATTACAAGGTGACTGGGTTGGAGGTTAGGGAAATTGACCTGAGGTGGTTAGCTGACACATCACAGAGTTCAAACCCCAGAGCGGCTGATCCGTTGGTCTTGCTAAACTAACCGGATTCAGTGGCACGTGTATAATCGAATTTTACCCTGTCCGGGGTTCAACTGTAGACCCTCTGGTGGAGATGTTCCAAACTACATAACACTCAACGTCAAATGTAATTATAAATGAGTCTGACTTCAACTCACTCTGTGTTTCTACATCCCTGTCTCTTTCTCTATCAATATGTAATTTGGTTACCCACTTGCAAATCATATAGTAATCAAATTGAAAAAAATTCAAAAACTATTCCCAAGATATCTGTATTTTAAAAAATATCATTGTTCGGCCCTCCATAACGAAATTTTGTACAACAATCTACTTGCTGAATTTAATTTAATGTCTCTTGGAAGTCGTAGATTACTTGCTGAGCAACTTTTATTACTTAAAATATTCAACGGTCTACTGGATAATGGCGAAATATTATCACAAATCCAGATTAACGCTAGAATATCACATTTAAGAAATCGTCAATTGTTATATTATAAAAAACCAAACACTTCAGGACATAAAAATTCACCAGTGTTAAAATGTGTTCAAAATTCAGTGAAATATGTAAAACATGGGATCTAGATTTCAGCATTTCTTACATGAAATGTAAAAATTTTCTTTTTAATATACTGAAGGTAGTTGACTTTAAATAATATTGCTATCTATTTGTTACTTTGTAATTTACCATTTATAGCTACATTTTACATCTTTTGGTTATGATATCTATACCTATCTATTTTTCGTTTTTTTTTTTTTCATTTATATCTATGTCTGTGTCTTTTATTAGGTAGTATCTATTTATCTGCTCTTTTTTTATTTTTCACTTTTAATTTGTATTTGCACTTATATCTTCATTTGTATCTGTTTTATCTCTTTTTTCATGTTATCTCCAATTTTATGTTTCAAGCAAATATTTGTACTGTCTATTGTAATTGGAGCTTTGCCCTGTTACAGAAATAAATAAATAAATAGATAAATAAATAAATAAATAAATAAATAAATAAATAAATAAATATATAAATAAATAAATACATATATAAATAAATAAATACATGGATATATAAATAAATGGATGAATAAATATATGGATAAATAAACAAATAAATAAATGTTTTTATCTAACGTTCATAAAATTTAGCAAAGAATATTATCTTATTCCCAATACAGGTTGATCCATATAAGGCTTTACCATTTTAATGAGTTATAAATAATGTTATAAATTCTCTTTGGGAGTTAGTATAAACTTGAAATTGAATATCACTATTGTGGTTCTGGAAGAATATAGTCTACTTCAGGCATGTCAAAAACGAGGCACTGAATGTGCAGTATATGTGCACGGGATCGTCTGTCTGTGCAGATTGCGTCATTCACGCGCTGCTCTTATCAGTTCTTAGCTGGAGGGGTGTACAAGAATCTATTCTGCGCTTCTGGTGTTGGATTAAAAATTAAAGATAAATTACTGGAAGTATATCAACATGATACAGTGACGTAACATGGAAAATTTGCCATTATATTTTTCCAGAAAATGTTTCCGTCTTTGCAAATAGTTTCTTTCTTGCTCCCTTACAACCTCAAGAGCCTCACAGGTATTCCTCGCTCAGTAGTTTCATAAGTTAACAGCTTATCAAATGGAAGTCGTAAGTCGTTTAACCTTTGACGGCCGTGTGAGAAGAAACTCACGTTTGCCTTGCCTTGACAATAGGCCTACTGATTAAGAAATAAGCGTTGTCCAATATATTCTGAAAACTTTACTAACCTAATCTAAACTGCCACAACATTATTAGCTTGACATGGGCTGATGAATCCTACCGTTTTAAAATAATTATTAGCTATATTTGATTGAGGAAATATTAATAATCATTTTCTATGATTCCTGATTTCTCGTCTTCGTTATGTCTGCGGACTCACTTTATTTTTCGTAACGCGTTCACATTCACAGGCCAATCATTCACCATACCAAAAACAAGTGTAAAGTTCTACATTGTACCCAATGTGGATTGTGATTTTCTAAGAAAATTAATTATTTTCAAATCCTGATCGCTTTTGAGTTGCGCGTGTACAGTTTTTTGAGCGAGTGTAATACAATAGTACGCATTGAGTAAATGGTAGTATTTGAGGAGCAAATAATTCATCCACCTATCAGAATAAGAGGTGATTTTATAATTTTATAAAATTTAGCTACATAAGTTAAAAAAGGTTAATAATAATAATAATAATAATAATAATAATAATAATAATAATAATAATCATCATAATACTAATAATAATAAGGAAAGAAAATGCAGGAACATTTATAAATTGAAGGGAAACGAGCATAGGCCTATGTAATCATAATGTAGTTATAATAATTTATTTATTTATTATTAATATTTGTGTGCTGAACAACAGCCAGAGGCCAATTATAGTTCAGCACAATACACAAACAGAAGATACAAAGGTGCAAAAACAAAATAAATAATATCTTAAATAAACAAAAACATACATAAATAAAATTGAGAACAAGAACAGTAAATACTAATAATTAAAACGAAACTATACCTTAAAAGGATCTAAGTTGTGCCCATGCAAATTGGCATAGTTTATGCATCTACAGACTGGAGAAAGTGATTTTGAATTTCTGTTATAAATTTTTTTTTGAAATCATAAACCTTTTGTAGGAATACGAAGGCTGATGTTGTTTATGATAGACTCACAATCAATATCACCCTTGATAACTTTGCAAAGAAATTGATAATCAAGATTTAGACGTCTAGAATAACGGCTACAACAGTTAAAATATTTAAAGGTAATCTCATAGTTAAAGTCAGAGGAATTGGGTATAAATCGAAAAGCACATAAGGAAATACATTTTCTTTGAATATTTTCCAATTTAACCGAATCAGTTGAAGTAATGGAATTCCAGGCTACAGATGCATATTTAAGTTTAGATCGAACCAAAGTAAAGTATAGAATTAATAGTGACTCTGGAGTAGAAAAAGAATAAGTTATAGACCTTATTAAACCAAGCATTCTTATTGAATGATTATAAATATATTGAACATGATTGTGAAAGTATAATTTAGAATCGAGTAGTGCACCAAGATCTTTAATAGAATTTTTCCTAATAATAATACAGGCGTTGTTAAGAGAATAGTTAAATTTTATGGAAGTAGTTTTTCGTGAGTACGAAATGACAAAAGTTTTTGTTAATAATAATAATAATAATAATAATAATAATAATAATAATAATACAAATAATATTAACAAAAAATAAAAATTCACGTCTGAAAAAACAGACTGCTCTCAAAGTGTTCCAAAATAGTGTATAATATAATATAGTAAGCTAAACATTGAAAAAATGTTACCCTAAAAACAATTAGCCTTGGAATGATATGTCATACAATTACATATTCCTTTAATAAAGATTAAAAAAACACAACATTTGAATTATTAAGTGAACTAAAATTAACATCTCTCTTAGAAAAAAGTTTCAAATAGGTTTCTTAAGAATTTTTACTACTGTAAATTTGAAGATACAATGAAACACAAATTACGTATTGTGAACACAGTATTTACTGGTCCGACTTGGATGGGGATGCTTCATTATCAGGCACAATGTTCACTTTTGCAGATACTATTCTTTCTATATCTGGCACTATTTTATTAGCTGTAGAAAGTCTCACTACAGAGCGGAGATTTTCGTCTGAAAGTCGGGCTCTCTCTCCAGATTTATTTTGCTTCATCAGGGAAAAAAACTGTTCGCAAGTGTAAGTGCTGGAAAATATAGAAATCATTTCTGCTGCAAATTTATGAAATTGTGGTTAGCGTGTTCGTTCAAGTGCCTTGTAAAATCCAGTGATATCTTTATTAATGTAGATTTTTTTTAAGTTCTGAATTACATTGTAAGTCGATTAGTTCAAGTTGCAAACTGGAAGGAACGTCCAAAGGCTTTGCAGAGTATGGCATAGTGAAAAGTTCCAACTTCAATTGCAGTGCCTCCAAGTCATGAAATCTATTGTCAAATTCATCTTTCACACTGATCAATATGGTTATGTATTTCTGGACGTCCACTCTTGCATTCAGCGACCGAAGATAGGGAAAATGGGTAAAATTGTGATCCTCTATTTGTGTTTTCCATAAGGAAATCTTAAGTTTAAATGCTTTCACTGCATCATTAATATCACAAATCAGTTTATCTTTCCCTTGTAGTTTTAAGTTTAAATCATTCAAATGTTTCGTGAGGTCCACCAAGAAAGCCAAGTCCTGAACCCATGTAGGATCGTCTAATTCAGGAATATTTTTGCCCCTCCCAAGCATAAATTCCGAAATGTACTCTCTCAAATTGAAAAATCTTTCGAGAGTTTTTGCGCGACTTAGCCATCGAACTTCACAATGATATGGAACATCCGTGTAGTCACATTCAATTGATTCCAAAAAGTCCTTGAATTGTCTGTGATTTAGAGCATGTGACCTTATGAAATTTACACACTTCAATACTACATCCATCACATGTTTAATATTTGCACGTTTAGCACATAGGCTTCTTGATGAATAACACAATGAATAGCTATTATGTTACGTTTGAAATTATTTAATTCAAGATGCCGTTTTAATAATCCTACGAAACCTTGCTTCTCTCCAGTCATAGAAGGGGCACCATCAGTTGTGACGGACGCCAATTTATCCCAAGACAGCCCTACACGTTCAATGGATTTTACGATTCCGTTGAAAATATCTTCACCTGTTGTTGTATTTTTCAGAGGAATTAAGTCTAAAAATTCCTCCGTAATTTCTAAGTTTTCATCCACTCCTCTAATAAATACAACAAGCTGAGCCGTATCACATACGTCAGTGCTCTCATCAGTAGCCAGCGAAAAAGAAACGAAATTATTACATAGGCTTCTCAATTGACGTTCTGAGTCTTCGGCAAGGTCGTTTATTCTGCTAGATACAGTATTTCTCGACAAAGGTATCGAGCTGTATTTCTTAACTTTCTTAGGGGACATTATATGCACTGCATCGGCAATACAATCTTTAATGAATTCCCCTTCTGTAAACGGACGACATTTCTTTGCGATTTTCAAAGATATTTCATAACTAACACGTAAGCAGCTTTCATGATGATTAGGTTGTGAGTCAACAGTGTTAGTAGCATTCTGAAAGCAATTAATATAGACTAATTAACAATTATTAACGTTTATTTAGGTAATGCCTAAAAGTATAAATAAAGTGTAGAAAATTATAGAAAATATTTAGGTCCTCTAAATTGTACTTACGTCTTCTGAAAGGTGAGAAATCAATTTTATCCTCTCTTCGCTTTGGTAACTTTTATAATCCACTTCATGGTGCATTTCATAATGCCGCTGAACATTGAATTTCTTACATACCATTTGTTTCTTGCAGACTAAACACTGTGCATCTCCACGATATTCTGCACTAAGAAACATATAGCGCCAATCGGGATTGAATCGACTGGAGGATTTTCGTTTTTCTGGGTTGCAGGACATACTGTGTTCCTGGAACGATAACTTATCTGAAACTGCAGATACCGAACTGTACAGCCCTGTCGCGCTCCCGTTCACGCCGATTCACTCCCTCCAGGTTGGGGAATAGGAAACTAACGGTGCACACAGACCGCTGCACAATGTGCGCGATTGCACAATGTGCAGGGTTTTGACATGCCTGGTCTACTTGGTACCCCTAGTAAGATTGCCGTCCATTGTTTATATTAATACTGACTATTACTGCAGAAATATAATAATGATTAGTTTGCCGTAATATCACAAACACGCAGTACTCATTTCAACAGCGTGTTTAGGCAATAACGCGCTCGCTTTGCAAATCTGGTTTCTTCAATTCCTACACTAGATGCACTCTGTGGATATGCTAGTGGAGCTAAGTAACAGTTGTGAGCAATATGGGATGAAGATAAATGTAAACAAGACGAAATCCATAGTTGTTGGAAGAAGAATAAAGAAGATAAACGTGCGAATGATGCAGTAGAACAAATGGACAGCTCCAAATACTTGGGGTGTATTATAAACAGTAACATGAGCTGCTGCCAGGAAGTCAAAAGGAGGATAGCAACGCCCAAGGAAGCTTTTAATAGAGAAAGGAGTATCTTCTGCAGACCTCTGGAAAAATAACTAAGGAAGAGACTAATGAAGTGCTTTGTGTGGAGTGTGGAATTGTATGAAACAGAAAAATGGCCATTACGACGAAGTGAAGAGAAGCGACTACAAGCTCTTGAAATGTGGATATGGAGAAGATTGGAGCGTGTGAAATAAACAACCAGAATAAGAAACGAAGCTGTGTTGGAAAGAGTGGATGAAGAAAGAATGATGTAGAAACTGATCAAGAAGAGGAAAAGAAATTGGCTAGGGTACTGGCTGAAAATAAACTGCCTACTGGAAGGAATGATGAACAGGAGAAGAGTTCGGTGCAGAAGAAGATACCAGATGATAGGCGACATTAAGATATGGATCATATGCGGACACTAAGAGGAAGGCAGAAAATAGAAAAGATTGGAGAATGCTGGGTTTGCAGTGAAAGACCTGACTTTGGCCAAAACAATGAATGAATGAAATGCACTCTGTATACTCGTAAACGCGATTTATTTGTCGCTCTCTGATCGTGTCATATCAATAGCCTGTCCGCTGGTTTAATTGTCGCAAAAGTTTGTTTGATGGGTTCAGTAACGTTCTCGGACATTTTTCACACAAGTTTGAGGCATTTCGGGGTCTGTTTTTTTTTACTCTCGCCAAGAAGAGAGCCAAATTGTCTCCAGCTTTCTCACCATCGACAAAATTGTTTGCTTGATTGAAATACTGTATTGCGCACCCCGAATTCTGTTCGAAATGTCCGTTGAGTTTTAACCAGGGAATTTGTCATCCCGTAAAAATCACTCTGTCGAATTGAGTCTAAGTAATGAGGGTTGCCAGATTAAGATGAGTAATTTTAGTAGTCTCCGATTTGCGAGTTCCATGTAGCGTAAAGTAGCCTTACTTGTAATCAGCGTGGTTGTTGCATTTAAAAAGTTTTACCCAATATTTAAGAATCAGTTGTATAATTTCTAATTTTTCGGATTTGGAATTTGATGCAATGCAATTAGTGACCATCCTAGAAAACTGTCTTATCTTTAATAACACCCGCACAAAAATTATCTATGAATGATTTTAGCTTACTTTTGAATTTCCGACAATTTTCTTGGCTTTGCGATATTGTTTCTACTGTCTAAGTGTCGTGTTTTCCTATTATGCCATTAATATTATTAGCAGTTTGCAGTAGTAAAGTGATAATAGACTACCGTAATAAAAATACACAAAAGAAACTAACCGCGAACGATAATAACGCACTTTAATGGTTTATGGCATTATGACGTAACAATGCAAGGCATTGCTAATAAAATACAGAGATGAAGAGAATTCGAAGCATGTTGTTGCAACGATACTGTCAACAAATTATATTTAAAATCTAATAAAAGATCAAAACTTAATTACTTTTAGTAATTCATAGTTTGGCAATTATTGCATTTGATTTTGTTTAATACGCCTGTTAGGTATTGTTGCTTATTTCTGTTGTTGAAGTACTTGTATAATGTTGTTATGTAGGGTACACTACATTTCAATTTTCTGAATGATGACGCAATTTTTTGCTATACTGGTATAATCAATTTATTTTAATTTTGTGTTTGTGTGCAGTTGTTTGTTTATTATGTTGTTTATTTTTTCAATATTGTTAATTATTTCAGGATAGGCATTTTTTGGGACTCTATTTTATGGCATTCGGTTCATCATTGTAATCAAATGGTCCATTGATACGTATATTTATTAATCTGTGTACCATAGGCCCTATTTGTGTTCTAAAGCCTGATTTGATGTATTATGCTCTTCGTTGCTTTTCCACATGTGACATTTGTATTACTTTTTTTTCGCTCATATATTATTATTATTATTATTATTATTATTATTATTATTATTATTATTATTATTAACGAACATCAATGACTTCCGATTAAAAATGGTCAGGAAGCCTATGATTACTACAATGTAAATATGTAACCTAATTGCGCACTTCCCATTTTGAGATAGCCTAAAGGGCGACTCGGCGACTTGTTAATTTTATTACTAGACGGTTCTCTCTCTTATGGAGCCTAAATTGCGATAAATCGCCCAGTCTGGTACACCTGCCTAACTATTCATTCCATACGTTCTGCAATAATAGTCAATATGAATATCAACAATTTAAGTCAATCGTGCCAGAAGTACCAATATAAATTCTCTAATAACTACAGAGATCATAATCTTCTATTTCAAGTTTATAATAACTCCCAAAGAGAAGTCATAACTCATTAAATTGGTAAAGGTTTATAATATGGATTCCTCTGTACAATGAAACGCGTCGCCACCGGTATAGCTTAGGTCAGGGATTCCCAATCGGTGTGTCGTAAAATTTTGGAATTGAAAAATAAATTTTATGCTATCCAGAAAGTCTCTCTAATTACAACAAAGTCTTCGATATGGTACATTTTATTTTGAGACAGACTGTACCAATGAAACGTGAACACCTGCAACAATGCTCAGTTTAATTTTCTGCCTGGCGATAATTGGAATGAATGTGAAAACTTGCAACAATCCTTAGTAATTCGTTTGCTCTTCCACTTAGTATTAAACAAAGCTTAGAACAGTTTGGTCAGTTTCAGTATATAATGTGAGCGATGATAGTGTGAATATTTTATCAAAAATGTTTTATTTGGATTTTATCATGGACAAATTTTTTATTCGAAAAAGACAATCTGAATCAAGTTCTGGGTTAGATTACAGCAGTGGTAATTCAAATAATGTGAGCGAAAATTCCCTTCAGGGTTCACAAAAACGTACTGCGTTTCGTAAATATAGTGATGAATGCTTGCAATAAAGTTTTACATGGCGTGGTGATGAATTTAAACAAAATCCCGAGTATCTTATATGCCGATATGTTTTGTCAATCGGTGGTGCCGAATAAACTAAAAATACATTCAGAACTGCCCTTTTCAATGTCATACTTGTGTGAATCAGCATTTTCTACTATGAAAATATTAAGATATTACAGGAACAAACTGCTGCATCTTGAAGATGATTTACTGTTGGCCTGTCAACCATAAGGCCACTATAGAGAAACTATGCAACCCACCAAGCGCAGACTTCACATTAATTTAAATATATGAGTTTTCAAAAACGACATTACAAATCTTTTATCAGATATCCAGCACAGATAGTTTGGAATTTTTGACACATACCTTAGTTTTTTTTTTAAATGCCACTCAAGTTGCTGCTTGCTGTTTAGAATTTTCGATTGCATGTTAACATCGACCTATCTACAACACTGTATGTTCGAGACTACATAGAAGTTGTTATCAGTACTTTTTTCTGGCTGAACGCATTAGAGCGGCGTTCCGGCATCTTTTTTCTTTTTTGCATTTTTCATCATAGAACCGAAATATGTGTGTGAATAACTATGTTTTTAATATAATTTTTCTTTGGATTTCGTTTAGATCTTGAAAGTCTTAGTTGGATGAAAAGGAGGTTAAAAGTGACAGTGCTTTGCATGTACGAGCGTGTTCTTGCCCCACTGCCTGGCAAGATGAGTCCATAGCTCATCAGTGGTATGCACTGTACATACTTATGATGTGGAATGTTTTAAAGTTCAAGGAGTAATATCCTATATAAACTACAATATTCTCATTAACCTACAATTTTGGTCAAATCAGTGACGCATTTTAATGCTAAATTCTTAATAAAAATACTATTACAATACAATTTCAAGTGGCGTACTACAAGCAGTAACATGAGCTGCTGCCAGGAAGTCAAAAGGATGATAGCAATGGCAAAAGAAGCTTTTAATAGAAAAAGGAGCATCTTCTACGGACCTCTGGAAAAATAATAATAATAATAATAATAATAATAATAATAATAATAATGATTTATTTTAGCTGGCAGAGTTAAGGCCGTAAGGCCTTCTTTTCCACTCAACCAGCAAAAAGTGTATATACATATGCATGAACTTACAAAGAATCCAACAATTTGATTTAGATGAGAGTTACATGTATACAAAAGTTATTTACAAATTAAACAACAAAATACTATGAACTATTAATTAAACACTGAAATAAACTGTGTAGCAGAATTAAACTAAAATACATAGAATGTTAATATATTTCAAATAATATTAGATAATAGAAAGAGATTATTACGAGACAATTAAAATACAGCACAATCAGGATGATGTCTAAAGAAAAAAGTAACAATGTAGTCAGTGATAGTTTAAATCAGTATGATTGGAGTGAAATGCTAATAAGGTTATCTTTTAAGCTGTTCTTAAAGGTGTTTATTGTCTTGCAGCCCCTAATACTTTGTGACAAGGAATTCCATTGACGCGAGGTGGATATTGTAAAAGATGATGAATAACAAGATGTTCTATGAAGAGGTATACTTAGCGTGCCACAGATAAGTGATCTGGTATTTACGTCGTGGTTAGAGTATAGATAAGAGAAACGAGACGAAAGGTAATTTGGTGTTGAAGTGTGCAGAATTCGAAAGAGTAAAGACAAAGAGTGTAAAGTTCTACGTTCTTTAAGTCGGAGCCACGAGAGACTTGCGAAGGACGGTGATATGTGATCATACCGTCGGATGTTGCACACGTATCTGACGCACATATTCTGAGCTCGCTGTAACTTGACTGACAATTCAGAACTTAGGTCACTTAACAAAACGTCACAATAATCGAAGTGCGGCGTTACTAGGGTTTGCACTAGGGTAAGTTTTAGTTGCTGGGGCAAGAAGTTTCTCAAGCGACTCAAACAGTGAATGGAGGAACAGATTTTTTTTTTATCGTTTCTTTAACTTGAAAATTCCAACTTAGATTATTATCAAAAAAGAAGCCAAGATTTTTTACGACAGATGAATAAGGGATTAGCGTGTTGTTAAGAGTAACAACTGAAAGATTACTGTTATTAAGGGAGTTAACTAAACGCTTATGTCCAATAATTATGGCTTGAGTCTTACTTGGATTAAGTGCGAGTCCGAAATTGGCCGCCCAAGTGGAGACAGTGGCTAGGTCACAATTTAACTTGTCAATCGATTCATTGATCGTATTGGGTCTGGAATGTATGTAAAGTTGTAGGTCGTCGGCATAGAGGTGATATCGGCAATACTGTAAGTTCTTTGATACGTCATTAATGTAGATAGAGAAAAGTAGTGGTCCTAATACGGAGCCCTGCGGCACTCCCGCCTTTGTGCATCTCCATTGGGAGAATTGATTATCAAGTGAAACACACTGTTGGCGGTCACGTAGGTAGGAGTCCATCCAGCTCAAGGTATTGTCTGACAGGTGCAAAGCCTTCATCTTTGCAAGAAGCAAGTCGATATCAACAGAACCAAAGGCATTGCTGAAATCGAGAAGAGTTAGTGCCGTTACTTCACCCCTATCCATAGCTTCACGGATGTCCTCAGTCACTTTAAGTAGGGCTGTAGAAGTGCTGTGTCCATGTCTAAAACCCGATTGATAGTCATCAAGGAGTTTGTGTTCGTCGAGATAGTTCATAAGTTGTACATGTACAATATGTTCTAATGCTTTTGAAAGAGTGGGAAGAATTGATATCGGTCTGTATTGGTTTACTGTAGAAGGTGTGTTAGATTTAGGTAAAGGTTTCACTAATGCCATTTTCCAGAGAGAGGGGTAGGACCCAGTCATAATAGATGCATTGAATATATGGGTGACGGTCGGCAGGATCACATCTATTATTTTATACAGGAGAGTGATATTTATATTGTCTATACCTTGGGCTTTAGATTTCATACGTCGCAGCGTCTTCATTACGTCAGTCGGGTTAATGTATTTAAAGAAGAATTTATCCCACACAGGTTGGGGGTAAGATCTGAGAAATTCAAGAGTCTCTTGCTTATGTAATGGTTCAGGTGGAGCAGTGACAAAATGTTCATTTAGACTATTGAGTGACAAGTTGATGTTATCTACCCGAGGCTTTGCTTTTGTTAGACCCAGGTTATTAAGGTTACGCCACAATTCTTTCGCACTGACCGAAGGTAGAATAAGGGAATGTGCATGGCGTAATTTAGCATTTCTTACTGCTTGATTACATTTATTTCTTAAAACTTTGTAAGTATTAAAATCTAATTCGTCCTTGCTCCGTCTATATTTACGATAAGCAGTGTCTCTGTCTGTCATGAGTAATTTTATGGCATCGCACATCCAAGGCGCAGGGTGTCTACCAACTCGTCTGGTTTTCAAGGGTGCGTGTTTATCGTATAACTGAATTACTAGGTCGTTAAATTTTTCGATTTTGTCGTCAATGTCTGGTAAGTTCCACAAATAGGTGAGGAAGACACTAATGAAGTGCTTTGTGTGGAGGCGGAAATATGGACATTATGACGAAATGAAGAGAAACGATTAGGAGTATTTGAAATTTGGATATGGAGAATAATGGAGCATGTGAAATGGACAGACAGAATAATGTTGGGAAAAGTGGATGAGAAGGAATAATGCTGAAACTGATCAGGAAGGGAAAAGGAATTGGTTGGGTCACTGGCTGAGAAGAAACTGCTTACTGAAGGTTGCACTGGAAGGAATGGTGAACGGGACAAGAGTTGGGGGAGAAGAAGATATCAGATGATAGACGACATTAAGATATATGGATCATGTGCGAACACTAAGAGGAAGGCAGAAAATAGGAAAGATTGGAGAATGCTGGGTTTGCAGTGAAAGACCTGCCCATGGACAGAACACGTATGTATGTATGTATGTATGTATGTATGTATGTATGTATGTATGTATGTATGTATGTATACATTCCATAGCCGCTTAGTTCATCTAGATTGCTGAATTTGTTTAGGAATTATATTAACTTGAATTCTGTTAGTTACTTTACAATAATCTTATGTTATTTGTCTGTTTACCTAATGCAACAAGTATTTGATTCTTATCATTGTGATTACAAATGAAGATGACAACAAAAGAAAATAAATATTTTGTAATAAACATCACTTGCATTATTCCCGGATAAAATTACAAGTACTTACTGAGTAAGAATGGAATCTGAAATATATTTGAAATGAGTATTTTCATTTTACTTGAACAAGAAAGGAATGACATCTAAACTAAGAGACGTTGATGTTTCTCACAGGAAATAATATAGGTTAGCGCACTCCATAAACGATGTGGCTTGTTCTTTCGCCTTTAAACTCGGGCGATCAGGAGTCGAACTGTGGTTCTGCAAGCTGCATGAGGCGTCTCATTACGGTTGAATGAAGTTCTGGCGATGCGATGCAGTGTCTCCCTAGGGACGGAATAAACATCGCTCTACCTGCAGCGCTGCGGCGAGAATTCCTTAAATATTTGATACCACTTCTTAAGTGCATTAGTCCAGATTGGCACAGTGGCGGATCCAATGCAACACTGCTTTCACTTTTCCTTGACATTCTCACTTCCATTGTTTCTGTTTTTATAATTTTTTTCAATATATGTATATCATTTTTGTTCTTTTGTGTTTATTGTATCTTTTTATTTTTTCCTCATTTGTCACAATCTTTGTTTCTTTCTCTGTCTCCTTTTCCTATCTGTTGTTTCTCTATTCCTTTCACCTTTCTTGCCTTCATTCTCTTTCAGTTCGTCTTTCTTTTTGTACTTCCTTCCTTTGTTCTTTTCTTCTCACCTTTATTAATCGTGTCTCTCGCATCCGTTCATCTTCCTCTCACTCTCTTATGTCTATTTTCTATCTCTGGTCTCTTGTTTCGCTCTCTTTCAATCCTTTCTTCTCTTTATTTCAATTCTTTCTTTTTCCTCTTTCATTCTATTCTTCGCTTTCTCCTTCATTCTTTTATTCTTCTCTCTTTCATTCCTTTTTCTCTTTCTTTTATTTCTTTCTTCTTTTATTAATTAATATCTCTCCCTTTCATTTCTTAATCTCTCTTTTATTTATTTTTGCTCCTTCATTCCTTCCTTTTCTCTTTCAGTTTTTTCTTCTCTTTCATTTCTTTCTCCTCTCTTTCATTCATTTCTTTGCTCTTGCCTTCATTCTTTTCTTCGCTCTCTCATTTCTTTCCTTTCTGTCTTTAATTTATTTCTTCTTTCATTTAATCTTCTCTTTCACTTCCGTTTCTTTTTTCTCTCTCTCACTTTCGTTTCTTTCTTCTCTCTCTCCCTTTCATTTCTTTATTCTCTTTTCCTTTCACTTATTTTTTCTCTTTTTCATGCCTTTCTTCCCTCACTCTTTCATGCCTTTCTTCTCTCACTCTTTCATGCCTTTCTTCTCTCACTCTTTCGTTCCCTCTTTTTTCTCTCCCTTTCATTCATTTCTTCTATGTCTTTCATACGTTTCTTAGTATTCTCTTTTTCATTCTTTCTTTCTATTTCTCTTTCCTTTCTTCTCTCTCTTTCTCTTTATTTTCATTCTTTCTTCTCTTTATTTTTCATTATTTTCGTCTTTCTTCTCCCTCTTTTTCATTGCTTTCGTTGCTGTCTTCTCTATTTTATTTTTCCAAAATAATCCTGTTAGTGAACGAGGCTTTGATATGCCCTCTCGAAAGTAATTAAGAGGTATCAAATCTGGGGAGCGAGTTGGCCATTCAATCGGGCCTCCTCTTTCGATCCAACGCACGGGATAGGCGAGATTTATAAAGTCTCATAGTGCTGGTGCTCCATTCTGTTCTATCGACATCAGGTTGTTACATGATAATTGGCTCGTTTTCTAACAGCTGTAGAACTAGTGTTTTCAAAATGTTGTATATCCCTCTAACTCAAACATGGTGGCAGAAGGTACGGCACAAGATATTATTACATCCGTAATATACTTCCTAACATTGCGGGCTTGTACTGACATAGGATTATTTTGGAGATAACAGGTTCCTATTCGAGAAATGTTATCTTTTGACACATCTATAAATTCCTTCATTTTCAGCATAACCGTTTTGAATCACCATGTTAATTACAATATTTAATTCTCCTTGAAGGCATTGCCATGAGCATATGGAAGAATATTAGCAAATGAATTTCCGAAAAATAAAATTGGTACGGTTGGAGAAAGAGAGAAAATATAGAGCCGTACTCAGGAACGTCACTTCACTTTCATTTACATCCGACTTTAATAGATAGAAAACGCAGAACTTCTATTCAGAGACACAACTTAACTTAAGTTGGGTCTTAATGGGAGAGTAAAATGTCTGACACTAGATCTCAGACACCTAGTCCCCGTGTTAAGACGGCCACCAGAGCAGTGTCGCTATATCAAAAACTTACTCTATTGGCCGTCTTAACAGAGAAACTAGGTGTCGAGATCTAGTGTCAGATGTTATTACTCTTCCATTAAGACCCAGCTTAACATTTTAGTCGTAACTTAGTCATAAGCTAGTAAGATTCTAAATAGCTACCTCACTTAGTGCTACATTTGTCTGAACAGCGACTAATGGGAAATTTGTTTAGTACGACAAATTTAAATTTAAGGCCTAAAATCGGTTTACAAGATGGCAATTTCTAAGAATAATTACGAATAATGGGTTATGCACTGTGTATCATATGAGCCGTTCAGAGCAGAAGTGGTGTAAGTCAGAAATGGGTACTGAGGGTTAAAGTAAACATTCTGTAAAATACAGCGCAAAGTAGCAATTAATATTCAATTTATTTAAACTATTAGTAATCAGTGAATAGCACGAAGGACATATTAATTGCTATTTTGCACTGTATTTTACAGAATTTTTACTTTAAACCTCATTACCCAATTTTGACTTACACCACTTCTGCTCTGAACGGCTCATATAATTTCCATTATTATTCTCAGGTTATATCTACGTAATCATAACCTCAATCTTATCTCCAGTTTTACTAGTTTATTCAGAAGTTATGTTGCTGTGTAAATTGTATTTCAAATTTATTATTATTATTATTATTATTATTATTATTATTATTATTATTATTTTGTTTTTCACTTAAAACGAGCCACCACTTACTACAGACGCCAGCAAACTTGTGTCTTGCAAGAACTGCATACAGACACTACAGCTAGTACAGAGTTCGTTCCATCTGACTGAGGTTGTGTTGACACTTTGAGAGCACGAGTTGCCCACCCATGATCTACTGCAGGACTGGGCACCGGGAGCGAATCCAAACTCGAAACGGGGATGCTAAATATTAATCCGTAACGGAATCAACGCTGCGCGGTGTTCGGCGGGGAAGAAAGGGGTTGAAGAGAAATCAAATGGCTCCCCGTGAGAGAGTAGAATTCGCTCTTGGTGCCCAGCTCTGATCTAGTGGAAGTCCTAAAGTTTGTTCCAACAATTAAAATTTCTCTTACTCTTGATGTAGAACCAACAGATTTTAAGGCTGAAAAGTGTTTGAAAATTCCCGTATCTTTAGCTGCTCTAAGCGAAAAGTTACATAAAATAAAAAAAAATTTCTTTTAGCTTATTTAATAAAAGCAATTATCACAAGTTCTAAAACTTACACAAATAGAGCCGGTAAGGAGTTGATACCGGCCACTGGCATTATATTGAGATCCACCAAAATTTCCAGCCAGGCCGGTGAAATACCTGCTAATAGACAACCCTATAGTGGCTCGTGCTGAATTCCTGAAGATATCTTTATTTTGTCAAGAGACGACATGGATATTTCTATTATTTTTCTCTTTTACCCATAGATTTGAAATATGATATGATTTTGTACAGTTGACAAAATTTTAAAATCTCGCTCCTACAAACATGAATTCATGCAGCTACACAAACGCCGGTCCGTTACATATGTATTGTCAGTTTTTGTTAGGAGATATATCCAGCAGAGGGCTTTTGAAATGGGTATAGCAGTGCTGTCAATATCTAAACAGAGAAATAGACGATCAGGACAGGTTATGTTTGGTTTGTTTAGGCTTTAGATTTGTTTTGCAAATACGCTTTTTGGTAGGTAAATAGGTAGGCCTAGTTAGATAGAAGGCCAAGTTTTCGTTAAACCAAGGATCAGTGACAGGTTAGGTTTGGTTTCTTCAGGCTTTTGGTATGTTTTACATATACATACTCGTATTTTTGGTAGGTAGCTGAAGTGAGTTTTTCGAAAGATCGAAGATTACTCACAGGTTAAGTTTGAATTGTTCGGGTTCTTGATATGCCTTGCAAATACCCTTTCTGGTAGGTAGGAAGATGTAGACCTATAGATAGAATCCAGAGTTTACATAAGGTCGAGAATCAGTGACAGGTTAGGTTTGGTTTGTTAAGGCTTTTGGTACGCCTGACATGTGCGCTGTTTAAGTTAATAGATAACATTTTTCTTTTCCGTGTAGTGCAAAATGTTGGTACCATTGGGGTTGTGTAATTGTGTGTGAAACTGTCGGAGCTACCGGTGTGGCTCAGTCGGTTGAGGCGCTTGCATGCCGGTCTGAAGTTGCGCTCGGGCGCGGGTTCTATCCCGGCCTGGGCTGATTACCTGGTTGGGTTTTTTCCGAGGTTTTCCCCAACCGTAAGATGAATGCCAGATAATCTATGGCGAATCATCGGCCTCATCTCGCCACATACCATGTCGCTATTACCAATCTCATCGACGCTAAATAACCTCGTAGTTGATACAGCGTCGTTAAATAACCAACTAAAAAAACTGTCGGAGAAAAAATTATCCTCGGCCTCATCTCGCCAAATACCAGCTCGCTATCACCAATCTCATCGACGCTAAATATCCTCGTAGTTGATACAGCGTCGTTAAATAACCATCTAAAAACATGTTGGAGAAAAAATTATCCTCGGCCTCATCTCGCCAAATACCAGCTCGCTATCACCAATCTCATCGACGCTAAATAACATCGTAGTTGATACAGCGTCGTTAAAAAACTGTCGGAGAAAAAATTATCCTCCGCCTTATCTCGCAAAATACCAGCTCGCTATCACCGATCTCATCGACGCTAAATAACCTCGTAGTTGATACAGCATCGTTAAATGCCATCTCGCTATCACCAATCTCATCGACGTTAAATAACCTCGTAGTTGATACAGCGTCGTTAAATAACCATGTAAAAAACTGTCGGAGAAAAAATTATCCTCGGCCTCATCTCGCCAAATACCAGCTCGCTATCACCGATCTCATGGACGCTAAATAACATCGTAGTTGATACAGCGTCGTTAAATAACCATCTAAAAACCTGTCGCAGAAAAAATTATCCTCGGCCTCATCTCGCCAAATACCAGCTCGCTATCACCGATCTCATCGACGCTAAATAACCTCGTAGTTGATACAGCATCGTTAAATACCATCTCGCTATCACCAATCTCATGGACGCTAAATAACATCGTAGTTGATACAGCCTCGTTAAATAACCATCTAAAAAACTGACGGAGAAAAAATTATCCTCGGCCTTATCTCGCCAAATACCATCTCGCTATCACCAATCTCATTGACGCTAAATAACCTCGTAGTTGATACAGCGTCGTTATATAAGCAACTAAAAAAACTGTCGGAGAAAAAATTATCCTCGGCCTCATCTCGCCAAATACCATCTCGCTATCACCAATCTCATTGACGCTAAATAACCTCGTAGTTGATACAGCGTCGTTATATAAGCAACTAAAAAAACTGTCGGAGAAAAAATTATCCTCGGCCTCATCTCGCCAAATATCATCTCGCTATCACCAATCTCATCGACGCTAGATAACCTTGTAGTTAATACAGCGTCGTTAAATAACCAACTAAAAAAAGTGTCGGAGAAAAAATCATCCTAGGCCTTATCTCGCCAAAAATCATCTCGCTATCACAAATCTCTTCGACGCTAAATAACCTCGTAGTTGATACAGCTTCGTTAAATAATCATCTAAAAAAACTGTCGGAGAAAAAATTATCCTAGGCCTCATCTCGCCAAATACTATGTCGCTATCACCAATCTCATCGACGCTAAATAACCTCGTAGTTAATACAGCGTCGTTAAATAATCAACTAAAAAAACTGTCGGAGAAAAAATTATCCTCGGCCTCATCTCGCCGAATACCATCTCGCTATCACCAATCTCATCGACGCTAAATAACCTCGTAGTTGATACAGCGTCGTTAAATAACTATATAAAAAAACTGTCGGAGAAAAATTACCGTCGTGTATATAAGAAACCAAGATATTTTGAGTAGGTTTACAGCAGCTTTCATAGTGATGACATAGTGTCTCTGGAATGGTGTGCTACAATTTTGGAAGTTTCCCTCCCCCAGTTATATAAATAATTTTATGCTCGACCATGCCGAAGTGTAGTAATTATACACTTGGTAGCAGTCCTTTAATGCATGTCATTAAAGTACACCTACTCATTAAAGTTCAGGTGTTTTCAGCCAATGACAACTCAGCTTACAGGTGTTCAGCCAATGACAAGTCAGCTTTGTACCGTTATAAAACCGCAAGTATCGATTATTCTCGGATATGCAATCGAAAGAGAATTAGCGAAAAGTCACGGAGGCTGGAAATCCAATACTGTCGCAGAGGGTTATGTTCTGTTACTATAATAATTAGCGTTAATTGTAAATAATATTCAAATAAATTCAATTTGTCATCTCCTTTTTCAATGTCGAATTCAATAATCAAAGTTATACCAAGTTTAACGGGATTACACAAGGTCAATGACATTATTGTTCCTCGGAAAAAATCAATACTTTCGCGTCTGCGCACATCTCACACACAATTCACGACCTAGAACAAGGTCACTTCCTATCTTGTCAGATACAAATAAAATGTATACATCTGAATACTGTAATTTCAAGTTAGAAATATGGTCGAGCATAAAAAGTCGTATGAAACTCGCCTATAATGGTAATTAAGAAGCTCGTATGAAAATTATGAAACTCGCTTGCGCTCGTTTCATAAACATCCATACTCGCTTCTTAATTACTGTCATTATAGGCTCGTTGCATAATGTACTATTATTTAAATATTGTTATTTTTGTCCAGGTAGCATAGCCTATATTTAGGTGCAAGGATATTCCTTTAATATGCTTCTTAAATTGATATTGTATCCAATATATCAGCGGTCATCAGCACAGTGTACACTCGGGCTAGCGTCTATTACCCGCGGATAATAGAGCATCTGTGGCTGCTGGCGGTTATGTTTTTTCTCTCTCCCTTCTGCACGATGGTGCATATTTCGTTACACTTTCGGTACCCATTTCAGCGAGTGCTGACGACCACTGCAATATACGATAATTGTGTCCAGGGGAGCATTCTCTTTTGGTACAAGGATGATTAATTGTTTAACATGTTTCTAAATTAGTCTTTCAAATACCGGTACATTCTTTAATAAATCACGGAAAAACAAATGTGAAAATAGAATGTGGATTGTGTACGAAATTATCAATTTTTATATTTTTTGCGCATCATTGTATACGTAAGTAACGACAAATAAAAACTAACATGTCACATATCATTATTTTAAGAAATACAGGAAACAAGCACTAATAATATTCACCATTCTTAATGATCTTGGGATAGAAAAAAAGATATAGAATAGAATTTACATACAGATGTGCATGTAATAAACAATAAGCAAAGCATATTCGATTAATCATTTCAAAACAACGTGAATACAGCGTGGATTGTGTAGGAAAATAATTTCTTATGTTGCCCTCAATGTGCATCATTGTTAAGGCATCAAAACAAATGAAAATTAGCATGGCACATAAACACTATTTGAAGAAATATAGGAGACACGAGTAATAATCATCGTTCGTAATGATCTTCGGATGGAAAATGACAATGAAATATTACGTATAAAATAGAAATTACAAACAGCTGAGCATATAAAAGCAGTAAGTAGAATGATATTTGATTAATAAGCTTAAATTAATAATAATAATAATAATAATAATAATAAAATAATAATAACAATAATAATAAAATAATAATAATAATAATAATAATAATGTTTTATTTTCGCTGGCAGAGTTAAGGCCATAAGGCCTTCACTTCCACTTAACCAGCCTTAATCAATACAATAGGCTACAGATTTAAATTACGAATATTTACACTACACTTAAAAGGTTCTCCAGCAATATTCTTCAGTTAAGTTAACGACTAGTAGACTACATATTTATTTAAATTTAGATAAACTTATAAGGTAAAGTAGTAACTTAATTTATGAGCTAATTTAATTCAATCAATTATAATTATTACTCCAGGTTTAGTGTAAGAGTGTCCTATATCTAACGATATCTCCTAGCAAATTACCGAAATATAGTTTAAATGCTATTGAAAAACTGAGGAACAAGATTCAGAATGGAACTGTAAACATTGTTCAGGGGTTATGTGTTCGTGTCATGGCGAGCTTGTCGGGGATCGCGATCCCCACGTTGGGAAACACTGCTGTAGACTATGTTTTAAATGTGATACAAACGTGGCGAACATTTACAATGCAGAGAGAGAGAGAGAGAGAGAAATCTCATCCGGCCTTAATTAAGGATGACCACGAGGATCCGGAAATTAATGGCAAACAAATATAATTAATTAAATATGAATATAGTTATAAAATAAAGTGTAATAATTAAGCACCATTGATTACCAATTATAAAATAAAATCTTAGAGGATGACTATAAAATTATACTGATAAATAAAAGATTTTATGTAAAATTAGCATATCCTTAATTAAGGCCTTCTGAGTGGTATAAATTAAATTGTATAATCTGCAGGGAATTTTTGAGAATGTTAAATTAAATTAAAATATTTCATTGTAGTATTGATATTGTTGTAACAATGTTAAAATCTCGTAGGCATGGATATGACGTTGATACTATGGTTACTTTGTTCTAATGTTCTTTGAAGTTAGGACGCGCAAACGCTACGAGTGAAAGTAAAGAGGGCTGTAATATATTTAAAAGACGAATAGAATAGTGCCGAATATGGCGCTACGTTGGGTACGCTTGTTACCATCAAAGGTAAATATTTATAAATACTTATAAACACTTATAAACATCCCTATGCCTAGAAATAATGTGTGCCTAAGGGCCGGTATTATAAAGGAAAGTTAACCATTCGTCAATTTAACTATTGCCGAGAGTTTAACTTTTCAGTGTGTAATATGGAAGTTAAATTAAACTGAAAATTGTTGTAGTTGGTAATACAAAGAGATCGTGTTTTGTTAACAAAATGTCGGAAACAAAAGGAAGAGCTGTTTCTCAGTTTGGTGAAGAAATATAGTAATGTAATAGAGTGCAAAAAAGATCGATGCATTCACATGGAATAAAAAAAGGGCAATGAATAGCTATAGACCTACTATGTGACGAATTCAACGGTAGGATCGAAGGTACGCAACGAAACATAACGTCTTAATGTAAGTAATGATAACTTGAAGATGTGTGCGAATAACAAGCTAGCTATAGAGAAATTTGGGGTATACGAAACAAGAGATGGTGTTGCTAAAATATCAATGTAACACAGATTCTTTAATAAAAATAGTCGGAGTAGATTGAACGGGCTTCGATGCAGTACACGTTAGTGATGAAATATATTGTCAACCTGAAAATATAGTGTATCATTTTATTAATAACAATAACCTGAATACATCCTCTGATTGAGATTTGTATGCATCTGAAGTCTGACTAGTGTAATATGGGAACGACTTCAGAATATCGCGTAAGTACATATTATATGTCATTACCGGTATTGCTTTAATGAATTATTTATTTTTGGTCCAGGGGACATACCATTTTTATATATTTATTTATCCATCTATCCTTATGCCATCAGTAAGAATATGTGTTTTAATTATTTTTAATTTGCTCAGTCTTTGTACATAAGCACTTACGCGGTATTCTGGAATATATCGGTAATATGTAGCCAGTCGACGATATATGCAATGGAGGAGGAAAGGAATTGGCCACCCTACCCCATATCTTCTGGCCTAGTTGCCTCATAAGTAGTGCCTTCTTGGTATCACTTGTGAGGTTCAGACCTACCTTCGGGCAGTTGACTAAACAACAATAATCTGAATAATAAAATGTTCAGTACATTAATAATAATAGAATAATATGAGATAAAAATTGAATTCTCAATAATGTAACACCAAATCATTGTTATAATTGTAAATTATTTTAAGGTTAGTTAACTTCAATAAGATTAGGTACAAATGACAACAATAAGACAATGTTACCAGAAAAGATAAGCTATACTCGTACATTCCTCTTAATCGTATATTGTTGTAGTTGGTAATATAAAGATATATATTTCATTTTAAATTTGAACTGTGAAATAAACATTCAGTTCTGAAATTGAAAAAAAAAAAAAAAAAGAATTTAAGCACGAAATAAGTAAATAAATAAACAGATAAGTAGATAAATAAATAAGTAGATAAAGAAACAAATAAGTAAATGAATGAATGAATGGATGAATAAATGAATAAGTGAATGAATAAAATATGTCAATAAAACTATTGTCGTGCTAGTTCGCTCCATACTTCTCTAATCAAAAGAAATATAGACCAGATGGAGCATATTCTTTAGTATTCTCTTATTCATTCGGAGAACATGCAGTTTCCAGGATTTTCTATATTGATATTATTATGTTATAGCCTAATACCACAGTCTAGTATATACAGTCACAAAGATCAATACGTAGGGAATATGCATCCATAGATAGTTGCTAACCACTAGGATCGCTACTATCGCCTCATCACAGACAATGAAAAATAGCACCGGCACTGTCTATTGTTTCTAGTACCCTCAACTACTCAAGCTTCGTGACTATATAATAGACTGTGCTAATACTAAATTCTTTATGTTTTCAGTATCGTAAACGTCGGGCAGGAATCAGAGATTTAAAATCTCAGATTACTTTTCTCCAAAACTCTCTGGAGTATTCAGAAGAACAGAATGGACTGTTGGGCTCAGAAGTCCTTGAGTTGGAGAATCACATATTATATCTAAATGGAGTAATAAAAGATCTCAAATTTGAGATTAAAAAATTTAATATAACCATGAATGCATGGAAACAAGTAAGCAATGGCAATAAGGATAAGTACACACAAACTTTCTCTATTTTATCCCCTGAAACCATCATTCTGCATTGTTGTACTCATAGCAACGCAAAACCTGATTTTGAAGAAGATATTGATGCGGACTGAATTGAGTTGACTGAGGCTATGGATTACAAGGAGGGTTTTTTAGTTTCCATCTGCTCTGTTGTGAAATAACCAGTTGTGTTAGGTCTATATGTTGTTATTTTGTGACTTAAACTATGCTGTTATAACTAGGCAATTTACTGTAACACTTTAAGCAGAGGAAAGAATTAAGATAGAAAAAGTTTAGGACAGAGATATTTTATAACTGTGTCTTAGCGCATTTGTCTGTAAATTCTAGCAAAATAATTCACTTGTTTTTCATTCAAAGTTCCTATAAAATTCAAGCTTATATTCAATTTTATTAAATTAATAGAGATGTAAATAACATTCCTCTTATTAGGTGTTAATAACATGTATACAGTGAATAGAAACAGAATAGCAAACTGCACTATCCTCTCGCCGTTTATAGTTAAGTTTGAACACTCCGTTAACAGCTATCTCATTGGTCGAACTGCTGTTGTCATGGTTACGGGTAGGGGAGTCATATAGTTGTCTCCGCTGTCGCGCCCTCGCTTAGACGCTGCAGACTGCTCGATGTCGATTGTACAGGTTACAGATCTTTGGTACGAATTATTTTCACTATCAATAGCGAGCGGGTTCACTAACTGGATTTGGAGGCTGGATGCAACTTACATTTTACTCAGTAAAATTAAAATAAAAGGAAAGAAGTGCGTCATTTGCTATAACTTGTCTGTGATCTTAATTTAGATGGAATGAAAATTTTTATATTGCATTCTGATAAAATATTAGGGGAGGCACGGCATCCCTTGCACCCCCTAAAATCCGTTGCTGTTTCTTATTCTGTCTGTCCATTACACACTATCCATTCTTCTCCATATCCACATCTAAAATGGTTCTATTCGCTTCTTCTCACTTCGTCGTAATGTCCATATTTCTGCCCATACAATGTCACACTCCACACAAAGCACTTCACTAGTCTCTTCCTTAGTTCTTTTTCCAGAGGTCCGCAGAAGATGCTCCTTTTTCTATTAAAAGCTTCCTTTGTTATTACTATCCTTTTTTGGCTTCCTGGCAGAAAGTCATGTTACTGCTTTTAGTACACCCGAAGTATTTGAAACTACCGCTTGCTCTACTGCCTCATTTGGAATTCCTACCTTTACCTTTATTTTTTTCTTTCAGATAACCATGGTCTTCGTCTTGTTGGCATTTATTTTCTTTTCATACTGCACTACTGTCATTTACTTCCGGTATCTTATCTCCTAGTATCGTCTCCTCTTCTGCTAAGAACATCATATCAACAGCAAATCTTATGCACTTTATTCTTCTTCCACCTACTCTTGCCATTCTTTGAAAACCATTCTTCGCTAAGTCCTCCTATTAGATGTTGAACAAGGTGAATATTAAAGGGCATTCTTGACGCACTCCTCTCCCTAGTTCACATACTTCTGACATTTCTTCTCCTATCCTGACTTTGACTCTTTGTTTCAAATAAAGGTTACAGAACAACCTTCTCTCTTTCCAATGCACACCAAATTTCTGTCTAATGCTACTCTAGGTCCACAAATATTTACGTTTCTTTATTCTTCTCGAGGTATCTTTCGCCGATTGTTCGTAGCAGTCCAATTGCATATCTTGTACCTTTTTCCTTCCTGAAGCCAAAGTGCTGTACATTCAGCTGTCCCTCCAGCTTAGAATATAAAGGCCGATTCAATATTCGCATGAGAATCTTCGCCCAGTATATCATGGTGTTAGTCCTGAATTCGTTACATTTCTTGGCATTATTTTTCTTCGGTATTGGTATCAACACTGTATCCGTTAAATCTTCAGGCCATTCGCCTTAGAAATTCATAGGCGTGATAAAACTGGCAGAAATTATATCGACCGACTTCTTGGGATGACACCTAGTGCTGAACCGAACTTATAGACGTATTCACGTCGAAAAAAGACACGTAAAAGAAAGGAGACTGGCATTAATAGACATTTTCTGGATTAAACATATTGCAGATTTAAAAGTAGGCCCTATTAATATCCTTGCAGCTATAAATAGTTACTGACCAGAAGAAACTAGGACAGATGTTCAACCTAATAGAATTAAATGATACAACGAGCCCACTAAATATGAAGAAAATTAATAATAAACAGTAGAATATATGAGAGAGAGAGAGAGAGAGAGAGAGAGAGAGAGAGAGAGAGAGAGAGAGAGACGCTGTGTATATTACGAGTGAAATCAACAAAGAATCTGGATTGCGAGTTCGTTTCAGAGACAAGGTATCCGCAACGCCTCATATTCTAGTGACTTTTTTTTCAACATAATTATTACTATTTTATTTTCTTTTCGTAGTTTCCTCGTTATTACCATGCCGGTGAGTCTAAAGATCCTCCACAAGATTTACGTCACAACACGTTAAAACGTCTCCTGGACAAGAAAGATGCCGAGATATTAAAGCTCAAGAAGGAACTGGGAGTAAGTAACACTTCAGTATACAACATATGATAACGTATGTTGCTCATAGGTTCTCCTAATTAATATAAATCTGGGTCTTCATAATTATGACAAACATTTATTGAAATCAATTTTTAAAGGGACACATATAAAATTTTTAAAACTTCTACAATTTTCATCCAAACTCTGTGAAATTTAAACTACATAAAAAGATCTACAATATAATCATCTATACAAAATTTGATGCCATTAGGGGTAATAATTTCGAAATTATATTTATATATATGTTATATTGACGTTCTAAAATATATAAGTTTCATGAAAAATGTATCTCAATATCTTAATTATGAGTATAGTTTTTATAAAAAAGACATTTTCTACGTTTTCGGCAACAAGTATTCATTTAATTTCTCAGCGGTTAAAGCTAGAGTGATGAAACTTGGCATATTTATTCATTAATATCTGCGTTGTGAAATTGAGGATCTGATTGGCTGTATTCGGCATAGTTTTTTAATTCCTAGAGAATTGTACATAAAGCAGTATTATTTTTGTATTAATGTTTGGACATTGAAGAATTATATATATATATTTTTTTACAAATGAACAAATTAGAGTAGGACATTACTAATGCTTCATTACTAATGCACAATATGCAGTGTTGCCTTTTAGAACAAACTACATTAAAAATATATACATTTTTTTATAACTGGGATTTTCACTAAGAAAATTAAAAAAAAAAATAATAAATCCATTTTTTTCATGTATTTATGAGAAGAGACTGGAATTTCAATGTGTGGTTGTAATATTGATGTACATATTTAATAAAAATTTCAACTCTCTAGCTAAAAATGGTGGATTTTAGAAATTTCAGTAGCGCATCGCCTTAAGGAGAAACATGAAGATTGTGAATAATTCACTTGACCAGGACGATAAAAATAGATTTTTTTGTAGATATAATCAATAGTAACTGATCTAGTCACAGTACAGAAGTACGCAACTATTACAGCATATAAATTGAAATTTGTGAGTTACCGGTAATGTTTGGTTTTGGCATTCACATAACAAAATCACTGACAAGCAACATTCTCATAGGGGCAGATAAAAAGTTATTTTCTTTCTTCCACCATGTTAATAATGTCAAAACAAGTGCTTATACAAATTTTAGCCACTCGAACGAAATTAAGAGAGCAGTCCAGAAAATAAGTTTTCCTGGGGCCGTTTACAGGAAAAAAGGCAATTTCTTGGTTAGATTTATTGCAACAGATTCAGTAATTGTTAAGCTATTTTTCAATATATTCCCCACCGGAATTGATACATTTGTCATACCGTGGGATCAACGTTTGTATTCTTGTGACTGCCGTCTAGATCGGAATCAGTTTGTGATAGCCGTGTGCACTTCTCTGTTAATCCCACGGTATGAGAAATGCCTCAATTCTTGTGGGAAATATAGCTGAACTATTTCCATATCTGTTCAAATAAATCTTTCCATGAAATTGTATTTTCTTTCCGTTAACGGCTCCAGGGAACCTTACTTTCTGGACGGCCCTCGTAATTCCGCTTGAGTAGCCAGCATTTGTATAAGCACTTGTTTCTACATTATTGAGATGAGTAAGAATGAACGATGTTCAAAACCCTCCTGTTGCATTGAGAGTTATCAACTGAAGCAAATGTAATTATGTCAGTTTTTGTGTTGATTGTTATTCATATTATTAAGCTACTCAACAATTTCCTATATTGTTATTTAGGCTTTGCAGAAATTATGTAAGGAGAGAGACTTTAACATAATGGAGGCAATGAAAAAGTTGGATGAAGTAGAAGAAACAATGTATGAAAGCAAACATTTGCAGGAGCATATACTGTCTTATTGTGAGAATGAAATTCATTCTCTGGAAAGAGACAAGGTATTCAAATATTTGTAAAAATCACAATATCGTATTCATGTTATTTGTAGACTTAGTAGTTGGCGTTAAGTGAAGAATATATTCAGCATTTCTTTCGCATATCCCTATAGTAATTAGTTCTCAAATCACTTTAAAATCTTTGGAAGAGCATAATTTATTATAATTGTTATTGTTTATTGTTAGTAAAATAACACGTACAAAAATACAGTCTTAATTCTTCCCTGAAGGAGTAAAAACTCGTGCTCAGGGAGTTATCTGAACACATACTTAACACAAACAAAGACAATTATTTGACACAAAGTAGGTTAAGAAAAAAATTATAAGAATAAATTAACTTTAAAAATACAATTTCAATTTGAACAATTTAAATCACACAAATACATACACATATTAAATCAATATATATTCTTTAACAATTAAATTCCTAATGCTATTTTTTAAATTTCTTATACTAAAATTTTCCAAATTTGGATATTTTTCATTTATTTTATTATATAACCTTGGACCAAAGTAGGTACCATGGATACTTACATAAAAATACAGATAAACGATAATTAATGTTATTAATTTCAGGGGGTTATTCTTTGTGATACTTCAAACAAAAAAGTTTAACACATTTTACTGGTTTTTGCTTCCTTTTCGAGACAAATATTGTTTTATATGAAACATTTCATAGAGTGTTTTTGGGAAAGCTATTGATTGAATTCCCAATATGCTCAGTCAATGTAAAAGAGCAATGTATTGTGATAATAAATGACAGAAATGTTTTTAGGTTTGTGCTTTAAAAATGCAGAAATTTGATCTGAATGAATGTAACTTTTCGTTCTGCAAAGGAATTTTACAATGTTACATTTCTTCACATAAAATTTCTGCACGTTTAAAGGACAAAACTGAAATTCTTTCAATCATTTATTGTCATAATACACTGCTCTCTTAAACTGACTATGAAATGTTTCATATAAAAAAAATTATCTCGAAAATAAAGCAAAACAAAGCAAAATTCTAACTTTTTTGTCTGAAAAGGAATAACCCCCTGAAATTTGTGATATTGCTTAAAATTCACCTGTGTAGAGTAGTGAAGTTCACTCCTATGAAGTCTCTGCATGCAAATTTAGAAGATGTTTCTCCCATGCTCTGTATTAACTGACTGCTATGTATTAATCTAAACATTCAAATTTATTTTCTCGCCTTTCTTGCATTTAGGAAGTAAGCCTAAGTAGGACCAATCTGGTATACGTATGACGTGCTCCAAAATCTATATACCAAAGATCATACATATGAGTCGCTTAGGATCAAACTGCACTTTATAAGAAAATCTTATTTGTCAGAAAAGACAAAAAACGAACTATTTTAACTATAGTAGAAGCTTTCTCCATAGATACCTCTTCCTTCTTTGGCCAGATCCAAGAACTCCCACTATAGCCAACATAGGAAACAAAACCTCGAGTGAAATTATCAAGCAATTAAGAAAGTTTAACTGTGCTGTTTATCGTAACATTAGATTTTTATTTTAAAATGCCATAAATCCATGTCTCCTGAACTATGGTGGGTATATTACCATATAGAAATAAGCTATACTTTTTATGGAAAATAAATTTTTTAGATACAAGACCAGTTGACATGGAATGATTTATATCCTAAATTTGACACTATGATAAGAGATTGGCAAAATGGAAACAGGATGTCATAAGCCATTCCGTATGCCACAGAACTGTATATGATTGTCAAACTGAAAACGTTCATAACCTCTCGCAATAGTTTCGTTGCAGTAGTGATCTTGAAAGGAAAAATTAAATCTTGAACTTCGTAGTTTCTTCTTCACTGTGAATTGTAAAATGCTTTACAGAAAGAAAAAGATACCCACGTGAAGGCTTTGGAAGCTAAACCAGGCTCAAGTACCAGAAATAAGCTTGTTGCTGTAGAAGATCAGTTAGATGGAGAGTCGCCACTGGCTAAGGAGGAGAAGAAGAGTTTGAAACGATACTGCAAGAAAGGATGGCAGTCATTGAAGAAGAGAAAGACATGTTGGCTGCAAAACCATCGTTGCTATAGCCACTTATAAATTATATCGAGAATGGGAATTAGATGTTATTTAACTTAAAAATACAAAATTTGTTGTTTGTACTGGTTCAATGATAATGATAATAATTCTTTACTAAATTTTTTGTTTGTCCCGTTGCATAAAATAAAAATAATCTTGAATTGATTACTAAATTTTTTGTTTGTTCCGTTTCACATAATAATGATAATTCTTGACTAAATTATTTGTTTGTTCCGTTGCATAAAATAAATTGAATTGATTACTAAATTTTTTCTTTGTTCTGTTTCATATGATAATGATAATTCATGAAGTGATTGTAGTGATTTATTGTCAATAAATTTGTTTTTATGTTTCCTTTATTATTACTTACTTACTAAGTTACTTACTTACTGGCGTTTAAGGAACCCGGAGGTTCATTGCCGCCCTCACATAAGCCCGGTCCCTATCGTAAGCAAGATTAATCCAGTCTCTATCATCATATCCCACCTCCCTTAAATCCATTTTAATATTATTCTCCCATCTACGTCTCGGCCTTGTCAAAGGTCTTTTTCCCTCCGGCCTCCCAATTAACACTCTATATGCATTTCTGGATTCGCCCATACGTGCTACATGCCCTGCCTATCTCAAACGTCTGGATTTAATGTTCCTAATTATGTCAGGTGAAGAATACAATGCGTGCAGTTCTGTGTTGTGTAACTTTCCCCATTCTCCTGTAACTTCATCCCTCTTATTTTTCTTGCTTGTAAATATTCACTCCTACTTCGCCGTATTTTCCTCTGAATTGATTTATTTTCGGAAGTTTCATTACCGCCTCACAGGACACCTTCCCAGGATGTCGCTGTATGATTTGAGCTGGAGTCTCTGCCGATGTACAGTAGTGGCAAAAAACCCGACCGACCCTTGTAGCTGATTTCAGAGCCTTGTTCACAGTGACAGGACAATAGACTGGTAACTAAGACTTTCGTGGTTCGAATCCTGCCTGGGAAGGAAACTTTTTTTTGTTCCTTATTCAAATTTATTCCCAATACTTTTCGATTGCAGCGATATTTTACTACTTAATTAACTTATTATTTCCAGAACATGAATTTTACCAGCTTATTTTCTAATGGGATACGTCAGCAGTCGAAACTACAACAATTTCAATAGATTACTCACTATCTTTTGAATGCAGGCGTGGCATGCGCAGTAGCTCATTTCGGGGACTTTGATTATTCTGTCGGTCCGGTTTTTTTGCCACAACTGTACTTGTAACTGCCTGCATCAAGTTCATACACACTGCTACTTGAATTCTTTCCCAGTTAGGGGCATGGGAATGTTCAGTAGGCTGTTTAACAATGTACTTCCTATCGAGAGTATATACCAGCGCTAATTTGTATTACTCATGTTGGTCACAACGCCATACAATGCACCTTTTTTTTTTGGAGTGTATGTTTCGTGTACAGTAGTGGCAAAAAACCGGACCGACTCTTGTAGCTGATACAAAAGAATCCTGTGCTGTGTATTGTATCAAAATGTGGTAATTTCAATATGGATCGTGAAGCCTGAGGTATGTACTGCTATTTAATGTAAAAATACGCAGTTATCTTTGCCGAATAGAGGTAGAAATGTAATATTGATGCCAGATGAAAATAAAACTCAAAAAGTTTTTTCGTCTGTAAGTTTGAGGCACAGAAGGAAACAAAAGACGGTAAGAATCGAACAAATGCAATAAATTTCATTGTTACAATTAATTATACAAAATTTGAATCTGTGACTCTGAAATCAGCTACAAGGGTCGGTCCGGTTTTTTTGCCACTACTGTATATGAAACCACTGTATATTAGTTTCATACCCCACGTTTGGTTGGAGCGAATCTAATTTTACTCTCTATTGCTAAATAATACTAAAATTTTGTACAGTGGACGTAATTTTACTCTCCATTACAAAATATTACTAAAATCTTTGGTAAGTAACCATGGAAAACCTTAGTTATTTTTATCTTACTTAAATAACAAAGCCAAATAGAGTAGAAACGAACAAAACATCAACATGTAACAAATCGTCCGGTAACAAAAGTGTAATCTGTAACAAGCCTTCCGGTGATGTAAATGTAATGTGTGACGATTCGTCCGTGAGACTATAAGGAAATGACTAACACTGTGTATAGATGAGGAGGCGAGAGTTGTGTGAGAGGGGAAAGAATAAGATATCATAAAGAGAGTCTGTTTCATGATGGTTAATATCGTATGAATGTACCGATACGTTTTTTTTTACCTTGGGGATTGAATTGAAGTGAGTTTTTATGGCAGGCAGAGTAACTATCTCATGCCCCTATGTTTTAAATTGCTACCAGTGCACTTCATTAGAACCAGGTACCCAGCTTCGAAGCCGTTAGCCCTGTGAACTTACAATATATTTATTTTTCCCTATTATCATAATACAGAGTTGTAATCTAAGAAATTAGCAAGTTCTTTGTGATAGTAGAAGAGAAAAAGTGGGGGAAGGGAAGTGGTCCGTGGCCCATATTTGTCTTATTGCTCAAGGGAAACCACGGGAAAACCTTGAGCAGAATGAGGTGTCGTGCTGACGACAAGCCAATTGGCTATAGTGGGGTCTGAATATGTTGAGGCGGGAGGTTGTGTTTTAATCATTATTCAAAATACATATAGATTAAAAATATATAAAAATGTTTGCAAGAAAATACAATTCATCTATACAGCCAATAACGTGATGACCCTGAAACAGAGAAATAACATTATTAGTGCATTAATTGACATGTCTGTCTGTGGAGTCAAATGGTTGTTTAGTGTTGTAGTTGGTATTCGTCTTGTACGTTGTCGTTCCAAGCTAGAGGGTGGAGTACGCTCTTAGGTCTTTTATGTTTATCTAATGCAGGATTGTAATTTCCTAAGTGAAGAAATTAGTGGGTTTGTGCTGCTGTACGACTTTGTGTACGTGCAGAATGCTTGATTTGAGATATGCTCTTGAATTGTCCAAATTTCTAGTTCTTTATGAATTAATCTAACAGGCGTTACTCTAGGAAGTCCTGTAATGAATCTTAAAATTTTGTTTTGGAAAATCTGTAATTTTTAAGGACTGTAATAGGTGCATGTCCCCAAGCAGGACAAGCATATAATATTACTGACCTAATTAATTTTTTGTACAAAGTTAGGGCTGTGTGTATATTTAGATATCTGCTTTTATTTCCGGATACCGATACGGAAGTTCATCTCCGACTAAAACCTATCTTCCCCCTCCATATTCATTGGTGATATAGCCACGGCACATGATAAGGTCACAGGACAGGTCTTGCCTCCTCAACTGTACAAGACGAAGGAGCGTAAGCCTCAAACTACAATGTACAGTAATCAGAAAGGTGTACAGTACCAATATGGTGGCATCCAGTTGACAGAGTCAACCCTCCTGCTGAGGTTGTGGGTTCTGTGGTTTGTGTTTACATATTGAGTTACCGATACATGCGTATTAGTTATGTTTGAGTAATTTAGGATTAATCAACGTGTGTTTTGCGTAAATCGATATTGTGCACATGCCAGTGTATTCAACATTAAGAATTAAGATTTCCTAGACCACCACAGGGAAATAAATACAAATGTTAATCTGGTTTCCGGATACTTTAATAAAAAGTATAATGAAGTAGGTATAGTCTGGTGTTTACTTCTGGCCTCTTTATTAAAGTACACTGTGTCCTAAAAGCAGGGGCGTATTTTGCGGGCTACCGGGGCTACCGGCGGTAGCCCAAGGAAATTACAAAAGAAAAAGTTTATAACATAACATAATGTAATAATTTTGTATTATTAGTTTTACCATAGTAATTAAAATTAAAGTAATTGTTAGATATATTTTGTGTAATAATAGGGTCAGCGGTAGCCCAAACCCTTTAACCAGTATACGCCGCTGCCTAAAATTCATGGTGGGGTCCCAGAGGATTATTATTTTTTGATTGAATAGAGGTAGAAATGTAATATTGATGTTAGATGAAAATAAATCTCTCAAAGTTTTTCGTCTGTAAGTTTTAGGCACTGAAGGAAACAAAGGACGGTAACAATCGAACAAATACAGTAATTTTCAGTGTTACAATTAATTGCATAAGATGAAAGTCCAAAGAAAAGTGAAATGTGTTTTGTAGCTGGCAAATCTTATTTGTGATACGTGTAACGACAGCGGTGACCAAAACTCGAGCTGCAGTGATTACATGCGACAGACAGCCTGTGAAATAAGGAGACGGAGGAAAGGTACTTGGCATGAAAACTACAACCAGTGGTGATTGCGTTACTAACATCTTGATCAATCCCGCGGATAAAAATCTCAAGCTTTGCTGTATCAGTGATGTCACTGCTGTCATCAAGAGCCAGTGAATAATATACGAATTTTTCTTACTTTTTTTAACTTTTCTCTTGAATATAACCAGGAATTTTCTAAATTCTTCTCTCGATACTTGGTCGAGAAATTCGTAGTTTTTTTCAAAATTAAAAACTTCTTATGGACAAGTTATTTAATCTATTTTAATCATTACTCTTTTGAGAAATTCTGTTCTATTAAAAGGCTTTAGAGCACGAGATATTTCAAACCCCATTAGGTAGCTGACTTCCTTACATTTATCTCGTCATCTGGCTATGCTTTGAAACATGTCAATTCCTGGTGTTTAACAGTTCGTTGGCACATAATATTGACTCAGTTTTTCTACAATATTAGCCTGTTATTAAATGAATAACTAATAAATAGTTACCCGGATCTAAAGATTAAGAAGATTCAAACTGAGATAAAACCTAATAATTTTATCCTTCTAGGGAGAAGATCTAAAAATATCAATATTCATGCACGTACAGAAGAGTTATAGAAACACATATTTAGTGGTCAGTAATAATAATAATAATAATAATAATAATATAATAATAATACATTATTCACCGTGACAATTGATGTTTCTATGCAATGTACTCCTAATTGAACCGTTGAGCAAAGTAGGCTAAACATATTATTACATTTTGTCCGACAGAACAACCAAAAAGTTCTCCTTTTTATTCTTTACGAAACCATCTCTTACTGGTTGTAGAGACACAGTTCGTAGAGCAACATGATACCTCCACTGCTTGCCTTCAGTACGTGAATAAAACACACAGCACTGTACAGGAAACTACTCGTACCGGTTTGAATATCTGTGAGATTACACGATATAATCACGACACCCGCTTTGGTCAACCCTGGTGTACAACGTTCATTTCATGTCGTACTTAGCGAATAAACATCACACCACAATGACATTCGTCGTTGGAATAGACATTTAAAGAGGCTGGAAGCAGTGTTGCCAAAGAAGTGCACGGAAAATCGCCAAACAGTTCAAAAGTCATTAGATTCGCCATTATCAATTAAAAAATATATATATTTTTGTCTCCAGAGAGTGCTGAAAAAGTCGTTAAAACCCTATTTAATCAATGAAAAGAAATTGTCGCCGAAAAATAGTTAAAAGTCGCCAGATTTAGCGAAAAAGACGCTGAATTAGCAACACTGGTTGGAAGACCTTCGACAAATGATGAAACAGTAGATATGTCGGTGGACATTTCCAGAAACGTGAAGTGTTCTCATCGCTGAACAGCACACGACGTAAACACTATTCTTCATTATCAATTTCATTAAGCATATCCACAGAAAACTCTCGTACCTTTTGCGATAATCATCTGGATGAAGTGCATTTAAAAATTGAAGTTTATGAGTCAGAGATGAAGACATTCTCGTGTGGTGATTCTTCGATAAATACGCGACGAAATTCATGTCGTACACGAATCACAGATTCAAATTTTGCCAGCCACAAAACTCGTTGCACTTTTCTTTGGACATCCAGCTTTTATAATTAATTGTAACAATGAAAATTATTGCATTTTTTCGATTATTACCGTCCTTTGTTTTCTTCAGTCCCTCAACCTTCTCTTCTCTTCTCTTCTCTTCTCTTCTCTTCTCTTCTCTTCTCTTCTCTTCTCTTCTCTTCTCTTCTCTTCTCTTCTCTTCTCTTCTCTTCTCTTCTCTTCTCTTCTCTTCTCTTCTCTTCCTCCTTCTCCTTCTCCTTCTTCTTCTTCTTCTTCTTCTTCTTCTTCTTCTTCTTCTTCTTTCGGTTCCATGACTGCTGACGCCGTCTTCCGGAAACCAAACGCCAATCGTCCCTATCCATCTACTGCTGTGGTGTCAATTTCCTGAAAGTCATGGCAATCTGTACCCCTTCTATCCACGTCTTTGCTGGATGACCTCCTTTCCTTCTTTCTGTCGGTATCCATTCCATAATTTGTCGTGGTAGTCATTCCTCTGTCACTCTCTTTACATGTCCATACCACTGCAGTCTTTTCTTCTCTATAACGTCAATAATGTCTGGTTCTTCCTCTACTTTCATTTATCTGTCTATTTTTTAGTCTTTCTTTTCTTGATTTCTCTCCTGATCGTCGTAAAACATCCATTTCTGTAGCCAAAATTTTATTTTGTTCCCATGTAGAAATTTGCCATACTTCTGCGCCATAGGTAAGAATACTTTGAATTACTGTTTTATAAATTTGCAGTCTCCTGTTTCTTGTTATATATGTTTGTTCCACCAAAGAGAATTTAGAGCATTAATTGCTTTCTTTTCTTCGGAAATTCTATGTTCAATATCTGTATTACTTTTCCCAAATTGATCTATTTTCATCCCTAAATATATACTTTCCATACTTGGTTCTATAATTTCTCCATTGTCTAGTTGCAATGGTTCTATCTCCTCTCCAATACATAAATATAATAAATAAATGACTCAAACTTACAGACGAAAAACTTTCACAGTTGTATTTTCATCCGGCACCAATATTACATTTCTAACTCTCTTTATTAAAAAATATAATCCTCTGAAAGTCCACCATGACTTTTGGGACAAAGTGTATTTCGAATGCAATATAGCCTAAATTTAAGCGAGTCCTAACTTATTTAAATAACAGTTTTTATAGAAATCGGTTCAGTCATTATCGGTTGAATAGATAACAAACGTACAGACAGACATAAAAAAATTCAAAAAAGTTATTTCCGATCTAGGATAGTTCGTTATTCATGTTAACACCAATTATTTTTGCAAAAGCGAAGATTGCCACAATGTAGGTTACAGTTTTTATGTTATATAGTATTGATGACAGACAAGAGAATGTAACAACCGGGGTCTGCCGTCGAGAAAACACACTATCACGAGCTTTGCCGTGTTGACGACTCGATTGTTGTGATAGTGTGACTGCAGTGCATAGATACGCGCTAATCGACTAGCCGTATTCTAGTTGAATTTAAAACTGTTGTTGGAGACCATAAAATAGCTGGCGCAACTCGTTCGATCCTATGCCGGACGTTTATCTGTAACATCCCACAATTTTTATCTCACTATTAACTGCTGTGCAATCAGTGCTAACACCGTAAATTTAAACTATTCTACATAGAAACTACGGTTTGATGTTTCGCAACGTGTGGCCCTTCAAGTATCAGCCGTGAAAATTACGCTGCAGCCATCAGTTGAATGAATGGAATTTCCCATGACCGACCGTAGCTTTCTGTGCAGCGTCGAAAAACTACTTTAATCACTGTGTACACGGGTTGCCAGATGTCCCGATTTGGCGGGACATGTCCCGATTTTCATATAAAAATCCCGAGTCCCGCTTCGATTCTAGGCGGGACGCAAAAAGTCCCTCCTTCAGAAAATTAACGTCACTTGTGTAATTTTGTCGTTGCCTAGTAACTATTTTCTTCTAGGGCTAAATAATTACATTAAATGTAGGGTTCAGAACCATAGTGGGCCAAGTGCCATTTACCAAAACCGTAGAAAACAAGGGTTAAAATGAAGTTATTACCATAGTTCAATGGAAACATATAGCAAGTAATATAAAGTATACACATTAAAACTGAATAATATGTCAATCTTCATTAAACTGTGGTATTAACGTCACTTTAACTCTTGCTTTCTCCGTTTTTAATAAATGGCGCTTGGCCCACTATGGCTCTGAACCCTTCAAATTTAAATTAGTCTAATTTTCTTAACAACGTAATTTGCACATTAGAAAAAACGAATGTTTTGGCAAGTGTAAGGTTTGTGACACCGAATTCAGTGGTGCATGTGATATTTCTAAACATTTAAAAAGAGACGTTCATCAGAAATGCATGGTACAGAGAAGTGAAAAAAAAACTTGTTGAAAATGCTAAAGTTCCGTGATAAATAAATAAATAAATAAATATATATATATATATATATATATATATATATATACTCTGTAAATGTATAGGCCTACTGTATGTTAAATTATGGGTTTGGAGCAGTAATATGATAAGTGACAAAATAAAATATGAATTTAGGTATCAATAAATTTTATGTCATTGTAATCAATTAATAAATACAAAAATTTAAATATTTTCGCACGTGTGATGCATCTTCTGCAATTTGTGCTTTACTGTTAATAATAAACAGCTGGGGAAAAGTATGAGACAGAACTACTATTAAGTCATTAAGTTAATAATTTGGCATAACATATTATTGCCACAAACCTTTCAGAAAGACGCCAGAGAAACGTGATGTGAACTTACAGCCAGATAAATATTTTACACTTCATTTTGAGGAATTTGCTCAGATACGTCTTCGAAGTACAATGAATAATTTATTATTTTCCGTCATTGACTTAACATTTCATATAAGGTGTGAAACTTTACATTACATATTTATTCTTGGGAATTAACGTTTTCGTCATACTAAACGACATCATCAGATACCATTATTAAATTACAATATAATAATCTCTTATTTGTGTACACACATATGCCCCTGATGTAAAAAAATTTAAAAGCTTAACCTAAGTACATAAAACATAACAGTATAAGTCTTCATAGTTTAAAAATATTTTAAATTCAGGAGTTATAAAATGTTAAATATGAAGACTTGATTACATATAAATTAGACTGTTTACTATACAACAAAGCATAACATTATAATATTTCAACATATCACTTACATTTCGATAATATGAATTTAAACAAACTCTTGCAAACATTTGTTTTCCAGTTATGGAAATCTTCTAGCCTCATAATTCTCGTATAAAATTCTTCCCAGACTGAAGACCGAGGCTAACTATATTAAAACACAATTCCACGGCGCCAATTTAATATAGATGAACACGTTTCATAAGAAGAAATATTTCGTCTGACGTGACAACCTTCACTATCAACATCAATGATTTCCAGCAAAAGATTTAAAGCCTAAATAACTCAACACTTGCATGCTTAGCATTAATACAGCAATTATACCATCAGGTTAAAGTGATATTTTATTATATCCATAATAAAGTTGTATAGTAAACAGTCTAATAAAATTTATATGTAAGCAAGTCTTCATATTTAACACTTTATGATAACTCCCAAATTTAAAATATTTTTAAACTATGAAGACTTATACTGTTATGTTTTATGTACTTAGGTTAAGCTTTTCAAATTTTTTACATCAAGGGCATATGCGTGTACACAAAAAAGAGATTATCATATTGTAATTTATTAATGGTATCTGATGATGTCGTTTAGTATGACGAAAACATTAATACCCAACAATAAATATGTAATATAAAAGTTCGCACCTTATATGAAATGTTAAGTCAATGACGGAAAATAATAAATTATTTATTGTATCAAATAAATATTGTTTTGTACTCGGAAACCTATATCTAGAACATGTTTTCTTTATTAAAATTTCAATTTTGAGGTTCATATTAGTCACTTGAACTGCATATAGAGGGATAATTTTTTTAAGACGAAACGTAAGTGCTGTAATGATGGACAAAAGATGTTCCTCCTTGGTATATCTAAAATCTGGCAACCCTGTGTACATAGTGATTCAATTTTGTAGTATTGGCATTGAGTTTTGAAGTAGAATACGTCTTTGCTCGCAGCTTAGCAGGTCTATAGGGTTGCAGGTCATGAAGTCTGGTGTGACGAAAATCGTACAAATTAAAAATCATTTATACACAATAATTTAACAACGTACAACAGTGAATTTAGTATCGAGCAATAGAACAAGGGCGAAAGTTTCGTACATGGCGGGAGCGATTGGTCGAATGAGCTTGAAATACAATACTCTTACTTCATTAATTGTTAATCCATATAGCCTTTAGAATAAAGGCGTTGGATATGCCGAAGTAACTAATCTTTGATGTTTGTTTCGAGAGTTGTGATTTTTCATATTTGTCCGATATCAATGAAAATTAAAATATACTGTAAGGTTAAATTAAGATTTGTTGAATGGAAAATAAGTAGCTTTATACTGGCAGAGTTAAGGCCATAGGGCCTTCTCTTACACTCTACAAGGTCACAAAGTATACAAACAGTGAAAATTTAACAAAAAGTTAAAGAACAGAATACTAACACATTAAAAAATATATTAATAATAGCGTAATAAAATCGACACTAAACAACATGAAAATAATACCATAATAGAAAAAAAGAAAGTGATATACATTGGATTATATTAAAAGCAACTCATTTAGTGTAAATAGTTAATATGGAAAATGTTGTTGTTGTTTTCTAATGCCAGGCGTTTCACACTAAAGTCATTTGACCTCTTGCACTCCAATATTTTTAAAAGATTTTATCATGAAAAATGGCAAGTTGTAGCCGATTTAAGTGAACACCATATTTTAACGTTTTGGTGGCTACTTCATTCACACACAACCCCCAGAATGTCTAGAGGACCACACCCTGGTCGACGGGTCCATTGGACCTAGCTGGGAGATCTTGTTGATCACCAGCTTTCCCTCCTTAAGCCACTGGAGGACGATTTTAGTGCCATAGCAGGTCAGCACTAGGAACAGAAAAGTAGAAAGAGGAGGAAGGAAAGTGAAATGAACCCCTAGGAAAATAGAAAATGTAAGGAAGAATATAACAAAATGGAATGTAATAAAATAATAATAAAAAAGAAAAAAAATACGAAAATTAAGTAAAATTCACAACAAAAAGGGTATGATAAATTCATATGGTGATCAAGAGAACAAAAAAGGGAAAGGAAGGGAAAGAAATATATATATTTTTACAAAACTATCGCAGAGAAAAGGGCTTATAACTGAAAGGAATCTGAATTGAAAAAGTTCAATTTTAGTTTATTTTTGAAACAGACAATGTCCGACAGTCTCTAGCATGACAGAAAAACAGATAGACGGACTAAGTGGCACTAGAACGTCCTATTAAGGACTGCGAATTCGCCTAAGACAAAAAACAGAAAAATGTTGATAGAGACAGCCCCCCCAGATCATCTAAGAAGGACCGCAAGCGAAATTGTTACATGTTCTCACGTCTTCACTAACCTGTAAAATGTATACAATAATTTGTGCGTCTACTAATATCACGCATGTCCAGTCCACGTTCAATAAACTAAATATGATACTACTTTCCACTTCATGACCGAAGAGAAAAGTGTAACTCACATGTATTGTTTATTACCTTCAGTAAACGTAAAACATGTGTTGGAGCCACGAGATTCACTTATACAAAACACGAAGATTATCAATACAGTCAACACAGATCTCATATAAAGTAGTTCGAACTGTTTTCACCAGCAACAGTGCTCGCAATGACTACTTTTCTTAAAAGTGTCGAGCTCTCCCAGAATGACTATATATGCAGAGTGGAAGTGAAATAGTGTTGTAGATTTTCAGAGCGAATAGTTCATGTTGTATGTAAAAAAAACTATAATATCATATTAGTGGAATGTTTATAGCTTTTTTTTAAAGAAAAAAATGTGTTTTCTCAAATGTTAACAACCTCTTATTCGTGATTTTTGTTCATATCGATAGGAAAACTAATAAAGAATAATTTATCCCTCTGGCGTATTTCAATATATTGTGGACGGTTTTCGTGTAAATTTAGTTTTAAAAACCTCTAAATTCAAGCCATTGCACGCTGCGAGTTGGTTGCAACACAGCGCCAGCGCATCTAGCGAGACACACCGAGTTACCGAGTTCGTTGACCTCTTACATCTGTATCACGAGAAGCGTGTGTTCGCGGCGATGTTGTCGGACTGTTGAAACTTCAAACTTAATTTTCTAATTAACTGTGCATTTAATCACAAAACGTAATATAGGTTTTCTATTAATTTCAATGTACCCTATCGCCTCTTTCAATCTGCAAGGTTATTTCATTTTTACCATATATATACAGGTTGATTCACGAGGATTTACCGTCCTTTACGAAGCTTATTTCTGAAGACATTCTGAGCAAAAAAGTCATATAAACATAGTTTGTATTCTCAATATTTTCAGAGTTACACTAATTTAAAGTTGTTTGTAAAATACTTTTTTCCTTTAGTTTGATGGTAAAATAATAATACAAATAGAGAATGAACCATTCAGAAGTATAATTTCTTTAATTGGCAAGTATTATGAAGCTAAAAATGTGCTGTGAATTCCTTAGTTGCTTCGTACAGACATCTTTTTTTCTATTTTTAACTAAAAAATTACATTATTCTTACGCAATTATCACAACACTTATTACCAGGGAACGGATTTATATGGACTAAAAATATATGAAATATGTAAATATATATGTAGTTATTTTTACCAAAATATGGAATTAAATATGGATTTTTACCAAAATATGGAATTAAATATGGACTTAAAATTATAAAAAAATGACTATGTACGTTAAATATTGGTACATTTTAATCAAACTAAACAAAAAATATAATGGACGTACCTTATCTTCCAATGTAGTTTCAACAAAACACAATTTTTATTGTCTGTTACCATAACAATAGGTTACAAACATTTCTTTCAAGTGCTGAAAAGTGAATCTTCTTCTATTGTCTCTGAGGATAGATTTATACTGACTAAAAGAGCGTTCGACGTCACAAGAAGTAACTGGTACATAATTCAATTTCACAATGTCTGCTGGGGATAAGTCCAAGTTAATCTTCACTGTTGATTCACCACTCATCACAGCAACAACCTTTTGTACTTCTTCATATCCAGGGTTTTTTGAAAGTACAGTGTCCACCTTAGCTCTTACTGCATCTGCAACTTTACCTCTACCACGATTCAGTTGTTCCACAGTACTATTTATAATTTCAAAACTTTCAGATAGTGAAAGGTGCCTATTTTGGAGACTTTTGAGCGTTTTTATGATGCATGAAAATGTATGCTGAATGTGAGCTAAGTCATTCTTCACACTTATGTCACAGGTAACTGTTTTCGCAGTATCAATTGAGACTGCATCTTCAGAGTCCAATGCAAGGAGAACATTGTTAATAGAGTCTATATGTTCGGCATAATATTCAACTGCTTCTAGCCATGTACCCCATCTAGTTAAAATTGGCTTTGGTGGCAATGGAATTTCAGGGTACATTTCTTTCAACACGTTAACTCTACTGGGAGCTTTGAGAAATACTTTTTTCACTGATGAAATCAACAAATCTACTTTAGGGAAATTGTCTCTGACCACTTCTGCCACACGATGAAATGCATGCGCCACACAAGTAAAATGAGTCAATTTAGGATATACAACAGATAATGCTTGTCCAGCTTTGACCATATAAGGGGCAGCATCGCTAATAAAGAATAACACATTATCGTACATAATACCCTTTGGCCACAGGATACCCATAGCTTCGTTGAACAGTTTAACTATAGTTTTGTTATTGCACTTTTCTAGAACATCACAATGTAAAAGAATTCGTTCAGAATATTGTTCACTTAACAAACCGATAACTACATTACCAACAAGTCTACCTTCTTTGTCGGGAGTCTCATCAATGGAAACCCAAATTGAACTATCTTTAATTTCATCTCTTATCTTCTGTATTGTCTCATCGTAGATGGATGGAGCATACGTCTTCCTAAGTGTTGACTCATCCGGGATTGTATGTTGAGTATATTTTTCAAGGAATTCCCTGAAGACCTTATTCTTTAGTTTGTAGAGAGGAATATCAGCAGAGATGAGAGAACGGCACAGGTCGATGTTAAACTCAGATCTTACATTCGATGTTGTTGGTTGTGTTAAAAACAATTGTCTCTGCTTGGAATTTAGTTGTTTGTTGGCCTGATGTTTACTAGTTGTAATGTGTTGTTGCACCAGGAACTTTTGTGTAGATGATACTGCACACTGACACAAATTACAAAATAATATTTTATTGTCAGTTGATAAACCATCTTCTTTAAATTCTGAAATGTAACTTGTTAGTTTTGATTTTAAATTGACTGAATGACGTACTTTTGGCATATTTACCGTCTTTATAGTATGATTTACAAAACTGAACCTATGTGTACTCTGACTGGCATTTAACTGTTGAGCTGCACAACTGAAGTCTGTTAAAAATTTTAAATTAAATTAATACAGTTTTGTAACTTACTTTCCCATTGTTGATAGGACTGCTAATTTTCAAATAACTCTGATGTTAAAGGGATTACTGAACATGTGTTTAAATCTCTATTGTTGAAATGTATTTTTAAAAGTTAATGGAATTTTGTTTTGTTTTATTGTTAAACCTAATATAATATGGACTGTTTTATATGAAATATGGAAAATATATGGAAATTAACGAAAATATGTACTAAACTCTAAAATATGGAAAAATATGGAAAATAAAAGTAGGATTTTTCAATCCTACACATTGTGAAACATAAAGATAATGCAAAATATAAATTATATTAGCTTTATAAGTAAATATGTATTTACATATAAATCCTTTCCCTGCTTATTACAAATCACACCACTTCCACCGACTTAATTATTTGCAGTTCAATTTTGCATCCTAATTTACAGTCTTGGAGAGTTTACAACACATTTTAAAAAATGTCGCCGTCCGCTTGAGTACACTTGGCCGCACACTTGTGAACGGCACTCGTCGCTCTACGTAACTGCATACGGCTATCTTTGATTTCCGTAGCGCTCGCGCTGGGTGCTGACTGCACGCTGACCAAGATCACGCGTTCACAGCAATGCGTTGCAATAACGAAACGTAACTCTGTAAATATTGAGAATAGTTCCCATGTTTATATGACATTTTTTGCTCAGAATGTCTTCGGAAATAAGCTCCGTAAAGGACGGTAAATCCTCGTGAATCACACTGTATGTATAATATTCGGATTTCCCCTATATGTAGAAAGAGACTAGGTGAGTTTATCAGTTATGACGTAAGCATTTCCATGGAAACAAAAGTCTATTTTCCTTTCCATAAAATATTTTAAATTTCTCTTTTAGACTAGGTCGAATAATATTTACGTTACACGCCATAATTTTTTTTTTTTTTTGCTAGCGGATCATATTTCTAATTTTAATAGGAAATAAGTAATTGTACGTACACTTTTCTGCTTGAAATTGAAAGAGAGACATCTGGCTTAGTAGTGAACGGTGGCATTAACATTTTGAGGAAGTAATTAGCATAGTCGGGGAACACAGAACAAAAAGTTTTGTGTTTTGTGAGCAGATAACTTACCCCAGGTGTTTGGAAACTAGGAGACGAATGCTCTATCCCAGTTTACAACACAAAAATTTTCCTTAAGTGGAGGTAATCCAGCGGCCACAAACATCTGCTTCTATCTCTTTCATTCCATGCTAACGAGGAGTCATGTGGTACCAACTTTCACACATAAAAACTATCACCAGCAGTCGTGAAACTTGCCTGTCTTGGGGCCGTTTCTCCATCCAAAACAATTTTAATTAAATTCAACTTTCTGCCAGACGTTCAACTGTTTCTAGAAAGCAATGCGCGGATGTTTCCGAGTCTCGCAAACATGGCGGCGCTTTTCTTTTATTATTGTATACTTTAAGAAGCGAGAAAGCAAAATAAAGATTAGAAAATAAGTCGAATCCTTCATAATAGAAGATGAAATTGTAGACAGCGAAAATAACCGCACTTTTTAGAACTTGCTTTAACCCTACAAGCTGTGAAACATAGACCCGTTAAATAAATTTAAAGAAGCCGGCAAGAATGATGGTTTAAAGTTACTTTTATAATAAGGGATATGTTGTGTGAACTGATGGCAAAAAACCAGGAGAACATATCAATTACTGTTATTACTATTAAATTTATTTATGAGTAATGAGAACCACGATTATGCTGAAGACCAATTGATGGTTCCATTATCTTGCCCCAAGGAGCTGAATTCCATTCATTCATTCATTCATTCATTCATTCATTCATTCATTCATTCATTCATTCATTCATTCATTCATTCATTCATTCATTCATTCATTCATTCATTCATTCATTCATTCATCTATCCAGGCACTCACTCAGTCACTCTTTCATTCGTTTACTTATTCATTCGTTCATTCTTACATTCGTTAGTTTATTAATTAATTCATTCATTAGTTCACTCATTCGTTCATCCATTCGTTAACTCATTCAATTGCTCATTCGTTCAACCGTTCATTCATTCATTTGTTCACTCATTCTTTCGCTCATTCGTTCATTAATTCATTCATTCGTTTATCAATTCACTCATTCGTTCATTAATTCATTCATTCGTTCACTCATTCATTAGCTCATTCGTTAATTCATTCGTTCATTTATACTTGATTCGTTTTCATTTCATTTGTTTTTTCTCGCGTATTTGTTTTCACTTATCGTCCTTTTGCGTTTATCTTTAATTTAATTTAATTTCATTTTTAATTTCGTTTCTTTGTTCATTCATTCTTTCTTCATTTCTTACCTTTGATTCTGAATTCCTCCTCTTTCTTTAATTTATATACTTTTGTGTCTTCTTCTTGTTGTCTACCCTTCTATTTCCTCCATCCCCTGCCTCCTTGCTTCCCTGTTCTCATTTTCCGTTTCTTCATTTGATGAAGAAGAATTGGTAAAACGGAGAAAAATTCTCTCCGGACTCGAACCAGGTTTCCAGCTTTATATGTTGGCGCTTTATCCACTATGCCATACCGGATTCAGTTCCGATGCTGGATTGAATCCCTCTCATTTTACTGTGTTCCCCTGTGTTTGCCTACCCTCGTGTACCATGTCACAGTATGTGTAAAAGTAGACACAATGTCCAACCACAAGTACAGAGGTGCACTCATTACGAGTAATAAGTGGCCGGGGTCCGACGGAACATGGTGCCGTCTTGAATCACGAAGTGATTACTTAAGCACTGTCATATTACTATGATATACCAAGGTACATATAGAGTTTCAGTGCAGTAATTCTGCGTTTCCATATGGTGAAGAATTTTTTTTGGTCCGTTGTAACTTAGAGTCAGGATGGACCTTATTTAATTATTGCCTTTTTTTGAGTTTAATATATTACTGAGAAACAAATCTTAAGATAATGGAGCAAATATGTTACATGAATAGCGTGAGAAATTGACTGTTCGGAGGAAACCTACCAACGATCGCTTTCTCCACCAGAAATCTAGTAGAATCTGCCAGAAATCGAACCACAGTCCTTTTGGCTCTGTGAAGAAAAGCGTACCACAATGTGCGCACCGCAGTTCCGGTCGATAGAGGAACACGGCGGATAAAGAGGTGCGATAAAATTGCGGCGAACAAGGTTTGGCAAGTTGTTGCCTTCCAACCGAATTAACGCAAAGTTGTTCCGCGACCACAGCACCGCGCGTGACACAAATCATAATCACTGCTGACAACCTACTGTCAGCTTCGTTTAAAAGCGCCGAAACTCTGTCCCATGGCGGGTCGGGGCATTACTGGAAAATCAAAATTGATTTCTGTGCACATCCACCCGATGGTGCCTTTTGAGCCATTCCATCCTGAAGAGCAGTATTTTAACTTAATTAACTTCTTAATTCCTGTTTGTGACGTAAGAAGTGGTCCACTTCTGGATTGAAAGGCTAATTTATTACAATAATTAATGTTGTTGTTAATGCAAGTTACAATATAACATAATATATTTGTTTTTACTAGTATAGGCCTATCTACCTAAGCTCAGGTTACGTACGAAGCACCTACTATTTGCAGAGGGTACAATTACAGTCTATTATATACAGGCACGAAGCTCAATACGTAGTAAATGTACATCCATAGATAGTTGCTAACCACTAGGATCGCTAATATCGCCTCATTACAGACAATGTGAAATAGTAGCAGCACAGTCTATTGTTCCTAGCACCCTCACAACTCAACTTCGTGACTGTATATACTAGACTGTGGTACAATTATATGGACTATTACACTTTTACTACGTCACACTACTTTCGACCAATAAAACGGTACGAAAGACATCTTTCAACCAGTCATGGTCGCTTATCGCACAATTTTATCGCGTCCCTAGCATTTGTTTAATTTTATCGCGTCCCTAGCATTTGTTTATTTTTATCACTACCCTAGCATTTGTTTCTTTGTTTGCCAACATTTCAAACTGCACTGGTCTGGCCGTCAAAAAACAGAAAATTACAAACCACTCCAGGCTATGCACATCACTTTCAAATATGACTCGCATTTTGGCATTCAAGAACAATAATTAATAAAGATCACTGGTCATATATGAAGAGCACCATTTTGAAATCCTGAATGAGTTGAGGGATACACCATGCACACCAACGAGTTCATTTCTTTTACGCACACGTCCAATATAACATAAACTGAACCACCAAAACATTCAAATTTGAAAATTGTACTTTCAATAATTGTTTCTTTTAAAATCATCCATGTTTATTTTTTATTTCATCATCGTTAATTGAAACGTTTCTTGTTTATTTCATCATCCCTAATTAAAACTTTTCTAACACTTGTTTATATTATTTAGGTTATGTTTGTTATAGCTTCTGCTATATATTATGGATAGTCACGTAACAGAGATTGTTTAATACTAAGATTTATTGAAAATCATCTGTCAAGTGACGTTGATTACTGGGATCCGGATGATTGAAATGGAATGCAAATGTTTTAATAAAAATGAAACTGAATCAACAAAGCCTTCTTGACTAGTAACAGTCCACAGAGTTCAATGATGATTCCATAGTTGGCACAACTGATACCGGTAACAAGAAAACATCATCATAAATCACTACTGCCATCTAGCGTAATGTTGAGATGGTACAATAATATATTTCAAGACAGTTGTATTTTCGTAAGCAATTAATATTTTATTGTAACTTTGTTACTTCTAATCTTTATATAGCCTACTTTCTTCTAATCGTGTAATAGTCAATTAAATCCCACTCGAGTTTTGATTTTCTCTAGATAAATCAAAACCTCTAGTGAGATTACTGTTGATAAAATTAATGAATATGCAGCTGTGAGCAGTATGGGATGACGATAAATGCAAACAGGACTAAGACCATTTTATAAGAAGTAAATTAAAGCAGTTAAACGTGCGAATTCGAAGTGAGAAAAGTTTGGGTATAGTATAAGTCAGTGGTTCCCAACCTTTTTAAACTGACGACACACTTCACTGAACGCCCACGATATCGCGATATTTGATTTTAATAATAATAATAATATAATAATAATAATAATAATAATAATAATAATAATAATAATAATAATGAGTAGTTATAATATAATATTCACCATTATTTTCCTTCTGGAGAAAAAGGTGGTCGAACTCTGTGTGGAATATTTTATAGCAGACAGGGAGATGGGATGTCAAAATTTTCAAAATTAGTCTTGAACTGTGTAATATATATTCAACTTGTGCTCTGATTTTAAGATCAAAAGAAATTACTGTTCACTGTATCGGAATTTCGTCGTTTTTAACCTGCTTTTCGTTCAAATAAGACTTCCAAGATCTAAGAGGAATTCAAGGAAGAATTATATTAAAAACATAGTTATTTACGCATATTTCGGGTCCATGATGAAAAATGCAACAAACAGGTGCCGTTCCAACGCGTTCCGCCACAGAAAAAGCAATGATAACTTCTATGTAGTGTCGGATTTCCAGTGTTGTAGATAGGTCGATGTTAACACGCAATCGAAAATTCTAAAAGAACAAGTATCAACTTGAGTGGCATTAGAAAAATAAACAAAGGTATGTATAAAGAAATACCAACCTATCTATGCTGGATGTCCGATAAAAGATTTTTATTATCGTTTTTGAAAACTCGCCTATTTAAATTAATGTTAAGTCTGCGCTTGGTGGGTTGCACAGTGTTTCTTTATACGTGGCCATATGGTTGAAAAACTGAACTGATCATTGCTGCAGGTGTTCACGTTTCTTTGGTAAAGTCTGTCTCAAAATAAAATGTACCATATCAAAGACTTCGTTGCAAATGAAAAAAATGCGTTGTAAAGAGATTTTCTGGATGCAATAAACTTTATTTTCCAATTCCAAAATTTCGCAACACACTCCATGGAGCTGCGCGACACACCGGTTGGGAACCCCTGCTATAAGTAGTAATATGAGCTGCTGCCAGAAAGTTAAAAGGATGGTAGAAATGGTAAACGAAGCTTTTAATTGGAAAAAGGAGCATCTTCTGCGGACCTATGGAAAAAAGAACTAAGGAAGAGACTAGTAGAGATTTGTGTGGAATGTGGCATTGTGTGGAACATAAACGTGAACATTACGATGAAGTGAGGAGAAACGACTGGAAGTATTTGAAATGTGGATATGGAGAAGAATGGAGCGTGTGAAATGGACATGCAGAATATGAAATGAAGCTGTGCTGGAAAGAGTGGGTGGAGAAAGAATACTGTAGAAACTGATCAATAGAAAAAGGAATTGTTTGGGTCAGTGGGTAAGAATAAATTGACTACTGAAGGATGCACCAGAAGGAATGGTGAACGGGAAAAAAGTTTGGGGTAGAAGGAGATGCCAAATTATAGAAACTATTGAGATATAGGCCTATGGATTGTATGCGAAGATGAACGGGACGGCAGAAAATAGGAAAGATTTGAGAATGCTGAGTTTACAGTAAAAGACCTGTCTTGGGCAGAAAACTATGAATGAATGATTGAAGATGCTGGTTCTGAACTGTAATGGACTGTGATGACTATAAGGATTACTGTGTAAGATCTGGAAATGGTAACCAGAACATGGGAGGAGAAAGAGAATGAGGGAATAGACGGGCGAGGAGAAGATAAGGAAAACAAGGGGAAGGTAAGAAGTAGGAGGGGAAGGCAAGGAGAAGGAGGAGAAGACAAGAAAGACAAGGTATATACAAGGAGATGAAGGGGCATGGAAAAAGAACAAGGGGAATTCAAGGAGAGGGAGGGGGAATACATGGAGAATGAAGAAAATACAAGGAGAAGAAGGAAATATAAGGAGAAGAATGGGAATATACGAACAAGGGGAATTCAAGGAGAGGGAGGGGAAATGCATGGAGAATGAAAAAGGGGAATATAAGGAGAAGAAGGGGAATATAAGGAGAGGAATGGGAATATAAGAATAATGGGAATATATGGATAATAAGGGGAAGACAAAGAGAACAAGAGAAAGACAAGAAGAACAGGCATTTTTACGTAAAGGCATGCATCATAGTAAAGCTATGGAAATCTCGATTTTTTCCGAGGTTTTTCCAGCACTAAAAGACGAATTTCAGGTAATCCATTTGAGAAAGCTCAGACTCAACTCGCCAAATACCATCTCGCTATCATTTGTTCCACCAACACTAGATAATGTCGCGGTTGTTACAGTGCCGGTACATAACGGATAGAAATAAAGATAATATTAATAGCGACAAAGTGACCATGTTTTTAATTGTATTACAAAGAGTGTTGGGGATTTGAGTGCACAAATTTTAACAGGAGGTTCTTTGCATGAAATACAATAGAACCAATACTTCTAATAAAATATTTTTCTACAACGCATAGTTCAACTAATAAAAAAATAAATTGTGTGGAAAGTTTCAGTGCCGATGTTTTCATATCTCTTTAAAATTTCAAGGTTTACTATGAATGTCGCGATAGATATTAAAAAGATGAAGAAATTATGTCTTTATTTTTTTACATAACGTGAACCATTTATTCACAAAGGAATGTCACGTGCAATACTAATGGTTTAGTTACACGAAACGTACAACAGGTAATAAAATTTGAGATTTAATTTGTGAATAAACGGTTAATTTTATGTAAAAAAGACAAAGATGTAAATTGTTCACCTTTTTAATACCCATCGCGACATTCATAGTAAACCTTAAAAATTCAAAGAGATATGGAAACATCGGCAACGAAACTTTCCACACAATTTACGTTTTATTGGTTCAACTATGCGTTGTAGAAAAATAGCCTATTTTATTATAAATATTGGTTCTATTTCACACAAAGAATCCTGTTAAAATCAAACTCCTACAACCCTGCTTAAATTTATTGAAAACATATAATGACTCTCCGCAATCGCAGTCTGCTAGCGATGGACAGAACAGATACAAAAACATAGATGTTACATATATATATATATATATATATATATATATATATATATATATATATATATACTAGTGGGTTGTGCAGCAAATGCTGCAAACTAAGTTAAAAATTTTTCAGATTTATTTTCAATGAAGAATACCAGACATTTTGAAATTATTTGCTTCCATAATAATGAAACATACTCCCTGTGAATGTTTTTTATGCCAAATATTTTTTCTTGAACCTATCCACCGTCAGTTTTTGAGTTTCCACGCGAAAACACAAATAACAATGTCAGGAAGATCAGCGAGTTTTTCATTGGGAGTAAAGCAGTAGCTATTTCAGGTCATTGCGGATTGTAGGTGTGAGTTAAAAAAATGTCAGGTTTGCTTTCGAACAATAGACATAGCATCTTGGTATAGCTGCTGCATGTTTCGTCAACTATCTTGAAATTTATCCTGCTAAGAGATCTTGCTGAAATGATCGGGAGACTAAAAAATTTGGTAGGCCTCTTATTTTATCAGTAAGTAATACGTTTTGGTCTTTCCTTATTAACTGTAATTTTTGCGCTCTCTCGAGCCAATACTGAAGAGAATGTCTCATACAAATATTTACACCACATCGCCATTAAATATATGAAAAATACCCAATCCCACTTGATTTATAACTATAAAAATATTTAATTTTTAATAGCAATATTATTATCTTACGTAAGTTTTATAGTTATACAGGGATATCATTTTATTTTTACTTACACTTCTAATATTAACCTGGCTATACCCTTGGATTAAAGATTGCGAACCGGAAACACCGTTTGCTACCTCCTTCCACTACTGGAGTTCGATGATACTGGCGTAAAATACAAACAAATCACTTAACTAGGTATAGGAGGGAAGAAAAGTAGTTCATCCATTTACGTAAACTAGGAAATATCACGATTTTGAGTTTGATAATTTTCATTAGGTTTTTCTTTAATCAAAATACAGTACAGTATTAACAATGAGTGTTTTTACTCACGAACTGAGTTATCCATTCAGACGTATTCATTATGCAGTGTATATTTTACTGTCCACAACACATTAGCGAACATTATAGAGAATTAAGTTAAATTGAAAAATAGTCATAATATGGATATTTAAACACATTTTTTTAAAATGGTGGCCGTCCAGTTCGATACAGGCTTCAGTTCTTTTGTGCATATTATCGCACTATAGACTATTGTACCTAATCCCAATTACCAGTTTCGTCCTTCGTACTAGTAACTCATGTTGAAATAATTCTATACCTACTGTATAAAAGATTACCTTACGTACTGTAAATTCAATCTTCACTTCTGCCCGATCCGAAAAGATAAAATTACTCAGACATGCTATCTACTGTCCGTCCAAGTGGTTACGTCGCAGGGTCGTAGAAAGGGGGAAAATCACGTGACAGTTAATTACTTAACGAGGACCTTTTATTTAAGTTATTTTAAATAGTTGTATAATATTATGTAGACATCCAATTACTAACAGAAATTAATGTTTTCAGAAAAGAGTTAAGACAGCTCAGCCACTAGCCTTTATAGAGGGGCGAACAGAAGCGAGTGGGGGAAACCGGGATGCGACGTAGGCAAACGGACGACAGTACCTGTGCAAAAATATGATTCAATATTGAAAGGTCTTTCGTCACTGGAAAACGCGACCATATTTCAGGAACGTACTATACTCACTAACTTAGTAGTCGACTTTGATTGGATACGCGGTCTTGGTTCTGTGTAGTGGACGGTTGTAAGTTTACTAATAGAGGGGGTGGGAGTGAAGTACATTAAAAAACTCAGGTACAATAAAAATTGAAGTAAAAATAAAATGATGTCCCTGTATATAGCCGCTACTCAGTGAATTATACAAATGAAGATCTAATTTAACCTATTCTTTACATAACCCCAAAAGTTTCCCTTTCTAATCATCAATATAGCATTAATATGTATAATTAATGAAAAATAGTCACATCATGGCATTAACTATAACAATATTTTATTTCTAATGGTAATAATGTCATAAAACCACCTCACGTTTTGTAGATTTTAATATCCAACACACAGCTGTATTCAGAAAAAACACAGCGCAGAATCAGATCTGTAAATTTATTATTTTAGTAAGTCTTGAAGATTTAATAAACTATTGAATTTGGGCTCTAATAAATTATGTCAGCAATCCTGCAGGTCATGCATGGCCTTCGTGTATTAGCCTATTGTTTATTGTAGTGTGTGTTTTGTTTTATTCTGAACTGCAATTAGTTCTCAAAACTGACGAAAGATGGGTTTTGGAAAATAGGAAAATTATGTAGGAAAACTAACTCTTCACTGAAAGTTACTATTTTTCTGAAAATCCTTGGATTCCAAACTTGAAAATGACGGGTCATTCATTAAAATCCGTTCAGCCGTTTTCCCGTAATTTCCATTACCAGTTCATATTATATATATAATTAGAACGATAGGGAATAATGAAGAAAATATTATAGAGCTCAGGAAATTTATGTAAATGTTTTGGAAAAAATTATTCTGTTTTCATTGAACATGATAAAGGTGGTGACAGCAGACCGATGGATTCACGAAGGGTAGCTATAGCGATCATTTATATCCACCTTATTACTCTCATTATGACCTTAGTTAAGTCCATTGAAAATAATATGTTGGTAGTCTTAACATGCATTGATGTCACCAATGTAACCTAATACAAAATACCGAAGGAATTATATACTTTACAGGCAAATTTTTTTGTAAACCCTGCTCTGGTTTAATACAACATAACTCATAACCTCAAGAAGCGTTTACGTAATGCACTTCCGATGACAAGGAAATCATTGCAAATGCACTTGCAACTGCAATCTGGCTTATCTTTGCGGCCGGTAGGAACATGCAGCTTCTTTCGATAAATGCGCGCAAGTCGGTTGTGAGGTGGCTGTGATTCAGTGGAGTTTATTTAACATACTCTGTTGTGTTGTGAATTGATTATTGTACGTTCGCTCGGAGAAAAACCAGGGGATGTGGGCTGAAAGTAGAAGGCCACACAAGTTACTGCTGTTTCCTTCGTCCCGCGCAGAGGTAAACACCACATAGTTGCCAGTTCTGTAACGACTTGGAGTGCACATAGTTTGCATTACCTGTTTAATTTTCTTATTGTACATTAAAATTAGTGAAATATGTGGCGACATTGGGAGTCTGTTGAAGAGCGTGAACAACATAGTGATGACGACGATAATTTATTGTAATGTTCGTACTTCTCCTGTTGGAAGAGGTGATTCATTAGAAAGACAATCTGCACATATTATTAACAAAATGTATACCTGTTTTTCAGCGAAGAAGAAGGCAAATGTGATTCATCAATATTGCTAAAATTGTTCACACCACAGGTGTTTAAAGATCATTAGTGAAGAAAATACTTTCTATCAAAGTAACCGAGTATAGCACTCCTAATAAGAAAACTCAGACTGCATTACATGTAGTAACGAAATTCAAGAAATTAGATGATTTCGGACGTAATGTAATAGCCTACGAAGCACATTTACGTATTTTACAACAACCACATATCCCCTACATTGGACATCATTTTAAGTGCAGTGCAAGAAAAGGCACAAGGCACAGATTGCGAATTACTGTATTGCTGAAAAAGTATGACTCAGTTGTTATAGGTGATGCTATTCTGAAATTTGTGAAATTCACAACTTTTCATGACCCGTTCACTGGCGGGTTAATAATAGTAGGTCTAATACTGCTAGGAGCTGACGAGAAGAAGAGCGGAAGGAATGCGTGACGTAATACTAGAATCATAACATTTCTGTCGCATGCATCTTAGTATTACGTGCCCTGAAAATATTCGTCGCGTTTCTAATTTAACATTTTAATGCGAAATAATTTTTTTAACCGTTAACCGTTAACAATAAATTAAGTTATAAGTTATTCTCAAAACATTTAAGTACTTAAATTTAATTTTCGTCCGTTACTTTATTCAATAATTCGACAATTTAAGAATAATTTAATCTGAAAAAAATTGTTTACATTAATGCATTAACAGTATATAATCAATAAGTTTACAGTGAGTAACGAATATAATAATTGCGTAATATTATAAACGAGTTTACATTGTACGAGTTTCATACGCAATTTTTTTTGTACAACAGAATTATAAAATATATTAATAAAATAAAATAAATATTAATAATGAATTAATGTCGATTTTATAATAGATGTACACAATGAATACGTAATCTGTGAAAACAAGAGAGCGAAGTTGTATTAAACTATTATTAATATTATTATATTGTAACGATTTTAAGCTACAATAAAGGCTGCTTGGTATACAAAAGAAAATAATTATTTAATTTAACTCACGTGATATGATGAAAGTAAAGCTTCCTTATTCGCTGTCCGGCAGTGGACGGGCAAGCTCGGTGTCGTCACTTTCTTCATCCGATTGAGAGTCACTCGAGTCACTAGTATCACTTTCGGCACCCCCCCCCCCCCAATGCAATTGTGAACTCATCTATAGTGTTTTCTAACAATCCATCCTTTTCCCAGTATTGAGTCTCCAGCTTCCGCACATGATTGCAGTACCCTAACCAGTCACTCCCCGTAACTGATGAAAATGCATTCGTTGTTATGTCCCTCAGTACTGCCATTGCCATTTCTCCAGCAACGGTTTTTTTTCATGTATCAGACGTTTTACTTTCGCCCACGCATGCTCAATCGGACTAAGGTCGCACATATATGGAGGCAATCTGAGGACATCATGGCCATGACATTTCAAAATTTGATCGATGCGAAATGTCTTTTGTGGGTATTTGTGTTTTTCTATTAACATGAAAAGTTCAGTTTTCCTCATTTCTACAGCGAAAGGCACGTTGTTATTCTCCAGCCACGAAATAATTTCTGCTCTTACAGAATTTCTTGTTGGTGGTTTGTTTTCTTGAATAGAGTGGTATGGAGCATTATCCATAACGACAACACTTTTTTCTGGCAGATTAGGCAGGAGCTGAGTGTTAACCCAGCGTTCAAAATTTGTTGAATTCTTCTAGCAGTGGTAATCTCCTGTAGCCCTACCAGCCTGGAAAATTAGTAATGAATTTTCTACGAAACCACTTTCTGAACCAGCATGAACGACTATAAGGCGATTAGTTGAACTTGACTTAGTCAATACTCCTGACTGACTGTCAAGGTTGACGCTCACTGGCACGAACCGACCGGAACGGAACGAACCGGAAATATTCTGCGAGAGACGTATGCATGTATTTTAAACGGCAAACGCTCACTTGTCCGAACGGAAGCAACCGGCTGCTGGTCCTGACGGACAGGGTTCTCGCGACACGACCCTAGCGGAATTTCCGATGACGATCGTGAGCATTCGTATGTCTTCGCTGGTCTTCGGAGAAAAGTGTGTTGGCTGTTCTCAGTACTTTCCCACTCAACATGTGCTGGTGCCTTGTCCAGACAGATTATTCTTAAAATGGGTGATGAAAAGTTAATTTTAACAGTGCTAATCGCGCTTCTGTGCTGATTGGCCTTCGAAATGTGATGTTTCCCTTCATTATTTCAGGTGCTAATAACAGATGAAGTTTTAAACATTTTTCTTCGCTCATACGAAAGTACTAAAAAAACCATTACTCGATCTTTACACAAATGTGGGGCAAAGATGGTTAAATTAATCAAAGCACTTTTTTATATTGTTATGACTAGAGCCCGGATTGTATGTAATTACATATTCCGTTCCTACATATGTAGCTATAAGGAAAGCTAAAAATCCGCGAATCGTATTAAATTTAAATTTAAATATACAGAATAAAGAATATAATTAAAAACAAACAAGACAAATAGAAATAAAATAATACAATCAATATAAAAAAGGAGATACAGTAGTATTAACAAAATTTGAGACCGAATGAGCAGCGCTCGTGTTCGGTCGCAGTTCAGATATAATATTAATAGGCCTATAAGAGAATATAAAATAAAATAAAATAGGAAATAAAATTAAAATTACAGTTACAGAAATTATATAAAACAATATTAATATAAGAGAAATATAGAAAAAAAATAATAAAAATAAATAAGTAAAATAAAATAGGAACTAAAATTTAAATTACAGCGACAATGGAATTATATAATATAATATTAACACTAGAGAAGAATAATATCGCACGTGAAAAGTAGGACAATATATATATATATATATATATATGTATATATATATATATATATCTTTTTTTTTTTCAAAATTATAGAATACAAATATAATATAGGTTGATTAATTCATACACATAGGCTATAAATTTATTTAATCAATTTGAAGATATTAACACGTTTCTAATTTTCTTGTTATATGTTAGTGGATTACATTTTAGAAGTTCTGGGTGTAATTTAGTTAAAGCATTGTACAACCGAGGGCCAAAATTAATGCTATGCTTTAGACCAGCAGATGTGAGACATTTAGTTTCTATTAATGTTGAATTAATATTTCGTCTTGTGTCATAATTATGTGTCTGTAATACAAACTTATTACGATTTTTATGATAACATTTTAACAGCGTATACTTATAAATTTGTTCAATATTAAATACATTAAATTCAGAATAAATTAATTTAGTTGGATAATCGAAACGTTTCTTCAAACAAATTTTAATTATTCGTTTTTGTAGTAAATTTAACGAACTAAGATTAATGTTTGTACTTCCACCCCAAACAATTATACCATATTGAATGGTATACTGAATAATGGCCAAATAAACATTTCGTAGAACTCTAATGGGTAAGTAGCATCGAAGATTAACGAAAGGGATCATTATTTCGAAGTTTTAAATGTTTTTACATATTTTGGTGCATAACAAATATTTTGGATATATGATATATTTTTAAATATTTTGAAGGATATTGCATATTTTGAAAGAATATATACATTTTTTCACGAATTTTCTCTCTACGTAATGCTTAAGTTATTTTTTAAAATTGTTTATAAAGCTTAGCCCTTCGTCTCTAGTGCATAAATATAATTTGATAATTGAAAATAATAACGTATTCTGTCAAAAAATGGACATCTCTTTGCAATGCTAATAGTTTGTAGGCTATATCCCTTGAGAAGTAACGGTAAAGTAGGTACAAATACCAATGCGAATGGTAGTAGTGAAGGAAAGAATGAAAATTACCCTGTGGGTATGACCGTTTCGCACAAACACCCCCAATCAGTTGCTCTAAAAGAAAACAATAGTTTTTTCTGTTTTCTTTTTAAGAAACTTATTTTGACATCAGGTAATACAAGTAGCAAGCCTACTGCCATTCGCATCCAAGTTAAAAGACTGGATTTCAATTGACGATTCCTTTACTAAAATGGTAAAATCGTGCAGTCCTAAGTATGTGACAAACGCATTGGGTGCTCCATGAAGTCACAATTAGAATAGCATTTAAAAATTGGACTTCATGTGAGAAATAAAAAACGTGTTCCGTCGAAAAGAAAAAGTTCTTCTTACACAAGTGGTGCTGAAACATTCGTCTTCTACAAGTGAATTTAATAAAAATTTGTGTATGGCAATGTTTGCTGCAAACATATACAATGGTATAAACTTGGAGTTCCAAAGTTCCAAGCATTCCTACACAAATACTGCAACTTCAATATTTCGCATGAATCAACACTCCGGAAAAAATATTTGAGCTCCTGCTACACTGACACAATGGAAACGATTAGAGATGGACTTGATGATTCCTACGTATGGGTTGCCATTGACGAGACGATCAATAACCGCAGAAAATGTGTAAAATATGTAATTATTAATTGCGCCTCCAAACAATGAGGTTCAATCACATGTGCATCTGTAATGTTTTATTAGTGTGCAAAAATACATCTAATAAAGCTTAGATTTTAAATTACCAACGTTTTTTTTATTTATTACATATTTATCTACATACTTCGTCATTTTAGCTTCATATTTATGTAGTCTACATAGTTCTCATTTTCACATTACATAAAATCCGGGCTCTAGTCATGGACCCATATTTTCTTTTTTCTTTTCTTTTTTTCTTCCTCATCAGCTAAAGACTTAGTAAAATAAAATAATCTTCGGAACTACTATCCCACTCCATGTTTAAACGAGACTGCCTGTCGACTGTACCGGAATATTCTGAGCAGTGAGCGTCAGAGCTTCCGCGGAAGACGGACGGCTGTAGATTTCCGTTCCGGTCGGTTCGTGCCAGTGAGCGTCAACCTTCACTCTGCCAACATTTATAGACCGTCAAATTGTTATCTATCCAGGTTTCATCAATATATATTATACGGCGATGTTGCTCCCTGAATCGCCATATTGCCCTCAGATACATACAACGCCAATCAATAATATGTGGGCGTTCAATTAATATTTTCCTCGCATTCTGACATTTTCTCCACTTATAACCCATATTTTTCAAAACCCTTCTCAAGGAATGTACCCCCCATGGAAAGTTTATTTTTTTCTTTCAATGCAGGCAACAGTTTTGGACATGTGGGGACCTGTTTTCTCACTAAATAAAATTCACTAATGGTATCTCGAATTACCCCCTTATCAAAATCGTCCAAATGAACATTTCTTTCCTCTTGGCGTTTTCTGTGTTTCCCTGGAGTAGAAAGGGAAGTCTCACCAGCTACAGCACCTTCTCTACGAACCTTTGTTATTGAACTGACTGAAATACCAGTGTAATGAGATATTCGTAAATTTGCTTGTTTCACTTGTGGCTAACAGTAAGTCTCCCTTGTCGTGCTTCTTCATCACAAGCAAGTATAACCCTTCTAATAGTTTCCCGGGCCTCACTGTGTATTGTTTTTCCTTTTTTCCTGAAAACGAAACAATATCAGTAACCGCAACACATGGATTCATAACACGACTGAGCAAGAGCAGAAGGTTTGTGAATGATTGATATAGTCCAATGCTTAGTGTCACGTGCAGCGGGGATTCACAGCGATAACAGCGTCCCTCTCTTCAGGCCCCGCTCTTTTTCTCGTCAGCTCCTACAGTATGAATAATAACACTAATAATAATAACACTAATAATAATAGTAATAATAATAGTAATAATAATAATAATAATAATAATAATAATAATAATAGGCTAACTGAATGACAATGTTATTAGTGAAAATAAACATACAGTAGAGCGTCTCGTTTAGGCACGGTGAAAACGTAAACAAAGTGTAGGTAACGTGTGGTGGGAAGACGGGCCGTACGATAAGCACGAGGGATGCACAAGGTTTTGGTTACAACATTTATGACGGAGCATTATTAAAACTATATTTTCCAAAAACACACAAACAAAAGAACACAAATTGCATAACGTTATCATATACGCATTTTAACAGACAAACAATTGTAACGTTGAAATAATTCAATATAACAAATCAAATTTTGCTACTTATATGATGTTGCTTTTAAGCAGCATTTTTGCGATCGTGAATTTCATTATCTGTATGACTAACATAATATCATCGTCTTCTGTGGCCGAATCAACTACTACAGTTATTGGTCTACCTGAATAAACTGAACTTTGAGAAGGGATAATCATGTTTAGGAAATAGTGTTGACACTTCAGACCAATATACTGTGGTTTTATTAATTCGGTCACAGAAGACGGTGGTATTATGTTGGTCATACAGAGAATGAAATTCATGAGCGTAAAAAATACATAATACATAATTTTTCAGTTTTGCAGTATCTTCAAGCTTCTTTTGATTAATTGGAATTTTTCTGTAGGATATGCATACTTAGTTGGTAGCGGTGGTGGTAGACCAAGGGATAGTGGGAATGTAGTGAGAGAGAAAAGGGGGGGGGCAAGGAAGCCAACAAAAATAAATATTCCATTTTCCACAAAAAGAACACATGTACAGAACAAGTTACCTTTTTTTTGCAGATAACAAGATACTGAATGTACAATAATACTGAATGAGGTATGGAACAAAATGTCACTTTACAGCAATATATGTGGCCACCCATTAAGTTACAGTTTTCATGAAAAAACCGATTTTGACACGAATGTAACATATTGTATGTCCTTTTTGAAAAAAGTCGATTCAATTATACTGCCCGACTAAGCGGGTCTCACCATCCGACAGAATGCATTTTCCTCTCCAGGCATCAAATCCTCTGGTGGTAGTCTGCCGTACCTCATAACCTTCTTTGAATATGTCCCTTTGAGGAGGAGGGAAGAATCGGGGGGCTCCGGTGCCTCTTTTATAGATCTAGGAGCCTTCTAGAATCCATTATCACTGCCTTCTACCAATGGTTTGAAAATAAAACCCGCTAGGAACATCCAACATGGCGGGCATTCGATTCAGCGCAGCATAAACACAAATGATGTCCTATTTTTGGAGACAGATACGATAATTGTTAATTGTGTAGAGTTGGTGGAACAACCGGAGGATAAACAGAAGAACCTTGAGAAATTCCCTCACAACCTTGGCTTTGTCACCACAAATACAACTTCACTCTGCGTTCGTTGTAAGGTAGTGCTCTGCCAATTGAGGACACTGACGTTCAAAGATATCTGACCTACGACTTTATGACCGTGTAAGCGAACTTTCCAACCACGGGATAAGTCAGAACCAATGATGTTGACTTTACTGGCTTTGAGCCAGAGGCCGTTTTAGGGTCTTATACGCGCAGGATGCCCTCTCCAGCCATTGTACATAAATAACAATAAATATATATTTACATACTTATACACTATTTCTGGCATAAGTGCCAGTAGGTGTGTGAGTGCGGTGATTGGCTTTTTATTTATTTTATTTTTTACTTTATTTTTTATTATTTTTTTTTGTTTTAATTATTTTGGTGTAGGCCTAATTTGTTAATTTGCGATGCTTAAGGAATGGTGAACGGGACAAGAGTTCGGGGTAAAAGATATCAGTTGATAGACAGCATTAAAGTATTATATGGGGAGATTAAGAGGAAAGAAAGAAAGGGAAATGCTGGGTTTGCAGTTAAAGACCTGCTCTTGGGCAGAACACTGTGCATACATACATACATACATTTTTTTTTCTTTTTTCCCTTCCGGTGGCAGAAGCGTCTGAATCGTTATGGAGACTATAACAAATTGACAAACTTTGAAAGCTCTCAATAGGTGGCACCATTATTGGGGCGGTTAAAAATGTGTCGGGGAAAATGATAATGTAGATTAAGCATAAATTATTTCCATAATTAATAATATCAGTGGTTTCCAGTTAAACCCAGTCTTGTTTTACAATCAGTAGAGTGATGTGAAAAATTATATTCTATAATGCGGGTATATTTATATACCGTTAGCAGCACTGAGTATTATCTTCGCCATCTATTCATAGAACTAGTAACTAGAAAGCGGAATTTTGGGCCCTAAAAATGGCATTTTAGGCGCCTAAAATAGGCTCTTTTTATTGGGCTATTTTACGACGCTGTATCAACATCTCAGGTTATTCAGCGTCTGAGTGAAATGAAGGTGATAATGCCGGTGAAATGAATCCGGGGTCCAGCTCCGAAAGTTACCCAGCAATTTCTCGTATTGGGTTGAGGGAAAACCCCGGAAAAACCTCAACCAGATAACTTGTCCCGACCTGGATTCGAACCCGGGCCACGTGGTTTCGTGGCCAGACACGCTGACCGTTACTCCACAGGTGTGGACAAATGAATCCTCTAGATTCAAAACCCCCTAAAGACCATTTTGCTCATAATAGAGTTATGCCCACATACTGCTTGCTAAGAATGAATTCTAATGATTTATATAGTTTGAATTCAAAAAGCCACTGAATTTAAAGCAAAAGGTTTGTTAAAAGTCACTCTTAGGTCGAAGAATCCCTCTATTTGGAACCAGTTACTGTCAAAATCCTTCAATTTGTGAAAGTGGATATAGGGGATTTTGAATCTATAGGATTCAAATAGGCTCTTAAACTCCTTTTTTAGTCTCTATAAAATAGACTTTTTTTTGTTAAAGAATGCCACTAATATAAGATTCAACGTTTATTTAATGCAAAATTCTTAGATTAAAAGAAACATCCACACATTTCACATTTTACAAGGATGCACATGCATACACAAAACGAAGACATTCTGTCCTTAAGTTAGTGTTTTTCATTCACCAATCACATTTCCATAGTTTGCTTCACAGTAGATGATCAGCACCCATTGTGGCTATTGTGTCGTTCACTGCTGAATACTTACAAATGGTGAGAAAAAAGGAAGGGTTGTTATCTGTCTTGGAATGTAAGAGAATGGTTATTCGGGTACAACCCAGCGAGTTTGTGTTAAATTGCTGACAGACAGAGGAAGATATAATAATAATACTAATAATAATAATAATAATAATAATAATAATAATAATAATTTGTTCCTCAGGAGTTCTCTTCTTCTTCTTATATCCTGTTGTTCCTAGGTGGAACATAGGGCAGCAGTAAAGTTCCTCCAGCGTACTCTGTCGCCAGCCATCCGTTTCACCTCTTTCCAGCTTTTCCCACATCTCTCTACTTCCTCCTCTATTGATCGTTTCAGGAGTTCTCTTACATGCCAGTAAATCTACTGACATGAGCCTGTCACATTTAAGCACACTTAAATGCCATTGACCTGAGCCGGTATCGAACCCGCAACCTCGAGTACAGAAGGCCAGCGCTATACCGACTACGCTACCCAGGCCGACTGAAAGTTGGAATTTTAGGATTGAAAGGCTGTAAGAATTAGAAGGATTGGTCTTGAAGTACTTCTCTATTGTGTTGTTCACTGCTAGGAAGGAGTTGTTATCCGTCTTGGAATGTAGACGGTATAGGAAGTTAAGAAAAACTGTAAACAGTTACGAAAAAGATACAAAAATTAAAAAAAAAAAAGAACTAAAAATAGGTACTAACATCGAAATAGGCTTCTTTAGGCACTATAAAACCCCTTTATTTATACCTGTATTTCCGTGAAAAATGTAAATATTAAATCTCAAGTCTGTATGTATGAAGGAAAAAAATTAGGTTTTTACCTAAATTCCGCTATCTGCTAATAACTAAAGAAGCCACACTTACACCAACAAATTATCGATCACTATCGATTAGTGGACTCAGATATCTTTGAACGTCAGTGTACCATGGAGATTCAGTATTCCTGTAAAAATCTTAAGTTTTCTTAGGGAAACTCCTAACATAGGGAATAATCGGTATAAATATTAAGAGCGTGTGACCGAAACCTTAATCCGATTTGTTAGATCCCGCTACATTGTTGACTAATCTATGAATTAGCCCTTGTCTCTAGTATCGACGTATTATATTGCTTGAAGACAATGCCCATAAAGCAGTCCTTGAATTGTCATCCAATCCTCTCTGATTAATTAAGAGGATAATTGTGATTCCTACCGGAGTAGCGGGATTTCGAACCTTTACACAACAATACACCACAAACAACTAATCCCTAGAGCTCACCTGCTACTGGTATCAATGCTGCCAACCTCGAGGCAGACATGTCTTACTTCAAATAACATTCCTACGCCGGATACAAAGGAGACATCAGAAGGGGATGTACATACGTCAACAAGGTTTATGCCTATTCAGGTCAGTCCTGCCAACATACCGTCAAAACAAACAGAGGACTGGAGGAGGGGGTTGATTGCGTCCTCCGAGAGATGTCAGCAGCAGCAGTATAATGCCCAGTTTGATTGAATCGCTGACGCAACGATGAATTGTTACTGTCTGTCCGTGCGTCTGTCTGCACGTGTGTAGCGCTCCAATTAGGGAGGGCGACGCCTATGTTTAGTCTCGATACAGTCCAGGGGTGACCAAGCAAGCTTGGTTTTAGTCTGGTTTCCGTGTCTGATGTTCTCTACATATCGATTTCTATGTGTCTATAAGTATTTTGATCTAATTTTAGACGACAATATTATCATACAAGGTGGGCCACGGGAAACTGGCGATTTTCAAAACTAAGTCAATAATTAATATAGGGTGGAAGGTAACCTTTTACAATCCTTCACACACATAACAGATCATGTCATTTGGGAACGTTTTGTGAAATAATATTTTTTAATACGACCAGTTTCTGTAATATTTCGAGAAAACGAATGATACAATGTTGCAACGTTGTAGACAGTAGCAGTGTTTACTTCGCGAGATGATTGCATCCCAGCATACTGAATGCCGCTCCAATCATCTACTTGGCAGGAGTTTTTGAAAGGGTGTACACACATACCGTTTTGTAAACAAAAACATCTGTTGAGAATGCAGCTAATCAAAATTTATGTAATCGTAACATGTTAATTACATGAACTATGTTATTCGATATCTATGATGAAACGTTCGTTATTGTATCGTTTCAGCACTAAATTTAGTACGAACAAACACGTACAGGCCGAATCTTTAGTCCTGACAGCTCAGCGACGCGAAAGAGGAGGAGTGGAGAGCGTTCCACAGTAGAGATAAGGGCGAGCGGTCGGTAAAGGAATGCAGTACAGCTTAATTGTACTGAAAACATACCGCTCTACCGCAAGCATGACATCCGATCGCTCCGAAGGCAAGCGAGTGAATTACCCAAACCCTTCTTGGCGTAACTAAATGGACTCGCCTGACTCAGGCGCAGATCGCTGGCAACTGTCAGGACTAAATAATCGTACTTAGTTTCCATTACATTTGAAGGCAATTTCATCAATAATAAAGTAGAATGAAAAATTATGCATAAGACAAAATTAATCCTTTAAATACAGTATTATTTTACATTGAGGATCACATAGTTGATGTCACTCCAATTGAATTACAATACAATGTTTGGAAGAAATAAACACCTTTGAATCTAAATGAGAATTATACGCATTAATGTGAGATACACTGTTAAATTTTGTACACCATTCTCTACAGTGTATTTTAAAGATATTGTTCAAAGTGTCCACCAGTTGCGTGTCTAAAACTTTCACACACCTGATTCAGTTATCTGTCACGGTATAAGCGAGCAGCTGCAGCGGCATTGTGACCAGTTTCGCCATAAATTAATAACATGTCCAGATACTCATGATTAGAGGTGGCATCTCGTTGTGTTTCAACTGCTTCAAACTGCACGTAGCCTGCAACTAATGAGAATGAATATAAGCGTATCGTCCGCTCCGTACACCTAGCTCGGCCACATGGTTTGCGTAGGTACGTAAGAAACAGTGTTGCCAGCGTGTCACAGCCCTCTTCCCATTCAATGTATACACGACTATTAACGTGATTTATTCGAAATCTGTATTAATTTCCATGCAAATACTACTGTAACGTGGCCATACATAGCTTACTCTATCATCCTACATGAGATAAAAATCCAATTTTGAGCAGTTTCATGAAAAACTTTATCACAATTTCAAGTTACAAAATACTATTTTTTTTCGAAAACCGCCCTTCTGGGAACAAAATATTATTAGACTTTCTTGTTTGTCATATTCCACCATGTATAAGGTAGAAATTAAAACTTTAATACTGTTATATAATAGGTTATTAAATGCCATTTAGGTACGTGACCTCATTTTCCAAACAACACATCTCTTAAATGTCTCCCATCACTTATGATACATTGCTGCAGTCTATTACGCAGATTCTGCATCGCTGATCGCAACATGTTGTCTGGTATGACTGATTTCTTCGCGTATAGCTTCTTTGAGTCCATTAATGTCCCTTGGTTTCATATTGCACATTTGAGAATTAAGGTAACCCCAAAGGAAGTAGTCAGTATAATAGATCAGGAGAACGTGCGGGCCCAGCATTTCTGAAACCATACGCCGTAGAAATCGATTCCACATTTATTTATTTGTTTATTTAACCTGGTAGAGATAAGGCCATTACAATTACAATATTAAGAATACAATTACAAATATAATTACAATTAATATTAAATTTAAAAATACAATAAAAATCAAAGTACTAAAAGATTAACTGATTAATAAAGGCTAGATGCCCGGCCCCGGAACAACTTTTCCCTCGAAATTATTCTAATCAACTTTACAGGGAGTTATACCTGAATGCTTGATTTCCATAATACACGTCACTGTTCATTAACAGAAAACCACAATTTAAGTCACACTCAATGTTGGTTGCTTGACGGTTGTCAGCCCACTTTGAGGTCTGTGGATATAGAGGGAAAAATTGGATCGGTGTCTGGTAGAGTTCTCGGGTAGCTCAGTTGGTAGAGCGTTGGTATATTTAAACAAAGGTCCCGGGTTCGATGCCCGGCCCCGAAACAATTTTTCCCTCGAAATTATTCAAAGGCTAGACAGTTTATTGTAGAAGTCAAGAAGAAAGAAATTTTTTATTAAAGAATAAAAATTAAACCTACTCTACGCAGTAAGAAAATGCTTAATAACTTTGTTTTTGAACACTGCTAAATTCCGACAATCTATGATGTCACTGGGTAGGGTATTCCAGAAGCGCGATAGCGAGATTGTGTATGACGATGAATACGATGATGATTTACTGTATATGCTGGTATGGCTAGTATGCGGCTATTTTGTGTGTGTGTGAAGAGATTGTGATAAGATGACAGGTAACTGAAACGGGAGGCAAGGTAAGTAGGTGTAGAGGTGTGAAGGACTTGGAAAAGGAGAATAAGGGAATGAAAATTTCTACGTTCGTTAAGCCGTAGTCAGTTTAGAGTTTGGAAGGATGGGGTAATGTGATCAGCGCGACGGACATCGCAGACGAAGCGAACACAAGAATTATGAACACGTTGTAATCTTTGCGACTGGTTGATATTCAGGTCAGTCAGTAGAAAACCACAATAATCAAAGTGGGGCATTACTAGTGTTTCCACTAGTATTTTTTTTAGTGGTGGCGGGAGAAATTTTCGAATGCTGTTTAAGCAACGAAGTATGGAAAACACTTTTTTGATAATATGAATTACTTGGTTATTCTAGTTTAAATGCGTATCGAAGTAAACTCGAAGGAATCAAAAGGGATTATTGTGTCGTTTAATTTGTCTTTAATGCAGCCCTGGAGTAAGGAAGTCCTAGCATCTCTTTGTACCTATCAGAAGTCATTGCGACAGCTTTTTCATTCCCTTCAAAGAAATAAGAACCTGTTTCAAAATTGGCAACGTCACACCAGACTGTTACACGTGGACTATGAAGAGGACGCAAATGAAGCTGTTGTGGATTTTATTCAGACCAATAACGAAAATTTTGTTTGTTCACAGTGCAATTTAATGAAAGGCTACCGGTACTTCAGCGCTCTTTATTAGGACCATTTCATCAGTAAAGTTTTCACAGGATGTCATACGATTTACCTTATCACAGTCATTTAACTCTTGAACTACTACCATTTTGTTGGGATGAAAATTTAAATCTTTGGGGAGAATTCTTCTCGAACTGCTACGTGATAAGCCTAGGACTGCAGCATGTTTTCTGGTTGAGCGACGAAGACTCTTTACTTATTGTCTATCTCAGTTTTTCGATGTTTCGTGGTGTTTTCACTGTTTGTACAGGACCTGGTGACTTCTTCGCTGCAGAAGCAGTTGATCTGAAGTTGTGTATCAGTCTGTAACTTTAAAGTTAGTGCTAGAAACGGCAACATGACGTGGAACATTAAAATGTCGACGAAATAATAGTTATGTAATGACTGCTCAGACACCGTTTAAATAATATGTATAATTCCTTAGTTAAAGCGTTAAAAGTATTATGAATTATGATTTAAAGAGGTAATGTACCTTATGACAGACGGGTCCCGTTTCGACACCGGTGTGGTGTTCGAAAGACACTGAAAATGACACCACACTGATGTTTGTATGTCTATGTGTATGCTGTTAAGACGTCTGACTGTGAAACAAGTGGGCCCGAGTTCAAATCCTGGTTGGGACAAGTTACCTGTTTGAGATTTTTTCCGGGGTTTTCCCCCAACCAATTGAAGCAGAATTGCTAGGTAATTTTCGGCATTGGACCTCATTCCACCATCATTAATTCACATATCATACCATTGACAGGGTTAAGTTCACACTGCGGCGTGCTTTACTTGTACAAGAGCGCGGCCGTTCTGCTACTGTCATTTACGGAATAGAAGTGGTAAGCCATGGCATTCAAAATGCTTTCTTTAAAAGGGGGTATAAGGGGCCCTGAAGTAAGTAAATAAAAATATATCGTTTATTATTGATTTTTAAGAACAGCGGGGCTTTTCCGCTCACGGGGCTAATCCGCCCGAAATAAGAAATGTTGCAACAGCGCGTGACCTCCGCACAGAGTCAAGGTTGTTTTGCCTTTAGTATGAGCCTCTGTCGCTTGGCCGCCGCACGTGTCTATAGTAAATGTGTTTTGTGTTCCATTGTTGGAAGAACAGAAGAACAAAGTCTAGAGGTAAGGGAACTGTGATTAATTTTTTCCATAGTTAAAGAATACAACCTTACAAATTAAGATGTACCATGCACAGTAATGCGAATTTTTAACACTTATTGTTACTATTGTAAGAACACAGGTTATACAGTGTGTGTAGTGACAAATATTGCTGGCTTTGTTCACAAAGGTATTAATTTGGCGCGTCTTTCGAAATGTCTGCATTTGGGGCTATTTCGCCTAGTAAACGCGGGGCTATTTCCGCTCAGTAAAATTATTAGCTTAATTGGTGTTTTAATGCTAAATACTAGACAACATATTTTATTGGTTCATTTCAGATGGTCCGTACATACAAAAGAAAAAATTCAAGCGCTACATGGTCCGAGGAAGATATGAATCTAGCAGTAAAAAGTGTTGTAAGCGGAACCGTGAGTGTGAGAGGAGCTGCTGCATTGATTAAAATTCCTTATTTCAGACTTAACCCTTCATCGGTATACCAGGGTCTGTGAGACTCTGAAGCATTTTTGTTTGTTTGGCGCACGCGCACTGTGCTACTGTAAGTGATGGGGTGACCATGACAATTCAGTACGAGTCTAACTGTGTGAGTGAGTGCACGTTTCGTTTCTCTAGTGAAGGTAAATTTCGTAAATCAGTATCAAAATTTGTTTATAGGGTCTGTCCGACCCTGGTGTACCATATACGCGACTTTTTTTTTGTAACAATAACCATTTCTTCATTTCAGATTTACTCTAGTATATAACATACAAGATGGCGTCAACGAGTAAAATTTCAGCTAGTGAGAAGGAAGGCGAAGTTTGTGATGCGGAAACACATCATCCACTGGATCCTGAAAGCGAAGAAGAGGATAACTGTGAAGAAATTATTGAAAACAGTAACAGTGAAGAATCTGTGGAAGAAGCTAGTGATTGCGAACGTGACATAATTATTTCTGCTCCATCTATTGAAGGTAAAAACGGTCATCGCTGGAATTGTCATATGCCAACTAGGAGAGGAAGATCTGTTGCAGATAATATTGTGACTCATTTACCCCGTGTAAGAGGTGATGAAAAGCACGTTAAATCACCTTATGATTCTTGGAAGCTGTTAATCAGTGATGAATTTGTACAAGAAATAACTACAAGATCAAACGATGAGATTCAGCGCAGTAAGTTACATGGGTCAGAATATAGCTTCACAAAGCTTACTAACGAATTTGAAATCAATGCCCTGTTTGGTTTGCTTTATGCTGCCGGAAAATTAAAAGCAGCAAAGTAAATGTAGATGAGCTGTGGTCTGATGTTTTGTTATAGACATATTCAGGGCAATTATGAGTCTCAAACGTTTTCAGTTTCTGTGTCGTTGTCTAAGATTTGATGAAAAGTCGACCAGAATTGATAGACGGCTAACCGACAAATTGGCACCCATACGTGGTATATGGGAAACTTTCATTTCAAACTGCAAACAATACTACAGTCCCCACGAGTACCTTACAATTGATGAGCAGCTTGTTGGTTTTCGGGGCCGATGCCCTTTTAAAGTCTACATACCAAATAAGCCGGCTAAGTACGGAATGAAAATTGTTATGATGAACGACAGTAAGACTTATTACATGCTGTCTGCTGAACCCTATGTTGGTACAGTTCAAAAACAAAACAATGAGTCTGTTCCCGAATATTAAGTCCGCAAATTATCTGAACCTGTGCATGGAACAAAGAGAAATTTAACTTACGATAACTAGTTCTCATCTATACCAACAGCTGAAAGAATGCTGAAAGAGTACAAGCTTACAACTCTCGGCACACTAAGGAAAAACAAAAAGGAAATTCCTCCCATTTTTGTGACAAACAAGGTAATGGGAACAGCATTATTTGCATTCGACAAGGAGAAAACATTACTTTCCTTTGCTCCACGAAACAATAAAATAGTACTGCTACTTTCAACTATGCACCGTGATAACTCGGTAGGTAAGGACTCTGGAAAACCTGAAATGATCATGACTTACAACATGGCGAAAGGTGGCACCGATACATTTGACAAGTTTTGTAATACATATACTGTAGCTAGAGGTACTAACAGATGGCCACTCCGCTTTTGGTTTGCGATCATGGACCATGCTGCCATTAACACCATGATTCTATTCTTAATGGCCAATCCTGAATGGAAGAACAATCCAAGGAACACTAGGAGGGAATTTCTGAAGATCCTTGCGGAGCAATTGTGCAGACAACACCTTGAAGGCAGACTACGAATACCTGGATGCAAGAACATGTGAAAGCAAGAATTCGTCAGGTTCTTGGAAAGGATGCATCCATTAGTGACACAACCCACACGACTCCAGCGCTGGAAGGAACAAAAAGAAAAAGATGCCATTTGTGCCCCTATGCAAAGGACAAAAAACTAGATTTACTTGCAGTAAATGTACTAAGCCATACTGCTTGGAACACCAGGGACAGGTATGTGCAAACTGTGTGGAATAGACGCTAGACAAACCTAAAACATTATATGTTACTGAAATTGTAGTGTAAATCTGTTAATGAAATATGCAGACATTTGTGAACTTGTATCCATATAATTTTGCCAGATTTTGCTTTCTTTACTTTTTAATTGATTTTCAGTATCGATTTTCTAAGTTAAGACAGTAATTTACATTTAAGTTAATGTTAGGAAATTAAATAATAAATCTTAATACAATGTATATTATTCAAACACTGTATCTTTCTATTTTGTTGTTTTTTCTTTCATAAAAAAATTTTAAAATATTAGTTCCAATTGCCATAATAAATAAAATACAATGAAAGTATACATGTGATTTAATAAAACGAATAAAGAAAAAAGAACACACAGATTTGACATTTTCTAACAGAGGGTCTGAGAGACCCTGGTATACTGAATGAAGGACAACTCATTAGGTGTACCAATGGAGGGTTAAAGATCGAGTAAACATTTCAAAATTTAATTTTCAAGTGGAAGAAAAGAAACTTTATAGACCAGCCGATCATCCAACTGCATTTAGTCCAGAAGAAGAGCGTGATTTCATTACTAGATTGAAAGACTTAGCTGCAAGGGGTTTTGGCTGCACACCAGGACATATTCGCCGGCAGCATTTACTTATGCAACGATAAATATCATAAAGCATCCCTGGGACATGGAAAAGATGATTGCAGGTAGAGACTGGTTTACAAGGGTTTATGAAGAGGAATAGTGATATTACTCCGAACCCTTCAGCCGCTGGACAGATCAGTTTTCTACTATCATGCTGCAACAAATTACATGCATTCGACACCAGAAGGCGCAATCAACAAGTTTAACTTTGGAGAACTGTTTTCCACAGCATGAGTAAAGCTGCCACCGTTGGAAATGGTGTTAAAGGATTTAAATGCACTGGATTGTTCCCTTTAAACCCTTTGGCTATTCCCGAAGAAAAATTTCTTCCCTCAGTTCATTTCCAGGCAGAAACTTCCAGTGTGCCATCATGTTCAGTTTCAGAGAATCCTCAATTTTCCCAGCTGAATCCTGAGTCCCCTTCATCAGGATCCTCTTGCGCCATCCAGTAGAAGACTTCTCCTTTCAATAAATCATTCCGAGTCCAGCAAAAAGAATGTCCAAAAATAAGTAAAAAAAAAAAGTAACAGAACCAAGACATTTGACTTCAGATACAAACTGCGAAGCAACAAAAGTCAAAAGTAGGCTAAAAATGGAGAAAGGAAGCAAGGACAATGCAAGTAAGAAGCATCGTCAATTAAGTGAATTGGGTGATGACTTACAGCTTATTGAAATTGGAGATGATAATGAGAACACTCCTTGTGGATTTTGCGGCCAGAAATTTTATTCGAAAGAATCGGTCAAGAAGGGAGACTGGATAATGTGCCAGAAATGTGCCACTTGGTTTCACGAAGTGTGTGCGGGTGTAATAGGACGAAAAATGTTTACTTGTGGTAAATGCTTGTGATTTTGACATTGAAATGTACTGAGCGGAATAGCCCCTTGACTGGGCGGAATAGCCTCGCTATTTTTACATATTGTGATTTCCGCACTCCTGAGATATTTGTTTAATACATTGTTTGTGTAAACGAATTTCCACTTTTTACATATTGGAATTTATTCTTGATTAAAGTACCCTTAATTGCATCATATTGACAGATTTTTTTAAAAAGGTTCTATGTCACTTTATAAGGCTAAAAGTTGAAATGAGCGGAATAGCCCCGCTGTACTCTTAATATTATACTCGTATAAAAAGTTGCTTTAAAATGTTTTCGACAAGTTTTTTTCTAGGCAGATATTTGAGTTTTAAAAATAACAATGCGTTTTATATCCGTACCGCCTTAGTCAGGCTGACATACGAGTAATAAAATGAAAGCAAATGACCCTGCGATTATTTAAGATGGCCTTCTTGTACAACAAACGGAATATATCCTTTTAACACGTTTTATTTTAATTTATTGAGTATGCCCGCTCGAGTAAAACTCATATTCAGGAGCTGTACAAGAACAGATACATAATTTGTTGTACAACATAACAATAAATAATAAAGGTACAGTCTGTGAAAATCATAAAACAAGATAAGAATTAAAAAATGAAAATAAATAAGAACAGTTAAGTATCACTGTATCCTCTGATTGAGATTCTGGCTGATATGTAGGTTAAAGTTGCCTAATTCCGTGATACGTTTTTTTCACTGAATGTCACGGGATTGGGTATCTTGCTAGGAAGTTCACCGATGTCTCAAAAGTAGACAAAAGATGCAATCTTTCGAGAAAGATGTTTGGTGCTATAGTCGAAAGGCATAGCTTTGACTCACATTCAATTTTTAAAAAGTGTCACGGAAATAGGCAACTTTACCCTACATCTATTATCAGGCAGTACATCTCACTTTATGTGTCAGAGGAAGAACAACTTTTTATATAGATCTGAAGTCAAACTAGTGTAATAATATGTAGCTGGTAGGCGATGTATGCAATGGAGAGGGAAATAAATTGGCCATCCTATCTCATTTTCTCCTGGCTTAGTTGCCTCATAAGTGGTGCCTTTTTGATATTGTGAGGTTCATACCTGTCTTAACAGTTGACTAAACAACAAATGTCACTGAAGTTTTAGTGAGAAAGAAGAAAAAGTATGAAACCATCAAATAGATAAACCAGCCACCGGCTTAGCTCTATCGGTTAAGGCTCTTGCCTGCCGATTCGGAGTTGCGCTCAGGCGCGGGTTCGATTCCTGTTTGGACTGATTACTTGGTTCGGATTTTTCCCAGGTTTTCCCCAATCGTAAGGCAAATGTCAGGTAATCTATGGCGAATCTTCGGCCTCATCTCGCCAAATATCATCCACTATCACCAATTCTATCGACGCTAAATAACCTCGTAGTTGATACAGCGTCGTTACATAACCAAGTAAATAAGAAATAAAATAGATAAAGCAACAGAGAATTAAAATAAATATTCTTGCCAAAAACGTTGGAAATTTAGTAAAACTTTGTATTCTAATGGAAGTTAATTATAAGTTGTTACTGAAAATTCTTAATGTTAATTATAAGTTGTTACTAAAAATGCTTAATCTCTTTCGTAGCATAAGTTAGTTACTGGACCAGTCTGAGAAAAAAATATCTCTTTGTAGCAAGTGGAGCAAAGCGCGTGGGTAGCATTAATATATAAGTATAAACACTAAATAATTATTGAAAAAGCTGAACATGAAATTTTCTTCTCACACGTTTAAAACAGTGTATATTTCAACCATATCGTTTCTTTTTTAAATATATTTACGTGAAAAAATTAGACACATAATAAATTTAAAAAAATATATTTATTTTGTGGTGAGACATTGAAACGGATGTCCAATTGTGAAGTGTTAGATATTTCAATTCTGTGCAGGAATTTATACAAGCGAATGTTTCAACAATGGACTCCGTTGCCCTGGCAACGGGGGTAACGGAGTTTCTAGTCTTTCTCTCCTGAGGGCGACACCGTTGAGATTAGTTGCGAAAGTTTGTTCTGAGTTTTGTGAGGGAAAGTTTAGTGTGTAACTGTGCGCCTGTGTGTGTGTGGGACTAAAAAGAAAAAGTCTTCCATTAGAGAAGATTTTAAGCTCCTGCAACTTGGAGAAATTTCTTTCTTTCTCCTTTTTGAAATGAGCATGAAATATCCCTCCGCACTAAGTCTGAAGAGTGGGCCTTAATAACACGATAAGGACAGCTGAACCTCGCTTCTGTAGTTACACGGTTCTAGTTCTTACGAACTTCCTAATACTAGTTTGGAAGAAGCATTGTCACCATGGGAAATTAGCGCCAATTGCTCATATATTGATGATGCTGCTGCAATATTCGCATTCAATGGACGAGTTCAGTCTGTGCGTCTTGTCTATACTATTTCAACTAAAGATTGAAGTAGACATAAACAAAACCGAAATGTATTACTCCGCAATCGCAAGCTAACTACCAAAGCAGCCACCAGAGTGCATTATTTTCAGCAAGTGAGCACCAGTGTTACCAAGTGGACGGAAATTCCGTCAAAACTGCCGGATTTTCTGGCGGAATTTAGATTTACATCGTCTTTTGACTTTTTTAGCTGCTGTCATTTTAATGGTTTCATTTTGGGGGATTTTGCTTTTTATTTGAACAACCCTAGGCTATGCCGTACCATGCTAAAGAATGTCCTGTTTCAGATTTCCTCGTAATTTTTTTATTGGGTTATTTTACGACGCTGTATCAACATCTAGGTTATTTAGCGTCTGAATGATATGAAGGTGATAATGCCGGTGAAATGAGTCCGGGGTCCAGCACCGAAAGTTACCCAGCATTTGCTCGTAATGGGTTGAGGGAAAACCCCGGAAAAACCCTCAACCAGGTAACTTGCCCCGACCGGGATTCGAACCCGGGCCACCTGGTTTCGCAGCCAGACGCGCTGCCGTTACTCCACAGGTGTAGACTCCTCGTAATCAAGTCGGAGGTTGACGAATTATTATTTTAATCAAGATTTTTTTTTAACAATTTATTGATCAATCAGCGCATTCAGCGCTATACAGATCATTTCTAAAAATTATAAATACAATATATGACACTGAATTGAGAGCAGCCTAGATTGGGCTCCTCAATGAACAAAAGTAATTGTTAATAAGTAATTGTTTACATAGGTTGGTGTGATGATAAATTTTGATTATAATATGAGGTCCATTGGAAGTCGGCTCTTGATTCTGGTGGGAAATGTGGACTTCTTTCCGAGAGAGTAATGGACGGCGCCTGGAACATTTTCTAGGTTGTCATAGAACTTCTTAGCTTATGAATGAATAAACTGTTTGATTGTGTCAATACCAGTTTCTCTGTGTAGTTGGCTGTTACGGACAAACCAAGGAGAATTGAGTGAAATTGGTAGGACTTTATTTTGAAATGACTGGATGTGTTTAATTTCACTTATTGCAGCTCCTCCCCAGACAGGACAGGCATAATAGAGATGTGTAAAGTAGCATGCAATTTTGTAGCTTTAGAGATGATTTCTTGTTGAGGAGCGGATATAATTTAGCGAGTCTTGAGTAGGCCAATTTAAGTTTGTTGTTGATGTGATGTTTCTATGACAGACGGCGATCTAAGTGCACTCCAAGATATTTTACAGCTTCATCCTTTGGTTTCCACGGTATCACGTTGGTTGAAAGATTTATGCATGGAGGATTAGCAGGACGACACAAAGTAAATTAATCAAGATTGGTAAGTAAGTTTTGTCAAAATTTGCTTTGTATTTGTATATAGATATATTGAGTGGGTCTTTTTTATTTTGACGGATTCTGACGGATTTCCAGGTGTTCACCTGACGGGGATACAATTTATGTGTTGGCAACACTGGTGAGCACGCAGGGTAGCCATCATCTGATATATTGCAGACAACATTTCAATACATTCATTAAACTAACTCGTGAAATGCTCACAGAGGGTTAATAACAAGACTTACATGATTTTAATGAAGTTGAAATGTTATTAATATAATAATTAGATTCTACTTACGTCACTGTGTGAACTCGTATATCATTAATCGTAACTTGATAGCGGCTCTATCTCCTCTATATCCGACACAACCATAACACTGTAACACACTCTTCGTGTACTGACTGTTTTAACAATAGGCTACTACAGTACAATACAATAATCATTGTCGTCTGCCACAAACAAACTATTGCGACTCAGTGTATCTGAGACTTTGATCTCAACCTCAGATGGTCGACAAAGACAAAGTCTGGGATTTACAAAGGCATCTTTCACATGATCAAGGCAATGCATCTCTCACGTGATCGTTCTCGGAACGCACACGCGCTAGAGGCAGTGGGAAGACCAATTTTGTGCTGACAGATATGGTGATTCAATAACACAGGGATACAGGGATATCGAAGAATTTTCATTAGTTAGATATATGCGCGTTGATATCGAAGAGTTCATTATTTCTCTACTCGGAATAGTGGATTTTCTTTTTCTGTATATTCGTGATTAAGTGTTATTCCTTGAAGAGCGGAGAATTTCTTTAATTCTACAGAAATTTATTTGAGGTTGGCAACACTGAATCTTGCACTGTGTTACCAGCTGTGCTGATGTGCTCTGTGAAACTGCAAGTCACCTTGGGAGGAACTTTATGCCTATTACGCGTGCTCGTAGCCATAATATACGTTACAATGATTTATCATGCAATGTCTGAAACTACTAATATGAATATATTGTTTAAATCGTAAAAAAACGTTCTTATAAACATGTTTAATTTACCCATATTCCATGTATATTATACATTTCATTATTTCAGAAGGAACTATTTTTATGTGAGGAAGAAGATGACAAGCATGAGCTTGGAGGAGTTGTGCGTCCAATAGCCAATCAAATCAGGAACCATTATGCCACGTGCATTTATTTACTTTTACTTCAATCTTTAGCTGGAAAGAGAGTAGTTATCTGTCTTTTAGCCATTCAGGCAATCCTATCTTCAGTTTTCTGTCCTTCTGTCTGCACTGTCCACGTTTCTCTGAGTCATCAGTTTATTGCCGTGCATTTTTATATCTCTTCCTGTTTTCTATCACTTTTTCTCTCCTTCTCTCTATGTCCCTCATTCACTCTCTGTATTTCTCTATGTCCTTATTTATCTATGCTCATTTCCCGCTCTCTATATCTCTCTATGTCTCTGCCTTTTTCTCTCCTCGGCCGCCTCTTTCTATGTTAATTTCTTTCTCTATCCTTCTCTTTCTTTATCCATGTGTCTTTCTATCTGTCCATCTTTTTGTGAATTGATTTTTCTCTATGTCCATCTCTCACTATATTCCTCTTTATCTCTGTTCGCCTCTTTTCGTGTTCTTTTCTTTCTCTGTGCAGCTCTTTCTTTTTCCATCTTTCACTCTTTTCATCTCTTTCTTTGTCCAATCCCTCTTCCTGTCCATTATTTTCTCTATCCATCTCTCTATTTTTCTCTAGCTTTATATTAGTCTGTCGTCCTGTTCAACTCACTTTCTGTCCATTACTGTCTGTTAATTTTTTTTACTCTATCTTTCTATTTGTCCGTTTCCCTGTCCGTCTCTCTTTTTGCACTTCTTTCTGTCTGTCTCCATCTCATTCTCTGTCCATCGTTCTTTTTGTCAATCCCTTAGTTTGTCCGTCTTACTTTCTGTCCATATTTCTCTCAGCTCATCTCTTCTTTCCTTCTTTCTCTCTCTCTCTCTCTCTCTATTTCTATTTTTGTCCATATTTTTGCCATTTATTTTTGCCCATATTTCTCTCTCTCCAACTCTCTTTTTATTAATCTTTCTCTCAGTTCATCCCTATTTTTGTTCATATTTCTCTCTCCTTTTGTCTATCTCTTTGTCCAGCTCTCATTTTGTCCTCCTTTCTGTCTCTTCACCAATCTTCTTGTCCATCTTGCTCTTACGGTAGAGGCTAGAAACATTTTTGTTTTATAATTTTAATTTGTTCTCACTAGCTAGCTAGCTAGTTAGTTAAATAAATAAATTAAATAAATATCTTTTATCTCTGTCCACCTCTCTTTTGTCCATCTTCCTCTCTGCACATCTCCCATCCATCTCTCTCTGTGCCCATGTTTCTGTCTGTCCATTTTTCTGTCCATCTCTATCTTTGTTTATTTCTCGTGTCCACCTCTGTATCAGTCTTTTTCTGTTACGATCTACCTTTCTCTTTCAAAATTTCACGTTATTTTCCAATCCATCTTTCTCTTCTCTCCTCAGCGCTTATTCTCTTAGACTTCAACTTTCTCTCGTTTTCTCTCTCTGTGTTTATTTGCTTTTATCTCTCTCGCTCTCTCTCTCTCTCTTTGGCGATATGGTTTTATCTTTACCTTTCTTCCTGTCTGTCTATCTGTCTATATGTCTACAGGCCTTACAGTGAATGTTTGTCTGAAAATTTAGTTTTCATAACAGTAAAAACTAATTGCCAGACTGTAGGAGTAAATACTACTTTTTTTACTTATTCACGTTACCCAACTTTACAGTGTTTCAGTAAAGAATTAATAATATTCATGAAATATCTATGTTTATCAATGAGGCTTACGCAGTTACAGCAAAACAGATCTGAAATCTAAATGTTTAATAGTTGCTATAGCCCAAATTGTGCATTTGTATGCAGTTGACACTGGACTGTTTATTTCTTCTAGAGTGTTTATATAACCCTGATCCAGGTGCCACGATAAATGAACTGCACATTTGTCACAATAAATATTTGCGATGCATAATGCTTATTTAATGCAGTGTTTGTTTATTAATTACCATCCATTTCGACAGTCCGTAAACAGCTCAAGTAGCGTGTTTGCGTAATTCCGTGTTTATTGTTGCGAGCCCTTCTTTAAAATAGCACCAATACCCGCTTAGTACGCTTGCGTTCTGCATGATTTACCAGTTGCTGTAGAGCTGTGAAAAATAGATGAATGCGCGCGTTGCGATGGTAACCAAGCGACAAATGAATTTACAAATTACTGTGGAAATAATAATAAAAAATACAAAAGACGAGCTTAACGCGTTGCCGTGAGCGATGATATGTAAATTCAGGAGTTAGTTCTCGAGCAGACTGAAGTAAAATTAGGAAACCATGGAATAAAGGTAGACTTTTAAGAAGCGTTAACAGCGGTTTTGTAATACGGCAAGTTAATTTAACTCTGAAATGCTATCGTCAATGAGTAGTACTTTATCGCTGTTGATACGTAAACATGACGTAATAGGTGAAAAAAGTGTTTTTGAGCTTTATTTTCGTTTCGGAATATAATTTTTATTTACTTCTTTGTAATTTTACTCGTTAGGTTTCCCTTTTCTAACTTTTATTTTCATGAAAATGAACTTGTATGAATACAAAATTTTATAACGTAACAAGAAAATATTTCTGAATATAATTTTTATTTATTTTCTTTAGTTTTCTTTGTTTTCTGTTTCTAATTTCTATTTATATCGAAATAAATTTACAGGAAACAAAAAAACCATATACAGGGCGTTTCAGGAGGAATATTAAATATTTTAGGGGGTGATAGTATGAACCGTTCTGAGTAAAAAAAAGTTCATATAACATGTGTCCAATTTTTATTGGGTACAGAGATACAGCTGTTAGAATTCTACGTGTTCTTGTTGCAGGACTACGTTCTATCCCAGATCACATATAGATTGCTCATTCCTATATTAAAATCGGTTGCACTTTGAAGAGAACAACCGCTAGAATCGCCACTCGTCCGCCGTAAACGAATACGAGATGGCAATATAGTCACTAATGCAATTCAAATGGGAGTTATGACGTGACTCCTTATGTAACAACTAGATGGCAGCATAGTAAATCTGACAAAAGTTTTTACCGTCAAAGCCTATAACGCAAAACAATCTGGGTATATATGATCTAGGGTTCTACTAACTGAATAATTCTTTTACTTCATCCACATTCTGTTCATTTACACGTTTTGAATGAAATATAACTGCTGGGCATTGGACCAATCTCACACAGTTTAGTGAAAACACGAGTAAACGCCGTTGAATCTTAAACTCTGCGCTTAGGAAATCGTTTCCCGTATTCTCTTACAAGCAGCAACAACGTTTCCATTACAAAAGCCGTACACAAATACCATATCGGCATACTCAGCATTTGTAAATACGTGCGGCATGCTTGAACGATACAGTAGAATTAGCCAACAAATCACAATCACAGTTGAAAAATTCAATTATGTAAACTAAAGCACAACTTCACAACTTGACCTTCAAAACGAAAATGACAATCGATAAATAAGCCCATAGCAACCGGAGTAGCAACACACGAAATGAGAGTGCATTGAACGTAATCATTTGCCTTTGCTTAATACCTTCTTGGGTTAAATTCTAACAGCTGTATCGTTGTACCTAATAAAAATTAGACATGTTTATATGAACTTTTTTGCTCAGAATAGTCCATACTATCACCTCCTAAAATATTTACTATTCCTCCTAAAACACCCTGTACATCTAACCATAATAAAATATTTCAGAATACAATTTTGTTTTCTTTAGTTTTACTTATTTGGTTTGTTCTATGTTTGAGTAAATTTTATTTAAATGACAATCAACGGATTGTTATGAATTTTGGTACTAGCGGCAGCCCTAGAATGCACCTACGTATCTACAAACATGTTTGATACACCATATTGTGGTGAGTGTTATCGTGCTACTACCTATGTCTTAACTAATAATTGCATTTGATTTGATGATAAAGATAAGCGAGAGTGCATGCAGGAAGAAGAACGTTCTCCCATAAGAAAAATCTGGGAAATTTCGCTTGAAAATTCGATTGGACTTTATTACTGGATTTTCAGTACAGGAATTCTCTTCAGCTTCAACTGGAGATGTTTTAGTTGAATTTCGTACACTTTTTTCGGTAGCGGAATACGTGATGAGTCTTCCGTTTCCGTTTTCTTGCTTCTTTTTCTTCTTCCTTCACTCGTCTGTTTCCTGCAATAATTATTCTCAATCTCTCCTACTGCATCTTCCGTTAATTTTTTTTTCCTTGAGCTGCAACTTCATCTTGGCTTTTATTTTGGATTCTTGTTACTGTCACAAACTTCATCTTCAATCTCTACTTTGTCTTCAGCACCATCATCTGAACTTTCATCTATAATCTGCTTAATAGTGTCAGGATCATCACGTAAGTTTTCATCCAGCGTTACTTTGTTACATAAAACACACTTATAACGAAATAAAAATAAACTTCACTGATAGAAGATTTTCTATTAATACCATTGATCCAGTCTGTCGTACACTTCCAAATACACCGTGTCCCGCTTAGAGGGATCGAGAAATAAATGCTCACCATTTAAAATCAGATGAAGATTTCATTGTGATTTACATCTGACAAGATACAGAACCTGTCCAAGTTTATGCACCAATGGTTTAAAAACAGTTGCATGTTCATGCGCATGCGCACTAACGTTTATCGTGCAAACAAGCCTGGCGCAATTCAGTAGAACATTCCGTCATTGGACCATTCTTCTTCATCGAGGCAACAGTCATAGGGAATATGTATCTGGACATGTGTAGAACTTTTATTGTTGATCAGCTCCTCCCAGAATCGGTTTTTCAGCAACATGGGGCTCCACCCCATTACTATGGAGCAATGCGTGGTTTCTTGAATGCAAAATTTTGCAGTAGGTTGATCGGAAGAGGAGAATCCTTGTCTGGCCACATAGGTGAACCGACTTGACGCCCACTGACCCTCTGGGGCTCTGTGACAAGTGTTGTGTACCAACGTGATGCAGTTGAGACTTTGGAAAAACTGAGACAACGCATTATAAATGCAGCTGCGCTAATCACTTCATAAATGTTATGGAACACTTGGCAGAAGGTTGAGTACCTTTTGGATGTCTTCAGGGTAGCTCAAGGCGCACACATCGAGTTGCACTAACCATTCTCCGAACCTCGGAGAGTTTTTACATCGTTATACAAAAAGTTATGCTATAAAACCATTATTTATACTTTAAATTAGCACTTATTTCCCGAACCCTCTAAGCAGGACACGGTGATATATTATAATAATTTAGCTAATCGTGTAAGTTGCAACTACTTTCACGACTGCTAGTCAGCAACTGATGGTTGGAGTCATAGTTTGGCGGGAAACGTAGTGAGGATCAATTGTTTACCCATTATACGTCAAGATTACGCACGATAGCGTTCTGTTCGAAACGGATTCTTGAACTCGAATAAATGTTAATTGTCTTTTGAATTTAAATGTGGTTTTTTAAATTAATAAATCACTCGACTATCTTTACTTCTTGTGTCTTTCTATCATTCCGCATTCAAATAAGAACATTTTAGACAAGACAGGTTCCAAGAGTAAGTTACATTAAAGCTTCCACAAGAATTATTAACATGTAAACATCGCTTAAGAGGCATAATTATATTATTTGAAAGTTCAGTCTGCTTCTACTTAACTCTGTATATAGTGCGGCTAACGCTTTCCATAAGAGTTCATACTTTTTCTCTTGATTTTTTCCTCGTTAGAGGCCACTTCAGAATACACGATCTTCTTTATAGATATTTTGCATTCTAAGTCAAGACGTTGATTCCTGGAAATATGTTTTCAAAATAGAAAGCTCTGAGTAGGCCTAATACGAACAGCCAGTAGCAAAGCTAAGTTCTTGCAAATAGTATATAGGGTTTTGAAAAGTAAGAGGTAACTTTAATTAAAGGATTTTTTAAAAAAAGAACCATAGTCCAAAGAATGAAAACTTGAGATATTAAGCATATGGTGAGCTTATTGTAGCAGCCTTTTACTGAATTAGTACCATAGACCTATGTTATAGGAGTGGAAATTTTCAGTGGTTTTAATAAAACGACCTTAGTCCAAAGACTTTTTTTTTGTGAACAGTAATCGTCCAGCCAGGAGACATTTACAAATATCCCATTCATACCATCTTGAATCATTTATTCATACAACTTTAAACTTTAGTAGATTGGCAGTAATTCTTCCTACGTACAGTGGAAGCTCTTAAGTTCGACAGAAAACAAGTTCGACATCCTATAGTTCGACTGCCTACGTAGAATTACAGGCGCCCCTATACGGGCAAAAGAAATAGGTTTGCCATTTGAATGGGAATTGGTTCTGTGTTTTGTAGTGATACTTTTGTTAAAGGAAAACAATATTTTATTGATTAGGACATCCATATTGATCACTGATTTTAAGTTAATGAACTCTTCTTTTTCTATTTGAGAATTGTGTTGTTTGTGAGACGAAACTGTTGAAACCCACTGTGGTACTGGAAGCGCACACACAAGTCTCGGGGCGGGCAGGATACTAAGCTTAAGTTATATTCGTTGATGGATAACCAATAAGAATTTGTATTCATTTCATCTGCCACACCCACTACTCTTATTGGACTGAACTTTCAATGGTTTTTAGGAGAGTTCACTGTACATGGCAAAAACCACGCCAGAGAAAAATACTTTGGCACGTGAATTATTGTGGTATTAGTTATAGAGTCATCTTTAGGTGCAGAAGTAACCTCATAGAAGAACGGGAGGAGAAGAAACGGGATAAAATAGAAAAATAAGCTTAAAGGAGACACACACTTCAGCCACAACTATTTTAAACCTTCATAGCTCTCTCAGTTTAACTATAATTCTTTACATATTGCATATAGACTGAATTTAATTATTTTCGCTCATAAATTATTACTTTTTCGTATAGGCTTTATCTCAAATTAAATAAACATGTACTAGTCGTTAAAATTTAATCAAAGAATATTGCTTGAGAATCTTTAGTGTATTGTAAATATTCATAATTTAAATATGTATGTCACTAATGTATTGTATAAGGCTGGTTGAGTGCCAGCGAACTATGCCAGCGAAAATAAAACATATTTTTCTATTGTTCACAGTTACCTACATTTTACACATCTATTTCTATGAGGCAATTTAATTTATATATGTAGCCTATTTCAATTTTCCCAAGTTTCTACAACACCTTAAGAAATGGCATGATGAATTTCATACTTGAAGTGTCATTTTCAACACCCATGCCAGACAGTTTTTTGTTTCTCCTGAAAATTTATGTTTTTGGACTATGATTGTTTCTTCAAAAAACCCTTCAATTGTTTATATTTTCTCCATATTCTACTCAGTCTTAAAAATTCTGCCATTGGCATATTACGCGCAATAGAAATGCGCATAAAATCTCCAGAAGGCCTACACAGCCGACTGACTCTAGAAAATGAAATCAATGAGAAGTAGAAACATTTGAATATCTTAGAAGGTCTGTTACAAAAACTGGAGACGAGTTATATGATGTTATTAGAAAAACAATAAAGCAAACATAGGTTTTGTGGCCTTAAGAAATATTAGAAAAAAACATTAACGTCAAAGCTGAAGATATTTAGAAATAATGTTAAATCAGTACTGTTTCACGGATCAGAAACCTGGCTAGTAAGCAACGCAATACATTCTAAGCTGCAAACATTTATAAACTGATGTTTAAAAATGATATTTAACATTCACTGGTCCTATAAATCATTTGGAATGGAAAGGAATTTCCTAATTTTTTTATGGCACTCTGTTAAGATTTACATATTCCGAATCTCCATAAAATGTTACGTATGAATACGTAGAATTTTTACCTATTCACTCGTTTCGTGTCTTTTAACTATTTATTAAACTTGTTTCATGGACTTAAAACTTGAGACAAACAAGTATGTAAAATCATGTTCAGTAGGCCATAAAACTAAACAAAACACTATCGTTAACCAAACTTTATAAAAGATGCTCAAAATAGAACCATTCACAGCCAAACAATGTCCCAGTCCATCACGAAAATAATCCATTGCCTTTCTCACGGTTACATGACTGATCTGTTACATCTCGTATTTCATTCTTCCTTTTAGGTCTACAGTATTTCTTGGTGGCCACACCTGTGGAGTAACGGCTAGCGCGTCTGACCGCGAAACGAGGTGGCCCGGGTTCGATTCCCGGTTGCGGCAAGTTACCTGGTTGAGGTTTTTCCGGAGTTTTCCCTCAACCCAATATGAGCAAATGCTGGGTAACTTTCAGTGTTGGATCCCGGACTCATTTCACAGGCATTATCATCATCTCATTCAGACGCTAAATAACCTAAGATGTTGATAAAGCGTCGTAAAATAACCTACTGAAAATTAAAAAAATAAGAATTCTTGGTTTATTTTGATAGACTCTGTAATTCAAGTAACCCCAAAAGAATAAATTCACACTTAAAATTTAATGTAGATTAGGAATAGGGTAAACTAGGGTCTGTTGGACAATCGGGCATGTTGGACACTCTGTACTTTAACGTGTTACCTCGCCACTTGTGGGCACCACATTCTCCTAGAAGTCAATGACAGAAGTAGCCACGAGTGGGGCTACTTCCGTCATTGACTTCTAGCAGAATGTGGTGCCCACATGTAGCGAGGTAACACGTTAAAGTACAGAGTGTCCAACATGCCCGACTATCCAACAGACCCTAGTTTACACTATGCAAATCTTAACATGAGGTACCATTTAAAAAATAAAATTTATTGTCACATTCTGAATGTCTGAATTTTAGAAGACTGGTATTATATGGTTTATCTTTTGTATAAAAGATTTCCTTTTTTCGAAAAATTAAAATTTAAGAAGTTGTGAGAAATATTCCATACTTAATGAACACTCTGTTTATTAGCGAAATATACTGCTCAGTTGTGTCTGACAGGCTACATTTAGGCCGCTATTCACAGTCGGTGACATTTGCTGAATAAGAGTGACTTCATTATGCCGTAGTTGGCTGGAACACATTAGCTTATATGATATTCTGATCCGAAAATGGACAATGAGTAGTACATCCTATCCAGTAATTACATAATGAAACAAGATGGACCATATGGAAGACTTCTAAGAATATTTAACGAAAAACGGAGCGACATGGACCGCGCGGAAAACCATGAGACACGAAGCACATCTAGCTTTCTATGTCCATTGTACCACCGAGCGACAAGAGAGTTTACAAAAAAAAAGTTACAGTTATTCTCTTCTTAAAATTTGGGTGTAGGTATACAGCGTCAAGAATGTGTCCTAATGATTTACAAGAAATTATTTGTAATATTTGTGTCCGCTTTATAAGAAGCCATTTTTAAGATTATATAGATTTTTTTTTTTTTTTTTTTTTTTTTTTTTTTTTTTTTTTTTTTTGCAAGAAAGTATTCGTAAAAGTGTGTGTGAATAATTTTCTTGGAAATATTTAAAAAATAAATATTATGAATTGCTTCGTAAAAAGATATTTTCTAAAATAATAAAAAAATGAAACGTGATCCAATATTCTTTGTGAAACTATTCGTCAGGTATATGTCGCTTAGCATGCTTTCCAATCAAGAAGCTGGTCGTCAAAATGCATCAAAGTTTTAATAATTTGTTGAAATTATACAGAATGTTAGAAAAATAGTATCCAGCATTTTAGGAGGTGCTAGTATGCAACAAAACAAGAAAATAATGTCTAATAAACATGAGTCCTACAACATATACTTTCTGAGATCTGAACACTTGTTCATAGGAGGTGCTCAATGTGACGTAAATTCATGGCAATGCATTTCTCCACCCCTCGGCGTAAGGAATCACGCACTCTTTGAAATTTGTTTTAATACGTTAATAAGAAAGTCCAGATAACGATCCCCAGTTAATCTCTGTGGTAGCACGTATGGCCCTATTAATCTATCACCAAAAACGCGTGACCATAAGTTGATTGGGAATCGGTGCTGATGCCTTGTTTCTTCAACTGCATGCGGATTTTCATCAGCCTACACATGCTAATTACGAAAATTCACAACACCATCTCTGCTGAACCCCGCTCATGTCCGCAACCAGACTTTTGTTTTCAGTATTCCTTGCTACGTATCACTATTCCATGCCAGGGGTGTCAACTACGGTATGATTATCTGTTAGTCTGCTGTAGAGAAATGCATTGCCATGAATGAACGTCACATTGAGCACCTCCTTTGAACAAGTGTTCAGATCTCAGAAAGTATGTGTTAGAGGACCCATATTTATTAGGCATTATTTTCTTGTTTTGATGCATACTATGACCTCCTAAAATATTGGATACTTTTCTAACACCCTGTATAAAAGTTTTGTAAGAAAGTACGCTGCATTAATCGAAATAAATCGCTAGAAACTGTCAGAAAATTACATAACCACAATTATAATCTCAACTTCTCTTATTTATCCCAAATTAAAATAAACAATTGATGACTGAAATTACAATTTATTATGTCATCTTCTCTGGTAATTAAATCATTTCCAAATACTTGAAACATATAATACACACACACACTTACTGACATTGTTTTTCTATGTGCACATGTTCATGTATTACTAATTTAAGAATTTTTGCTACTTAGAAAATTATTGATCTACGAAAAGCTAAAAATTAATGAGGTATAAACAAGTGAATAGGCAATCTTAGTCTCAATTCATTTCATTCTGAAGAATTTTGAACTGAAAGATGAAATTCGGACATTTACGACCAACTTTACTATTTTTTTTTTTATCGTTAGATGGTTTTCGAATGTAATGCATATTATCATTATTGATATTATCGTTATTATTATTATTATTATTATTATTATTATTATTATTATTATTATTATTATTCTTAAAAATAAATATAGCATATTTCCCATTGAAATATCCATTAATATTCACAAGAGAACGTAGCCCTACGTTAGATTCCAACTGAGGTTTAATTTTTGAACAATACTACTTTAGCGTATACATTTCAGAATTTTATACGCAGCGTCCATTTTGTATGTAAATTTCGGTTGCAGCAAGAGAAAAGTAAACGCTATGATTGAAGGGACGCACTTCGGCAACAATGAAACGTCCATCGTGTGAAATATTTATTGTTTGGCGTTGAATAATGTTGTGGACGACCTGATTAAGTTACTTCCCATCTGCAGCGTGTGATTGCATACTTTACCCCTTTCCATGTAGCCAGTCTATACTACACTCGTCTTCATTTGTTTTCGCTGTCATGGTAACCAACAAATTAATGTCATAAATTTTTTATGAAACATTCGTTTTTGTTTCCGTGGTAGCCTGTAGCATAAATTCTTTTCCGTTCACATTTTTCATACCAGTTATGTTTGAGATGCTGCTTTGCAAGTAAGTTCATGACTTTTAAAGAAAGCAATAATATAGCGCGCAATATTATATTTTATCACTTGTATGTCTGTGGCTGTATATGAAGGGTTCAGAGCAATAGTGGGCCAAGCGCCATTTATTAAAAACGGAGAAAACAGGAGATAAAATTAAGTGATTACCATAATTTAATGAAAAACATAGCAAGTAAGATAAAGTATGCACATTAAAACTAAATGTTATGTCAATCCTCATTAAACTATGGTATTCACTCAACTTTAACCCTTTCTTTCTCGTTTTTAATAAATGGCGCTTGGCCCACTATGGCTCTGAACCCCTCAATTATGTAGGCCTGTATATAATATGTGTATGAAAGAAGAATACTTAAATATAATTTCAAAAATGGATTACACGCAGTTTTTATATAAAACTGATAGAATTAAACAGAAGGGGGAACAATTTATACACGCAAAATGACAACCTTCATGTCTTATGTCCAAACGCCTACAGAGTGTCTCATTAGAAATGTAAAATACTTCAGAATAATGTAGTTTCGACTAACCTGCATCGATTTAATCTGATATACCTATGAGCAAAACTAACGATTGGGAAGTTATTGGTGAGCGAACTTTTAAATGGAGAGAGGTATTATAGACGTATTTCTACGTTTTGAACATCGTGATAGGATACATTATTTAAAATGCAGCATCTTATGTTTCTCAAATAACTTCTTTTCATAATTAAGTACAAACTGAGAAAGAAAATAAAATTACACAAAACAAATTACTAAGGTTCCTATTCTTGTGGATTCCATGAATTGTAAATTCTCTTTCCGACATCAGTGAAATACTTGGTAGCTTGCAGTTTCAGACAAAATCCGGTAAACACGAGAAAACATACAGCTAGATGGGACTCTTCGATTGGAAAAACGTTGTCTGTGTATTCTTTAACAGCAGTCAATGCATTTCCATCACAAAATTCATAAACAAAAACAAAAAAGCATGTCTTGTATAGTCACTATGCGAATACACGAATTAAATGTTGAGTGAAAGTGGATTCAGTTGTGTATGATGCGGAGGCGTTGTGGAACTCAGATGCTGCCGTGTGCAAAAGATCTGACGTAACACGTCAAGTATAGTACACGAAACCTCAAGGCGTTCCAGTATTTCTCGCCAACCGTTAGACTTCGGTCATAGGTATATCAGGTTAAATCGACGTAGGTTAACACAAACTATATTATCTGAAGTATTTTACATTTCTTTTGAGACGCTCTGTACATATGAAAGAAAAATGTTTAAGGAACACTAGGACTGAGATTTTTTTTTTAGAAAAAAAAAATGACCAAAATACATGTATAAATATATCATTTTTACGAAAATACTCCTGCGGAACTTTGAAACTTGATAGTAATAGGTTTTTGGGTCCTACGTGTTCTTTGAACTGCAGGAGCGATTTTTATATATAGTCCTGCTCCATATATCAATATTTTGTATCTTTTCCCAAATTTGTCTTTTCCTCCAAACAACATAGCTGATATTTATTAATGGAGAAAAATTCGTTCCAGCACCTGAAATCGAACCGAGGACCCTCGGCTTGGCGCGCTAAGTGATCTTTCCATCTGAGCTATGCCGAGACCCTATTCCCAACGCCGGTCGAACACTCCTCCACGTATATCAGTGTTATCAATTCTCTAGAACAGACCTGCAGAACTGTAGCTCCTCAGAGCGACTGCCTTACCATCTCTTCTATCCCACCCACCTTTTCTATCAGCGCGGTCAAGGCGTTCTAGTTACGCTCGGCTGCATCAACATTCATTCTCGCTGTGGCAGGTATACAATACGCTATCAAGAATTACAAATTAACAGATAATAAAATCCTTAGGAACATACCTTTAGAAAGTAAGAGAGAAATGAATGAGGGAAATAAATAAGTTAAAAGACATGTAAAATAAATTTTAAAAATTATATGTGCATATAATGTAAGAAGGTTACCTATGTATATATCGTCCTATTACTAGTAAAGCCGATTAAGTCCACTTTTTGTGTAAAATAAGTTAAGTACAGTCCCCGACTTGACTTTCCGTACTCTGTATTCTACTAAAATGGAATAAGTCCGAAATGTTGCATGCAGGCAACAAACCAATTACTTTATTTGAAGAATTTATTATGATTTTTCGTGTATTAATAAAGTTTTAATGCCTGTTTTTATAAAACTTGCATTACTGGTCTTAACTGGTTTTACTAGTAATAGGACGATAAATAAATTGTACGTTGATAAGTGAGTGATAGCTATATGACCGGATGTCAATGTTGTCATTCAACATTGTAACGCACTCCAGTCAAATAAATAAATAGGCTATGTAAATAAATTAAATAAATACACAATACGCGTATTGCAGTTTAAAGAGAACTGGAACATGGCAAAATCTAAACTACTACTTCCAAAGGAAATGGGAATATGATTATTTTGTTGTTGAAGACGAAAGAATTGCTTGTTTACTGTGTCCCATCCAATTTATTTCTACTCGTCATTTCAATATTAAACCACATTTCAACAAAGCCTGTATTAAGAATTATGGAATGCACAAAGTTTCGGGTAAGTTAATTATTACGAACTGTATATTAATTATTTATTTATATACTCTTAAATTAAGGACGTCACTCGTTGTGTTCACTTTGAATTGAAATTAATAGTGACTTTCAAGGTTCGTTACTTAAATGCTATAAATTTATGTTTCCGTAAGTGATGATAGGAGGTAAGTTTTCGAAAATCTAAAGCAGGATAGATGCAAAGAAATCTCAAAGAACCTCCGACAGGAAATCTAGCATAATTGTAAACCTTGAAACGAGATAACGCATTATAAATACAATGAATTTATTAAAATTCTTTTTGAAAATTACAGTGCCGCCACTAATGGACCTTGCATGGGAAAAGAATGTAAACAACTCTACATGGAAGTCGATCATCCCCAATAGAAGTGGAGTGAGGCTGACGTCATATTTCCCCTACTTACGGGTTCTGCAGGCCTGCTCTAGAACATCGACTCTTCGAAACATACCAAAAATAAATTTGCAGAGGTCGTTTCAGTCGTTACTCGACCGCGCCACTCGTTGTATCAATTCAAAAGGAATTTACTTTGAATAAAATATACGTACTATTCAATTGTCGTGTTTCTATTTAGGGCAATAAAATCAGTCTCATTATTTAATTGTCGGACTGTGTATGTCCCCAACCACATATGGGGTATTGATGAACATGGTTCTTTAATACAGATCGATAAACAAACCTTAAAAAAATTCAAAGGCAATGAAAAAACGAAAATGGTTTACAGTGGCGGTTATGCTATTTTAATATCAACACGTTCAAATAGTTGTACTTCATAATGTACAGTAGGTAACTCAAAGAACCGGTACAATTACTATTTTTCTTGACAAACAACGCATTTTGTATGCTAAAAGTAACTACGTATATTGTTTTCCCATTTTCTCGCATAATTTTGAGAAGATGCAGGATATTGATATTTTATAAAATTATAATCTTAAGTATTTCAGCAAGTTCTTTCTTTAATGGGTCTAGAATCTTCCTTGGAGCCAGTGCTTCTAGATGAGTACAGCTTATTTCCGTTTTCATATAAAATGCCACTATCTCCATGCCGAAGCGAGAACACATATGTCTTCTCTAGTACGAAGTTTACATGTGAACTATGAGCTACTTTGTAAAATCGAATCCGATCATTGTTAAATACCAGGTGAGGTTGAATCGCTTTAGAAATCATAAGATTTCTCACTTTTTCAATGGAGGAATCAACTTCATTTTGCTGATCGACTTCTGTAGTTTAATATTTACGTCAAACACGATGAGTAATTTTTCTAGATACACTGGCATTTGAAGCCTCACAACTCTTAAACGCATAAACGTCATCCAAAATGGATTTTAGTTTTGTAGTCCACTATCTGCCTGCTTTCTATGACCCAAGTCTTGTTAGCAACTCAACTCACATCACGTATACTTTCCTTGTCAGAATAAAACCTATCTTCCCCACAGGCTCTTGTATTGTATGTGTGTTGTTTCGAGTGCTTGTGGGTGACTAGTAGGGTGTGGAGTGAAAATATGAAGTTTATGGAATCAAATGCAATACCAGGGAAAAGCTGTGGGGTGATATCATAAAGAACTACACAAAATATATTTTCTAGCCAGAGAACATTCTCCAGTGATTTAATCTGAACAGGATACCAGGAACATGTTAAAAGACTCTGCATATTTTTGGTCGTCCCCCGTTGTTTCATCTTGAAGTGTCATAGAAACCTCAATTTACAAAAAAATTGAGAATAATCTCAAAACTCTTAGGTATGATATAATTAACATAATAATATTAATGGAAATTCATTCTTCTTATGTTTCAGAGTATTTAAATCAGAATATCTCTAATATTAATACAAGAAATCTTACCTTCTACCCTGTATTCGCAATGATAGAGGGGCTGAAGCCATCACAATTACCTAATATCATGACGTAATGAAATATTATCTGTGGGTCAAAAATGAATCAAAATCTGACTTCAAATCAAAACGATCTACTGTTGGAGAGATTTCAGAAAGAGTTGCTATCAAAACTAAGGAAATCCACGTAAAGGCATAAATTCCGAAAGTCAGTCATACAAGAATATTACAACTGATTCGTGCTTACCATGATCAATACAGAAACTTAATGAAGTCTTGTAAGAAACGACATAGTGACGACAACTAAAATGACAACATTGCAACATTCAAAGAAGAAGCAAACTATTTGATAATGCAGTTGCAAATGCAAAAAAAATATATAATAATAATAATAATAATAATAATAATAATAATAATACTGTAGGTCTATTATTGTGATAAAGATTGCCGTCTTCCAAATTAAGAAAGAATGTTTTACTAGAGCGAAGAACAGAAAGAAGGATGATAATTGGTTCTGTTGATTTAGTTACCACTCAGAAATAAATAAAAAAGAAATCAATAAATTCTTACTAAAAGAAATAAATGGGCTGAAATGGAATTTTTGTCATATTTTATGTAAAATACTATATATTTTGTCCCTTTGGATCCCCTCAAAAATACTGCATACTGCAACCCCAATTTAGAGTCTTCCAAATAAAGTTTAAATATGTGATTTTACAGCAATTCATTAGCTATGTAATGAAAAATAAAATAGTAGAGGCAAAAAAAAAATGAATTTTAATAATCTTCAAAACCCTTGAGGCACCTCAAAAATTAAATATAGAAACTCCAAATTTTTCACATTCCTAAGTTAAGTGAAAATACAGATTTTTGCAACTATTACATTTGAATTGGTCATTGCTAAAAGGTCCTTTCTCCGTATTTTTGCAAAAATGAGTTAACTATAGATTCAACATCCTTACATATAAATACACAATCTGTGCTAAAAGGACTTTCCCCAAGCCTTCATACACACACACACACAGTTGAGCAGTTCATTTTTAGTGTCATGCTAAAATGCCCTTACTCCAGGATAGAGGGCCTTCTAGCTGTGAACTTGTCATTTAGTGGTGCTTCAATCTGGTGGCAAAATTTTATACTAACTATACTATCAGATCTCTTTATTTTTTGAAGCGGTTTGTTTATTCTGCTCTGATCTTTATTTGTGTTTTAATTCGGCTAATTGAAATGGAAACTGAGAGTTTGAAAAGCAAAAAGAGACGTAGTGACATAGTTGGAAACGAAATATATTAAAGAAAGTCAAAGTTATATGACGCTTTGTCAAAATTGTGCACAGATTTCCTGTTCGAGGACATTCATATCTGCCCTGTGATAGGAATTTATTTTGGTGTGATAAAAAGGGCAACTGTTCAGAGACACTGAATCTATACACCTAAAGAATAGGATATCAAGAAAATTCTATGCTACGTTCCCCGTGGACAGTTACCTTATGAGAAAATTGTAAATTCTCCACTAGCAGAACATAGAATACAGAATGAAATGGTCAAGTTAGATTAAAAAAAAGGCCTAAAACTTTGTAATAAGTAATTAGAATATATTTTAAGATGAGAAATATATTTTTAATTTGAAATAATGTTAGTTTATTTAATTACAAATCCTGCATTTTATTACAGTATTCCATTTTAAACCAAATGACTACAAAATAAAAATTGTGATTCCAGAAAGCACAAATGTACCTTTATAATGGACAATTACCACATTTCTCTATGAAGATTAGTATTTCTTAAAAACAGTTTTTTTCGATTTATTCAGAACCAACATTTTTGGACAAAGGGCCTTTTAGCAATGACCAATTCATTTAGAAAACAGATAAAAAACAATTACATGTATAGATTCACTCCACCCTAGTGAATAGCCACCGATGTGTTTAAGGCCGTCATCATCAAATGCCGAATTTCACAACTCAACGATGTGCAAGTTCCGAACTTCAGAGTCCTTGATGTATTTTAGGAAAGGGCGTTTCCCTACTGCACTGCAGATGCAGTTGAAAGTCTGCCGTATCTGTTCAAAGTGATGAATGTTTCACTAGTCATAATGTATTACAAAATTATCTGCCTACACGGTATTACTCTAACTTTGATGCTATTACCACGGATACCTTGATTTTACGGAAGAAATTTGAAGGAGGGAGCATACTACAGTATACGACCCGTTGAGGTCCAGGAGTGCCGTCCTTTTATTGGACATTTATCTAATACGATGAAGGTAGAGGAGACTAGGGCTGGTTGTCATACTTTTATGTTTCTAATTTTTATTATTTTTTATGGATAGATTTGCTGAGGAACTTTCTATGCCATAAAATTAGTTATATTTTGGTCATAGAAATGTAGATTCTAGTCGATAGGCCTATTTATTAACTCAAGATATTTCTATTCTGCATTTTTTTTAATTCTTGCAAACTGTGACAACATGCCCCTCCCCTCTACGTTGGTCGTCGCAGCTGTAAGGTTTGTTGTCACAAATGATTTAAATGACCAAAGTAAATACAAATCTAGTCCATTTTATTCATTGGTCATTGAAAATAAAACATGAATATTTCCAGTATTTGCTAATAAGTTTTAAATGCTTGATAACGTACTGCTAAATATCATAGTCTATTAATTTTTTCATTCAACTTTGACAATTTAGATTCACAGTTATTACAAATATAACGATTAGATTAGATACGAGGTGTGCATAATTCATGAACCCATCCATTAGATTCCATTCATTTCACGATTTTCCCTTTGAATACGGTTCCACAAAAAATTAAACACATCACTCGCTTTCATCACTTTTTGATTCACACTTTTTTCTGCTTCTTCTTTGTGTTCTTTTTTATTACTTTTACTTTCCTGTTGCGTATCTTATTATATTCATCTTCTAACTTTCTTTTAACTGGAGTATATATCAGATGCCTGCACAATATAATAGAAAAGATCAGTTTCAGCAATCTCACTAAAGACTTTACAATTCTTCGTATATCCTACAGTACGGCTTATATCATTACTTGATCTGATGTAATTTTTTTTCAGTAGCCTGCCAGCGTACGATAATTTATTTTGTAAGCTCAAACTCAGGCGCAGCCTTCCTCGCTAATCCTTACACCAAGTTTATGACCTTCACAGCACTTATCTTCTTGCAAACTATCAAGGCTGCCGAAGGTTCCTTTACAAGTAATTCAAAAATTCTTTGGTATTTTCCGAATCACCCTGTATTAATTTGTACACAATCAGCTGAAAAATGTTCCCTCATCTGTGGTAACCTGCCATCTCATTTATTTGAACGTTTCCATGGTAACGTGTGGGTTAGTTTTGAAGGCAGAACATGCCTCATGTTGGTTACATGAAATATTTGTTGGTCACATCTTGATATGTGAGCGCGGGCCCCCCGTGTGGTTGGACCCCCCTGTTGAATGATGTGTGGACAGGCCCCTCCCTTGTCATGATTAATCCCCCTGATTGCAGGCCTTGATGCAGGCCGCCATACATTCTGCTTACAATGCATTACACCGGGGCTATAAACTCCCATAACCATTTTGAGTTAAAATTGATGGGCCATGTCCAATATTTAACACATCTCCGCGCTCACGGACATATATAAAGGTGCTGCCATCCGACTGGAATGTAGGAGTAATCACTGATGCTGGAATCAGAGTTTGGTCATAACAAACATTTTCAGAAGTTCTACGAATTTGTTTATTGGTATTAAATTCCAGAACTTTGATGTAGGCATCTGCGTTTCTGTGGACGATACGCAGCTAAAATTATTGTATAGCCCCTAATATACGTTCCCCTAAATTTTGTCTAGTCTTCCATAACGAAAGTGTGAAATTCTGGGTACAAATATTAATAAAATTCCAATTTAAATGTTGACAAATTACACACACAGAAAGCCGTCAAAGTGTAGGTCATCCATTTTCTTAATACTGCTATAAATCGTCTATAATAAGCAAACTTCGGCCTAGGGACACAGAGTAACCAGTATGATGTTTAGAGTACACGGAGTATAAGTGACGTCATGACCCGTGTGCAGTCACCCGACTGCAACAGCACAGGTGGGTCCGTAATGTGCATTACCGTTGTGTGTAGGCCTATTGCTGCTTGGCTGCGGTAAGTGTAACAGGCTTCGGCGTAGGGACACCTGATTGAAGGTGAAGAGAATTTTAATAGCTATGAGTTACATAAATATTGATTTTACTTTCAAATCCATTTTTCCGTACGTTTATTTTTTTTATTCAAACCAACTTTTTCATGCCTAATATTAATCAATCTGGATGACATTTTTACTGCAAGTATTTATGAAGTAGCTGCATGTTTCTATGCATTTATTTATTTATTTTTTTTTTTAATTTTATCGGAGTGTGAAGCCACAGAAGCTCTGAGGAAACGATTCCTGTCAGAGTCCTTCATTACATCTAGCAGGGGGCATTTGGCAACATACGATAAATTAAATAACGCTAAATTCTGTGACAGTGCGGGAAAATTTATGGCAAAAGTTCGACAGCTGAGGGTGGAACTGGCCGAGGGAGAGAGGGCCGAGGAACTAAGGGGAAGAGTTATTTATTAGTGTTGTAATGAATAGTATTAACATGAACGAATAAGGTAATTAGGGGATAATGTTCTTTTTGTATTTATTGTGTTTTTTTCTCTTTATTTGCTTTTTATTGCGTGTGTATATGTTTTTTTGTGTATTACCTATATATTTATTATTTAGATTATTTATTGCAGTTTCAATAAGGAATTGAATTGAATTGGTTATATATATATATATATATATATATATATATATATATATGTTTTACTGTGTGTTTTTTCTTCAATATCCTGTATTTATTTTATTTTTTATTATTTTTGTAAAATTTGGTATGAAGTTAGATTAGTTGTAATTGTGATAATTAATGATAACGGTAGTAATAATAATAACTGTTGTCTTACTATTTTATTATTAGCAGTATTATTTTCGATTTGAAGATTCAAACTGTGCATAGTTATAGCACGAATGGTAGTACGGGCTCGTGCGAAGGATCTTGTGTACATGAGTTTGTATAATTGTGTATCGATAAATGCACTTCATTCATTCATTCATTCATTCATTCATTCATTCATTCATTCATTCATTCATTCATTCATTCATTCATTCATTCATTCATTATTTTTAAAATATGTTGCTAGTTTATTTTATTAATATATTTTTCCATGAATTATATAAAAATAATATATTCAAAACTTCAAAACTTTTGAAAGTGAATAAATAAGATATTTCATAAAATGAATAGGCCTACATAGAAATGTTTCTCTTTGTCTTGTGAGTTTTACCAAAAACAATTAGGAAGCTTAAAAACGGGGATCTTCTACTAATAACCTGGGTTTGAAAATCGTCCAAAAATAGAAAAAAAATCAAGCTAAAAACAATTTGGAGTTCAACATTTGGAATTTTTAGCCCTTTACATAGTAAACATGCTCTCAAAATTTGTTTGATAAAAATAATTAGGAAAAAAGTTATCATTTTTAATGAAGTGTCCTCTTAAAAGTATATAGAAATAGTTGGACAAAACTTAGCAGCATATGAATCATTGATCCTATTCAGAATGTCTTATATTACCCTACCTGCTTATCACGGAATTTATTGCCTCACAAGAGCGCTCATCTCAAACGCCAACTCAATTGTCGATTTACAGGCGAAGGTAAAGTCGTCCCCATTAAAAACTATGGAGGCCCACAGGGAGGCGGAATGTTAGGAGTTCCACCTGCACAGATAATCCGCATTAAGGGACAGTAGTACTGAGTTTTGAAACTTTTACAATTTTAACTCGATTTACTTCATTTTTAACTGTTTGTTAGCTGAATTAAGTAAGATTAAGGGGCTTGAAAATTTTGAGCTCAATCGGACTGCTATTTTAAAAATTAACTTTATTTTAATTATACAAGTTAGTGATATACTAGTAATCAAAATGTTTCATACACATTAAATTTAAATACAGTGATTGTTTTTCATACGGACCATGATTCACTGGCAATATTTTAGCGTTAAGAAATCCATGATATGTAACTTATTTGAGATACAATACATTTTTTAATATCAGAAATGTATTTATTTATATTTTTTTATTTACATGAAAATATTTCTTGCTTCTAATTGTAAGGATACTTTTCATTTATCAATCTTAGGTCTCAGATGGTAAATGCATGGACACATACGAAGATTTTCATCGAATTTCGTTAAAACTGCATGCGCATCATAAATTTAATATAGTTTCGAAAAAAAGGTAAATTTGTGAATAAAAATACAATAGGTACATATGGAATAGGCCTAAAAGAATTCTGTCCTGGACCTCAAAGAAAACTTAAAGGCAAAAGACCTCTTACTATCAACTTTCTGAGTGCCCAAGCAATATTTTCCAACCAAAAACCGAAAATTCATTTTTGATCATGTTTTGTAAAAGCTGAGTCCTAATGACCCTAAGGGATGTCAGCCCTACATTTCCACCGCTTTTACCCCTGTAAGGAAATAGCCCTGTACTCACGTCTGGGGAAACTTTGAGGGCCATAGTACTGTCGGAAGGATTAGATTAATGGAGAAAATCCATGATCCCATCGGGAATGTAACCCATGACCTATCGGCTTGTAGCGTTACGTCTTAAACTAATACTACCGCGCGTTTTCGACTATAGCAACCTATAATACTATTTTAGTCGATTATTTAACGATTCTGATATTTTGCTTCATTTAAACTAGCAGTGCCTATTGATAAAATCAACGGCGAATTTGCAAGTAATAATTCCATTTGTTAAAAATGTAAAATTCCTATGTATGGTAAACTTTGTTACATTAGTTATGCTGCAAGGGAGGTAAGTAGTAGTTACGAGTCGAGGAAAGCTAGGGTGGCAAGTAAGTCCGAGCATGTTCAAATCAACTTACCGGTACCTCCTGAATTGCATGTAATATTTTTCCCACTTCTAGGTAAAAAATATTGTATTTTCAAAAATTAGTTTTTTCCTCAATTGTTTAACACTCTTTTATTCGGTAAGTAATGAGAGTAGGATCGTGATTTTTGCCCATATCGATATAGAATCTAATAAGAAATCATTTATCCCTCTGGCTTATTTCAATAGCCTGGACGGCTTTCGTGTAAATTTAATTTAAAAACCACTAATTTCAGCCACTGAACAATCCAACAAGATTGCAATCTTGTAGCCTGAGAGGGAGATGGAAGATAGTTCACGTACGAAGACACATCTGAGTTCGTTGACCTCTTACATCTGTATTACGAGAAGAATGAGCAGTGTGTTAACGGCGATGTTGTCACAGTGCTGAAACTACCAACTTAATTTTCTAATTAACCGTGCATTTAATCACAAAACGTAAGTAGGTTTTCTATTCATTTTTTAGAGTACCCTACCTCCCCTTTCAATCTGCAGGATTGTTTCACTTCCATCCTGTATAAATGTACGTACTGCACCCTAAATCAGGAGTTCTGTGACTTGCACTTGTGGGTTTTACCACGTCTCCCAGAGGGCGGTCGGAGGATTTCCAAACCTCACATACACACGCACACACATACAGAAAAGTTTGAAACTGAGTGCAAAGAGGGAGAGAGTTTCAGTGAAAAAGTTTCAGATAACTGCAGAGTTTGTTGCGGGCAATCGGTCCAGTTTTGCGGTTTTCTGGAGGGAAGTAAACCTAGCATTGCTACTCGACGTCTTGTCACTTGAGTTAATAAAGACTGCAGGAGACAAGGAACGTCTATGACGGGTGTCGTAAGAGAAGAGAAGATGGTCAACTTTGTCGTACATAGTCTCATGTTTAAGAAACTACTTTAGAGGACTAATATATAAGGCAACTCAATTTAAAACTCGAATGTTGGTATGATAATGATAATGATAATATTCATTATCATCAACATCTATAACAGTTATGATGTACCACCACATTTCTGTATACGGGTTCCACAGAAACTTTCAAGTATATTTTTCTACAATTAATATAAAGTCGCGACAGTCAGTTTAACTAATAACTACACCAGTCTTTATATTAAACTATCTAAAAGCACCCGCGTTGCCCGGGTTTTCCTTTTTGCTTCTGACTTAACTATAGAAAACTATAGAAAACCAAAATGAATTAATTGCTGTCTTTACTAAGCTTTCCCCGTCCCTAAAGATGAATCTTTACATAACGTCACTTACATGAATTAATGACCTTCTTAGCCAAGACACCTGCCAAGATGAACACATTTTAAAACAGTTGAATATCAGGCATCGAAAAGAAAAGATGTCATCATGTATCTTATTGTATTTGTTTTTAATTAGATTTGTCTTGTGGTTTAGCTAACAAAAAGCATCCCCTCGGTCCCTTTACATCCGTTAAGCATAGACTCAATGTTCTACATTGATCTAAAGCTGTGCTCACGCAAATTTAATGTAATTTCCTATCTGTGTGTGCTTTCGCTTGGCGTTTAAAGACAGTTGACGATAAATAGGGAATTCTCTTGTTCCCGTCTGAATACCTTGGGGTATCACGGTGAGTTAAAATTTACCTATTTATCGATCGTGTCAAAGAATCAATATGTAAGTAAAAAATATAGTAGGCCTATGTAATAGGATTGGAGAATTTTGTAGCCCTTGTCCGCTTTAAACCCACCTATATCATACCCGGTTTCTTAAATATGACTTTAAAAATGACTTCTTACAAATATTTATACATAACAATGTATATTAATTATGTCATTTTTATTTTTTGTACAGAATAAAGTATAATTTCGCAATAAACCATTTTTGGACTTGGTGAATAATATTTTGAAGGAAACGTATTTTAAAAATTAACATACATACTACTGTACATTCACGACATAATAATAGAGATATAATTTAGCAATAACACATATTAGTAAATGCACAACAATATTTTGAAACACATATACGAGGCGCATCCAGAAAGTAAGTTTCCCGGTTTTTTCCCCTTGAAAGTAAACGTAATTAGCCGTGTCAATTGCGCATACGTAACAGATCTATGACGTATCAATCATATGCCAGCCGGACAGGTCCCGCCTGGTGCCAGTATCGTGGCAGCAGTGGTCCGAAATGGAAGCTCTTATTCCTTCTCCCGCCGCCTGCGAGGTTCGGTCGGTGATAAAGTTCTTTAATGCACAAAGCATTGCGCCAATTGAAATTCATCGGCAGCTCTGTCAGGTCCATGGGCCGAACATCATGAGTAAGCAGATGGTGTGTCGCTGGTGTAGGCAGTTTTCCGAAGGTCGTCAAAGTGTCCATGATGAAGAGCGCAGTGGGCGACCGTCCCTCATCAATGATGATCGTGTTGAGCTGGTGCGGCAGTGCATCATGGAGAACCGTCGCTTCATGATTACGGAGCTGAGCAGCCATTTTCCGCAGATATCGCGATCCTTGTTGCATGAGATTGACACTAAGCACCTGCTGTTCAAAAAAAGTGTGTGCCAGGTGGGTGCCGAAAAACCTAACACCCGAACACAAAATGCAATGTTTAGGAGCAGCACTGACATTTCTGTAACGGTATCACGATGACGGCGACGAGTTCCTAGACAGGATCGTCACGGGCGATGAGACTTGGATTTCGCACTTCACCCCGGAAACCAAGCAGCAGTCAATGCATTGGCGGCATAGTGGATCTGCGGTCAGGACGAAATTCAAACAGACGCTGTCGGTACGGAAAGTGATGTGCACGGTGTTCTGGGACAGGAAGGGCATTCTACTCATTGACTTCCTTCCAAGAGGTGAAACAGTGAACGCTGACCGTTACTGTGAAACACTGCGAAAATTGCAACGTGCCATTCAAAACAAGAGGCGTGGAATGCTTACTGCAGGTGTTGTGCTCCTCCATGACAATGGTCGTCCACATACGGCTCGGCGCACAGCAGCTGTTTTGACGGAATTTGGCTGGGAGTTGTTTGATCAATCACCCTACAGTCCTGATCTTGCTCCCAGCGATTTTCACGTTTTCTTGCACCTCAAGAAATTCCTGTCCTCCGGTGAGCGTTTTGGCAATGACGAAGAGCTGAAGACGTCTGTCACACGCTGGTTCCATTCACAGGCGGCAGAGTTCTACGACAGAGGGATACAAAAGTTGATCCCACGGTACGACAAGTATCTCAATTCTGATGATGGCTATGTTGAAAAATAGCTGAAACATTGCTGTACCTGTTGCCAATAAATGTTATCCTGAAAGTATGTGTTCTTTTTTTTTTAATAGGGAAACTTACTTTCTGGATGCGCCTCGTATTTTAGAATTAAAGCACTGTTATTTTCAGTGAGCTTACGTATGTATATTTACATAATTGAATCGCTGATAGCACAAACACCCTAAGTCACAGAATTCAAATTCTCAGAATCTTCAAGCAACATTATATCGACTAAATAAACTGATATAAAAAGTTTAAAAAATAACTGATTACAGAATGTATTGTTTCACATAATATCCCAAAATTTGAAATTAAAAATGGGGTTTAAAATGTAAAAAAAAAAACAATAATTTTTGTTGCGTGGACTTAGGTTGATTTTGCAACCAGTTCTAAAAAAATTGATACTTTATCTAAAAAAATATATTCAGATTCTTTACATTCTAAATACGCTTCAATTAAATCACAGAAAATAGGTTGGTAAGCATTTCCATTGTATTAACACTACATTTTTTTTTAAATATTTTCCACATTATTTTATTATGTATTACATGAATTTTGCTTGCAACTGAACATTGACAGAAACATTTTTTTCTGTTCAAAAACCTTTGCATACACACACTACAAAACTGATATTAAACAAAATACATTCTATACCTTTTAAGACATAGCACAAAAGCTTTCGGCCATGCCAGTATTTCACTCCAGAAAGAAGTTGATTTTATTAATCATCAGGGACATATTGAACACACTTTCTAATGTCTCCAAATTTCTTTGCACATATTGGCACACTTCCATCTGTGTAGGCTTCTTTTGCTGATAGCTCTGGTTTTCACTTAGGGTCTATTTTCAAGGAAAAGCTGTGATTTTGAAGATCATAAATGAATTCCTTAGCCACAACAACTCCTGTGTTGACATGTCATAGCAAAAATTGTCAAATATGTTTATTTAGACCTTGTTGGCTGTTGGTACACGTATATCTCCACAGAAAACAAATTGTACTATATTCTTCTGTCCACTGATTTTGAATAAAATAATTGTTGTTTCCAATTTTGCAGAGATTTATATTTTTTGAAAGGGGATAAGTACCCTAACGGTTCAGTAATGGGGGTTGCATACAAAATGCTCGCTCAAAAGTGGATCGCGCCTTCAAAAAGTTTGGGAGCCACAGCTACATGTTGATTGTAAAAACAACCGGAATCCAGCACTTCGGGTGTTTTTACGCTGAATGGAATATCGATCCCCCTTCTTCACTGTATTATTATTATCACTTCGGTTGTTTTTCTACTCAGACTAATTAATCTATATGCGAGGTAGCGACTAGAGTGCACAACTCATTTTTTGACCAAAATGTGACTTAGGGTGTTTTTTGCAATGAACGATTCAGTTGTATGGTAACTTTGTTTGAGACATCGTAAATAACATACTATGGATTTATTATTATAAGAAATAATATTATAAATTTTGTTGTAATTTGTAGAGAACTTTAAATCAGATCTTTTCATGTACTTAATTGCAGTACTGTGCTTTGCTCCAGGGGAACAGAGTTCTTGTACCTCTGTGCGTGTCTTGTAGTAATGGGTCTTAATCAGTGAGACGAACAGGGAACTGTAAAGGGGACGGCGGCGGCGGCGTCTTCAATTGGATTACGTTCGCCGTATCCGCTGGTAATGGAGTCGCCGCCAGATTTATGTGTGCCTGCGTGCATACCATTCAAGAGTAGTTGTGCAAATCTGATTTTCCATCCTTGTTCGTAATATAATTTTGGTTCTTTATTTGAAAACACTTTTCAAGCAAAGAGTTGCTGATTTGTCTATTATTTATAAACTAACAAAGCCCACTCCCTTTTAGTTCAATGATAGAGTGTAATTTTAGCATTCCGTGGTAAGATCCCCAACTTCATTATATAATAATAATAATAATAATAATAATAATAATAATAATAATAATAATAATAATAATAATAATAATGATTTATTTTAGCTGGCAGAGTTAAGGCCGTAAGTGATATTTCTAAGTTGTAAACTTTGTATTTTGGAAGCAGAAGGGTTCTTCCTTATCTATCAAGTAAAGATATTTCATTCCTATGTATAACAATTTTTATTTTCTTCTCTATTTAATTTTGTTTAATTTTATAAAACCGTGTGAAAAAGAGGATTTATGTTATACAGGCGAAAAATTGTCGGCTGATTTTTTTATTAATATTAATATTTTCAGTACAAACATTTTTAATATAATATCCAAAATGGTTGTGAAATCCATGTATTATGGGTCCCTATCACCATGGAGTCCATACCTGTGGAGTAACGGTTAGCGCGTCTGGCCGTAAAACCAGGTGGTCCGGGTTCAAATCCCGGTCGGGTTAAGTTACCTGGCTGAGGTTTTTTCCGGGGTTTTCCCTCAACCCAATATGAGCAAATGTTGGGTAATTTTCGGTGCTGGACCCCGGACTCATTTCACCGGCATTATCACCTTCATTTTATTCAGACGCTAAATAACCTAGATGTTGATACAGCTTCGTAAAATAACCCAATAAAATAAAAAATAAAACCACGGCATGGCGCGTTCTCAGGTTGCGGATCGAAGAGACGCCCTCCAGATATTGTTTATTGTTAATAAAATAACATTGACAGAAATACAATCTTAGTTCTTCCCTGAAGGAGTAAAAAACTCGTGCTCAGGGAGATATCTAAACACAAAGATAAACACAAAGATAATTTTTTGACACAAACTGGGTCAAGAAAAAAAATTACAGGATTAAATTAAATTTAAAAATACAATTTCAGTTTTAACAATTTAAGTCATACAAATACATATACATATTAAATCAATATATATTCTTTAAAAATTAAATTCCTAACGCAATTTTTGAAATTCCTGATACTAAAATTTTGCAAATCTGGATATTTATGAATTATTTTATTGTATAACCTTGGACCAAAGTAGGTACCATGGCTCAGAGCTGTGCTTGTGAAACACTTTGGTTCCTCTAGTCGTATAAAATCGGATCTTTTAGTTCCATATTTATGATGATACAATTTGAATTTATTGCGGTTTTTATGTATGAAGATTAATAAGGCAATATAATAAATCTGTTTAATTTTCAAAACATTAAAATCAGTAAACAAAAGCTCAGATGAGTAATCAATTGGTTTATTAAGGCATATTTTAATGATTCTTTTCTGAATAAGTATTAGTGGAGTGAGATTAGAATTACAAGCATTTCCCCACCCTAAATAAATATATATATATATTGAATAAGCAGTCGCGGACAGTCGATGAGGGGTGGTCCTCCAGCTTGGGGGCTGGGCGAAGGGCTAACAACCCATCATCGTAAAAATCAGCTTGTTACGAAACCTTCAAATAAGCCTCGGAATGGGACTGATTCTCTGGAATTAATATGGGAAATGCCTGTTATTATTCGGTTGAAAAGCTTTTATCATCCAGTGTGCTGTCAAAAAAACTGAAAGTTAGAATTTATAAAACAGTTATATTACCGGTTGTTTTTTATGGTTGTGAAACTTGGACTCTCACTCTGAGAGAGGAACATAGGTTAAGGGTCTTAGAGAATAAGGTGGTTAGGAAAATATTTGGGTTTAAGAGGAATGAAGTTACTGGAGAATGGTGAAAGTTACACAACGTAGAACTGCACGCATTATTTTCGTCACTTGTCATAATTAGGAACATTATATCCAGTCATTTGAGATGGGCAGGGCATGTACACTCTTAGACAAAAAAAATGACCGGGCTCCAGATTCTATGTCCGATTCGGAAGACTTCGGGTGGATTCGCCAGAGCATGATATACGAATTTCTTCTGTCGTAAATGTTTCCACCACTCCACTGTCACTACTGTATGATTATATAACATGCTTCTTAAAGGGAAGATTCATCGTATCTCTCGCATAGTGCAGTCGGTAGCATTGTGGTCTTGTATTCGAAAGGTTTCAAGTTCGAATCTCAGTCTATACTTTGTTTTTTTTTTTCATTCGCATTTTTTACTTCTTGTATACTGATAATAACCAGTATTGTGAAATATTTAACAGAAAGTTAAATATTTACAAAGGGCAAGTTAGATACATAATAGCAATCCCTTCCCTTGTATCTTGTATTTAAAGAGACTAAACGAAATCTTCTCGGATAGAAATAAACAAAAATAAACCTTAAGTAAAAGAAATCCTTCTTGGATAGGAATAAACAAATATAATCCTTTTCTGTGTATTAAACAAAATAAAGAAATACATCTCGGAGACCAATAAACAAAAATCAAAAGAGACAAAAAATTCAACACCGGGTATGTAATCCCTCCGCATCTATAACCGCTTGCATCCTACGGGGTATGGATGCGATCAGGCGTCTCAGGTACTGTCGATATGAAGGTACACGATCCCAAGCGTCCTCGATAATATTCCAGAGTGCATCTTTTGTGGTCGGCCAACGTGGCATTATATTTATCATCGCGTTTACAGTTTTCTTCACTTTGGACCACACATTTTCTAGGACATTCAGATCTGGTGAATAGGGAGGCCATGCTATCAGTCTGATATATGGCCTCTCTGAAAATCATTTCATGACCTCGACACATGTGTGAACACGATGATTATCCTGTTGAAATATGATATCACCATCATCATCATCATCATTATCAGGATATATCATCCATACAGAGGGAAGCATAACATTTTCCAATAAGACCTTGTATTGTTGGGCATTAATGTTTCCGTCGAGCCGTCATAGAACACCTAGACCGTCACTGGACATCCAGCTCCAACATGGAACAGATGCATGGCCACTGCGAAAGCGAGTTGTCACATGCGTAGGATCATATCGGGATCCCCGTGAGCGGTGGACTATTTGCCGCCCGTAATTGTCAGAGGAAAAAGTAACTTCGTCTGAAAATATTACCTTATTTCAATCTAAATTAACATTTTCCTTTGCAAATGCAAGGCGGAATAATCTGTGGTCATCAGTAATGCACTCCCATTTTAATTGCATTAGCGACTGTACTGCAAGCTCGTGTTCGTTTACGGCGGATGTGTGGCGATCCTGGCGGTTGTTCTCTTCCTTGTCAATACTACTATTACACCTCTATACATTGAAACAGTTTCTGCTCTGTCTTCAAACCACGACCCAGTCATTCTAGTTCTAGATCACATTCCAGCTTCTTCTATATTAAAAAATGACAAAAGAAAAACAGTCAATTGGAAATTCTTCAGGGAACTCGTAAACTCTTCCGTGCCAGGCAACATAATCATTAAATCAAGAGGACTTAGATAAAGCTGTACAAATCTACACCTCCACAATTAGCAGTGCTATCAAAATCGCAAAACCTGCATACAATAAGAACCCAGACACAGCTAAGAACCTAGAAATTCAAACTCTTTGCAAACAGAAACGCTTAGCTAGGAAAAAGTGGCAAAAATCTCGAAATGAAACTGACAAAAATATCTATAACAATTTAAAAAACAAATTACACAGAAGAGCTTTTGAACTGAAAATAGATAAATATGAAGCCGATGTCAAGGATGCTGCATCTTCAAATACTATCTGGAAAATAACAAAAAGACTTACTTCATCTACCAACATCAATAAACAGCAACCCATACATACTACAAATGGCATCAAATACAATCCACAAGATAAAGCTGAAGCAATTGCTGAATATCTAAAGGATCATTTTAGTGAACCAACTGCTGACCCGAACTATATGATCTCAAATCAAGACATGATTGACAATATTAATAGAGATTTAAAAGTTCATGATGCAAGTACTATTCCTCATACAACCCCTTCAGAAGTTAAAAAAATTATCCAGACTTTAAAATCTTCAAAATCTCCTGGACCAGACAAAATTAGTAACTTAGCTCTAAAAAATCTACCAAAGAAAGCTATATGCCATATTACTAAGTTGTTCAACTCAGCATTGAAAACTCAATATTTTCCCTCATCTTGGAAACATTCACAAATCATTACAATTCCTAAACAGAACAAGAACTCTATGTATTGCCAAAATAGAAAACCAATATGTCTTTTGAATACACATGGAAAATTATTAGAACGGATCATCCTCAAACGAATGTTGCATATACAGACACCATTATTCCTCCTCGGCAAACAGCTTTTCAAAAAGGAAGGTCAGTAACTCATAATGTAGTCTCTCTCATAGAAGACATAACCAAAGGCTTTAACAACAAATTCTACACAGCAGCCATCTTTTTGGACGTTTCTAAGGCATTTGATAAAGTTTGGCATTTAGGTCTGCTGTATAAACTTAATAAATTTCTGCCTCGCTCATTAACTCACCTTCTAGCTAGCTACTTAGAAAAGAGATCTTTTCAAGTCCTCATAGATGGCCAACTATCTTCCACTTATATAGCAGAAGCTGGAGTTCCAGAAGGCTCTGTACTTGGTCCTATATTGTACTGCCTCTACACTTCAGACATTCCTACTACTCTCAAAACTAAAACACTTCTGTATGCTGATGACACAATTATATATAGTGTTAAATTCAGTCCTCAATATGCTGTCTCCGCAGTTCAAAACCATGTACTTCTATTAGAAGAATGGCTTAAAGAATGGCGTATTTCTTTAAATCCTGAAAAATGTCAGTCAATAATTTTCTCCAAGTGTTTAAAAAGATCTCGTGACAAAATAAAAATATGCAATCAAGAAATTCAATACAGTGACCATGTAAAATATCTTGGTATTATTCTTGATAACAAATTGTTATGGCACAAGCACATAAAATCTGTAACAACTAAGAGCTCTCTTAGAATATCTCATCTTTACCCCCTGTTCAAATCTCCTGTCCTCAGTCTAAGAAGAAAAGTTATGCTATACAAAATGCTGATTTTACCGATCCTAACTTACGTTGCCCCAGCTTGGTGTTATATTCGAAAAATAGTGTTTCAACCTCTTCAAATTGTTCAAAATAAAGTGCTCCGAATAATACATAATTCAGACTGGTACACAAGAAATGCACAAATACACTTCGATTTGGACATGACATTTCTGAAAGACTCATTACGTGAACAAGTTAAGAAGTTTTATAACAGTGCAAATTCAAGTGAAAATCCATTCATCAAGCGTCTTGGTCAATACAATGCAAATCTCTACAAGAAACACAGAACACCAAAATCCTTTTTAAGTGAATAACATGCACTTTTCCACAACCTCTGACTTCCTTAAACCTACACTAATGTCTCTGTGCCCAATTGTTTTGACAGCTGGACATGAACAATATTTGTGCATCATTATTTGAATTTACACTAAAATACGAAAAGGTAGAAAACATATTTGTTTTGGAACTTTATCAATAAATTGCTGAATGTGAAAAAAAAAAATGTTCTCTTCAAAGTGCAACCGATTTTAACATAGGAATGAACAATCTATAGAGCTGGGCTATTACAATAGCAGATATGTACCTGGCACTATTTACTAGTGTAGCCTATATCTGGAACGCATTGGTTTTGTCTTTAACATTATTCATCTCGTTTTTGCAATACTATTAACATGATGATGACGATGATGATGATGATGATGATTATTATTATTATTATTATTATTATTATTATTATTATTCTCGTGTTTGTAATACTGTGAATAGTATAAACGGCTAACAACTGCCGAAATGAGATTCATGAGAAAAACTGCTGGATACTCCCTTCTCGACCATCATCGGCACGTAGATATTCTGAAGGAATTAAAGATTGACTCTGTTGTCCATCATCTGCAGCAATACAGGCTTCAGTGGCAGACAGATGTCAAGAGGAGGATCGCTCTAGATGGCCCAGGCAGGTTTTGTCGTATGTCCCAAGAGGTCGAAGAAATTTAGGACGACCTAGGAAACGCTGGCAAGAGACCGTAACAGATCCAATGGGGTCTAACACTTGAAGGCTAATGATGATGATGCTGATGATGAATAGTATTATTGTTATTATTCTCATTGTTGCAATACTATTATTAGACTCTTATTATTATTATTATTATTATTATTATTATTATTATTATTATTATTATTATTATTATTACTAATACTAATTTTAGTAACTGAACAATAGTCCTTATGGAGAAGAGAGAAGATCCAAGAACTGAGCATCTGTTTTAATTCAAGGGTAATTAGGAAGATGTCACCGATATTAATGAACGTTTTTGTTTAATTTGACAACTAATCCCAACTCCTGTCCACGTTAATAAATGTATCATTCGTTTCCAGCTAGAGAAAAAAATAAAACGAAACAAATATATATATATATATATATATATATATATATATATATATATATATATATACTTATACGAAGGCGGATACGAACCCGGGTTTTCAGCGTCTGAAGTAAGAGTTTTACCACGGAGCTATGACACATACACAGTTCAAACCGTTGTTTGCCGATATAAGAGTATGTTCTTGGATCTCGCTGGTTTCGTCCTTACTACTCTGATTTTAGTCTTGTGTATCAGGCGCACAGCCGAATGGAACTTAGAAAAATTTACGCTTCAAGAGTCCGGTCATTTTTTTGTCTAAGAGTGTACCACGTATGGACGAATCCAGAAATGCATATAGAGTGTTAGTTGGGAGGCCTGAGGGAAGAAGAGCTTTGGGGAGACCGAGACGTAGATGGGAAGATAATATTAAAATGGATTTGAGGGAGGTGGGATATGATAGTAGAGATTGAATTAATCTTTCTCAGGATAGGGACCAAAGGCGGGCTTATGTGAGGGGGACAATGTACCTCCGGGTTCCTTAATAGCCAGTAAGTAAATAAGTATGGTTGTGAAATTGCCCGTAATATAATGTAGGAACCATTTTGATTTTCACATTCCTTAATACAGTGCTAATGAGAAGTCTCCCCGCAGTGCTTATGTAGCCGAGAATCCTCTAGGCAGAGAATTCAAGTGGCAGCACTGGCCGCTAAGCATGTGATGGACTGGAGGTGTGAGGTTGTCAAACTGGAATGAATGGGGGAGTGCCAACTTTTTACAGGGTTGTATTCTAGGGTTACTAGAAATATTAGAGCTGCGGAGGGACTTTTCAATCACACTTCCACTCACCATGAAACATGCATCATAATATGTATTTATACAGAGTGAATCGTAAGTAATGTCGTTAATTATTTCAGAAGATTATTCTATGAGATAATATTACTTACTTACGGCTTTCAAGGAATTCGGAGGTTCATTGTCACCCTCACATAAGCCCGCCATCGGTCCTTATCCTGAGCAAGATTAATCCAGTCTCTACAAACATATCCCACCTCCCTCAAATACATTTTAATATTATCTTCCCATCTATGTCTCGGCCTCCCCAAAGTTATTTTTCCCTCTGGCCTTCCAGCTAACACTCTATATGCATTTCTGAATTCGCCCATACGTACTACATGGCCTGTCCACCTTAAACGTCTGGATTTAATGTTCCTAATTATGTCAGGTGAAGAATACAATGCGTGCAGTTCTGCGTTGTGTAACTTTCTCCATTCTCCAGTAACTTCATCCCTCTTAGCCCCAAATATTTTTCTAAGCTCCTTATTCTCAAATAGGCCTATCCTTAACCTCAGTTCCTTTCTCAAAGTGATAGTCCAAGTTTCACAACCATAAAGAACAACCGGTAATATAACTGTTTATTCTATGAGATATTTCAAACAAGAAAGTTTAATACAGTTTTGCTCCTTTTTGCGAAAAGCTGCCTGCTGATTATTTATTAATATTAATATTTTCAGTACAAAAACATTTTTAGTAGGCTATAATATCCAAAGGGAGGATAATATTAAAATGGATTTGAGGGAAGTGGGATATGAGGCAGACTGGATTAATCTTGTTCAGGATGGGTTCCGATGGCGGGCTTATGTGAGGACGGCATTGAACCTCCGGGTTCCTTAAGAGTCATTTGTAAGTAAGTAAGGAAGTAATACCAATGCAACTTTTGACTCCCTTCGAAATTCTACATATAGCCACGTAGAATTTTTTGCAGAATAAAATGTTGACCTATTTATTAATGAATAGTAAAGTAGTTCTTATCATGTTTGTAAATTTTTATAGCTTGCAGGCTTTTCTTATGAATTTCATTAGCAAAATTACGCTCTGTGTTCAATATTGAACATATGTATATCTACATTATAGAGGCCCATGTAGGTAGTAAAAAAAATAAGCGAGTTTCTATATATATATATTTACATCCGAAGACGGGACATACAAGAGGCTGGAAGTGCCAAAGAGTTAAACTATTAAAAATAGAGCTTTCTTGTGCAACTATTAATGTAATATCATATAGTTTGCATATCTATTGGGGAAGCTAGGCTCTAAATAAAATTACAGTGGGACTTATCACTTTTCTTACTGTGGACTGAGCCAGGGACATAGATTCTCTTTCTCTCTCTCTTAAAAAAAACTACGTTTCAAAGATGTTGGAACTTAAGTCTTTTTTATGTCAGTCTTCATACATATAAAATAACTATGTGTGAAAGTTTATTTACACATTAATTGATGACAGGATGATGCTTCCTTGGCATGGAGTCAGCACGACGCGTATAATGATACAGGACATCACACAACAGCAGAAGTGTATCGTCTATAGGTGAGATTGGAACCAATAACTGTAGCTTCTAAAGAGCACTGTAGCTATGCCTTAGTCATTGTGTACACCTCTTAAGTAAAGAATGAAATACATTTTTCTTTGCTACAGGTTTTGACTCGGCTGGTTCACAATGACGCAATCTTATTTAGTACGCTATATCACACGGTAAGTGTCTCTAGTGGGCTCTCCCGGTGTCCTATTATGAAAGTAACAATTAAATCCATTTGATTAAGAGCTGAAACCAGATAGTCATTATTACTCTACGGGGGTGATAATTTTTCCTATAAATGCAAGGAATGGAATTGGTTCCTGCAGTCCTTCCTTCTTACCCAAGGAAGTTTGGGGTGAGAGGGTATAACTAATAACTTTCAGAATACAGAAGGAAGTGAGAGCATGGCGCGTATCGAAGGGGTTGAGGAAGGAAATGCGGTGGTGGGGGCGTTTGGCATGGCAGAGTCATCCAAAACGAAGTCGAAATTTCATTAAATTCAGTCATTGAAGTTTAATCTATCCAGCAAGTGCCTTTACAGTTTCCAACCCCCACCCAGTCTCTTTTTTATCTACGTAGAGCTTCATCTTCCTTCCGTTGTTTCCAGCCTTCGTCTGCAGGGATGGGATGGTGTACGGATTCGTAGGGGTGAGACGTCATTTCCTGAAGAAGGAAGTAGCAGTAGAAATTCAACCTTCCCTCTCACCCCCTCAACCCCTTACGTCTTAGTGTTTACGTATGGAAATTATTCCATTAAATTCTCACCACCCACAGAATCTCACCCCCCTATCCAACCCTATACCGAAGCACTCAATAGTGTACACACATAGGAAAAGGGGTGGTTTAGGGAGGAACACCTTTGGAACAATGATATGGAAATCTAAAAAGCAGATAGATGGTTTCAGCATTATAGAGACGACGTAACGTTGTTGAAACTTGGGAATTCTGAACTGTATTTTATTTTAGGCGGAAGGGTGGGTTGCCTCAAGGCCTTTAGCGTGTCGCGTTGTGGATTCTTTTAACCCCTTGTAAAACCTCAGACTCAGAAATGAAATAAAGGGTTGGAAAATTTTGGTGTAAGTAACTTTCTAGTTGTGATATCTACCCGCAGACAAACAGAATCATCGGTTAAAGATGCGGAAGAGTACGAAAAGAATGGGAAAGGTTGTGTAATATCAAAGCTGCGAACTGCTTGTCTTCAAGCGTCATTCTGCTAAATTCAGTTGAAATGTTAATTTTGAATTTACATTACGGTTTGAAAACAAGTCTATACCAGATGGCTCAAGACTTCCTACTCGTTTTGTAAAGAATATTACTTCAGGTCATATAATTAAAATCATATGGGCATAGGAAAAATACACAAAAGTTAATAACAGGGAAGAAAGGATGGGTCTAGTGTGGTGGAGAATGGGAATTTGGAAGTTAAAAAATAGAAGACGAGACATAATAAAAGCTGTATGTCCTTTATGTAATCAAAAAGAAGACGTGATACACATTCTACTATCTTGTCCAGAAAATGAAAGAATAAGAACAAATTTCATTAAGGAGTCATTACTAAAACTAAATATAGAAATAGCATATAGGAAATTATATGCAATATTAAACGAAAGAAAACTCAGGCAACTCGGAAAATTTTTGTTTACATTAAAGTAAAAAAAGGAATGGAAAACTAAGGTATAAACATATGTATGTAAATAAGAAATAGTAATGGAAAGGAAAGACTTTTTGTTAAGAAATGACTAGAATGATTGTACGTAGTATGGAATATATAGTAATAGATATTAACAGTAAAATGTAGTTAAGGGTGGCTTCCTGGAACACAGAAATGTAACAGGACCACTATTAACGAATTACATACAAATTGTACATAATTTTGATGGAAAAACATATGAGATCATGTACGAATAGACTGTATGAATAAATCCATTTAACCACTTACGAAATCCTGTACAGAAAAATTAAATACATACTTTTAAATGGTGGATGGGAGTAATATAGTAGACAATGTAAAAGTTTCGGTAAGTTATGTAGTTATGATTATCTTTTGTAATTTTTTCAGATTATTTTTCTTACGGTATTCTGAGCCATATTCTGTTTTGGAAGAAAAGATGATGCGCCACAAAGATTCTATGTTTTCATCTATTTAAATTTTCTTCGTCCAATTTTAAAAGCAGATTGAGAAATAAAATGAATAAATTAAATATAAACCAAAATTTCGTATAAACATATTGAAAATTCTCCAAAGACCTCTCCTAATAATTTCTTCGGTGCTTTAAAATGAAAGAAAAAGAAAAGGTAATCAATTGATTTTCAAACTTCCTCTTTTTCTACTTTCCTGAAGATCCCGTTGCTTTATACTCTCTATAACATCCAGCAGTAGTCGAGTTAGTCATACGTTCCCTGGTGAAAACTTTAACCCTGGTCTTCATTAAAACGTCTTGCGTATTTCGAAAATTATTCAATATCGGAGACTAAAGAGTGAACCTTTACACTCATGTTGCACCGCAAATTCTTGAAGTTTTCTAGGATATTTCCTACATTTTCTTGTAATTTCGATCTTTGTTATTCCTTAGAAAGTTTTCAGCAACAGATCTCTATTTCCCTTGCATTAATCGTCTTTTCAAATTCTTTGTCCTTCATCAAATTTGTGGATTTAAGGACCGACGAAAATTACAGTTTTAAACTTGTTGTCTGTGATTGAGGAAATTTGAATGAGGCATACTTAAAGCAGAATCACTCTTGTGCTAGAACCGTTACAAACTGCTTCAGTAAGTGCGATTCTTGAGTGTCAACAAGTTGTTCAATCAAGAAGTTCTGATTTCAGGCGTAAAATTTACCCTCTCTGGTCAAACTCTCACATCCCATTGCTTTGTTTTGTCCAACTCTTCCATTCACATGCGAAGGAAAGCGCCTGTCTAGCTTGCTATCCTAGTAGCACCATTATAACTTCAAGGTCACCGCAGATTAACCATCTGTGTTCTTCATAGTGACTATTTTCTAATAGTATCTTTATATTTTCATAAATTTCCTACAGGTGAACTCTGCGTTGTCTTTGTTTAGAAATACAACTTCGAGACTTCTCTTGGAGACTCAGTATAAAGTCTCCTCTGAGAAGGATCATCCAAACACGTTTCTTTTGTTTAGCAACACAACTTTGAGATTTCCTTGATGAGTCAATACAAAGTCTGCTCTGAGAAGGATCATCCATACACGTTTCTTTTGTTTAGAGACACAACTTTGAAATTCCCTTGGATGGGCAATATAAAGTCTCCTCTGAGAAGGATCATTCATGCACGTTTCTTTTGTTTATCAACACAACCAACGCCAATTTTTGTCTAAAAGTTCGTGTTATTGTGCATATCACTTGAAAACTCGCTCAGGTCGTAAAACGGTGAATAGAAAAACTAGCCCAGTTCTTTCATAAAAATAGACTTAACGCGTTTTGGGATCACATCTTCAATTGTATTATTCTTAATCAAAATATAATTGTATGCTACTCCGTATATAAGTTTCGAAAGTACAATATGGAAATCAAAAATAACTTCATAAATGAACATGTATGCGTGAATATTTTTATTTGCAAACCATATTTGTTCGCTGTCATTATTTTTATAATATATCTTACTAAGAAGATAATAAATAAATACGAATAATTATCTGGTGCAAATTACTTGATTTGAGACGCTGTCAGTAATCCATAACATTCATATCACAACATAACAGAGCTTTACAGAGTCCAAGATATATAGTTACTAACTGAGAGAATTTGTGCTCCACTCTGTATAAAAGTATTCAAAGCACGATATAAAATCGAAATTAACTTGAGAACTGAATATTTATGCCCGAGTGACGCTATTCAGAGACAGATAGTTGGCAGCCTTGTTATTCCACTCCCTCTTTCATCCCCTTTGCCTTCTTCTGTACCCTTGTTCTGCTCAGCTATTACAACCGCTAACTGCTGCGTTGAGGGTTGATAATTACAGAGTAGAGACAAGTCCTGCTTCAAATACAGCTCCGACCCTGAAGTTGGGTTTCTTAGCTGAAAGCTACCCCAACCCTTCTTCGGTTTAGTAAAGTAGAGCCTACAATAAATCAATTTGTCTTCGAATTTCTAACTTGTGAAAGGATTATGTTACTAGTCTGTGTGGCCACTTTGTGTGGTTCAATTACATAAGCTTCATCAACTCCTACGGTTTTGATATTTCAGTCGCTACATCTGCATTTGTTAGGAAAGTTATGGGTTCGAAGTAATATAAGATTAGTCTTACCTTCCGGCAGCACAAATTGTTTCTGTGTCTTTAGAAATACGAAGTTGGTAAAGATGACTTTCTCTTCTTAAATCTTTATGAAAATGAATAGTTGACTGGTTTAAGGGGACAGGTACAGCTTACAGCAGTAAAATTTTTGAAAAAATTCAACTTTTTTTTTTCCTCCATTTCTGTATCTTGTACAATAATGAAAATTAGTATGTGTAAAACACTGTCCTTCTGCTATATAAAAAAATACTTTTACGGTTTAAAAAATCAGTAATATAATTTTTTTCAAAATTCAAAATGGTGGCAGTTTACTGTGCAGTGATGAAACGTTTTCCTCATAACTCATAAACTTATTAACTTTTTCATGTTCCCTCCCTTTTATTTTATTGCTGAAACTCATGTTTACAATATAATGCTCTTTCAACTACATTCCTTAATAAACAATATATATTTTTATTTTTGTGTGATAAGAAAATACTGATATTTGACCATTTTTAAAAGTTATTTTATTTTTTATCAGACAATCTATCAAAGGAAAAGAAGTGATCTTACATCATATTGTAGATATGACATGCATAAATACACACAAAAAATGTCATCACAGAATATTTGATAGTTTTTTAGTTATGTGGGAAACGCTTAATCACTGCACAATGAACTGAATTTTGAAAAAAAAATGTAAATAACTTTTTAAATCGTAAAAATATTTTTTTATAAAGCAGAAGGACAGTGTTTTACACATACTAATTTTCATTATTGTACAAAATACAGTAATGGAGGAAAAAATGTTGAATAATCCAGAATTTTACTACTGTAAGCTGTACCTAACCCCTTAAGACTACGTCAGTTGAAGCCGATAACAGTAAAATCACAGTCTACTATATACAGTCGCGAAGCTCAATATGTAATAAAAAATGCAAACATGGGTAGTTGCCCACCACTAGGATCGCTACTATCGCCTCATCATCGCAGATCTCTCTCCTAGCAGACGACAAAATATGTTACACTTTCGTTGTCGTGTTCTTTTGGAAAAATTAACACCTTCCTTCCATTATTGAAATATTAAATGCATAAAGTTAATTTATTATTTTAATGAAGTATATTAAATTCCACCATAAACTCGAAGATACCTGCAAGAAATAAGTTAATATAATTTTTGTTTGTGTAAAACGAACTGAAATTTACTATAGTAGCTTCACTCATTCAAGATTATAGCGATAATTAACTATGAAACCAATAAATATTAATTTGCATTTCCCTTTACAACAATAATAATGGAAATATGAATTAATGGAGTAACTTACGTGTACCGGTACTTGTAGTGTAGGCTTACGTAGTTAACAAAGTGGGATGAGGTTAAGCAATAATAATCACCCCAGAATTGGAAATAAAACGTGATCAATAAATTTAAAAAACATAAAATTTACTCTGTCACACGTTAAAAGTGTTAAAATTGTTTAAAAAGGTATTTACCTTCGACAGACGGCCCGTTTCGACGCTATTTGTCGTCGTCTTCAGTGTCTCTTGAGTGGTTCAAGAGACACTGAAGACGACGACAAATAGCGTCGAAACGGGCCGTCTGTCGAAGGTAAATACCTTTTTAAACAATTTTAACACTTTTAACGTGTGACAGAGTAAATTTTATGTTTTTAACAAAGTGTTAACGTGAACTTTAATCAATGAATAAATTTTATTGTAACATACTTTTTCTGCGTCTCTAGTAAAGCAACAAATAAAAATAACAACAAAATTAACAGCTATAATTAAAAACATGTCCTTTGAAAAAGAAGTAGGCCTAAGCAATAATAATCCCACCAGAATTGAAAATAAAACGTGATCAATAAATTTTATTAAAACAAACTTAATTTTTCTACGTCTTTAGTAAAATAACACATAAAAATAATAACAAAATTAATAGCTACAATTGAAAATATATCCTCTGAAAAAAAAAAAGTAGACTAACCTTTATTTCTCTGGAAATTTAGCAGCCCAAGTGACAGAACTTTAACCGGTATCTAATGTCCTTTCGGTTAGACTGAAACATTTAATTGGGAAATTTAAGGACATAATGTATTCTAACAGTCTCAAAGATCTATAAAAAGTAAGAGTTTTGTTTCTGCACAGCATTCTTGTGGAAACCCAGGAACCTTTCTGAACCTTTCGGAAATCGGAAAAAGGATAACTCTGGCCTCTTTCTCTTATTGTTGCTACAATTTATAGTACTACAAACGTTTCCTCCTTGTCCCATATTATTATTCCAATTATTATATTTGAGCCATTAACATTTTCATTAAAACCAATAATGAACATTTCACAAGCATGAATGTGAAATACGCAACGAGCTAGCACTCGATAGAAATACGACACAGTCCAAAGTCGACCATGGACAGTCTATTGTTTCTAGTTGCTAACCGCTTGGAGCGCTTTATCACGAGATTTGCAAAAAAACACCTTAAGCTTCGCGACTGTATATAGTAGACTGTGGTAAAATTATGTACTTCAAATGTAGCTCAAAGTTCTCGCTGAACATAATAGGCTATCGTGAGTTTACAAGCAAAGCTCATTAAGTCAAAAACAGTCCACCGCTGTGGAGTAATGGTCAGCGCGTCTGGTCATGAAACGAACGTGCCCAGGTTCAAATCCTGGTTGGGACGACAAGTTACGTGGTTGGGGTTTTTCCGGGGTTTTCCCCTCAACCAATTGAATCAGAATTGCTGGGTAACTTTCAGCGTTGGACCTTGGGCTCATTTCACCATCATTAATTATTCACATATCATCGTCATCCATATAATAGCCCGGATTAAGTTCACGGTGAGGTATGCTGTACTTGTACAAGAACGCGGCGGTTCGACTACCTAATCATTCACAGAATAGGAGTGGTAAGCACAATAAGCCTCAGGCTGCAGTGTAAGCCTTCGGGTCCCTCATCCCTACAAGAGAAAAAGAAAAGTAAAAAATATTACTTCTGAGAAAAAGACGTAGCCTATGTAATGTACATTCTTAGAAAAAAGTTTTGTCGTACAGATAGGCTAACAATCTTAGAAAAAAGTTTTTTCGCACAGATAAGCTATTTTATAAGTTCCAGAAAGGAGATAGTGCGCATTATCAGAGGACGTGTAACCTGACTCACAAGAGAAGTAGGTAATAAAGTTACTTTTGTTTCGTTTTATGTCTGATCATGCGCACTGCCTCCTTTCTGGAACTTGTAAAAGTATCTTTGCGACAAAAATTTTTCCCAAGACTGTACATAATGTACGTGTATAAACTTAGAATTCGAAAACGAAATACACTTAAAGAGAAACAATTTAAGTACTAAAAGTAATATTTTGAGGGATTCAGTTTTGTCAAGAACTTTCAAACGCCCTTTTCATAGAAGTAATATTTTTTACTTAATGTGTTTTGCTTGTAAACCGACTGTATTTTCTTGTGTACAAAGTATTTGTTGTGTCTTTATAAGGATTATTTTAATTCGGGCAAATCGCAATATAGCGAACGTAGAAGCTCCGCCCACGATCCCTTCCACTTTCCCCTACTAGCTCACCAGACACTCTACGTGATAGGCTAGTCTTGTGTCGAATGCACATTTCATGTGGGTGGGGATAACTTACCCTACTGGCGTTCGCTATATTGCGATTTATCCTTTAATTCAATATTCTTACAATTAACTTTTAATTCAATAATGGATTGCATATCTTAATAGACCTAACAGATAATAAAATAGCTACTACCATTAATGTAACGCTTTTATGTAACAATATGATGTAGTACAGTAAATTGGATTTATTTTATCTTTTTAGTTGTTAATGTAAATATATGTGCATCTTATTATTCCACTGTTTTTGAAGTGGATACATCTTATTATCTCAAGAAGTTTAACCTATTACCAAAGAGTGAAAGCTGACTTCGATAACTGAAGGATAAAAACGCATAAGAATAATTACTTCCAAGTCACTCGCATGAGCAGGGATCGTCTGCCATACTTGGTTCTTTGACGCTGAGTAACGCGCATGGTCTCCACCCCTAGTACTTTTTAAAAATACTGGCAGTTACAGTTCGAGACTGAATAGGTTCTTTAGAAGGTTGTTGAAATTTAAAAAAATAGTACTTACTTACAAATGGCTTTTAAGGAACCCGGAGGTTCACTGCTGCCTTCACATAATCCAGTCTCTATCATCATATCCCACCTCCCTTAAATCCATTTTAATATCCTCCCATCTACGTCTCGGCCTCCCCAAAGATCTTTTTCCCTCCAGCCTCCCAACTAACACTCTATATGCATTTCTGGATTCGCCCATACGTGCTACATGCCCTGCCTATCTCACACGTCTGGATTTAATGTTCCTTATTATGTTAAGTGAAGAATACAGTGCGTGCAGTTCTGCGTTGTGTAACTTTCTCCATTCTCCTGTAACTTCATCCCTCTTAGCCCCAAATATTTTCCTAAGAACCTCATTCTCAAACACCTTTAATCTCTGTTCGTCTCTCAAAGTGAGAGTCCAAGTTTCACAACCATACAGAACAACCGGTAATATAACTGTTTTATAAATTCTAACTTTCAGATTTTTTGACAGCAGACTAGATGACAAAAGCGTCTCAACCGAATAATAACAGCCATTTCCCATATGTATTCTGCGTTTAATTTCCTTCCGAGTTCCTTTATATTTGTTACTGTTGCTCCAAGTTATTTGAATTTTTATACCTCTTTGAAAGATAAATCTCCAATTTTTACATTTCCATTTCGTAGAAAATTCTGGTCACGAGACATAATCATATACTTCGTCTTTTCGGGGTTTACTTCCAAACCTATCGCTTTATTTGCTTCAAGCAAAATTTCCGTGTTTTCCCTAATAGTTTGTGGATTTTCTCCTAACATATTCACGTCATCGGCATAGACAATTAAAAAAAATATATATAGTATGAAGAAAAAACTCATTTAAGGGAGGGGGTACACCATTGACCTTAAAAAATTTAGTGAAATTCATCTTTTTTTATATTTCAGCTATTATAGAAGCTAAATGAACAAAACTTGTCATGCTTAATATAAAGACATTGTACTTTATAAAACACTATTCAGAATATTATAATAGCTAATAGTTACCTGTAAAAATAATATCAAAATTTGCATATATTTTTGCAACGTAATGCATTTTCATAATAAAATATACAATTAATTAAATATCTGCTTGATTCTTTTACCGGAATATTTTAAAGACCTACATCAACAACATAGTCTAGGATCTTTAACATATTACAATTCTTCAATAAATATTTTTTTCTTCTTAGTCGTTACCTTCAATATTGAATTTTCTAAAAATTTTTATCAAGAAAAAATTATATATAACTAGTTATTTAACGTAAGTAATACCTTTGCCTACTTCTTTTCCTTGATTGTACCTTTGGCTGACTCTTCATTTTTACCTCTTCTCCCGTCTAGACATGCCGAACAGAGTACAAACTATAGTCGGGTAATACTCAACGTATTTTTATGTTGGTTATATAACGACGCTGTATCAACTGTTAGGTTATTTAGTGTCGATGAGACTGATGATAGGGAGATGGTATTTGACGAGATGAGGCCGAGGATTTGCCATAGATTACCTGACATTTACCTGGCATGGAGAAAACCTCAGAAAAAACGGAACCAGGTAATCAGCCCAAGCAGAAATCGAACCTGCGCCCGAGCGGAACTTCAGATCGGCTGTCATGCGCCTTAACCGACTTAGTCACGCCGGTGGCTCAACGTATTTTGCAACCGCTACCGAAGCATAGTAATTACGCCTATTAAATTGTTTTTTTATTTTCATGTTCAATGTTACGTTTATATTTCTAAATGCAAAATAAAATGTGCTTTAATAAGCTGTTTTTTTTTATTCTGCAAATCATCTCGAGACTCCCTTCACCTCTTTACACAACGGACTAGGGGCCCGAGACTCACACTTTGGGAACTACTGTATTAGATACACTCAATAATACATTAGTTTCCTATTCCAAACAACATTCTCTCACTCTCAGAGTATAGATACTTAATGCCCTAACATTTAGTGTATGTACCGATTTCGTGAGGTGATAGATGCTGTCGAGACTAGTAATTTATTTAGAATAAATCCAGCTCTGAAAATGTCACCTTCCTTCTCTAGCTAATGCCAAAATTGACGAGACAGTGCCCCTTTAAATATGCAATACGCTAAACACGTACCCTGCTCTAACTTTAGGAGGGCACTTTATTCTTATAAGGTAATAGAGCATGTCACGTCAACAAGAACGTCAATGTTGTGACATTTGTTTTCGTTTTGCTACTAAAGGTTCGTTGTATGTAGCTTTCCGCACCTGATTATTCATAATCAAAGACTGTGTAGGATACTAGCAAGTCAGACGTCATTTGAAGCAGGCGTACACTTAAAGTAAACAATATAGGCCTATATATTAGGACCTTTTCTACCCATTGTGATCTTATCTTCCTACTAGTGTGTGTGCAGTTTTACTACTATTTCTCATTTCCTTCTTCTCTCTGCATTTATTTCTTGTATAAGTCTATTTTCATTCTGGTGGTGTGGTAGAGAAAGCCTGATGATCTTAACTGCGTCAGATTAAATAAATAAAATAAAGAGGCACTGTATTGTGGCTTTACGAGGGCTGGGTCCATACTAGAGTCCTGCATAACCGGTTACGAAAGATATAAAAGACAGATTGCTACCGAACGCCTGACGCTATAGACAGTATGCGAAGCTCTTCCGTCTCGCGTAGAAGTCCAATGTTCGGTTTAACGAATGTCCGAGTCTCACTCGGTTGGACGCCTCTGGATCATGAAAGACAGATAATATTGAGCCATCCAGGATTTCCAAGAATCGTTGCAAGGACGCGATTATCATCGTGTACCTTTCAAATAATATTTCCTCCTCTCTCCTCATTGATTGAAGCACGCATCATGAAACTACTATCATTAAACTTGAGAGTACTTTCATTTTTGTCAATAATTTATCTCTCTAAAAACGATTTATTAGAGAAATAATAATAGGCTATATTAACAATTACTCTTTCAGAGGTAGCCTATGTATTTTGAGTTTAAAGTATGAACGTTACAATAGTAAGTGGTACATATTTGCTCTTCTGTTTTGTAAGTAATTGTTGTTTACATGTCAAATTTCAGCCATGCATTACGCTTATTTCCTTTGTTGTTATAGGTGTCCATTAGTTTATTTATATATTAGTTATGAAGATAAATGTACCAAAGTGTCCAATCAATTAAAACCCTATTTGAAGCTAACTTACTTATGTCTTTTAAGGAACCCGGAGGTTCATTGCCGCCCTCACATAAGCCCGCCATCGGTCCCTATCCTGTGCAAGATTAATCCAGTCTCTATCGTCATATCCCACTTCCCTCAAATCCATTTTAATATTATTCTCCCATATACGTCTCGACCTTGTAAAAGGTCTTTTTCCCTCCGGCCTTCCAACTAACACTCTATATGCATTTCTGGATTCGCCCATACGTACTACATGCCCTGCCCATTTCAAACGTCTGGATTTAATGTTCCTAATTATGTCAGGTGAAGAATACAATGCGTGCAGTTCTGTGTTGTGTAACTTTCTCCATTCTCCTGTAACTTCATCCCTCTTAGCCCCAAATTTTTTCCAAAGAATTTCAAGCTGACCTCTTTTTTTTTAATAAGGTAAAGTAACTTTCCTTCAATTACTCCATTTGTGTAGTTACAAAATGTCATCAGAGTTCCTGTATGGTGAAATGCGCTTGGTATTCTGTCCTCTATATCTGTGGTTCTGTCTAGCCAGGCGCAACCGCTTCAAGGCCGGATATTCGAACGAATGTCCAGCCTCGCCAGTCGATCTGCAACCGATCGAATATAAACCGGTTGTAAGCGCTGTTCTGCAGCACTCTAGTCCATACACTTGAGCATGCTTTACCCTATTTTGCGCCCTATATATGCGATGATTGTCCAAGTCCGACAGGTGGCCTAAGTAGCATTCTTCAATCCGACGCTGACAGGAGGGTCATTGTCCCAGTCCCTGATAAGAGTCAGGTTTCATTTAGCGGACTAGACTAGACGCCAGTTCGGAAGGCGGTCGGCTGCTAGCGTTTGCGTCGAGAGAGACAGATTGTGAGAGAAAGGCAATATACAGCATTGCCACATCGTACTTGACGCGCGCGCGCAATACAAGTAGCTGAGGAGAGAACTTCAATTTTAAAAAGACAATAATGACCTTAGCCGTTGATTACTGCAAGCATGACAAACCTGTTATCAGAACATTATCAAATCTTACGTTCTATTAATAATGCTTATGCCAAGTTTTAAGATTTTTATGTGCGGTATTATTATTATTGTTATTATTATTATTATTATTATTATTATTATTATGTTATCACACAATTTTAATACGAAATGTATACGGTGTATTACTAGAAAAAATGATACACTATTTGAGTAGAAATTGTATTTAGGTCTATTTCTAGGCGCAAATTATTTTAGCTAGTTAAATACCCTAAAACAATAACTTCGAGTACCATGTTATATTGTCACATTTCGGTCACATTTAATATAAATTAGGATTTAATAAATATTCAGTACCTGGTTTTAATCGAAGTCGCTGATTCCCTCATCAGTCCCGTCAGATTCTTCAGAGTCGGATTCTCGAAGGTACATATTATCTAATACTGAACGTCGCAGCACAATTTTATTAAAATCATTTAATTCAGAGACGGTTTTTTCACGATGAGGATGTTTTCCAGGAGAACGAAACATGGCAGTTCCGCTCACATTAAAAGATTTGTTTCCTTCACTAACAATTCTTTGCCCTGTTCGCAAACTCACACCACATGCTTCTGCAGTCGTCTCCTGCGCGTTGGCAACGTTGCGGCCAGCACCATGATGCCCGGCAGAGTTCTGCTCGTTAATGTTTTTAAAATAATTATACGCCTTAAACCCTATTTCCCGCGTCTACCTGTGCAGCACTTGTCTTTTTATATTATCTCCTTACATTTATTTATCTTACACATACACAGTATATGTTAGTTTTACTTATTCGATGTTTAAAACACTCACACGTGAACAAAGTAACTCGAGAAGCGCTTGTTACTGACTGCCATACAGGCTACGGCGCTTCTAGTAGCCGTCCGCCTTCCGAATTGCCGTCTAGTCTAGTAGCCTAATAAGTCCCAGAGACCCTGAGTCCCAAGTCCTTCCTGATCAGCCGACGCTGACAAGTGGGTCATCCTGCCTCAGCCTCTGGGATAGAGTCAGATCTCTTCACATACGAATAGCCTGATAAGCATCAGGGTGCTGGAACCTCAAGCCTTTACCCAGTGAACTTTTTTCTATTGCAGATCATAGATGAAGTAATGGAGAGTGTTGGCGGAATGATAGAAGGAAACGAGAATACCTTGAGAAAAAACCCTCTCCATCACAAATTGCACCATGACCTGGCCGGGGATTGATATTTCCGGTTATAATTTTAATACTAATAACTATATAATTTATTTATTTCTACCTAACTTCTGACATGAAGTCGAGACGAAATGAAATTTTATTTAAATTTTTTTATTTAAATTTAAATATACAGAATAAAGAAATATAATTACAAAAACAAACAAGAGAAATAGAAATAAAATAATACAAGCAATATAAAAAGAAGATACAGTAGTATTAACAAAATTTGAGACCGAATGAGCAGCGCTCGTAAATTGAAATGACGTTTCAAATACGGCCCATGAGACTGTTAAATAGATAGGCAGACGGGCGGTATGACGAAAACAAAAATTTTTAAAGAATGATAATAGTGCAGATTTTCTTTCAATTAATATTAATATTAAATAAATACCTGCTGTGTACAAAGTTACTACCGATTTTTATTCATATATACTACCCCATGTGCAAGGATGATGATGATGATGATGATGATGTTGATCACTTATAATTATTAGTCTATTATTATTATTATTATTATTATTATTATTATTATTATTATTATTATTATTATTATTATTATTTGAAGCTGTTGTTAAGTGTGAGTAGAAACTGTGTATTTTTAATACTTATAGTAGAGCCCGGATGTTTAGCAAAATGCCTTTGTTTCTGGGTGGAAGTAAATCATTATTTTCATAGATATAAATGTGATTTGGAGTTAGTCAAAGTGATAGAACCGATTTTTATTTCGCCTAATTGCTTTTTTAGATGTTTATTACTAATAAATGCCTTTTCTTTTCATTTTAATGCAAATTTTCTTGTTTATTTGCAATTTTCTAATTAATTGTAACGTAATGTGTATGAAATTTAAATATTTGAAACGATGACTAACATTACTAACAATAGTAAATGAAGGTAAAGCAGACCAGAAGTAATTTATTCGGTGCTTAATCTGCTAATAATCTTGCTTTAGTACTATTGGTGTAATATCAATAATGATCGACAATCCACAGTTACAAATATAATATTGTCATGTCTTCACGATACCAACAATCAGCTTTATAATTTTAAATATTAAGCTCGTTCTCATAGAAGTTGTCACGTATCATTTTCAATTTATTGTTTACTTTCATATTTTCAAATCTTACAGTTACAAATTTTGTGCTATGTATGTTTATTATTGTAGGAGAAAGAAATTTGAGTGAGGAACAGTCAGTTATTTTCGGGTGACAGAAGGTAATATGATCGGTTAGCTAGAATGCCTAAATTCAGTAAACCATTGAAAAGTAAACTTTATGCTTACCTAAGTGAATTTGGTGCCTATGTGTTTTCAACCGATGAAACCGTTTTGTTATGTAAGGTTTGTGAAAAGACAGTTAATCACGAAAAAAAAAGTCTTTTATAAGTCAAAATGTTTCACCTACGAAGTAAATATGTCAGTTATGTTGATAAAATTTAAATTTATTGCTAAATATATATTATGCCTTTTTAAAATGTATAATGACTTTTTAAAAGATTATTGTGCCTTTTTTTTTTACGTTTTATTGCCTTTTTTCCTGCCTATTTTAGCTGTTATAAATGCCTATACATCCGGGCTCTAGTTATGATTATGGTTCGTTTATGTAACCATGTTGCTGAAACAAAGGAATAAATAAGACTTCTTGGATTCAAAATCTTGCGTAACTTGCGACACACTCGGTAGCCTACATAGGCCTATGTAATATCTTCAGGATCGATATGCTTTTCCATCATACTTTGTATAATGATAGAATGAAGGATAACTACACGTATTTAGCTTCTCTAGATTGTATATTATAGATGATCTGACAGTTCGCATTTGAACTTTGGGAAAGTTCAACTTCAAATAAGCTATTTAGGAATTTAGATACCCACGTGAAGTGTGTGAAAGAAGAAATCAATATCCGAAAACGGGAAGCAAGAACATGGTATTACTCGGCATAGAATGTTCAAGAAAATTGACAGTGTAGCCTATGCGAATGGATTGTTCATATTCTGAGATTAGGTACAGGCCTTATAGAAGTTTCATTAAAATGAAGAAATGTAATGAAATTTTATATGACCTTTTTCATAATAAAAAATTTCTGAACTAATAAGTCTTCAAACTAACATAACTTCAACTGTAGTTTGAAATGTTATATGGTTTATCTCTATCATACTTTCACATCATCATACTACTTTTGACTAATAAAACAGTACAGAACGACGTGTTTCAAGCAATCATAGCTTCTTATCCTACAATTTGTATCACCTCCCTAGCATTTATTTGTTTTTATCACCTCCCTAGCATTTGTTTCTTTGTTTGCCAACATTGTACTTTAAATAATTGTACATTTTAAAATTATTCATGTTTATTTCATAATACTTAACTAAAACTTTTAGGCCACCGGCGTGGGGTAGTCGGTTAAGGCGCTTTCCTGCCAGTATGAAGTTGCGCTCGGGCGCGGGTTCGATCCCCGCTTGGGCTGATTACTTGGTTGGGTTTTTTTCCGAGGTTTTTTCCAACCGCAAGGTGAATGCTAGGTAATCTGTGGCGAATCATCTGCCTCATTTCGCCAAATACCATATCGCTATCACCAATCTCATCGACGCTAAATAACCTAGTAGTTGATACATAACCAAATAAAAAAACTAAAACTTTTCGGTCATTTATCTTGTTTATCTTATTTAAGTTATGTTATAGCTTCTGCTGTATGTGATTATCAGGGTTCGGCCTAGGGACACAGAGTAACCATTATGAGGTTTAGAGTCCACGGAGTATAAATGACGTCATGACCCGTGTGGAGGGATGACTGCAAGAGCCCAGGTGGGTCCGTAATGTGCATTACCGTTGTGTGTATTGCTGCTTGGCTGCGGTACGTGTAACAGGCTTCGGCGTAGGGACACCTGATTGAAGGTTACAACTCACGTTAATACTTTAATGGTAGACATTTATTGTCTACACTTGGAATGTACTGTATATACTGCATCCATACAGGGTGAAATATATTTTGTGCCGTACTGTGACGGACTGTTTACATGTTGAGTCACGAAATAATGGCGCATTCCATCTACCACTCCACTCGACCAACATGATACTATCGTCTGAGCGTTCTAAACTTCATGCGTTTCTGTGCCCAGGACCGAAGCCTGGTGATTATGGGTAGTCACGAATCAGAGATTATTTAATATAACATATTGATAATAGAAGTGGAATGCAACTATTTTAATAAAAATGAAACTGAATCAACGAAACCTTCTTGACTAGCGATCGTTCATAGAGTTCAATGAAGATTACATATTAGGCACAACTGGTAACAAGAGAACAGTTCATCATAACACCGAATGCCATCATCAAGACAGTTTAGTATTTTAGTAAGGCAATTAATATTTTAGTGTTTAAGAGTACTTTATTTCTTCTGATCGTTATATACTTTCTTCTAATCGTGTAATAGTCAATTAAATCCCACTCGAGTTTGGTTTTCTCCAGAGAAATCAAAACCTCTAATGAGATTACTGTAGATAAAAGGGATTCATGATTTTTCTAAGAGTAAATAATAATAATAATAATAATAATAATAATAATAAATAATTAATAATAATCTCTTTATTATTTATATGAACCGAATAATTAAAGAGTGGAAGCAAACTCGCCATTGATATATACAAATTAACAGACACTTTAAATTGGATTCAGTTCTCTTTGCAGATGATTTGGTATTGTTAGCACTTTCAGAAGACGACCTCCAAAGGTCAATGTATAATTTGCAGCAAGTAGCAGCCACATACAATATGGAAATTTCAATACATAAAACAAAAATTTATGGCATCCTGTGGGAAATACCCAATACAAAGAAACACTTGTCTCTATAATAAAATATTAGAAAGATGTAATAGTTTCTCATATTTAGGTTACAATTTTTCCATTTTTGAAGAATTGGACATATCACAGAAAATTAATAAATACACAAGAGCTATGGACATTATAAATAGTGTGATGAAACCGTCCTTGGTTCAGAAATACACCCGCATACGTCTCTACAACACATTGGCACGACCGATGCTCAGCTATGGCAGCGAAGCATGGACACTGGGGAAAGCAGATAAAAGCAGAGTAACGGCTTGTGAAATGCGATTCATGCGAAGAACAGCGGACTATACTAAATGGGATCTGAAAAGAAATTGTGAAATTTTTAAGGAACTAAAAACTCAACCAGTTTTAGATTACATTGTTTAATATCAGTCTAATTGGAAACACCATTTGGAAATAATGAGTAATAGTAGACTCCCAAAGGCAATTTATAATTATGTACCACATGGCCAAAGATCTGTGGGTCGTCCTGTTAAGAGATGGTGTGAAAATTTTATGTGAGACCGTAACAGGCCTTGTGGCCTAACACTTGTCAGGCAGAAGAAACAGAAGATAATAATAATAATAATAATAATAATAATAATAATAATAATAATAATAAATAATAATAATATGGTAATAATGTAATAAACTGTAATGTATCCATCGAATAATAGGTTTAGTGGCCTATTAGTTCTCCTTACTTCTTATGTATGGGCAACCCACAGATATTCTCCCTCTGAGAATATCGCATCTCTGTTTTGATATGCTAATATGATCCATTCTATTGATGTATTGCAGCCAATATTTTCATATATTAAAGGACGTATTCCTCTATGAATGTTATTTTAAGTGATTTAGCTGTGCCTTCATTTTGTTTCAAATCTGGACTCAGTATCCAATAGCTCTTCATATCAATTTTATATCAGGTGTCTTTATAGGTCTACGTCTTTCATCTGGAATGTGACTGATCCATGCTTCACAACCATAACATTAGATTTTTTATGTTGTGAAGACTGTATACGTTTTGAGAAACTTTGAGTTGGAAATAGACAGTTTTTTTATCACCTGCAACTTTTCGGTTATCTAGCTATTACTAAACATCAAGAAGTCGAATAAAATTTTGCAATTAGAAAAAAACATAGCAAGCTAGACTTTTTGAATAGAAAAGCATAATTGGCTGTAAGTAAAAGCACAAAAATATACAGAAATGATTCAGCATCTTGAAAGTCAAAGAACAAGAATGGAACAACACAGGGAGATTCATGAAGTTTCCCCCGTTTATGGAGGTCATTCCTGAGTTTATTTGGAACAAAAAATGTAAATAAATTAATGGCTCACATACATTCTGTATACCAGGGCTGGCAAGGAATACTCTCCGCTTGGCAATACGAAACTGGAGCTTGCCCGTATGGGAACATAGCTTAGTAGTTGAGGTATTTGCAGTACTGTGCGGTGATGTGCACTACAGCTGTACAGTAAGTTGTGCTGTACATTAGGGGCGCGGCGGTGGAAGGCTATGCTTATTTCTTATCAGCAGCATTAGGAACTTCGTACCGATTTCGTTATTCAGGGTGCGAGCAGCCAGGAAATGGGCATACAAAAGGACGACCTGCACGACCAACGGCCGCCTTGGAGTGGATCATATTCATGTTAAGAACCCTTACTGCATGCAGCAGGGCCACATCGGCAGTATGGAAGACTTTTGAATGACAACATATTGTTCTACTGCAAAAGTGAGCGAGAATCATTCTCTGTATAAACAGCGTAAGTTTCCTAGCACTGTGTGTATGTGTGTGTGTGTATATATATGTACGTACGTACGTATGTATGTATGTATGTATGTATGTATGTATGTATGTATGTATGTATGTATGTATGTATGTATGTATGTATGTATGTATGTTCAGTTTGTTTCACTCTTTGGTTTTTACTTAGTAAACGTTTCAAGATATTTACGAAATACATTATTTTATTATTAACGTACTGTTTGGCATCATTTCAGTAAATGTTACGCCCTGTCTTATATTTTATGCTCGACCATCCCGAAATGTAGTAATTATACGCCTGGTATCAGTCCTTTAATGCATGTCATTAACGTGCACCTATTCATTAAAGTTCAGGTTTTCGATTATTCTCGGATATACAATCGAAAGACAACTAGCAAAATGTCATGTAGGCTGTAAATCCAATACTGCCGCAGAAGGTTATGTTCTGTTACTATAATAATTAGCGTTAATTGTAAATAATATTCAAATAAATTCAATTTATCATCTCGTTTTTCAATGTCGAATTCAATTTCAAGGCTATATCAAGTTTAACGAGATTACATCAAGGTCGTCGACATTCGTTTCGGGGAAAAAATCAATACTTTCGCGTCTGCGCACACCTCACAATTCACGAGATTGCACAAAGTCTGTTCCCTTCCCATTCGCATAAGATAACGTGAAAGTTATGAATAATTTCAAGTTAGAAATATGGTCGAGCATAAAAAGTCACATGAAACTTGCCTATAATGGTAATTAAGACGCTCGTATGAAAATTATGAAACTCGCTTGCGCTCGTTTCATAAACATCCTCGCGTCTTAATTACTATCATTATAGGCTCGTTGCATAATGTACTATTATACGTGTAATAATGATGTAAATATTTAAAGAGAAATATTGTATCAATGTCAGTCTATATGTATGTAACTATTTGTATAGTTGTACATAAACATAATTATGTAACTAGCTGTGCATTTACGAATGCCCCATAGGTCTTTTTTTTTTTTTTTTTTTCGGAAACTGGAATATATTGCCTTGACGACGAGTTTGTTCATATTTTAAGATTTTTAAGGGCATACTTGCATACATATTTCGTAGGTTTTTAGGGCATAATCTTCCTGGCCCTAATTATTATTGAATATCCGAATTATAGTACAATAGTCATATTGTTCAGAACTATGCTAGAATTATAGTTAGAACTGAAATGCATAACAACTTATTAACTACAGTCATTTCGTACAACAATGATCCTGGAACACAACTATGGTCCACGATATAACCATTCAAAGAACATTGTAGAAGTACCATATACCGTCCATACAGTAGATAGCTGCAGTGACTTGACTTATAACTTCACTTCAGTACAGCAAAAATGTGGATAAACAAGGAGAAATTACGGTACTTAATCTGCAAATGATGGATGAATTCAAGGTCGGCCTGGGTAGTGTAATCGGTATAGCGCTGGCCTTCTGTGCTCGAGGTTGCCCAGGTCGATGGCATTTAAGTGTATTTAAATGTGACAGGCCCAGGTCGATTGCATTTAAGTGTATTTAAATGTGACAGGCCCATGTCAGTATATTTACTGTCGTGTAAAATAACTCCTGCGGGACAAAATTCCTTCACACCGGCGACGCTGATATAACCTCTGCAGTTGCGAGCGTCGTTAAATGAACCATAATTTAATTTTTTTTAGATGAATTCAAAAGTATGTGCTCCAATTCTATTATTATTATTATTATTATTATTATTATTATTATTATTATTATTATTATTATTAATCTAATGATCCAGACTATTGGAACTCAGCCATCAGTCTTCTAGCTTTCCAATATATTTGTCCATTCTTCCCGTTCCAGAGTGCCAAAGTATAAAAATTGGTGCCCCTACAAAACGGTTATAATACAGCTCAAAATGATGTTGCAGGAGGAATGTCTCAAACTAAGAAGACAGAAGTGCTTCAATTCTGTGTAGCAACACTTATTTTAGAATAACGTTGCTTGTTAATTCTGTATACGACGTTGTAATAGAGGAAATGTAGTTCGAATAAAATATCATTTGAATTATACAACAGGACACTAGGAAAGTACGTATTTGATTTTATATGTAAAAACTGAGACGATTCTTCCGACGCCGGTGTGGAATCCGGTGTGGTTTAGTGGATAAAGCGTCAGCATGTAGAGCTGAAAACCCGGGTTCAAATCCCGGCGCCAGAGAGAATTTTTCTCTGTTCCATTACTCTTTCATCGTATGATGACGCAGAATATCTGCATGGAAATATCATATGTACTTCGGTACATTAAAATAATATATATAATTCTTATAAGCAGTTGCAAATTTAATATTCATGACGTCTGGGCTAAATTTTCTAATTGTAATACAGTAGTGACTGTCACTACATTTCAGTAATGGTGGAACCAGATTGTCATAGAAACGTAATGTATTCTGTAACAGATTGCCCTAATGCAATATGTCCAGCACAGAAATTGAATACAAACCCTTTCATGGGAATCTTTCAACTAATCGAGGTTGAAGTGATATGTTTGTCGGTGGGAAATCTATGCACCTCAGGTGGTTACTGATTCGAAAATACAATTAATTAATTTTTCGCTATGGTTCATTGAACATCAAATATTTGGCTTCACGCGTCTTCCCCAGGAGACACTTGTTGTAGCTGGTATTGTGCTTTCAGCAGGCAGGGGAAGCCCACGACTGGTGAATGAAATATCAATAACATCACTCATACATGACCCTTCCATTGAATATCAACCTTGTGTTTGGCTATAACACGACCGTTTCCAACAGCTGACGTCAAGTGTGAGATAAGTATAAAAATAGTGAAGTTGGCATATGAAATGGATGACCTATCGTATTAGTTCAGACGCTTGCGTTTGAGATTCCTACTCGAGAGCTTCCGGGTTTAAACACCGGGATCGGTTTTTTTTTTTCGTGGTTCCTTCAATTTATATACTTAGAGGTGTGATCTTATGGTGATTATTTTACCCTAATTTCGGCGATTAAAATGATTTAATTTCGATGAATATTTCGTAAAAAAAACAAGCAATTTGCTCATATTTCGCACACTAAAAAACTAATAAAATAATATTTTTTAATGATTATTGAAACAATTCCTTTGAAATTGACAGTTTTTTGCTAATAGTGGCGGGTACTTGATTTAGTTTACGTCATTTACCCATATGAAGGCAGTTAATATGTGGACCAATTTACCGTCAGAGCCGTTGCCCAGGGTGCACTGTAGGAGGCTGGTCTACGATACACCCGCGATAAGATAATATGAGGCGTTCCGTAAGAGAAGGGCGAACCCGCCAAATGTACCTTTAGAGATAATCGATGTTCAAAGTATTTTACCTGTAAACAAGATAAGGGCGAAGTCGCCAAAGACACGTCTGTAAATAATGACAATTACTTTGTACACTAGAAAACGAATACCTTTATTGAAAATTGCAATTAAATTTCCAATTTAATATTCCAAATTAATAGTGATCATTGAAGACATTATGAATTCATCAATATTATGGGAATAATTTGAAAACAGTATATTAGAAAAAGCAAAGGGCGTAGAATGAGCTCAATAGTGGCAGACATTAATAATAATAATAATAATAATAATAATAATAATAATAATAATAATAATAATAATAATAATAATAATAAATAAAACCACTTAATCGCACTGTGCTGTGACATTTACAAAGTGTCTGAAATTATTAATAAACAAAAACAAGTAGATGCCTGTCATGTTATTATCCTTGCTATCAACAGTGGATCTCACTTGTTCTGGGAACAGAGGTGCTAATAATCCATTATATCATCTTCATGAAGATGTTCCTCTGAGTCGGTCACTGCTACTTGCACGTTTTGTTTGCTGATCACGTCATCCAGGAACGTTCTGTGGCACATAGATAAGGAGAGCTTTCAGATATCAGAAGTGAACTTTATTGGCGTGGCATTGTACCTCTTTGGCAAAACCAGCTGAGAAAGTTCGCCCTGTTCTTAATGCGACATCTGTTCACATCACACTGGTTACGAGCTTGTAAATATAGGCATTCTGTAGGTCATAATCACCCAACTCCCAGAAATTACGAAATACAGGTTGTATTTTCTCCATACCTAATGCGTTGAAGCACCCACAAGTACATGGCGGGCCTATACCGCGAGCTTGCACATGTCGAGATGTTTTCGTACTAATGTACGATTCACCTTTGTTCCTTTTAATCTTTGCTTGTACGTTTATCCAATTTTCGACATGTCTCTGACGTTTCCTACAATAACAAGATATGCCTGGTTGATTACACTGGCCAACAAAAAAAAAATTTTTTGAATGTTTCTTGCACTTCATGAGTCAATTCTTACTAATTTTGGGTTGAGAAAAACGAATATGACAATGACAAAATTTTCTTAGCTCTAGTATCTGTGATACACAATAGGTGGAAGTATTTCAGTTTGACGGATTAAGAGAAAACGATACATTTTAATTACATATGCCAACAACATTGAAAGTGCATTTAATTTTTTTTAAATGGTAGTTACATTCTGAGAGTTCTAAATTTATGGAAGAATACCTGGCAGATGGTTGGGTCTGAAGAGAATCATGTGTCGCTTCATGAGATCGTCGTCTTTTAGCTTGCCTCTTGTAAGTGAGCATCCCTACGCAAAGACCAGCAGTAATCCGCAAGCATTGTTTCATTCCAACGGCCCTGATATCTTTGTTCCATAACAGAAATATCGTGATGGAACCTTCCTCCGTGTTCATCACTGAAAGCTCCACAACTAGGAGGGAAAAAGTCTAGGTGGGAGTGGAGAAAATGGATTTTAAGGGACATTTTGCATCCGAGTTGATGGTATTTTTGCAGGAGCACTGTCACCAACTAAGTGTAGTTATCATCTCTTTTGTTGCCTAAAAATCCATGAATAACTCCCTTGAAGGCTTCCCAAACTTCCTTTCTTTTCCCCGGCAAAACTTGGTCAAATGCAGGATCCTTTACAAGTTCTCGAATTTGTTGCCCGACAAAACTACCTTCCTTGACTTTGGCATCACTTAATTTCGGAAATTCCTCTCTTACGTACTTAAAGGCCTATCCGTCTTGGTTCATACCTATGACAAAATATTTGATCAAACCCAGCAGGGGTGGAAGAAGAATATCTTTTGGGTCTACAAGAGGCTCGGCAACAACATTTTTCTCGCTAGGGTTATGATTTCTTGCAGGCCAGTCTGCCTGAATATAATGTGATTTCCTATCCCTGCTGTCCCACATACATAAAAAGCAGCAATATTTTGTGTACCCCAGTTGCATTCCTAAGAGTACAGCAATGAGTTTTAGATCACCACAGATTTTCCACTTGTGTTCATGATATTCGATTGAGTCGAAGAGGGCTGTCATATTTGCATAAATCTCCTTCATGTGAACTCCATGACCAACAGGAATAGAAGGAAGACGGTTGCCATTGTGAAGTAATATAGCTTTCAAACTAAGCTTGGAGGAGTCTATGAATAGCCTCCATTCAATTGGATCATGGTTCAAATTCAAACATTTCATCAAGCCATTAATGTCGCAGCAAACAAGATTGTTTTTCTTCTAAAAAAAGGGAAGCAGATCCCTGTGACGTTGTCTGTACTGTGAGACGCTGACATCATGTTCGAGAAGATTCCATTGCTGTAGTCTAGACCCTAGAATTTCTGCCTTTTCCTTTGACAGGTCAAGGTCTCTAATGAGATCATTCAATTCCGCTTGACTCAGTCTGTGCTGTTTATCATTTTTTTTCCCTCAAAATCAGGGTCCTGGGATGTGGAAGGTTTGTTGGGTTCTTCTTCTTGTTCCACATTGTCTTCATTTTCTACTTCAAACACAATTTTCGTGGCATTTTTACAAATTTTATGCTTTAAAAACACTTCCAAACCAGAAATTCTGCATTAATTACAGCAGAAACAATATGAAATTCACAGTGACAGCAACAATACCTATGTTTGTAACTTACAAACAGCTGAAGAACATTTGTGTTTTGTTAGTTGACAAGTGTGCCAACTCCCAAAACAAAATTTTCCCCAAATTTCCCCCAAACTGAAAATGTTGACTCTGAAAAATGAAATGTCACTTTATCTACAAAGCAAGAGCTAATATGTCATTTTTATGGTGATTTTTGAATTTAGCAGGTGGAAATGCATAAGAATTAGCTATTTTTGAGCAAAAAACATTTTCATTGTTGACCAGTGTTATCAGTGTCACAATTATTCATAATAAATTATTACCATGTCCATAAATACACGTAATTCCTCACTACGGTTGTACTCGTCTCTATGGTTACAACAACACTGAGACAATGAATGGCGCGCGCCCTCAGGCGGAGTGGAGTATTCGCCCTTCTCGTACGGAGTAATATGAATATTATGAACCTGTCACAGACTACGCAGTTTCTCCAGCCTTACAAACAATGATAATTTCGATGTAGCAAGGGAGAGCCCGCTAACGTCTGCCAGGCTTATGTTGCAGATATGTGTCTTAAATATTCGGAGGAATAAAAAACACAAAATTCGACCCTTGGCGGGCTCGCCCTTCTCTTACGGAACGCCTCATATGGTGATGGAGATTTGTTGGGATGCCACAGGGGAACCGGAACTCTCGGAAAAAAACCATTGTGTTACCTACACCACGGGCTTGCCCATCACAAGTTATAAGTCAGTGGTACGCCGCGGATGGAACCTAGGATTATAAGTCCAGTGCTCTAGCCACTAGACCACCATGGTGGCTTACTAACAGAGAATGTTTGCGTTATTACTTAAATTTAGTTTCATTCGTCTGTGAGGGGTTGACGGCAATGCCTTCTTGATCTCACGAATGCAGTTGTTGCAGGAAAGAGAAATAACCGTGGTCTGCTTGCGCTGATCCCTGGAGGTAGTCCTTGAAACTCAGTACATCGTTGCCAGCTGTCACACGCATATAATGCTTAACGATCAATTATGTAGAAATGTTCATATATGTTTCACAACAAAGAAAATGTTCGTTTTTTATTTGGAAGAAAGAGTTATTTTACATGTGAATTCTCCATAAAAACTGTTTTTGGTTGAAAATTTTATTTATTTATATATATATATATATATATATATATATATATATTTACTTATTTATTCTGGTAGAGTTAAGGCCATCAGGCCTTCTCTTCCATACCACCAGCAATGCAATGCAACTACAAGAAAAATTATACCAGTGCAATTAATCTACTGTAATAACGAGTGACAGAATGACTATGACATCAAAAAACAACTGAAAGTACAAGTAAAAGTTAAAAGTAATAAAAATTAGTCTAACATATTAAATGATGCATAAAAGAAAGCAAAGAGTAAAAACATATACATATATTGTTATAAAGAAACATCGTGGATTTCTATCAATTTTTTATAAAATTCGCAGATATAGTTCACTTAATGTTCGACTTAGAGATTTGAATTTTCCATGCATACAATTACGTATTTAACATATTTGGCTTATATCATTATATATTATTTATATATTTCCAGTAATAAAGGCAAATGCCGGGTTGGTATCCAATTTCTACGAAAAACAGACTCATAACCCTCTGACGTCCTGTGATTGAGGTTCTGGCTGATATGTACAGATACGTCATTAAAATTTGGAACGAGTCCCGATGGGAGTCCACCTGTGGCATATATGCAGGACTCTTGTTTACTGCACATGCGTAGTGTGTTGTAAACGAAAGTCATACAATAAGGGAGCTCTAAATTTTATTTATGTACATCTGTTATCTACAGGAGAATGGAGAAAGTTACACAACGCAGAGCTGCACGCATTGTATCCTTCAACTGACATAATTAGGAACATTAAATCCAGACGTTTGAGATGGGCAGGGCATGTAGCACGTATGGGCGAATCCAGAAATGCATATAGAGTGTTAGTTGGGAGGCCAGAGGGGAAAAGACCTTTGGGGAGGCCGAGACGTAGATGGGAAGATAATATTAAAATGGATCTGAGGTAGGTGGGATATGATGATAGAGACTGGATTAATCTTGCTCAGGATAGGGACCAATGGCAGGCTTATGTGAGGGCGGCAATGAACCTCCGGGTTCCTTAAAAGCCAGTAAGTAAGTAAGTAAGTAAGTAAGTAAGTAAGTAAGTAAGTAAGTAAGTACATCTGTTATCTGGCAGTACATCTCACTTCCTGACTTTGGTCGGAAAACGAAACTCAATTACACGTGTTAACTGCAGCATTAATTTTTAGTAGGTTATTTTACGACGCTTTATCAACATCTTAGATTATTTAGCGTCTAAATGAGATGAAGGTGATAATGCCGGTGAAATAAGTCCGGGATTCAGAACCGAAAGTAACCAGCATTTGCTCATACTGGGTTGAGGGAAAAACCCGGAAAAACCTCAATGAGGTAACTTGCCCCGATCGGGAATCGAACCCGGGCCACCTGGTTTCCCGGCCAGACGCGCTAACCGTTACTTCACAAATGTAGACAATAATGGACTAAGACAGACTGTTACAATAAACGGGGAACGCTACTACAGCATGTTACAGAACTTCGTCATTCCTAGACTGAGGAATCACGATATGGAAAACATAATCTTCATGCAAGATGGCGCTCCACACTACATCTTTATCCCTGCAAAACAATTAATTACGGAGATGTTTGGCGATCGTGTCATCAGTAGGCACTTTCCAACAATGTGGCCTCCGCGATCTCCAGATTTCAATCCGACCGACTTTTGGTTGTGGGGTTACCTTAAAGAACGAGTTTTCCTGACACATCCAACAACCCTACTGCAACTGAAAGATGCAATTTCGCAAGAAATTGCCAATATTCCAAGACATTATCTGCAAAATGCTGTGCATGGTGTCACGGACAGAATACTGTACGTTGAACAAGAGAACGGTGGACATCTTCCCAATGTTTTGTAAATCCCTTTTTTTGCCCAACACTGTGATGTTTTCGTTTTTTCCCTCTCTCAAATATTATAATATTTATAGCAGTTTAATGTTTGAACTGACTTTTGAAATACCCTATAGGCCTACTTATCAGCCAGAATTTCAATCACAGGGATCCATGTCTTAAGATCCATAAATTTAGGAACTTGACGCATAGGCTAGTTGGTGTTCAACTGCGTTACAGTCAGACGACGTTATGTTAGCAAAGAATATGCTATTCGATCCCAGAAAGAAGGGCTTTAAACAAAGCTCAGAAGGCAGCACTATTGAATGAGTATCTCCGCTGAAATATGGAAATCGATACTTTTTATGTTTGTTTGCTTCCGCTTTATTGCAGTACGAAAGAAGCGCCCGTTGCTTGGTTACGACTGTGTAAAACAAGAGAGCAGCGTTGTGTGAGTATATTCCTCTTTTTACACACTCAATATTACAAAACTTCAGCCATTCGACCAACCGACACTCGTCAACATTGTTCACATGTCTGTGTGTGTGTTTGAGAAGAGCAACACAAAGTTCATGCCAGTGTTGCTCATATACGAAAAGGAAGTGAAGCAGAAAATAGTGGAGAATATTCACTCATCGAGTGAAGAGACGAATAGGTGGATTAATGAAGATGGCGAGGGAATGATAAACATAAGTGGAAATATGTTATACGAGATAAGGAGGAACAGAAACTAAGCGAAATGATATACATAAAAAAAGAAAAAGGAATGAAAAATAAACTGAAAGTTGAAATGAGTACATACAAGACTAAAAGGTAATAAGTGACAGAAGAAGTAAGAAAGATAAGCAAAATAGGATAAGATAAAAATATTATAAAAGACAGAACAATGGAAGAGAACAAGATAAATAAGAATAAAGTAGCATCGAAAGATAAATAAGAATAACTTATAATAAGAATAATAGAAGAGGATAAGAAGAGGCGAAATAAAATAAGTAGAAGTAACAGAGTAAGAACAAAAATAGCAAAAATGAAGTTTTAAGACAAAGGAATAAATGTGATTTAAAATGGGAGGAATGCAAAAGATTAAGAAAAGCCGATTGAATAAAAGAAACTAACAAGAGGAGTGAGAGAGAATAAAAGAGAATACGCAAAAACGGAGAAGAGGTGGAACAAGAATGGAAAAAGAGAAGAGAAATAATAGAAAATAATAGGAGAAGGAATAGAAAGAATTAATGAATGGGGGAAGAGAAGAGAATAAGATGAGAGACAGTAGTCGAAATAAAAAGAGGAAGGGGAAGAGAAAAGATTAAAAAGAGGGTAGTGAATTAAAGGGAATAACAGGTGAAATAGAAAAGAATTATAAATCTTGATTACACAACTTTTAACACTATATCACACAGAATAGGCTATGCATTATAATGTCTTTCTCGTGTGAAATTTTACCGTACCTGGTTAACATGTTTCAGTCTGTTATGGGCCATCTTCAAAATCGGTTGGTGCTGGTCTTGGTGCTTTTTATTTTTTGTGAGGGTGTGTTTTCGTAGTGTAATGTGTACTCAAAGTGTGTGTATGTTCTGAAATTGAGTTGTGTGTTGAGAATTTCATCTGGATGTGTTTTTGTGTGTCTGTACAGGATGTTAAAAACTACCCAGTATTTTAGGAGGTGCTAGTATGCATCAAAACAAGAAAATAATGTCTAATAAACATGGGTCTTACAACACATACATTCTGAGATCTGAACACTTCTTCATAGGAGGTACTCAATCTTACGTCCATTCATAGCAATGCATTCCTCTGCCCTTTGGCGTAAGGAATCACGCACTCTTTGAAATTGACTTGGTTTCTTCATGTGTCCCCATAACCAAAAGTCTACGGGATGTAGGTATGGGTAACGAGCAGGCCAAGGTGTGGGGCTTCCCCGACCAATGCAGTGGTCCTGAAAAGTCAACGTCAATGCGCCAACGTGCATGAACCACATCTGTAGTCCTGCAGACATGGCACATTCTCCAGCAAGGCAGGCAATACGTTAATAAGAAAGTCCTGAAAGTCTCTGTGGTAGTCACGTATGGCCCTATTAATCTATCGCAAAGAACGCCTGCCCATACGTTGATTGAGAATCGGTGCTGATGCCTTGTTCTTCAACTGCATAGGAATTTTCATCAGCCTACACATGCTGATTACGAAAATTCACAACACCAACTCTGCTGAACCCCGCTCATATCCGCAGTCAAACATTTGTTTTCAGTATTCCTTGCGACGTATCATTATTCCATGCCAAGGGTGTCAACTACGGTATGATTTTCTGGTATTCTGTTGTATTGTATGGCAGAGAAATGCATTGCCATGAATGGATGGTACACTGAACACCACTTATGATCAAGTCTTCAAATCTCAGAAAGTATGTATTGTAGGACCCATATTTATTAGACATTATTTTCTTATTCTGATGCACACTATCACCTCCTAAAATATTTGATAACTTACTTTTTTTAACACCCTGCATAATTCACATTGTTCTAGTGTGCTTAGTTTATGGCTTTTTGGTTGAATATCTAAAATTTCCATGTCTGTGTTTATGTCCTTGTAGGTGTGGTTAGCAGGTGTGATGTGTTCTGCATATGTGGAAGTGTTTTGTAGTTTTGTTATGGCTGTGATGTGTTCTTTGTAACGTGTTTGAAATGATCTGCCTGTCTGTCCTATGTAGAAGTTGTTGCAGGTGTTGCATTTGAGTTTGTATAAGCCTGTGTGGTTGTATTTGTTTGTTTGTGTATTGAGATGCTTTTGTAGAGTATTATTTGTTCTGTACGCGATATTGTAATTTCTTGCAACCTCATTCAAGATATATAGTACATATTCCGTAGAAAATCATATTAAAAAAGTAATAGCAAAACAATAGAATAAGAGGTAAGAAAGAATAGAAGAGAATAAGTAGGAAGGAGTAATGACAGAGAATAAGGGAAAGAATAGAAGAGAATAAGAATTGTAGAGGAAGTAGAAGAGAATAGGTGGAGAGTAAGGAATAGAAAATAATAGATAGAGAAGAGATAGATAAGACTAAGAGGAGTGTAATGAATAAAACAAAATTACAAGAGAAAGAGAAAATAATAAAAAGCGAGGAGCAATAAAATAGAATAAGAGTGGAGAAAGAATAAAAGAGAATAGAAAGGGTTGAAGAATAGAAGAGAGTAAAGAGAGAAGGAATATACTGTAAGGCAGCCGCGGCGAAAATGCGACTCACGAGCACATTGTGGCTCGCAGTGCTTTTCTCTCGCTTCCTACCTACAACCCCCACCCTCTCACTCACTGGAGTCAAACTCCGTTCTATTTGTATTTGTCTCGGACCTGCGAGTGGCGTATCGTCGCAATGTCTCTCTCGAAACCATGTACCTCTATAAAAAACGAAAGTTTCAAGTAGGATGGGAGGATGCATTCTTTTGCTTACAATATGATGAAAATATTAAATGTATGATTTGTTCACAAATATTACTAGGAAAACGGTTGTATAACATCAAACGGCATTATAAGTTACTACATGTTACTGATGAAACATTAAAAGGTTAAGTGTTATTATTATTATTATTATTATTATTATTATTATTATTATTGTTATCATTATCATCTCTGTACGTCGATTCTTTTACAGCAGATGTACGAATAATGCCGTTAGATTTTCAATTAAAAACTCACAGATTTACAATGTGACGTTAAATGAAAGCTAGATGTAAGGACTTGACAGATATTGAACTTTTCAAATCTTTGGAAAAAAAATAAATATTTGAAGCTTCGTTCTTTCGCTTGCTCTGTTGAAGCCATGTTCGCTGTAACTTACGTTTGTGAAAAATTATTTTCAACAATGAAAATAGTAAAAATCAAATTTAGATCACGACTGACAGACAAATACCTTCGTGATCAACTACGATTGGCAGTAAGTGACATAATTCCTGATTTTGAAACTTTGTCACAGAGACATTCTGAAGACAGTTAATTTTAGGTTGTGATAATGTGTCCTATGTTTTCTTGTTCATTTCTTTCTTCGTTACACGTCCTAAACATTAACTTCCCCTTCGGTTGTCCGTCTCTCTCCATAGGTGCTATGCATGTTGCAGCTTACACAGTGGCTCGGCGCACCATGGCCTTTTCGCACGGCTGCTGTAAGGTAATAAAGAGAGGAGACTCAATAAGAGAATAAGAAGGAGCAATAGAAGAGAATAAGAAGAATGGAAGGACAGAAGAGTTTAAGAAGAGCAAGAATAAGAGTGACAAGAAAAAAAAATGAATAAAGCGGAATAACAAGAGGAATAAAATAGAAGAGGAGACTCAATAGCAAAGAAAAGAAGAGCAAGATGAGAATAAGAGGGAAGAAAAAATAGAGGGGAATAAGAAGAGGAGAAAGAATAAACGAAAAAGAGGCATAGAAGAGCTGAAGAAGAGGAAAACGAATAAAAGGAACAAAAAAAGAAGTAAAATAAGGAAGAGGGAAGTGGACGAAGATTAGAAGAAAGAAATAGTTAAAATAGAATAGCAAGATTAATAAGTGAGTGTAGAAGAGGAGAAATAGAGATGCTAGGAAGAAAAGAAATATAAGTGTATAAGAGCAATAAGTGAGAATAAGAAGAGGAGGGATGAGAGGTTAAGGGAAGAAGGAAGAATAGAAGAGAGAAAGGAAAAACATGGAGTAGAGAAGAATGAAAGAGGAGTATTAAGAAGTAAGAGAAGTAGTAGTGGGGTGTGAATAATAACTGATTACAGTAAGTTGATGTGTTTACATGAACATTGAACATGAATTTTAGAAATAATATAAATTATACTTACTTCCTTACTGGCTTTTAGGGAACCCGGTGGTTCCTTGCCGCCCTCACACAAGCCCGCCATTGGTCCCCATCCTGAGCAATATGAATCTAGTCTCTATCATCATATCCCACCTCCCTAAAATCCATTTTAATACTCTCCTCCCATCTACGTCTCGGCCTCTCCAAAGGCCTTTTTCCCTCCGGTCTCCCAACTAACACTCTATATGCATTTCTGGATTCGCACATATGTGCTACATGCCCTGCCCATGACAAACGTCTGGATTTAATGTTCCTAATTATGTCAGGTGAAGAATACAATGCGTGCAGTTCTGCGTTGTGTAACTTTCGCCATTCTCCTGCAACTTCATCCTTCTTAGCCCCAAATATTTTCCTAAGAACCTTATTCTCAAACACTCTTAATCTCTGTTCCTCTCTCAAAGTGAGAGTCCAAGTTTCACAATCATACAGAACAACCGGTAATATAACTGTTTTATAAATTCTAACTTTCAGATTATAATATAAATTATACATATATTTATTACAAACACACACTAACAGGGGAAAAAGGGGGGAAGAGAGAAAATGAATATGAATACGAAAGAGAAGGATGAATAAGAACGATAAGAAAAGTAATGAATATAGGAAATGGAACATAAATATGGTTAAGTAATTGAAAAGAAAAGAATAACAAAAATAAAATTAAGAAACTAATGTATTATGTGATGAAAATAAAGTAAAAGTGACACAGGAAAGTGGGAGAGAGAGGGATAGAGGTACTGTACATTGATGGCTTGAAAACTTTTGTAAGTGAAGTGAATCGACTAGCCACATCTGAAGGCTAGACGGAGGCGAGGCTTCGTGCCTGTGGGTTCACCCCTTGAACCTAGTGGTGTGCGCCACCAGATCAATCTTGTAGATGGCACTGTGGTCACAGCCTTTGATCTCTGACAGGACTAAGTCAGAACAGACGTTCAAAGCCTTTGGGCAGCCTGTCTTCTGTTTCTAGTTTCCATGACGGCACAATAGATACACTTCGCGTGGCCGAGCAGATTGGAGAAGTGTGGAAATTGTAATAAATACCACGTTCACGGCATACCAACGAGTTCCCTCATAATAGAGTAGGCATTTTATATTTTTGCTGATATTTTCTCCTTTTCAGTAGTATGTAGGAAAACCTCTACTGCCATATTTACACAAGTGTGATATTGTAAACTTTTGTCATCTAGTCTGTTGTCAAAATATCTGAAAGTTAGAATTTATAAAACAGTTATATTACCGTAATTTCACACAACTATGGTCCCACATCACACCACGTTTTAGATTTCCCATTGTAATTTCCAAAATATAGCTATTCGAAATATTTTTTTTACTGCTATCAACTACAAAAATATCAGGATTTAATATCAAAGACATTTGTTATTCCAGATGTAGTTTATATATGGATTTTTTTATGAAATATGGAGTATAGTTGTATTATGAAATCACAACTATAGTTCATCGAATATTTCCTAATATAAATCGCTCATGTTCCGTAGTTGAGAGGATGTTTTGCAACTATGTCATACAGCAGTCAATAATTTTTAATATAAAATACAGATTGTCGGAATACAGTAAGAAAAATTCTTTATTTCTTGATTTTAACACAACTGCTTATTCTTTAAGAAAAATACAATTTGTATCAAATAATAAAATCAATGTAAAACCAAAACAAATTCAAGATAACCATTCTTAATCAAATATTCTCAAACAGGTACATAATCAATTGGTAATTTTTTTGTTCAACTCCATAGACCCTCAAGTTCGCACATGGAAAAAGCTTTCTTTTCGTACTTTGCTACTTTCGCTTACTCATAGATCGTTTAATATTCTTTTTAGGATAAAAAAGGCAGTCTGCCTTGTTTGGCCACTTCCATAGGTTTCCAGATCTGGTCATGCATTTTATATATATGCCCCATTGGTCTCCACTTTCATAACTTTCCCAAGCCAGTATTCTCTTTCATAATCAGAACTACAAACTCCTCGCTTACAGGCAGATAATCATCATTCTGGACCTCATGGCTTGATGTATCTTCGAAGGTTTCTTCAATATCTGACAAGTTCAATGAAGCATCTGATGCCAAGGAATATCCACCTTCATCTTCTTCGATAGAACTCTCTACCGCCTTCGCCTTGCGAAAATCTTTCTTTCTACTCGAGCAAATTGCAATTTTTGAGGTAGATGGTAATGAACATTTTTCAATCTTCTGCTGAAATACTTTTACCTGGCTCAACATCAAGCTTCTTCTTTCTCTCTTTATTGATGTTTCTTGTTCTACTGCTTGATTCCTTGTCATTTCTATATATTTTATGAATGAGTCCGAAACAACACTTCCTTCTGAGTTCCTGACGTTTGGATCAGAATATGATGGCAGACATTCTAAAACTTTCGCTGCACAAAGGGGAAAGATTTCAGTCTTCCTGAATTCAGCTTGCAAACTGGCTTGCGACATCGGGAAAACTTTATTCAAGAGCTTATTTAACAATGAAGGAAATACATTGTTGGGGACTGTTGGCATGCTTCTTCCATCTGGTGTCGCTTTTCACTCATCAAGTATTTGTCACCAGAGATATTTTAATGGCCCAAAACAAGCTATGTGTGGTGGTTGCATCAGATAGGTTGCATTTGGAGACTGCAAAACCTGTGATAATTCATTCTTGTGACATTCTAAAAAGCATTCCGCCCAACGTCTTCCAGACAGGTTCTTAGTGAATTCTGGTACTTTGCGGTCTTAGCTACCCAGGTAAATTTTCACATTACACCTAAGGTCGAATAAAGCTATCGGAAATCCAAAACTGGACGTGGTTATAGCATGCTCGACGAATGCGTCACCATATGGCTTATAGGACCTTCCTGCTACCTTTCTACTGAGAAATTTATTAGATAACGCCATCAGAAACTATAAAAACATTCTGTAATGTAAGAACCGAAACCAGAAGTCGGAACACAACTATGGTCCGCAAAAATGATAGGACCATAGTTGAACTCCAAGTACCATTTTCTATTATTCTTCCAATAAATATGAAAATACATAAGCATCTGTAAAAATATTCCTTAATTGTATGTAAGCACTAAATTACCTGTCATGTAGACAATCAAGACTACAGAACTGCTTATTATGATAACCGGTGGCCGAGAAAGTTTGCAGCTGACGACCTAACGTGCAAAACATAACTCCAATTGACAGTTGACTTGCGAAAAAATATGGCAGTCAGGATGCGTTCCATAAGCCTCACAATATTACTCTATCTATGCTCTTTACTTCAATATTTAAGTAATCACTAAATATCACTAGGAATTCAGATATCGATGGTTTCGTGATCGCGGGTGTTTGGACCATAGTTGTGGCTTAGGACCATAGTTGTGTGAAATTACGGTACCGGTTGTTCTGTATGGTTGTGAAACTTGGACTCTCACTTCGAGAGAGGAACAGAGAATAAGGGTCTTTGAGAATAAGATTCTTAGGAAAATATTTTGGGCTAAGTGGGTTGAAGTTAAAGGAGAATGGAGAAAGTTACACAACGCGAAACTGCACTCATTGTATTCTTCACCTGACATAATTAGGAACATTAAATCCAGACGTTTGAGATGGGCAGGGCATGTAGCTCGTATGGGCGAATCTATAAATGCATATAGAGTGTTAGTTGGGAGGCCAGAGAGAAAAAGACCTTTGGGGAGGCCGAGACGAAGATGGGAGGATAATATTATAATGGATTTGAGGGAGGTGGGATATGATGGTAAGGAATGGATTAATCTTGCACAGGATAGGGACCGATGGCGGGCTTATTTGAGGGCGGCAATGAACCTTCGTGTTCCTTAAAAACCATTTGTAAGTAATTAAGTAAGTGATATTGTAAAATAAAGTGTGTTAACATTTGAGAAATACTGCTTTTTGAACATATTACTTTAGTGTACTTTCTCCTGGTTGCTTCCTCCCTACGTTCTTTCATTTTTACTCCAATTTTTCCAACATTGCATTAATTTTTTGTCGTTATTATGCTTCTTTCTGTCCTGTCATCCATCTTTTCTTCATTCTCTATTTGATGGGTTCAGGAGTAAAAGTTGGAAATCGCCACTTGGATGAATTTCGTGTTATGATGACGAGATGTCCCCACTGTACATAGAATTTGCATTCATAAGATTAAATAGTTAAAATTCGCACCAAGGGATTGAGTGCGAGACCTTGACTTTTGTGAAAATGTTGTTCATTCTATGTTAAACATGTTAAGTGACCTCTTCTATATAGTAAGCGATGGAATCAAGATGGCAGTCTGTCAGGATGAATCGCTTGTGAAACTGCACTAGACATGTACATTGTCATTCAATAAGAATAATCCCCACTTATTCAGGTGACACCACATATGCAACACTGAAGTACAGAGTTAAATTAATGTACGATAAAAGGTCGAAATCAGTCGTCATTGCTATCGGTCCAGATGGGGAGAAAATAACAAGATAGAAGGCCAGTTGACGAAAGTAAAATAAAAGACATATTAGAATGAATAAAATGGATACGTCCACATTTTTGCGTCATTTTATGAAGGTTTGAAACGAATAAGATGTAGATGAACACTGAACCAGGAAATATTTTCTTTTTTTCCTTTGTGAGGAGGATCCAAAGGCTTGCATTGCAACCTGAGGCTTAATGTGTGGACTTCCTTATTGTGGGGTGATCATCGAAGTCTTAGGACCGCATTACTGTGAGTAGTACTTTATTGATTTCTTGGTGCCAACTTATCGATTCCTCTACGGCATCCAGATATGACGGAGTCTCCTGTTGATATTCCGCAGCATCCTCAGATCGATGACCATCTTCGCAAATCGCCGTACTACGTCCTGCTGCATCCTATATTAACCTGAAGGTTGCAGCACCATAAATATCGTGATTCACCATGGTACCATCTGTCCGAGGCAATTCAAAGATTAGTGACTCCCTGATCTGCCGTAATCCGCTGTGAATGCCCCTACGCTTCCCTAGGATTTGTGTAACTCTCCCAGACAGATGACATCTGTAGGCGAATCACGGCACCACGTCTCCTTGATCTCCTGGTCGACCTGAAACTATTGAAGATGGTAGAGGGAGTTGAAATTAATGAAGACGAAATGAGACCGAGGTCGGAAGTTAATCAACAAATCTGCTTCAAGTGCTTGAGGGGAAAACCTCGGAAAAACCCAACCAGATAAGTTGTTTCAACCAGGATTTGAACCCGGCCCGCTTGTTTCACGGTCACACATGCTAACCGTTACACCACAATAGTGGACGAGCAGGGAAAATGGAGTGAAATATGAAAATTAATGGGCTGTAACTGCAGTAAAAACATGGACTGCTTTCTTGAAACACCTCGGAAAAACCCAACCAGATAAGTTGTTTCAACCAGGATTTGAACCCGGCCCGCTTGTTTCACGGTCACACATGCTAACTGTTACACCACAATAGTGGACGGGCAGGGAAAATGGAGTGAAATATGAAAATTAATGGGCTGTAACTGCAGTAAAAACATGGACTGCTTTCTTGAAACACCATGCACGAGAATAAATTGTTAATCCTTAGAGATTATTCCTTTTTGTTCAATTCCATATTCTGTGTGTTTACGAATAAGATGTAAAGATATGTAGAGCACACTGCTGTTATGAAAAAAAGGTAACAACAGGTATAAATAAATTAATGAATATCCCACTGTAAGTGCTTCAGAATGTGCACTTTAGATGTTTTTCAATAATATATGTTGTCTACGTTCTATTTTTAATTCTTTTTCTTTTTTCTTATTGTAATATAACAAATTGTTTGTTGTTTAGTCAACTGTCCGAAGACAGGTCTGAAATTCACAAGTGATACCAAGTAGGCACCACTTATGAGGAAACTAGGCCAGGGGATAATTGTGTAGGGTGGCCATTTCCTTTCCCCCTCCATTGCATACATCGCCGACTAGCTACATATTACACTAGTCAGACTTCAGCGGCATACAAACAATTGTTATTCCTCTGACACATATCGTCAAGTGAGCTGTCTGATAATAGATGTACATATCAGCCAGAGCCTCAAAGCAGAGGATATATAACAATTATGAAACTTATTCTGTGCTTTTCTCAAACTACCGTCACGGCGATTACCATTTTGTTTCCTGAATCCTTTATTTATCCTCAATTTTGTCTGTTTCTCATTTTCTTTCCTATTCTTTTTTCCTGTCATCCTCCGTGGTGTGTCCCTTACCATGTTGGTTATTGTATCTGAGGATCGCGAGTTAGTAGTAGTATTAGTAGGCCTAGTATTTATTTATTTATTTATTTATTTATTTATTTATTTATTTAACCTGGTAGAGATAAGGTCGTCAGGCCTTCTCTGCCCCTCTACCAGGGGATTACAACTATAATATGAAGAATAAAATTTGAGTTCAACCGCGTCCGAGAACGAAAGACTTCCAAGATCCGTAAAAGCCTCAGAACAGCTTTCTCCGAGACTGGCATATGTACGTACAGTCTGAGAAAAAAATATTGTCGCATAGATACTTTATGTCCCAGTGAAGAGGCAGTGCGCATGATCAGAGGACTAGCGACCTGGTCCATAAGAGAACGACTAGTTGAGGTGATACAGTTAGTTTTATTTCGGTGTATGTCTGATGCTCTGCCTCCTTTCTGGGACTTATAAAGTATCTGTGCGACAAATCTTTTTCTAAGACTGTACATTCTGCCGAAAGCGTTGCTTTCGTTGCACAAAGAAGAATGGCTGTTTTATTCAATGTTGTTACAACGGTAAATTTCAACTTCCAGCAATTCGGTAGCATATTGCACTTTGAAAATTATATACAAAGAACTTCTTGGACATATCATACAGTACAATCATCGAAGGTAAGAAAATGTTCATACCGATTTCCCTTTCATTAAAATTATGTTCTCTTTCAAAGATTACTAATTCATAATAGCCTGTGCATTAAAGGTCAGTGCTGTTACATTTTGGTTGTTTAGAAATCAAGCTCTTCATAAACATTGCATTGTTATTCTTATTTCGATTTCATGATTTTTTTTTCCCCATATTTGGCAGTTACTACTCCAAGATATTTATAATTTTCGCAATGTGTAAATATTCCCATATCTTCTTCCAATATCGTCTTGACTTTGACCCTCTATTGTCATGTAATTGGACTTGTCCATGTTAACAGTTAAACCCCATTTTGTATATTCTTCCAAAAGTTTTCTTGCCATATATTCTAGGTCTTCAAATTCCTGCACAAGTATTAACTGGTGGTCCGCAAAGTGTAATGGGTATATAGTATCTTCTCCTATGCTTACACTCATATCTTTACATTTCCTTCTCCAATATTCTAGTGCATTTGTTATTAAATTTAAATAATGTTGGTGATAAAGAACATTCCTATCGAAGACCTTTGGTAACGAAACGATGTGACAAATGTCTTCCTATTTTTATTTTCGATATAGAATCGGATTATAGGTTTTTAACTTTACTTAGAGTATTGTTCAAACTGAAGAACTTTAAATTACTTTAATTTATTTAATTTAGTGTCTGTTGTAGGCTGCAGTATTTTGCTATTAATATAATTTCGAAATATTTGACTTGTTATTGTACATAGGAGCAGACTGTGAGTTTATACATTTCTCCACAATCCCTGGCAGATCGCACGTTCGCACGCAGTCAGTAACATTCTGAGGCTGCATATGAAGAGAATAAAATCAACTTGCACGCCTTTTCGTGCGTCTTTTTATTGCTCTTTCCCCGTCGCTAGGAGACGGAGAAAAATCTCACAAGGAATTTCGCACAACATTCTGTCACCTGACACAATATAACAGACATAAACAGGGATGTCCAAGCTGCTACAATAGAATTTTTTTCGAACAAAATTTTATTTAGTGACATGATGCAAATATTTTGATTATATAACTGAAATAAATTTTACAAAAATAGAGCTTGTTAGGAATAGCCAATGCATTAGTTTCGTTTTTGATATAAGAATATGAGAATGTTGTTTAATTTAACATAGTTTTGAACTAGCTTACAACGTTAATTCCGTTACGAATTTTCGATAACTTGCTTTAATTTAATAAAAGTACAATTTTAGCTAATTAAAATGAAATTAAGATGTTTCATTTCCAATTTGATGATCTTTATTTATTTTGTTTAAACATATTTACAGCAATGTCACTACTCTTTTCAACTTGACCTACACTGCTCCTGCTTGTGATGATATTTAGTGAGGATTTAGACAATTACTACTCTGTGTTTGCACCCCGTGATGTTAGAATGATGGGAACCTTTACAACAGGCCTGGGCGTTAATATCTCAATTGAGATATTGCAGACTACCCCTTAAGGAGATAGGTACAGCTTACAGCAGTAAAATTTTGGAAATATTCAACATTTTTTTTCCTCAATTACTGTATCTTGTACAATAATGAAAATTAGTATGTGTAAAACACTGTCTTTCTGCTATATGAAAAAAAATGTTTACGATTTAAATGGGTGTCATTTGGAATACATTTTGCAGGAGAAGCAATTGAAAGTCTGAAATGCATAGCGCTCAAAGCTTAACTGTGATTTTCCGATCATTACTGGACAATGACTATCAGTGTTAATGCCATATAACTCTATATGTACATTCTATATGTCTTAAGCTATGCATTGACAGTCTTGGTTTATTTTCGACAAGAAAGTGACATCCATCATTCTTGCAGAGGACTCTTTATATATATATATATATATATATATATATATATTTTTTTTTTTTTCAAAATTCGAAATGGTGGCAGTTCACTGTGCAGTGATGAAGTGTTTCCCTAAACATTCCTAAATAGAGGATTTAAAATCCTAAACAAATCTTAATCGTACTGAAAAACGTAATTTTAGTTTTTAAAACCTCGAAGTCCGGGGCTTATTAACTTCCCTGCCTGTATAAACTCTCAAAAGGGTCCTATTAATCCCCTTCCAAATTGTACCATACAACATCAACACTGAATTTAAAAATAACCAAAGAATGTATCGAAGTGAGGTTTTTTTGCATTTGAAATAGCACCTCTCTGAATTTTTAAGAGAATTTTTGTGTTGTGTGAGGTGTGACTACAAATTGATGGCAGCAAATTAACTGAAATGACTACTGCACAAAAGAAAGGGCATTGTGTATCTCGATTTATTAAGACGAAATCTGACACAAAAAACCTCACTACAATACCTTGTTTGTTTTTAAATTAGTGTTATTGTACGAATAATTTGTGGACACTCTGTACAGGACACTTAACCAACGTTTTACCTCTCAGACTTAAAAAGAAAGCTGATCCAAACTTTAGTGATGCCCCACTTCGATTGTTGCGATTCTCTATTCACGAATCTAACTACTGGTCTTGCCCATAGACTACAGCGTGTTCACAATATCTGCGTTCGTTTCGTTTGTAACATTAGAAAATTCGATCATGTAACACCGCCACTAGAACTGTTGTCTTGGATTCCACTTAAAGAAAGAAGATTCTTGAACTCCCTCTTATTACTATTTAAAATCATCCACACCTCCACACCCTCTTACCTAGCATCTCGTTTTGTTTACCTTTCACTACCTCGAACCCGGAACATGTACCTTCCCTCTATTCCTCTGCACAGAACATCCTTCTGCTCATCATCTTTCAGCATATCGATTCCACGCCTCTGAAATTCTCTCCCTGACCATGTCAGAGACTGTCGGATAATATACAAATTCAAATTTAAAATAAGTTATCACATTCTAGTTCATGGAATTGCTTGTTGAACACCTGTCAGGTTGCGCAACTTCGGCTTAAGCTATGACATAATAAATATTGTAACTATGCTGTTGACAATTAATATGTAATGTATTTATTATTATCGTCATCATCACTATCATCATTGCTATCTCTGTTTTTCTTTCTTTTTTTCTTGTATTAGCTCGATTGAGAGCTCTATAGTGTTCTTCTGACCTGTTCCTCCATAGGGCTTTAATTTAATTTGTTTTATTTTCAACAGTGTTTGTATTTCTTTTTTGTATTTATAGTGTGCTATCTGGTAGGATGGTAGAGAAGGTCTTATGGCCTTAATCCTGTCAGATTAAATAAATAAATAAATAAGTAAATAAGTAAATAAATAAATAAGTAAATAAATAAGTAAATAAGTAAATAAATAAATAAGTAAATAAATAAATAAGTAAATAAATAAATAAGTAAATAAGTAAATAAATAAATAAGTAAATAAATAAATAAGTAAATAAATAAATAAATAAGTAAATAAATAAATAAGTAAATAAATAAGTAAATAAATAAATAAGTAAATAAATAAATAAGTAAATAAGTAAATAAATAAATAAGTAAATAAATAAGTAAATAAGTAAATAAATAAATAAGTAAATAAATAAATAAGTAAATAAATAAATAAGTAAATAAATAAATAAGTAAATAAATAAATAAGTAAATAAGTAAATAAATAAATAAATAAGTAAATAAGTAAATAAATAAATAAATAAATAAATAAATAAATAAGTAAATAAGTAAATAAATAAATAAGTAAATAAATAAGTAAATAAGTAAATAAATAAGTAAATAAATAAATAAGTAAATAAGTAAATAAATAAATAAAAATAGTACATCTGTATCAGTTTCGTGACACTCATTTTTCAATTATTTAATATTAAGTCATGCCTGGAGTTTTCCAACAACTGCTGTCATTGCCTGCTTTCCGTGTAGTGACAACTGTTTTGGTCAGCCCTGTTTCCTTCGCATAACACGACAATCACATTAGACGACCTTCAAAGACGGACTGGCTGCTTAATCAAGGTTTCTTTTATTAACTTTCCATTGTCTTCTTTTCTGCCTCTCCAAGGGGAAAGTTCTTTGCGAGGGAGCCTTTCACGTTGATTATTGCTTGGCGGGGTGGAAACATGCAATCTCTGTAACCAAAACTTCCGCTCGGAGGGTAGAAAGAAGTTCCTGCCTATTTCGCAGCCACGCCTGTCTCTTATCAGCAAGTGCAAGGTTGATAATATAAAAAGGGTTCTTGTTGCTAGGACTGCAGCCTGCTGATTGGTTATGCCATCGGCTAATGCGCTTCAACGCTATTGAGACATTCGAGCGAAGATATCTGCGTCCATAATTGAAGAACACTGTCTTCGAACCAAGTGAATGACTTACAGGTAGAAAGCTTTTTATTATTATACGAAATATAAAGAAGAGGTATTGTGACGCTACAAAAATATCGATTTCAAAAATTTCACGGAAATATGTATCTCGGGTAGAGGGAGATTAAGCCTTGGTTTTTCTGAACCGACGCATGCGACGTGCGAGGCCCGCCTCGCACAAATCCGGACTGCATAAGAGATAGTGAGTGGTTTCTATAACTGCGAGATGCGAGATCTGCGTACCTAGCAGTTATAGAAACCATCACTATCTCTCGTTTAGTCCGGATTTGAGCGAGGCGGGCCTTGCACATCGCACGTCGCATGCGTCGAGTCAGAAAAACCAAGGCTTAATAGCTTCTTTACATGCCGCATGTTTATACAGAGTGGAAACGATATAAACTGCCAAAATTATACGAACTGTACATCTCGGTCTACTAAACATGATGTGTAGTGAAATTTTGTTTTTGTCCTATTTTCGTTTTTAATTCCTAAAATACTATGTTTTTGGAATTGATAGTAGACTAATATTTACTGTTCAAGTAAATGTGAATGTCATTGACAACGACGTTCCGTCCAACACACGCTAACACAAACACAACACAGAGGTGACAGAGTACCCTGATTTGTAAACAATGATATTACCATATTTGCAATGTACGTGGTGGACCGAAGTAAATAGTGACGGTCTACTATCATTTCCAAAAACGTTAGAGTCACAGATAACATTTCTTTCAAATTGTAGAAAAATTTTATTATACATTTTTGTTCATATGTATTGTGGGTCCCTATCACAACGGCATGGCGCGTCCTCAGGTTGCGGATCGAGGAGACGGCCTCCAAATATGGAGGGTAGCTGTGAACATATTGAATAAGCAGTCGCGGACAGCCGATGAGGGGTGGTCCTCCAACTTGGGGGTTGGGCGAAGGGCTAACAACCCATCACAGCTTGTTACGAAACCTTCAAATAAGCCTCATAAGGTTACAGGAGAATGGACAAAGTTACACAACACAAGACTGCACGCATTTTATTCTTCACCTGACATGATTAGGAACATTAAATCTAGACGTTTGAGATGGACAGGGCATGTAGCACGTATGGTCGAATCCAGAAATGCATATAGAGTGTTAGTTGGGAGTCCGGAGGGAAAAAGACCTTTGGGGAGGCCGAGACGTAGACGGGAAGATAATATTAAAATGGATTTGAGGGAGATGGGATATGACAGACATTGGATTAATCTTGCTCAGGTTAAGGACCAATGGTGGGCTTATGTGAGGGCGGCAATGAACCTCCGGGTTCCTTAAAAGCCAGTAAGTAAGTAAGTAAGTAAGTAAGTAAGTAAGTAAGTAAGTAAGTAAGTAAGTAAATAAGTAAGTAAGTGAGTAAATAAGTAATTTACGCTCTATTGCCAATATTTTTTGGCAGTTTATATCGTTTACACCAGGGGTCCTCAACCTTATGGACACTGCAGGCCAATATTTAAAAAAAATGTTCTTTTGGAGAACCGCAGCCATTCTCCAATAATAAATAACTTACATAAATGTCTTACTAATTAGTGATTACTGTAATTTATAGTAATTAATAATACAATTCTGTTCAAACATTTTTATTTTTAATTTTAAGTTTGAAACTTTATTATCGGGCCGCAGCAAACATAGTGACGGGCCGCATTAGGGCCACGGGTTGTGCACCGCTGGTTTACACTCTGTATTCAGCATTTTATACTAAACAATTACACGAATTTTGTTAGGAGGGACCCTACCGAGATTTTAGGCCTAAAGTGGTCCCGAAATCATTCTCCAACTCCTGCGTCACATGGAGATGAGGAGCTTGTATTCAAAAACACGTTTGTCCACCCAGAAACAAAATGAATTAGTTATGTCAATGTGAAGTAAAATGGGATTCGCAACTTCAGGAATAGCTTTCGTACTCATAACTCTGTTAGTATTACAATGCTATAGCGGAGAAATATGGCATTTCTTTCATAACTCGGTTTTCAAAACTTCGTTAGTCCAATTTTGGTCACAAAAATTCAATGAAGATTGCTGCCATGATTTATTTACCAGCGGACCGTGTCTTTGGGCGAGATGAGAAACTATTAAGAAAATAAAGTATTATTCTCACTCCTCAGACATACAGGGAAATCAGTAAGGAATTTGAAGAGGCGGAAATCAGTAAGGGAGTTGAAGAGGCGAAAATCATTGAAGGGATAAATCGCAATATAGCGAACGCCAGTAGGGGAAGTTATCCCCACTCACATGAAATGTGCATTCGACACAACACTCGCCTATCATGTAGAGTGTCTGATGAGCTAGTAGGGGAAAAGTGGAAGGGGTAGTGGGCGGAGCTTCTACGTTAGCTATATTGCGATTTGCCCAAGTATAGAGTCTGTCACATACTTCATTACCCAGCCCCGAAATTTTTTACGAGTATGTTTTAAAAAACTAAAATTAGGTTTTTCAACCTATGTTTTAGGATTTTAAATATATTTAGGAATTTATAGGATCACGTGATTGCGAGAGAGAGAGAGAGAGAGAGAGAGAGAGAGAGAGAGAGCTTGCCAGTACGGCCGAAAATAGACTACTGACTTGTTGTTTACATTATATTGTGATTATTTATTTCAGTTTTGTGTGTGTACGCTACTTTGTAAATTTGTAGTGTTTTTGTACCGCAGTTTTACTCCTGGTTGAGTGTTAGAGAAGGCCGTATGGCCTTAACTCTGCCAGGTTAAATAAACCATTATTTATTTATTTTGCTAATAATTGTAACATAAAGTATAATATAAACAGAAAACTTTAGCTCGTCCCAGAAAAAGTAGAACTCGTGCTCAGAGACGGATTCCTGAATTGAAATTAAGAAGTATATAATACAATTTCCTTATTTCTACTGCGCAATAAGAATATCATCATCATCGTCATCATCATCATCATCATCATCATCATCCTTGCATTTATTGGGCCTAGTGGCCCGTTACGGTATCTTGCCAACGCTTGCCCAAGAATCTCTTGCTCACAGGATAGCAATTTAAAATTTGGCGTGGAATTCTAGAACGAGGCATTCTGATGACATGTGATCTCCAGTTTTGTCTGTATTTCTGTAGGTATTCCGTAATCGGTTCAATCTGCAGTTCTTTCATAATGTCAAAATTTCTAATGTGATCCATTCTCGTGTATCAAGCTATACGATGCATAAATCTCATTTCTGCCGCCGTTAATCTTTGTTAATCAATATTACGAATCGACCAAGCTTCACTACCAAGCAATAAGAATATAAATTTAAATTTAAAATTTTTCAATTTTCATAAAATCCATACATAACTTTTCAAATTTAATACTAGAACTATTAGAATTGACAATATTAGGATATTTAAATATAAATTTGTTACATATTCTTGGGCCTTAATTACTACTATGATTAAATACTGTAGCAGTGTTGCATTTTAGTTCAAACAATTTTAAAGAATTCATACCTTTTGTTTTATAACTATGAGAATGCAATTCAAAATCATTTCGAATTTTATGGGCCCTATGAATTTTATTAATACAATATATTAAATTTGTCTTATTTTAAGAACATTTAAAGTCTAGAAACAATTTTTGAGATGGAAATTCAATAGGTTTAAGAAGACACACTTTAATTATTTTCTTCTGTAGTAAATAAAATGGATTAAAACAGGATTTAAATAAGCTATTATTATTATTATTATTATTATTGTTATTATTATTATTATTTTAGACGAAAGCAGCGAACACTTGTCAGCGGTGGGGTGGGGTTCTCCAAATTCGCCTCCTCTCTTGCGTTCTAGTTAGGTTTAAGTGCTTCGCTAACCAGCTATCGTATTGGTTGAACCGCGGTTGTCATTGTTACCGGGGAGGAGAGTCATATAGTTGTCTCCGCTCTCGCATAGACACTGCAGGCTGCTCGATGTCGATTGTACAGCGATATCTGTTCTTTTTTTTTTCGGTACGAATTATTTGTACTATCCATAGCGAGCGGGCATTCCCACTTGGATGTGGTCGGCATGACGTTACTTACATCTAAGTTGTATTGAATAGTAAAATTAATTTAAAAGAAAAATTGTCCGTAATTTGATAAAACTTGTCTATGATCTTAATTCAGCTGTAATGAATACTGTTGTTTTATAAAATATTAGGGGAGGCACAGTCTCTCTTCCCTTTCCTGAAAATACGCCGCTGTTAAAAAGGACAAATCAAGAAACCATAGAGTGATCAAGATAATAATGGGGTCTTATTACAGAATGCATCATCTATCCAAATTTTATAGAAATAAGAGTATAATGAAACCGGATAATTCCTTCGGAGAAAGAAGACTACAAGATTTACCGCTCCAGCATCCCATTTCACTGAGACTTCTGCAAAGTTTTGCAGGGGAAATCTGACACGAAAATGAAGCATTAAGTTTGAAATAGTACAAACCACTGTTTCTTGCTATTGGAGATGATAATGTTGTAGAGGGAAATGGTTAAAGGACTTGAGATTGTGAGGAGGATGATATTGGATTCAGTCTGTAAATATGTAGTTGTTATTCTAATTTGTTAAACTGCAGGCATATTTAAATTATTGCAAATGCTGATATTTCTTGCTGGTCACTTTCCATACTTGATTCTTAAGTTATAATGTGTTTCAGTTATTAATAGTATTGCATTTGTCGAATATTTTGTTCAAAACTTTATTTTCAATTGTTTCATTGTTCAGAACTTTATTCCCGTTGTTTCTTTATTCAAAACTTTGTTTGCCCAGCGTTTATCTTCAAAACTTTGTAAGTTCACAATATTTTGTTTTGTAAGACATTAAGTGTTAGAAGGATATTTTTAAATTCAAAACCATTAACCCAGTATTTGGTCAAGTTACTGGTAAGATAAAAACCATTCTTGACATAATGTTGTTTAACCCTTTGCAACATAGTGGTTGTTCAGAAGAACCACCGTTTTCTTTCTTTCTAAATTTTATAGCACAGATATTCCACCAAGGAACCACTTCTTGAGTATACACAGAGGTGCCATCTATGTTTTAAAATTGTGTGCAGAGTTAAAATGTTGAAAAAGTTGATCGAAGCTTTGTTATGATTAATGAAATGAAAAATATGAAAAATTAATTTGTGCTGCAAAGGTTTAAGTGTCACAGTTTTCCTTTTCATTTTTCTCCACTTCATCTTTCATAGACAAATGTGTTTTTGAACACAAGCTCCTCAGGTATGTTTATTTTTCGAGGGCGGCAATTTTTAAAGGAATTATAGCATATTATTTACTTACTTACGTAATGGCTTTTTAAGGAACCTGGAGGTTCATTGCCGCCCTCACATAAGACCGCCATCGGTCCCTATCCAGAGGAAGATTAATCCAGTCTCTATCATCATATCCCACCTCCCACAAATCCATTTTAATATTATCCTCCCATCTACGTCTCGGCCTCCCTAAAGGTCTTTTTCTCCCTCCGGCCTCCCAACTAACACTCTATATGCATTTCTGGATTCACCCATACGTGCTACATGCCCTGCTCATCTCAAAAGTCTGGATTTAATGTTCCTAATTATGCCAGGTGAAGAATACAATGCGTGCAGTTCAGTGTTGTGTAACTTTCTCCATTCTTCTGTAACTTCATCCCTCTTGGCCCCAAATATTTTCCTAAGCACCTTATTCTCAAACACCTTTAACCTATATTCCTCGCTCAAAGTGAGAGTAAAAGTTTCACAACCATAAAGAACAACCAGTAATATAACTGTTTTATAAATTCTAACTTTCATATTTTTGACAGCAGACTGGATGATAAAAGTCTCTCAACTGAATAGTAACAGGCATTTCCCATATTTATTCTGTGTTTTATTTCCTCCCTAGTATCATTTACTTTCGTTATTGTTGCTCCTAGGTATTTTAATTTTTCCATCTTTTCAAAGCATAAATTTCCAATTTTTTATATATCCATTTCGTACAAAATTCTCGTCACGAGACATAATCATATACTTTGTCTTTTCGGGATTTACTTCCAAATGTATCTCTTTACTTGCTTCAAATAAAATTCCTATATTTTCTCTAATCGTTTGTGGATTTTCTCTTAACATATTCACGTCATCCGCATAGACAAGCAGCTGATGTAACCCTTTCAATTTCAAACTCTCTCTGTTATCCTGAACTTTCCTAAAGGCATACTCTAGAGCAAAGTTAAAAAGTAAAGGTGATAGTGCATCTCCTTGCTTTAGCCTACAGTGAATTGGAAACGCATCTGAGAGAAACTGACCTATAGGCCTACGGACTCTGTTGTACGTTTCACTGAGACGCATTTTAATTAGTCGAACTAGTTCCTTGGGAATACCAAATTCAATAAGAATATCATATAAAACTTCTCTCTTAACCTAGTGATATGCCTTTTTGGAATCTAGGAACAACTGATGCAATGTACCCTTATACTCCCATTTTTTCTCCACTATTCTCAAAAGAATATTGGACAAAATTTTGTACGAGGTCAACAAAAGTGATATTCCTCGTAAGTTACTACAGTTAGTCTTGTCCCCCTTCTTAAAGATAGGTACGATTATGGACTCCTTCCATTATTCTAGCACAATTTCCTTTTCCCAAATAGCAAGTACAAGCTTATAAATTTCGTTAGGTAATGCACTACCACCCTCTTGTATTAATTCTGCTGGAATTTGATCGATTTATTTCATGAAATCTACCTGCGTGTGAGGAGAAGAAGAAAGTGCACTGGGAAGCTTCCCTCCCTCGCTACGACACGTTGACGTTTGAGGAGGTGTCGATAATCGTCTGGGCTATGCCAATTTTTGCTGGACTGGAAACGTAACTGCAGACCGTGTACTTGGAAGCTAGCACATTGCTATTACACTATTGCTCTCAATGTTTGTGCTGTGCAGGTTGCTACTCTAAGGCGTCTCCCATGTGTCTGCAGGTGATTGGCAGTGTCGGTGGATTTGAACACGTTATAGCCAGTGATTGTAGTGGGGTTTTAATCAAATCTCGTGAACTATTCATGCAACAAATCGCTTCATAATGCATGATCCTGTATTCAATTTCCTCTTGTTCTGCATGTTTAACAACAATGCTATTGAAGTGTTCATGACTGCTACCACAAAACACCTGTCACATTATTTATAATGAACCAACTACAATATCGGTACGTGTATTACACTACAATTTGCATGTGCAACGAAAATACAAGCTTTGCTTACTTCGATTCTTTCCTTTCTCTTTTTATTCTTTCAAAATCTTCCCTTTTCACTTTATTCTATTATGCTGTCTAATTTATTATACTTTTTATTCTTATATCGATTCTTCTAATTTCCCTTCATTTTCTCAACTTTCCCATTTTCTTCCTTCCACATTTCGTCCTTTCCTTTATTTCTTACTTCATTCACTTCTTTTCCTCATTTCCCTCTTCCATCCTTATTCTTCTTACACTTTGCTTTGCTTCATTCTTAAGGTGAAAATGAGGAAAATTCACTTAAAAATTTATTGTGACTATTTGGACTAAGATCAAAAAGCTAATTAATTTATATCCCCATGATTATTTTCAAACTTTTGAGCCAATATGAACTAAAAATTTTGCAAACCATGTCCCAAGGAGCCTTTTTAGCAATGTCAACATAAAATACATTGACAAAATTTAATTTCAAAACTATTAGCCTAATGGCACCAAATTTTGTACAGATGATGTTACTGTAGGTATGTTTATCTGGTTTAAACGTCATAAATTTTGGGATGAAAATTATATAAGTACATCACGTATTCATTATATGAGGTCTCGCCATCATCATTGAATATTAACACGACTACTGTGAAGTAGTCAATGTGTATTATCACCATTAAATCGAGAAAAATTCGTTCCGGCACCGGGAATTGAACCCGGGACCTCTCAGCTCTGCGCGCTGAGGGCACTTTCCAACTGAGCTATGCTCTCCTCTCATTGGAGTTCGACCGGCTCCGTGGATCGTGTCCCGGTATAGGTCAGTTAGAAAGAGCCCTCAGCGCGCAGAGCTGAGAGGTCCCGGGTTCGATTCCCGGTGCCGGAACGAATTTTCTCGATTTAATGGTGATAACATTATATAAGTTTTAAAAATCACATATGTCACCTTAAATGTCTATTTTTTTTTTTTTCATTTTTCTTTCAGTCCTAAATACGTGCCCCTTTCTCTAGTTTCCGTTCCTGTATTGTTTTTTCTTATATCACTTTTCTTCATTTTTCCTTCCACTTATTTTCTTTTCTTTCATTACACCGTTTATTCTTTTCTTCCCATTTCATCTCACCTTCTTCCTTTATTCTTAATTCAATATCTTATAAACACATTTTCTAATTTTGTTTCTGTCTGTCCAACGATGTTCCTCAGAATTAGATTTTTAGATTTTACATCGTGTCCTGAAGCTTGACATTTCCTCAGTCATTCGGATTAGCCTGGCATAACGAGCTTAACAGTCTTTCTTTCCTTCCTCCTTCCCTTCTTTCTTTCTCTCTTCCTTCCCTTCTTTCTTTCTTCCTTTCCTTCTTTCTTTCCTTCTTCCTTTCTTTCTTTCCTTCTTCCTCCCCTTCTTTCTTTCTTTCCTTCTTCCTTTCCTTCTTTCTTTCTTCCTTTCCTTCTTTCTTTCTTTTTTCTTCCTTTCTTTCTTTCCTTCTTCCTTCCCTTCTTTTTTTCTTTCTTTGTCTCTTTCTTTCTTAGTTTATCTTTCTTTTTTGTTTATATTTATTTTGTCCATCTCTTTCTTTCTTACTCGATATTTCTTTCTTACTCAATATTTCTTATTTTCTCCAACTTTTTTCCTTTCTTTCTGGGTCGTTCTCTTTCTTCCTCCATATTTCTACTTTCCTCTATCTTTTTGTCTGTCTCTATCTTTCTCTACCTATTTTTCTTTTTTTCTTTCCTTCATTCTTCCTTCCTTCCCTTCTTTCTTTCTTTCTTTCCTTCTTCCTTCCCTTCTTTCTTTCCTTCTCTTTCTTTCTTTCCTTCTTCCTTCCCTTCTTTCTTTCTTTCTTCCTTTCTTTCTTTCCTCCTTTCCTTCCTTCTTCCTTCTCTTCTTTCCTTCTTTCCTTCTTTCCTTCCTTCTTCCTTCTCTTCTTCCTTTCTTTCCTTCTTCCTTCCTTTTTTTCTTTCTTTCTTCCTTTCTTTCCTTCTTTCCTTCCTTCTTCCTTCCCTTGTTTCTTTCTTTCTTCCTTTCTTTCCTTCCTTCATCCTTCCCTTCTTTCTTTCTTTCTTTCTTTCTTTCTTTCTTTCTTTCCGTCTTCCTTATCTTTTTTCTTTCTTTCTTTCCTTGTTCCTTCCCTTCTTTCTTTCTCTCTCCCTTCCTTTGTCTGTCTTTCTTTCTTTCTTTGTTTATATTTATTTTGTCCATCTCTTTCTTTCTTACTCGATCTTTCTTATTTTCTCCATCATTTTTTCTTTATTTCTGGATCGTTCTTTCTCTATCTCTTTCTTCCTCCATATTTCTACCTTCCTCTATCTTTTCGTCTGTCTCTATCTCTTTCTACCTATCTTTCTTTCTTTCTTTCTTTCTTTCTTTCGTTATTTAATTTATTTTCGTTCTTAGTTACTCACGTCTTTTCATTTTCAATGTTTTTCCTTTATGCTCCCTTTCCGTCTTCGTTATTTCTTTTTTTTTTCAGTCACCGTTTGTTCACTTTTTATTTGTCTTTTCCCTTTCTTTTCTTATTTTTTCTTTCTATTCATTTTTCATTTTCATTGTGTTTGTTCCTCCAGATTTTAAGATTTGTTCCGTGTCTTTCACTCTTTTTCTTACTGTTGTCTTTCTATGGTGACACTGTAATTGCGTTCTCTAAAGAAAACAAAACAAATGAATGGAAGAAAGCTCAGGCTGGCATCAGCAAACTTTTATCTGCGGTCTGCAAGTTAAAATGTTTGCAAGCAGATAGCAGCACAAGACAGCAATAAACATGAGTCCCAGACGTCTGGGATCCTCCCTAAGCGTGTCGCGATCTGGAAGGCGTCCAAATGGCCCTCCTGGACAGGTGGAATAAGTCAACATCATCCCTGCATAAACCCCCATTAAGCGTAGCTCTGATAACCTTCACTTCGTCAGGATTTCGAGCCACCCATTGCAATCTTCCAGGTCTCGACCCTGTCTTTCATGACTATAAAATTGAGGATTTTCTAATATATAACACCAACTTTCTCCAGAATTTTATATCTCATTATCCGAGATATGGATGGAATATTGCGAGTCTGAAAAAAATCTTCAGTTTCAAAACTTAAACAGTGTAATAAAATTGCTGTATAAAGAGTTACGTTTTCGAATCATCTACTTCTGCCTTCTGGTGGATAGCCTAATTTCACCTTCAAAAATAAATTTTGACTCTGAAACTAGGAAAGAAGATGCAATATAGTGCGTCATGAGTAGCACATGAAATAGATCTCAATTCGAATTTATTTCACTTTTAGAAAAAGATCGTAAACGGTAGAATCTATTAAATTTCTACAGATGCTATAGCATATTCCACCGAACAAAAACACAGTTAATTAAGTTCACTTATTCATTTAAGTCAAGTAGCCTGTCATTGTATTGTATTATACTTATTAACATTCCACAGTATTCATACATTGTTTCACGGCTAGAAAATGGAACAAGTCAAAAAACTTAATACAATTATAAAGTCTTAATTTACAGTCACAGTCTAGACGAAATATATATACAGACGAGGTTTACAATATAGTCTACTAGTACAACACAAAGTTTTAGTATCAATTTCATGAAGCGTTGTTGAATGTCATGAATTCACCTACAGAATAGAAGGCATGAGAAATTAGGTACTTCCTTAATTTGACTCTAAATAATCTTATGTTTTGAGTTTCACTTTTTATATCGATAGGGAGCTATTGACAATTTTTACTGCCATATAACGCACTCCTTTTTGATAGTACGATAGACATGCCGATGGAGTATGAAAGTCATTTTTGACGTGTATTTATGCTATGAACTGCTGAATTAGTTACAAAGTTTTCACAATTACATACGAGGAAGATTATTAATGAACAAATATACTGACAAGCCATGGGCATTATTTTTAGTTTTTTGAAAATAGTCCTACACGATTCCCTAGATTTGGCACCTATATTATTCTAATTACTATTTTTGTAGTAGGAATATACTGTTATTATCTGTGGAATTTCCCCAGAATATTATTCCAAAACTCATTACCGAGTGGAAGTATGCAAAGTATATTCTTTTTAGGGTATTGATATTTACTATCTTTTGCATAGATCTAATAGCAAAACAAGCTGAATTTAAGTTTGGGGGTAATTTCTTTAATATCATTTTTCCAATTTAACACATTATCGATTTTTAAGCCAAGAAATTTGGTGGTTGTTTCTAATAGGGATCTATTGTTAATTATTGCGCTTGTAATTTGCGAGGTTGAATTTGGACAGGATTTAAATTGAATTATGTTACTTTTATTACAATTTAATACTAATTTATTCACTGAGAATCAGCAACATATTTTGAAGAGAATTTCTTATGAACTCTAGAAAAAGTAGGGAACCTAATATTGATCCATGAGGAATTCCATTATTAATAGTTCCCCATGTCGAGGTAGATTTCATAGTTGTATTGATTTCGACTTTCTGTTTCCTATGTATGAGATATGAGTGAAAACATTGGTGTGCAACGCCTATAATTCCATAATAATCTAATCTGTCTAGTAGCATTTCATGTGTGTTCCATACGTAATACCCAGTGATCGCACTATGTACTTATTCTATATCAGTCACAATCTTCAGGCAAGATCAACAAACGAGATTATAAAAGCGTCCTCGATCAAGTTAAAGAGCTGCCTTAGCGACGCACTTCGCTTCTCCGTAAATTAAGTGAAATTCGTAAAACTCGTCAACAGAAAATCCACAAACCTCGTCCATGTCGGTAACATAGTTAGTAGTTCCCAAGAGTTGTTCATAGTGATATTTCTAGTGCTGATAAATTTGTTATAGAGGTGCTTATCGGGTGAGACATGGAGTATCCTTAAGCACTTCCCAAGTAACCTTTTTGTGCATTCGTGGTGGAATAAGTTGCGTGTCGTTCGTGCTGCTTGGTTAAGCTGGCTCTACTATCCACCACACTAAACATTCCTATTCAATCTTCATACCAGAATACCATACCTCTGGTGGTCATATCTACATAAACCGTCTTGTTTCTGTCAGTCAAGGACGAATCTGGGAGGCTTTGGTGCCTCTTATGCAGGTCTGAATAGTCTTGTCACTGCTATCTACAAATTTTTTTATTAATGGCGAGGTACACTCACCATGGCGGACGATTCATTAGGCGGCACGCAAATACAGTTGGTGCCCGATTTGTTGGAAGAGAGGTGATAGTGAAAAGGGAATTGTGAAGGATGAGAAGGGAAAACTCCGAGAAAAAACTTCAAAATACAAATATAACATAGCCATCGCCGACTGTGTAGAATATTATGAAAATAAAAGCAAATGGAAAGAAATGACGATGAATTTCAGAATATTATGTAAAAAAGGGAAAATAACTGCAACTTTGAAAAGAATTCTGTGAAGAAGAAAAAAAAAAAAAGAAAATAAGAAGAGAACGAATTTCAAGAATTTTATGTAACAAACAAAAGGAAAAACGACGACGAATTTGAAGAATATTACATAAAAAGAAAGTGATAAATGGCGGTGAATTTAAAGAAATAAGAACAAAGGGAAAAGCGACAATGAATTTGAAGAAGGTTATGTATATAAAAAGTAAAGGAAAAGGTACTTCGTATTTGAGGAAAACTACGCAAAGAAAAGGGAAATATGACGAGGATTTAAAGAATATTATGTAAAAACAAAAGGAAAATAACTGCAAATTTGAACAAAATTACGCAAAAAAAGTATATGACAACAAATTTGAAGAAGATTATATTGTAAAATGAAAGGGAAAAATAACGACGAATTTGAAGAAGATTATGTAAAAACGAAAGGAAAAATAACGGCGACTTTGAAGAAACAAAAGAAAAGGTAACGGAGAAGATTATGCAATGAAAAAGGGAATATGGTGACGAGTTTGTAGAAGATTATGAAAAAAAAACGAAATGCGAATATGAATATAGGTGAAGGAAAAGAAAATGTGACGACGAACTCGAAGGCAGTTATGTGAAAAAAAAAATGATGGCGAATTTCAAGAACATTATGTGAACAACAAAAGGAAAAATGATGGCGATTTTGAGGACAATGATGATTCTTATGGTAATATTGTGATGAAGGTAATGCTGATGAATATTATGGTAATTGTGATGAATTTTCATATTTTATTTGATATTTTACGACGCTGTATCAACATCTAGGTTATTTAGCGTCTGAATGAAATGAAGCTGATAATGCCGGTGAAATGAGTCCGGGATCCCACACCGAAAGTTACCCAGCATTTGCTCGTATGGGGTTGATGGAAAACCCCGGAAAAGCCCTCAACCAGGTAACTTGCCCCGATCGGGATTCGAACCCGGGCCACCTGGTTTCGCGGCCAGACGCGCTGACCGTTACTCCACAGATGTGGACAATTTTGATGAATATGAGTAAGGAGAAATATTAATAATAATGATAATAATAGTGCTGCGATGTTCGTATTATGGTATGAATATATTTTGGTAAATAAGAAAAAATGAAGTGAAATAGACTGTTTCAAAATAGGACTAAATATCCGAGCAGGATTCGTACAATGGACTGCGTACCAGTATTGCAGGAAGTGAGTTTCAGACTTTCACTCTTTATGATTTTGCATTCATAGTCAGAGTTTAGAGTGCGATATGATTCTTTAATAAAGGCTTTCTGAAACATCCATCACAGGCATTGGAATATTTATTACCTCATGGAAATAATGTATTAAATTCGATAGGTGCATGCATACTGTTTTGCAGTGTCTATCTGTATGTACGTTTGCCTGCATAATACAATACAACGCATTGCCTTTAATAAAACGGGAGAACTCCGAGAAAAAAACCTCAAAATACAAATATAACATAGCCATCGCCGGCATGTGAAGAACATTATGCAATTAAAAGCAAAAGGAAAAAATGACGATGAATTTCAGAATATTGTGTAAAAAAAAGGGAAAAATGATTAGAACTTTGAAAAAGATTCTGTAAAAAAAATGAAGAAAAAAATAGAACGAAATGCAAGAAGATTATGTAATAAACAAAAGGAACAACGACGACGAATTTGAAGAAGATTATGTAAAACAATTATAAACGGCAGTGATTTTAAGAAATAAGAACAAAGGGAAAAGTGACAACGAATTTGAAGAAGGTTATCTATTTAAAAAGCTAAAGGAAGAGTAACTTCACATTTTAGGAAAATTATATAAAAAAGGAAACTACGACGGCGAATTTAAAGAAGATAATGTAAAAACTAAAGGAAAATAACTGTAAATTTGAACAAGATTCCTCAATTCACAAAAACAATAATTATTTGCCAAGAAGGAAGGAAAGCTGTGAATGGTAAGGAAGTTACTCGACTTCCTAAATCAATAAATGTTTCATATATATATATATATATATATATATATATATATATACATAATGTTAAAGAAAACATGATATATCGTTGACAGTGAATAGTATCCACAAAACTATGTAAGAAGACATGTAATGTACTTATTTACAAAAACTAACACTTTTGAATATGCAAACGATTTTTTAGATTGACGGAATATTAGATATGGTAAAACTGCAATATATTGAATGTTGAGAGTTATTCAAGAGTCACTAAAATTTGAAAGCCCTTTAACTTTGTTAAGAAGTAAGTTTATGTGAAAATCATAATAAAATTTTGTTCATTAAAAGTGGTGCTTTTTTCACAGAAACTTCTTTTACAATAATTATTTCATTATTACTACTATGACAAACGAAATTATTAAACACCAATAAGTGAGTTAATGTGAACTTTTTAGGCAAATTCATTGATAATTTGCCTCTACAATGCGAATAGACCTTATTCAGTGTTGTTATGAATATAATAGAGAGAATTTTGTAGCCCATTGAGAACTTGGTCTTGCAGTGTGTCATCATTGTGGATTTGGAAGCTTGTAAAAAAAATTCAAGAGACCGGTTCTGTGGTAGATAAAAACCGTTATAGTAGACGAAATTTCGTAGAAAATCATGTAAGTGCTGCGATGGTTTTAAAGAAGTCCAAGGAATTAGACAGAGTTCAGAATATGAAAAATATAATGTTACTCAAATTTCGAGGAGATAATAGATGAGCTGCTTAGTCGTAGCTAACGAGAAAGACAGGCTACGGCGCTATGTCACATTCTTAGTCATAACATGGCTAACAATGAACAAGTTTATTTGTAAATTCACGTTTAACATGAGTTTAACACAGATTTTTTTTTTAACTTTGAACATGTATTTACAATAGGCGATTGTCAAGATGGCCATGACTAGACCATGATAATAACGTGACTCCAATTCGTGCCGAAGCCTGTTTTTCTCGTTTTCCACGTGCTCAGAAGTTTGAAATTCTCAAACATTGGTTTGTACATGAATAAAGCCTACGCTTTTATGAGCAAAACTTTATTGCTATTATTTTTATAAACTCATTTCTTAACACAGAGGACTTTCAAGGCCTTCGAAACTCTTGAATAATCCCATATTTACAGATTACTTTGAAGTTAGAACACCATTTCACACTCTATCTAGTATTCAAGGCCAATCATTGAATTGAAGACATTACATCAAAGATTTTGATTGTAAGTTATAACATTATGTACTTATTTGTCCATTCCTTTATTCTTCAGGTCTAAAAGTACAATATCATATTTTTTCCATTTATATATATTTTTTAATTTCTATGAAGAAGGAGAATAAAGTACATAAGATTTACCGATGATGTGGCGTTGTTAGCAGAAGAGAAGATGATACTGAAGGATACAATGAAGGTAAAATAACAGCTGTAAGCACTGTGGAGTGAAGATAAATGGAAACAAGACGAAGATCATCGTTATCGTAAGAAAAATAAAGAAAGCAAACGTGCAAATTCGAAATAAGGCAGTAGAACAGTAGACAGCTTCAAATACTTGAGTTTATTATAAGTAGGGGCTGCGTACGGAGATAAGGTTAGCTGCTCATAGACTATATTGACGTGACATCACATCTGACGCGTGCCACATTATGTTTGTGCTGAAGTTGATGTTATATTCATAATTCAAAACTAGACCTCGTAGATATTTACATTGTATTGTAGTTACTTATAAAGACTGATATTACGATGATGTTTCCTACAATTTACAGTAAATTATTTGTCCATTCAATTTATTTATTTTCGCTGTGTGCAGAGTTCAGACCAAAAGACATTCTCTCCCACTCAACCAGTACAAAAATGCGTAACAAATAAAAATAACAGCAACACAGAAAGCAATGGAGTAATAATAATTATAACAATAATAATAATAATAGTAATAATAATAATAATAATAATAATAATAATAAAATGTAGATGTGTTTAATTACACGTAATTCAGTGTTCAATAAGACAAATCATATATTAAAAATAAAAATCATAGTCCACAAAAGTTATTTTTTAAGATGATCATATTCTAGTTACGAAATGCAGTCTTTTTGACAATCGGGTTTTTGAAAGTAGTCAATGTCTGAACCCCTTTATACACTATTTACAAATAAATAGGCTATAGTATAGTATTATGAAATGAAATATCTTCATTTCAATACACAGCACTGTACATAATAAGTAGTGTAAATAATGTTTGATCAATGTAGATCTACATTATTATAGTGTAAATAGTGAAAATATCGTATTCTAGTGTACATAGTTTAAATAATATAAGTGTAAATATTAGTGTAATTGCTATGTGGTCTAATGTTTTCTTCTGCCCAACTTGACCGTACAGGAGTCGCTTAACAGACACAAATAGTACTCTATCTTCATTCACGCAACTCCATCCGCTACAGTAAAAACTCCAGTAATACTTAACCTTGTAGCCTCCTGGGACAAAGTACAGTACGGTTCCTAATTATAAGTAATAACATGAGTTGCAGGCAGGAAGTCAAAAGGAGGACAACAATGACAAATAAGTTTTAATAGAAAAAGGAAGACCTGCGGACCTCTGGAAAAAGAACTAAGGAAGAGACTAGTGAAGTTCTTTGTGTGGATTGTGACATTGTATAATGCAGAAACTTGTACATTATGACGAAGTGAAGAGAAGCGACTAGAAGTATTTGAAACGTGTCTATGGAGAACAATGGAGCGTGTCAAATGGACAGACAGAATAAGGAATGAAGCTGTGTTAGAAAGAAAGGATGAAGAAAGAATAATGCTGAAACTAATCAGGAAGAAAAAGAGGAATTGCCACAGTCATTGGGTAAGGAAAAACTAACTACTAAAGGATGCATGGAAGGAATGGTGAACGAAATAAAAGTTCGGGACAGAAGAATTCAGATGATATACAACATTAAGATACATGGATCCAATGTGAGGACTAAGAGGAAGGCGGAAAATAGAGAAGATTGGAGAATGTTGGTGAAGACTTGCCCTTGTGCAGAAAACTCTGATGACGATGGTGATGATGGTGTTGCCTGAAATTTATGTCCCAGTGTGGGTCCAAATAAAAATGTATCGCTGTAGAGAATGGGGCCATAGAATAAATAATAGACATAAGCTAACCAACAACAATTGAATAATAATGGTTCTTAAGGGACTGTTTGAAGTGGAGGATCTACTAGGGTTATGACGAGACCTGAAAGAGTTGAAACAAAGAATTATGGATGAGACACAACAGATCAACCGAAAATTGTTACTGAAAACATTAAACACTTGCGAAGACAGACTTACGCATAGTTTAGCAGATCACCTATGAACTGATATCAACAAGTGACGCAATTAGAACATTATTACATTCTTTTAATGACTTTCTATTCCTTTAAGTTCTATGTCTTGTGTTAATAACCTACATTAGTTAAATTTCAATGGTGAGTATGTTTTATCTAAGCAGTTAATGTGTTTTATTATTTTTAAAAATGGTTTTGCATTTGTTACTTTTTGAGGCCTGAAGAAATCAAAGACAAATAAGTATATGGTCCTATTTAAAAATTAGAGTGTTTGGCGCACTCTCTATAATCGTAAAATATTATTTTTGAAAAGACGTTGAAAATAATTCTTTCTTCATCCCAAATAATTCTGTACCGTATGTAGAGTGTCTTCATAAATTTAAATTTTGTACAACTACAAGCACTATTCAATATTATTTGTTAATGTCGGAGAATAATTCGCTCCGGCGTCGGGGCTCGAACCCAGGACCCCCAGTTTTACGAACTGCGTGCTCTACCACTGAGCTACGCCGAAGTTCAATCCACTGCACCGGTTCTAGTCTTTCTCCTTTGGCTTTTTCCCTTTATGGCTTTACTGCATGTTCGATTTATATTATGTGACCAATATTTTTAATAAGTCCTGTGAAATGGAAGAGTCCTTTGCATCAGTCCAATCGAGAGAACCAGACCTTGAAATCAGACCAATAAAATTGAGCCGTAATTTTGAATCGATATAATCAATAATTCAGTCAATTCAATACAGACCATGTAATCATTCAGTCAATCCAAGAAAATTAATTCGTGTACCGCAGAAAATTATACAGTCCAATGAATCAAACCATTCAACCAATAAAATATCAATTTCATTCCACTTTAATCCATCAGTCAACTTGTGTTTCTGCTATGGTTGTGACTTGTTCAATTAACGTCTCTCAAAATAGTCCATCCGTGCTACGTGTAGACGTCGAGATCTCAACATCACACACGAAATGTGTTTTCCTCACAGAATTTAAACTAGATATTTATGTCTCGTACTCGACGCCGAGAATGTTGTCTAGAATAGAAATTCGGGCCCATAACTCTTTTACTTGTTTACTCCAGTATCGGAGATCAGATAAAAAATAACTGCCTCCCCGGTTATAGCGGGGAAACTGCAGCAAAATGGCCTCCAGTGTAATATCAGTAAGATCTCGATAAACTGAGATACTCGGCTGATGAAGCTATGTATAATGCAGCATTGCTTTCCGATTACTGGACCAGCGGGCCGGTCGAACAGCCCACAAAGGCATTAAAATGGAATTATATAGGAAGAGCTAACCATTGATCCTGCACAAGAATAGACGGCAGGGATTCCAAACTGGACTCGGGCTTAAAAGAAGCATCGGCCGGATTCATAGGCTGGTTCAACATTATAGATTTTGGTAATTACATTTACATTTTTTCTTATCTGTGTTCATCTCTAGGTTCCGGTAACATATGAAGCGTATACTAGCCTATGTGTCCGAGGAAATAATTTTACAGGTAATAGTAGACAGGCAGATGTCAGAATGATAATAGTTATAATTTTATAGGGTGAACCTAAATCATATCATTAGTTTCAGGAGATAACAATTCGAGAAACTTCAAACTGAAAAGTTTAATATAATTTGCTAGTTCTTGCATACGTTTCGAGAGAAAAAACATGTTTTAAATTAAACGTTTGGTTGCGTATTTAGGAAAACTATAAACAGTTCACAATAGCCTATCCTCAGCCAGTTTAAAAATTAAATAATTGAACTAATTTTATTTGTGCCCCTTAAACTTGCAAAAATTGCAGAGTAGGTGAATTACTGCATCTAATCTATATGAAAACTTCGCATATGGTTAATATTCCACCCTGTTTAAACCAGTTAAGAGCCATACTAATTCATAAAGGAGGTCATGACATAGAATCAAATAGGCCTATGTCTCTTTCAGTTTGTTCTGTCATCAGAAGAATTCTTGGACGCATTTTGGATGCTCGCTCAAGACAATAGATAAGTAACTTTCAATCGCAATCAAAGTAGGTTTACTTCAAGTCCTGAGACTAAGGGTTGGTGCACAATAAACGGGGAACGAGAACCAGAAGGAGACCGGGAAGCGAAGAACGTGAACGTAAAGATGTTTTGATTCACAATAAACCGAGAACGGAAAAGGCTATGTAGCCTATGTCAATAACGAGCTGTAAAATCAATATTATGTATTCTGATGTTATGTGTGCATAATTGACCAATTGCATTCACTCATGGGTACAATCCAGCCATCATAAACATAGGTTAACCAACATCGAAATTTAAGGCGGGGAATATTTAAGAATTCAATTCAAGTGGTAGTCTGGTCACATAGTATACCCATAACATATACAGGGTGAGTCAAGAGGAAAGGTACTTGGTGTGAGGGGTGATAATATTGGTGATTCTGAATAAAAAAATTTTATATGAAGATATGCCCTGTTCTTAACAGTATCCGACAGTCTACAGCTGTTTGAAAATCACGGGCGTCGGTCTCATGTCCTTCATCAGCACTCACATACGGACGCAACCAAAACGATTTTAGGTTGTAATAGGATCAATGGAAAGCTATCCCGGAAATTAGATCGGTCGCGGTGGAGTCATTTCTTGGCCACCGAGGTCGCCCGACCTTGCTCCAGTGAATTACTATGTGTGGGGTTGACTTAAGAGCGAAGTCTACAAGCGCGAAGTGGAAATAAGAGAGTAACTTTTCATTCGCATTTTACATGCTTGTGCTCAAGTAAGGAATGTCCGAATCAGCTCAGATCAGCAACACAGCAGCTGTCTATAAGAACTGCAAAGTGCATTAGACATAGTGTATATTAAACATAAATGTTGGGAACTATTCGTTACTTTCATCAAACTTTCACATAATTCCATTAATCTGCATGACATTACCAAAGTTTTGCTTCCCATTATCATGACATTCTGTTATATAGTATGCGGTTACTAGGATACGAATCTGTGTTTAACAACAAGACTAACTTAGGGTCGTATTCATAAACGAGACTGTGGATTAAGACTTCCCAAAAGTCGACTTTCGTAGCAATGTTTAACTTTGTTGAATAGCCTATTCCTAGACAATTTTTCTGAACCTTTGACTTTGTCTTTTGTAAGTCGAGATTTGACGATCTGGTTGTAATGTTGGCAATCACAATCTTGTTCTTCTAAACGAATTAAATTAATGAATACTTGAAATAGAGTGTACATAGCCACAAACAGAGTCATCTTTTGAGTTACAAATCATCGAAAGAATTGAATATCGTTTCACGTTACACGATTGTTAGTCATTCTTACAGCTTTATTATAGCCTAAGATTAATAATAATTATTTCATTGTAAGTAATTATGAAGACATGGAAGATAAGCTAATGCCATCGATGAAAGACTATGAAAGAGACATATTATTATCCTGCTGACAGTTGGCAGAAAACAGTATTATGACGACCACAGTAATTTATATCATGATTATAAATTAACTGCATATCCAAGTGTATAATCTATCCTCTATATAATTAAATACTCAGAATCAATATTAAGCAACTATTCCGTACCTGTAGCGTAAAATCGGGATGAAATAAGTTTTATTATTGGTGGAACACGTAATCCTCTTTGATTATTATTCATCAATGCATGAACAACATGACGATGATATCTAATACAATCTCTTTATCAAAATATGTAACTTGATTTAAAATCATTATCCCTATTAAATAATCATAATAGTTTTGTACATGTTCAATAATACGCCGAGCAATTTGTGTAATTCTAGTAATTTTCTGGATGTCCTCAATATTCTCGGTAAATTCATCAATTTCCCAAATATCAGCAATCTTCGTATGTCCACGAACGAAAGCCTAGGTCAAAGTCTAGATTTTCGGCGACTTCGAAGTCAATTCAATTCAGTTCAGTTCAATTTATTTTGGCCATTAGACATACAGTTTTAGGCTTCGTCAGAATACATTGAAAAACATATAATACATTTTACAAAACACTAATAAAAGAAACAGTAAAATTTAAATAATACAATGAAAACATGAAATAATTTGAAACTTTTAAATTAAAGAAAACAGTTCACCCTTAATGTATTAATTGTAACTAAATACAATTAAATTTATTTATTAAGGAACAATTTCATACAAATTTGTGTTAAAAAAACTCAGCAACAGAATAAAAAGGATTATTTAATAAACAATTGTTGTTGTTGTTTTCTAATGCCAGGCGTTTGACAATGAAGTCATTTTACCTCTTGCACTCCAATATTTTTCAAAGATATTATCATGGTCAGCCACTGAACCACAGATTTTGAGGTGCTCCGAATCCATTTCTTGGTTTGAGTTGCACAATGGGCAGTTAGGGGACTGATATATTTCAATTTTATGCAGGTATTTGGCCAAACAATCATGGCCTGTTGCCAATCTAAATGCAGCTATAGACGATTTTCGTGGTAAATCGGGAATTAACTGTGGATTATGATGCAGAGAGTTCCATTTTTTCCCTTGAAATTGTATTATCAAATTTTGTTTGTTGAAGTCTAAGCATGTAGATTTAATAAATCTTTTCACAGAGTAATACGTAGATTTAGTAACAGGTCTGTAAGTAGCAGTGTTGCCCTTCTTTGCTAAAGCATCCGCATTCTCGTTTCCCAGGATTCCACAATGGGATGGTATCCATTGGAATACAATTCTTTTATTGAGTGTTATTAACTAGAAGAGCATTTTAGTTATTTCTGCTGTCTGAGATGAAGGTGTGTGTCTAGAGACTATTGATAGAATAGCTGCTGTGGAGTCTGACAATATAACCAATTGTAAAATCTAGTTTTGGAGCTATTGATTGGTAATTTATAATATTGATTGGAGAGCTTATTATATAATTTCATCCCCATAATTGAAAATTATGTGTTGCTCTTGTGTAATCTAGAACATGGAATATTAATTTGTTCACTATTTCTAATTACATGATCATATATATATATATATTGGCCCTAATGACTAATTGTCGATATTTAGTCGAGTGTAAAGTACTAGATCGTATATATATATATATATATATATATATATATATATGTATATATATGTGTATGTATATGTATATATGTGTATGTATATGTATATATATGTATATATATGTATATGTATATGTATATATATGTATATGTATATATATGTATGTATATGTATATATATGTATATGTATATATATGTATATATATGTATATATATATACATACAAATTTATGATTGTTAAAATTCGTGATTGTCTGAAAAGTGGCCGACAATGTTCCAGATGTTACAGTCATGATTGAAGTTTACTTTCGTCAAAGTGTCGACTGTGAATATGAAAATCGCGACTTTGTACTTTCCAAAGTCAACTTTGATCCAAAGTCTCGTTTATGAATACGACTCTTAAAAATCGCTAATTTAGAGTTGAATACTGAGAAATTTATTTAATGAACACTGTTCAATGTTATAAATGCGTATTATTCTAGCCTTCATGGAATGTGGAGAGCAGTTTGAAGAGCCCTGAGGTCTTGGAATAACGAGAAACACAATTAAGTTGTAATTTATATAGGTGGAGGGAAGACTGTCACAGTTGTTCGTTCGTATTAATCTGTAAAAACAGAAAACAGCACAGCATCGTACAGCCTCGAAGTCTCACCGCTGGAGGCGTCACAAGCTGTAACTAAACACACAAGTTTACCTGAACTCGAACCCCCCTTCGGGGAAAACGGCTTGAGCGTAGCGAATTCCATAAACTTTCGATTTTCTAGTTCTGAGAAACGTTTGGTTTTCATGCCACGAAGTGGTTAGATCAATGTTGAACGACAAATGGGTGCAACTGTAACTTACAGGGTATAGAACATTTCTAGGGACGGACTTGTGAAACAGTAGATGGGCCCAAAGCAATTGAATCGGTCAAGTCAAGAACTGCACAAGTGATTTTTTACGAAAATGAGTCAATGACATCATGCTGTTGTAAGGTACATGTACCAAATAACGCCACCTTAACATTTCAGTCACTTTTGCTATGGAAATAAGTTATGTACAAACACGAAAATTGTGAAATAGAAACTGTAATCTTATCTTTACAAAATAGCACAATGAAAATGGATATATTATATACCGAACAAGAATTAGAACTCAAATAGGAAAACTTTGTAAACTGACGTTATTAGGAACAGGTTGTCCAATTAACGCCACCTATTTTCTAGTACCTATACATTTATAATTGTTAATGAATTATTTTTCCCAGGCGACACAAATAGAACTAAGCGACTAAATTTGAGTTTCTATTAATAAAAGATACAAAATCACTCAATACTAATGAAAGATTCTTGATCTGAAACTGAAACATCAGATGGATTAGGAAAATATGTTTTCCAGTGACTCCTTACTTAAAAAAAAATAAGAGACAATGTGACACAGTAGAAAGTTATTAAACACAAAAGCATTTACCGTACCTTAGTTTAATATGAATGTTTTCCAATAAGTAAAACAAAAAAACTAAGTTATGTAAAATAAAAAAAAAATTAAGAGTTCGATAAGCAATTGAACCAATATCATCACTGCACATTCTGAACATTTGTAAGTTGAAAGCTTAGTGATTTTCCTGCTGTTTTCACACTGATGCTGTACTGTCAGCCTTAGTACTAACATAACCTATAATTTTGTCTGTAGACCTTTAACGCCACATGGCGTTAAAGCGCTACTGAGTACTTGATAACATGACATGCCTGTTTCTCTAACATTTTCAAATTTTATAGATAGCAAATACTTTCTATACATAGACGAATGTTTAAGGATCACGAAAATATATAGTTTAATATAGTTATTATTTGCTCAACACACAAAATAATATATTGCCTTTTACCTTGATATAAGAACAGTCATTCACTATCAACACACAACAGGAAAATGATGGAATATAGTGTCACTCGTAAATGTCAGCGGACAGCTAGTAACTCATTTCATCACTAGATTGCAAGCGAATGCAGGCTGCAGTAGTGCACTACCGACAACTTGTGTCGTTAACAAATTTTAATAGGGTGGCGTTAAAGGTATACATGGCGTTATTTGGCTCAGGGACCTTATATGTGAAAGGGCATCACATTAAAAAAAGAAATGACCAAATTCATCACATCTACCTACTTTAATAATGTCTTAAAAATTTTCAAGTCAAGAAATGACAAGTATATTAAACTTGGACACTTCTTTCTATTAGCTCACAGCATCAAGTCAAGAATTGATCAAGTGCATGTATTGTAGTATTCATTTCAATTATGATTAGCAGCTGTTGGAAGTAATGTGGTAATATGGTAACCCTGTGTTGTTTTATTTAATAATCAAGCTACGTAGTTTATTGTCATGTGAGATAATTGTTTTAGCAAGATTAGAAGTGAAGCGAATGAATGATTCAACCCAAAGTTGTAGTGATGAGAACATTAGAAAACTATGCAAGTATCTCAATACAAAGTAGCAAGAATATTACAACTGTGTAAGAACAGCTACTGTAACAGAAGAAGAAGAAGATGAAGATGTAGGAGAAGAAGGGAATCGTTAGATGATAGTGAGAAAATGGCACTGCTTTTGTTTTCTTTTTAGTCAAACTTCTTTGAAAGTTGTCATTAACAAGTCATATTTTCATGTTAGTGCAGCCTACAATGTCTCTTATTGTAATGCACTGAATTTTTTCATAAAATACTGTAGGAAAGTATTCTATGAAACATATAATGGTTCAAAATTACATGGAATATAATAGTATTAAGCAAAAGTAATCTCAATAAAAATAATTTAGACAACCCTAATCCTTAGGATTTCTTTTTAAGATATACAATTTTCTAAGATCACTTCATGGATTGAAAAGTTAATACACCTCAAACCAAGAAATGGTAAAGTGATTTTCTCAAGTTCAATAAATTTTATACTTTTTATGCAATGTGTATGGCTAAAAAAACAAAACTAATTAAATAATAGAATAGAGGATGTAATAGAAAACCTCTATGATTTTTTTCAATTATTTTCAAATGTTAGTTTCAAGAAGTACAGTTTTTCTTAGTTTTCCGGAAATTTGATGGCATGCACTTAGGCAGTTCTTGATTTGACCGAGTCAATTAATTTTAACGTAATACATGCACTTTTGCCGCAAAATAACCTAGTAGTTGATAATGCACTTCATGGTTTCTCAATAATTTTTGGAATTTAGTGCAAACGTCATGTAAACGATTGAAAACAATTATCTTCATATACCTCTGATTAGCCTCAGTTGTTTTAAGAGATGTTACCTAAAGAATTACAATTATGTATATAAATAATCGCTGTGGTTTAAATAAAATGTTACATAAAAATAATTATATACATCCTATCTGACTTCCGTCTTTGGTTTCAAACAGACATTACGTAAATAATTTTTAAGAGGCATATTGGTCCGACAATTTAGCATATAAATGAAATAAGTATAATAAATCCTTCAATAGCTGTCTATTTTAACCTAATGAGTAGTACAAGAAATTACATTAGGTCATTACACAATAAAAATATGACTAGCGCTTTCGCCAATTAAATGGCATCTTCAGGTCTAATTCGCATATGGTAATGCTTTAAGCATAAGGACGTAGATAAAATGCAACATAATAAAATATAATAAAATATATGATGTGAAATAATTACAACATTATGAATGACTGCACAAACAGAAAGCAATGTGATAATAACTTAAAAAAGGAGTGGTAGTTGTGGTAATTAAACCTCATATAGAGTCTGGATGTTAAAATACAGAATCTGTGCCTTAAATAGAAGTCTGCGAAAACATGTGTGCAACTTATGAGTATAAAAATGACACGATTAAAATGGGTAAAAAGTTGCAGCAGTCATCACGACCCAAAGAATGGTAGCGTGTTATGAATCTCTAAGAATCAATAAAAAATTGTTTAAGTAAGGAAAGTGGACATATACGGAGCAAAAGAAAGTTATCTAGCAATAAAACACTTACGAAACTTTGGAGCTGTAGAAAGAACCGATGTTACATGGCCAGTTGCGTGGTGTTGACTGGTGCATTGACATATGTCAAATATTTTGGAGTAACAGTGACAAATATAAATGACACTCGAAAGGAAGTTAAACGCAGAATAAATATGGGGAATGCCTGTTATTATTCAGTTGAGAAGCTCTGTCATCAAGTCTGCTGTAAAAATCTGAAAGTTAGAATTTATAAAACAGTTATATTGCCGGTTGTTCTGTATGGTTGTGAAACTTGGACTCTCACTTTGAGAGAGGAATAAATATTAAGGGTTTTGAGAATAAGGTGCTTAGGAAAATATTTCGGGCTAAGAAGGATGAAATTACAGGAGAATGGATAAAGTTACACAACGCAAAACCACACGCATTGTATTCTTTACCTGACATAATTAGGAACATTAAATCCAGACGTCTGTGGTGGGCAGGGCATGTAGCACGTATGGGCGAATCCAGAAATGCATATAGAGTGTTAGTTGGGAGGCCTGAGGCGAAAACACGTTTGGGGAAGTCGAGACGTAGATGGGAGGATAATATTAAAATGGATTCGAGGGAGGTGGGATATGATGATAGAGACTGGATTAATCTTGCTCAGATAGGACCTATGGTGGGCTTATGTGATGGCGAAAATGAACCTCTTAAAAAGCTATAAGTAAGTAACATCTTGTTGTGTCTAAAATATTTTGTCTGTACGTTCAGAGGTGTGTAAAAAAATTTAAAACATTAGAATTATTTACTCATAGTCTCCTAATAAATTAGGTACTTTTGAAGTCTAAAAGGAAATCTAAATACAAAAAAGCAATTGTAAACAGGCCTATAGATCCACCGCTGTGGGGTAACGGTTAGCATGTCTGACCGTGGAACGAGCGAGTTTGTAATTGGTTGAGGTCTCTCCGGCATTTCCCCTGAGCTCATTAAGAGTTGAAAAAAAGACACGAGACCTTATAAATTAAGTCTGTTTTCTTAGTCCCACAACGTTGGAATGAGTATAAGTGTGCACGGAATATACATTACGGCACGCACCCTTCAGTACAGACTGTGCTCATAATCGCAACAAATAACGAGCTCTGCAAGTTCATCCTACACAGGTTCCTTACTCCTAAACAAGTACAGTATACTTCCGTTTAGCCATGTTTATGATATTATGCACTACTAGGTGAAATAAAGCTGCCTAAAACAAGTGTAAAAGTACAGAAGTGGGTAGACGAATAAGGAAGACAGTATGTCTGTGTAAGTTGCGACATAATTGTGTGTAAATTATGCAAAACTGACATAATCTGTTCTAACAGATGATATTTACAGGGTCGCTGTAATTGAAAAAAAAAAAAAAAAACATTGGTTTAAATTGATGGATAGATGTGAGTCTGCCTTGAGCTAGTAATTCGGTGCCAGCGGACGAATTTTGTTGGTGATGCATGCCAACATTTCTTTCAACAACGTTCAGGACAAGCACTTTAAAAATGTTACTGAAAAGTGCATTTGTACACAAGGACAGTACCTGATCAGTATTTTAAGTTAAATTTTACAATTTTGTTGTAATATAGGTTTAAACATTTCATTAAGAGCAGTACTTGTGTTACAGTAGTACCGGTATTTTAAGTTAAAATTTATAGCAATATTCAGCTTAATCATTTCGTTAAGATCAGTTTCTGTGTAACAGTAACATTTTAAGTTAAATGTTTACAGCAAAGGCTATGTTTATTCTTTTGTAATACACAACACAGCCATAATCTTGAAATTATTATTTTAAAGGTGTGTTTGTTTCCTTGATGCGTGCGTCATCTGTTTTCATCGTACAACTCCAAGCGCTACTACTCAAGTCACTGACTCATTGCACACCTGTGGAGTAACGGTCAGCGCGTCTGGCTGCGAAACCAGGTGGCCCGGGTTCGATTCCCGGTCGGGGCAAGTTACTTGGTTGAGGTTTTTTTCGGGATTTTCCCTCAACCCAATATGAGCAAATGCTGGGTAACTTTCGGTGCTGGACCCCGGATTCATTTCACCGGCATTATCACCTTCATCTCATTCAGACGCTAAATAACCTAAGCTGTTGATAAAGCGTCGTAAAATAACCTACTGACTCATTGCATAAACTCCATACTCACTTAACTTCAAAGACTAGGGGCTAAGATTCTTGTCTCTAGTTATGACGTATCTGGCGTCGAGGACCAGATTTGCCTTATGTTACCGTACATAAATATGAAATAAAACACACTACAGTGTTAAAATACATATTGTACTGTATTACTTTATTTGGAATATAGCTATTTCACGGAATCGTTTGAAATTCTTTAAATCCCTACTAATTTTTTTATTCTGGTTCCACTAGTGCTCCATTATAAACATTAAGTATTGAATTCGAAACCAAGCTACGTCGGATAGATTTCCTTGAATTAACAATTCAATACTCAGACGTATCAATAGATCCTAATGTTATTTCCATGTTAACAAGGCCTCCATTTTGTCTATACTAATACCATTAACCCTGAAGCAAATAAGTGCCACGTGGCTGTACCACTTCTCCTGTCTGTGTAAACATTTGCATGTCAAACAAAACTGAAGCCCAGTCTCGTAGCAATAAACACGAATGCAATAATTGGGATTGGACATCACATCTAATCAAACCAGTTGCCTGGGAGACCATAGTGACATCTGTACGGATGATAGGACGCTGCGGAACTGAAATTACCGTCCTGAACTACACTTTCACATATTTGTGTCACTTTCAAAAAGAGATTGAAATTCTGAATATGAAACACAGCGACTTACATATACAGGGGTGATTCTGAACCAAGGCGACAAATTCCTACCGCCAGTAGACAGCGAAATAATAGGTCTATTTGGCGAGATGGGGTCGATGATTCACCACAGGTTATCTGAGGAACTTTATTTCGGAACTCTGGAAAGATCCTGCTTTGTCTCAGATGAAAAGGAGAGCCGATAACATATTTGCATCGCTTTCAAAAGAGATAGAAATTCTGAATATGAAACACAGCGACATATACAGGATGATTCTGAACTAAGGCGACGAATTCCTACCGCCAGTACATAGCGAAATAGTAGGCCTATTTGACGAGATGGGGCCGATGATTCATCACAGATTACCTGAGGAACTTTCCTTCGGAACTCTGGAAAGATCCTGCTTTGTCTCAGATGAATTTTTTTATTGGGTTATTTTACGACGCTGTATCAACATCTAGTTTATTTAACGTCTGAATGAAATGGTGATAATGCCGGTGAAATGAGTCCGGGGTCCAGCACCGAAAGTTACCCAGCATTTGCTCGTATTGGGTTGAGGGAAAACCCCGGAAAAAACCTCAACCAGGTAACTTGCCCCGACCGGGATTCGAACCCGGACCACCTGGTTTCGCGGCCAGACGCGCTGACCGTTACTCCACAGGTGTGGACGTCTCAGATGAAAAGGAGAGCCGATAACATATTTGTATCACTTTCAAAAGAGACTGAAATTCTGAATATGAAACAAAGCGACATACGCATACATGGCGATTCTGAATCAAAGCGACAAATTCCTACCGCCAGTAGATAGCAAAATAGTACGCCCATTTGGCGAGATGTGGCCGATGATTCACCACAGATTACCTGAGGAACTTTCTTTCGGAACTCTGGAAAGATCCTGCTTTGTTTCGGATGAAAAGGAGAGCCGATAACTTTGTCTACTGTGAATCAAACATTGAAAAGCGCGCGCATATGTGTGTGCGTGTGTGGCAGTGGGTTGCTTTTTAAATTGAATCATCAATAATTTAATTCTTCTTCTTCATATTCCTATCATGTATTAAGTCTGGTGGCCTGTTACGGTCTCACTCTATCGTTTCAGCGGACGACCCAAAGATCTTGTTCCTAAAGGGCGGTAATTTAGTGCTTGGCGTGGTATCCTTGTTCTAGGAATCCTGGATATATGAGATTTCCATTTCTGTCTATAATTTTAAATTTTCTCTAAAATTGGGTCAATATTTAATTCTTTCAAAATATTCAAATTTCTCTTCTTGTCTAATCTGGTACAGCCAGCAGTTCTTCTCATAAACTTCATTTCATTGGCAGTGATTCGGTGTTCATCACATTTACGTATAGTCCAAGCTTCACTTCCATACATGAGAATAGGTCTCGCCAATGTTTTATAGGCTTTAATTCTTGTATGTTTTTGTAGAAGAGAAGGTTTGAAAATGTTATTAATGTTATTCATTGCATAGTTAAAAATGTTATGTTTTATTTAACGACACACGCAACTGCCGAGGTTATATCAGCATCGCCGGTGTGCTGGAATTTTGTCCCGCAGGAGTTCTTTTACATGCCAGTAAATCTACTGACATGAGCCTATCGTACTTCAGCGCATTTTAATGCCATCGACCTGACCCGGGTTCAAACCCTCAACCTCGGGCATAGAAAGCCGACTGCATAGTTAAAGTAATTCAGTTTTGTAGAAATATCTTTTTCTTGTTCATAGCTCAAATGATAACCCAAATATTTAAAACATGAGACCTCTTCTATAGGTTCATTATAAAGGCAAATTGTAATAAATTCTTAACTTGTTTAAATCATGCAACGATACATAAATCTACGTCTCCTGTGTCCAAGACCAAAAACGTACTGGGTTGTGATCACACTCCACACAGTTCTCCTCGTTAGCTTTTATGACACAGGAACAGGAAGGTTAAATGAAGAATAACATGTGTTATATAAAAGAAGTATGAAGATATTTTATATTGTACTTCGATTTTTTATTTATATTATTAATTAATTTATTTAATACATTTATTTCTACTGACAGACTTAAGACCATAAAGCCTTCTCTTTCACTCGATCAGAATAATAATAATAATAATAATAATAATAATAATAATAATAATAATAATAATAGTAATAGCAACATGACGAATTTAATTACATGTAATTCTAAGAATCAAACATTTACAACAATGTGAATAAATGTTGTTGTTTACTCAACTGTCCGAAGACAGGTCTGAACCTCACAAGAAGGCACCGCATATGAGGAAACTAGGCCAGGAGATAATGGAGTAGGTGGCCAGTTCCTTTCCTCCTCCACTGCATACATCGCGACTAGCTACATACTACACTAGTCAGACTTCAGATGCGCATAAACAATTGTTCTTCCTGTGACACATATCATCAAGTAAGATGTACTGCCTGATAATAGATGTACCTACATATCAGCTAGAACCTCAGTCAGAGGATGTGAGTGAATGAAAGGAATTATTAAAATAACAGAGAAAATTTATATATTAAAAATAAAAGTTATATATTAGAAAAATTATATTTTAGGAAAGCTTACAGTCTAAGCAGTCAATTTGACAACTGAGTTTTGAAATTAGTAAATGTCTGACAGCCCTTTAAGTATGAGGTAGGGAGTTCCAATGACGAGAAATTGAAACGGTGAATGATGAAGAGTATCGGGAAGTGTTATGATGAGTAGAGAGCGGAATTTTAGGCCCTAAAAAGTGACATTTTAGGCGCCTAAAATAGGCTCTTAAATTCCTTTATTTAGGCTCTATAAAATAAAAAATAGGCCTTTTTGTTTGTTAAAGAATGTCACTAATATAAGATTCAACATTTATTTAATGCAAAATTCTAGGATTAAAGGAAACTCCTACACATTTCACATTTTACACTGGTACACATGCATGTACAAAATGAAGACATTCTGTCTTTAAGTTAGTGTTTTTCATTCACCAATCACATTTCCATAGTTTGCTTCACAGTAGATGATCAGCACCTATTGTGGCTATTGTGTCTCTCACTGCTGTACTTACAAATGGTGAGAAAAAAGGAAGGGATTGTTATCTGTCTTGGAATGTAAGAGAATGCTTATTCGGGTACAACCCAGCGAGTTTGTGTTAAACTGCTGACAAACATAGGAATATATAATAATAATAATAATAATAATAATAATAATAATAATAATAATAATTAGTCTCTCCGAAGTTCTTTGACATGCCAGTAAATCTACTGACATGAGCCTGTCGAATTTAAGCACACTTAAATGCCATTGACCTGGGCCGGGATCGAACCCGCAACTTCAAACGCAGAAGGCCAGCGCTATACCGATTACGCTACCCAGGCCAACTGAAAGTTGGAATTTTAAGATTGAAAGATTGTAAGAATGAGAAGGGGTGGCCCGGAGGTACTTCTTATTGTGTTGTTCACTGCTAGGAAGGAGTTGTGGTTATCCGTCTTAGAATGTAAACTGTACAGGATGTAAGTAGTTACGAAAAATGATGAAAAATTTAAAAAAACTTAAAAATAGGCACTAACGTCGAAATAGGCATTTTTAGGTACCTACTATAAAACCCCTTTATTTATACCTATATTTCCATGAAAAATGTAAATATTAAATCTCAAGCCTGTATGTATCAAGGAAAAAAAATATGTTTTGCCTAAATTCCGCTCTCTAATGATGAGGTATACTCGATGTACCGGTGATCTGAGATCGAGTATTTAGGTTATAGTTCGAGCATAAATACACAAGACGAGACGATAGATAACTTGGGGTTGTGATGCGTAGAATTTGAAATAGAAGATAAAGACAGTGTAAAGTTCTGCGATCGTTGAGCCGGAGCGAAGATAAAGATTCGAAAAATGGTGAAATATGATCGTATCGTCGGACATTGCTTTATTTTATTTTATTGTGTTATTTTTACGACGCTGTATCAACATCTAGGTTATTTAGCGTCTGAATGATATGAAGGTGATAATGCCGGTGAAATGAGTCCGGGGTCCAACACCGAAAGTTACCCAGCATTATTGGGTTGAGGGAAAACCCCGGAAAAAACCTCAACCAGATAACTTTTCCCGACCGGGATTCGAACCCGGGCCACCTGGTTTCGCAGCCAGACGCGCTGACCGTTTCTCCACAGATGTGGACTCGGACATTGCACACATATCTTATACGCATATTATGAACACGTATTTGTTCGAGAGTTCGGTGCTTAAGTCAGTGAACAACACGTCACAATAGTCAAAGTGCGGCATTACGAGTGTTTGAACTAATGTTTGTTTCAGTGGCGCGGGAAAGAAATGCTTGAACCTGCTTAGCGAGTGAATAGACGAGCAATTTTTCTGACAAGTGTGCTTTACTTGATAATTCCAACTTCATTCGTTATCAAAATATACTCACGATAGTTGAGCACGGAATTTCAATATTATTAAGTATAATGGTCGGAATTTGACTACCGTTGTAACTAAAGCCCGGATTTCTAAGCACAATCAAACAGTAAAATAAGCAAACAAATAAGCACGAGAAATGGTGAAAAGAAGCGCCAAAATAAGCAAAAACGAATACACGGAAACAGTAAAATAAGGACTAAAAATGGTGAAAATAAGCAGAAACGAATACTCGGAAATATGATTAAAAATTATTTGTTTCCTAGAACTCTTATCTTATTGAAGGCTATTGCAGCATACAAGAAAGGTCATCCTGAGATTTTCCTGTGTGAAGATCCTCCGTCTGTCAGGGAAGAATGATTTGTACAGTGAAAATGTTCTTTTGACGTCGCATGACGTCGCATTACAGTTCTTCTTCGGTGAATTCCTCTTCAATATCTGTTTCTTCACCAGAAAGCTTTTTAGAAATTTGACACAGTGTTTTATAACTGTAATTTTTCTGTAATACCTGACTGAGTTTGTCGAGCGCAATTTTTGCAACCCCATGTGTTTCTGAAGATAATGTTACCGAAATTTCGTCTATCAGAGAAAGTGAATGTCCCAAGGAATTATTTCGAACTTCCAACTGCTTTAAAATTTTGCGTACTTTGGAGAAACGGTTATGGATGTACTGAATCTTTTCTTGGATGCCGTTTTTAGCAAAACGTTCATGGGCTATGTCAATGCTGACTGCATCTTCTGCATTTAGGGAATTCAAAACATTTTTCGCTTCAATGAAATGTTCCGCCTAGTATGACATAGCATGTAACAACGTACCCCATCGAGTTAGACTGGCTGAGGAGATAAAGACAAATTTGGAAGGAGTTCACGAAATTTTTTAATTCCAATCGGTGACTTTATAAACACTTTCTTCACGCTGAAAACAAGAAGATCCACGTCTTTATACTGCCCAGACGCAGAAGCTTGGAAGGGAATCCCAAGGTTCTCTCCTAATTAATACTACGCAGTATTTCACAACATCCTGTGTCATACCCTAGCATTGCTTTCTTACGCATTCGACTGAAGTTAATTTTTTTATTAGCCAATAAAAAAGAAAATTGGTGATAAATGAGGGCTAGAAGTGAAATATGCACTTTTAAAATCACAATTTTCAGTAAAATGTGCTGTTTTAATTAAAAATAGTAAAATAAGTAAGCAAAAACGTTTCCCTGCGAAATAAGCATTTATAAGCACTAACAAACATAGTTAAAACTGCTTATCTAGGTATGTCTTACGAAGTATAAACTTTCTGTTTACCTTTCAAAGTATGGAAAAGAATATGCATTTTGCTTAGAAATCCGGGCTTTAGTTATGACACAAGCATATCATAATAGCCTACTACAGTGATGTCAAAGCAAGCGCACTTTCCTGACCTTGACGTGCGGGGGCATTAAGCGCTAAGTATGCTAGGAGGAATAAGGAGCCTGTTGGATTAAGAAAATAGTGGTGCACAAACTTCAAACGGAACGTGAAATTTTATGTCCTTATTTTTATATGGCTTCTTTCTGTTTGTTATTTTCTATGTTGTCTGTAAAACAAAATTACTAACACCTATTTCTTAGCCTAATATTGCAGTTGTGTTTTAAACGTTAATAACATAATAAAGAGTAAAGAAGGAATATTCACAAAAATTCCATAATAACTACAACTATACTGTACTAAGTGAATTAAGCACATCATTCATAAAGAAAGACTCTGAATATGACATGATAAGTTGAAATTGATATTGATGGTATCTTTAGCCTTATAAAAGTAATCAAAACAATATTAGGCCTATAGTACGAAGCAAAGTTGTCTAGGTATATGTTTTAACTGTAAGTAATATTACATAATAAAACTCTTATCGCATTATGCTTTTAGGTGATATTGATGCGCAATTTTCTGTTATAAGAATATTAAATTATCTCGAAATTTGCTGAAGCTATAGACGTTTTACCAACACATAGGCACATATCTTTTGTTTGTGATGAAACAGTATTTGCTTAATTCATTTCCTTATAAACATTTTTCATGCGAATATTTTCAAAGATCTTAATACACTCTCTTCAGTAATACGTATTTATGATATATTAGATTTACGAAAATATTGTTTTAGTACCTGTAAGTCTACTAAACAAAATACCTGAAAATTTCACTTTTCTGTAAAAAAAGTTGAGAAAATATTCCTTTTGAATAAAAAAGCAAACTTCTGAAAAACGAGCATTGAAATTAAAACTTACATTCTTATAATGCACTTATACTTCTCAGGCAAATCTAAAAATTAACATGAATACAGTTGTAATAAGTTCTCTTCCCTTTATCAATTGAATCAGTGCTGGCCATCCCTGTATATAGCTCGACAAGCGGCATATACCACCTCTTTCGTCTGTCTCTTTCCTTTCCGCTGTAAAGCGCTCAGGCTCTCCTGGTCTCTAAAGCGAGCGCTTGCTCCTATGGGTATCAGTTGACATCACTGGCCTACTATAATCATTGGTCTATAATAAAGTTAATAAGGATCCCTAAATAAATATGATTTAATTATTTTATTTGAGCTGAATTTATCGTGGCGACAGATCGTTCTTTAAAAACGCCCGTGAAGTGTTATATTATATCTACTGCAGCGTTTAGATTTCCATTCAACATGAGAAGTCCTTTCGGATCAGTGCTGGATGGAGGGAAGGTGCTGTAATCAGAGAACCTTCTATTTGTTCACGATGGGCTCTGATTTGTCTATCCGTCGACGAGGGGAGAACAGCTCTATTTGATACAAAATGGCGCTTGAATACAATTCAATTCTCTTCAACAAGAGTTCAGGTTACCGCAATGGCGGGGAAGTAACCGAATTCCTATCTGAAAGCCTAGATGAGTTAATTAAACGAAGCCAGACAGAGAAGGACAAACTAAAGGCACACAACACTCCTGAGTGTCGATAATTCGGCACACTGTTGTACCGATAACATTATTTATTTGTATCGAATACATGGGAACGTGTAGTGTGGTGTTGCTCTAGATACGAATTGTAGTATATGTAGTGAAGTGTTGGCAGAATCTCATCAAGAGATAGACAAGCTTCAATTATGTAGGTAATATAGTACACTGATACACCGGTAACGTAATTTAGCTTATATTGAGTTATAGGAACGTCTTCTGTATTATAGTTGCTATGGTTACAATATTAAACTTACTAGGAGGTGAAAATAGGAAAACATGTGAATCACATGGAGGCTTATAGCCACTGATTACATCGCTACATTGTCTAGGTAACACACGTGATCGCTGTAATTGTAGTACTTACTATAGGCTACATGTACGCCAATTCAATAGTTTCATTGAAGACATTTAATAAGAGACAAAATTTCTACGAGCAATAATTCGTGTTTCATATTATAAATAAAACTGCATTTTTAAAATAAGGCAACTTTATTGTATATTACTGTACACTACAGTTCTACTACAAATAAATGGATGGATGGATGGATGGATGGGTAGATGGGTAGATAGATAGATAGATAGATAGATAGATAGATAGATAGATAGATAGATAGATAGATAGATAGATAGATAGGTAGGTAGGTAGGTAGGTAGGTAGGTAGGTAGGTAGGTAGGTAGGTAGGTAGGTAGGTAGGTAGGTAGGTAGGTAGGTAGGTAGGTAGGTAGGTAGGTAGGTAGGTAGGTAGGTAGGTAGATAGATAGATAGATAGATAGATAGATAGATAGATAGATAGATAGATAGATAGATAGATAGATAGATAGATAGATAGATAGATGAGTAAATAAATAAATAAATAAATAAGAATTGAAGGTTTAAAGTATCTGTGCGACAAAACTTTTTTCTAAGACTGTACATATCAGCCAAAACCTCAGTCAGAGGTACAGTAGGATTATTTAGTCCTGACAGTCGCCGGCGAGTGCGCCTGGGTCAGGCGAGTCCATTTAGTTACCCCAAGGAGTGTTTGGGTTATTCACTCGCTTTCCTTCGGAGCGATCGGATGTCATGCGTGTGGTATAGCGGTATGTTTACAGTACAGTTAAGCTGTACTGCATTCCTTTACCGACCGCTTGTCCTTATCTCTACTCCAGAACTCTCCCCACTCCTCCTATTACTTCCCCTCTTTCGCGTCGCTGAGCTATCAGGACTCAATAATCGGTCTGTAACTATAGAGTAAGGCATAGAAATACTTTGCGATGGTACTGTTTTGGAACAGCTCGCAGACGTCAAGTCGTCTAGGGTGGATTCGAATTTATCGACTTTCTTTTCACGTGTAACGACTACACCAATAGAAAAATTTAAAATATTTTCTGGAACAGACATTACACTGGCATTGCAATGGAAGTGTTTACGTAGTATCCGGTAAACAATGTGAATGAGAATGTCACGTTAACAGAACGTCACGAAATGTACACGTTTGTATTTATATGAGTAACGATACACACTGAAATATCTATCTCATTCATATGAGCTGAATGCGTTGCTATAGGAATTACATTACAACATATAATATAGGAAGTTATTGAAGTCATCAAAAGACAGAAATACTTGCACGGTAATGGTGGCTGTTTTATATCGAGTACATTATTTATGTGCTCTGAATCCATGAAAACTTGTGAAGTGATATGGTTGCAATTGGTGCAATATTGCATAAATTAACATATTCTGATGTTAGCAGAGTCTCATAGGAATTAAATGTATTTGCATTATGTCTATAATGCAGCACACTGATATGTCATCATATAATACACTGCGTAATATAGTTTACTATATACAGAGTGTTAAAAAAAAGTATCCAATAATTTAGGAGGTGCTAATATGCATCAAAACAAGAAAATAATGTCTAAAAAACATGGTCCTACAACACATACTTTTCGAGATCTGAACACTTGTTCATAGGAGGTGCTCAATGTAACGTTCATTCGGCGTAAGGAATCACGCACTCCTTGAAATTTGTTTTAATACGTTAATAAGAAATTCCTGATAATGATCCCTAGTTAATCTTCGTGGTAGCACGTATGGCCCTATTAATCTATTACCAAGAACGCCAGCCCATAATTTGATTGAGATGCTGATGCTTTGTTTCTTCAAGTGCATGGGGATTTTCATCAGCCTATACATGCTGAATACGAAAATTTACAACACCATCTCTGCTGAACCCCGCTCATATCCGCAACCAAACTTTTGTTTTCAGTATTCCTTGCGACGTATCATTATTCCATCAACTACAGTATGATTATCTGGTAGTCGGCTGTATTGTAGGGCAGAGGAATGCATTGCCATGAATGGACGTCACATTGAGCACCTCCTATGAACAAGTGTTCAGATCTCAGAAAGTATGTCGTAAGGCCCATGTCTATTAAACATTATTTCTTTGTTTTGATACATACTATCAATCCTAAAATATTGGATAATTTTTAACACCGTGTGTGTGTGTGTGTGTGTGTGTGTGTGTGTGTGCGTGCGTGCGTGAATAAAAGTGGTATAAATTAAGTGTAAGTTAACAGAAACTGTCAGTGCGATATTCATTGTTTTAGAAAAAATCAAATAAAAACTCAGTAACACAATTTTTTATCCAATGTACTTTTATTTATAAATACAAAATACTTCTTTACCTTTTCCATAGGAATATAAATATCTGAAATAATATAATGGCTGAAATTAAATAGTGACAAATAAACCTTGGACTTGTTTCACTTGTCCGCTGAAAATGTTGGGATATTTCACATGACAGTATTGTCAGTGTACATTAAAATAATCATTTGCTTATGCTTTTAACTTGTTATACAATTTTAACAATTCTCTATCTGTATTAATTATAAATAATTACAGTAATGTCTTGAAGAAAGAGATAAGTTTATATTCATTCTGTTTTCATATACTGTAAGTTACATTTGTATGCTGTTTTATTAATACTGTAATCATATTATGATCTGCACATATAAGAATAACAGGTTATGGCTTGAGAGGTTACTTAAAACAAAACGAAACACAGTTGTAACATAACCACAACGTAACTAATACATAACTAATTACTTGAATTGTTTTTTAGTTTACCTTCATTTTCAGTATCTCACTTACTTCCAATAGCATCTGGTAGGGACAACTCTTCTCTATCCATTTAGTTTCACTCAAATAATTTTTCAGTTCATCGCACAAATGAAAATAACATTAATTACTGAACAAAAGAACAAAACGCAAAGTAAACAGCACAGTTTGCTAAGTGAGGTGGCTTGCTTCACTTGTCTTCTGACAAAATGGCAATCTGTTTTAGTGTTCTGGTAAAGTGCTACCATCTATTGCCAAACCATTAAATAATAGTTTCATTTTATTGTTCATTTACAAAGATCTTATATTGTTGTTTCTATTAAACCTTCAATTAACAAATGTTTAATTTTTGGACTTGCACCACTTGTATTCTCAGCGCCTCTTATATATAAATATACAGGGCTTTCACTTCAAAACTTCTCAGTCTAAGTAAGTAATTATTTAAATTGAATTCAATTTAAATAAAAAAACACGTCAATTTAGATATTGAGGAGGAAGTCTGGAATCAGGCTTAATTGGATTTTAGATTTCACCCACACTTTGAAATTTGAAATGGTACCCCTGTACTTTTATATTTAAATATGAAAGAGCATTAATTGTTTATATACCTCATTAATTTGTTTTCGCATTTTTTTTTTGTTTTATATCGTCACCTGGCAATTAGATTGTTGTTATTGTTGATTAGAACTGAAGAGAATAAAGCTACAAAAACTTATTGAGCATTTTTTTAGAGTAATATATGATATATTTATTATAGTTCACACACAAAAAAAGAGAAAAAATACATACATATAATCATTGAAGCCTTAAATTACATAATTTATAATTTACATATAGATATACAATTTTTAATATAATTTCTAAACTTAACTATTTAATATAAGATGTTTTATCTTGCACTTGCGACTAGTTTTGTGCAAGACTCAACTTATTTTAATATGTTGTTACAATTAGTCTTTGTTCACTTGTCCAAGATGTAATTCACGTTTCATTCTGCAATGAGCAGCTATCGTATATCATATAAACCTTCCCTTATTCTAGTATATTTAAAACTTTTGAATATATATGTTTCACTTTATTTATTGATAGTACTATTAAAAAAACTAAACAATTTTTTCTTATCCTTTTTTTCTTGTTTATTTCTAGCTATTTCATTTATTCTTTCCATTCTAATTTTTTTGACCAAAGAAAGATCTAGACCTATTTGCCTTTGCAATTTTATGTTGTTATTATTATTATTATTATTATTGTTATTATTAATGAGTTTTGTTATAGCTATTTTTTTATTTGTTTGTAGGAACTTCTCATTTATGAATTTCATCCGTATTTCTTTTGTATATTTCGAAATCAATATGAATGTCATCTTTCCTATGTCCACATAATGGGCACATTATTGAGGATTTCATATAATATTTATATTTGTGTATTAAATTATTTTAGAATGGTGTATACCCTTCAAGAGAGAACATAAATCACACTTATTGATTAAATTTATGATATCACACAAAATAAGCTGTGTTTTCATCCTACAATCAACTGATAATAACTAAAATACAGGTTGCCAGGCGAATTTAGAAGGCAAAAGATGCGAAAACAAATTAGTGTATAAACAATTGAATGATCTTTCATATTTAAGTATAAAAATAGAAGGGTGCCATTTGAAATTTCGAAGTGGAGGAGGCTGTGGGGTGGGGTGAAATCTGAAATGCAATTAAGCCTGGTTTCAGACTTCTCCCTCAGTATCTAAATTCACTTGTTTTTTGTTTAAATTGAATTCAATTTAAATAATTAATTATTTAGACTGGGAAGTTTTGAAATGAAAGCCCTGTATATAAATAAATAATATATGCGCATACAGGGTGGCTCACTTCACTCTTTCACCTCCAATAACATGTGAAATATTTCAGATATACACAAACCGACAATTACTGTACAAGTTAAATTAGCCTACATTAAAGAGGACATCTGAAACACGTAATGTATTTTTTGTACATGAAATAATTTTCAGGATATTAGAATCAACTCTCTTTTTTTAAATGGGAACCAACTATGTTTTGTATTGCAAATGTTGCGTTAGCACTGTCTAATAACAACAGACTACTTTACTGACTGTTTGAATGTCACCGGTAAGAGTAAACATAAACAATGACTGACCAAGGATCGAACAGAGGAAGGACCAGTCTAGTTAGAGTTGTGCGTGAATTAAATCACAATCACAATGTACTGTATATTTTAATACTATGGAACTGTTGTAGGTGGTGAAGTGAGACATATCAGTAGTGTACAATAAAAAATAAACAATTATTCTCAAAAAAACAAGACACAAAATCTCCGGTGTGCAATCAGATTTCTTGCCGATGTCTTATCATTCAATTGTCCAGCACAGAACTGAAGAAATAAGGGTTGTATTGGATAGTGTACAGTATATTAGATGTGTTCGATCTTCAATTGCGTCAACATTATGAACTAAACATAAGGAAGGTTGCGTCAGACATTGTTTGTTTTCTCTTACCGGTGACATTCAAACAGTCTGTAAAGAAGTCACTTGTTATTAGACAGAGCTAACGCAACATTTGCAATACAAAACATAGTTGTTCCCATTTAAAAGAAAGTTGATTCTAATATCTTGAAAATTACTTCATGTACAAAAAATACATTACGTGTAATGTATCAGATGTCCCCTTCGATGTAATTTAACTTGTAACTGTCGGTTGTTTATATCTGAAATATTTCACATGCTATCGGAGGTGAAAGAGTTAAGTGGGGCACCCTGTATGTATATAATGAGATCATTTATTTGTAAATACTGTCTTCCCTTTGTCTTTCACAGGGAGATCTTATGAGGAAAATTGTTAGGCACTAAAAATAAACGAAACGCACAAACAACTATTTAATTTTCTTAATAGCTTCAAAGGAATTAATTAAGTAAGATTCTTAAAATGTTACTTCATTTACCTTATAAATTATTTGAGATTTATTTCATGCACAGTATTTTTTCTGTTGCATTTAACATCGAGTTTCACACACCGAATTTCTTGGGCCGTAGTAGAAATAACACAGAAACAAATAAAATTGTTGATACCTTATTATTAGGAAAGGTAAAATCCACAAAAATTATTTAAATAATTACTGTGAACCTATTAAGTATGTTTAGTATATTTCGATGTACCTTGCTGTCCTAGTATTTTTAAATATTTTCGTGGAAGGGAAGAGTTTGATGGCCTTATTACATCAGAATAGATAAATTTATTATTATTATTATTATTATTATTATTATTATTATTATTATTATTATTATTACTATTATTGTTATTTTCCTGTGAAACAAAAGGGGAATATAGTAAATAGAAATAATTGATTTCTCATGTTAATTCTCTAATTATAATGAAGTATGTGACACAAAGTAGGTATATTATGAACTGAATACATGAGAGCATGTGTCGAGATGTGGTTCGTATAGATGAGACATTAAGAATTAATATACTAAGATAATAGTAGAGTTTTATCGGAAGTATAAAGTTTTTATTTGTGTGGATAATGGCGCATACTGTTATGCCACTCTTGCTAACCTATTGCCTTTTGTTACAGGTGAGTGTTGCTGGGAACGGCAGGCTTCTCGTTGCTGTAATATTTCATGTTTGATTTATGGCACGTTTTCACTTGTTTTTGAAAGGTAAGTTACAAATTCTAACAGTATCTGGTTGCTATGGTTACATAGCAATATGGATAATGGCCGGTGAGCAAGAAAATATCGTATATTGCATCATATTTTGAGAATATGGGATAGTTTTGTCCTATCTAAGTATAGGCCTACTATCGATTGGTTATGACACGATATGCTTGTACAATTTCGTATTAATAAGGAGTCCCCGAGAATAACTTTTTAAGGAACAAGAAGTAAATTTAGCGAAATTAAAAAAAAAACTATCAGCATTAAAGGACGAGCTACTGAGTTTTGGTCAATTTATTCAGTTTTTAAAAATGGTTTCAAGAAATCTACGGTTTCTTGAGGAATACTGCAGTAAAGATTTTATAACGATATCTTTATTGTAAGTTAGAAATTCAGCGTATCCCATGTTAGTGGTTACTACGTGTATTCAGGTTGCGTATTATAAACTTTAAAGTGGTTTTACTGCAGATCAGTGTTTTTGCAGTTTAACTTACTAGAAATAAGATATCTCCTGAATGACTATTCCTAGAGTAATGAAACTTTGCATACATATTAGAACAGGTCTAGTCATGAAATGTTACATTCACATACACGTATTATTATTATTATTATTATTATTATTATTATGTTTATTATTATTATTATTATTAAGAAAACTGTGATTTTTATTCGTGTAATGAAGCTAAAAGGCCAACAATTGAAATGTTCTAACTATTTTTTGGTTCAATTAAACCGAATATCGACTAGGAAAGAAACCATTGTACCATTTCATTATAGAGACCTTTAGTTTCATTGTTAACTTAATTGATCATTTTCGTCTGAGGTCCAGATAAATGTTTACTAGCCTAGAAATAGAAATGATCTTTAAATAAAAAATACAAATATTTTTTCCGGGTGTATTTTTCAACATAAAAATTTGAGAAGAATTGTGCACGTGTATTTTAGCAATATGTAACTAGTGTAAAGTTTTTAAGATGATATATAACTACACATACATGCATAGTGTTCTGCCAAATGTCAGATCTTTGTCTGCAAATCCAACATTCTCCAATCTTTTCAATTTTCTGCCTTCTTCTTAGTCCGCATATAATCCATAGTGTATCTTAATATCGTCTAACAACTGATATCTTCCTCTGCCCCGAACTCTTCTCTCGTTCACCGTTCTTTTCAGTGGGCAATTCTTCTCAGCCAGTGACCCAACTAATTTCTTTTTCTCTCTTCCTGATCAGTTTCGGCGTCATTCTTTCGTCTCCCAATCTTTCAAACACAGCTTCAATTTTTATTCTGTCTATCCAATTCACACGCTCCATCCTTCTCCATATCCACATTTCAAATGCTTCCAGTTGCTTCTTTTCACGTCATCGTAATGTTCATGTCTTTGTTTAATAAAATGCCACACTCCACACAAAGCACTTCACTATTATCTTCCTTAGCTCTTTTTTCCAGAGGTCAGCAGACAATGATCCTGTTTCTATTAAAAGCTTCCTTGACTTCCTGACAGCAACTCATGTTACTGCTTACAGTACACCCGAAATTTCTGAAGTTGTCCACGTGCTCTACTCCCTCATTTAGTATTCTCAAGTTTACCTTCTTTATTTTTCTTCCGAAGACCATTATCGTCGTCTTGTTTGCATTTACCTTCATCCCATACTGCTCACAACTGTCATTTAGCTCCAGTAGCATACCCCTTAGCATCGTTACTTTTTCTGCTAACGACACCATTTCATTAGCAAATCTTATGCACTTCGTTCTTCTTCCTCCTACTATCACACTCGTATGTTCTGAAAACAGTGCTTCACTAAATCTTCTAAGTATATGTTGAACAGGATGGGTGATAGAGGGCATTCTTGTCTCTCCCTATTTCACTTCCTTCAGACATTTATTCTCATATGTTTTGACCCGTTGTTTCATATAAGGATTACTGAACAGCTTTCTCTTTTCCAATCCACATCTATTGTCTTCAAGATTCTCATCAGTTTATTCCAATTCACTCTGTCAAACGCCTTTTCTGGTCCACAAATACTATATATAGTACACACTTGTTTATTCTTCTCTAGGTATCTTTCGCCGATTGTTATTAGCAGTCCAAATGCGTCTGTCGTACCTTTTTCCTTCCTGAAGCCATACTACTCTTCTTCCAGCTGTCCTTCCATCATAGAATATAAATGTCGATTCAGTATTCACAGGAGAATCTTCGCTTAAAATAATTGTAGACGCCTTAAAATTTGGTTTTCCTGAAAAATGTGACAAGACAAGTAACTTAACTGGTCATATTAATATGACATCGTGTAAATAAAAATGCATCACTAACCAACTTAGGATTGAAGAAAAATTGTCCGACAATACTACAACTTGAGAAAAACAATTCTGATAAGGACTTTCTCCATGTCATATGAAACCACCTGAGATTAAATTTGGTTCCACAACTTCAGGAAGAAAAGTCTGATGCTTGAACTAATCATGAAACATTTAATTACTTTTGTGTTAAAAAAATTGTTGCATTTACTAGTATTACTTTAAGATACATTTATTTTAGTAGACGGGATTATTTTAGTACGGACCTTCAGTATTAATTACATTGGATATTACTGTAACTTACTACTGGAAATTTGAACATTTTTGCATATTGGAATTTTTATGAACATTTTGCGTTGGTTATTGAAACTGACATTGCTTGTAGTAGGCTACTTCAAAAAGCCTAGGTGTCAGTGTAATATTGCATGTTACAGTCTTTAGATACACTAATAATTGTTCTCTTTTCCATTAATAATAATATGGTACGCATAGAAAAGGATCTTATTTTACTGTACGCCTAGATTTTGTATCACATTTATCCGTCTTACATCTTAAAGGTTCTCGAATTGTATACTTACTTTCAGAAATTCTGACTGTTCATTGTAGTCCCATTATAAAATTGAATGAAGGCTTCCTATTTTTCATTCCATGCCAATAGATTACATCCTCGCCTAACACATGTATCACAATGTATCAACAGAACACGCACGCTCCCATATAAGAATGCACAAATATCTATTTTTGTGATATCAGAAGCATTGTCAGTTGATTAGGTCATTCATATTACAGATTTCCTGAACTGCATTCGAAAGGGTTTGGACAAAAATCGGTAACTGCTGTTTGACCTTCAATTGAATGTCGCTACCTTATTGGTTCTCACGCGGGGGAACGCGCTTGACGTTACGTAGTTTCGTAAAAAAAAGTTTGCTTTCGTTGTATGGCAGTTGTGCTTCGGACGTTGTTAATGTTACAAGAAGATTGTACTAGGGTGAGTGGAATAACTATTTAGTAAGTTAATGTTGTGTGGGTTAGTAACCGAATACATATACACAAAATGAAGTATGTACACTGTTTGCTATTTACAGTATAATAGGTGTACATACCAGCGTAATTAATTTGCTTTAGGCATTGAATTGCATTAGGGCAAAATGCAGTTAGTTTTCAAATAGTGTGACTCGCGTAACTGAAAGTGAAGTGTTGAAGTGAACAGTGATAGTGGCAGAAGAGCCTCGATTATGGGGCATAGACGATGTAATGGAGAGTTTGAAGATATGGTTACTAACATCGGGGAGACAGTACTTCAGAAAATGAGTAAATATGAAATGTTGATAGGTTTAATATTAGATTAGAATATTATTTCACTCTCTAGTAATATTCTAGAAAATAACCATTATTACCATGTATTTCATTTCTTCATGCATCCTGAATCACTCACACCAACATAACTTAGGTGACATTATAAAAGTTTCAAATTAGTGTACATTCATGCAATGTCCTACACATAGGAATCTGTGACAGATTAGTTTAGATTAGTTTAGGCTTTTGTTATGCTTTACATTTGCGAATATGTGCAGAATTTTTAAAATTTTGTAATTTTTGTTTACACCCGTTCCGGGTAAACTGAAAATTCCAATGATTTTTTTTTCAGAAATATTAAGACATAGATGAGGTTCTAAATTTAAATATTCTAATGTCTTATTTTCAAAAGAGAAATATTTAGAAGTTTTATAGGCATTGAATCTAAGTGTCTTGGCTGGGTAATAGGTACTTTTTTGTTTCCCTAAAGTTTGCAGCACTTACTGATAGAGACATCGGCTGTTAATGTATATTTTTCATGAAAAATTTTTGAAGTTTTGAACTCTCAGAATTTTCATTTGTGCCAAACCGTTACTAAAAAAATACTCCCAAGACTTTTTAGTGATTCTTCTTTCTTGCGTGAAGGTTGAATCTGTCTACGCCACTACAAGACATTCATAAATTTGCTGGAAAATCGCTAGCGTTTATAGAATGGAGTAGTGGAGATTAGATGTGATTACTGGGAGAGCTATGCGTCCACCCAATTCGCCCATTTACATGCCTTACTTATATACCAAATTCGTCGTATGTGAAGGAAGAAAACCGCCATAATTCTTTAATGTGACGTACAATATTATGTTTTTCTTTCAGTACCACCAACTATGGAGAAATGCAAACTATGCTTTTTAAGGAAAATGTGCGGTCGAAAGAATTATGAGTGAATAATACCACAGTCTAGTATATAAAGTCACGAAGCTCAATACGTAGGGAATATGCATCTATAGATAGTTGCTAACCACTAGGATCGCAACTATCGCCTCATCACAGATAATGCGAAATAGTACCGGCACAGTCTATTATTCCCAGTACTCTCAACAACTGAAGCTTTGTGACTGTATATACTAGACTGTGATAAAACTGCTAACCTAATTTGATCAAACCTGTTATTAATCTCGAATCTAAAGTCACTAATCTCTAACGTAGGCCTCACGTTTAGTATAATTACATTTTGAAAAGTTACGTCCTTGTTAGACACCTAGTGGAAGAAGCGAGATATACCGCGTCATCCTTAATAGAAGGCATAATGGCGATTCCCTGTAACGACTGCTTGTACTTTTACATTTATTTCCTTAAATTATTTTTTGCATTGAAAATAACATTCATATTAGCAAGCCCTAGCTCAGTGGTTAGAATATTTGCAATGAAAGAGGAGGAACAACGAACAAACATCAAATTTATTTATTAATTGATTGATTCATTCATTCATTCATTTTGCTTCAAAATCAGAAAAAGTGCAACAAAAACCTTTAACATGCTAAAAACAGCTTATGAAGAGGAAGTAATTGGCAAATCTCAAGCATTTCAATGGTTTCCTGTATCTAAAAGTGGAGTGACGTCGGTTCAGGATGCAGCGTGGATAAAGAGAAAGGCAACGGCGGGAATCGGAGTCATGCGGTTATCATGGTCTAGTCATGGCCATATTGACAATCGCCTTATACAAGGATATCATTTTATTTTTACTAACATTTCTAATTTTAACCTGGCTATACCTTTGAATCAACGATTAAGAACCGGAAACACCGTTTGCTACCCCCTTCCACGACTGGAGTTCGATGATACTGGCGTAATATACAAACAAATCACTTTACTAGGTATAGGAGGAAAGAAAAGTAGTTCATCCATTTACGTAAACTAGGAAATATCGCGATTTTGAGTTTGATAATTTTCATTAGGTTTTTGTTTAATCAAAATACAGTACAGTATTAACAATGAGTGTTTTTACTCACGAACTGAGCTTTCCATGCGGACGTATTCATTATGCAGTGTACATTATATTGTCTACAGCACATTAGCGTACACTATAGAGAATGAAGTTAAATTGCAAAATAATCATAATATGGATATTTAAACACATTTTTTGAAAATGGTGACCGTTCATTTCGATACAGGATTCAGTTCTAATGTGCATATTATCGCACTATAGACTATTGTACGTAATTCCAGTTACCAGGTTCGTACTTCGTTCAGTAACTCGTGTTGAAATAATTCTGTACCTACTCTACAAAAGAGACCTTACGTACTGTAAATTCAATCTTCACTTCTGCCCGATCCGAAAAGATAAAATTACTTAGACATGCTATTTACTTTCCATCGAAGTAGTTACGTCGCAGGTTCGTAGAAAGCAAGGAGGTCCTTTTATTTAAGTTATTTTAAACAGTTGTATAATATTACGTAGACGCCCAATTCCTAACAGAAAAGAGCTAAGACAGCCCAGCCACTAGCCTTTACAGTGAGGCGAGCAGAAGTAGATGGGAAAAATCGGGATGCGACGTAGGCAAATGGACGACAGTACCTGTACGAAAATATGATTCAATATTGAAAACTCTTGCGTCACTGAAAAAAGCTAATATATTTATGGACCGTAATATACTCACTAACTCAGTACTGTTTAGTATCACCGTAAGGCACTTTGACTGCATACGCGGCCTTGGTTCTGTGTGGAGGACGATTGGAAGTTTACTAGTAGAAGGGGTAGGAGTGAAGTACATTAAAAAACTCGGGTACAATAAAAATTGAAGTAAAAATAAAATGATGTCCCTGTATAAATAAATACATGTTTAGAGTTCTAAAAAACAAAGGAATTATTATATTAAACTCATGTTCAAGTGCTTAGAGTGTTAGAGACGACTAAAAATTATATTTTTAAATTTGAGTTTGGTATATTAGTCCTTGAATCCTGAACTGACTGACGTATGATTTATATACAGAGTGTTCCCAAAATATGGAAGCAAACTTCTGGACGTGATTTCTGATTCTATGAACATATGTCCAGAAATGCACAATGAACCTACGTATTTATGAAGCAGTACAATATGACATACATACCTCTGACTCAGTCATAACAAGTCTGCTTCCCATAGATTTCAAAGTGAGCGATTAGGCACTGAATGTTGGACTGACGCACCCTTTAGAATGTTTCGATCTGTATCGGAAGAGCGTTACAGGCGGCGTGCACATGTTGTCGAACCGCATATTAGGAAACAGTTCAGCATACACGACACTGTTAAGATGACCCCACAAGTAAATATCAAGGGGCTTTAGGTCTGGGGACCATGCAGGCCATACGAAAGTCCTTTTCGGTCGATCCATCTGCCAGGAAAGATATTGTTCAGATATTGGAGAACGGTAACACAGAAATAGGCTGAAATTTCCCGCATGCCTCGTCATACTGCCAATGATATAGACACACGACACACTGCAAGTACATTTACGAAAATTTTAAAACCACTGTACTCTTTGAACAGTTGTATTCGATTGGGCAATCAAAACTGTGTGTTCATAATATGTCTTTGACTAATATTTTACGATCACCAACGTAGTTAAAGAAGTAGCGAATTTGCTTGGTAATACAGAACTACCCCCGGGAATAGGTAAGTCCCGTCTGGGCTCATTGTCTACTTGGTTTTTCTGAGGTTGACCCCGAGTTTACGGTATTACTTGAAACTACTGCTATAACGTAGGTTAGTTTTCATTATGAAGCTAAAATACTCCATAATTTGTGTGCATACTGTTATTATCAAAGTTATACTGTATTGCTTATAATGCGCGAGAGGTTAGAGATCGATAATAACGTAGTCTGCGAGTCTACACCGTCTATGCTTGCGTGCCTCATGCGCGTGTTTCCAGCCGGAGGTCGAGCTGAACGCTCTGTAGAAAAAAAATGTTATGTTTTATTTAACGACGCTCGCAACTGCAGAGGTTATATCAGCGTCGCCGGATGTGCCGGAATTTTGTCCCGCAGGAGTTCTTTTACATGCCAGTAAATCTACTGACATGAGCCTGTCACATTTAAGCACACTTAAGTGCCATCGACCTGGCCCGGGATCGAACCCGCAACCTTGGGCATAGAAGGCCAGCGCTATACCAACTTGCCAACCAGGTCGACCGCTCTGTAGATACGGTGTTTGAAATCATCTACAAAATAAATTCGAGATTTTTACATTTTTACTATAATATGTAGAATCATGACAGCCGAGAATTTCACTTGAATTTCCGGGTTCAAATATCTGTCACGACTGGAATTTTTCATCGAAAAATTCATACTTTTGGACGACAAGGTCTCAGCTGGGGATTTTCTCGGGGTTCTCCCGTTTTCTCGTATTAGGCATCTACATCACCATTTCTCTGTTTCGTCATCATTCCATAGCATTCCCCGAATGCCGGCTGACGATGCACGCAAGGGGCTGGCCTAGGGACGAGAGGGATTGTCTGGTCGAAATATGGATATGCAGCGAACTTTAATGTATGAGTAGTCAGTCAGTGTGAGTTCGGCTGACCTCATACTGACCACAACTTTGCGATTATTTTGCAGTTTCGTGTGGTTGTGCTGTCGGCGGTACCGACCACATGCGGACGATTTTTTTGGGGTCGCTTGAAGTCCATATCGACCACAGATTACCTGACTACCACATCGCAAGCTTAGCTATTTGCCGTCGGCAGTTTAAGAAAGCATCTGTCGTTTCCAAAGATACGGTGTCGGCGGCGAGTAGTCGGCGTGTCGCACTGTGTGAGTTGCGTTTGATCACCGACAGCGACAATCTGTGGTTGCTCTGTGGGTGATATCGAGCACTCATTGCGACAGACGTCGATAATGACTTCAGTTTGTGGTCCGTGTGAGTTACTATCATCTGTTTCCATACTAATAATTCCTGACCGCCCACAAGTGAACCACCGTTTTGTGGTTGTCCTGTGGTCCGTGTGGGTTAAGCTTTTGGGAATGCGGTCTAGCTTGAGGTCCAACGCAATAGATGCAATAAGGTCTTAGAGCTGAATCGTGCTCTCCACCTTCAATTTACTTCAACCCCACTTGGATTGATGTTGGTGGTTGTGTGTGGTATACAATAGTTGACTGATGACACTGATTGCACTATCGGGGTTATGAAGTCAGGAAAAACGGAAGGGAGAGGTGATGATAGGGATAAGGAGATGTAAACAAAATATTGCGATATAAACTAAGATTTTCGTAATTATTTCCTCAGATCGCGACATGTGACAAAATATGACCGATAATTTACATCTGGAGGCCACCAATTCGAGGAGAAAGTTATTTTGTCTGCTTGCAACGCCTGACGAACCTTCCAGAAAAATAAAAACGTGCCAAAATTTATACCGACATTCAAAAATCTTATCTCTCTCAACCGAGCGTGAAATCGATATATGTACTCGGAAATGTCAATCTTAGCAATCACTAATCATAATTGAAGAAAAGGGGTGTAAGTGACATTTCTAAATAAATGATGTAAGTGTATCCAGGGTAAAATAAAACATTTAAAATTGGATATATCTTTTAATCACATCACACATTAACATTTAAAAATAAAACTTCACGGAATTTACGAATGCTTAGTAATTTTTGATCACATTTTATGGAAAATAACTTAAGTTCACTTACACCCCTTTGCTTCTGACGGATAATTATGTAATAAATGTTTATAAAACTTTTTTCCTTAATTATTTTTCCCATGGAAAATGCTACAATACAGCTTCCATATTCCGTATGTGAATGGTACCAATAATTCAAACTCTTCCACATGTGCTGTAGAGCACAATATTCTCTTCCTGTCCACCCTCCAACTACAATCATAAATATATTCTGCCACCTGTAGCCCTATGAACTCTTACTGTCAAATACCGAGGACTGGAACAAGAGAATTTATGTATGCAGAAGTCAATATTACCCGTCAGAGAACGAACCTGAAAAAGTAAACTATGCAATGCTAATGACACGTATCGTGTACCTCGTGTCTGTAAATGTGTTCTTTCGCTTATGATAGGCCTATTTTATTATTTAGCATTGCTTTAAGCTACAGAAAGACGTGTAACATTACGACAATTTCAAAATGTTTCATTAATACATACGAAGCAGTAATTCAAATTAATCTCTATCATGTTACAAAGCATATTGTGACTAATTCTAGCACAGACGTTTGTGATCCATTGTCTTCAGAAAGGGACAGAGGAATATTTAACACTTTTCCTTCAGTAAGTTCCATAAAAAGAAATCATTCCAACCAAAAAGCCAGAAACTAAACATACTGGAACAATATGAAATATACAGACACACAAAAACACACCTGAATGGAATTCTCAACACATAACTCAATTTCAGAACACACACACTCTTTGACTCCACATTACACCACACAAACACACCCTCGCAGAAAACAAAACAAGAGGCGCCAAGACCAGCAACGGCCAATTCTGAGGATGACCCATAATAGGTCGAAACATATAAACCAAGTACGATAGAATTTAACACAAAAAGTCATAATACATATTCCGAAATTCATTGCCGTTAGACCTGGTTATCTTTCGATAGATCAGGTGCTCCTAATGTGAAATAAGTATGGATTTTGTTTTTCTTCAAGAGTGGATACTTACCCTATAGTGAGAAATATGAAATATATCGTCTTATAATAGGCTTCATACATTCGAAAGCTTAAGACATTTTAATTTTTCCACATTAAAATGGAAACTCATATAATTTTGCTTCAAAATATCATTCCATCGGTGTGAGGGCGTAGGCCATACATAGAATAATATGTTTCTCGATAACAGCATCGAAAATTTCTGTGTTCATACAATATTTACTCATACATTGTGCTAGAAATACGTTGCTCTTATCGCCTTTCATCAGGGCAGATGCTTTGAATTTCACAATGCGCTTACAATCTGAATAAAATAATTACATATGGGGTATTATTTTGGACTTCATCAGTTAGCAACCGTACGTTTCAACTATAATTCTAGCAGGTGCTACTTTGTTTCCAATAGATGCCATGTCACATTCCCGAGAAAAAAAAAAACATGTTGTGTTATCGAATGTGTAGTGTAGTGCTATGGAATAACGGTTAGCATGTCTGCCCGTCAAACGAGCGGGTTCGGATTCAAATTCTGGTTGAGATTATTTTTTCGATGTTTTCCCCCTACCAACTGAAGAAGAATTTGCTGTGTAACTTTCGGCGCTGGAGCTCGGGTTCATTTCGCCATCGGAATTACACTTACATTCTTCCATCATCATCATCATCATCATCATCATCATCATCATCATCATCATCATCATAATCATCATCATCATAATTTCCGTTTTCCTACATTTCAGAGAATGTCCGATGTAGAGTCGGCTGCCAGCCGCCACCGAACTTAATCCCCGTGGTATCTGGTCATTAGTTGCTGGTGGTAGTGCTGTGTACCGTGCGGTCCTCTTTGACGTCTACATGGAAGTTAAAGAATGCTATCGACCAGTGGCCGGCAAAGAAGAAGTCACATAAAATACAGACACAAAACACAGCAAAGGAGAAGGTAGATGGAGGGAGATATAAGAGGAGAAGACAGGAAACACATTCACTATTGCACTATTGACACAGAGTCAGACAGTGAAGACAGAAAAATAAGTAAAAGTACGATAAGGTTAAACAAACAAACAAACATGAACATAGCTAATGGTGCACCATGGTAACGCCCACACATGTAGAGTAACGGTTAGCGCGTCTGGCCGCGAAATCAGATGGCCTGGGTTCGAATCCTGGTCGGGCCAAGTTACCTCATTGAGAGATTTTTTTCGAGGTTTTCTCTCAACTCAGTATGATCAAATGCTGGTAACTAACGGTGCTGGACTCCGGACTAATTTCACCGGCATTATCACCTTCATTTCATTCAGACGCTAAATTACTTGACATGTTGATGCAGTGTCATAAAATAACTTACTAAAAACATGGTAACTGATGAATAGACTTCTAAATTCAGGTACCGAGTGGGAAGGTACCGGTTAACTGACAGTGGAGTATTGGGTGGAGGTGGAGAAACAGGCTAGGGCTTGTTTACTTTTTTCGTCTATAGAATCTATCCACTAGCTGTCTGTCTAGATCTGATTGGAGGTTTCGTACGTACTAGCACTGAAACCGGGACAGTTGAAACAACCTAAAGTCATTGCGGTATCGAAAACGAAATCCAAATGAAACAAAATTTTAAATATACATGATTAAATTCCTTCTTAAACGTAGAAATAAGTGTATTTTATTTGAAAAGGCAAAATGCGTCACAACTGCTGGCAAAATATAGAGCTTCAAATATTTGGATTGTACTATAAGCAGTAACATGAGCTGCTGCTAGGAAGTCAAAAGGAGGATAGCAATGGCAAAGGAGGCTTTTAATAGAAAAAAAATATCTTCTGCGGACCTCTGGAAAAAAGAACTAAGGAAGAGACCAGTGAAGTGCTTTGTATGGAATGTGGCATTGTATGAGACAGACGTGGACATTACGACGAAGTGAAGAGAAACGAATAGAAACATTTTAAATGTGGATTTGGAAAAGAATGGAACGTGTGAAGTAAACAGACAGAATAAGAAATGAAGCTGTGTTGAAAGAGTGGATGAAGAAAGAATGATGCTGAAACTGATCAGGAAGAAGAAAAGGAATTGGCTGGGTCTCGGCTGAAAAGGAACTGTCTACTGAAGAATGCACTGGAAGGAATGGTGAACGGTAGAAGTGTTCGGAGCAGAAGAAGATATAAGATGATAGAAGACAATAAGATATAATATGGATCATATGAGGAGACAAAGAGGAAGACAGAAAATAGTAAGGATTGAAGAAAGGTGGGTTTGCAGTGAAAGACTGAACACTAAATGAAATGAAAACAATCTTTGGAATTACTGTATTTACGTATTTTATCTCCTTTTATTTCAATTTACGTACAGTTTATTACAAATGATGTCTTTTAATATTCTAAAATAAAGTATTATTATTATTATTATTATTATTATTATTATTATTATTATTATTATTATTATTATTATTACAAAGCACTTTTGTAAATAGTATTGATCTACATAACTGTTTGTAAGCCTTAGAAAAGTATTACATTTCTAAACATCAGAAACAATAATAGAATGTATTCTGACCAACATAATATTTACGATTGTTCGTCAGGGGAACGTTTAATTTTTTCCCTTCCTCGGCCTGTATTATAACAGCTCCATCTAACTGACATAATATGTATATGATGGGAGAGAAATAAGTTGCCAGCTGCTTTATAAACACTGTATTATCACAGTCTAGTATATACAGTCACGAAGCTTGAGTTGTGGGGGTGCTAGGAACAATAGACTGTGCCGGTACTATTTCGCATTGTCTGTAATCAGCGATATTAGCGATCCTAGTGGTTAGCAACTATCTATGGATGCATATTTACTACGTATTGAGCTTCGTGACTATATACACTAGACTGTGGTATTATTCTGTATGTACTTAATTTCAGAGTAAATTTGCCCCAACTTCGAAGTCTACTGATAAACGTTCTACCAAGAGATTTTTATTCAAATATAAAATGATACTTGGCCAGGGGAACTGTAGTATCCAACTAAAACCTAACCAAAATACCTATATTTTCCAACATAAAACTTCACTTGATTTGATCCCGAGTCTCCAGCTCTAGCCATTAACATAATGCTACCCTTTTTATCTTGGCTGGCACAGACAAGCGAAGGAGGGCGACAGGTTTTTGAATCAGCCAGTGCCGCAAGTTGGCAAGAGCAGACTAAATGTTTAAAGTTGACCTCAGAGCCTGTGTGTTTACTATTTAACTTTATTGGGGTAGTTCCTGCTTTCGTAATATTACCTCCCATTTAGTGGGCCGTAAGTCTTCAAGGGGAAAGACTTGCAGGTTCAGTTGTCGTCGCTTTACGGACTAGTAACGGCAGTTTTTATACCTCTTTAATCCAGCTTCCCCTGATTGCGAAGACAATGGCGCATCGCCTGCTGTTCTAATGCTCATATCGCCGCACTATCAGTATGCAACCATTGTCTACCTCCTCGCATCTGTCTCTTCATTCCACCGCCCCTTTTTTCAGAATCTGTTCTTTCTTTGTGGTTGCTTTTAATTCGTTCTTTCTATGTCTTGTTTCATCCTTCCTCTTATCTATCTTTATTTCTCAACGTCTTTAGTTCCTTCTTTTGTTATATTCCTCTTATCTCTTTTCCTGGATCTCTGTTTATAATCTATCTCTGTTTATTTCATTGTATCTTCCCATCTTTACGTGAACATTCCATTCTCGTTTTCCCTTGCATTGTTTCATCACTATTTCATGTCGTTCTCTTCAATCTTATTTGCACAATTGTTTGAACATTATTTCCTATCTAAGATTCCACTCTTCTTTTTTGCATTTGACATATTTCTTTACTTATCTCCATATTGCTTTGCATCTTTGTATATTTGAATCGTTTATTTCTAAAACCCTACAAGTGACAAAAACAAAACTTTTGGAAAACCAATTAAAACTGTTTTTAGTCTCGTTAATTTTATTTTAATTGTCAAATTGTATTTAACAAGTGATATTAGTTGCTAAATATGAGGTTTATTCACCATTAGTTGTGTTTTATAATACATATAAAGTCCCAAAAGGAAATTAAATTAATTAGGATGTTATTGGGTTTTTCCAACAAACAAACTGAAACTAAGCAAAGCATTGCCTTTTTCCAGGTATTAGAGTGAATGAAAGTAAGTATGAACAAACTTTATAGTCTATGAAAAAAAATACTTATAAAATTACAAAAAAATTAAAGTTTTTTCTAATATTACTTTCTAGTCTTCCCTTCCACTGTCATTACTATCTTTGTTGGTGGTAGGCCATTGTACAGTTCTGTGTAGAATCCTTTCACTTCATTCGGTATGTACTGTAAAATCTTCTTAAGGTCCTCTATGTTTTTAACATTGATTGGTAGCCTGGAGCTATTATAAGCTAGGTCTGTTGACAGTTCAAACGGTAAATTTTTTAGCACAAACATTTTTCTCAGGAATTTGAATAGTGAATACTTCTGCCGGTACAATGCTATTAATGAACTCTTTACAAAGAACTTCATCCTTTTATTCAATACAGTGAAAAAAACTCATTCACCTTCGACTAGTTTATTTGAAAAACACCATATGTGATGCTAGTTTTGGGGTTTTTACAATAAATGCATATTTCTTGTCCAATTTTTTACATGTTACAATCACGCTAGATATAGGGCTTTTATATAAAAAGATGTGCATTCATGCTGGCAATCAAAATCCACAGAAGAAACACATTTTGTAAAAAATGTCTGTTGTGGTGTTTTTACAATAAACGATTCATTTGTTTTCACTAGCTGTTCTTATTATTTTTCTATCCGATGCAAATTCATCTTTATTTTTTCATATAAATTTTACTTCCATCTTTACATTCTGTTTGTATAAATTACACTGGTCAACAAAAATTAAAACTTGCTTACAAATGACTTTTAAGGAACCTGCAGGTTCATTCCCGCCCTCACATAAGCTCGCCATTGGTCCCTATTCTGAGCAAGATTAATCCAGTCTCTATCATCATATCCCAACTCTCTCAAATCCATTTTAATATTATCCTCCCATCTACGTCTCGGCTTCCCCAAAGGTATTTTTCCTTCCGATCTCCCAACTAACACTCTATATGCATTTCTGGATTCGCCCATACGTGCTACATGCCCTGCCCATATCAGATGTCTGGATTTAATGTTCCTAATTATGTCAGGTGAAGAAATCAATGCGTGTAGTTCTGCGTTGTGTAACTTTTTACATTCTCCTGTGACTTCATCCCTATTAGCCCCAAATATTTCGTAAGACCCTTATTCTCAAATACCCTTAATCTCTGTTCCTCTCTGAAAGTGAGAGTACAAGTTTCACAACTATACAGAGCAGTCGGTAATATAACTGTTTTATAAATTTTAACTTTCAGATTATTTTATTCTTTTATGAACAAAGAGTTCTGTTCCTAATTGGTGATTATTGTTTCCTTCCCCATAATACAACAAGTAATCTCCAATTATTTTGTGATATGCCATTCCCATCTAACCTAACCTCTTGTACTCCCACGAGGTCTATTCTATATCCAGCCAGTTCTTTTAAAACTCTTCTTTCTGAAAATAGCTAAACTACTTAATTTTTGCGTCGAGAAAAGGGAATATGACATTAGATTTCGTTTACTAGCTTTACTTTTTAAATATATTAACCTGTAATAGAAATAATAAAAATGCACTTAGAAATTATTCAATTTCTCAGAATTGCTAAATTAACTTAATTTTGGGTCGACAGAAATGAATGTGACATTAGATTTTGTTCAGTAGGCCTAGCTCTGGTTTTATAGATACACTAACCTCAAATAAAAGGACTTAATCACGTGAACAGCTTCTCTTTGCTAGTAGCTTGTACTCCTGTTGTGGGGCGTCTCTTGTCATTGTCCAACAATAGTCCGCAAGCATAGAATCTTTCCATTTTCGAAATCTCCTGATGGATTCGCTCTCTATGCTCATCACTCATTGCACCGCAGTTGTCAGGGAAGAAGCCCAGGTCAGAATGTAGGAAATGGATTTTGAGTTACATGTTGCAGCCTTATCGATGATACTTTTCTAGAAGATTATTTACAATGGATTTCCCAGGAATTCATACAAAAATTCTTTAAATACCTCTCATGCTATACAGAGACGGTTTTATAAAACATTAGTAAAAATGACTCATCATTCCTGCATTCAGTTTTTGCCAACATACAGAACAATCGGTAATATAACTGTTTTATAAATTCTAATTTTCAGCATTTTTGAGAGCAGACTAGATGACAAAAGCTTCTCAACCGAGGCATTTCCCATATTTATTCTGCGTTTAATTTCTTCCTGAGTGTCATTTATATTTGTTACTGTTGCTCCAAGATATTTGAACTTTTCCACCTCTTCGGAGAATAAATTTCCAATTTCTATATTTCCATTTCGTAGAATATTCTGATCCCGAGACATAATCATATTCTTTGTCTTTTCGGGATTTACTTCCAAACCTATCTCTTTACTTGCTTCAAGTGAAATTTTTGTGTTTTCCCTAATCGTTTGGGGATTTTCTCTTAACACACTTACGTCATCCGCATAGACAAAAAGCTGAGGTAACCGGTTTAATTCCAAACCCTGTTTGTTACCCTGGACTCTCGTAATGACATATTCTAGAGCAACATTAAAAAGTAAAGGTGATCCTGTATTCTTACTTGAATTTTTTAATGTTTATGGCTCTTATTATTGTGTTATGTATCTCTCTTTGAATTCTTGTATCCTTATTTTCATGAATAAGTCTCTCTTTGAATTCTTCAATTTCGTTTACTAATTTAATTTCCGCAATTTTCATTTACACATTTTGTTTTAATTTCTCTGCATACATGCATCAATATTCGTAAGTTTTATCCCTGTTCATGTACTCGTATTTCTACTATCACTAAACACATTTGTTGAATCATCTTTAGTTCCACATATTTATTTTTCTTTGCATATTCTTATTTGAAATTGTACCTTTTTATTTTTCTTGCAGTTCTCTATTCTTCTTTGCACTCATATTATGTATATTTGATTAATTATGTCTTTCTTTCTCTTCCACTATTCTCTTTACATCTTGATTTTCATCTGTATATATTTCTTCCTTTGTTTTATTGCTTACATTATTCCTTTACATGTATTATTTTCTCGACATAATTTTTCTTTACATATTTTTATAATCTTTTACACGATTTTGTCAATCATTAAAGGTTTATTTCCGTGTACCAGTATTTTATTCCTTTACATGTATTATTTTCTCGACATATAATTTTTCTTTACATATTTTTATAATTATTTACGCGATTTTGTCAATCATTAAAGGTTTATTTCCGTGTACCAGTATTTTATTCCTTTACATGTATTATTTTCTCGACATATAATTTTTCTTTACATATTTTTATAATTATTTACGCGATTTTGTCAATCATTAAAGGTTTATTTCCGTGTACCAGTATTTTTATACCTTTCTTTTCTTCATTATATAGGGTGAACCACGAGAAATTACCGTCCATTACGGACCTTATCCTCAAAGACATTTTGAGCAAAAAAATTTCATATAAACATGTGTCCTAATCTCAATATTTTCAGAATTACACTAATTTGTAAAATATAATTATTACTGAGTTTTAAGGGCAAAAGAATATTAGAGATAAAGAATGAACTATTCAGGAATCTCATTTCTTTAATTAGCTAGTATTCTGAAGCTAAAAATGTGTTGTGAATTCCATAGTTGCTTGGTACAGATTTTTTTTTTTCGATTTTGAACTACAAAATTACAATTTCTTTCGCATTTAACACAATAATCGTTACAAATCACGCCACTCTTATAAATTCTTAAAGACTGCACATTAGGATGCATAATTAAACTGTAAAGAATCAAGTTCCTAAAGTCGTATGATTTGTAACAATTTTTGTGACAAGTACGTAAGAATGATGTTATTTTAGTTAAAAATTGAAAAACAAAATCTGTACAAAGCAACTGACAAAACATTTTTAGCTTCAGAACACTAGACAATTAAAGAAAAGACACTTCTGAATAGTTCATTATCTATTTGTAGTATTTTTTTTACCCTTGAAACTAAAGAAAAAAAAATGTATTTTACTAACAATTTCAAATTAAGGTACTGTAACTTTGAAATATTGAGATTAGGACAAATGGTTATATAACTTTTTTGGTCAGAATGTCTTCGGAAATAAGCTCCTTAAGTGGCGGTGAATCCTCGTGAATCACCCTGTATACTGTTTATATATTTATATCTCTCTGTTTTTAATTTGTATATTTATGCCTTTCTCCGAATCATTTTTATTTACGTTTGTAAATATTTGTTTCTCTCTAGTCTTCTTCTTCTTCTACTAATTTTTTTTATATTTCTTAACATTTTTCTACTTTTGTTTATATCCTTATAAAATTATATTATTGGTCGCGTCTTTCTTTGAAACGTAGGCTTATTTTCTCAATTCTCACTAACTATATTTTCTTTCTTCTATCTTTTATGTTCAGCTTACCTCATTATTCTACTATTCTTATAATTTTTTCCAATTGTGTACATATTTATAGCTGTTTATTCCTCTTTTCATATTGCGATCATTCTTTGAGTATTTCCAAGTATAGGCTATCTCAAATTGTCTGCTTTTACATATCGATTTTAAATTTTAATTCCTTTCATCTTTTATTCGTTATTTTCATCTTTTATTCGTTATTTTCATCTTGGTATGTCCTTCTACATTTACATTTTTCATGCTTAGTTTCAAACTTATTTTATATTAATTTTCGTGTCTTTTTTTCTTCCAATCAGTAGGTAGTATTTTACGTATTTGTTTTTCTTTTCAGTTTTTATTATTTTTCTCACTTCCCTTTACTCTTTACTAGCCTCATCAATTCTTCATGACCGTATTGTTATTCTCCCAATCATACTTCTGTTTATCTCTTTACTCCACCAATTCTTTCTTTTTATTTTATTACTTCAACTTTTTCTCATTATTGTTTTCTTCATAGGCTATTTTCCTTCTCTCGCAACACGTTTCCTCTTTTCCTTCTATATTTCCTGGTTCCCTCGAGAGTTTCTTGTTTTCTGTGCCCTGTTCTTTACCTGTATAATTTTTTGCTCCTCTCTTTCTCCCTTGCAGTAAAACACTATTGCACCTTTCTTTGTCCAGCTAGTCTTTTTGCCGGATACCTTGCTTTTCATGATGCATGAAACAAGTTCAATACGTGTTGAATTCAAGAGAAAATATAACTGCAGCAATTTGCATAGCATTGCTGCATTATTCTGCGATGCGCTTTTGTTTCAGTATCTATGGTAACGTACTCTGAATGTGAAGTCGCTTCATTTCACGGTTGAACAAAGAGAAAGTGCTACCAACTTAAAGCAGAGGAGAGACATAGAACTTGATCATTTCCATGCGATATTAGTTGAATTCAACACATTTTGTATTAAAATGTGAATTACATATTATAACTGTATTATCGGATTAATGGTGGGCGCTAGAGGGACCATAACAAAACAATTTGTGTTATTCTGTCATAAATTTGGAGTCACAACAACAACAACAACAACAATTAAGGAAATTTCTATTATAGCTTTGAAGGGTTCTCTGCAGATTTTACGGCGACATTTGTATTTCAATTCAAATTACAGTTGAATTTTCTCAGTCCACTTTTTATCTGCATTTTTTTTTATAAATTTTCATTATCTGAAATATTATCTACTGCAAATTTTAGTTTCTTGTAAACAAATTTCTTGTAAGACTTTTTAATGTCATTTTAAATGTTATTGTTCAACATTCTTTGTCTTTTGCAACCTTACCAAGTTGAGGAAGTTTTATTTAAAAATTAAAAATAGGAAGTATAGCTGATGTTTAAATGGGGAAAAGGATACGTAATAGAGGGGAGGGGGAGAGAGTTTGTGTGTGTGTGTTGTGTGGTGTGGTGTATGTGTAGGTGTGAGGGGTTGGGGGTATGGCGGTGGGAGTGTGAGTGTGTGTATGTGTGTGAAAATTATGCTGAAGTTTTGTGACATTATAAACACTCAGTGTGAGAATCCTTTGTTACGTCATGTCATGTATCAACACGATAGTGAAATTCTTGCTATAATCTCTCCAATATGTCTCTGTTTTTGGATGCAGTCGCAGCAATAATCCGATGTCTTGCTTCTTAAAAGGCTTAGATGGCATAAATTGCATCCTTCACATATTACCAAAGGAAGAAGACACATGGTGTCAAGTCTGGTGATAAGGGAGGCCAAGGACGATAGGCCAGATCAGCTACGATAGCACGTCCAATTCAAAGTTTTGTAGATGGTCAATTGTGAAATAGCTACAATATAACCTTTGTATTATTGTTACTGAATTTGTTCTCGCAGTCGGCAGAACACAAAACTCTATGTTGTGGATTTGTCACTTTTCAATAATGTCTCCCATGGCAACAGGAATATGATATAAGTTTTCTGAAACTTAGAATTTGATACTTTTAAAGTATGACTATCAAATGATGTGTAGTATTTTTATTTCTGATTAATACTTGGTTAGGAGTACTCATATGAAAACGTTACTATCATTTGGAAACAGAGTGCATATATGTAATAATATAATGTATAAGCAAAGATTATAAAAAGTGCTGATTAATTAGTGGCGTGTGGCGAGTCGCGGTTATGCGATTAATCTATAGTTGGAAAACTGCGGATTCGTTTCTCAATCGGATCATCGATTTTCTCATTAGACATAATATTTCTAATCGCACTGCGGCTCTAGATTTCACTCTGGCTAAGAGAAATCAGTAATAGTGGTAGACTATATTGTTGGAGGTAAAGGCGACAAGCGCGAAGAACCATCATCATCCTTCACCTCCCGCTGCCTTAAGGGGTTGCTTGGTCTTTAATAGGTGTAATTTTATAGACTGAAAAACTGAATAATGTAAGAAAGTAAATAAATGATAACTGAATAAGTGAAATAAATAATATAAATAATTACTATTACATAATTTAAATGAAAGATTTGAAATATGTATTTAAAAAATGTTTCTCTCTTCGTAACTTTTACAATAAACTGTCTAGCTTGTATTAATCAGCTAATCTTTTAGTACTTTGATTTTTATTGTATTTGTAAATTTAATATTAATTGTAATTATAATTGTAATTGTATTCTTAATATTGTAGTTGTAATCCCCTGGTAGAGAGGAAGAGAAAGCCTGATGGCCTTATCTCTACCAGGTTAAATAAATAAATAAATAAATAAATAAATAAATAAATAAATAAATAAATTAATTAATTAATTATACGTTGTTCTTTAGTCAACTGTCCGAAGTCAGGTTGGAACCTCATAAGTGACACCAATAAGGAATCAATCGTGAGACAACTAAGCCAGGAGATAATGGGGTAGGGTGGCTAGTTTCATTCCTCCTACATAAGGTGTATACAAACAATTGTTCTTCCTCTGATACATATCGTCAAGTGAGATATACTGTCTGATTATAAAAGATGTATCAGTCAGAACCTCAATCAGAGGTACAATTATACGTAAGAAAATAAATTCATAAGAAGAAATGCTAGCCTTGGAAGGTACTTAACTTAACTCTCCTACGTTTTATGCGTTTCCTAACAATTCAGTTCTTGTACAATTTTGCCTCTGGTCTTAAATGTTTAGTACAGCCCGATTATTTAGTCCTTACAGCCCAGCGACGCGAAAGAGGGTAAGTAATAGGAGTAGTGGGGGAGAGTTCCGGAGTAGAGATAAGGGCGAGCGGTCGGTAAAGGAATGCAGTACAGCTATACCGCATGCGTGATTGCAGGCGACAGACTAACCTGAACATCCCTTGGCGTAACTTAATGGACTCGCCTGACCCAGGCGCACATTGCCGGCGACTGTCAGGACTAAATAATCGTACTGTATACACCTAGATTATTTCTTGAAACTGTTTTCCAACATATACTGTACCTACATGTAAATTATACAGAATTACTTTTCACTGGAATAAAGCATGTCCTCTGTATTAAATACAAATATATATATATATATATATATATATATATATATATATATATATTATATTTCTAGAAAATAAGATGACTGCCTTCATTTAAAAATTGTACGTTAACCCTTTACAGCACAATTTAATGTTTTATGTTTTTCATATCATGGATCAAACAAAGCTTTGATCAATTTTTTCAACATTTCAACTCTGCACACAATTTCAAATCACAGATGGCACCTCTGTGTATACTCAAGAGGTGGTTCCATGGTGGAATATCTGTGCCATAAAATTGAGAAATAAATAAAACTGTGGTTCTTCTGAACAACCGCTCTGCTGGAAAGGGTTAAAGGAGATTTACATAATTAACCTTCAGATATTGACATTATATGTATCTATTTACAAACTCACTTTTAATGTTATTAAACTACTGTATTTACGAAAATATATGTTGAACATTGTTAGGAATGTTGCAAGTTATTTGTTCATCATGTAATTTTAAATATACTATTATTGTCAAATAACCAACATTGAGAAAACAAGCCGATCGAAGTCAATCTGACAAACAATATCTTACAATCGACACTTGCTGCATATTTAGAAGTGCCTTTTATAGTCGAGTCGTGGCTCGTGAATAGGATTAATAGTAATTTATAGTATAAGGGAGTAAAATTTGTTTACTCTCGTGTGCTATATATTACTTCATCCATTACTGATATCTAAATCTCGTTCTTGGTATCAATTTAATTAATTTCTTTGCAATGTGCTGTTTACGAAGAAGTTACACATTTAATGAATGTATGGATTTTATTGTTGCTAATATGTTGGTTGTTATGGAAAGAGTGATTTAAAAAAAAATGTATTTCACCTCTGTGAATTCAAAACTTTTAATTCAATACTGTGAATAAAGCCATTATTTAGCTTGCTAAAGACGGTGAATGAAAGATCAGGTTAGATACCATTTAAGGATAAACGTTTTTAATGATTTGTTTAAGATGATTCTGCGGTATTGTCTTGCATCCAAATTATTTGACATAGTAAGTACGTTTGCGGAAAAGTTATACATTTAATGAATGAATGCATGGATTTTATTGTTGCTAATGTGTTGGTTGTCATGGAGAGAGTGCTTTAAAAATTATATTTCACAGCTATGATTTAAAAAACTTTTAATTAAAAATTTTTATTTCACTATTGTGAATATAGCCATTGCTTAGGTTGTTAATTACGGTGAAAGAAAGACCAGTTTAGATAGCCTACCAATTGTTTCTAATGAGTTGATTAATGATTATTCTGTAGTGTTGCCTTGCTTCCAAATTATTTGGCGTAGTAAGTACGTTTGCGGAGAAGTTATAAATTTAATGAATGAATACATGGATTTTATTGTTGCTAATATGTTGGTTGTCATGGAGAGAGTGATTTAATATTTATTTATGGTACTTGTGAGGTAAGTGTATCTTTATTGCGCGAGTGGAAAGATTTAAGCACGAGGCGTCAGCCGAGTGCTTAAATTACACAGCATAATGAAGACCATGCTTACAAGTACCATACGTAATCTTATCCATGACCATAACAAAAAAATTTGTTTTATAAAAGAAAATTTGTTGAAAATAAGTCCTCATATAATCAGATATCCTGGTATGGATTTTAGAATCGATACGTATACTAAGTAGGTTATGATGTAGGAGGCCATGAATAGTGAAGAATGGTATCTAAGGCGTTGGATAAATAACAAATTATAATTAATTATATAATTTTAATATAAATATTTTTTTTCATTTTAAACGTGTATTTTTCTTCTTTTTTAAGTTTCAGGGATTATTTAGAAATGTTCACGGGACTAATGTGATTAAAATAATTTCACATTTTACTTCTGTAAACTTAAGAGGAATATTAAAATATATTTAATCATCGTGTCTGTTTAGCGCAGTTGATTAAGGCGTGTTGTTATTAAATCCTATAAACCCAATTTCGCAGGTTCAAGTTGTTCAAGTCTCCTCGCATCCCAAAAGGTAAATTATTACAAAATTAAAAAAAAAATACATATTAGATATGGATGCAATGCACAAATTGCGACGTAGTAGTGGTGGTAGATAGAGAAAGGAGAAGGAGATTGAGTATATGTATATTTAAGAAATGGTAATAAAGAAGTAGAAGTAGTGACATCTAGTAACTAATATATTAACTTCTTGAGTAATAGTTGAATGGAAAAGTATACGTGTGTGCCCGGGTACTAGGAAAATACTAATGAACTGTGAGGTAAAGTCTTTATCTCACTAGAGGAATAAAGTAATGTTGAATAAAAGCCTACTTTGCAAACGCAAAAGTATTTAGTAAAGGCATGTTTTTTGTTATGGTCATGGAAATAAAAAAAATATTTCACCGCTGTGAATTAAAAATTTTTATGCTCGACCATGCCGAAATGTAGTAATTATATACCTGATAGCAGTCCTTTAATGCATGTCATTAAAGTACACCTACTCATTGAAGTACAGGTGTTCAGCCAATGACAACTCAGCTTTGTACCGTTATAAAACCGCAAGTATCGATTATTCTCGGATATGCAATCGAAAGAGAGTTAGCGAAAAGTCACGGAGGCTGGAAATCCAATACTGTCGCAGAAGGTTATGTTCTGTTACTATAATAATTAGCGTCAATTGTAAATAATATTCAAATAAATTCAATTTGTCATCTCGTTTTTCTATGTCGAATTCAATAATCAAGGTTATATCAAGTTTAACGGGATTACATCAAGGTCAATGACATTATTGTTCATCGGAAAAAATCAATACTTTCGCGTCTGTGCACATCTCCCAATTCACGACCTAGAACAAGGTCACTTCCGATCTTGTCAGAAACAAATAAAATGTATACATCTGAATATTTTCAAGTTAGAAATATGGTCGAGCATAAAAAGTCGTATGAAACTCGCCTATAATGGTAATTAAGAAGCTCGTATGAAAATGATGAAACTCGCTTGCGCTCGTTTCATAAACATCCATACTCGCTTCTTAATTACTATCATTATAGGCTCGTTGCATAATGTACTATTATTTCACTATTGTGAATATAGCCATTGCTTAGGTTGTTAATTACGGTGAAAGAAAGACCACTTTAGATAGCCTACCAGTTGTTTTTAATGAGTTGTTTAAGATTATTCTGTAGTGTTGCCTTGCTTCCAAATTATTTGGCGAAGTAAGTACGTTTGCGGAGAACTTATAAATTTAATGTATGAATACATGGATTTTATTGTTGCTAATGTGTTGGTTGTCATGGAGAGAGTGATTTAAAAATGTTATTACACTGCTATGAATATAGCCATTGTTTAGGTTCCTAAGGTCGGTGGAAGAAAGACACTTATGGATAAAAGTTTTTAATGAGTTATTTAAGATTGTTCTGTGGTGTTGTCTTGCTTCCAAATTATTTGGCGTGATAAGTACGTCTTAAACTACATTTTAGAGTTCTGGAGAAAAGTAAAATTCTTAGAGAAAAATAATATTCATATTTCTGTAACACTTAAGGTTATATTATTTTTAAAAAGTTTTTTTTTTAGGCCAGGTTTAAAGATAATGTCACGTAATACGTTTGTCATTTTAGCTCCCACAAAATGTGCATGTGTGGAATATTATTCAACCAATTGCATAACACCGTTTATTAGAAGATACTACGTCAAGAAAGAAAGGAAAAACATTTTAGCTACGATATAAATTTTATTCCGTATCCTATCAGCTAGTGAATACAGAAAACTACACTACATGAGCTGCTTTATAATTCTCCAATGACAACTCAAGAAAAAGTATAAAAGTGTAACTTTATTCTGGACTCGCGTGTTCGAAGCTCTGAAATGACAATCTAAGAAGTCACTTCTTTATCCACCCATAAAATGTTTTACGAGCTTAGAGCCGTACGGACCTCAACTGTTTACATTTACAGTTTTATATGCAAGTCGCACGACTTTGAATTGTCACGCCATCCTGACAGCGTAAACAGCGAAGTTGGAGATATTGACACTGGGAGTACCAAGTTTCTGTATTCCCTTCCTTACGCGAAAAATAATAATACAGTAACATTACCAAACATTACTGTTTAACTACCGGTCACATCACATATTTCAGATCATTGCAGTTTCGAATTATAATTTTTTAACTACGAGACTATTCAAAGCTGATAGGTTGATAATAATTTTATTTTTATTGTCGTCCCTTTCGAAAGGAAGAGGCTGTTATGGTCATTGTAGGTGTAATTACTTATTTAAAATATTATTTCAAAATTTCACTTAAGTTGGAAAGGGGGTGAAATTTTGGTTATTTTCAGTCAAAAATCGTATTTATTTATTTTTTTTTTTTTTTGTGACAAATGAATAAGCAATCACTGTCAGTCCTTTGGTGGCGCATCGAAACATAAAAATTACGTCATATTTAAATGGCTGCACTCTTGAACTTGAAATCCATGCCAACTGTACAGTCTGTTTCCTCACACTTTTTTTCAGCACATTTCGTTCCAAGTGTAAAAGCTTGTACAATTTTGCGCTATGAACGTGGCATTTTACTACATATTCTACATACCGGTTACATAGTATCAAATTTGGTAAACTAAATACTTTCGAAATTTAAAAAAATAAAACATATATAGTGGACACAAAAAATTTAAATTTTGATGTTGGAGATACTATTTAAGAAATTACCTCACCGTTTCTAAATGTAAACTTATGGATGCTTAGTTCATTTCTAACCATATCGAAGATGATGTTAAAAGAGTCCTGCATAAAACTTAAATTTTGTAAGAGATAGATTTTGAAAACATGGTCTTTTCTTAAATTGAATAACTCAAGAACCGTTCATCTTATCAATCACAGTGAAACTTATATGTAAGAATACTTATTTCAAATGAATATATATATGTATATATCTGTTTGTTTGTTTATTTCCGTCAAATTGCTTATCTTTTTTCATTAACCATTAAGTCATTAAATTATGACATAAAAATGAAATATATTGTTGAACTTACAAGAAACGAGTCGACCTGGTTGGCGAGTTGGTATAGTGCTGGCCTTCTATGCCCAAGGTTGCGGGTTCGATCCCGGGCTAGGTCGATGGCATTTAAGTGTGCTTAAATGCGACAGGCTCATGTCAGTAGATTTACTGGGATGTAAAAAAACTCCTGCGGGACAAAATTCCGGCACATCCGGTGACGCTGATATAACCTCTGCAGTTGCGAGCGTCGTTAAATAAAACATAATATAAACAAGAGACGAATGTTTTCGCCATGAAATGGCATAATCAGGTCTCATAATAACGAGTAACACACAATGAACACTTTCCAAAAATCTGGTTCTTTAAATAGGTACCGTAATTTCCCATAACTATGGTCCAGGCACCCAACTATGGTCCAAAACGCATTATGTATTACTTAGTCCCCCAAGAGTTCGGTGTTTGCCATTTAAGGCGCCACTGTGATGGAATTATGTTCCCCATAGATGCTTCTATCTACCATTAAACTTGGCAATGATATGGATGCTTAACAAGGTCAGTGTGCATCGTTCTATTGAATGTGTGAAGACACGAAATCATTCAGTTTGTGATTTTCTGTTTTATTAAACTCTCCTCTGCAGAATTGGTACTTTATAAATATATGATTTTTTGTACAATTAAACCTGGCTATATAGTGTTTACTTTCACGTAATAATTACACTGGCAGAGGTTGAGGACTCTGCGTGAAAAATGTTTAACCTCAAGGCTACAAGTCAGTCCTCAACTATGTACCACAATTTTTCGTGGACCATAGTTGTATTTCATTTTGAAATATTTGTTTTAATGAAATGTGCAAATACGGTATCTCAGTATATTCTAAAACACCATTTAACATTATAGTCAAGTAAACAAAGAAACAGACTGTTCCAGCATCAATAGTACTAGCACGAATGATGGTCCGGTAAAACGAAAACGTCAGGATAGAAGGATCACAACCGTCCCTGTAAGTGACTATGAGAGCGATGAAATTGAATTGGATACAGATTATGATGTTTCCGGTGTACTTTCCATATTTACAGACAGTGAGTCAGATGTGGAAAAGAAGACGAAATCTGTTAAAATAATGCTAAAGGCGCATAGTTATACGGTAGTTGCTTATGAGGAAGAATTGTGGCCATGGAAAGTTGGAAGAACAATGGAGCTGTTGTTTCATGTATAGTAAGAAGCGCCAATTACTGAGGGGAGGCAATATCCGCTATTAGTAACATCTGGGTGGCCACAAAATCAGTTGAACATTTGGAAGAAAATTGAAACAATTTGTAAGTTTTTACACCTTTTAATTATATCCATTGTTTGGCGTTGAAAATAATACCGCAAGTGATAATAAAAGAGAGTTTTTTTTTCTGGGAAGCAATGTTTTCTTCATTTCATAATGGGTTTTCTGATTCTCACCTCATAAAAAAAATTGAGAAACTTTAGGTGGCCCGGTATTTTTGCCGGTGAGTGTAGTTGTTCATTAATGCAGGAAAATAACTTTGAGATTTCACTTGTTTATTGTGTGTTTATGCAATGTGTACTAATAAAAAGAATCCATGTACTTTTCATTTATTTTTAATATTTCTGTGCTAGATTATGTTTCTACCCTTAAATTAGAAACTCGGTTTATTGATTTATAAATAATTACAGATCCAGTTATAACCCATTCATGTTTTCAAGCATGAATATATGAGTGGACCATAGTTGGGCAACTCAGAATACAACTATGTACCAATGCTTATTATTTTTTCAACACTTGTAATTAAATAATTTCAAACACATATGTCAATTTTTATTTAATATACACTTACAAGAGTCCGAAGCCAAAATTTCACTTAATCTGGATGAATAGTATTGAATATACAAAGAAAAATGTGACAAATGTGGACCATAGTTAGGGAAAACTACGGTACCCTTAAATATACATGTAGACACAGGTCAATAAAACAGTAATAAAATGTTGATAAAATATAACATGCAGAAATTTAAGCGACTTTTCATATTCGGGCATTTGCAGGATATGAGAATTAATAAATGTTAATTTTATTTTTTGCATGATAGTGTGTTTCCTCGTCAGTAAACGGCCGCCCTGATTAAAAGTTGATTTTACTGAATTCAGAGTTGCCAACCTAGATAAGTATATTGAAATATTACAAATGACTGCCCTAAGATCACGATATGGACAGCTGACTAAAGGTTAGCAGTCGGGCCAACGTACTAACTTCACCATCTACTTCAATGTGAAGGTGTAAGAATGATTCAGGTACTTGTAATATTTCGTGTTCAGTTGGAATAATTTTTATTCCTTTTTGTTAAGTGAAGTTTGAATTGTTTATTTAAAGTTTAGTACATTTCGAATGCAGTGATTTGTTTCGTATAATGTATTATAAGATCAGTTAAATTTAGCTGCAAACATAGTGTAATATACGTAATGTATATTAAGATTTTAAAAAATATTATTTTCAAAATATACTATCGCGCAAAAAATACTGTACAGTACACGTTCTTAAAGTTCATTACAAAATCTTGGAAATTGAAAAATCTGCTCTGCTCAAACTTTTGCCCGATTTTGTAAAAAGCACTTCCTAACCTTGTATCGTAATATACCATTTATGAATTGTGTGTACACTCACCACTTCAAATGTATTTTGTGATTGTTTGTGAAGGAGTACAAATGTAGAAGCATAGGGGTTTTTTTTTACGAAGAATAACGTTAGTATTCGAGAGCCACAAAAATGAAATGAACAAATTTTAGCATAACACTGACGCAAGTCCGTCTTTGGACAACGATAATAATTTAATACCTATAGCGTGAAGACAGACAGGCAGTGTTTTCCAAAACAGGTGTTTATTTTATTCCTATAGTCAATGTTATTCAGCGTTAATACTGGAACTGAGGTCCCCTAATCATTTGTTTTGAAGAAGGAAGAAAGAGATAATAACCCAGAAAACCTTGTAATATTTTTCTAGTTTTACAGACTTTCAACCGCTCTCTACTTGTAAATTTTAAAAGATGGGTCGGGACATATTGCGAGTTAGGAACGTTAACAAAGATGGTCATTTCAAAAATACAATCAATTTTTATTCATTCCTTACGGTTAAGGAGTTAGGACCATTTTTGTTTGGCTTATGCAATTGCTATATTGGAAGCATGACGCAATAATCTTAAGGGGTTAGGTACAGCTTACAGCAGTAAAATATTTGGAAATATTCAACATTTTTTTCATCCATTACTGTATCTTGTACAATAATGAAAATTGGTATGCGTAAAACACTGTCCTTCTGCTATATGAAAAAATATTTTTACGATTAAAAAATATTTCCATTTTTTTTTTTTCAAAATTCAAAATGATGGCAGTTTATTGTGCAGTGATGAAGCGTTTCCCTCATAACTCATTAACTTGTTAACTTTTTCATATTTTCTCTTTTTTATTTTATTGCTAAAACTCATGTTTACAATATCATGCTCTTTCAACTACATGCCTTAATAAATAATATTTTTTTTATTTTGTGTTAGACGAAAATACTGAAAGTCCATTTGACAATTTTTTTAAGAATTTATTTTTCATCAGACAATCTGTCAAAAATAGAGAAGTGATCTTGTGTCATATTGTAGATATGACATGCATAAATATACACAAAGAATTCCATCACAGAATATTGGATAGTTTTTGAGTTATGTGGGAAACGCTTCATCACTGCATAGTGAACTGAAGTTTGAAAGAAAAATGTAATTTTTTTTATCTTAAAAATATTTTTCTTTCACATAGCAGAAGGACAGTGTTTTGCACATACTAATTTTCATTATTGTACAGGATACAGTAATGGAGGAAACAAATGTTGAATATTTACAAAATTTTACTGCTGTAAGCTGTACCTAATCCCTTAACAACCGCAAGTTTATGACGTCACGAAAGCTGAACATATTTACAGAGGTAGTCGCTTAGAATATAGGCCTATAAGACTTGACAGTAAAATAAAATTTCCGATCTAGTAATAATGAACCCAAATGAAGAAATAATAACGTCGAATACGCAGATTAATTTTAATACAAAGGTAAAGTTATTTTAATATGTAACCTAATATTCAATGTTATTCAACGTTAATCCTGGAACTAATGTCCCCTAACATTTGTTTCGAAACAAGGAAGCAGGAGATAATAACACCATTCAGTAAGGATAGTAAAAATTAATTTCAATATTGTAAGAAGAATTTGTGTACACTCTGTGTATTTACTCGAGGTGAATTTTAGCTATGTTTGGCGAGGAGCTCTCGCACAGCACAGAACCCTGCTAAGCACCTTATTTTCAAGTGGCATTAAGCAGTTACGGCATGGTTCTGGGATTCTTTGGTAGCGAAAATTCATCGCAGTGGAAGATTCTCTCCTCGCGCGCGATGCAGAAAGGTAACTAGCAAACACCACTAGCGGAAATGGTATGCAAACAATGGCTGCTCAAATACTCGGATGCTGAGGATGCAATTCAGATATCTTGTTTGTCTGTAATTGCAGTGCAGACCGTCCGGTTATGAAGGAAGGACCCAACATCGGGCTAGCAATTTCATCGTAACCAGCGAAAAGGAAAATTTGAAGTCCTAATTGTTACATTCGTTATTGCTTAAAAGCGAAGCACTTTATGCTTCCATATCTCTCCGTCCATCTCTCTGCAAGAAAGTTCCTGTTTGGTTAAAATCGATTAACCTGGAGATTACGAGTTTACATTCATATAGGGTAGTCATGTCAATTGATGCCCATAGGAGCAAGCGCGCGCTTTAGAGCTCAGGAGAGCCTGAGCGCTTTACACCTGAAAGGAAAGAGACAGACGTGGTATATGCCACTTAGTCGAGCTATATTCAGGGATGGCCAGCACTGATTCAATAGATAAAGGGAAGAGAACTTATTAAACCTGTATCCATGTTAATGTTTAGATTTGTCTGAGAAGTATAAGTGCATTATAAGAATGTAAGTTTTAATTTTAATGCTCATTTTTCACAAGTTTGATTTTTTTATTCAAAAGAAATATTTTCTCAACTATTTTAATAGAAAAGTGAAATTTTCAAATATAGGCCTATTTATTTAGTAGCCTTACAGAATGTTTTCATAAATCTAATGAACCGTAAATACGTATTACTGAAGAGAGTGTATTGAAAATTTTCGCATGGAAATTGTTTGTAAGGAAATTAATTAACAAAGCAACTACTGTTACATCATAAGCAAAAGATACGTGCCTATGAGTTGTAAAAATATCAACTCTATAGCTTCAGCATATTTCGAGGAAATAGTTTAATATTCTGATGATAGGAAGTTGCTCACCAATATTACCTTAAAAGCATAATGCGATAAGAATTTTGTTATGTAATATTAGTTACACTTAAAACATATACAGCACCTAGGTAACTTTGCTTTGTACTGTAATATTGTTTTGATTAGCTTATTGTTTACTTTTATAAGGCTAAAGTACCATCAATATCAAGTCCAACTTATCATGTCATAGGCCTACTCAGTGTCTTTTTTTGGGATATCACTTTCTTTATGACTGATGTGTTTCATCAACTTAATACAGTATAATATTATACCACTATGGAATTTATGTGAATATTCCTTCTTAACTCTTTATTATGTCATTAACATTTAAAACACAACTGCAATATTAAGAAATTGATATTAGTACTTTTGTTTTACAGACAATATAGATAATATCAAACAGAAAGAAGCCATATAAAAATAACGACAAAATTTCACGTTCCGTTTGAAGTTTGTGCACCACTGTTTTCTCAATCCAATAGGCTGCTTATTCATATACATAATCTTTCCATACTTAGCGCTTGATGCCCGCGCACGACGTCAAGGTCAGAAAAATGCACTTGCTTTGACATCACTGATATAGGGTCTAGCAATTTTATTACGATACAAAAAAAAACAATCTTTTCCTTACGGTGCATCGCAATAATATGATATGCGTATATAATCACTTAGTTGTTTATGATGACGCTCATTCCGTCGGATCCTGGCCACTTACAAGGGAACCGTCCCAACTGGGCCACGGCTATTTGAATAAAAAAAATTATACGAGCTTATTTTTGTATGATAAACAACGTGGTAATAGTCGCTTATGTCTTTTTTTTTATTAACGATATATAAAATGGTGAAACTCGAACGCATGGACTTATTCCGCTCTTGAGCTGAACGTGACCGGCTATGGCGGGCGGCCTCTCTGTGGATAGAATCCACGAGCATAGTTTGTTGCATGATGGTTGTATCCATTGTTAGCCAGTCTGTACTGCGTCTGTATTGCTCGTATTTTGTCTTATGTTCTTATGTTTCTTTCGTAAGGAAAGGACTATTTTTGTATTTACATTTTGTATTGAATAGGAAGCTTAATATGATGTGCATTAATCTCATTAGTGTTGTGAACATTTTGAAACTGGAAGTTGATAAGTTTTATGGTGAAATAGTCGGAGAAGAAGCAGAAGGTGAAGCATTTCCTTATGAACTTCTACAACTTATATTGACAAATATAAAAAACAGGATATTTGTTGTAACGTATGACACTTTAGAGTTTTAGACCATACCTGCACAAACAGCGCTCAATGAGCGCGCGCGCTCCATCGGAGCGGGAGAGCCGTGTTTACCGCTCGCCGAAACGGAGAGGAAGTTACGTCAGAATGACATGGACTTGCTACAGGTAGAGGAGAGGGAAACGACCACTCAGTTATCTAGTAGAGTGCAGTGTGTAGGCCGATTCTCAGTAACTGTTTCACGTTGCTTACCTACTGCTACAGTACAGTATGGAGGAATCTAAAAGACGAAACGTAACATTTAACATTTAACGATATACATCTCGAACTTATTGATCTTCAATGTGACCTAAGGTCTAAAGATCGTTTGAATAATACTACTAGCCTGGTTGAGTTTTACAAGACTAAACATTAGCAATAATATCCACGACTACACAGGCTGGCTGTGAAAATGATTGCTATGTTTGGCTCAACATTTATATTTGTGAGCAACTGTTTTCTATAATCAACTTTAATAAAGGCAGACATCGAACATCTGTAACTGATGTTTCATTACGATCAGTAGGCTACTTTCCTTTCAGCTGCTAACAGCATAAAACCTCGTTTTGATGTACTGGTAAATGGAAATATAACAAAATGATATTGTATATTTAAGTAGCTATAGAATTTCTATTAATTCTGTAAAATAAATATTTCTTTATTAATTAATAATAGTCCAAGATAGTTTTGTAAACACTGAACGGGAATTCATTTCATACACACTCTTACTAGTACTGTATTTCCTTTTGTGTATATTTTGTACGAGATCACCCCTTCTTCCAGTCCACCCTTATACAGAGCTCAGCTAATATCTGCATTCCGCTCATGAGCTGTGAGCCGGCTCGGAGAGCGCAAACCTTGTGCAGGCCTGCTTTAGACGTTGATAATGATTCGGATAGTGGCGAAACTTTGCATGAAGGAAGTATACATTCAGAATTTGATCTACGACCTTTCACTAGTGAATACGAACCTTCAAGTTCTGAAAAACGAGTGATATGCGTACTAGAAAATGCAAATATTCTTGACAGGTCCAAAAATATTACGGATCATTATGAGAGCCTAGAAGCTCGTGGAAACAACAATAATCCGATTATATTTACAACAAAAAATTAAATTAGTAATGCACAGTAAAATATGTAAAATATGCTATAGAATGTTAAAAAAAAAAACTCTGTCAAGCATACAGGACTGAGCACAAGTGAAGATTAGAGTTATCGAAAGTACGGTACCCTATAATATGGTGCGGTACTTAACAGCATTATTTAAACAAGAGTTTTGTTTGACTATTTGTAGGTATGAAGAACGATGATGGAAACTGGAATTACAATGTAACCGAATGTGAACAACAGTTTTTTTCACGCTTACGGAATATTTTCGTAGAAATGTTATTAATCTGGTAGATAAATTTAGAGCAACAGGGAGTACAGAAAGGAAGAGAAGTATAAGATGGCCAACAAAAGTGACAGAAGATGCTATAGATATAGAAGATGCTAGAGAAAGGATGCAGCGAAGTCCTAATAAGTCAGTCAAGAAGTTAGCTATAGAAATTGGGGTTTCTTACGAAAGTGCTCACAAAATTCTCAGGAATAAATTAGGTTAGTAATATGCTGAATAAAGTAAACATTACATAATGAATATAACCGCCTGAAGAGTTGAGTTTGTGTAAAAAATTTTTATTACTCTACTGTTTTTTGATAAAATAACCGTAAAAGTAATGATCAAATTGAAAATCGTAATACTGTATTTCCCTGTAACATAAATGGATACACTACTTTTCTCTCCTCCTATAGCTAGTAAAATGATTTGCTTACACATTGCACTGATAACACCAAACTCCTGTAATGGAAGGGGGGTAACAGTATTTCCGAGTATAGCTAGGTTAATGTTAAAAATGTTGGTAAAAATAAAGTGATGTCCCTGTAGTTTTAGAACTTGCCGCTTGTTGTTTTGCTTGCATTTAGCGCATAAGTGGCATATCTACGTCCTTGTTTAAAGTTTTTTATATCGTTAATAACAAAAAAGCGACATAAGCGACTATTACCACGTTGTTTTGCTTGCATTTAGCGCATATGTGGCGTATCTACGTCCTTGTTTAAAGTTTTTTATATCGTTAATAACAAAAAAGCGACATAAGCGACTATTAAAACGTTGTTTATCATACAAAAATTAGTTTCTATATTTTTTTTATTCAAATAGCCGCGGCCCAGTTGGGACGGTTTCCTTGTTAGGGAGGTAATAAAAACAAGAAATGCTAGGGAGATGATAAAAAACAAATGCTAGGTAAGTGATAAAAATTGTAGGATAAACAGCCATGATTGGTTAAAACATGTCGTTTCATACCGTTTTTTTGGTCAAAAGTAGTATGACGTAGTAAAAGTGTAAAGGTCAATTTAAACTCTCATATAGAACTTGGTTCACCCCTGCCTGAGAGAAGCTTCTACACCATAGTTGTTATATCTTAGGCTGTATTTATTTGGTTTTGTGTGCCCACTCCTAAGTTCGTCTAACGTGGTCCATGTCGCGGTTTCTCATGGTGTAAGAGAGACACACGAATGGAAATCTGTTTTCGCTCCGAGGCCCAGAGATAACGACTATTTTTTTTTCTTTCTTTGTGCCGACGCGCATCTCAGACACAAAATATTTATCATTAAAGTGTGAGTAGAGGAAGGCTTTTTGTTGTAGTACGTACTACGTTATGCGAGTAGCTACGATGTTTGGAAAACTGTCACACGAAATGGACTGATGTTCTTATTCAGTGATCCAGCCCGAACAGAAAGTTGGAAGAATACGTAGGCTTTCGTTGCCAGATGTAGTATGGAAATATAAGAAGAAAATCTGTTACTAGAAACTTCGACTGCAGGTTATGATTACAGATAAGATTTTGGATATAAATTGGAATGAAAGTTGCACTGGAAATAAGGAAAGTAATTAGTCTTTGAACCAAAATTTTCAATTGAAATAAATTATTCATTTATTATACTGACCATTATTAAACAGAATTGTACAGTGCATAGTCTCTAGGTTATTTTTAAATAATAATAATAATAATAATAATAATAATAATAATAATAATAATAATAATCATCATCATCATCATCATCATCCTTGCATATATGGGACCTAGTGGCCCGTTACGGTCTCCTGCCAACGCTTGAACGGCCTGTGTTTGTAGAGACTTTTCGTAAGAAGTAATAATAATAATAATAATTATTATTATTATTATTATTATTATTATTATAATAAACAGTTATAATAATTTATAAAACAGTTATATTACCGGTTGTTCTTTATGGTTGTGAAACTTGGACTCTCACTTTAAGAGAGGAACATAGGTTAAGGCTGTTTGAGAATAAGGTGCTTAGGAAAATATTTTGGGCTAAGAGGGATGAAGTTACAGGAGAATGGAGAAAGTTACACAACACAGAACTGCACGCATTGTATTCATCACCTGACATAATTAGGAACATTAAATCCAGACGTCTGAGATGGGCAGGGCATGTAGCACGTATGGGCGAATCCAGAAATGCATATAGAGTGTTAGTTGGGAGGCCGGAGGGAAAAAGACCTTTGGGGAGGCCGAGACGTAGATGTGGTAATAATATGAGAATGGATTTGAGGGAGGTGGGATATGATGATAGAGAGTGGATTGGTCTTGCTCAGGATAGGGACAATGGCGGACTTATGTGAGGGCGGCAATGAACCACCGGGTTCCTTAAAAGCCAGTAAGTAAGTAAGTAATAATAATAATAATAATAATAATAATTTATTATTTATTGTTATTTATGTGCTGGGCAACAGCCAGTGGTCAGTGAAATTGCAGTACAGTGATGCAATTAATACAATAAAATGAACAATAATAATACAAATAATATTAGCAAAGACATTGCCATGTTCTAATACTTCTATACATTGAATGGATCGAAATCGCCTACATGTAAGTTAGCATTTTAATACATCTGGAGACCGGCGAAAAAGAATTAGAATTTTTAATATAGAAGAGTTTGTGATTTCTCATGTCCTTCATAGGAATACGAAGGCTGAAACTGTTTAAGAAAGATTGACAATTAAAGTCACCTTTAAGGACCTTACATAAGAATAAGTAATCGAGATCATGACGTCTAGTATACAAGCTTCGACATTTAAAGTGCTCGCAGTTTTGATCATTAGTTATACCCGGAGTTATTAGGCAGAAATCAGTACGAACATAATGAAATAAATTTTCATCGAATATTTTCCAGTTTTGCCGAATCAGTACTAATAATAGAGTTCCAAACTACAGATGCATATTCGAGTTTCGATCTCACTAATGTACAGTATAGCATTAAAAGAGAATCAGGTGTTGAAAAAGGATAAGTAATTGACCGAATTATTCCTAAGATTCTTATTGCATGATTATAAATATAATCAATGGTGGTTGTGAAAATATAATTTAATGTCAATTAATACACCGAGGTCTCTAATATAATCTTTCTGTTAATTAATACATTTTAGATGACAATAATAAATAATAATAATAATAATAATAATAATAATAATAATAATAATAATAATAATCGGGAAGAAATTAAAAAAAGAGACAAAATAGGCATTTTATCAATTAACACTATTTCAGAAAAGTAAGTTTTATGTATTTCACATCTCTCTGGCAAGCTCTGGATGCAAATATTATTTTGTTCTTAAAGTTTTTCATTGAAAGGTATGAGGAATATTCCTGAAAGTTGTCTTATGGTAGTAGAGCAGTTGTGTCACGAAATCAGAAAAGTAACTTATGATTTTGACGGTATTTGATACCAGAGTGGTGCAGAATAGCGCTTACAACCGGTTTATATTCGATCGGTAGCAGATCAACCGGTGAGATTAGACATTTCGTTCGAATATGCGGCCTTGAAACCGTTGCGCCTGGCTAGACAGAACCACAGATATAGAGGACAGAATACCAACCACATTTCATTACACAGGAACTCTGATGACATTATGTAACTACACAAATGGAGTAACAATTGAAGGAAATTTACTTTTCCTAATTAAAAAAAGTGTTAGCTTGAAATTCTTAGGAAAATATTCTGGGCTAAGAGGGATGAAGTTACAGGAGAATGAGAAAGTTACACAACGCAGATCTGCACGCATTGTATTCTTCACCTGACATAATAAGGAACATTAAATCCAGACGTTTGAGTGGGGCAGGGCAAGTAGCACGTATGGGCGAATCCAGAAATGCATATAGAGTGTTAGTTGGGAGACCGGAGGGAAAAAAATCTTTGCGGAGCTCGAGACATAGATGGGAGAATAATATTAAAATGGATTTGAGGGAGGTGGGATATGATGATAGAGACTGAATTAATCTTGCACAGAATAGGGATCGATGGTGGGCTTATGTGAGGGCGGCAATGAGCCTTCGGGTTCCTTAAAAGTCATTTGTAAGTAAGTAAATGGTCCCTAGATTATTTTAAAATAATAATAATAATAATAATAATAATAATAATAATAAATAATCAGAAAGAAATTAAACAAAAGAGAGAAAATAGGTATATCATCAATTAACACTATTTCTTAAAAGTAAATTCATATGTATTTCACATCTCTCTGGGAAGCTCTGGATGCAATTATTACTTTGTTCTTAAGGTTCTTCATTGAACGGTATGAGAAATATTTCTGCAAGTTGTCTTATGGTAGTAGAGCAGCTGCGTCACGAAATCAGCACGGTAACTTATGATTTTGAAGGTATTTGATACACTTCTTGCTTTACTGTAAAAGACGGCATATAATAAAATGTACGATTACTCAGCGCTCAGACAGAGATATGGAAAGTGTTACATTAAATAAAGGACTGTTGTTGTACAAAATCACAATCACACGAATAAGATAACTTGTGTGACAAGTGCCTGACATACATAATGTACAATATCATTAGTAGTCAATTAATTGTATAAATTTATATAACAACTTCTACAAAATACAAAGGAATAACACACAAATATTATTTTAAAACTAAAATATTTGTGATATAAAAATATTTAAAGTAAAGTTTTTTTAATTTATAAATAGATAATCACAAAATCATAATTTTCGAATAATCAAAATTATTTCTGTATGGGTTATCGAAATATTTGAACAATCTTTGATAACGAATATCTTTTCTTTTCCTCACTGTGAATTACTTTAATTTCGCTACAGCTTGATAATTTGACATAGAGAAATTCCCCTATTTGTCATTTTAGTTGAATCGCCCGAGGTCTCTCCAGTACTTGAGATTGGCCAACAGCTGGTCGCATTTCTTCCTCCTTCTCCGCGATGTAATTCTTAAACAGAAAGAGTTTTGAATTACTTTCTCTGTAATAACGTAACCGGGACTTAGGGGGGCTGTTAGAGAAAGATTAATTTACCGTCTCGAGATGTAATTGTGCGTAAACTTGCAAGTATTGTACAGCAGATGGAGGGAAATTTTATTTTCTCTGTGGAAAGATGATGAAAAAAAGAAAGGAAGGCGAAGCAGGAGAGAAAATGAAACAGTTAACATAGTTAAATCCGACACTGGCAACTAATTCATTCCTCCCTTTGCCTCGGGTGTGATTAATACTTGAAGAGGACGTTAAACAAAATTGTAGCAGATGTCATTATAGCTTCAGTTTCTGAATGTTAAGTGAATGTTTGTTCTGGGTCAGTGATTGTACTATACAGGATGTTGCATTCAATTCCGAGAACATTTCTGTCACGAATAAGAATGGCAAGGATATACGGAAAAAGAAAGAAATTTTATTTAACCCTCCGTTGGTGACGAGACATGCAGCATTAATTCACGAACATCTATTGGGTAGTAAGAGTAAACATGAGTATACACTGAGAGATTTTAATAAATACTCTTGTTAGTAAGAATAAAAATATTTGAGTACCTACTCATTTTTGATTACATACTCATAACATGGAACCATAGTAGAATATACTCAAGTGTCCATTTTGTACACAATATATACTCATACTCGATAAGAATAAAAGCTAGTATATTCTCATTTTTATAAGTTCGTTCTCGTGTTATTCTGAGTATTATTTGTAGCAGGCTCAATTCTGAGTATTTGTTGATTTGTGTTCAGTTTAAAGTTAAATTAAAAAAAATGGCAGAATTTATGGAAAAATATAGAACAATACGTGAACTTCAGAAGCCTTTAACGCTTTACAAAAGTGAATGTGAAATTGGTTAAACACATATTTATTCATAAACAACATTACCTATAAAAATATGAATGACTATCAAATTATAAGATTAGATTGTATTGTTAAATATAGTTAACAATTAGAGTTTATTTTGTAAAATTTGAATTGCAAAATACAATTACTTGTAACTTTAAAATTATATATACAGGGTGTTTCCGAATTGGTGTTACAAACTTTCAGGGATGATGGCGAAGGGTACATGTATCAATTTGAGATAAGGAATTATGGTCCGAAAGTTACTGAATCGAAAGTTATAAGCAAAAGTAATTGTGTGGAAATGGAATTGTAATTTGGCACCATGTGCCCTCCTTCCCTTACCTTTTGGAACAGTCGTGGAAAAATGGTATGGGCCGGATATCTCCTACGTGGGTACCTGACCCGATACAATCTGTGAGCTTGTCTACTGTTCCCATTGACTCATCCATATTCGAAAATCAGGTGTGCTTATTCCGCTGTCGTGTACTCTTCCATTTCACTAGGACTGATCGAATGTACAAGTTGCAGTGCTCGCTTTTCCTTCCTTGCCGACATAAAAATTGTTTTATAAGTCCAAATATGCTCAGTCAATTTAAGAAAGCTGTGTCTTATGATTCGAATAATTGTAAGTTTTCGTTCTGAAAAAGAATTTTAAAATGTTACATTCATTAGGATCAAATTTCTGCATAATTAAAGGACAAAAATAAAATTCTTTCATTAATGTATTGTCAAAATTCACCACTCTCTTAAATTGATTGACGTCGACCTGGATGGCGCAGTCGGTAAAGTGCTGGCCTTCTGTGCACGAGATTGCGGGTTCGACTCCGGCCCAGGCCGATGACATATAAGTTCGCTAAAATGCGACAGGCTCACGTCAGTAGATATACTGGCATGTAAAAGAACTCTTGCGGGACAAAACTCCGGCACACCGGCAACACTAATATAATTTCGGCAGTTGCTAGCGTCGTTAAATAAAACATATAAATTGACTGAGCATATAGGGAATTAAATCAATGCTTTCTCAAAACACGCTATGAAATGTTCCGTATAGAAGCAATTGTTATGTCGGCAATGAAGCAGAAACGAGCAAAATTGCTTTAAACTTTTTTTTGTTTGAAATATCTCAAAGAATAACACCCTAAAATGAAAATCATTATATACGGTTCATCCTATATACTACATATCGTCGTTGTTCCTGCAATGACTCCACATAACAACTCCATGTGACATATTTATCGATTTTCAGATTTTTGCTCTATTAAATAACTTAAATAGTTTAATTTAAGAGTCATATTGGTTCGACAAGTAAGCATATAAATGAAATAAGTATAATAATCCTTCAATAACTGTCTTATTAACCTAAAAAATAATACAACATTGTATTATGTCATTACACAAGCAAACAAGACTAGCGCTTTCGCTAATTAATGGCATCTTCAGGTCTAGTAGCATATAGTGATGTTATGAGCATAAAGACATAAGGAAATGGCAAAATAATAAAATACGATGAATTGCATGATGTGAAACTGGAGAAGATGAGTTAAAACAGTATTACATGAATAAACTGTACAATCACAAAGCAATGGAACAATAGTCACTTAAAAGCGTGGTGGTTGTAGTGATTAATCATCAGATAGAGTCCAAATATTAATATGCAGTAGCCATACATTAACCATCTACTGCATAGTGTTGCCTCAAAGCAACACATTACTTTTTATTTTCTCTGTGTGATGTTTATATGCATTCTGTTGCTCTGAAGTTAGCAACGAAGACAGAGTCGAAGAAAATTTAAGAAGTTGGTATTTCTGAGTCTATGGTGCCAATAAAACAGATGGACGTTATTTGAGAAAAAAATAACTCGTGCAGTAGAGGATTAAATAGACTAGAAGAACATGTGTGCAGCATGGATGCATGAAAACGGATAAAATATTGCAGCAGTCATCACGACGCAAAATATGGGTAGCGTGTTAAAAATAAAATTTGAACCCGTGTCTACTTAATGTATGGCTTTTGCATTTTAATATTTGGTCTCTATATGATGATACAACCACCACGCTTTTAAGTGATTATTATTCCATTACTTTGTGATCATACAGTTTATTCATGTAATACTGTTTTTAACTCACCTTCTCCAGCTTAACATCATGCAATTTATCGTATTTTATTAGTTTGCCATTTACTTATGTCTTTATGCTCATAACATCACTATTTACTACTAGACCCGAAGATGCATTAATTGGAGAAAGCGCTAGTCATGTTTGATTGTGTAATGCCCTAATGTAAATTTTGTATTATTTCTTAGGTTAATAAGACAATTATTGAAGGATTATTATACTTATTTCATTTAACTTAAATAGTGATACAGCAAATAATAAAATCTCCTATATGTAATTATATTTCTTTATTTCGAAAATGTAAGAATTCACAATCCCCTATGTACGACTGCCATAGGATGAATAAATGTGTTTTTTCCTCCTACTGAAAAAATTATATGTTTTGCACATAGGAGTTATTGCAAGAACAACAACGCTGTGCTGTGAGTAAGGGACTTCCCTGCAGGTCATTACATTAATATTGTTTATGAAAATTCTATGTTATTTGAATCTTATGATTGAATGGTTCTGTGAATGAACTTCTGCAACATACCACTGTTATCTGAGTTGTACACAATTAATGGATGTATCAATTTCTAAATACATGAAACTTACATAATAATTAGTACATATGCAACGAGACTATAATGGTAGTAATTAAGACGCGAGTATGTTTATGGAACGAGCGTAAGCGAGTTCCATAATTTTCATACGAGCGTCTTAATTACCATTATAGTCAAGTTTCATACGACTTTTTATGCTAGACCATAAGTTACTAAGTTATTAATCACATCGAATGCTTTTGCCGAAATTTCCGGCGGTGTAAGTTGCAGCTCGTTATCACTAGTGTCAGACATTTTTACTTTGTCTAATCTCGCGCTAGTTGTCTTTCGATTGCATATCCGAGAATAATCGATACTTGCGCTTTCATATTGCTACAATGGTATTTTCTGATTGGTGGAACACCTGAACTTTAATGAATAGGTGTACTTTGATGAGGTCCATTAAACGGCTGCTACCAGATGTATAATTACTACATTTCGGCATGGTCGAGCATAAAAATATGTATGATATTATAACCATAGTTACTGAAATGCAGACATGATTGAAATATGTTTCTTAAACATGCATTGTTTCTTTCGTAAGACATTGATAGTTAATGTGAACATACTCTTAACACAGTTTGCTCATCTGATGCTCCACATTTTCCCGTCTCCCTCTACCCCTCAAATTTCAGACTCGAAAAAGTCCTGTTAGGGCGGAATAATTTATTTCTCTCTCCCACCCGCAACGGACATCGAAATCCTTTGTGCTGGTATTTCCTGCAATTTTTTCTCAAGTCGATATTGTAGCTAATGCACTCGCTTTGCGAGGTATCGAACATCGATATATCCATCTCGCGCCGGGTTTCTTCTTCTTCTTCTCTTTCTCCTTCCCCTATAAACTCATTTCTTCTCGTGAAAGGCCTTGCCGCCCTCTATGATCCATCTTCCTTTCTTTGCAGGCGGACTCAAATGATGATGAGTCAGTTGGGCTGCTTCCTACGGGCATGAAATTTTCATCCCTTTCATATCTTCCTCTGAGTGGCTGTTAAACCGGGGCCTACATCCATCTTAGTTGCAATTTACAAGGCCTCAGGGAATGCCTGTTCAGTTTACATGCAAAAATACTGGAGAAAGTGTTAAGAGATGTTTGTAGAATTTTATACGACTATCAGAATTTGTAATTTAATTATACATATTTTACTTGCTTTCCTATCTGTTATGACTGATATTCATATATATATATATATATATATATATATATATATATATATATATATAGACGGTAAACCCAATATAGTTCATCCATGAAAACCTCGACACCGTGTTTTGTTTTTGTTTTTCCATTCATAGTGTGACCTGGTACCGAAGTGGTAGTCTCATTACTAGAGTATGGCGTTTTTTTACTTTTAGTACAAGCACAGTCTAGTATATACAGTCACGAAGCTCAATACGTAGTAAATATGCGTCCATAGATAGTTGCTAATCACTAGGATCGCTAATATCGCCTCATTACTGACAGTGTGAAATAGTACCGGCACACTCTATTGTTCCTAGCACCCTCACAACTCAAGCTTCGTGACTATATACTTGACTGTGGTACAAGTTAGGTGAACCTGGTTCATACTAGCTTCGCAGGAACGAAGAGCTCTGACTCGTCTCTCCACTCCTTTTCGTGTGTTTACATCTGCTTATTCGTATAATGAGAAATACTACAGGGACATAATTTTATTTTTACTAACATTTTTAATATAAACTTGCCTATACCTCTGGATCAACGCCGTCTGATATCCCCTTGCACGGCTGGAGTTCGATAATACTGGCGTAATATACAAACAAATCACTTTACTAGGTATAGGAGGGAAGAAAAGTAGCAGTTCTTCCATTTACGTAAACTAGGAAATATTGCCTTTTTGAGTTTGATCATTTTCATTAGGTTTTTGTATAATCAAAATACAGTACAGTATTAAAAATGAGTGTTTTTACTCACGAACTGAGCAGTCCATGTGGACGTATTCATTATGCAGTGTATATTATGCTGTTTACAGGAATATAGATATATAGAGAATGAAGTTAAATTAAAAAATAATCATAATATGGATATTTAAACACATTTTTTAAAATAGTGGCCGTTCATTTCGATAGAGGCTTCAGTTCTAATGTGCATATTATCGCACTATATACTTCTTACCTACTCTATAACAGAGTACCTTACGTACTGTAAATTCAATCTTCACTTCTGCCCGATCCGAAAAGATAAAATTACTCAAATATACTATCTACTATCCGTCCAAGTGGTTTTGTCGTAGGGTCGTAGAAAGGAAGGAAATCACGTGACAGTTAATTACTTAACGAGGCCCTTTCATTTAAGTTATTTTAAACAGTTGTATAATATTACGTAGACGTCCAATTCCTAACAGAAATTAATGTTCTCAGAAAAGAGCTAAGACAGCCCAGCCACTAGCTGGCGAATAAAAGCTGGTGGGGGAAACCGGGATACGACGTAGGCAAATGGACGACAGTAGACTACCTGTGCGAAAATGATTCAATATTGAAAGCTCTTTCGTCACTGGAAAACGCGAACATATTTTTGGAACGTACTGTTTATTGTGACCGTAAGGCTACTATGACTGTATATGCGGTCTTGGATCTGTGTGGAGGACGGTTGAACTTCATTAGTAGAAGGGATGGGAGTGAAGTACATTAAAAAACCCAGGTACAATAAAAATTGAAGTAAAAATAAAATGATGTCCCTGTACTTACATACAAATTACACTGCGATGTGGATTTAATAACAAACTATTTATTTAAAGCCAACTTATGTGTAACAGAAGATTATTCTCACAGTAAGTAAAACGCATCTAAATTCTAGATAGGCCTCCTTTTTTATTTCACAATATATTTTTCATCCAAAATGAAAAACTAATGCTCATTAGTTTTGTCTTACTTACAGAGTTTTGAATATTTAAATTTAACTTTTTAAAATAAATTTATTTTGTCGGAGTGAAAATGAATTTCCAAGTTAATAATATGAGTTATTGGAAAGATTCAAATTTGAATATTTCTAATTATAAATGAGTTAATATTGAAATATGTAAAACACACGTATTTCGGCTCAGAAGTTTCAACTTCTGTTCATTTAGAAATGTTTGTGGGTTTTAAACTGTTTCCGTGTATTATCGTTTCTAATGACAGATTGTAGAAATTAATTATTAATTAATTACTATGAAAAAATTTATCTAGGCTATCTAGAAGGTTAAATGTAGTAAAAAAAAAGTAACTGTGGAAATATTTTCGCATATCGTTATTAGTTATTGCCATAAAATACGGTCCTTAATGGCTTTTGACAGATTGGATTGGAATAAACTGATGGGGATACTAAAGAAAATTTGTGAGGATTGGAAAGAGAGAAGACTGTACATTTATCTTTTTTATGAAACAGCGAGTCAAAGTCAGAATAGGAAAAGAAATATCAGAAGGAAGTGAAATTGGGAGAGGAGTACGTCAAGGATGTCCTTTATCAGCTACCCTGTTCAACATCTACTTGGAGGGTTTAGTAAAGAACTGTTTTTAGAACATGGGAGCAGTGATAGTAGAATGAAAAAGAACAAAATGCATAAGATTTGCAGATGATACTAAAGGATATGCTACTGGATCTAAATGACAGCTGTGAACAGTATGTGATGAAGTTAAATCCAAATGAGATGAAGAGCATAGTGATAGGAACAAAAATACAGAAGAAAAACTTGCGAATTCTAAATGAGACAGTAGATCAAGTGGACAGCTTCAAATACTTGGGTTGTACTATAAGCAGTAACATGAGCTGCAGCCAGGAAGTAAAAAGGAGGATAGCAATGGCAAAGAAAGCTTCTAATAGAAGAAGGAGCATCTTCTGCGGACCTCTGGAAAAAGAATTACGGAAGAGACTAGTGAAGTGCTTTGTATGGAGTGTGGCATTGTATGGGGCAGAAACATGGACATTACGACGAAGTGAAGAGAAGCGAATAGAAGCATTTGAAATGTGGATATGGAGAAGAATGGAACATGTGAAGTGGACAGACAGAATAAGAAATGAAGCTGTGTTGGAAAGAGTGGGTGAAGAAAGAATGATGTTGAAACTGATCAGGAAGAGGAAAAGGAATTGGCTGGGTCACTGGCTGAGAAGAAACTGCCTACTGAAGGATGCACTGGAAGGAATGGTGAGCGGGAGAGGAGTTCGGGGTAGAAGAAGATATCAGATGATAGAAGACATTAAGATATATGGATCATATGAGGAAACAAAGAGGAAGGCAGAAAATAGGAAAGACTGGAGAAAGCTGAGTTTGCAGTGAAAGATCTGCCCTTGGGCAGAACAGTGAATGAGTGTATGAATCATTACTTGTATCAAACACATTATTTGACTTAGCTGATAATGATGTGATCTATAACTGATATACAGGGTGTTTAAAAATACGGGGCATAATTTCAGGTATGTATTTCCCACATGTAGACAATCAAAATAGTTCATTACAACATGTGTCCGGAAATGCTTTATTTCCGAGTCATGGCCTTCGCAACATTGAAATTCACCGGAACGTTTTTCTTTCCGCAGATCGTTGCCGTCAAAGAAGACATTAAGAGGGCACTCTGACAGTTCATTCCGAGGCGAAGGTTACATTCAGTGTTGTGTAGGCGTTAGGCTGTGCGACATGTATTCAAATCAAGAGCTGGCAGAGATACACTTCATGTACTGTAAGGCGGACGGTAATGCTGCGCTAGCTCGTCGTTTGTACTAGGAGAGGTACCCACAGAGACAATGTCCAGATCGGAAAACATTTGTACGTGTCCATTACCGTCTGTGCGAGTATGGAAAATTTAACTCTCCCTGTTTGGGAAGGGGACGACCAAGATCTATAACTCCAGAAGTACAGGAGGAGATTCTGGAGGCTGTGAACATGACTCCTTCTATCAACACACGAAGGGTAGCATTACAAGTCAATGTTCCTCATACGACTGTCTGGAGACTGTTGGAATCCCTTCGGAATCGAATTGTGGCATGTTCTGAGGACATACGCAATACTCCTGGAGTTTGGGATCGTGTTCGCAGGTCAATGAGACATCGATGTGAGGTCTGTATTCAAGCAGGAGGTGGACATTTTGAACATCTTCTGCAATGACAACGACCTGCGGAAAGAAAAACGTTCCGGTGAATTTCAATGTTGTGAAGGCCATAATTCGGAAATGAAGCATTTCCGGACACATATTGTAATGAACTATTTTGATTGTCTACATGTGGGAAATACATACCTGAAATTATGCCCCGTATTTTTTAAACACCCTGTATAATACGTTTCCTTCCGGGACGTATAGAATGCCTTTTTGCGTAAGCCTGAAAATGAAAGTTGATGTTTTACGAGTATATTTGGGTGAAAGTAATTCAATAAAATGCAGCTATAACATTAAGGAATATGATACAAAGTAAGATAAAAAAAAGCCTGAGATTTTTCAATACCCGTTATGAGAAATAGTGTGTTACGTCGATGACTGATTTTTTAATGTTGTATGTAGCAGAATTTGTGCTGGAATCGAATACCTGTCCCTCTGTAGAACTAGACGGGAGCAGCATATCAGATGGCATAAATAAACTAACTTGATACAGTTTATTTACTGACGGGGACTCGGTTCGTGTATTTGCGCCAGCTATTGGAATAAATACATTTACTCTGCCTCTATATTTGACTGATGGATTGCAAATACAGGCCGGGAAGAAGTTTCATCGATCAGACTGGTGGTTGGGGATGCTTGGGAACCGAATAGGATGATGAATCAGTACCGGGATGCAGGGGAATTGAATACGCCTTCCATAGAAACGAGTTGAATAGGGAACACCTGCTGCCTGTCTTGGGTTTGATTCCCTAGTAATACAAAGATTATGGAACAACGAAAGAAATATTACGCAGTGAATAGAAGCTATGCAGAATGTAAAAGAATTTTTTAGACTTCCCGTTGTATCAACGTAGTGGAAGGAAGTAAGACTTATCTCGTAAAAATGTCTGCGAATTTTGTATAATAACATGTATATACAGTATGTAACATATAGGCTAACCAATTTTTTACCAAACTTTGTGCATAAAGTAGTGAGCAAAGTTTGAGCGCCTTAAATTCGTTTTCTTACAGAATTGAATACTGGAGATGAAAAAGTCTGTACATACCTAAGAGAAAACCCCAGAAAACAGTGCCTTCTTGTGCAACTAGTAATGTAATATCATACATTTTGCACGTCTGTGGGAGAACCTAGATTCTAATAATTATTTATGATTTGTGTATCGTAACGTTTCATATTACAATACGAGATTGGAAAGTTGTCAAACGAGACCGCAGGCAGAGTTTCATAACCAGGTGAGTATTGTAATATGAAGTTACGATAAGTATGTCCACTTTGATAACAAATTATTTATTTAATAAAAGTAATTTTACTATTCTTATTAGTTTTGAATATGTATCTTGTAGAGAAGCGACTGGATTATTATTAGTTTCTTTCTGCGAGAGGCGATTCGTTTATGTTTGTTTTATTAGTTTTGAACATGACAGGTTTCTCTTTATAACAGAAGAACAGCAGTACTAGGAGAAATAAACAAACATTGTTAAAATGAATTCAAACGAGGATTCAGATACTGAAAATGCTGCAAATTTTATTTAATTTAATGCGTGGTTCACATTATGCAACCAATTAGATAATAGCAGTATCATTACCCAACTAGTTGCGAAATAGCAGTATCATTACCTAACTAGTTGCATAATGAATGTGTTTACAACATTTTTATTAGTGATGTCCAGTCTTCAGTTGTATGCTGCAATTTTTTTTGTAATTTAATGCATGGTTCACATTACTTAACCAGTTAGATAATAGCAGTATCTTTTTTTTAGTAGGTTATTTTACGACGCTTTATCAACAGCTTAGGTTATTTAGCGTCTGAATGAGATGAAGGTGATAATGCCGGTGAAATGAGACCGCGGTCCAGCACCGAAAGTTACCCAACATTTGCTCATATTGGGTTGAGGGAAAACCCCGGAAAAAACCTCAACCAGGTAACTTGCCCCGACAGGGAATCGAACCCGGGCCACCTGGTTTCGCGGCTAGACGTGCTAACCGTTACTCCACAGGTGTGGACTAATAGCAGTATCATTACCTAACTAGTTGCGTAATAGCAGTATCATTATCTAACTAGTTGCGTAATAGCAATATCATTACCTAACTAGTTGCACAATGAATGTGTTTACAACATTTTTATTAGTGACGTTCAGTCTTCAATTGTAACAGTATTTGTAGTATAAATGAGGAGGCGAGTCCTAGCATCTGAGCTGTGCGATAAGGGAAAGAATGAGCCATCAGAAAGAGAGACTGTTTCATTATGCTTAATATTATACGGATCTACCGGAACGAAAGTTCATCTCCGACTAAAACCTATCCTACGCTCCATACGACAGGGCACATGATAAGATCACAGGACAGGTCTTGCCTCCTGTACTATACATGTTTGCATTGTCCGTCATTTGGATTAGTCTGACGTAATACTAGTGACAGACTACAATCACTAATCGCGATTATCGACCTAATCGCGATCGTAGTTGTAGTGCAGCCGTCGGCAGAAATGTCATCGCGATGCCTGTTACTAAGTGACGTTGCAGGGGCAGGCAAGGAATACACATACCCCCTCCCAACCAACCCTTTGGAGGTACATTGTACAAGTAGCTACTAATGGCGTAACATACAGTAGCTAGTTAAGCATGACTCTGTCCAAAAGTAGGAAACGTATATTTAGAGAAAAATGGGAGGAGACGTATTTTTCTTGTGCTTATGCAAACAATAGTATATGTTTATTGTGCTCAAAAGTTTTAAAGGGTATTTATCAACACAATATTAAACGTCATTATAATGTAGCCTATGTCATAAAAAGCAACACAAGATCACAGGTATTTATGAACATTTTAAATCAAAATTGCAGTACGAAGGGCAATAGCAAAACGTAGTAGATATGTACGATATGGTGCCAACATTAATTAAAATGATAAATATCTGGAAATCAAATATGAGGAAAAAATAGTTCCATCATTTCCCATGCTTACAATCTCATTCTGATATTTCTGAATCAAATTTAAATAATTATGTTCATCTAAATCTAAAAACAGAATTTCAACAACGGTGATTAGTAATTTTAAAAATGTTGCAAAATATTTCTTACTTTTTGCGAATCATTCTGATATTTCTGAATCAAATTTAAATAATTATGTTCATCTAAATCTAAAAACAGAATTTCAACAACGGTGATTAGTAATTTTAAAAATGTTGCAAAATATTTCTTACTTTTTGCGAATCTTTTGACCATAGACATAAACAAGGTTAAACCAGAAATGCAGCAAGTAGTAGCTGATTTACAGAGTGATACATATTTACAAACGCGGTGCAAAGACATGTGTGATTTAAATTTCTTTAAAATTCTTTCTACGGAAAAAATATGCTTCCCTTGGGTTATTTGCCGCCAACATAGCGGCTATGTTTGGTTCCACTTACAATTGCAAACATTTCTTTTTTCAAAATTGAAACTTACTAAATCAAAACAAAGAACTCGCTGAAAGGTGAAAGTTTATTCGCTATCTTGAGATTGGCTACTTGTGACATAAACTTAGAACTCTGTGGCACCTTGAAAGTTACGGCACAGTAAATATGAAGTTTTTGATGGCTGCACACCATTCATGTCTGAGCAAGCCCTCCACCCTACCCACAACCATGAGACGTCATGTGTATTGCTGGTTGCATTGCCTGGTGTCATCGTGAGTACAATTCTGCCGATGATTGTTGTAGTGCAGGGCCGGGCATGAGAGCGGCTCAGTCTAGCCGGCCAGAGCTGCTCTCGCTCCGAAAGGCACTTCAATTCCAAGCCAGAGCAGAACGCTCACGCAGTGGCGGACTCGCATTACAGCTACCTTCCCTGCATTAATATAACAAGAGCCACGGTTGTTCTAGTCATTCAGTCTGTGAGTAAATAATAGTTTATAAGGATATTACATCAATCCATTGTACATTACAGAATTTATAACACTCTTATTATTTTAATGAAATAAACTTCGCTCTATGCACACACACAAATCATTAGGCTTATTTACATAACCTATACGCACATACTGAAACCTCCTCACCACGGTTCTACGAGACAGGCGTATGGCTTCCACTTCCCCTACTTGCTGTGGACAGAGTTCATCTGCCAATATAATTAAACATCGCTTGATGAAGTTACCTTCGTTGAATGTTTTCAATTCCTTTGCAATTTCGTGGCAAATTTTGTAGCTAATTCTCATAGCCGATTCACTAAGTGCATTATTGTCATCCTGTTAATATACTTATAGACCTGCTAATAATAAATCTGTAGCCAAACTTTTTCTGGTAATTTTCGATTTTCCAAAAATAATTAGTGTTAACATGTATAATTAATCATCCTGAAACCGAAAATCGCTTTTTTGAATTTTTTGTTTGTCTGTCTGTATGTTTGTTACCTTTTCACGCGATAATGGCTGAACGTATTTCGATGAAAATTGGAATATAAATTAAGTTCGTTGTAACTTAGATTTTAGGCTATATGGCATTCAAAACACGTTATTTAAAAGGGGGTTATATGGGGGCCTGAATTAAATAAATCGAAATATTTCGCTTATTATTGATTTTTGTGAAAAATGTTACATAACAAACGTTTCTTTAAAAATGATTTCTGATAAGTTTTATTCTTTGAAAAATGTTGATAGGACTGATATTTAATGAGATAAATGAGGTTTAAAATTAAAATAACTGCCATCTAAGGCGATGTATTGAAATAAAAAACAAATGACTTCGTCTATAAGGGGCCTTGGACACAAAAATCGAAAGCTATGAAACATAGCCTAAAGACAATGTTTCTGTGTTTGTATGAAGTAATATCGGAAGCTAAATTAACCGATTTGTATAATTAATTATTATTTCATCATTGGAAAGTGTAGTTTCTCTGGATGGACATAATGCTATAATGTTATTACAGTAACTTGTGAGTGAATTGAGGACAAGTAAGATTAAAATAGCTTCTTATGCACAAAAAACTTGATAGGTTATTCTGTATATTCATTTCCTGTATTTCTTAAAATAATGTTTATGAACATATTCATTTTTATCTCAGAGAATTAACGAACAACGAGAGTGTATTGATTTAGTATGCAGTAATAGTACGTTAGCTTAGCAATCCATTATTGTGTAATTCAAATTTTAACTATGCTCAATTGAATCGTGTTAAAATACATAAAATATATATGCAATAAATGCAATGCAAAAAAATTGGGTAATGAGCCAAGCAGATTATGTTGCACTGTTGTAAAAGCTGTTCCTCCTGACATTCAAGAGCTCCCACAACAAATTAAAAACTTTCTAATTCGGGTACATTCGTTATCAACACAATTTTTACATAATATAATATAATATAATATAATATAATATAATATAATATAATATAATATAATATAATATAATATGTCCACACCTGTGGAGTAACGGTCAGCGCGTTTGGCCGCGAAACCAGGTGGCCCGGGTTCGAATCCCGGTCGGAGCAAGTTACCTGGTTGAGGTTTTTTCCGGGGATTTCCCTCAACCCAATACGAGCAAATGCTGGGTAACTTCCGGTGCTGGATCCCGGACTCATTTCACGGCATTATCACCTTCATTTCATTCAGACGCTAAATAACCTCAATGTTGATACAGCGTCGTAAAATAACCCAATAAAAATAAAAAATAATATAATATAGTATAATATAATATAATATGATATGATATGATATGATATGATATGATATGATATGATATGATATGATATGATATGATATGACCATAAATTAATACAACTTAAAGAAAATGTTTCTCAGGTACATTATATTAGAGTATCTATTCGATATTTATATTGCAATGTAAGTTATTATAGTACATTTATTAATATATAATTTTAAATGATAGAAATATGATATATCATAGTATAGTATGTTACAGTTCATGATATATAATATGATATATGATATATTATGAACTGTAATTTAAAATTATATATTACTAAATGCATAATAACCTATAATGCAATATAAATGTCAAATAGATAATCTAATATAATGTACCTGAGAAACATTTTCTTTACGTTGTATTTATGGCGTTCATTACCAACATATTTGTCATATTCAGTAGCATGTTGTAAAGAATAATGTCGTTGGATATTGAACTTCTTAATCAGTTTGAGTGTTTTATACCAAATTAAACACTTTGCTAACCCACTGCTCTCTACCAAAAAGAACTCCTCCTCCCATGATATATTAAAAGCATTGGGAATAGCGGGACGGTTTAGTGTATGAGCGGAAGCTCCGTCTTCAAAGTTCGCCATCATACTGCAGAGTCACCACTGCATCGACACTGAATGACGTACAGTATGCATGCGTCACAGCGCTCGGAAGGACAGCTCTTTAAAGCACACAGCGCTCATTTCTCAGAATCACGTAATATGCCCAGCCCTGATTTATGGCAATGCATTTCTCTGCCCTACAATACAGTAGACTACCAGATAATCATACTGTAGTTGATGGAATAATGATACGTCGCAAGGAATACTGAAAACAAAAGTTTGGTTGCGGATATGAGCGGGGTTCAGCAGAGATGGTGTTGTGAATTTTCGTAATCAGCATGTGTAGGCTGATGAAAATCCCCATGCAGTTGAAGAAACAAGGCATCAGCACCGATTCTCAATCAACGTATGAGCAGGCGTTCTTGATGATAGATTAATAGGGCCATACGTGTTACCACAGAGATTAACTGGGGATCTTTATCAGGACTTTCTTATTAACGTATTAAAACAAATTTCAAAGAGTGCGTGATTCCTTACGCCAAAGGGCAGAGGATTGCATTGTCATGAATGGACATCACATTGAGCACCTGTTATGAACAAGTGTTCAGATCTCAGAAAGTATGTGTTGTAGGACTCATGTTTATTAGACATTTTCTTGTTTTGATGCATAGTATCACCTCCTAAAATACTGGATACTTTTTTAACATCCTGTATTTCTGAAAGCAAATAAAATTGTTAAAAATCTAGAATTTTTAAAGAATATTTATAAAATCAAAATACTGAAAAATTTAGAATTAGATTTTTGGGTTTTCCATCGTGTCCTGGAACTTGATACTTACAACGTTTCGTAACTACATACAGGTTCCATCATCAGCGCAGTACATTTCAATAGCCTGGAGTAGTCTGAAGTAACGAGCCCAACAGAATAGGCGATCCTCTGTTCTTACCAATCTACCTTGATAATGCAACCTACAGTAGACCTATATGTATTTCCGGGACTTCGGAAATGCCAAGTTACACGACTCAGTGGAAAACCCAAAAATCTAATTCGGATAACATTCATTGTGAAAGCCTATATAATTGCACCGTAAAGCTTGAAATTGTTACGTTTTTTATATAAATGAAAACTTATTCGATTGACTTAAGAAGGATGTAAATGAGGAGACAAGGAAAAAGTAAATTTTCCAGAACTGTTTTGAATTGGAATTTTACCACTGCTGGCGAAAAAGAAAGTAAAAATCGGAAGAATTTTACTGTGCTTCAAAATTTGGTTATGTCCTTCTGTCTAGTGTTATTATATTATGTCCAGGTGATCCAAGTTTTGCTATTTATAACTTTCTCAACTAATGGAATACATTTAGTATCTCGCTATAAGTTTTCATCTGAAGGCACATTATTCTTCGATTCTCCAATGGTGACGTTCATTCAAATCACTTTTGATCTTCTTAAACCTGGAATATTTCCACAAATTTAACCCGAAGGTGTATATAAGTTATGTTATAAATAGAGAGCGGAATTTAGGCAAAAACCTATTTTTTTCCTTGATACATACGGGCTTGAGATTTAATATTTACATTTTTCATGAAAATATAGGTATAAATAAAGAGGTTTTATAGTGCCTAAAAATTCCTATTTCGACGTTAGTGCCTATTTTTAGTTTTTTTTTATTTTTTTATCTTTTTTTCGTAAGTGTTTACCGTTTTCCTTAACATCCTATACCATTTACATTCCAAGACGGATAAAAACTCCTTGTGAACAATACAATACAGAAGTACCTCCGGGCCAATCCTTCTCATTCTTACAATCTTTCAATCCTAAAATTCCAACTATCAATCGACCTGGATAGCGTAGTTGGTATAGGCCTTTTGTGTTCGAGGTTGCGGGTTCGATCCCGGCTCAGGTCAATGACATTTAAGTGTGCTTAAATGCGACAGGCTCATATCAGTAGATTTACTGGCATTTAAGAGAACTCCTGTGGGACAAATTATTATTATTATTATCATTATTATTATCGTTATTATTATAATTATTATTATTATATCTTCCCCTATCTGTCTAGCAATTTAACACAAACTCGCTGAGTTGTACCCGAATACGCAATCTCTTACATTCCAAGACCGATAACAACCCCTTTCTTTTTTTCTCACTATTTGTAAGCACAGCAGTGAGTGACACAATAGTCACAATGGGTGCTGATCATCTACTGTGAAGCAAACAATGGAAATATGATTGGTGAATGAAAAATACTAACTTAAAGACAGAATGTCTTCATTTTGTGTATGCATGTGTACTCTTGTAAAATGTGAAATATGTGGAAGTTTCTTTTAATCTAAGAATTTTGCATTAAATAAATGTTGAAAATTAAATTAGTGACATTCTTTAACAAACAAAAAAGCCTATTTTTTATTTTATAGAGCCTAAATAAAGGAGTTTAAGAGTCTATTTTAGGCGCCTAAAATTCCACTTTTTAGGGCCTAAAATTCCGCTCACTACTTATAAATAACTATGATTTGAGGTGAGTTGAAAAATTTACTACTTGTGAGCCTTCGTTACAATTGGCACTAAAACCGCAGCGTTTTTGTTCGCGAAAACTGAGAATCGCTTGCGTAATAATTTGATAATCAAAATTCCATGTGCTTTCGCTACATTTTGTTGACACCTGAAATCAGATAATAAAGTCAATTAAAACCACTGATTTTCGTTAGCCGCCGAAGGCTTTTGAATGTGGTATTCGAATATTAAAATCATTGGTTACCAAGCTAAACCAATGTTGGCCTGGTCGTTACTAATGGATAGAGTAATCACCAAGAGAGATACGTCATGTCATTAAATATAGATAATTGTTTGAAATTAAACACTGACGTAACATTTAGCGGATATTTAGATTGCAACTTTACAGGCATACGTTTCCGAGGATGAATTTTCGGAATTAGGTACTTAAAAAGTGTTATTGTGTTACTCGCGTTTTTCTCTTGTTAATTGAAACAATTTGGCTGCACTGAACTTGTTAAGTTTGTAACTTAATTTTTAACAATTTAAGAAAGTTCCTAGAGCAGTGGTTTCCAACCAGTGTGTCGCGCATCTCCACGGAATGTGTCGCGAAATTTTGGAATTTAAAAATACATTTTATGACATCCAGAAAGTCTCTTTACAACGCATTTTATTATTTACAACGAAGTCTTTGATATGATAATTTTATTTTGAGACAGACTTTACCAATGAAATAATGTTCAATTTAATTTTTTTGCCTGGCGATAATTCGAATGAAAGTGAACACTTGAAACAATGCTTAGTAATTCCTTTCCTCTTCCCAATTAGTATTGAACAGAGTTTAAAATCGTCGGAACATATTGATCAGTCTGTTTAAGTATATTGTGTATGTGTGAACGCGACTAGGCTATTTTATCAGAAGTACTTCATTTACGTAGATTTTATCATGGACAAATTTTTAATTCGAAAAAGACAATCTGAATCAAGTTCTGAGTCAGATGACAGCAGTGCTAATTCAAATAATGTGAGCGAAAATTCCCTTCAGGATTCACAAAAACGTACCGCGTTTCTTAAACATAGTGACGAATACTTGCAATATTGTTTTACGTGGTGCGGTTAATGCGTAACGCTGAAAACCTGAAGGTCACGGGTTCGATTCCCGATGGGATCATGTTCTTTCCCCATTATTCTAATCCTTTTGACCCCATTATGTCTCTCGGGTTTACTTAGCTTCTAACAGAGATGAGTACCAGGAGCGTTTCCTTGCGACTAAAGGGACCGGGCACGTAGGGCTAACAACCTTAATGTCATTAATGGCGATTGTCTGTATAGGTAGGAGCTTTAACAATGCTGCACAGAAAGTATCTAAACAATGTAATTTCTACACAACTAAATAAGAGGGCAGTTCGGAAACTTAGAACTTATCGACTATTACACAGGAACGAAATAATATAAAAAGCATATATGTTATCCCTTCTTCTTCTCTTTCTTCTTCTTTTTCTTCATCGTCATAATCTCCTTTATCTTCATCCTGACAAATTATAGTCAAGCCATAAAAGGAGTGTTATGGTCTAAAATAAAGTTTTGTTGTTATCTCTTCACAGTACGTTCGAGTGTCAGCTTACTACAAGTTACATAGGCCTACAAGGTGTAACAGAATAACTATTCCCAATTTTCTGATGTAACAGAGGATATGAAAATAAATATTTTATTCTTAATAATGTTCCAAAATGCTTCGTAAAGAAGAGCTCATCACGCACATTATGGCTGCATTTACGTTTCAGTTCTTCTTGTTGTCATGGAAATAATAATTGAAGTTATTTTGTTGTTATATATTACAAAATATCGTCTGTGAGATCTGCTTATTTAATTTCATGTCATTAAAATGTATTGGTATACAAATATTAAACTTGCAGATATGCGTAAGACATTTGGAACAGCTTGTGGAAATGCAGCAAAGCGAATCTATGAGGAGCAACAGCCTGAGCTTACCGAAATGCAGCAAAGCGAATCTATGAGGAGCAACAGTCTGAGCTTACCGAAATGCAGCAAAGGGAATCTGTGAGGAGCAACAGCCTGAGCTTACCGAAATGCAGCAAAGGGAATCTATGAAGAGCAACAGCCTGAGCTTACCGAAATGCAGCAAAGCGAATCTATGAGGAGCAACAGCCTGAGCTTACTGAAATGCAGCAAAGCGAATCTATGAGGAGCAACAGACTGAGCTTGCCGAAATGCAGCAAAGCGAATCTATGAGAAGCAACAGCCTGAGCTTACCGAAATGCAGCAAAGAGAATCTATGAGGAGCAACAGCCTGAGCTTACCGAAATGCAGCAAAGGGAATCTATGAGGAGCAACAGCCTGAGCTTACCGAAATGCAGCAAAGCGAATCTATGAGGAGCAACAGACTGAGCTTACCGAAATGCAGCAAAGCGAATCTATGAGGAGCAACAGCCTGAGCTTACCGAAATGCAGCAAAGCGAATCTATGAGGAGCAACAGACTGAGCTTACCGAAATGCAGCAAAGCGAAACTATGAGGAGCAACAGCCTGAGCTTACCGAAATGCAGCAAAGAGAATCTATGAGGAGCAACAGCCTGAGCTTACCGAAATGCAGCAAAGCGAATCTATGAGGAGCAACAGACTGAGCTTAGCGAAATGCAGCAAAGCGAATCTATGAGGAGCAACAGACTGAGCTTACCGAAATGCAGCAAAGCGAATCTATGAGGAGCAACAGCCTGAGCTTACCGAAATGCAGCAAAGCGAATTTATGAGGAGCAACAGCCTGACATCGTATTCCATATTAATATTCGAAGAAACATGATCTTTCAACACTGCGGTGCACCCGCACATTTCGGCTTAAGTTGTCAAAATTATTTATATGTACATTTTCCGAATCGTTGGGTAGAGAGAGAGAGTGAGCAGGTCCAGTTGCTTGGCCAGCACGTTCCCCAGATATGACTCTAGTTGATTTTTAAGTTTGGGGTCATATAAATAAATTGTTTATGAAACAGTCATCAATATAGCAGAAGAATAAGTTTTTACCATTATTCTTGCTTTTGACGATCTTCGTAACCGACCACAGATATTTCGAATGGAATCCGACGATCAATCATACTGCGTTATACTTTGTGTGCCAACAATGGCGGTTCAGTTTTGGACAGTTCCTATAGTTTGCCAATACCATTTTCCTAATACCTGGTATTAGATAAAAATGTTACTGTGTAACCAAAGAAAGTAAATAGTAACTTTCCAAGTTGAGATTCTTTCATTTTTTCCTTCATATCACTATCACTTGAAGCCGAGGCATTTCCGGACATTACTTTATTGAGGAAAAATGTTCAATTTCATGCCCTCTATCATATCAGAAAGTTAAGAATTGTTATTCTGTTATCCCTGAATATATACAGGGTGATAGACGAGGATTTACCGTCCCTTACGGAGCATATTTCCGAAGATCTTCTAACCAAAAAATGTCATATAAACTTTCGTCCTAATCTCAATATTTTAAGAATTACACTAATTTGAAGTTGCTTGTAAAATATCATTATTCTCGAGTTTTAAGGATAAAAGAATATTACAGATAAAGAATGAACTATTCAGGAGCGTCATTTCTTTAATTAGCTAATATTCTGAAGCTAAAAATGTGTTGCGAATTCCATAGTTGCTTCGTACAGAAGTATTTTTTTAAATTAAAAATTACATTATCTTACGCATTTATCACAACAATTGTTACAAATCACGCCACTCTTGTAAATTCTTTAAGACTGTACTTTAGGATGCATAGACTTAATTAAGCTGTAACAATCAAGTTCCTAAAGTCGTATGATTTATAACAATTTTTTGATAAGTGCGTAAGAATGATGTCACTTTAATTAAAAATTGAAAAATAAAATCTGTACAAAGCAATTAACAACACATTTTTAGCTTCAGAACACTAGGCAATTAAAGAAATGACTCTTCTGAATAGTTCATTCTCTATTTATAATATATTTTATCCTTAAAATTAAAAAAAATAGTAATGTGCGTTACAAGAGCGGTATGTTGAAGTTTTCATGTTCGAGGAAAAGTTTGAAAAAGCGAAACGTAGTTGAGCTTTTTTTAATTTCCGAGAATTGAAAGAAAATATACCGCTCGTGTATCGTACATTATTTTGTGCGAAGATCGTTTATTACATACCTGAAAGAGGAATTTCTAATTAGTTGCAATGAAATCTACATCTTGGTTTCTGTTCAATGACGGCAAATTTGCAAAATAAAAAGATCTATCTTCAACATTGTTGCTATAAAATGTTTTCTGTGTTTACTATACTCCAGCAGGCCGTGATATACGTCTGTTCTCTCCCCCCCCCCCCAGTCTATAAATGCGAACTTAAAACAAACGGTAAGGTTATGTAATGATTTTTGCAAATATTTAAAAACAATAATTAACAGTGCAATTTAGGTGAAATTGCAGTGGTAAGTTTCCAATTTATAATTATTACTATATTGAACGTCTCTAAAAATAATATGTTAAAAGCCTAAAGCAGTAAAATCATTATGTCACTTAAGCGGTAAGAAGAGGGAAATTGTTGTGTGTTAGGTTGGGAATACTGAATGTGGAATTTTACACATTCCGCGGATTGGTTTTGTGCGGAAACCAAGCAAATACGCACGATCTCGCACAAAGGTATTTTACTAACAACTTCAAATTAATGTAACTTTGAAAATATTGAGATTACGACAAATGTTTATACGACATTTTTTGCTCAGAATGTCTTCAGAAATAAGCTCCCTAAGTGACGGTAAATCCTCTTGAATCACCCTGTATAGTGTATATTATAATCATTAATCATCATGATAATTAGGACATTTGTCGTAGTGTGGTAAAGCTTTGAATATCTTCATCTAAAGACTTCCGTCCGTCCATTAATGAATGCAATTCTTCATCACTGCTTTCAGATCCTTGTTGAAGATGATTTCTTCTTTGTTCATTGTTGTCTTCTGGATTTTATCTGATGAACCCTGGATGTTTGTCTAATATTAGATATCGAAGAACCACGAGGAAACTGAAGTAGCTTGTGTAATTCTCCCAGAACAACGTTTTTATCACAGAGTTTGCAACATCTGCCGGAAAATGAGCTGCAGCCTTTCGCTTATAAACGGTCACCAGTGCTACAGCTGACATTTTATTCAGCGAATGACCCCGAATTTTCATAGGAAGGCTGATCAAGGGTATCTCTGCAGTCGTGATGCGGTGATATATGTGCGTGAGAGCGTATTTGAATATATAAGGGTACCTCCCTCTTCAGAAGGTCGGTGTGTTTATTTCTGCTGCTCCATTTTGTTAATGACCCCGCCTGGGTCCTCTTCTATACGAAAATGGACCCATATTTCACCCCTTTGTGCCGCCACCCCCACCCCATGCATTATCCAGTGCCGTCCATTGTCAGTGTCCGCCCGCGCCCTCTTCCAGGGGAGGTGGCGATCATTTTCAGCCCAGAGACCCGACTCAGAGAGCTACTCTAAAATGGGACTCCTGTCCTACTACATAAAAACTGTTTTATTAGTTGTCTTTTGGCTGTACAATGTGAAGACGTTGAAAAGTACGAAAATAAATGTTTGAAATCTTACAGCATAAATTTCTGTAAAAAAAATTTGTAAATCAATAATTTTAGTTGATATAATAATAAAATAGTTTCCAAATGATACTTTATTTTCTACAATCCACTAACTATTCTTTAATAATTGTCTCTAACCTTCATAAAGTTGTACTGTTGTGAATAACATGAATATGGTAGAATCGATGACCTTAGAGCTATTAAAAATGTAACATTTAATCTTATTTAAAATATTTATTTATTTATTTATTATTTGTGTGTATTATAACTTGAAATGTTTTGTAATGCATAAAATAGGCCTAGCATATCTTTTTTCCTAAATCCATCACCCACTTTTGGACTAGCAAAAGTCTATGAATAGCACCCCTAGAGTTCAGTAGCATAGGCTACCTACTAGCTATGCTTATTTATCAGTGCTGCTCATCGGAGTGACTACTACCGCGGAGGAATCGGAGATTACGAGTAAAGCTCTCCACCGGTGATCTCCGGTACTATCATAGGTGGAACAGAGGACATACGGAGGGATGCGGTGGTTCGGAGCGAAGCCACAGTTAGCTCAAGGACGACAGGCAAGTACGGACTGACGGTATTTGTGAGTGGAATAAAATGGCACCAAATCGGATATCCGTCGCATGGAAATACTTTAATTTAGTTGAAGGTAATAATAAAGTCTCACATTGTAAACTTTATGGGAGAATTTACTCTAAGGGTGGTGGAACTTCGAATTTGTTAGATCATTTGAAGCGATCGCACAATCGCGAACTTGATGAAAACAATTACGCAAATATTTTGATACGATTTCTTTTTAAATTTTTATAGTGCTATTGTCCCCAAAGGCTCACAGTCTATGAAAAAGTCTTGATATTTCTCTAAAACATAACTTTCGAGGCAATAAAAAAATATGAAATATTTACAAGACGGCTTGAGTTATATTTTGCTGTTTAGACAACTTGAGTTATACACCACTGTTTAGATTAAAATATTTCTGAATGAAACTAAAGAAACATGTGGTAACAATATAATTACAATTATCCTTAAGTTGATATCAACTTATATTTTTATTACAGAGCAAGAGTGTCGCGTTTTAGAAGAGGCAGTTCAAATGCTGACACATTTTAACACAATAATCACAATCCTGTCCGGTGAAGAATCTGAATAAATTATGGACAGTAAACTTTATCCCATTGATAGCCCACGTTTATTTTGTTTCATTCTGAAGCTCCCTTAATATATTTTACGTTAACCAAGCCGAGTAGAATAATAATTGACAAACCCTGTTTGCGATTAAACGAGAGTTTCTAGGAGAATTAAAGTATTAGGGTGCTATTCATAGACATTTCGCAGCACGCGCTACGAGCGTACTAAGCTAGCCCCGGCTATCCACTGGTTACTCGTACAGAATTCAAATCATGTCCTATCGCTAACACTGGTTTATGAATACGAAAAACGCTGATCATCCACCGGAAACCCGCGCTAAAAATGTCTATGAATACGGAAATGTTTACATTAGCTAGTGAAAAGCTTTGCTTCTGCGTTAAGTTTTGCACTTAGATTGAATGTTATTAATTTGATCAATGACATAAAACTAATACATCTTTCCACATATACTATGAATTTCAAAACTAGAAAAAAAAAATCTGTCAGCTAACATAGCACTTTAAGCAAAAAAAAAAAAAAAAAAAAAAAAAAGCCGAAGAAAGAGAGAGAGATTAACATAAAAGAGAGAATAAACAACAACAAATTAGAACTTATTTTAAAAGATACGCGGACGTCAGCGGACTCGAATCACTACCTGATCCGATTAAAGGAATGCTCAGCGGAAAGTGTATGTCTGCGCCACAGCACATATACAACCTGCGCTGCATCAATCTGAGATAACCGGAGGTCTCCGATTGAAAGCGCGCGAACAACCGCTCTGGAGAAAACCTAATCATAAGCAGCACTATTATTTATCTTATTTGTATACTTGTACATCATGGAAAATGTTTTTGCCTAGCAATTTTGTTTTTTGCTTTAAATTTAGTTCTTTTTTTATCTAATTGCAATTTAAAATCCGTTTCAGTCATTTAGTATTAGTAGTATTTATTTATTTAACCTGGTAGAGATAAGGCCGTCAGGCCTTCTCTGCCCCTCTACCAGGAGATTCCAACTACAATATCAACAATAAAATTACAATTAGTATTAAATTTACAATTACAATTACAAACAATATTACAATTAGTATTAAATTTACAATTACAATAAAATCAAAGTACGAAAAGATTACCTGAATAATTAAAGCTAGAAAATTTATCATAGAGAAACAAAGAATATTTTATATTTACTGAATTACAAATTAAATATAGAATAACAAAATTGTATAGTGATGAAATTACTGAATATTGAAATATTTTGTGATAGATTAAAGAAACTATTTACAAGTAATCAATTACTGACCAAGTGCCTAGTAAGTTTTCGTTTGAATTCAATTTTATTTCGACAGTCCCTGATGCTAGCAGGTAGCGAATTCCAGAGTCTTGGCAGGGCTATTGTGAAAGAAGATGAGTATGAGGAGTAGTACATTGACTATCATTCTTACTTGTTGTAGTTGAACATCTGTTAAGCTATTCGTTTGCTTAACACTCATTCTTATTTACACGTAGTTTAACATCACTTAAGCTATTCGTTAGCTTAAAACCATTCATATTTACATGTAGATGAACATTATGTTATTCACTTGCTTAAAAACACTTTTATTTACATACTTAACATACTTTTCTTTACTTATTTATCTTTTTAAAATATTTATTTTTGGCTTTTTCTTGTTATTTCTATCAAATCTTTTTTCCTTCTATAATCATCAATTTATTTGATGTTCTAAATTATTTCTTCGTTTTTCAGCTCTTTCCCCCTTCCCTTCCACATTTATATATTTACCAAGTCTCCTTTGCGTTGCTATTTCAATGTTTGTTTCTTTAACTTTTCTTATTTTTTAAATTATTCATTCCTTTCATTCTAATTCTTTTTCCCATCTTAACATTACCTTTATTAAAATTATTTGCTTGTTTCTTTGTTTCTATATTCATTTCTTCATCCTTCTGTATAGATCTTCCATATTATTTATACTCCTCTTTTGCCTAATAATGACTTTTATTTACATGTATTTTAATATCACTTGAGTTATTTATTTGCTTAATAAGTGTTATAATTTACATGTAGTTTATCATCACTCAACTTACAAGAGAAGGGCTTCGCCTCGAACAGGAATTTTTGGTTAAAAATTTGTACAGACGCTTACCTCACAATGGTGATGAAGACCGTAAAAGCATTCATTTGTGTAACTCTCTGTTTGGTTGGTATTGGTCAATACACTTCTTTAAAAATGTACCTGAGGATTCTCTATAAAATGCATGAAACAGCATGGAGTAGAGCAATAAGCACAATACACAGAAGCAACACCTGAACAATCTTCTGAACCACACTCCATTGCTGAAAAATCAAATGTCACCTGAATTACATTTTTGAAGTCCGAGACTTGTTCAGGATTCACGTAACCAGCTGACTGCCAGGAATATTGAAGCATAGGGCGATATAATGGAGCAGACAACTGGTTATGAATAACAGAGTGCATTTTCATTATAAACATTCGATTTCTTAAGTTCAGTTCTGGATTCTCAGCAAGAGTCCTTACGTAATGTGTTATCTTCCGAGCATATATTTTGTATTGTCTAAGGAAATAGATATTCAGAGGCTGGATATATTTAGTTTTTTTAGGTGGAATAATCATACATCTAAGTTCTAGCCATGGAATGATCATTTATTTATATTGCGTCCTTGTGCGCATTCAGTGACTCACACAACAACATATACTTCTGATTAGCTGCAATATTTTCAGACAGAACGTTGGAGAAAAATGTTCCTAAATGGGCTTTAGACATTTTACCACTCGCACTAGCTTCTAGGCTAGGCTAGGCTTACGGGTAAGGTGTCCCATCCTCTTAACTTGTGCAGTGCTCTTCCCACCCCTCAACTTGTGCAGTGCTCTAACAGACAAACCACACATTACACAAACGAATGCTTTTGGGAGCTTTATAGAGATGTAAAGATGGGCCTGTATACAAATTTTGGATACGAAATTCCTGTTCGAGCCGAAACCCTTTCCTTGTTAGTCATCTCCATAAAAAAAACATTCTTATTAAATGTAATTTAACACCACTTAAGTTATTCATTCCCTTAACCTTTCGCATTAAATGTAGTTTTCATCACTGTTATTCATTTGATTAATAATTGTTACTGTTTTACTTTTATTTTAACATTACTTATCTCATTCATTTCCTTAACAACCTCAACAGCAATTAAGTTATTCATTTGCTTAATAAGTGTTATTATTTACTTCGAGTTCAACATTACTTAAGTCATTCATTTCCTTAACAACCATTCTTATTAAATGTAATCTAACATTGCTTAAATTATCTATTTCCTTAACAACCATTCTCAGTAAATGTAGTTTGACATCACGTAAGTTATTAATTTCCTTAACAACCATACGTATTAAATCTTGTTTAACATCAGTTAAATTTTTCAATTGGTCAATAATAATTATTATTTACTTATAGTTTAACATTACTTAAGGGGAGGCAGAGGTGAATATTTCAAAATCCACAAAATTTTTCCGATTTTTTTTGAAATTGATCATGGATACTAAGTATGTTATTAGCAGGGAACGGATTTATATGGACTAAAAATATATGAAATATGTAAATATATATGTAGTTATTTTTACCAAAATATGGAATTAAATATGGATTTTTACCAAAATATGGAATTAAATATGCACTTAAAATTATAAAAAAATGACTATGTACGTTAAATATTGGTACATTTTAATCAAACTAAACAAAAAATATAATGGACGTACCTTATCTTCCAATGTAGTTTCAACAAAACACAATTTTTATTGTCTGTTACCATAACAATAGGTTACAAACATTTCTTTCAAGTGCTGAAAAGTGAATCTTCTTCTATTGTCTCTGAGGATAGATTTATACTGACTAAAAGAGCGTTCGACGTCACAAGAAGTAACTGGTACATAATTCAATTTCACAATGTCTGCTGGGGATAAGTCCAAGTTAATCTTCACTGTTGATTCACCACTCATCACAGCAACAACCTTTTGTAGTTCTTCATATCCAGGGTTTTTTGAAAGTACAGTGTCCACCTTAGCTCTTACTGCATCTGCAACTTTACCTCTACCACGATTCAGTTGTTCCACAGTACTATTTATAATTTCAAAACTTTCAGATAGTGAAAGGTGCCTATTTTGGAGACTTTTGAGCGTTTTTATGATGCATGAAAATGTATGCTGAATGTGAGCTAAGTCATTCTTCACACTTATGTCACAGGTAACTGTTTTCGCAGTATCAATTGAGACTGCATCTTCAGAGTCCAATGCAAGGAGAACATTGTTAATAGAGTCTATATGTTCGGCATAATATTCAACTGCTTCTAGCCATGTACCCCATCTAGTTAAAATTGGCTTTGGTGGCAATGGAATTTCAGGGTACATTTCTTTCAACACGTTAACTCTACTGGGAGCTTTGAGAAATACTTTTTTCACTGATGAAATCAACAAATCTACTTTAGGGAAATTGTCTCTGACCACTTCTGCCACACGATGAAATGCATGCGCCACACAAGTAAAATGAGTCAATTTAGGATATACAACAGATAATGCTTGTCCAGCTTTGACCATATAAGGGGCAGCATCGCTAATAAAGAATAACACATTATCGTACATAATACCCTTTGGCCACAGGATACCCATAGCTTCGTTGAACAGTTTAACTATAGTTTTGTTATTGCACTTTTCTAGAACATCACAATGTAAAAGAATTCGTTCAGAATATTGTTCACTTAACAAACCGATAACTACATTACCAACAAGTCTACCTTCTTTGTCGGGAGTCTCATCAATGGAAACCCAAATTGAACTATCTTTAATTTCATCTCTTATCTTCTGTATTGTCTCATCGTAGATGGATGGAGCATACGTCTTCCTAAGTGTTGACTCATCCGGGATTGTATGTTGAGTATATTTTTCAAGGAATTCCCTGAAGACCTTATTCTTTAGTTTGTAGAGAGGAATATCAGCAGAGATGAGAGAACGGCACAGGTCGATGTTAAACTCAGATCTTACATTCGATGTTGTTGGTTGTGTTAAAAACAATTGTCTCTGCTTGGAATTTAGTTGTTTGTTGGCCTGATGTTTACTAGTTGTAATGTGTTGTTGCACCAGGAACTTTTGTGTAGATGATACTGCACACTGACACAAATTACAAAATAATATTTTATTGTCAGTTGATAAACCATCTTCTTTAAATTCTGAAATGTAACTTGTTAGTTTTGATTTTAAATTGACTGAATGACGTACTTTTGGCATATTTACCGTCTTTATAGTATGATTTACAAAACTGAACCTATGTGTACTCTGACTGGCATTTAACTGTTGAGCTGCACAACTGAAGTCTGTTAAAAATTTTAAATTAAATTAATACAGTTTTGTAACTTACTTTCCCATTGTTGATAGGACTGCTAATTTTCAAATAACTCTGATGTTAAAGGGATTACTGAACATGTGTTTAAATCTCTATTGTTGAAATGTATTTTTAAAAGTTAATGGAATTTTGTTTTGTTTTATTGTTAAACCTAATATAATATGGACTGTTTTATATGAAATATGGAAAATATATGGAAATTAACGAAAATATGTACTAAACTCTAAAATATGGAAAAATATGGAAAATAAAAGTAGGATTTTTCAACCCTACACATTGTGAAACATAAAGATAATGCAAAATATAAATTATATTAGCTTTATAAGTAAATATGTATTTACATATAAATCCTTTCCCTGGTTATTAGTAATAGACATACCAAGTTTCAACTTTCTAAGTACAATAGTTCTGTAAATATTAATAATTTTATAAAACTTTATATCGTTTTATATAAAATGCTCCATGCACCATATTGTAAGAAATTTTCAATATTTCTTTTTATTTATGTGTTCAGAGAAGGTATATAAATAATGATAAGTATTATTTTATTATGGGAATAATATAGTAATATAGTTATCTTGGTTTTAATTTCGTACTTTTAAAGGGCACAAAATAAAAAACTAACATCGGAATATGAAAATAAAGATAGTAAAAATGGAAAAAACTAAAATTTTATTTTTTCTTCAGTTTTTGTTCAAAATTTCATCTCTGCCTCCCCTTAACCTTTTCGTTTGTCTAACAATTGTCGTTATGTTATATATTTTATGTAGTTTAACGTCACTTAAGGTATTCATTTCCTTAACAACCATTCTTAGTAGTTTAACATCACACAAGTTATTCGTTTGTGTTATTATTTACGTCTAGTTTAACATTACTTAACCTATTCGTTTGTTTAACAGTCTTTATATTATATATTTTATGTAGTTTAACATCACTTAAGTTATTCACTTCCTTAACAGTCATTCTTATCAATTATAGTTCAACATCACTCAAATTATTCATTTGTGTTATTAATTACTTGTAGTTTTTACACTACTTAACCTATTCATTTGTTTAACAGTCTTTATATTACATATGTTATGCTGTTTAACATCACTTAAGTTATTCATTTCCTTAACAACCATTCTTATTAATTGTAGTTTAACATCACTCAAATTATTCATTTGTGTTATTATTTACTTGATGTTTTACACTACTTAACCTATTCGTTTGTTTAACAGTCTTTATATTACATATTTTATGTTGTTTAACATCACTTAAGTTATTCATTTCATTAACAACCATCTTGATTAAATATAATGTAACATCACGCAAGTAATTCATTTGTGTTATTATTTACATGTAGTTTAACATTACTTAACTTATACGTTTGCCTAACTGTCCATACACTATATATTTTATGTAGTTTAATATCCACTGAAGTTATTTATTTACCTAACAATATTATTATTTATTTGGGCGTACTTACGGTCATCTTGACTAGTCGGTGCAATCGGGGTCCAGTTATTAACAACAAAAAAGAACAAATGAATGTCTAATTTAAACAATTGCAGAAACTGAAATATTCAAAATTACTGTTCAGATAACGGTAACCATGAAAGCTCAGTATCTCACAACATGTAAGCGTTTAAATTGTGTAGCAAACATTCTTGTCTCGCTGCAGTTTAACACCTTGTTCACTGAGTGCTCGTACATAGAGTATGAAACATTAATCATTTCTGAAACCTGTGAATCGTTTGGCACCACAAAGCCCCACGTTGTCTTGAGATGAGATGCCAGGCTTTGAAAGCTGATGTTAGCCAACCTCCTAATTGTGTTACCGTGGTCAGGTGTCCCGCTGACGTCATTACAATGTAGACACAGACATTATGCACGCTGGAGGGAATCTGACTCTACATTCATAATGAAGGACTCAATCAAGACACTGAAACTTTGTTAAACCACAAATTAGTACACCTACTTCATACTGTAATAGCCTGTCTCCCGTAACACGAGTCTGGTTGGTGTTTTTTTTAGGTAAGAATCCTTTGAAATCACGTAGGCCGCATAGAAATTTTGCTGTAGAGATGTTGGAAAGAATGAGATGAAAAGGGCTAAAATTTCTTTGACAATTTGAACTTCAACTGAAAAAGAGACAAAGTAATAAAGAATGTCAGAAAAATCTCATGTTCAGGATACATAGTAAAATGTAAATTTAACTTCAGTTTAGGCCTACATATTGATTGGCCATCTGAAATAAATGTTCCATTCAGTAATTATGATAACAAGTGTAATAGCCTAAATGAAGTTAGCTATATACTATATTTTATAGACTATATTGCCCAATTTGGAATTTTTCCTGAATATATTCAAAAAAAAAAAAAAAGAAAAATACCCTACATTAATTGGATACTTAATAGTACAAAGGTGGTAAGTGCCAAAATAATATATATATATATAATATTTCACTAGAATGGTACAAATTGTCAAGGGGCATTACATATCAACAGAGATAGGTGCACAGCAGCAGATTGTAGAGTGTTATTAAGACCACCAAAAGATTATCCATTCCCTCCCACCATTATCCATTCCCTCCCACCATTATCCATTCCCTCCCAACGAACATTCTCATATTCATCTTCTTTCACTGTGGGTGTTCCTCGGCTTTGGAATTTCCTACCGAGTATTGTTAGAGACTGTCAGACATCAAATCAATTTAAGAATAGACTAACGAAATATTTTGCTAACAATTCTTGTTAACAATAATAGCTGTTTCAGGTTTCTCAGTGTTTAATGGTCATACCTATATATCACAGAATAAATATTTAAATTATATCATTGTTATTATTATTATTATTATTATTATTATTATTATTATTATTATTACTATTTCTTACCATTGTTTATTATTGTCTCACTAACATTACTTACTCAAATTTCATTATTTACTTTCTTGTTGTTTTATGGCCTGGATAATAACTATGTAACCAATTGTATTCAATTAGAATTAGAGTCTGGCTGGGCGGAAGAAAAGATCTACTGGCCTTAGCTCTGCCAGATTAAATATATAAATTATTATTATTAAAAGATGGCAGTGGTGCAAAGTTACCAGGGCTCTCATAAAAAAAGGTGCAAAGTTCCATTCGTTTCGATTTCCCTCCGCTGTTTATTTGTCATGTTAATAGTGAAGTAATAGAGAAAGGCATTATTGATTATTTGCGTGCTGTTTTCTACAAACAGGAAGATGAACGTAGGTAAATCTTATATACAACATAATACGCAGGTAATTTAAGGTTATGAATAACATAGAAACATAATGTATTATCTCTAGATGACACAGCTAGCTTGTTTTAAACTTTTCAATTACTAGTGTTAAAAATTCAGAAAATGGAGGAAATATCATTAAATTAGCACGTTTCTCTTTATTGTAGTAAGTGGCATGAAAATGCAAAATAAAATACAGTGAATGACACACGGGTAGAAAATAGCTTTATTTTCTAAGTTATAATATTATGACCAAGATTACTCAACACTATCAACATTTCTGTTGGGTCTCTTTACTGCCATACAAGAACAACGACGTCAACATAGAACGTACTATGATAATTATGATGAAATTCGGCAATATTCAGTTCCAAGTGGTGAGGGTGATTTGCTTCCAGTCTGCAAAACCACTTTAATGTAAGTATTTGCAGAAATTAACAGATCTGTGGTTATGGATCATAGTGCATAAACTACATATGGGACTTAACATCTTTCATCAATTGTGAAGTTTGTTTATCTCTCAGTGTATTAATTTTAGTAGTATCATCAAACTTTGAAGGAAAACCTCAATGAGGTAGAATCAAGTAGTAGGAATAAAAACATTAGAGATTTATATAGGGGTATAAAAGAATTTAAGAACGGATATTAGGAAAGGGTAAACGTGGTCAAGGATGAGAATGGTCACTTGTTTGCAGATTCTCATTCAATCTTGAACAAATGGAAAAACTTTTTTGGGCAACTACTAAATGTACATAGGCCAAACAGAAATGATCGGGACGAAATGCAAATACAAACTGCTGAGCCATTTATATCGGAACTCACACTTTCTGAAATCGAAATTGCGATAAAAAAAAAGCTGAAAAATTACAAGTCTCCAGATATCGATCAAATTGCAGGAGAATTATTGCAAAAAGGTGGATGCGTATTATCTGTCGAAATTTATAAGCTTGTAGGCCTACTTACTATTTGGAAAAAGGAAAATGTACCAGAACCATAATTGAAGGAGTCTATAATTATACTTATCTTTAAAAAGGAGGACAATACTAACTGTAGTAACTGTCGAGGAATATCATTTTCTTGACGTCGTACAAAATTTTATCCAATATCCTTTTGAGAAGATGACCTCCATTTGTAGATGAAATTATTGGGGATCGCTTTTAGGCGTAATAGATCGACTATTGATCAGATTGAACGGGTTACATAGCTTCTTGTCTATGCGGATGACGTGACTATGTTAGGAGGAAATCCACAAAATATTAGGGAAAACATGGTAATTTTACTTGAAGCAAGTAAAGAGATAGGTTTGGAAGTAAATCCCGAAAAGACAAAGTATATGATTATGTCTCGTGACCAGAATATTGTACGAAATGGAAATATAAAAATAGGAATTTTATCCTTTGAAGAGGTGGAAAAATTGAAATATCTTGGAGCAACAGTAATAAATATAAATGATACTCTGTAGGAAGTTAAAGAATAAATATGAGAAATGCCTGTTATTATTCGGTTGAAAAGCTTTTTCATCTAGTCAGCACTCAAAAGAACTAATGGTTAGTATTTATAAAACAATTATATTACCGGTTGCTCTGTATGGTTGTGAAACTTGAACTCCAACTTTGAGATAGGAACAGAGATTAAGGGTGTCTGAGAATAAAGTGCTTAGGAAAATATTTGGGGCTAAGAGGGAAGGAGTTACAGGAGAATGGAGAAAGTTACACAAAGCAGAACTGCACGCATTATATTCTTCACCTGACATAATTAGAAACATTAAATCCAGACGTTTGAGATGAGCAGGGCATGCAGCATGTATGGACGAATCCAGAAATGCATATAGAGTGTTAGTTGGGAGGCCGGAGGGTAAAAGACCTTTGGGGAGTCCGAGACGTAGATAGGATATTAAAATGGATTTGAGAGAGATGGATATGATGATAGAGACGGGATTAATGTTACTCATGATAGGGACCGATGGTGGGCTTATGTGGGGGCGGCAATGAAGGTCCGGGTTCCCCATAAACCATAAGTAAATGGTCAGTGTAGGCCTACATAAGATCATCTATCTGAAAGGACATTATATTGTTATAGATTTAGTGCTATTGTTAAAAGTTATTTCTTGTTTGAATTTTTGTATACAATATTTAATATGGGAGCAATAGTGTAATGATGGAGTGAAAGAGTGAACTAGTTCAAAATCAGTTCTGCGTTATTTTCTGTTAAATATAATGCAATCTACGAGGTTCGGACCTAGAACAGTTCGGTGAGAGAAGCAGTCATCAGTGATAGCTACTATCCTACATTCATTGATGTTCTGGATGCGGGTCCTACGAACGTTGCTTTTCGTAATATTCCTCAGTTGAACTGCAAAGCCTAGAATAGAAATTTCAAATAACCTCTTTCATTGCAGTGGTCGCTAAGCAACGGGAGGCCGTCACTCTCAATTGTTTCGCATCTGCACTAAAGGGAATTCCTCCATTTTATCTTCAGGAATCCCTGGCGTTCCCTATAAACTCAATCTCTGCCGGGATGTGAAATATTGCACCCCTGAGTCAGGTACCGAAGCATGGAGGTGCCTTAATGGGTCGTGGCGCTGTGATCACCTCCTAGTGACGCACTACGACGTCCTCTGAGCAAAGAAATGTGGGGTCGGGCTCCAGGGAACAACAAGATTTGATACTTTGTGTTTTCTGTACAGTCTTGTTCGATCTCGCCGAGAATACAGAATTCTTAGTGATACAATTTCTAAAAAATTAAATTATGGTTTATTTATTTAAGGACGCTCGCAACTGCCGAAGTTATATCAATGTCGCTGGAATTTTGTCCCGCAGGAGTGCTTTTACATTCCAGTAAATCTACTGACATGAGTCTGTCGCATTTAAGCACACTTAAATGCCATCGACCTGGGCCGGGATCGAACCAGCAACCTCTAGCTCAGAAGGTAAGCGCTAAAACGACTGCGATACCCAGGTCGACGATAACATTTGTTAAGCTGTTAGATATTTTTGTTTGAAGAGTTAGTATTTTAAAAGTATCAGTTTTCTTTCAGTAACTCAGTCAAGCGACATTGCATAATTATTATTATTGTCAACAACTTGTTGGGTAACATCTTGGAAACTATGCCGTTGTTGAAATATTTGAAGGATGTCACGTTGACGACAGCTTCAGAGTGCTAGTAATATGCACGTACTATTGTGTTCTCCGACCAAAGAGAAGTAAAATTTGACTCTTAGAAAAAATCAAGTTTTTATGTTTTACGTTTCCTGTAGGCCTAGACTCTTGTTCGATCGTTGTCAAAGACAGATTTTTATGGTAAAAGGATTTTTTTAAGTTTATTTATACACGTTTTAACATCTGTGGTCATATCACTTGTTTAGGATCTGTAGTTATAGCAGTGGGTCGTTGTTACTGTTGTTCAGATCCTGTTTCTATTGTGTGTTGTAGCCTAGATCATATCTAAGTCAGTTTTCACAAACCTTATTTGATAATTTATTGACAACTTACGGAACATCTGCTCGCTTGGAAAAAAGTACATAAGTATTTCTCCCATTACAATAATTCATACAGAAAAAAATCAAATCGACATAAACCAGTGTAAGTTGCCAATAAATTATCAAAAAAGGTTTGTGAAAACTGACTTATGCCACTTTTCCCGAGCACTGCAGATATACTGCGTGTTCAGTTCAAAGTGTGTCATGGCTCCTGTATGTCGTCATGTGGCTAGCCGATGAGCCTAGAGAATTCAATCTGCCTACACTCCCGCAGAGGCGTATTACCTAAATGCGAGAGAAGTTGCCTAGCAAGTACGGCGATCATTTTGAAGTACGCAGAGTCCGTGGATACCCACGGACTCTGGAAGTATGTACCGATACGTGCGGTGACGCCGGTAGTGGCAGGAATGTGAACTGTTTGGAAACACGTACTGAGGTGAATTTTTTTCTTACTGTCAGGATATGGCGAGAGGGTTAAGACGATTACTTACGTATTTGTTGACATTAACTTCGACGGTCGACATGGATACGGAGCATTTGAGTTGTGTTGTGGAATGTTGCGGTATGCAACGGATGATAACAAATACCCTGCGTACGACTTGCCCGCGCAAAACACAGTTCGAAAGAGGTTGGTAGCACACAGACCGTACAGACCGCCATCTGTTGCTACGACGTTCAAGTTATACCGTACACGTTCTCAAGTTCAGATTGAACGCCTTGATTAATAGGCAACTTCTCTGACATAAAAGCTGAAACTCGCTTCAAATCGCTGACTCACAACAGTGACGTCATGACACACTTTGAAATGAACACCCAGTATACCCCAGATAGGTCGGCCTTATAGGCTATGACGTTAACAACTTTCGTCAGGTTTACTACGCTGCCATCCAGTTGTTACATAAGGAGTCATGTCATAATTCCCATTTGAATTGCATTAGCGACTGTACTGCCATCTCGTGTTCGTTTACGGCGGACGGGTGGCGATCCTTGCGGTTGCCCTCTTCAAAGTGCAAACGATTTTAACATAGCGATGACCTATCTGTAACATATATGATCTAGAGTTGTAGATGGCTTGTGTTCATATATAGGTATCGCAAGCAGGGGATACAGACGGAAGGAATGTGAATGAAACCATGCGATAAGGAAGAGCGGGCGACAGGAATGGTCACGAGATAGCTTGAATGATATTCAAGAGTACAGTCGGAAGAGAAAATGACATCGATAGAATCAGTCTTGCGTTGTGATAGTTACATTACGACTTTAGTTTGTTCCATTGCATGTGAATACATGTCTTGTATCGCACGGTAACTTATTATTTCATTCGTAAACATATGTTGCGCGTTTAATTAGCTTCGAATTTTTCTCTTGCTACGTTCTTTATTTCCACAGCGATGTCCTCATTCGTTCATCTTTTTTGGAAGAGACAGTACTTCCTTCGGCCCGTACCTCTCACTCCCTCGGTGTGTCTACAAACACACGTCAAAACAGACAGCAACGTCACCACTACTTTTCGATAATCCTTCCTTGCGCGAGCTTAACTGATTTTAGATTTTGATTAGTGTTCATGATATTGGTAATTGAGGCAGTGAGGAATGATGTCATGTAAATTTCCAAACCAAGGCATTTGCCCTTGTGACTGAGGGAAACCATAAAATCCATAGTGAGATTGGCCAACCATGGACAATACACACAGCCCGTTCCTGGAATTCCTTGTCACAGGAAATCAGGAGCAGTCGGAGTCTAAAATCTTTCAAGTACACTGTACTTATAAATGTTTTTATTGAACAGAACTAGACTCTTGCGGAAGTTTCTAAATAGTCTTAAATGAACAAGTTGTTATTTTTACTCCTCTCTCTTCTTTTTTCCCCTCTTTTATTATCTTAATCATTAATCATTTGTATCTGTATGCCATTTAGTATTATTTTGCTATTCAATATTTTATGTATTGTAACTCACTGTATTTTCGTATTAGTATATTAACCGTATGCTATATCTAAAGTGAATTAATCGTCGAATTTATCTCGTGCAGTTTGTCTTATAAATTACATATATACAGGGTGGAAGGTAAGGTAGTATATTAATTGACAGGAGCCATAGATCTCATTATTTAGAGTAAATTTTGTCAAATAAAAAAAAATTATAGGATTTACGAATATTGAGATAATTACAAGTGTTTCGAAAGCGCTGACGGAAATTGCAAGCGTAAAGTCTTTTCTTTGGAAGATAAGGCGAATATTATAAGTGACATTGAACATGGTCTTTCGCAAGCGAACTTGGGTCGACAGCATAGTTTAAGTAAATCAACTGTGAGTAACAATATACAGTGTAATCCGCCCTACAAGACAAAAAAAATATTTCAATTACTATAAGTATTTTATTTTCTTGTCCACAATTTCATTCATTCCTGTCATTTAAGGCTGGGGAGAGACACTTCCGATTTAGTGAACCTCGGATATAATGAACGAAATGACAGTAATCCTGCTCAGTACGAGAGGAACCGCAGGTTCGGACATTTGGTTCAAGCACTCGGTCGAGGGGCCGGTGGTGCGAAGCTACCATCCGTGGGATTATGCCTGAATGCCTGTTTTCTTTTCTCAACCGTACTATCAGGGACTGGAATGCTTTACCTGCAGACTTACTAAAGGCTTTACCAACAACCAAAAACGTATTTAAAAGTAGGCTTAAGGACTTTACTAATAGACGGTAATTATACACAGTATGTAAAGGATGTAAATGATATTTTGTTATTGAAGTGTTGTATCAGTGAAGAATTATGTTGTGTCAGTGAAGTGTGTTGTGTCAGTGAAACGTGTTCCTGTCAGGGAAGCTTTATAGTTTATAGTGGCAGTGCAAAGTATTTGAACAGTGAAATGTTTTTGAAGTGTTAGTGAAATCAGGATAGAATCAGTGAAATGTGTCGTAGTTCCAGTGCAGTAAGTGAGTTGACAGCGAAATGAGTGTAATGTGGAAAGGTACTTGTGCAGATATGAACATATCATACTCGTGGGTTTTAGTTCGAACTTAGATTTAAGATACAAATTAGATTTATTTTAAATGTTATTTTAAGTGATCGTGCTTCATTTGATTTAGGATATTCCCTATTATTATTATTATTATTATTATTATTATTATTATTATTATTATTATTATTATTATTATTATTATAAATTATTGTTAGTATTAATTATTTGTATTAATTATTGGTATTATTATTAACTGTATTTTTACTTAAGTAATAAGTTTATTATTGTCATTATTGAGTGTAATTAGTTACCACTGCCACCGGGTATATACCCATTGCAGTGTGAATAAATACACACATACATACAAATATGCAAGTCCACAGAGGTTCACTATATCCGGAGTTGACTGTATATTACTACTACTACTGCTACTGCTGCTGTCGCTGCCACTGCCACTGCCACTACTGCTGCCGCCGACGCCGCCACCACTACCATACCAGCGATAATAATAATAATAATAATAATAATAATAATAATAATAATAATAATCAGTTATCACTTGGACTCTTTAGTATCTCAACCCAGGTCACCCATGTTGCTAAAAACCTACCCTTCTAGCATTTTTAAAATATAAATCTATGTATACACACATAGAATCAAGAAACTCAAACTGATCGAACTGTTCTGCCCCTCTCCATTGGAGAGCGTATTTCCGGGCCGTGTGTAATTAAATAGAAAACAGTTTCAGTGTGTCTGTCTGCCTGCATGTCTGTCACAGAGGTGCTGGACAGTTTCGATTTCAGCAAACGTTTAAATGAAATTCGCGTGTCTATCCAGTGGAGTGACGGCGTCGAGGCGCGTCGGCACCAAATTCAACAATGACGTGAGACAAAACACGAGCGACACGACGTTAATTGAATGCTGGAAGAGGGCTGCTGTATCTTCCTCTCTTTCTAATTTTATTTATTTATCTATCTTTCCTTTTCTGTTTCCTTCCCTGCTTTCTTAATTCCTGCCCTCTTTTCTCTTTCATTTCTCAATTTTGTAGCTTATTTTATACAAGGTGGAAGTGAAATAATCTAGCAGATTTTAGAGCGAAATCTCATGTTGTATGTCACAAAGATTGTAATACCATATTGGTGGAAAGTTCATGGTTTACTAAAAAAAATATATATATATATATATTTTTCCAAAATGTTTAACACCCTCTTATTCGGTATCTATTGTGAGTAGGATCGTGATTTTTGTCCATAACGATAGAATATCTAATAAATAAGCCTTACTCCTATATCGTATTTTAATAGCGTGGACGGTTTTCGTGCAAATTTTATTTAAAAACCACTAATTTCAAGCCACTGAACGATGCGAGCAAATTGCAAAATCGTAGCGACAGAAGCAGTCTCGAGTACAGAGACAGACCTGAGTTCGTTGACCTTTTACATCTTTATTAGGCCCATTACAAACTTAAAGAGATCTCGCTAGCGAGAAATGTGTTGCGAGAAAATTCAAAGATTGATAACATGGATTCAAATGGACGTTCACACACTGGAAGAGTTTCTCGTTCGAGGCGAAAACCTCGAGCGAGTTTCTCGCTGAAATCGGTAGCTCAGCGAATTTTCTTGATACATTTATTAAAGATGTTTGACATTGACGATTGAATGTAGAAAAAGATGAAGTAATATCACAGGTGGCGGTTAATTGTATTGTTTTTAACTTTTTATTGACAGTGAGGAAAGATGGCTGATAATTTAATTGTAGTCAGAAACTTATCGAAATAGTACGATGTCACCCGTAGGACTATTTATATGATACACGGGATGAAAACTATAAAAACAGGTAACTTAAAGAAAAAAATCTGGAGACAAATATCAGATGATCTCAGTATAAATAGGGCTATATTTCATTTTGATGAGATTTAATAGTATTAATTATAACACTTGAAATAATTAATAGTATCTATATAGTTTAAATAATTTTAATCAGAACATAGCAAAGAATCCTCTACCACATCATGAATGGCAAAAAACTGAGGTCTATTCAACCTGAAATAGCGCCTAAACGTATCATTACTTAAATCGAAATCAGTTTCCGAAACTCGCCCTTATCTTCGTGAGATGCAATGTGAATTCCATATATTTCTGGCTTTAATTTTAGGACTATTTTTTCTTTTCATTAACTAAATATGTTCATATAACTCCATTTCCTCGTCATCTGAATATTCAGATTCAACATAGTAGCGTTCGTACACAATTTTTAAAGTACGACAGTATACTTAAGGTTTTATATTTAATACGACAATATACATAAATACATAACCTGTAATATTTTCCCGAACAAGTGATTACTATAATCAGAAAAATGGTCTCTGCATGAAGGCAGTGCATAGATGATCATAGCGAGGTGTGATCTGTGATAGCGAGAACTCGCCAAGTGTGTGCAGGAAGGCTCTTCACCTCTTTCTCGCAACACATTTCTGGCTAGCGAGATCTCTTCAAGTGTGTAATGGGCCTTAAGAGACGAAAGACGACTGTGTTAGCGGCGATGTTGCTACACTGCTAAAACTTCAAACTTAATTTTCTAATTAACCGTGCATTTAATCACGAAACGTAATATAGATTTTATTTTATTCTCTTCTATCTTTTCTTTTTCATGATTTTCAACTTCCATTATTCAATTACCAATATTTATCTTGTCCTTCCACCTTTATTTACTCGTATTTCTACTTGGTAATACCTTTAATTTATCTTTACAATAGTTCTTATTTATATTTCTTTCTCTCTTTTCATAGTTATTTTATTTTCTGTCCTTCACTTATCAATATTTATCATGGTCTTCCAATTTTTCTTACTTCCATTTCAAGTCGTCCATTCCATTAATTTATCTTTACAATCGTCCTTATTTCTATTTTCTCTGTCTTTCTCTTCTATTACACCCTTGAATTATAACTGTTACATGTTTGTTCTTTTTAGCCTTTTATTTCCTTCGTTTTAATTTCTCTTATTGTATTCGGTTAAGAGAGACGTTTTATATAACATCTTATTCAATTTGGTATTCCCAAGAAAATAGTTCGATTAATTAAAATGTGTCTCACTGAAACTTACAGCAGAGTCCGTATAGGCCAGTTTCTATCTGATGCTTTCCAATTCACTGCGGGATAATGCAAGGAGATGTAATATCACCTTTACTTTTTAACTTCACTCTAGAATATGCCATTAGGAAAGTTCAGGATAACGGACAGGGTTTGGAATTGAACGGGTTACATCAGCTTCTTGTCTATGCGGATGACGTGAATATGTTAGGAGAAAATCCACAAACGATTAGGGAAAACACGGAAATATTACGTGAAGCAAGTAAAGAAATAGGTTTGGAAGTAAATCCCGAAAAGACTATGTATATGATTATGTCTCGTGACCAGAATATTGTACGAAATTAAAACATAAAAATTGGAGATTTATCCTTCGAAGAGGTGGAAAAATTCAAATATCTTGGACCAGCAGTAACAAATATAAATGACACTCTAGAAGAAATTAAACGTAGAATAAATATGGGAAATGCCTGTTATTACTGAGAAGCTTTTGTCATCTAGTCTGCTGTCACAAAATCTGAAAGTTAAAATTTATAAAACAGTTATATTACCGGTTGTTCTGTATGGTTGCGAAACTTGGACTCTCACTTTGAGAGAGGAACAGAGATTAAGGTGTTTGAGAATAAGGTTCTTACGAAAATATTTGGGGCTAAGAGGGATGACGTTACAGGAGAATGGAGAAAATTACACAAAGCAGAACTGCACGCATTGTATTCTTCACCTGACATAATTAGGAACATCAAATCCAGACGTTTGAGATGGACAGGATATGTAGCACGTATGGGCGAATCTAGAAATGCATAATTATAGAGTGTTAGTTGGGAGATCTGAGGGAAAAAGGCCTTTGTGGAGGCCGAGACGTAGATGGGAGGATAATATTAAAATGGTTTTCAGGGAGGTGGGATATGGTGATAGAGACTGGATTAATCTTGCACAGGATAGGGATCAATGGCGGGCTTATGTGAGGGCGGCAATGAACTTGCGGGTTCCTTAAAAGCCATTTGTAAATAAGTAAGTATTACATGTTCTCTCTTTTATATCTTTTTTTCCTGCTTCTTTTGCTTATGTTTTCATTTTCTTTTTCCCGTTTATTTTGTTCTTCCAATGTCGCTTTTATTTCTGTCCTTCTTTCGTTTTCTCTTCATTTCATTTTGTTCTCTTAGCTTTCTTGTTTCGTCTTATCATCAACCTCCCCTCCGCTTAAGTGTTCATTACCCCTTTTCTCTCATTTTCTGTCTCTTTCCTGTTTTTCATTATTCTTTGCGTTATTTATGTCCTTTTTTGTGTACGTATTTTCACAAGTAAAGTCTATTGTAATCTTTAATACCAAACCCCCAGGGTTGAAACAACAAGCATTTCTCCCCATCCCCTCCTGTGTTGTAATTAAACACCGTCTCCCTGCCTCGTGTAGCGTGGGCTGATGCCTGTTCTTCGCTGCACAAGTGTCAAGGGGTGAGGACGCACGCCGCAAAGCACACGAGCTGTGCAGGCCCCAAACTCACGGTTTTTTCTTTACAGTGCGAGTCCATTGTGAGGAAATGAGAGGGTGTGTGGGCAGTGACCCGTATCGCTCATTGTTTGCTCACGCATTTTTACTTGAACGGTCCATCACCGTCTACACAAACTATGTGTGAAATTTATATTAATTTATCTCATTCAAAAATACTATATATAGAAAGTTAGGCCTTTTTTATTTGAAGAGAATAAAGATAAAATTTAAGTTAGAAATGAAATACACGCCACTCGTTCTGTTTACGAACGATACCGTCCTACAGGCGGTACAGTCAGACTATAGAGGCAACTGAAGCACTAGATACAAACGGAACATCATATGATGCGACCATGCAACGTCTGGATTTCATGGCATCATTTTTTCTTGGACAAGAAAAAGTTTTGTGTCATTACATAAATAAATAAAATTTAAAAATTAATAATTATTAGTGATATACTTAGTTACACATAATTTTAATTACGGTACTTGTTATAAATAATGTATTTCACCAAGTACAAAATATGATTCCTATAGATTCAAAACCCCCTATATCCACTATAACATATTGACAGTAACTGGTGTAAAATAGAGAGAATTTTCAACCTAACAGTGACTTTTAACAAACCTTTTGCTTCAAATTTAATGCCTTTTTAAATTCAAACTATATAAATCACTAGAATTCATTCTTAGCAACAATATGTGGGAATAACTCACTTCTGAACAAAATAGTCTTTAGGGGGATTTGAATCTACAGGATTCATATAGCGTTTTACCGATGCATTTATACTGGTAACACAAAAAGAGTATAACTATTATTATCAATATTATACAATAATTACACTTTGAACATAATTCACGGCAATAATGTTTAATTGTTTTATATAGAGACAATAGTTTCTGTCTCACTCAGAACGAAGAGAAATTGAAGAAAATTTTATTTCAATAGACAAAAAAAAAATAATAATAATAACTCATACAAAATCGGCTGTATTTAGTAAATAATAATAATATCAGTCACTAAAATAATGATTTTAATCCTATTCTAATCTATATAGCGAATCAATTTGCCTATTTTATATTAAAAATAGAAATACTTTCAGAAAATATTTCTATTAAGAACATTTACCTACCTTTATTGCCTTTGTACAAGAAAAACCATTTTCTTTCCACTACAGAATATCTTAACAAAACTTTCATGAACTCGTTAATGCTATTCCTTCATATACTACAATGTAACAACAGTGGAAATATAAATCTTATAAGCATCCTCATTAATACAGTGTTGGCACCTGTTAGTTTAAGTACAGACGCATAAAATCTGAAGTGATCAACATAATATTTCTCCAGTACATCATATGTGATGAAACTAAGGGTATATGTAGAGTAAGGCAAAATGATTATCTTACTGTATTTTTACCTGCTTTCCACCCAGACACAAGTCCGTAATACGAAATGAAAACTTAAGTTTTTCTCTTTTAATAGCTTTTCAGAAACTAAAAATTGTAGAAAAGAAATGTCTTGAGCTCCATTGACCATGCACCGAAGAAATATGAAAATAAAAAATAAATAAACATTTTACTTTAGACCTCCTGTGGCTCAGTCGGATCCCTGCCACTTAGTCACCTCTGCGCATTAGTGTGTTGGACATTGTGCCACTGTCACACATCTGTGACACAGTGCATAGGGTTGGCCACTAGAGGGAAACTAAGAGGTTGAACTTAAACTGAGAGGATTCAGTCCGGCATCGGAACTGGAATCCGGTGTGGCTTAGTGGATAGAGCGTCAGCATGTAGAGATGAAAACCAGGGTTCGAGTCCCGGTGTCGGAGAGAATTTTTCTCCGCTTCTCCCATCTTTCATCATATGATAATGCAGAATTCCTGCACGGATATATACGTACTTGGTACTTCACACTAATGTGATTAGATTTATCATGTAAAGTAAACTTAATTATTTCAGGGAAATCTAAGCTTAAAGGAGCAAGATGATAAAGGACATATTCCTTTGATATTGAGATCCGTCCCTTAAAATGACTCTCATCGAACACCTTCCGCTCTGTAAAAGTTTGTGATTGTATGTGAACGTTAAAATGTTTTAGGGATTTACATATAGCCACACTCAAAAAATAAAGAAATCGGCTACTTGTCTGTCCAGTATTGCTCTCCCAAATGTATCTTTAAGTTAAATTCCGATATCTGCTTTAAAAACCATCACTGCTCTGGGATGTCTGATACAAAGTGAAGAGGAAATGATCATTTTCACATAGCGAAACTTTTTTTATAGTTTCCACCCGTTTGTTTTATTCATGTTTAGCTTTTATATGAAATTTAAATTCTGTTTGCTGACTGTCTCAAACATCAGGTATGACTGCATTTGTCGTATTAAAAAGGAGGAAAGGATCACAGACATTTAATCGCGTATGCATTACGCAAGTTCATAAAAATATTCTGAATTCTGCACACGTCTAAGTCAGATGGTATTTCAAAGACAGTAGGAAAGGCGGAGAAAAGAATTTAAAGTGGATCTTTTTATAAAGCCAGCTGTAGATGTTTTGTAGTGAATTTAAAGCTGTAAGCAAATATACTGTGATGTATAAATGGAATATATTTAAATAAACAAGTAAATAAAGACCAAAAGACGAGTATTCAGGGTGTTAAAAAGTATCCAATATTTTAGGAGATGCTACTATGCACAAAAACAAGAAAATAATGTCTAATAAACATGGGTCCTACAACACATACTTTCTGAGACCTGAACACTTGTTCATAGAAGATGCTCAATGTTACGTCCATTCCTGGCAGTGCATTCCTCTGCCCTTCGGCGTAAGAAATCACGCACTCTTTGAAATTGACCTGGTTGTTCCTGATAACCAAAAGTCTAGGGGATTTAGGTTTGGGGAACGAGCAGGCCAAGGTGTGGGGCCTCCCCAGTCAATCCAGCGGTCCCGAAATAACAGCGTCAGGTGTTCACGCTCATTGCGGGAAAAAAAAAAAAATGTGCTGGTGTGCCATCATGCATGAACCACATCTGTAGTCTTTGCTGACATGGCACATACTCCAGGAAGGTAGGCAATACTTTAAAAAGAAAGGCCTGATAACGAGCCCCAGTTAATCTATGTAGTAGCACGTATGGCCTTTAATCTATCGCCAAGAACGCCTGCTCATACGTTGATTGAGAATCGGTGCTGATGCCTTGTTCCTTCAACTGCATGGAAATTTTCATCAGCCTACATGCTGATTACCAAAATTCACAACATCATCTCTGCTGAACCCCGCTCATATCCGCAACCAGACTTTTGTTTTCAGTATTCCTTGCGACGTATCAGTATTCCATGCCAGGTGTGTCAACTACGGTATGATTATCTTGTAACCTGCTGTATTGTAGGGCAGAAAAATGCATTGCCATAAATGGACGTCACACTGAGTATCTTCTATGAGCAAGTGTTCAGATCTTAGAAAGTATGTGTTTTAATACCCACGTTTATTAGACTTTTTTTCTTGTTTTGATGCATACTATCACCTCCTAAAATATTGGATGATTTTTAACACCCTGTATAAAGAGATATGCAAAAACTATATCAATTTAAATATACTTCTAAACAAAAATTACAACATGCAAATTACATGCTAGTGTTATCAAGAAGAGACTTATTGACACCTTTTACGTGTTTCACAAAAATTCAGTCACTTATCTTGTTAGAGGTTATTAATTCCTGTTTAATTTCATTCGACAAGTATCATTAAAATAAACGATTCTTTGGGAAGCGTAATAATGAAATAAGCATTCATTTTCTAATTTGAACTCATAAATAATTCTTTTAAGTAAAATTTCTTTAGGCAGGATACAATCCGAACTCTGTGAAACAAAATTCTGTGACGGAAGCTTTAAGAGGGTCTTACCTGTTATAGCGACGGGATTGTGTATTTAGCTATGTTTTCACGTAAATAAAGGTGTTGATGTTTCCTGTTTTTCACCTTACAAATAGCTTTTAAGGAATCCGGAGGTTCATTGATACCCTCACATAATCCCGCTATTTGTCTCTATTCTCAGCAAGAATAATTCAGTCCCTACCATTTTATCCCACCTCCCTCAAATCTGTTTTAATATTATCCTCCCATCTACGACTTGGCCTCCCCGAAGGTATTTTCCCGTCAGGTCTTCCAACTAACACTCTAGATACTTGAACAATACTATAGTACCATTCAGTAGGGCCTACTACTGTTAAAAATTTAGGTGTCCATTTCGATTCAAACCTCAGCTGGAATGCACAGGTGAAATTTGTCTGTAAAAACCTTTCTCAACTTAAACAGATGTTGATGTCTTTAACTGTAACAACGTTGCGTATAGTGACCTTAGTGTTGAATTGTCATTGAACCTTCAGCGTGTTCATAATTCTTGTGTCCGTTAGGCTATATTTTTAATAGCCGTCGCTATGATCTTGTCTCCGAGTATTTCTTACAATTTATTATTTCCATTTCGTACCATGTTCTAGTCACGAGACACAATCATATAGGCCTATTTTTTTTTTCGGAATTTAATTCCAAACCTGTCTCCTTACTTGCTTCAAGTAAAATTCCTGTTTTTGCGGTTTTTCACCAGTTTACACAGCCGGACAGTGAGACGTGACATCCATGTTAGAGTTCTGTTTTTTTTTTTTTTTTTTTTTTTTTGGAATGTGTTTATGGAAGCATATCGAAAGTATGATTACACGTGTTTAGCCTTTCTCTCATAATAGTCAACATGTGAAGAAAAAATAAGCAATTAATAAAATGAAAAAAATATATATTAAATATTTTTGGTGTAATTGTATCTGTGTTGCTGTTGTACTATTTTCCACCTCCCTAACAACTGCAGCAGGCTGCTAGGGCCGACAGTGTCTTGTCAGCAATGATCAACCATAACAGATATAATTGTTTTTGGGATGATAGGTGCTGAGTACTGTACGTGGAGAATTTAAAATGTTTGGCAGTTACATTAGAGTAATCGAATGAATGTGGAATTCGAATGTGGTTTTAATACAGTACGTTGTATGTGTTTAGTGGTAAGTTTCCACATGTTACAATTATTTAAAGCCTTGTAAATGACAAGCGTGATATTAGTTCATTATTAGATGTTCCGAAAAGCTTGTAATATGTCAATAACAGTAATATTACTGGAGATATATACGATATTTTCAACGTGTGGAAATGTTATCAGTTTTTGGTTCTGAAATTAACTTCATAATTACCATGGACTTTCGTATTGTAATGTGACATAACGAATGAAAGAGTCCACCTTTTACGCTAACTTTCTTTCTGCTGCTTCCTTCTTCTTCTTCTTCTTCTTCTTCTTCTTCTTCTTCTTCCTTCTTCTTCTTCTTCTTCTTTTTTCAAAAGGTTTGTCACTTGTCCTCCTCTTAATATAGGGTATACTAGTTTATATTTTTCTCCTTTTTCATCCTTTGTTTTCTTTCCTGCTCTACCTCTTCACTGCCTTGGGTTGAGGTCAATTTACCATCCTCAAGATAGTTTTTCACTGTGACTTGGGAACTCGTACAAACTGTATCTTTAACTCAGATTTTTACTCAAGTTATCCTTTGGTAATCACTTCTGAAATCCGAAGAGAGGTGTATCCTACCTCATTCAATGGAATATACATTAACCTCATCTTATAGGGCAGTCTTAATTCAAATTTTTATATTTTACACATACAGTGAAACTTCCCTTAACGGACACTTCCCAATAGCGGACTCCTCTCAATAGCGGGCATTTTAAAATTCCCCTGCAAAATAACATTGGCCCTTATGATAAAATTCTTCCAAATAGCGGACATCTTCAATAACAGACGCGGACACTGAAATGTATCTCCCAACAACAATTAAAACTTCCAAATAACGGACAGCGTGAAAGAAAAAAAAAAGAAAAGAAAAAGACGGTTGTAAATTAAACGGAATTCTTTGCAACAATCATTATCGTGCATTTGAACGTTCTTGTACTTTATTGAAGGTAAGCAGCACAGTTGTTAGTTGTGATACTGTACGTGAGCAGTCCGTACTTTCTTATTTTGTGAAGTTGAGTGTTTGGAAGTACAGTCACATTAAAAATGTCAGAAAACGTAAACGTTTGTCACTAAAAGAGAAAGTGAATATTGTAAAGCATAGTGAGAAGGAGAAATTAAGTGTTCGTGAGCTGGCCACAAAGTTTAATGTGGGATAAACTCAGGTTAGTGAAATTTTGAAAAACAATCAACAATTCTAGATTTCTTTGTGTAAGGTGAAGTGGTACAGTGACTGATGTTTATTTCATTTACAAAACATTTACAGGTACGATTTTTCTCTGGATGAATACTATAAACAATCTCACAATCACACTGTCTACTGTACTGTACTGTAAAATATAGTATTGAATATGTATGAGAAATTTTAATGTACTGTATACATACTAACGATTTTCTAAATAGCGGACACTTCTCAATAACGGACATTTAAATTTTCCCCGGCTGTGTCCGCTATTGGGAAGTTTCACTGTATTATCTTTTTTTTTTACTTCTGGTGATGTGGTAGAGGAGACCTTATGGCCTTAACTGCACGAAATTGATTAAATAAATAAATGCATAAATGAAGAAGTAAATAAATAAATAAATAAATAAATAAATAAATAAATAAATAAATAAATAAATAAATGCATAAATAAAGTAGATAAATTTAATAAATAAATAAAAAATAAATAAAGTAATTCATTAATTAACAAGTAAATAAGTAAATAAATAATTAATTCAGACAATTCTCTCAAGGTTGGGTTTTCACTGCAAATCCAGCATTCTCCAATCTTTCCTATTTTCAGCCTTCCTCTAAAGCGGCCCATAACCTACACGATGAGACATATCTCGAGGCATGCGGCGACACACAGATTCAGAAGCAAATCTATCCTATGTGGGGCTAGTCTCTTCCACATATAGGCTGTATCATTGATACGGTCTCCCTTGATACCGACCTGGGTGGGAGACTGATGCATCCTCGAGATGAGAATTTACATGTTTCAGCGTGTGTAGTTGGCTCATGCGTATCACATGGGACTCGCATTCGGGAGGTCAGTGGTTCAATTCCCGGACCGACCAGCCTGACAGTGGTTCTCCACAATTAGTTAGGTAAATGCCCGGTTGGAATCTTCATTGCCACGATCTATTTTCCCTTCCCCTCCTATGTAAAAAAAAAATAGACTTCATATCATGGCATTTTCTCCTCAGCCAATGACCTAAGCATTTCCCTTTTCTCTTCCTGATCAGTTTTAACATCAGTCTTTATCCACTCTTTCCAACACGACTTCATTTCTTATTCTGTCTCTACATTTCAGTCTCTCCAGTCTTCTCCATATACAAATGCTTCTATTCACTTTTCTTCACTTTGTAGTATGCCCATGTTTAAGCCCAGTACAATGCCATACTCCATACAGCGCACTTCACTAGTCTCTTCCTTAGTTCTTTTTCCAGAGATCCGCAGATGATGCTTCTTTTTCTATTAAAAGCTTCCTTTGCCTTTGCTATCCTCCTTTTGATTTCCTGGCTGGAACTCATGTTACTGCTTATAGTACACTCCAAGTACTGAAGCTGTCCACTTGCTCTACTGCCTCATTTAAAATTGTCACGTTTACCTTCTTCGTTTTTCTTCCGATAACCATGGTCTTCGTCTTGTTTTCATTTACCTTCATCCCATACTGTTGTCAGCTGTCATTTAGCTCTTGTAGCATATCACGTAGTATCGTCTCTCTTCTGATAACAATGTCATATCAGCAAATTTTATGCACTTTATTTTTCTTCCTCCTACTATCACCCTTCCCATTAAGTAAATAAATCAACAAAAAATAAACGAATCTATGAATGAAGATATAAATAAATAAAACGAAATAATTAGACAGGCAGGCAGGCAGAGACGAGCACAAACAAAGATAGTATATATAGAACATTTCATATGCGATAGACTTGTGATCCAAATTATACTGTTGTAACCTCTGACGGGTTTTGTCTCTCAAGTAGTAAATGCAAGGGTAGGAGCGTGTGACAGAAAACAGACTCTGTTTCCAAACTTTTATAAACTAGATTTTCAGGAGTTTTGTGTCGAATTGTATTTCTGCCACGATGGCTTAAAAATATTACGATTCAGCTTCATGTTCTCTCATTCTACTCTCTTTTGTTTTATTCCGTTCAACTTCAGAAAAACAAGACAAGTTGTCACAGGCTTGGAGTGAAACGGAAGAGAAAAGAGGGATTGGAATTAAAGCAATCCCTTAGCTATAATGTTGCAAAAAAGATCTGTCTCACAGTGATATAATTACAATTCTCACTATTCTACAATACATATAACGCAGCTGCATTGCAAAACAAATTACATTTTTTTACCGCTTCGTAACGTATCCTAGCAACGAATAAAAATCGATTGTCAACTGCGTCCAGTTACACGCAATTTGCAATGTATAATGAATTTCGTAAGCAACTCTTGCATTGACATTCATATAAGGTTCGTTCCAACAAGCGGTTCATGTATCAGTTCATGTACGGACCATGGATCATCTTATGCGCATGCGCTGGTTGGATATCTGCTACGGGATTGAAACAGAACTGGATGATGTTCGAGCTAGAGTCCTGCATAACCGGTTAAGAAAGATAGAAAAGGACAGATTGCTACTGAACGCCTGGCGCTATAGACAGTATGCGAAGCTCTTCCGTCTCGCAGAGTAGTCCAATGTTCGGTTTAAAGGATGTCCGAATCTCACTCGGTTGGACGGCTCTGGATAATGAAAGACAGATAATATTGAGCTATCCGGAGTTACAAGAATCGTTGCAAGGACGTGATTATCATCGTGTACCGTTCAAATAATATTTCCTCCTCTCTCATTGATTGAAGCACACATCATGAATCTACAATCATTAAACTTGAGAGTGCTTTTATTCTTGTTAATAACGTGTTATCTCTCTAAAAACGATTTATTAGAGAAATAGTAATAGGCTATATTAACAACTACTCTTTCAGAGGTAGCCTATGTATTTTTAGTTTAGAGTATGCACGTTACAATAGTGTGTACATATTTGCTCTTCTCTTTTGTAAGTAATTATAATTTATTTTATTCTTGTATTTGTTTACATGTCAAATTTCATCTATGCATTAAACTTATTTCCTTTGTTGTTACCGGTGTCCATTAGTTGATTTATTTATTAGTTATGAAGATAAATGTACCAAATTATAGGCCTATTTCAAGCTAACTCACTTACTTATACCTTTTAAAAACCCGCGGGTTCATTGCTGCTCTCACATAAGCCCGCCATCGGTCCCTATCCTGTGCAAGATTAATCCAGTCTATATTATCATATCCCACCTCCCTCAAATCCATTTTAATATTACCCTCCCATATACGTCTCGGCCTCCTCAAAGGTCTTTTTCCCTCCCGTCTTCCAACTAACACTCCATATGCATTTCTGGATTCGCCCATACGTGCTACATGCCCTGCCCACCTCAAACGTCCGGATTTAATGTTCCTAATTATGTCAGGTAAAGAATACAATGCGTGCATCTGCGTTGTGTAACTTTCTCCATTCTCCTGTAACTTCATCCCTCTTAGCCCCAAATATTTTCCTAACAGTTTCAAGCTAACCCTTTTTTAATTGGGAAAAGTAAATTTCCTTCAATTACTCCATTTGTGTACTTACAAAATGTCATCAGAGTTCCTATACAGTATGGTGAAATGTGCTTGGTATTCTCTCCTCTATATCTGTGGTTCTGTCTAGCCAGCCGCAACCGCTTCAAGACCGGATATTCGAACGAATGTCCAACCTCGCCGGTTGATCGAATATAAACCGGTTGTAAGCGCTGTTCTCCAGGACTCTGGTTCGAACGCTTTTTCAGATCATCGTGTACTAAATCCAGAGATGCTCTAACTGTGATCATCTTTACCTGAGAATGGGCTGCTTAATTTATTATTATTATTACTAGCCGTACCCGTGCGCTCCGCTGCACCTGTTAGAAATAAATATAAAGTAATTACATAATTAAAATAGGACGTTTGATCCAGCGAACATTCGTGTTTGATAGAAGGATAAATTGTTCAATATACTTAATTTGAATTGTATTTAAATAATTAAAATGCTGTCATTTTGGTCCAGAAAGCAATCATTTGGTGCAATGACAATTCCTTTAACATGTTTCTTAATTGTTATTACATGCAACAATAGGTTAATGAAGATTGACATATCATTTAATTTTAATGTGTATATTTTATATTACTTGCTATATGTTTCAGAAGTTGCTGTAATAACACTGTAGACATGTCTGTCTAGAGAAACTACACTTTCCAATGGTGAAATAATAATTAAACAATTAATTAGCTTCCTTTATTACTTCATACAAACACAGAAAAACATTCTCTTAGGCTATGTTTAATAGCTTTCGATTGTTGTTGTCCAAGGCCCCTTATAGACGAAGTCATTTGTTTTTATTTCAGTACAGCGCCTTAGATGGCGTTGTTATTGTAATTTTAAAACTCGTTTATCTCATTAAATATTAGTCCTATCAAAATTTTGTATAGAATAAAACTTATCGGAAATTATTTTTAAAGAAACTTTTGTTATGAAATATTTTTCACGAAAATCAATAATAAGCGAGATATTTCGATTTATTTAATTCAGGCCCCCTTATAACCCCCATTTTAAATAAAGTATTTTGAATGCCATATAGCCTAAAATCTAAGTTACAACGAACGTAATTTATATTCCAATTTTCATATAAATCGTTTCAGCCGTTATCGTGAAAAGATAACAAAAATCCAGACAGACAGACATACAAACAAAAATTTTAAAAAAGCGATTTTCGGTTTCTGGATGGTTAATTATACATGTTAACACCAATTATTTTTGGAAAATCGAAAATTACCAGAAAAATTTTGACTAGGTACAGATTTATTATTAGTATGGGTTATTATTATTATTATTATTATTATTATTATTATTATTATTATTATTATTACTATTATTATCGTTTCGGAGGTAATTCAAATTGCAAAAAAGTAGAATTTCGATAATTTTCTATAAAAATTTAACAAAAAATATGGAAGGAAAGAATTCCACTAATTCGCTGTCGAGTACTGGGGGACTCTTTCTTCTAAAAGAGTACACTATATATACATCTTTTTTAAATTATTCATTTATGTACTTTACCTTTAATTAAAGTTGCATGTTGAAGATGCAATTAACTATTTCAATACCCAAATAATTTTCATTCTCCTTCTTTTTGACGAACATTTAAATTAAATCTCTAGTTTCATTATTCGTCTTCACTGTCGCTTTCCATTTTAACCGCATTGATGTGAACAGTCTATCATGCTTTTCTTCAGTACCCAGTTAAGCTTATGCGCATGTCAGAGTCGCGTACTCATCAGTACACGCTCAATCCGCTGACTACTGACCATTCCGAACCCGTGTCAAAAGTTCGTTGGAACGTCCGACTGAAGTAGGCCTACATGTTTCCGGTTCAGAACTGGTTTTGAATGTGTTGGAACTTCTTTTCTGTACTGCGCATGCTTACAATAGTTACGGACGGTTTCTGACTGTATTGGAACGAACCTATTATACACTATGATTACAAACTTACAAACTATTAGACGATTTCAGAAGGCTATATTTTCATCAATATTGAACATAAACACGTGATCTTACCACCATTTGAAAGAGGGAAGTTCGAAGTTTTTTACTGACCTTAGATGCACTCGATGTGAGCCTCACGTGTAATATGGCAGACGATCAGGCTATGATCCCATACTTGCTAAACCCTCTCGAGCATGTCTAGTGTGACGTTCCTGATTGCTGTGTTAATGCGTCTTCTCAATTTGGCCAACGTCGCTGAAAGTGGAGGCATGTAAACATTGTCCTTGAAGAAACCCCACAGAAAGAAACCACACACTGTGAAATCCAGTGAAGGGGATGGTCATGTGCAGAAAGTGCTGTTTGCGTTCGTTGCACGACCAATCCATCGACCTGGTAGGTTTTGATTTAGGAATATTTGCTAATGCCACAACTCAGGGGGAACAGGGGAGCTCCTCCACATTGGCATATGGAGGTCCGAAGTAATTCTTTCCCTCTTTCAAATGGTGGTAAGATCATAATATATTTATGTTCAATATTGGTGAAAATATAGCTTTCGTCCAATAATTTGTAACCAAGGTGTGTTATGGTCACATTCTCGTATCCTAGTAACGAGTTACAGCTAAAGCAGTGAAATGATAAGAAAGATGACATTGGGAATCAACTTGCTAAATTATGACAATTATATGTGATTGTGTTATGTCTACATTACGGTGGAGTGAAAATATGAAGTTTATAGAATCAAAATATAATAGCAGGGAAAAGTTGTGGGGTGATATCACAAAGAACAACGCAAAATATATTTTCTCTAGATTAATACTTATAGGTGCCCCAAGAGCATCATATTTTGAAATGTTCACAGAATTTGGAGCTTCAGATTTTTCTAGCGAGGGAACATTCTTCAGTGATTTAATCTGTAGAGGATTCCAGGAACATGTTAAAAAATACACGTTAAAAGACTCTGCATATTTTTAGTCCCTGTTATTTCATCTTGAAGTGGCCCAGGAATCTCAATTTATAAGAAAATTGAGAATAATAACAAAACTCTTAGGTATGATATAATTAATACATATAATAAAATTAATGTAAATTCATTCTTCTTATGTTGCAGGTTATTTAAATCAGAATATCTCTAATATTAATACAAGAAATCTGACCTACCCTGTATTCGCAATGCCAGATGGGCTGAACCCATCACAATTACCTACCTATCATAACGTCATGAAATATTATCTATGGGTCAAAAATGAATTAAAATCTGATTTCAAATCAAAAGAATCTACTGTTGAAGAGATTTCAGAAAGAGTTGCTATCAAAAAACTAAGGAAATCTAGGTAAAGGCATAAATTTCGAAATTCAGTCATACAAGAATATTACAACTGATTCGTGCTTACCATGATCAATACAGAAACTTGATGAAGCCTTGTAAGAAACGATATAGTGACAACAAAAATGACAACATTGCAAAATTCAAAGAAAGAGCAAACAAACTATTTGCAAATGCAAATATATATATATATATATATATATATATATATATATATATATATATATATATATATACTGTAAGCCTAATTGTGATAAAGGCCGCCGTGTTCCGAAACAAGAAAGAAAGTTTTATTAGAGCAAAGAACAGAAAGAAGGATGATAATTGGACCTGTTGATTTAGTTACTACTCAGAAAGAAATTAAAAAAAAAGAATGAATACCAACTAAAAAAATAAATGGGCTGAAATGGAATTTTTTGATGTGTTATGTAAAATACTATATATTTTGTCCCTTTGAATCCCCTAAAAATACTGTATACTGCAACCCCAATTTAGAGTCTTCCAAATAAAGTTTAAATACGTGATTTTACAGCAATTCATTGCAAAGAGGCAAGAAAAAATATAATTTCAAGAAACTTCAAAGCACTTGGGGCACCTCAAAAATTAAATATAGAAAATCCATATTTTTCACATTCCTACGCTAAGTGGAAATAATACAGATTTTTGCAACTATTGCATTTAGAAAACAGATAAAAAAACAATTTCATGTATAGATTCACTCCATCTTAGTCCACATGTTAATTCATTGCTGTTAAACACTTCTGCTTTTATGGACATGGATATTTGAGTGTGTAATTGATAAAATATATCATCATTTCATTTATGATATGAATATACGTATAAACTATTAAGCAGTTCTGCTTCAGGGACATATTGATACTCGTGCTACACGGCAGTATTAGAAATATTCAAAGGTCTCTATGAATTAAGTAGAACTTCATATAGTTAACGTTGCGCGTCGGAATTTTAAATAAATTTCGAGAGGTACTTCTCCCTCAAAATATTCTGCAGGGAGCAGTGCGCGTTGCTAGGACTACGAGATATAAATTGTTTTCCAATAAACAAAACACGGAGAGTAGCGGAAAAGACTCAACTCCTGTGTATCCGTAGCGTTATTTATTTTGTTTGAATGACATCAGGGTTAGCTAACAGGGGTATCAAAGATTCAACTTCCAAGACATACCAATGTCAGTACTATTTAATTTTTAAAATACGGTAACATGTTCCTGATTCATATAATAAATAGTTCTGTTAGCAGATCTATAGCTTTTCATACAATTTAGTATGCTTAACAGATCCATGGTTCATTATGCAATTTAGTAGTGTAGTTAACGGATTCATAGTTAATTCTAGACGTCAGTGTGAGTAGCAGGTACATGGTTCATCGTATACAGAGTGTCTCATAAAATAATGTAAAATACTTCAGGATAATGTAGTTCTGGTTAATCTAGTACATCGATTTAACATTGTATGTCTATGTCCGAAATGTAGCAATTGGGAAGTTATTGAGTGGTGATCGTAGTTGGAGATATTTTCGATGTATTGAATAATGAAACTAGTAACTATGACAACAGATATTGTTATTGTGCATGGTTAAATCTAGAGCACTATTTTTAACTGCTCTAAAGCAAGTTTACTAAACTTGAGCAGCGATCGTGGATAAAAATCGAGGTAGCTCGTGGTAGAAATGGACGAAATTGTCATCAAGGATTACTTGAAGCTTGTGGCAACGATGCACTACCGCAGACGTTGAGAAAATGTGACTCGCGAGCACAATGTAGCTCGCAATGATAGCTATGCATTTCTCTTGCTTGCTACCTCCTCCAACTCCCACCCTCTCACTCACTAGAGTCAAACTCCGTTCCATTGGTATTTGTCTCTCTCGAAACCACGTACCCCTACAAAAACGAAAGTTTCAAGTAGGATGGGAGGACGCATTTTTTTTCTGCCAATATGATGAGAATATTAAATGTATGATTAGTTCACAAGTATTACGAGGAAAACGGTTGTATAACATAAAACGGCATTATACCACATGTCATTGATGAAACATTAAAAGGTTAAGTGTTATTATTATTACTATTATTATTATTATTATTATTATTATTATTATTATTATTATCATCATCATCATCATCATCCTGTGCGTCGATCCTTTTTCAGCAGATGTACGAATAATGCGATTAGATCTTCAATATAAACTCACATATTTACAACTTGATGTTAAATGAAAGCTAGATGTAAGGACTTGACAAATGTTGAACTTTTCAAATCTTTGCCAAAAAAAAAATAAATAAATAAATATCCGAAGCTTCGTTCTTTCGCTTGCTCTGTTGAAGCCATGTTCGTTACAACTTACGTTTGTGAAAAACTGTTTTCAACAATGAAAATAGTAAAAACCAAATTTAGATCACGACTGACAGACAAATACCTTCGTGTTCAACTACGACTGACAGTAAGTGACATAATTCCTGATTTTGAAACTCTGTCACAGAGACATTCTGAAGACAATTTGATGTTGTGATAATGTGTCCTATGTTTTTTTATTCACTTCTTTCTTCGTTACACGAACTAAACTTTAGTTTGTAACCTTATACTATATAAAATTATATTTAAGTGCTTGACGTAAGGAAAATGAAAATCCGTTAATAAGTCAGACAGTTGCTTCACTTCCCCTTCGGTTGTCTCCTGCCTCCATAGGTGCTATGCACGTTGCAGGTTACACAGTGGTTCGGCGCACCATCACATTTTCGCCACCGTATCGGACGGTTGCAAGATGAGTCTGCACTTCGTACGGGTCGGAATGAGACGGCACCTGTGGCTCGCACAGATCCCCGTCCATTTGTGACGAACAAGTGAAGTTAGTGCGATGTTTCCTTGCTGTTGACCATCGTTGGACTGTACGAGAATTATCCATAGAACTTGTACTCATTAATCAAACTGTGTGGCACATCCTTAAGAAAAACCTCCACATGAGAAAAATTGCAACACGCTGGGTCGCAGGAACAGTGGCTGAATTGCTACAGAGATGGGATTGGGAAGTATTGGAACATCCTCCGTATTGCCCTGATATGAGTTCTTGTGACTACGACTTGTTTCCACGGTTGAAAAAACAACTTAGAGGCAAGAGGTTTCCAGATATTGCATCATTGCTTCATGCAGTAGGGAGTCCATCAGAGAGATCAACAGAAACAACCTCGCTAACGGCATTCAACTTTTACCACGGATTTGACAAAATATACAGGAACACGCTGGTGATTGTATTGAAGGAATGTAAATGTATTTTCCATATAAGTTCAATAATATGTTTGTGCTGTCTATGTTGACACTATTATATTTACAACCCTCGTATAATAATCGTACTCCCTACAATTTCTAAATTAGCACGTTCTGAAGAATGCGACCTCTTTCAGATCGATGAGGCATGACTAGCAAAAAAGTCACTGAACTGACAGAGCCTTCTATCTCTGTGAGATGGAAATATGGACAAAAACAATAGGTATACTTAGTGGCTGAGTATTGGTCGGCTGTGAGCTCAGACCGGGGGTTCTATGTCTGTTCTTCGAGGCCAGGCTATACAGACAAAACATGACTGTAGAGAAGTACCTTATGAACATGTTATTGGATTGTGTCAAGTATGTCATGCTAGGGGCGAAACCATCCATCATGTCATCTCTTACATCAGACCCTTGCCCCACGTATTACACCACTAAGCATAGCAGAGTTGGTAGAATCGTCTATCGGAAATTGAAGGGCTGCTTATACTTACAGTACGTTGTAAGTCACTTTTTGATTAAACTTAGTTTAATATTAAAATACAAGAAAAGATGTTTTTGATAAACATGCGAGAATAATAACTTTGCCTAGTTCCTTTTAAAATTTTAACAAAAATTTAATAAAGTAAATACAAAAATTACTAGTTTCATCATAATTACAAATAAATAATAATTTAATAAAAAATTCCAATAAAATAATTAAATATTAATAAATCAAACTCTTGAAACAATGACGGGAAATTTAAATATATATACCTTTCATTCCCTGTAATGTCTATATAAAAATTAGAGTATTCATTCATAGTTTTCTCCGAAAGAGCAAGAACTTTACTGCAAACCCAGCATTCTCCAATCTGCTCTATTTTCCGCCTTTCTCTTAATCTTCGCATACGATTCATATATTATTTAAGGGTGTCTGTCATCTGCCTTAGTTGCCTCGTTTTCAACATTTGTCCTCATATCACGAAATAGATACTCGCTCACAACACCATATCACACTGTCCATTCCTAAACACAGAACATCCTTCTATTCTTCATCTTTCACGGTCACTGCAGCTCATCTCTGGAACTCTCTACCACAACATGTCAGAGACTGTCGGACATTGTCTAGTTTCAAAAATAAATTAAAATTACACTTTTTCAATTCAGATTCTTTTCAGTTATAAGCCCTTTTCTCTGCGATAGTTTTGTAAAAATATAGGCTATATATTTCTTTCCTTCCTTTTCCCTTTTTGTTCTCTTTATCAGCCGATGAATTTATTATCATAGCCTTTTTATTGTGAATTTTATTTAATATTAGTATTTCTTTTCTTTTCATTATTATTATTTTATTACATTCCATTTTGTTATATTCTACTTTACGTTTTCCATATTAATCATTTGTACTAAATGAGTTGCTTTTACTATATTCCAATGTATTTTACTTCCTTTTTTCTTGTATTGTATAATTTTCATGTTGTTTAGTGTCGATTTTATTATGCTATTATTATTTTTTTGTAATATGTTAGTATTCTGTTCTTTAACTTTTTGTTAAAATTTAACTGCTTGTGTACTTTGTGACCTGGTAGAGTGTAAGAGAAGGCTCGATGTCCTTAACTCTGCCAGTATAAATAAAGAATTATTATTATATGGGTATAAGGTTGAAACCTGTCTTCGAACAGTTGACAAAAAAAACATATATAAGCACATGGGGATATTCCGTAAATGATATTATGCATCTGTATGTAATGCCAAGCTTGTAAAACCACCGGCGTAGCTAAGTCGGCTGAGGTGCTTACCTGCCGATTCGGGATTGCGCTCTAGCGCGAGTTCGATTTCCGCTTGGACTGATTCCCTAGGTGGGGTTTTTTTCGAGGTTTTACCCAAGTGTAAGACGAATGTCAGGTGATCTATGGCGAATCATCGGCCTCATCTTGCCAAATACTTTTTGCTATCATCAATTCCATCGAAATTATAGGTTGCTCACTTTTTAGACACTATGCCTACAAGTTCGTCATCTCGTAGCGGGTTGACCACTAGTCTTCGACCCCACATTACCTGACCGAAATTCTCTTGGTTTCCCCAACGTATTGAATTCTGAAACACCCTGTACATTAACTCCATTATCTACTGAGCAGCCTTAGATTATTGTTTGGTGTTCTTTTTGTCACACTACCCCGGTGTCTTCTCCAAAGACTCTCGTCTGTGTGTCTGCAGATGACAGTCCAAGAACCAGTGGCGAATGCCAGAGTTGAAATTTGAATACCAAGTCGAGTCAGATAGAGGGAGAAAGAGAGTTCGTGTTATCTCTCCAAGGCACAATATAAATCTGGAAATTCTATACTCAAGCCAATATTATGGTTTGAATGTGAGGTTTAACTCGAGAACTTTACCACTTCGTTCAGAATATGGTGAAAAATACCGAGTCAAAGCAGAAGTGAAGATGTTACGCGTGTTTTGTTTTCTGTTCTGTTTTACCATAGAGTGCTGAGGTTTTACATTTAACTTGCCTACACAGTATGTCAGCAGCTCTTATCTCTTCGTTTGCTGTGGAATTGCCACATATAGGGTAAACTAGGGTCTGTTGGACAGTCGGGCATGTTGGACACTCCGTACTTTAACGTGTTACCACGCCACTTGTGGGCACCACATTCAGCTAGAAGTCAATGACGGAAGTAGGCACGAGTGGGGCTACTTCCGTCATTGACTTCTAGCAGAATGTGGTGCCCACAAGTGGCGTGGTAACACGTTAAAGTACGGAGTGTCCAACATGTCCGACTGTCCAACAGACTCTAGTTTACCCTACGTATATATTATCTCTCAAGGCACAATATAAATCTGGAAATCCTATACTCCAACCAATACTATGGTTTGAATGCAGGGTTGCCAGATGTCCCGATTTTCATATAAAAGCTCCGAGTCCCATTTCGATTCGAGCCGAGACGCAAAAAGTCCCTCTTTGAGAAAATTATGATCACTTGTATAATTTTCTCTTTACCTAGTAACTATTTTCTCTAGGCCTAAATAATTTCATTAAATTTAAATTAATTTTCTCAACAATCTAGGTTCGCACATTGAAAAAAAAAAAGAATATTTTGGCAAGTGTAAGTTTGTAGTAGCGAATTGAGTGGTGAATATGATATTTCTAATCATTCATCAGAAATGCATGGCACAGAGAATGGAAAAAAAAGCTTGTTGAAAATGCTAAAGTCCAACGATAAATAAGTATATAAGCTCTGAAAATGTATACTATATGTTAAATGATAGGTTTGGAACAGTAATATGCTAAGGTATAAAGTGAATATGAATTTAGGTAGGCTTATCAATAAATTGTATGTCATTGTAATTTGTCACATGTGATGCCATCTTTTGGAATTTGTGCTTTAAAATTAATAATAAACAGCTGGAGAAATCTATGAGACAGAACTACTGTTAAGTCATGTTTGGCATAATAATGTTATTGCCACAAGCCCTTAGAAAGACGACAGAGAAACATGATGTAACTTACAGCCAGATAAATATTGTTTTGTACTTAGAAACCCATATCTACAAAATGTTTTTTATTCTCATTGTAATTTTGAAATTTGTATTACTTTCTTCAAATGCACATAAAGGGATTATTTTCATATGCCTACTTTTTTTTTGTACAGTCATGAAAATGTCAACTCTGCCCATATTCATATCACCCTTTAAGACAAAATGTAAGTACTTTATATGATTGAAAAATAATGTCCCTCTTTGGTATATCTAAAATCTGGCAACCTTTTTTGAATGTGTTCTGCGTATATCACAGCCCGCCATAAGTATTCTGTTGTAACACTGACATAATATGTCACATTCCAAGGTTTCCAAGCATTATGAAAATTTAAGACATAATTTCATATTAAAAACGAATAATATAGCATATTTACCTTCAAAATAACTTATTACTAACATCTAATGAAGTACAGTTATCTTTGGATGAATCAATAAACTTTTAAATGCCTTTTCCCAGCAAGTTTGCATTTTGGACTTGGTCACTTTTACCAAGAAACCGACGATATTAATCTTGTCTGCCAAGGGAAGAAAAATGGAACGGATCCAGGGAGCAGTGACGAAGGAATAAAGGTGAATAGTAAAGAGAAATATTATGATTTAAGAGTTGGTGTAGTGAGGAAGTAGTGGAAGAAAATATAAGGAAAAAGTAGATAGTAGGGGGCAAGGATATCAATAGCAAGTGAAGTGAAGTGAGGGGAGGATATAAGTGTGGGGGACAGTAGTGAAGAAATAGGGAAATAATACTGTAGAAAGGTAGGCTAGTGAACGAGAGGTGACAAAGATACATTTAAGGAGAACACGAATGGAAGAGAGAATGAAGTACAGTACGATTATTTAGTCCTGACAGTCGCCGGCAATGTGCGCCTGGGTCAGGCGAGTCCATTAAGTTACGTCAAGGGGTGTTCAGGTTAGTCTGTCGCCTGCAGTCAGAGCGATCGGGTGTCACGCATGCGGTATAGCGTTGTGTTTCCAGTACAGTTTATTTGTACTGCATTCCTTTACCGACCGCTAGTCCTTATCTCTACCCCGGACCTCTCCCCACTACGCCTATTACTTCCCCTCTTTCGCGTCGCTGAGCTGTCAGGACTAAATAACACTGGTCAACAGTGAAAATGTTTCTGACACGAATTTAGTCTCCAATTGTTAAATTGAGTTTAACAAACACGAAATAGACAATAAAAATATCCAAATTAGCTCGTTTCCGAGAAACAGCCAATACTATAGTGACTGAGTCCATAGTTTAACTAATTTTTGTACACTATCACAAATTCCCACATTATTCCTGTTGTAATTGTTGTAGAAGAATGAAATACGAGGAATTCTACTAAGAATAAAATATGCTTTCCCAAGAAATATGTGAGATGTTAATTACAATGCTGAGAGGTGGAATAAGGGGCGTCAAATTAAAAAAAAAACACAAATTTTATCTAGCTCTATTCTTCCATGTACTCGCCATGCTGGTTTTCTTACTTCTTTACATGTGCATCATATGGTTTGCTGTGATTAACTACATCAACATACCTCGTCAATGTGTTAACAGTGCAAACAATTCCTGCTGTATGTGTGGTGAGATCACATTTGCCAAACAGAAACGTCCACCGACTCCGCTTGTGAAGACAGCATATTTTCACTATTTTATGTCAAAGTAGGGAACTAGGGCAAAACATGGACACCCCATATATGTTGCAACAGATGTTATATAAATATACTTGCAAGGTTGGATAACAAGGGACGTTCAATGACTTTTGGCATTCCTATGGTTTGGAGGGAGCCAAGAAATCATATGAATGACTGTTATTTCTGTTTGGTACCACCACTTCAGCATGGTGTATCCAGAAAAATGAGAAGATCTATACTCCGACATTCCTTCAGCCATCAGACCGGTCCCACATAGGAATGGTCTCCCTGTACCTCGCCCTCCAAAAGAATAGAGACTGAAGGAGATGAAGAGTACAGAGATGATATGGAGGACGCACCTGGGCCCTCATCGACTGAATCTGATTTTGTGCCAGACAATGCAACACTGAAGGAGCCCGGTCGGGGCAAGTTATCTGGCTGAGGTTTTTTCCGGGGTTTTCCCTCAACCCAATATGAGCAAATGCTGGGTAACTTTCGGTGCTGGACCCCGGACTCATTTCACCGGCATTATCACCTTCATCTCATTCAGACGCTAAATAACCTAAGATGTTGATAAAGCGTCGTAAAATAACCTACTGAAAACACTAAAAGAAGGAACAAAAATATTAATAATTTCAAGCTATACTTGATAAAATAGTATTATAGCAATAAGAAAAAATTAAATGCACTTTCAAATTTATTGGTATTTATCTCAAGTCAAAAATTAGTCTTCTAAAGGAGTTCATTTACTTTCCTTATTCCTATCATACTTAGCAGAAGCTACTATTGCATTCAGAAACTCAGGTTTTGCGAGCAAATATGAATAAGAATCATTTCAGTTTTATGCCCTGAAGTTGAAACAAGTTAGCAAAATACACTTTATACTCCTTACAGTAAACCTGTTTCTCTCATCTGTCCAGTGTGATGACAGTAAGATGAAAGATATTTTGGATAGCTTGATGTATGGTTTGTTTAAATTAATAGTAAGTATTGAATTTGAAATTAATTTAACTTTCACACCCCACATTTTAATAAGAACTAAATCTCCTTACAAATCACTTGGATTTGTAATTCGAAATTATTCAAGCAACCACCTTTTTAGGTTAGGCCTACACCTGGTTAGAACAAAGTGGAATTTGGAATTCTCGTTGCAAAAACAACATTCATTTTATCGAGTTGATACAGAATAAATTCCTTAGGTTCCTATATTATCAGATATTCGAAATACCTTGTCCACTCAATTTACCCCGATCCCTATTCTTCAGAACGTACATTCTACACATGAGCATGTAAAATTTACTGCTGGGTAAATTGTTCCTGCAGCATTTGTATGTCTTGTCGTACTTTATGTAGATCTAAGAATACGTGCTTAAAGCCTTTCTTTTTCTTCGATAGTTACAAAACGTATTATTCTGTTCTTATATTCATTTGAGTAATCCGCCAGAAGAAAATGAACTAGAGTATCAAGGTATTTTAGAAAATACACCTCTAGAGTTTTCTCAAGTCGCTTTTGTCGGATTCTATAAAGTTGTACTTTTACTGAAGAAAAAGTAGCTGTTTCAGTTACCATTTCGTATCTGGAATTTATCAAAGGAGAAATGGCATCTTCATATTATTCCGTTAGAGATGTATCTTCTCGAAATATCTTCTAGCATGTGGTAAATAATTGTTTCTGGATTTCCCATTTTTCCTACAAAACCAATACAAATATATGTTTATCTACTATAATGCATGAAGTTCCATTTTATCCACTGTTATAAGTGCGTAAAAAGTAAACAATGACTTTACGCACTACTGTTCATTTTACGCACTGCCAAAGAAAATGCAATATTCCAAGTACGAACTTCATTCAATAAGAAATTAATGCATTATCTCATCTTTCATGACGTAAATATTGCACGTAGTAAAACAAGTAAGAAATTTAACATTCATATTTACATTTAAGCCCTTATTATTGTAAAGTTGTATGTATGTATGTATGTATGTATGTATGTATGTATGTATGTAGGCCTATGTATGTAGGCCTATGTATGTATTCTAACTAATTACACTCAATAATGACAATTAATAATAAACACAATTAATAAAAAATACAACTAGTAATAAATTAATAATAAGATTTAATACTAATAATAATAATAATAATAATAATAATAATAATAATAATAATAATAATAATAATAATAATAGGGAGCATTCTAAATTAAATGAAGTACGATCACTTAAAATAACATTTAAAGTAAATGTAATTTGTATCTTAACCCTAAGTTCAAACTAAAACCCACGAGTATATGTTCATACATGCACAAGTACCTTTCAGCACTACACTCATGTCGCTTTCAACTCACTGCACTGGAACTACGATACATTTCACTGATACTATCCTGATTTCACTAACACTTCAAAAACATTTCACTGTTCAAATACTTTGCACTGCCACTATAAACTATAAAACTTCACTGACATTAACACACTTCACTTATACAACACACTTCACTGACACAACACACTTCTTCACTGATACAACACTTCAAATAACAAAACATTAATTACACCGTATATGTAGTATTCATACAGCAAGAATTAGTTTTTCGCCTTTTCCTATCCGTATTGTTGATTATGATCGGTTTAGACGGCCATGAAATCGGGATCATGAGCAAAATCGACTGTAATTCCATGGATACTCATTTCTGAATGGTTAAAAGTTTAGACGGCCATGACATCATAATCTTATAACCTCTCAAACTTGAAATATTTACTTAATGAAAATTTGTGCTATCGTAGAAAAACTTTATATGACACACATTCTTAAAGTTATCTTTTTGGCCCTCGTTTCACAAACTTTACACTTGTGCCAAAAAGAAAACCTTTAAGAATTTATATCATAAATAACTATTTCACATTCTGTATAGTATTTTCCTGACTTTTTAAGGTCCGCGTAACCCAGAACCCTCCAACCTAAGCGTCTGACAAGTATATTAATAAACAGGCTGTCGGTAGCTGTAGAATTTTGAATTAATTGAATTACATTAACACTGGCAATCGGAAAACAAAATAAGTCGACCTTAGCAATGTAAATAAATGTGCTGCTTTATTTGAAGGTACGTTAATGTTTTAATTATTCATTCGATCCGAGAGCGCTGCTTTCAGTCCACGACAACTGCTCACATAAAGCTGTATTTAATAAACAGCATAACATTTTTATTTTCTGTCTTTGGTTTCTTTCTAGTTTATTTTTAGCTACCGATAATAAATTATAATAACATACATACGGTGAAATTATATTTTGTGAATTCAATGCAGATGAAAAGCTGTGTAAAGCTGCACGGTTATTAAAATATTACGCCATAAATTAATAAATGCACTGTAACTATAATTTGCTCACAACACACAAAAAATGAGTGTAACAGGGATGACACAGATTTTCTCTTCCTACATTTTACGCGTTTCATTACATGCAGTTATTTCAACATTTTTGTAATAACATTAAGCCTACCTTTCATATTTCACGTCCTGGAGCTGTTATGTAGAAAAAAAAATGGAAAGCAGCTTCAAACGATTGTTGCTATCATATTGATTTTGGGCGTAATAGGCTTTACCGCTCTTTTTCTACACATTTTAGCTCTTTTCAGGCTATATTATTTTCAGCCTATTTTTAATAGTGAATAGATTTTTACGTGAAAGAGTTACTACCCCAACGCACAACCGTTAATCAATAGGACTGTGGTTTCTCGTTAAGGTTTTTCTTCCCCTATATACTATATGTTATATTTCATGACTAAGGATTTTTTTCCCTGTTAGGAGGGAGGGAGGGACATCCCACACACTACGACCTTGAGGTCTATTGTACACACACCCCTATATGGGGTGAGTTGCGTGCCCACCGATCCTCTACGCGCACCGACCTAACCACTTGACCCCCTTAACGACCGGTCCCTACAGCCAACAGAGTCCATGTACCACACATGCTTCGCCAATCCCCCCTCCAAGGCTCCCTTAACGGTCCGAGGCGGAAGTCCTCCCCCAATAAGGTCTGCGCCGGGTTCCGTTGCAGAAGCTATCCATCATCACTTGAATACAATCCACGGAGACCGGTCGAGAGAGCCAGAAGCCTGTAGAGCGATCTGAAAACCAGAAGAAGTAACGGGATGACGAATGAAAGAGTGATAGGGGAGGAAAGGAAGTGGCGAAGATGAGTGATAATGTTACCTGATATTCATACATAGGGGTGAGGGAAAAACCTCGAAATAATCTCACCCAGGCAACTCGTCCCGACCGGGATCGAACTCGGGCCCGCTGGGTTTGAAGTTAGACTCGCTAACCCCTCAGCCACAACAGTATTATCCATCTCTCATCGGCAGTCGCTCAATCTGGGTACAGACACTTAACAGTTCCCACTTCTTGCCTATCGACAAGCTAGCAAGGCTAGACTTTGCCGATTAAGTTGTCTGGATCATGGATACTGACTTCTTCACACATATTATCCAATTTTAAAATGCACTTAGTCCTATATTTTCCATAAGCCCATTTAATAGGACAGAAATTTATTTCCTTGACAGCACACACAAACAATCCTTTATAAACAGGAAATAAAAGTAAGATATTTGGTTCCGTATATAAATCGTAAAGTTTTGAGTATACATACATACATACATACATACATACATACAAGATAGCTATTGCTGTATATTTTATGACGTAAATATGTTAGGAGAAACTCCGCAAGCGGTTAGGGAAAACACGGGAAATTTACTTGAAGCAAGTAAGGAGATAGGTTTGAAAGTAAAGCCCGAAAAGACAAATTATATGATCATGTCTGGTGACCAGAACATTGTACGAAATGGAAATATAAAAATTATGAATTTATCCTTTGAAGAGGTGGAAAAAATTATAATATCTTGGAGCAACAGTAACAAATATAAATGGCACTCGATGGGAGATTAAACGCAGAATAAATATAGGAAATAATAATAATAATAATAATAATAATAATAATAATAATAATAATACTTGAACTCTCACTTTGATAGGGGAACAGAGATTGAGAGTGTTCGAGAATAAGTTGCTTAGGTAAATATTTGAAGTTACAGGAGATTGGAGAAAGTTAAAGAACGCAGAACTGCAAGCATTGTATTCTTCTTGTAACATAATAAGGAATATTAAATCCCGACGTTTGAGATAGGTAGGCCATGTAGTACGTATGGGTGAATCCAGAAGTTTATATAGTGTGTTAGTTGAAGAGCTGAGAGAAAAATACCTTTGGGGAGACCGAGACGTAGATGGAAGGATAATATTAAAATGGATTTGAGGAAGGTGGCATATAATGCTCAGGATAGGGACCGGTGGTGGACTTATGTGAGGGCGGCAATGAAACTCCGGGTTCTCTAAAAACCATTTATTATATAAGTAAGTATACTGCTATATATTGTAGTAATTCTGATAGTATTAATCTGTTTACGAAAAATTGCACATAAAACTGGTAACGCTCTTGAAGTTTCGTATATAGTAGTTGAACCACAAAATAGAAAGAATAATTATTTTCAGACGACCTAAATTTTTTCTGCACAAATCGATGCTGTTTTTTTTTTTGTCTCGTGAGTTGAAAATACCTCACTTTGCCTGTTTGCAATGCAAACAAAAGAAAACCCTGAACAAAAATCTCTTCAATTAGCCTGTAACTTACATTTACAATTATTACTTCTGAAGTGTGATCATAAATATCAGCATGTTTGTTCATTTACGTCGCATACCTTGTTTCTGAAAATAATTCTTTAGCCATCGGCGTAGCTGAGTTGGTTGAGGCGTTTGCCTGCCGATCCGGAATTGCTCTCTGACGTGGATTCCATTCCCTCTTGGGCTAATTTTACCTGGCTTGGTTTTTTCCCAGGTTTTCACCAAATGTAAGGCGAATTTCAGATAATGTATGGCCAATCTTTGGCCTCATTTCACCAAACGCCACCTCGCTATCACTAACTCCATCGTCGCTAAATAACTGAGTAGTTGATACAGCGTCGTTAAATAACCAACTACAAAAATAAAAAAATAAGTAGAAAACAATTATTGTAATAAATCAATAATTTAATACAGTACCTGAAATTAGTATATCGATGGTGTTAACATCAATCCCGTATGTAAAATATAAATATATCGAAATGAGATTTAACTTTATAATAATTCCTTCGCCACGACTACATTCCTTTGGCGCGAAGCTCATATATATTTTCAATGTAGCCTAAATTCTCCGCCATTGTAAATGTAATTCCCACGGTTTTCAAGCGTCCCTTCCTACCTTGACCATTTCTCAAACCTGTGCAAAAGAATTCACTATCGTGGCACTAAGTGCTTACATATCGGGGCTTCTGTAACGCATTTTGGAGTTCCATCTCACAAGTGAAGATCCGACCTGGAAACTCAGTTGTTCGGAAGTGTGAACTGCAGTATTCTGAAAGTGTAGATGATCTACTATTGATAATGAGCGTCTCCTCACAAAGTATGGGACTAACTTGAAACTCCGATAACAATAAAAAACCCTCTCTCTTACTTGTACAACCCTAGTTTTTCTCGTATTTTCCTTGTTCTCTTTGTCTTTACCTTGTTCTCATCGTCGTTCCCTCGTTCTCCTTGCCATCCCTTTGATCTCCTTATATTGCCCCTTGTCCTCATTGCATTCCTCTAGTCCTCTTTTCATTCCCCTTGTTCACCTTATACTCCTCTTGTTCTATTTTCTTTGTATGTACATATACATACATACATACATACATACATACATTCATGGACATCATTTTATTTTTACTTCAATTGTTATTGTACCTGAGTTTTTTAATGTACTTCACTCCCACCTCTTCTACTAGTAAACTTTCAATCGTTCTCCACACAGAACCAAGGCCGAATATGCAGTCAAAGTTGCCTTACGGTCATAGTAAACAGTATTGAGTTAGTGAGTATAGTACGTTCAAGAAATATGTTCGCGTTTTCTAGTAACGAAAGAACTTTCAATATTGAATCATATTTTCCCACAGGTATTGTCGTCCGTTTGCCTAAGTCGCATCCCAGTTTCCCCCCACTAGCTTCTGCTCGCCGCTCTGTAAAGACTATGGTTGGACTGTCGTAGCTCTTTTCTGAAAACATTAATTTCTGTTAGGAATTGGACGTCTAAGTAATATTATACAACTGTTTAAAATAACTTAAATAAAAGAACTTCGATAACCTAAGCTGTTGATAAAGCGTCGTAAAATAACCTACTAAAAAAAAAAGGACTTCGTTAAGTAATTGACTGTCACGTGATTTTCCTCCTTTCTACGATCCTGCTACATAAACCACTTGGACGGACAGCAGATAGCATGTCTGATTAATTTTGTCTGTGCGGGTCGGGCAGAAGCTGAAGATTTAATTTACAGTACATAAGGTACTCTTTTATAGAGTGGGTACAGAATTATTTCAATATAAGTTACTAGTACGAAGGACGAAACTGGTAACTGGAATTATTTGCAATAGTCTATAGTGCGATAATATGCAAAAAGTAACTGAAGCCTGTATCGAAATGAATGGCCACCATTTTAAAAAATGTGTTTAAATGTTCATATTTTGATTATTTTTCATTTTAACTTCATTCTCTATATTGTACGCTAATGTGCTGTGGACAGTATAATATACACTACATAATGAATACGTTCGCATGGATAGCTGAGTTCGTGAGTAAAACACTTATTGTTAAAGGTTATGTGATGTATCTTGTCTCACTGTGAAAAGAGAGAGAAAGGAGATATGTCTTGCTTCGTCTGTGTTGTTATGGCGACGGGGGAGTGGAGCGGTGCCGTCCATCCATCCAATGGAGGAAGGGACTAGTTGATACATTCTGTAGCGCAAAATAAAATTACAAAATATCTCTCTTCGTACTGTGTAGTTCCGTCACTGAGTTTGTCTTTCAAGAAACTGAGTTCCGGTAGCCTGCACAATAACAAGGTTTTGAAAGGAATTCTGAAAATTTACAACCCTGCTATAATCTCCACCCTCATTGGAAGGGACTTGGTTTTATTGCTACTGAGACAAGATAAACCTTACCAGGTATAATACTCCACTGTATTTTGATTAAACAAAAACCTAATGAAAATTATCAAACTCAAAATTGCGATATATCCTAGTTTAAGTAAAAGGATGAACTACTTTTCGTCCCTCCTAAACCTAGTAAAGTGATTTGTTTGTATTTTACGCCAGTATCATCGAACTTCAGTCCTGGAAGGAGGTAGCAAACGTTTTTTCCGGTTCTCAACCGTTAATCCAAAGGTATAGCCAGGTTAATATTAGAAATATTGGTAAAAAATGATGTCCCTCTACATACATACATACATAGATACATACATACATGCATACATGCATACATACATACATACATACATACATACATACATACATACATACATACATACAGTACATAAGAGTACACAGGTACATAGACATACACATACTCGAACTTCCGTCATGAACTTCTCTTCCATTACTTTCTGGACTTGTGTTAGTCGATAAATGACGTGAAAGCATTTGCAGTAGACAAAAAGTTCCTTTCCTCTGCAGGATTAAGTAACTCTCTTGCCAAGGATAGAGCTCGGGTCGACATTGTGCCGGTGCATTCACTGGCTTTCATTACCGCTTAATTACCAGACTGATTCTGTTTTTTCAGAACTCCATTTCTATACGAGTCGTCTCTTTTCTTTCCGACTTGCCTTTCTAGTCCTTATCTTAGCTTTATTTCTTTTTTATACTTCGTAATTTACTTCCGATTGTGTTAAATTAAAACTGCTTTCTATATCTTCAATGCTCTTTAAATCTATCGCTCAGAATATCTACCCATTAATTTATTTTCTTTTTTACTCACCGACAAAACTTCCTCCTTCTGAAAATCTCTCTTTGTGTGCAATAGCATGTATTAGACATTAGTTTTGTTATCACTCATTATTATTATTATTATTGTTATTGTTATTATTATTATTATTATCATCATCATTCATTCATTCATTCATTCATTGTTTTCCGCCCAAGGACAGGTCTTTCACTGCAAATCCAGGATTCTCCAGTCCTTCCTATTTTCTGCCTTCCTCTTTGTCTCCTTATATGATTCATACCTATATGAAGAGTCCACTGCAAGAATGATGGATGTCACTTTCTTGTCGAAAATGAACCAAGACTGTCAATGCATAGTTTAAGACATATAGAATGTACATAGATAGTTATATGGCATTAACGCTGATAGTCATTGTCCAGTAACGATCGGAAAATCTCAGTTAAGCTTTGAGCGCTAAGCATTTCAAACTTTCAATTGCTTCTCCTGCAAAATGTATTCCAAATGGCATCCATCATTCTTGCAGTGGACTCTTCATATCTTAATGTCTATCATTTGGTATCATCTTCTGCCCCGAACTCTTCTCCAGTTCACCATTCCTTCCAGTGCATCCTTCTGAAGGCAGTTTTTTCTCAACCAGTAACCCAGCCAATTTCTCTTCCTCTTTCTGATTAATTTCAGCATCATTCTTTCTTAATCTACTCTTTCCAACACAGCTATGTTACTTATTCTCTCTGTCCACTTCACACGCTCCATCCTACTCCATATCCACATTTCAAATGCTTCTATTCGCTTCTCTTCACTTCGTCGTAATGTCCATGTTTCTATCCCATACAGTGTTACACTCACACAAAGCACTTCACTAGTCTCTTCCTTAGTTGTTTTTCCAAAGGTTTGCAGAGGATGCTCCTTTTTCTATTAAAAGCTTCCTTGGCCATTGCTATTATTATTATTATTATTATTATTATTATTATTATTATTATTATTATTGCTATTATTATTGGCTAATAATTCGATGTAAAAATAAAGAAAAAAATAAAGAAATATTCATAAGGTAACCGGTGGTAATAAGGCCCACCTAAGGAATAAAACGTTCTATCTTTGAAATGGAGACGTTTAGCAATTTTTAAATAATGCAATATCATATTTTATAGTTATCCTATAATATTTTACTTCAAATAAATATTCAAACAGACACAAGACACATAAATGCTCTGAGCAATGAAAATCAACATCGTGTCACTGGGCCTTATATCCTGCTGTGACAGATAATGAGGCCCACAATAAAGAATATAAGTATTGAACACAATTTGGGCATATAAAGTCTTCAATTTTTTCCTCAGTGAGACCTACACATTCATCGTTCACCCAACATTCACAAGAGACACACAAATGTATATCTACAACAATAATTCTCTTCGCAGACAGAACACATCCGTGTCCCCTGGATGTTTACAAATCCTGAAGTTGATGGTTCATCCAATGCTCTTTCTGCATTAGGAATTGTCAGTCTTTCGTTTGTTTCATTTCTTACAAAAGAGATTGTGCTTCAGAGTTTGAACTTTATAGTTCAGGGACTTCTATTATCTTGTGGGCGTTTCCACGTATTTATTTCATGGGCCTTATTTCCTCCTCTGTTACTTCGCGCCAATTTTAATTTATGGAGTGCTCATATGCTCATTAGCAAAAGTTTCACGGTAGCCCCAAACTTTTTAATGTTTACACAATAACGTTCATTTAATATCATATTGATAGTGATAGTGATAGATTTATTGATATTAGCTCACAAAAGTACAAACTTAATAATTAAAAAAAATGACCTATATATAAAAGTAGTTATACATATTATTATACATATTATACAATTTCCTAAACAAATTAATTTATCGCAAATCTCAGTAATTATTTGTTTAAACTTGCACTTACGTCTAGTTTTAGTGCATGTTTAAAACAGTCGTGATAACTATTAAACCTTTAAAACTTATTTATCTGCTCCTTTTCACAATTTTCTACCATGAACATTTTAAAATTAATTTTTTCTTTTTTTTTTCATTTTTTTTTTGCTTTAAACATCTAAATTTATTCTATAACTTCCATATTTATGTTTAATTATAGGTTCACTTATGCGTATTAACTAATTCTTCCATGTCATCACACTGCATCCAGATTAGCAGTTGTTGACATATAGCCAGCACACTGCAATAGCTGAATCGGTATTTCTCAGTGAGTACAGTAGGTCAGTCTAAATTCCTGCTACATGCTTGTCAGCAAGTTATTTGCTTATTTATACATCTTGCATCATACATGTAAACATTCTTGACATATTAATTACGTAAATCAAATATCAATTACAGTTATGACATTCTTTTCCATGCTCACAGTTTCGTTTAATTACTATTCTACTTTTTATTAAATTTATTTTATGTGTAATCTTATTGAAATTTAAAACCTTGAAATATACGAATTAATTTGATGTTGTCTTTATAAACAAAGAATTTGGCTACTAAATACATCTTTCTTGTTCAGATTAATTTTTTTTGGATTTTCTGATTATAGGAAAGTTAAGTTTTTGTTGTTGCCTACCTCTTAGTAAACAGTTTTGTTCAGTTTAATATCATATTAATAACACACAGTAAAACGATTAGATATCAACTTAAAGTTTGCAGAATTTTATGAAGAGAGCAGAAATAATCACACATTACTTGTTGCCACCAGTCAGCTACAAACAAGAACGAGAATCTAATTTCTTTATGCCTCACTCGAATGCGACAAGAAATAGATCTTAAGAGCTGTTGCTCTCTTTTGCAAAAGTGTATAACTAATGGCAAAACTAGGTAGTGGGCCTTATAGCATGCTGGGCTTAATACCCTCAGGTACCTTACTATTTTTTCTGCACAATACACATAGCCTATGTACACTAATACAAAATCCATTTAACTACCAATCCATTAATTCAACTATAAGCACACCCTTCCATCTGTCCACCTTATGCATAACGAAATATGACATGTCTACCTATGTAATGTAATGTAATGTAATGTATGTATGTATGTATGTATGTATGTATGTATGTATGTATGTATGTATGTATGTATGTATGTATGTATGTATGTATGTCTCGTCTTCCATCCAGCCAAGCCATAGATCTTAAGAGCTGTTGCTCTCTTTTGCAAAAGTGTATAACTAATGGAAAAACTAGGTAGTGGGCCTTATAAGATCTTGGACCTTAATACCCTCAGGTACCTTACTATTTTTCTGCACAATACACATAGCATATGTACACTAATACAAAATCCATTTAACTACCGATCCATTAATTCAACTATATGCAGATCCTTCCATCTGTCCACCTTATGCATAACGAAATACTACTAGGTTCAAAAAGTTCCCGGAATTTTACTACCATTTTTCGTATTAATATATAACAAGGGATATTATACATTTGTTTTGTTGGTAACATTCATGATGTCATTTCCTTAAAGTTTGTTGATAATGGCGATTGTTGGTTTTGAGTTTTAGGCAATTGTTTATCATAGTGTTTTGTTTGTTCGTCGCATTTTGTAATTATGTCCACAGAGCAACGTACAAACATCAAGTTCTGTGTTTTGTTACACAAAACTCCTGCAGAGACATTAAGATTGTTGGAAGAAGCATATGGCGAAGCAGCAATGAAAAAAAACTCAAGTGTATGCCTGGCATAAACGCTTTTCTGGTGGCCGCGATAGCATCAAAGATGATGTACGCAGCGGCCGACCAACAACTGCAACAAATGAAACAATCGCTCAGCGTGTGCGTAATGTTGTGAGGGACGACCGACGTAAGACCATAAAAGATATAACAGCAGAGGTCGGAATATCAGTCGGAAGTGTACACAATGTTCTTCACAAGCATCTCAACATTCATTACGTGTCTCAGAAGTTAGTTCCGAAAATGTTGTCGGCAGAACAGAAAGAAACAAGAATGACTCTTGCTGGGGACATGATCAGTATGGCTGATGAAGACGGTGATTTCTTAAGCAAAATTATTGCTGGTGATGAAACTTGGTGCTACTTGTACGACCCAGTCCCTAAACGACAGTCATCTGAGTAGAAATCGAAAACATCTCCTCGGAAGCAACAATTTCCTAGGGACACTTCCAAAGGCAAAGTTATGTTGGAAGTTTTCTTCGACTCTCAGGGTCTCATCCACCATGAGTTCATTCCAGAAGGTCGTACTGTAACGAAAGAATTGTACGTAGAAATCCTCCGTCGCCTCCGTGACGCAGTGAGAAGGAAACGTCCAGAAAAGTGGGTAGAAAACAACTGGTTCCTTATGCATGACAATGCACCTGCTCATCGCGCAATTACCGTAAAGAATTTTCTTGCCAGGCACAACATAACTGCTTTGGATCACCCACCATACTCTCCTGATCTCTCACCACCTGATTACTTTTTGTTTCCCCGTCTGAAAAGTCATCTGAAAGGACGGAGATTCAATGCTGAAGAGGTTATCGCAAACGCGACGAGAGCACTAAGACGGGTTTCACAAAATGGCTTCCAGGCCTGCTTCCAGGAACTCTACACGCGTTGGCAAAAGTGTGTTGTTGCGGAAGACAACTATTTTGAAGGGAATGCTGTAGACTAGTATTTAAGGTACGTTGTTTCTATGATACTAGCAAATTCCGGGAACTTTTTGAACCTAGTATGTATAACATGTCTACCTATGTAATGTATGTATGTATGTATGTATGTATGTATGTATGTATGTATGTATGTATGTATGTATGTATGTATGTATGTATGTATGTATGTATGTCTCGTCTTCCATCCAGCCAAGCCATCCTGCACTTGGTTCTCTGTAGTTTCCCTCGGCGTAAGAGAAATGTCGGAATGCAATCTAAAAGAAATGTGCTAAGGTTCTATTTTCTGCCTTGAAAAATTTTTTCTAAATTTTCCTCATCCACTTTCTCCTATGGGCTGTTACTCCTTCGGGAATTGCCTTTGCCATTTTACTTCCGCCGTCAATTTCGTTATCTGCCGAGGGTCCAACCCTCTCCAGGCTCTTGCGTGTACTCGCAGTGTGATAATGAATTTGAAATGGAATTATAATTTTAACATGATATATATATCTGACTGCCACTTTACCGGAAGAATGGAAAAATAGTGTAATTATTCCCATATATAAAACAGGAGATAAACAGAATGTTGAAAACTATAGAGGGATTAGTATCCTCAACACATGTTATAAGATATTTAGTAGGATTTTAAATGAAAAATTAAAAAAACATGCTGAAACTTTCCTTCTGGAGTGTCAAAATGGCTTTAGAAAAGGAAGATCATGTGTAAATCCATTATTTAGTATCAAACTATTGTTGGAAAAAAGAAGAGAATTTAATTTAGAAACCCATATAGCTTTTATTGATTTTGTGAAAGCTTTTGATAAAGTCCGAAGAGACCTTTTATTCGACATATTACAAGAAAAAAATATTCCAAATTTGCTATTCCAAAATATAATAGAAATCTACACGGACAGCAAAATAAGTGTCAAAATAAATAACTGTATATCCGAAAGAAAATTAGTTAATAATGGAGTTCGACAAGGTTGTCCAATATCACCAACTTTATTTAATATTTATATAAATGAAATTATTTTAAAATGGAACCAAATCTACACATCAGGAATCAAAATAACCAGTGCTCTAACATTAAATACCTTACTCTATGCCGATGATCAAGTCATAATTTCCAATTCAGAGGATAATTTACAAAGAGGATTGTATACATTAAATGAAATATTAAAAGATTTTGGGATGGAAATTTCAGCACAAAAATCAAAAGTAATGGCATTTTTAGGACAAGACCCAGTGAGAAGTAAGATAATACACAATAACCAATGCCTCGAACAAGTGCAAAATTTCAATTATCTGGGTTGTGAAATATCTTATCAAAATGAAAAAGATGTGAACAAGAAAATTACCAAATTTACACAAATTCTAGGAATAATAAACAATACATTAAAAGCTAAATTAGTACAAAAATCTACAAGAATAAAAATATATAATACACTAGCATTACCCACCCTTCTATACGGAAGCGAGATTTGGACATTAAAGAAAAAAGACATGAACAGAATCAAAGCAACGGAAATGAAATTTTTCAGGAGAACAGCAGGATATACTCTTTTAGACCGAAAAAGGAATGAAGAAATTTTAGAACAATTAGAAGTAGAGTCAGTAGAAGAAAAAATCACCAGATACAAATTCAATTGGCTAGATCATGTAAGAAGAATGGAAAATTCAAGAATCCCAAAAATTATGATGCAATATAAACCTAGAGGACATCGTCGACCAGGAAGACCGTTAAGAAGACTGCTAGATGGGGCCGAAACAGGTCTACAGAGGCCTAATTCGTGAAGGATGATGATGATGATGATGATGAACATGATAGTAGATCCATTGAAATAAAATTGTTGCAATATGTTAAAATGGTCAACTATTCTGCACATACTTGCTTTGATTGTCGATCTTATAAAAACTATAAATAAACTGTAAGATCACAGGTCTAACGGCTTCAAAGCTGTTTACCTGGTTCTAATAAGTGCACCGACTCCAAATTAACATGGAGGCCTAGAGATAATACCCTGTCGGCCATCACACTTCACTCAGGCTTCTTCCCTAGTTCGTTCGTTGATAGTTTTCCTCGCGTTCTTCTCGCTACATTCTCTGTCTAATTATCTGATAGACAAAATTTGGAAGACTAAAAATAGTTTTAGGCGATCCTGTCTGTTGCTCTTCTGTCGTTCTTCGTCCCCTCCTTCATGTGGGGGTCCATGTTATGTCCATTTTTGACTTTTCCTTTTAAAAGTTATGTAATGTTCCTTAAAAAGGAACGGCGAAAATCGTATGATAGAAGTGGTCAACAATCTTGGAGTTCACATCCATACCTCCTTTCATAGGGTAACCAGACGTCCTCTTTTATCCGCGCATGTCCTCCTTTTTAGACCTTTGCCCGTGGTCAGGTGGATTTAAAAAAAAATCAAATGTCCTCCTTTTCATAACTTGTAAGCCTGATATTTTGAAATTATCTGATTTGACGCCTTTTTCAAGTAACTTGCCTGTAGGTGACAGCAGCATCGACGGAATACACTCTTTGCCAACGATCATAATAACTTTCTTTGCTCCCCTTTGTTATGGTCGTTGCTCACAGGTAGCTAGCAAATCGAGAGATCGAGGTACGGATGTAAATCTAAATCAGGGCTGGGCAGCAAGAGCAAATTCTACTCTCTCACGGGGAGCCATATGATTTCTCTTCAACCCCTTTCTTCCCCGCCGAACACCGCGCAGCGTTGATTCCGTCACGGATGAATATTAAGCGTCCCCGTTTAGAGTCTGGATCCGCTTCCGGTGTCCAGCCCTGATCTAAATAGATACTTTCTGTCCTCTTTAATAATTGTAGAGTAGTTCCCTTTTCATTCATTCATTCATTCATTCATTTATTTTATTCCATAGATCTTACATGAGCAATGAAGCTTTAAGATGTGGAACAAGTCAAAATTTTATAATATTACAATTACAATTTTTACAAATTGTTATAGTTTTACAATTTAGTAATTTTCTACAATTTTTACAATTTTGTGCAATTTTTTACAATATTTTGGCGAGATGTAGTGAGATGAGGTGAGGTCCGAGGATTCGCCAAAATATTACCCGGCATTTGCCTTTTGGTTGGGGAAAACCTCGGAAAACCCCAACCAGGTAATAAAATCAAAGGGGGGTAATCAAATCAAAGGGGTTGATGCCAAGGACTCGCCATAGACCATCCGGCTTCAGTCCCACGGCATATGCAGCTAACTGTAAAATGATTATTATTGTTTTCATAATTATTTTGTAATAAAATAGATATGAAGATACTTTTAAATATGATATAAGCCTAAATCTGTACTGTAAATATTTTGTAATAAAATAGATATTGACGTAGTTTGAAGTATAATAATAGGTCTAAGCCTAAATCTAAATATATATTTTCTGTCATCTTTTTTCGAACGATGTCCTTTTTGAAGCTTTGTGTCTCCTCTTTTTTATAGATGTCAATCTGGTCACCCTATCCTTTCAGCCTCAATTTCCTTTGCAAGGATGCATTTTTGCATACATTTTACAAATGTATTCCTCCCATTTCGCTGTTCTTGTGTTCGTTTTTCTTTCTCTTATCTTTATTTTTCTTCTTTTCTTTATTTCTTCTTAAGTTCTTTCTTTATTATTTAAATCAATTAATCAACCACTCATCAATCAACCAATCAATCAATCAATCAGTCAGTCAGTCACACTTCCTTTCTTTCAATCACTCTTTCACTCTCTCACTTTCTTTCACACACTCAGTCACTTTCTTTTATTCCTTTAATTCTTTCGCTTACTCTTCCTTTCACTCACTCACTCACTCACTCACTTTTTCTTTAACTTAAACATTCACTCACTCGGTCCTCACTCATTCTTTTTTTCGCTGACTACAAACTTTCATTCACTATTTCTTTCACTGATTCTCTACCGTAACTTATTTACGCTCTTTCAGTCGCTCACTCACTCCTCTTTCACTCACTCGCTCTTTCTTTCAGTTCCTCTCTTTCACTTATTTAAGCCACCGGCGTTGCTCAATCGGTTAAGGCACTTGCCTGTCGATCTGAAGTTGCGCTCGGGCGCGAGTTCGATCCCCGCTTAGGCTGATTACCTAGTTGAGTTCCTTGCGAAGTTTTCCCCAACTGTAAGGTGAATACCAGGTAATCTATGGCGAATCCTCGGCCTCCTCTCGCCAAATATCATCTCACTATCACCAATCTCATCGACGCTAAATAACCTAGTAGTTGATACAGCGTCGTTAAATAACCAACTAAAAAAACTTTCACTTATATACTCACTCTTTCTTTCACTCACATTTTCACTTATTCACTCACCCATTTTTTCTTTCACTCATTCACTCATTCACTCATCCACTCTTTCTTTGACTTACTCACTCTTTCACTCATTATTGCAGTTGAAATTCTGATAGTGAAGAATCAGAAACCATAGGTGGGAATTTTTGACATAATTTAGAGTCTACGTCTGTATCGAAGAGTCACTATGCGTAAAACGTTATTTTATTAGGAGACGTATTTATATCAAATCTTCGGAACCAAGGTTTCGTTGCCAATTTTTGCCAGGTTTCATATTAGAAGAGTGCATTTTTGGACTTTGAGATTACAAACCAATTAGGGTGTGTTTTGAACTTTGATTACCGGTAAGTTGTAATATCAAACTAGTGATTCATTTATATTTTGCGTAACTGTACAACAGTTTAAGTTTACTGTTTAAAATGTGTAACAGCGAAATATATGTGGTTTGTATGGCGCAGTTTATTTCATCTAGTACGTATCTTCTTTTGTTTTTATTTAATTTATCTTCATACACGACTCCGTATCTTTAGAACTTGCTGTATTTTTATGCCCCATTTTATGCTTTGTTTATGTTATTTAATCTTCAACGTCTCTCCATTTTATTCCCTCTTCCATAGAGTTACTCATCAAATTTACTACGCACTTTTTTGCTCTCATCTATACAGCCGTTCCTTTGTTTTCTGTTTCACCATAACTATAAGATCATATCCCTCTCAATATGGCATCCTGCACTTTTCAGCTGACTCGCCACACCTGTCTTCCTCTAATTTTATTTGTCGCCTCGGATTTTACAGTCCTGTTTTCGATACAGACACGTCTCTGCCTGCAAGCTTTGTAGCGCTACTAAAAGAAACAATCTCCATCCTCCGAAAAAGGGATGACGCTGCCTCCGCCCGCCGCCCTAGTTATATACGACCTGCCACCCCCTCCCTCTACATTTTGCTCAGATTTACGACTCCACCGACGGACAGACCGTCGTAAAAGAATCCTGAAACCTGGTACAGCGATTTATAAAAATCTATACGAAGAAATGTAGTGTCAGTAATTTTCTGAAGAAATGAATATCTGTCTCTTCTGTTTTAGACGTAATTCTGCAACTGTGCCTGACCAATAGGGACAGATCCTCGAATCTTTGGCAAACTTTCTGTGAAAACCTCGCCTGCTGAGTAGATTTCTTCAGAGAACCTTGGCGTTTAATATCTCTCAAGTCCAAATCACAGTTTAAGATAAAACGTTTTAATGTCATCAGTAGAGAGAGCATTTGGTGTAAGTAAACCGTTGAGTTAACTGCTACATGCATTATATCGTAATGTATTAGGGAGCAAGGAAGGGAGGGGGTGAATGTCATCGTGTCGCTACAATAACAACGACTAGAGTACAGGTCCTGCAGAAAATTATCTTTACTATGCAGTAATTTCACTTTATAATATTAAATAACCTATTGTTCATATTGTACATTTAATTACAACATACATAGTTCTGTGTTACATGATATTAATGTAACTACATAAGAAAAATATATTGTATATAAATACAACATACAAAACATAGTATTTTACTTTGTACTACTTTGCTCTTCTTCATGACTGCATTTGTTATAGTGCACGACGATATACTTCATTAAGCTTTTCTGCTTTCAAGTCGTCAGACCACAATAATCGCATTGATTTTTCAAACAGAGCTCTTCTGCTTTCATTTCGTCAGACCACAATAATCGCATCGATTTATTTTATTGGGTTATTTTAGGACACTGTATCAACATCTAGGTTATTTAGCGTCTGAATGAAATGAAGGTGATAATGCCGGTGAAATGAGTCCGGGGTCCAGCACCGAAAGTTATCCAGCATTTGCTCGTATTGGGTTGAGGGAAAACCCCGGAAAAAATCTCAACCAGGTAACTTGCCCCGACCGGGATTCGAACCCGGGCCACCTGGTTTCGCGGCCAGACGAGCTGACCGTTACTGCACAGGTGTGGACAAAATCGCTTCGATTTTTCAAACAGAGCTTTTCTGCTTTCATTTCGTCAGACCACAATAATCGCATTGATTTTTCAAAGAGAGCTTCAATGGTAACATGATTTATTTTCTCTAGCTCTTCGGATGTCAATAGACACATTTTGCCCACACCTTCAGTTTGAAGTGCCCCAACAATAACATTAGCAACGGATCTGTTTGCAATATTTGTCGTTTCTTCTATACATACTAACTATTTTTCGTCTTTTAAGGTTTCTCTAATTTCACGTAAGACATCTTCATAGCATTTTGCTAAATAACTCGTACGCAGAGTAGATTGTCGGGATAGTGTTCTACCTGTATATTTTTGCAAAAATGATCTGACACATGGGTGTTTCAGTTTTTTAAATGGAATATTTGCCCTAACGAACATGTGGCCCAAGTCTTGGTAAAAATCACATTCCATATTTCAACTAGTGGGAATAGCTTCGACTTTCTTAAAATTCAACAACTTAAAACATTTCTTGTGTCTTTTAGAGTTGTAGTGTTTTTGTACATGGTGTCTCTTGTTCCCCAGTAGATCGACTTTACATCCATGCATGTAAATGTTTCACCATCCATGGAAAACTGCTGCGATCCGAACTCCTCAACAAATCGCTGCAATTGTACATGCCGAGGCTTCTTTTTTTCCGCATATCGTAAACTATGTTGTAATGTAAAGGCAAATAAATGCTTTGCGCTTACGGTAAAAACAAGTAGAACTAATTAGAAGGACTGCGATAGGAAAAAAGGAAATACAGGAAATAGTGTAGAAGGACCAATAAAGAAGAATATGAAGAAGACAGGAAATTCAAATACGCCAGGAAATGCACAGCTATTGAAAACTATCTAAGACAGCACATATAACATCAGAGAGCTCTGTGCGTACAATGACTGTACCTTGTAGGTAAGATCCCTTCCCTCACCTCGTGACGTACTGAAAGCTCTCGGTACAGTAAATTTGTGTCCTCTGATAACGTACCCCATCTGCTCTCTTTGGTCAGCAGGTGGGGATCGAGTTTTCAGACTTCCGGGAAATCCCGGACATGCCCTACATTATACCTTCTCTCCGTCGCAGCTGTGGTGAAATGTATCTGTACCATATGTAAACGCAAGATAACTGCATAAGAACATATTTGTAAAGTCTAACCATGTCAATTGATGTAGTGTGCTATTTAGTATAATGTATCATGTAAAATTAGGAAGTGAGATGGACTCTTCTTGCACGCAGCTAAAGCGACCCTTAGAATACAGTTCCTTGCAGGAAATATCTGGGATCTACTCAGCTATCTTTTTGACTTTACCCCTTTTTTAAGTTTTAAATAAACCTCAATTTTGTCTTATTTAAGACTGATTTCGTACTAAGGGTTTTTTGTTTAACCGTGGATGGCTCCCGCCCATTCCACGAATAATCGAGAGTTTTCTGTGATTCGAAAATTTAGCATCGTAACTCCTATGCTAATCCACGTTCTCTCCCAATTTATACTGACAAGCAAACGTTCTGATGGGGGGAGATAAAAAAGTTAAATTTTTTTCTTCCACCAAATTAATACTGTCAAAAGAAGTGCTTATACAAATTTTGGCCACTCGGCCGCAATTACGAGACCGTCCAGAAAGTGATTTTCCCTGGGGCCGTTTATAGAAAAAAGCACAATTGCATGGAAATATTTATTGAAACAGATACAGTAATTTTTGTGCTATTTGTCAACATATCCCCCACTGGAATTGAGACATTTATCATACCATGGGATCAATTTTTGTGTCGTAGAAGTCAGCCGCCTCAGATCGGAACCAGCGTTTGACTGCGTCTTCCTCTCTCTCTGTCGATCCCATGATATAAGAAAGGTCTCAATTCCGATGGAAAATATGTTGAAAAATAGCTCAACAATTGCTGTGTCCGTTCCAATAAATTTGTTCAATGAAATTGTGTGTTTTTTTTATTAAAGGCTCCGGGTGAACTTATTTTTTTTACGGCCCTCGTGATTGCGGTCGAGTGGCCAAAATTTGTATAAGCACTTCTTTTGACATTATTAACATGGTAAAAGGAAAAAAAAAACTTTTTTATCTACCCCCATCAGAACGTTTGCTTGTCAGATATGAAAAATAAAAGGAAAGGGGCAATCTTAACATCTAGAGATATAGTTCTTTGATGTGAACTACAATGGACCTAGAAGGGAAAATTGTAGAACAATTGAGCCGTTCAGAGCAGAAGTGGTGTAAGTCAAAAATGGGTAATGAGGGTTAAAATAAAGATTCTGTAAAATACAGCGCAAAGTAGCAATTAATATTAAATTTATTTAAACTATTAGTAGTCAGTGAATAGCAGGAAGGACATATTAATTGCTACTTTTCGCTGTATTTTACAGAATTTTTACTTTAAACCTCATTGCCCAATTTTGACTTACATCACTTTTGCTCTGAACGCTCAGTTGTTGAATTTCAATTATATAGGAATGCAAATGAGTAGCGACGGCATATTTTTTCAATATGAAGTGAAATATGTGGCACGCTATAGACTACAGAAGAATTTCAGGCTGCCTTAATGATAGAATATGGCACATTAAATATTTGAGAGAAGAAACAAAAGTTAGAATTTATAATTCCGTTATAACACTAGTCCTCACATAATTATTAAGTAGCTAAAATTAATAAGAAACAAATTTTGGAAGCGATCGAAATGAATACAGTAAAAAAAAACCAGTCAAGAGAACCAATCTCGGTCATATTAAAGGGGGTATTAGAGAGATATTAAAGAGTAGTGTGGAATTCCAATCAGTAAGAGCAGGGATCACTAGAAAAAGATTAAATCAGAACGATTCAGAATGCCAGAAAATAGGATGGCCTGAACTCCTTAGGTAACGTAATTAGAGGACGATGGAGGGTGGGAAGGTCTTGCAAGAGACAGCTAGATTCTTACCATTATGAAGAGACTAATAACCTAAGTGAGTGGAAAGACAGAAGAATGCAATTATCTCAATTCTCAAAGTGTTCTAGTTTTAAAGCGATATTGATTACATAATTAAAGACGAGTATCATCTCATCGTCATTGTATAACTAGAACCTAATGTTACCGCTCCACATAGCAACAGGAGTTAAAGACCACTACTGAATCTAAATCTAAACACTTAACTAATATAATCAGAAGAAAATCACACAATCTAACGTCAACAGAATCACTCCTACAGAGAGACTGAACGGGACTGCCGAGCGTGCGTGAAACGGTTTGCCGCGTGATGCATTGCCTTCGTGCCGGTCGCAAGCAGCCCAATCGACCTACAGCATGTAAGCGAAAGCTTTGTAGTAGATATAAAGAAAACGACTAATTCATTCACTAGTGATAAAGTAAGTTGTAGGTACTGTATACTGTACATTTTGAGTCTCTAAATACTGTAGCATTAAATTGATCCAGTTTCAGTTCAAGTGGGCCCTGCTCTTTTTCCTCCTGCTTTTCCCTCCCTCCCTCCCCCTCCCCCTCTCTCTCCTTTGACATTTTCGGATTATTCCTAATTTCGGGTTACCGAGGTTCGGACTAGCGAGATTCTACTACAATTTTAGTCTTAGAGCAAACTATTCAGGTTGTATCTACGAGTACCAAAGCCTGTGCTAGTCACAGAAAGATGTAAGTCGCTCTAGCGCAATGATATTCAACTTTTTTGCTCGCCGTACCCCTAGAGACACTTTTCCACTGAAACTTGTAGGCCTACCCCCAAAGTTGTCATGCTTATTGTACATAACTATATCTAAAGTAAATGAAATCCAACAATTTATTAATTATTAAATCGCCCGGTTTTAACTATAGAAAGGAATATTATATTGCATTATATTATTATTATTATTATTATTATTATTATTATTAGTCTATCATTATATAATATTGTATTATATTATTATATTGTATTTATTATTATTATTATTATTATTATTATTATTATTATTATCATTATTATTATTATTGTGATGTACCAAAGTACATATGATATTTCCGTGCAGGAATTCTGCGTTATCTTATGATGAAGGATCGGTGGAGCGGTTGGCGGTTGGCCACTAAAGGAAAACTAAAGGGTAGAGCTTAAACCGAGAGGATTCAATCCGGCATTGGAATTGGAATCGGGTGTGGCTTAGTGGATAGAGCGTCAGCACATAGAGCTGAAAACCCGGGTTCGAATCCCGGTGCCGGAGAGAATTTTTCTCCGCTCCACCGATCCTTCATCATATAAAAGGAGAATAATGATATTAAATAAATACTTAAAGGAACAACGTTACAGATATCATAGAAAAGAAAAATTATCTTATTATATTATTAACTCTGACTCTGATTGAGGTTCTAGCTGATATGTACAGTAGTGGCAAAAGAAAAAAACGGACCGACCCTTGTAGCTGAAAGAAAAGAATGCTGTGCTGTGTATTGTGTCAAACTGTGGTAATTTCAATTTGGATAGTGAAGCCAGAGATACGTAGGCCTACTGCTATTTAATGTAAAATACGGAGTTATCTTTGCCGAATGGACGTAGAAATGTAATTTTGATGTCAGATGAAAATAAAACTCTCAAAGTTTTTTCGTCTGTAAGTTTGAGGCACTGAAGGAAACAAAAGACTTTAAGAATCGAACAAATGCAATAAATTTCATTGTTACAATTAATTATACAAGATGGATGTGTTTTGTGACTAGCAAAATTTGAATCTCTGACTCTGAAATCAGCTACAAGTGTCGGTCCGGTTTTTTTTGCTACTACTGTACATCTATTATCAGGCAATACATCTTATTTGGCGATGTGTGTCAGAGGAAGAACAATTTTTTGTATATATCTGAAATCTGATTAGTGTAATATGTAGCTAATCGGCGATGTATGCAGTGGAGGAAGAAAGGAACTGGCCACCCTACCCCATTATCTCCTGGCCTACTTGCGTCATAAGTGATGCTTCGTTAGTATCACTCGTGAAGTTCAGACCTGTCTTGGGATTGTTGAATAAACTACAACATTATTAACTTAAATTTTTCCGGGCTGTTAATGAGGTGCCTGAGGTGGTTTTCTGCACGCCATCTCCTGGATTCTTGGCAGAATCTTCGTATCAAAGGTCATTCTGGATTTAAGGAATTTCTGTGTTTCGTTTTGACTAATATCAATGCAAAAAATCCCTGTTCACACAAATAACAAAAGGAGATTGGAAGAAGGTTTGAAAATGCAGTACCACTAAGTGTCTTTGCGAGAATAAAACCAAAAGTTACAAATTTACATGTTCTGGAGTTTTATTTTCAGTGGACCATCAACTGACATTACTAGCAGACATTTTTTCAGTTTAAATGGAAGTTCGGAGAATTTGATGGCTGCTGTGGAAAACGGATTTGTAATCCAATCTTGTGTGTTATCTTCTTTCTCAATTTCTGGAAAGTATTAAAAAATTGTATCTTGAGATTTTCTAGGTGATATTTGGTTATTTCCAAGACTCCCTCAGCAATACTAATTTGATTTTGTCCACTGTGTTCCAACAGAGTTCGTAAAACTGCAATACTCTCTTTTTTATCGCAGTCAATCCAAAATAAAGCTTTCGAATAAAACCCTTTCAGTTTTTCATGGGTTTTTAAATTTTTTTGTCGAAATCTTCAAGTTGAGGATTGAGATAATTAAATTTGTTGAAAGTATCCGTGAAATAAACTACTTGACAAATTCACAAATCTTCGAAATACGTCACCAGATCGGTTTTGAATTTTGTAAGGAAACACTTTATCTCGTTTTTCAATTCAAAAAGGAGAGTCGATACGCGTCCTCGTGATAACCACCTCGCTTCGGTGTGCAACAACAGTTGAGTGTGTGTGGATCCCCATCTCCTCTCACTTTTTTTTAAGATGGGAGTTCAGTGTATGCGACGTGATTAAATTTAACACTTTTTACAGCAATGTTTAGCATTTCGTGTGAATCAGAATTTATTTTTTTTTCGCGACGAAGTTTTCTCGTGTATAATGAAATTATTTTGGGGTTAATTTCGCGAATACGAACAAGACTACTTTTCTGGCTTGTCAATGTAAGAGCCCCACCTATGGAGGCATACACCGATCAGTCTCACTGCAATTTTAATTCTAGTCTTTTGAAATTACCAATAATTTTAAAAACATCGTTTCGGGTACATGCGCGAATATACTTGAACATTTAATAATATTAAAGATTGACCTACAAAAATATATTGCACAACGTTATTCAACGTCAACTTGTTACCCCTGTCAATTGTGTAATAGTTGAATACAGTCCCAGGAACAATAAATCAGGGTGCAAATTAACAGGAAGGATTCCCTCCCCCGTTGGAAAATTATCCTCCTCTCATAAATTTCATATTAATATCCCTGCGAGGGATAACTTCTATCCCCCCTCACAAAATATAATTGATTTAATATTAGTATATGTACTTTATAAAGTATAAAGTAAGCGAAGAAAACAAGCTGACAACAATCAATAACTTAGGAATTACATAGCTTATCTTAATGTATGTAATTATGGGTGCAATTATTATTATAATCAAGATCCAAGACAAGCAACTTAGTGCGATCAAGCGTTGAGCCGTATCGAATGAGGATAATAATTATTTTGGGAAACATATTATATATCTTTCACGTGTTAAATTTTATGTTAACTTGTTAACATGTTTCGGCCTGCTATTGGCCATCATCAGAACTGGTTGTTGCTGGTCTTGGCGCCTTTTGTTTTGTTTCCTGTGGGGGTGCGTTTGTGTAGTGTAATGTGGAGTCAAATATTGTGTGTGTTCTGAAATTGAGTTGTATGTTGAGAATTTCATTTGGATGTGTTTTTGTGTGTTTGTGTAGCCTAGCCTATTTCGTATTATTTATAATTATAAATATAAAATAGGATACTGTAATTATTTTATGTGTGGTATTCTCTGTCTAGGATTCTATCCCCCCCTCATAAGAAATTTTAATTCGCACCCTGCAAAAAATAGCCGACTCTTGAAACACAGAGCACGATTCATACCACAACGATTTAACAACGGTTTTACTATTTGAATAGTATTACAGGAAGGTATTTCACATCTAATGAAAATAAGACCAAATTAATACTTAACAGTCATTATTAAACAATCACGATACAGTACGACAATCCTGATTATAACAATTCATCGCAAGCATTCCTATACCTCTGTGCTATCGTGCTTGCTCGCAGACTACAAAGGTCAGAGTTCGACTACTGTTGAGGAAAGAGTTGAATGAATCTTATGTTTTATTTAACGACGCTCGCAACTGCCGAGGTTATATCAGCGTCGCCGGTGTGCCGGAATTTTGTCCCGCAGGAGTTCTTTTACATGCCAGTAAATTTACTGATATGAGCCTGTCGCAATTAAGCACACTTAAATGTCATCGACCTGACCTAAGATCGAATTCGCAATCTCGAGCATAGAAGGCCAGCGCTATATCAACTGAGCCAACCAGGCCGATAGGGAAAGAGTTTCTTAAAGTTAATTATGCAGGTTAATTTCGTTTACCATTATTCTATTTTACTGCAAGATTTATAAATATTACTAGAATAGATATATTTTCATTTGTGTTTTCAAATGCATTTCGGGTTAGGACAACATCGACGTAAAATGAATTTCAATGACTGCTAAAGCATTTTCATGTGTATCACTGTTTTGGAGCACTTAGCATAAATACCTTACTATAATAATACCGGACAGCTAGCAGTTCTGCGCGCGAACGACGCTGCTGCTGCTACCTAGACGGCCGGTGTGGAGATACTCGCGAAACAAGCTGTAATCAACTGCAATGTATATTGTTGCTGGGCTAGTTAATAGTTTTATTAATTAGTGCTGTGTTAAAATGTCAGGGTGTATATGTGCTGTTTATAATTGCTACTATTCCAGCATTACAAATTGCTGCAAATCATACCTTCGATTTACGAGAGTTCATAAGACGTGAGTCAACAAAATTCTTTATTAGGCCTAATGCCTTTGTCTCTGTGTTGATAGAACAAAAATTTGCTTTTTTATTTAGGACTAATAAATGAATAGAAGTTAAAATATATTGGAAATATTAAGGCTTTAGCAAATTAAGTTTTATTGTTGTCCACATGCCTTTACTAATTATTACAAGCATCAGATTACTACCATTTTTAGCTTTGCAGTTGTCAGCAATGGGTATATAAAGCTTTAATATAAATTCATTCTTAATGTCAGAATTAATTTTGTCTCACTAAAGCAAAGAAAAATACGCAACAATTAATTACGGAAAATAATATGAAGCATGCAATATTTCTCATAATATGCAGCTTTGAGATAAAATAATGTCGCATTAAATAAGGTACTATTCAACATTCCTTAAGTGTCTCGTATATTATTCCAAATTAGTACCTCACGTTTTAAACAATAGTCCGATTTCCGCTATGTTAATATTTGTATTTGTGGACGTAATTTCATACCGCTCCGCTAGATGTCAATTCAGCGAATTTCGCACTCACGTCAATGCTGCTAGTATACAGCTGTCCGGTATTATTATAGTAAAGTATTTGCCTAGCATACGCAATGCTCAGGAACTAAAGGAAATTCAGGCGGTTCATTGTTTTTGTACTGTACTTTGAAGTCATCTTATTGCATTAGGATTTCCTGAAACATAAACTTTTGTTTGTGTGGCAAATCTCTTTAAAATGGATTTGATTTAAAACTGAGGTTGTATTTTGGTGTTAAATGAATGCTAGAATGCCACATTTATTTGAAATTATTTCGTACGGTAATTAAATAATAACAAATACAGAATATACATTTTGACCATGTTTTAAATGTAAACAAACAGAATTAGAGGAAAAACACAACCGCAGACATTGCACACGAATGTGTTATATCAGGACGCGTCGAGGCAGTGTGGGATGGGTGGGTGAAAATACTATTTCTATAACGGCATGTTTATTCTGCCATTATCCTTTCGGATACTTCCTCTGTGTGTATGAAAAAGTAATCACATTTTTCAATATTAATGATTTATATCTGGTGTGGGACATTTGTATAGCAGGCATATGGGGACAAGAATTTAATTTCCTCACAAAAATATACGAGTTTTAATAAAATATACTGTATGTTATATATTACATATGGCAATAAATCAGTTACAGTATTATATATGGAAATAAATCGAAAGTGTAGCCATCTGCAGAATGTATATCCCACGAAATGTATGACTTTTTCCCCCGTAAAATGAACGCGAAATGTAAGAACACAAGGATCAGCCTGGGCTTGGTTTCTTTCATGTTCCTCCTAGCTCTTACTCATTTCTAGCAGTACCGAAGTCGACTAGAAGCTTCCAGTAAAGGGGTTTGGGTTCGATTGGAAGAAATTTCTGTGACCGTCGTGTTTGATGAATCAAGAATTTGTGTGTGGTGTACATTGTCATTTCAATCTAATTTGATTTAAAAGTAATTATTGTTGGTATTTGTTGTGATATCAAGTGTGTACAGCGTGATTCAAAAAGTTGCGCACAAACTTAAGGAGCTTATAGTAGGATCAAAAGACAACAACTTTTGAATAGGAACTTATGGTATAGAAAGTAATCCAGAGTTAGTGTACGTTTGAGAATAGAATGCAAGGAACTACATTGCAGATGTAAGCTTACTTTATAATGAGGCACTTGGTTCGGTACACTATGAAATGAAGACGTCCATATGCCACCACGTTTGAATGGGGTGGGGTACAAGTTCTTCATACGAGACGTTCTTCCAGAACTATTAGACAATGTACCAGCTATCATGCATCGTTAGATGTGGATGCAACTAGACGGAGTACCTGCACACTATTCTCTTCAAGTACGTGACATACTAAATTACACATATCCCGGGCTTTGGATCGGAAGGGTAGGTGCAATTGATTGGCCACCCTGCTCCCCTGATCTGACGCCTCTTGATTTCTTCTTCTGGAGTTATATAAAAAACTTCGTGTACGAAACACCATCTCCCGACTAAGAAACACTTCTCACCAAGATACTTGCAGCATTTGATGAGGTTCGTGATATGCGTGATGTACTTGGTAGAGTGCGCCAGAATTCCTACGACGATGTTATGTCTGTATTGAATTTGGTTGTCGCCAATATGAATAACGTTTGTAAAAAAGAGTAAACATTATCTTTGCTTAACTTAAATGTGTGATTGTCTGTTATGTAGTTACTGACATTCCCAGGCTTGCACCGACCTAAGATTACTTCCTAGACCATAAGTTCCTATTCTAAAAATTGTATTTCGAGACCCTCTAACATCACTCTGTATAATGCTACTGGAGAGAGATTTAGATGTGACTTACGCTACAGAAACTGCAACCGGATCCAGGTGTGGCGGCTCTGTCAGCCATATTGCTAGGCATGTACGCCTAGTCTTTATTTGTACATGTGAAAGAGTTCATATTATGTTTTCCAGTGTACTTTTCGGAGCCCGAAATACTCTTGACATTGGTAAAGTATGTAAAAATGAATTGTCCCTCACCTAACGACACAGAGTTTCAATTGATGAAGAATATGAAAATGAAGATAGCGATAATTCGTAACTAGGCTTGCCAACTTTCGCAAGTAAATATTAGGGACACAAACATTAGTGTCAATTTTATTGAACTAATTATTTCCACCTGTCAATCTACATATATTATTCAACAGTAGTACTTTTTATAAGTATATTCATTTTATATGTAAAAAAATTACAGAATGTTACCAAAATGACTACAAAACAAGTTGAAAAATAGGTAGTATAAATTTGCGATAAAAGAAATGTTAACTCGTTGGAAACTAGGAACCCATCATTTTGATGTAATTACTAACCTAATGTAAACTGACCTAACTTAACCCATTAGCGCCCAGAAAAAAAGTTATTAAAATTTTTTATTATTTTTATTAAATTATTGTATTAAGGGTGTAAGAATTAAGGAATTGCCACATTTCTGAAAAATAATAATATAATCTATTAGATATTAGCTGATACCATATGGTATCACTGGGCGCTTACAGTACTGTCATTACACAAAAATACAAAGTTAGCCTATGCTACAATAATGAGGCCTGAAGCTCTTCATTCAGTTCATGGTGTATGGTATTTAGCGAAACATGTCACACACAAGCCTACATTACATTTCTGACACATTGTCCGGCCAAAGGACTTGCATCCTTCACCAGCCCATCTTCTTCTATTGCAGTGAGCAACAAAATGATGGAGTCCATAAAATCTCAAATCTGATAAATTTTATCGGGAAGGATTTGCTCTTCCAGGGGATTTCTGTGGAACACCATAGCGCGTTAGGTACACTTGGACAATTTCTCTTCGGAAGTCAAGCTGCGATGTTCCCTTGTGGATTTTCTTCTAGAGAAACCATGAGTTCATTACGGCCATATCTAACAGCCAAGTGACAATGAGCAAATACCACTTTTTGGATCGAATACCGATACAGTATTGCGCAATCCCTTGGTCCATGATATCTGTTCGTCCCATGTTGGAATTATATTTCGCAATACAGTCTGGACGAGGTACCATAATATTCTTCTTGTCTTTCAGTGAGTACCTCTTCACATTTCCAATTGGGGCAAGTCCAGTGCTGTTTGATGCAATTGTAACAATAGAATTATCCATCCATCTCACAACAATAATACCATTGTTGTGTTCAATAATATGCTGAAACATGCCCCTGATTTCCTTGGAGAAAGCTTTCTTATCAGGTAATGGACATGACTTTGATACTCTGTTCTCTCTTACGGTACCAACTCCACCATATCCTAAATGTTTCAGATAAGTGAATAAATCCACTCCTGTAAACAAGTTGCCCATGTAAATGGTGAAGGGTACACGTTTGGTTGGTAGTTCATCCAGCACGAGCACTAATGGAGACGCAGCTTTGCCAAATAAACTGTCATAATCACTGTCACCACGCTCGCTCATGCCCTGATACAAGTCAAAATCAACCAAATATCCATCACTAGTATTTAGACACCACACTTTATATCCAAACCTTATGGGTATGTATAAATTGTTTGCAACCGTGGCATCCACAGTACCTAACCATTGATTCATCGTAAGACAATGATTCAGTAGGTACAAAATTAGCCAGGAATTTTTTCTTTAATCTGTCCATAAGTGGGCGAATTTTCCACACATTATCTTCACTATTCGGTTCTGTGTTATCAGCAAAGTGTAAAAATCTCTGTATCTGGAGAAACCGATTTCTTCTCATTGAATTGCTGACCATAGTATTTTTTACATCTTCATGAGTTTCCCAATACATCCTTTTAGAAGGCAAAGTATTATACCCACTTAGAATCAAAATACCGAAGAAACACCGCAATTCTGACACGGTAATTTGAGGATCCGCTTCAGTTAGAAAATGTGCATAGTGCTGAGTCTCTTTGACAAGTTATTCTAGTGTCTTATTATCAAAGAACTCTTCAAATAAGTCAACACATGACATATTTGAAAAGCGTGTATAGTCAGCAGCAGGAAATGAAAAATTACTACGTTCCATATCACTTTCGATCCAGTCATATGTAGTTGGGTTAGTTTTTCTTTGTTGAATCCAATCAGGTGCTTGTTGCTTACGTTGTTGTTGTTTTTGTTGTTGTTGTTGCTGCTGTTGTTGCTGTGTAGGCTGTATGGATGGTGGGAAGACACTAGAAGCAGTCACATTTGGTGAATCAAATCAGACGCTTGTTGTTCAGGTCGTTGTTGTTTTTGTTGTTGTTGCTGCTGCTGTTGTTCTGTATACTGCAAAGATGATAAGAAGACACTAGAAGCGGCTAAACTTTGTTGAATCAAATTACATGTATGTTGTTGAGGTCGTCGTCGTCGTTGTTGTTGTTGTTGTTGTTGTTGTTGTTGTTGAAGCTGCTGCTGTGTAGGTTGTACAGATAGTGAGGCGACACAAGACATTTCAGATGGTTCATAATCTCCTCCAATTCATTCATTGTTTGCTAAGTGAATTTCAGCTGCAGTACGTAACTGACGTCCTATTAGATTATTATATCATTCCTCCCTCATCTTCGTTTCCTGAATCTTCATCAGTGTCAACATGGACGTCTGGTGGCACAATAAATATATCCTCAGTTTTATTTGCTACGTCATCATTTGCTTCTATTATATCTAATAATTCAGATAGTGTCAATCCATCACTGGAATAAATAAATATATATAAATAATTTAATTATATATAAATATACCATATTTTTATGTCTATGATTGTAGATTGTATATAATTTACGGTTATGCTGTCTAATTAGGCACAACATAATATTTAGAAAATGTGATACACGTATACATGTCTCGATGTTATAAACGCCCAGTGATACCATATGGTATCGTGGTCTTTAAGACATTGTTGCATAAACGTTATATATATTATTGACATTTAAAATGTGCATGCCACTTCTTTGACTCATTGTTAATACATATTACATATTCGTTAGAAAGATAATGAAGGTTAAAAGGATGATATTGTACTTACACGTATTGAACGTCCATGATTTTCACTTCTCACAACCACATCCACACTCTTGAGATTGGCCCAGCTCACTAACAACTCACATGTGTGGAATGTCTACTCGAGTGCATCTGTTACTTCAAGCTGAAGAAAATATGACCCTTAGACTCAACCCCTAAAATACCAGGGGCCAGTACTGTCAATGTTACACTTATAGTGCAAGTTGATACCAAATGGTATCTGTGGGCGCTAATGGGTTAATGTATTCAGAACTAACCCGAACTGACCTAACCTACCTGCACAAAAGATTCCAGCCACTCTTCTCGGAAAACACAGAGACGTTTACGTGATTTATCACCAGGGCTATCAGATCTCATCACACTGCGATATTTTACAGATCTTTGTTGTTGTGCTTATTGATATCTATATCTATCTTAGAAGTGGTCGTAATTTTTTTCTTTCATTTTTCCATCGAAACCAATGAATGACTCATCAAGTGGAACAAAGTGGACGTAATACTGAATGGCGCAAACTAAAGTCAAAGTGCATAAAATGAGCCCAGAGGATAGATGATTCAGTAAGTACCTTGTAGGCTATGATCAAACCTGTCCTTAGTTGCGTATTATGATCATTGCACCCGTCACTCTGTTGACACATCAACGAGAATTACATTTCTGTCTTGGGCATTCGTACTAGAATCATTTCTCCATTTCGACACATATTGGAAGCATGCCTATGTGAGACTGTGCGATCCAGACTAAATCCAGCAATATGATAGGAACGAAAATTAACTGTAAATGTCTAATATGCTATGAAATCTGTCTTTGTAAACACAAGTAGGCGGCTTGTCATATTATGTCATGAGCAGACATAGGATTCTAGGGCTAATGCCTATTTTGTTTCTTTAGGAGAAAAGTAAAAATAATTATTAATATTTGTGTTTCATGGAAATTGAAAGGTATTCAAAGAGTTTTATAGTGCCCTAAAACGGTTATTAGAGCCTAATTTGTTAATATTCGCCTAAAAATGCCTAACTCACTGTAAAGTTTCGCATTTTACTCTTACTTTTTATAATTTATACACGCATTCACTGCGAAATTTAAGGCATTTAAAAAGTGGAAAGTTTGCTTCACGCCGGCCATGAAACCATTGATAAAGGAAACAAAATGTTTTGAATCTCACGACACTCGCAATAGAATTCACCGAATTTAACATGTTTGGAGGCATAAATGCCGACAAAGAACCAACCTTAGTTTTGAAGCAGGCAACAATCACAACATGTGCTGCTACCGATTCAGAGATATACTATACTATAAAAATGACTGTTTTCGGTCTGAAACCGATTAGCTGTACTGCCCTTCAGAGTGTCATAAAATCACAAATTTTGGAGAAAGAGTGTTTTTGAAATATTTATGAAAAGTAGTAAAACTGCGAATTAGTAGGGTAAACCGTTACAAAATATTTAAAAGAATGGCCCTCCTAGTGTTAACACTGCCAGGAAATGCAACAATAAGTGGAACTTTGTATTTTTGTCCAATTGAATCTCAATAACAATGGTTCATTTGAATGCTCGTTAACAGTTGCTCTTTCCCTCACCTTATTTGTGTTGAGAAGTTTTGAGCGGTAGGACGTTTTCCTGTGAAGTTTAACGCGATAATGCCGAAAAATATAAGTGCAAAATCTACATTGATCCGGCAATGGCTAACAGAATATTCAGAATTCACTTATGATGGAAAAATAATATTCTGCAAGATTTGTAGCAAACAGGTATGTAACAATAGTTGAAATATATAAATTCTATTAATTTTAATGAGTAGGCCTATAATATTTATACATTGACTGAGCTATCCTGAGGTATAATTCTTTTTAAGACCACTACACTTTAACCTTTTAAATTCCGATAGTTAAAGTATTTGCAGGTCATTAAAATTTTGATTGTTCGAACCCATTAACTTTGTGATAGAAATACGGCAATACAACAATTAGGATTTTATTTTAATTCAGTTTACTTTACATTTTTATATTTCGCAAGAAAAGAAGTGCCACCTAAAGCAGCATGTGCAAGGAGCGGCTCATAAGGCTAAAGCTCAGCAGAAAAATCAACTGCAACAAACTTTACTAACACAGCCTACTTCATCCAATCTCAGCAGCAATTTCTATGCTGATTTAACCAGAGCGTTTGTTGCTGCTAACATTCCCTGGAATGCGATTAAAAATTCGGTTTTAAGACAGTTTTTACAAAAATACTGCAAACAAAATATCCCATCTGAGTCGACCCTAAGAAAAAATTACTTAGACAGAATATACAATGAAACTTTAGCTTCCATTCGGGAGGATATAGGTGATTCTTACATATGGGTCTCTGTGGATGAAACCTCAGATCCTATGAATAGGTATATAGCAAATATGGTAGTAGGAAAACTTAGTCCTGATGGACCTTCGATTCCACACCTCGTATGTGTTAAGGAACTTTCGAAAGTGAATAGCCAAGCCATTGCTTATTTTGTAAATAAAGGCCTACAGTCTTTATACTCAGGTAATATAGACGATTCTAAAGTTCTGTTGTTTAGTACTGATGCTGCCTCATACATGGTTGCTGCAGCTCCACTTCTTAAAACATTTTATCCTAACCTCACGCATGTAACCTGTCTAGCACATGGCCTTCACAGGGTTTCTGAAACAATCCGGAATGAATTTCCTCTTGTCAATTCGTTTATTTCTAACACAAAAAAAAAAAATGTTTTTGTAAAGCCCCATCCAGGATTTCAATATTCAGAGAGAACTTTCCAGATATCCCACTCCCACCTCAGCCGGTTGTTACACGATGGGGAACCTGGATTCAGTCAGTGGTGTATTGTTCTAAGTATTTTAAAGAAGTGGTCACAGTTATTGATAAATTACCTGAAAGTGATAGTGTAGCGTGTGTGGTGTGAAAGCAGTGAAAGATTGTCTGAATGACTCACGAGTGAAAAACGATATTGCCTACATAACATCAAACTTTTCTTTCATACCTGCAAGCATTGAACAATTAGAACGTGAAAAACAATCTCTTTGTAGCCAAATAGCAATAGTAAAGGAAGCTCAAGTGAACATACATTCTGCTTTGGGCGAAACTGGGAAAAAAGTTAAAAATAAGTGGGACAACGTATTAAATAAGAATGTTGAATTTTCATTGTTGGAAAAAGTATCAAGAGTGATATCGGGCGAAAGTGTAAATGTTCCAGTAAGTATTGATGCTTCTATTGTACCTAATTAAAAATTTGCGCCTCTCACATCAGTTTCGGTTGAAAGAAGTTTTTCTGCTTTCAAAATGATTCTCAGTGACAAAAGGCAAAGGTTAACTGTGGAGAATTTCGAAAAAATTCTGGTGGTGTACTGTGCAGATAATTATAATAAAGTCTGAGCATGGAACTGAATTTCAATAACTTAAAATGAGTAATCTTGATATCAATAATCATTATTTCATTAGTTTCAATATATTAAATTTGTGCAGCTCTGTTTATAAATATAATATAGTATTCTTTTTTAATGTTAAAACATACTTTTTTGTGCGTATTTTAGTGTATAACTAAAAATTTCAGTGAAAGAAATAACTATGATACCGTGATGTGCCTAAAATGCCTATTTTCATTAAAATAGAGCCTAATTTTACAAATTTTGAGCTTATTTTAGGCGCCTAAAACTGCAATTTTAGTGCCTAAAAATCCGATGTCTAGTCATGAGAACTTAGAATATTTATCTCAATGATGTTAACGTTAAAATGTTGGATCTGTATCTGAGCAGTAATGTGAAATAATATTATTTATTATTGGTTATTGTTGTTATGAATGACCAGAACTATGGCAGAATGCCTTTTAAATATGTTACATCTATGTTAATTTGAAAGTGAATCTGTATGAATTACATCTTTGGGATTAAACTAATGAACGTTTTAATCAGTGCTGAGAACTCAGAATTCCATTTACCGCTGCACAAGCTTAAAAAACCCCGCTAAACTGTAGTTAAAAAAATTCCAGATTTTTCTTAACACCATCACTTCCAAATTTGAAATACAAACTATACAGTTTTAGGAACTGAAGAATTTGATATAAATATAGAATAAATTATGGAAAGTGTGTATCACTTTGTAGGCTCTATGTTGTATGCAAAATCGTCTTCATATTCGTACAGTTTTACGCGGCATATTTATTCAAAATTGAATTACTGGAACTTCGGAAATAATCACATTCACAATCACACCAGTCGGTTGAAAATCTGATTTCACACAGGACTGGAGACGTGCCTGCAAATAATAAGTCTGGTTTTAAGTTTTAAGTATGTCTGTGTTACATAAACCACAATGCGGAATGATAAAAGAAATAATATACCACATATCATAAATAATAGTAATATACGTTACAAGAGCGGTATGTTGACGTTTTCATGGTCGAGGAAAAGATTGAAAAAGCGAAACGTAGTTGAGCTTTATTAATTTCCGAGAACATGAAAACAAACATACCGCTCGTGTATCGTACATTGTTTTGTGCGAAGATCGTTTATTACAAACCTGAAAGACGAATTTCTAATTAGTTGCAATGAAATCTCCATCTTAGTTTCTGTTTAATGACGGCAACTTCGGAAAACCAAAATATCTTTCTTCAACATTGTTGCTATAAAATGTTTTCTGTGTTTACTATACTCCAGCAGGCCGTGATATACGTCTGTCTTTTTTTTTTCCCCCCAGTCTATAAATGAGAACTTAAAACAAACGGTAAGGTTATGTAATGATTTACTTTTCATTTTAATATTTTAACAATATTATTTATATAACATATTGCAGTAATAACATCGGCATCTGGAATCTTGTTGATTTTTTCACGGCTTCCTTAATGTTACTTGTATCAGGAATGCAATAAGTTTCGTGGAGTAGTAGACTTTACTTAATTTTTTCAAATATTTAAAAGAATAATTAACATTGCAATTTAGGTGAAATTGCAGTGGTAAGTTTCCAATTTATTATTATTACTGTGTTAAACGTCTCTAAAAATAATATGTTAAAAGCCTAAAGCAGTAAAATGAATGTCGCGCTTAAGCGGTAAGAAGAGGGAAATTGTTATGTGTGTTACGTTGGGAATACTGAATGTGGTATTTCACACTTACCGCGTATTGGTTCTGTGCGGAAAACAAGCAAATACGCACGATCTCGCACAAAAATATAATTCAGTTTATTATCTATTCTTTATGATTAAATACATCAATTCATTTACAGAAACAATGCATACATGTCATTAGTTTAGGGCCGTATTCATAGACATTCTTAGCGCGGGCTTCCGGTGGATGATCAACGAACTAACGCTTTTCGTATTCATACACCAATGTTAGCGATATGATATGATATGAATCCTGTACAAGTAATCATTCTATAGCCGGGACTAGTTTAGCACGCTCGTAGCGGCATACGAAAGCGGCATACTTTATTTGTACAACAACAATGGATAAGGCAGGAAATGGACGTGGTTGCACCAAATCGAGTTAACATAAAACGTTGATATTTTATACTCGCACAATCAAAAAGTGTGATAATACCATACTAAACTCTGGTTTATGATTAACTAACATTGTTGTCCACAAGTACATATAAAACAATTATAACATCTGCATAGAAAAAAAACTGAAAAATAACATCTCCCTCTGCCGAAATCATAAAAAATAGTAAAATTGGCCACCGGCGTGGCTCAGTCGGTTAAGGCGCTTGGCTACCGGTCTGAAATTGCGCTCGGGCGCGGGTTCGACCCCCGTTTTGGACTGATTACCTGGTTGGGTTTTTTCCGAGGGTTTCCCCAACCGTAAGGTAAATTCCAGGTAATCTATGGCGAATCTTCGACCTCATCTCGCCAAATACCATCTCGCTATCATCAATCTCATCGACGCGAAATAACCTCGTAGTTGATGCAGAGTCGTTAAATAACCAACTAAAAAAACTGTAAAATTCTGTAGCCGATCATAGTTCTGAAAACACCAGATTTAGCTACAAAACCTTTGACTTGGCAAAATTGGTTTTCATTTGCCTTTTTATGCTCTTTTAAAATGTAAATGCCTTATTTGCAAAATAAATGTCTTTTGTTGCTTTAATTTAATTGTTTAAATTAAAACTGTCTGCCTGTATATTCAATTTATTTCTGTAACTGTAACAATGACAATATCGAAGCTTTCCAGCCAGTTCAAATTACCTCCAAAAGTGACATTGAGTTTCGCATTGTCGAAATATAAAAGTAAAAGTTTAAATTACTACTTGTGTTTGTCTTCAGATAAGATCATACTTTTTTTAAAAGCAACAATGAATGCGGCAGTTAGAAATATAACGGCAAAGGTTGAAATTGATTTCTTGTTTTATACTATCTTTCTTTCAGTTGTAATTCGTCAGTTGTTGCATAAAGTAACTACTATACTTCGTTTCATAATGTCTGACAGGGGCTGTAAACATTGCCGGCAGAGGAGAGACGTATAAGTCAGTGTTACTATATTTAGCGGTAAGTCACTAAATCTAGGGAATTTTGAATCAGTTTCGGCGACAAATTTTGTAAAATACGATTAGCGACTTTCCTGCTGATTTTTATATTCTTCCGCTTTTTTATTTCTTTTAATTTAAAGTATTCTACTGAAGTCATGCACTTCTTAGTTTTAGAAGAGGCGTGGGTGCATGACAGAGTAGTCCAATGATTCGTACGTGAAAGCCCTGATCTCATATATTTGTGATCAGTGATCAGGGGTGAAAGATGCTAGCTGATTAAATGATTCTCACGGGTTAGGTGTTTCTCTCAATACTACTGCTCCAACACCCATAAACGGTGGCAACTTTGATTGACACGTGACGAGTCGTGAGCTGCAGCTAATGTAATCTTGGTTCTTCCCCGCAACGCGGAGGTTTTCCACTCCGAACCGACCCGAGGCTATTGAGTTTTGGAATTTTGTGCCTACAGTTCGTGTGAAGCAAATGAGACTGTAGTTTTTGATGGTTTTAATATGTTTTAATATATACTTAAAAAGTGTTAGATTTCACAAAAAAATTGTGGTCAAACGCTTAGGTGAAAATTTCCACACTTACAATTTGCCAGAAAGTGTAGCGTCAATGACTGGATCTAGTGCAGTGTATTCACAATCAGCTGTTCCCACACCTTCCACTTCAAGATCACAGCAGTCAACAACACAACCAGAATCCGCAGAAGGACGACGAGGAAATGTTAATTTTCTCCACCTATGTATGTTTTTCTTATTTTTATTTAGTGATATTTATTATTAATTTGTAGCGACATTTCTGGGGATTTTTTAACAAACTTAGGAGACATTTAGCTACTTTTTGTTGAAAAATTAGCGAAATTGTAGGGCTATATGTTGGCAACAGTGGTATAAGTTTTATTCAATCAATTCCATGCTTGACTTGAAGTTGGACTGTCTGAAGCGTTCTACCCCCGCCCAATTTCAAGACAAGCGTGGAATGACCTCTGCTATTGGTTGAATAACAATAATACTTTTTTTTTTTTACCTTGGGGATTTAGTGAAGTGAATTTTAATGGCAGGCAAAGTAACTATCTCATGCCCCCATGTTTTGGATTGCTACCAGTTCATTAGAACCAGGTACCCAGCTTCGAAGCCGTTAGCCCTGTGAACTTAAAATATATTTATTTTCCCCTATTATCATAATACAGGGTTGTTATCTAAGAAATTACATACTTTTCTCTTCCTTTGTAAGCTATATATAAATCCCACAAGGGTAGCTGCCCTTCAATAAGGGTTGCCGAAAGACACAGCGTACTAAAATAAAAATAAACATTTGTGTTATCAATATTTATGATTATTATTTTCAAATGGAAGCTACCCTTGGGAAAGTACGTTTATTCAATAATTATTAATAATCAGATACAATATGAAAAGTTAGATGTACAGATGATTACGTAAAATCTAAACAGAATATTTCATTACGTCTATAGCAATAATTTTCAAAATTTTTAAAAGAATTCCAAAAGACTTAAAACATTCAACTGAGAATTTTGGAATTGTTCCCCTTGCTCCGAACAATAGTCCAAATACTTCAATCTGTCCTCGTATATGATAATAATCACTAAAGTATTGAATTGTAGGGTCATAGATGATATTCTTTTCTTCATGTACTGCTACAGGTTGTTCAACTGCAGTTTCAAAGCGCACGGTGGGATCGATGATAACTACTCCTGTCAGACATTATGAAACGAAGTATAGTTGTTGTTTAGTCAACAGGTCTGAACTCACAAGTGATACCAAGAAGGCACCACTTCTGAGGAAAGAAGGTCAGGAGATAATGGGGTAGGGTGGCGAGTTCCTTTCCCCCAAAGTATTGTAACATGTCTAAATTCAATGTGCTTTTACGCAGTAAATTGAAAAATTAGGTTAATACATTTCGACCCGACGTGTTTTCAAATGATAGCCAAATTTTTCTATGAAATTGTGTGAGCAGGCAGTGAACACAGAAAAGAAATAGACTATTTCATATCAATACATTGCAGCAGCCAAACAAAAAAATATGCACTTTCAAAGGATACTAAGGAAAAGAAGATTTCTCTACTAACTATGGTAATTACAACATCAAGTCGACAATGACAATGACAAAATTTGCATTCGACTTACGTAAAGCTTTTGTGGATGCCGTAATTCCTTTACGGAAGCTCGAAAATCCTACATTAATACAGGTTTTGGAGAAATATACCAACGAAATTTTGCGAAAAACTTACTTAAATGAAAGTTATTCAAGAGAAAATGAAAAAGTGTGGAAAGAGTTAACAGTACAAATTTCTCACAGACATTCACCAATTCATTGAAATTAATTAATATGGCCAGAATAAATTGATCTGGACTGTTGATGATAACGTTACGTCTCGCACTACTTTCGAAGATTCTACTTGATTGGAAACGACTGATGTATAACCTGTTCTCATTCCGTTTCTGCGCTTGCGCGGAAGATGACGCAACAATTATATATTTTTAGTTGTATTTTTTTATTTAATTTATTTAATACACTTGAACTACATTAGGCATTGCAGCCCGAAAGAGCAGAAGCTCGTGCTCGGTCGCAGTTCAGATCAGTTATACAAAATATATCACAAAATTAAGAGAGTTCATTGAGCACAATAACATTAATAAGTGGAAAAATACTTACTGCATGTAATAATAGGGTCTATATACAAATAGAAAATACAAAAGTACATGAATATTAGAGTATCAATTTTTAACTCAATTAGCTTAAACAATTAAATAATTAAATCTATGTGTGTTAAGTGTACTTAGCTCAGGGTAAGCTCTGATTAATGTATTATATATTTTGGGTCCAAAATTTCTGCTGTGTTTTAATCCAGCAGTTGTGTGACATTTGGGAGTATTTGGAAAGAAAATGTAGTTTTGCCTCGTATGGTATTCATGAGGATCAAATTTAAATTTATTGTGTTTTTATGGAAGTAAATCAGCAATGTTTGTTTATAAATTTGTTCTAGATTTGATACACCAAATTCCTGAAAAATTAATTTTGTTGGGTAAGCAAAAGGTTTATAAGACAAATTTTGATAATTCTTTTTTGGAGCAAATTTAAAGGATGGAGAGTCGATTTTGCCATTCCTCCCCAACCTAATATACCATACTGAATTATTGATTGAAACAGAGCTACGTACACAGTACGCAGAACATAAACAGGTAAATAAGAGCGTAGAATGGAAAATTTGTGGATTTTTTTACGCAATCTGTTACACAGAAAGGAGATATGCTTGTCCCATTTTAAATGTTGGTCAATAATAATGCCTAAATATTTAACTTATGAGGATATACTCAAAGCGTTACATGAGCAAGTAGGTAGGTTACAATCATGCATTGTTATACTTCTATTATTATTTATTTTTAGTTGCTCAAGGCCATGTGATGTTAATGAAAATGGTATTAATTTTGTTTTAGAAACGTTCAAAGAAAGTAAGTGAGCATCCAGCCATTCTTTAATAATATTAATACCACTGTTAGAATTTTGTTAAGTTTCATTCCAACTCGAACTACTAAATATAACCACAGTATCATCAGCATAAGAATACAGAGTACCAGAATATTTCTCAATATCACTTTTAAGTAAATCGTTGATATATATTAAAAACAAAACAGGACCTAAAATCGTCCCCTGAGGTACACCTATATCAATGTTACGTGATTCACTAAGGTGATAATTTATTTTAGTTGCTTGAGTTCTGTTACTTAAGTAAGATTTAAATAATTTTAAAGCCATTCCATTAATTCCCAATCTATCCATTTTATTCAAAAGTATATTGTGATTGTATCAAAAGCTTTTCGTAAGTCTAGAAAAATTCCTAGACATTTATTTCCTACATCTAATTGTTGAATTATTTTTGAGGTAACTGCCATAAGAGCATCATCAGTGCACAAATGTTTTCTGAAACCAAATTGATTATCATGTAGTAGTTTATTTTTTTTTTCTAAAAATTGTATTAACCGTGTTTTTATACATTTTTCAAACACTTTAGAGAGACTGGGTAATAGTGAGATGGGTTTGTAATTATTAAGATTATTTTTGTCACCAGACTTGTGAATTGGTATCACCACAGCATGTTTTAGGGCTGAGGGAAATACACCTTGAGATATGCACAAATGAAATATAAAGGCAAGTGGTTTAGAAATAGGTTCGATAATAAGTTTCAGGGTATTTGTTGTAATACCATCAATACCAGGAGCCACATTATTTTTTAAACTGTTTACAGTACAGTATTAATGATTTCACTTTCGTTTACAGGAAACATAAACATAGATTATATACTTTTATTATAAGTAAGCTTATAATGATGAGTATTAAATACTTTCTTTTTTATATTAGATACGATGTCATGATTTACATTAGTAAAATGATCATTAAATTCGTTTGCGATAGTTTCTCTATTTTCAATTGTTATTCCAGTTCGACTTATAGTTCTTTAATATACTACTTTTATTACATTGGGTGTCAGTAGCTTCTTTTATGATCTTCCAAAATTGCTTTGGATTATTTTTATTTTCGTTAAATTTTTCAAAATAATATTTGATTATGTGATTTCTTATTACATTAGTGAGGATATTTCTATATTTTCTGTAATCATTTAATAAAACAATGTTTTGTGGGTCACGTTTAACTTGCTTAGCTAACTTATCCCTAGTTCGTATTGATTTAACAATACCTGTGGTAATCCAAGGTTTAATTTTTTTGTACTTGTGAATTTGAGAGGGACACGATTAGAATATTTACAAACGACGCTGTATCAACTATTAGGTTATTTACCTCAATGGGATTGGTGATAGTGAGATGAGGCTGAGGATTCGCCGTAGATTACTTGACATTCGTCTTACTGTTGGAGAAAATCTCGGAAGAAAACAACCAGGTAATCGGCCTAAGTGGGAATCGCCCGAAATCAAAATGGGCTATATTATAGAAAGTAAATTTTAAGAAAAGTGCAAAAATGTTCTATATCTGATCTATGTACTGATATTTTCTATGCATTTTACAGGCCTAAAATTAATCTTTTTGATACTAAAGCTGTAACTGTGTAAAGTTTCAACTCAAACTTGCCATGGTTTTGATGATTACATTTTTTTTTCCTTTATAAATATTACGAGGTCAAAGTTTCTATTGTATTGGGAGAAGGAACGACCACGAATAGGAAATATTTGCATTCCTTCAACTCGATACACTTCAAAAAATCATGTAGCCTACACAATTTCAGAAGTATTGTATTTCTATTTTTTCCTTCTGCTGCATCAGAAAGAAATGTGGATTTTGTTGACTTTATTACATTTGTGGAGGTTTTGCTAAAGGCAGTTATATAACAGTAATGCTACTGAATTTGCACACTCACGAGCGTACGACGAACTGTAAACAGAAAATATATTAGGAACACTCCAACATTACGTTGTTCTGATTTCTAACATCACGATATTGCAATGAAACCTGGAGATTATGTTCTTCCATTATTGTGGTACATTTGAACCGATAATTCGGAAAAAGGGCGCATAGTCTTATGTGCATTTCTTGTTGTCCTGACCTCTAGCGGCATGATCTTGCAATGAAACTTGGAGACTATGTTCTTTGGTTATGGGCGTTATGGCAATACACAAAAATACATTGTTCTGAAAAATAGCATATAGCCTTATGTGTTTTTCTTCCAGGATATGCCTCAATTATTTTGTCATAAATGTGATTGCTATAAAAATCTCCGTACCACTTTCTGTTGGTTGACTGACATACTTGTTCTTGTCTCTTTCAGATGACTTACCTGGTTCCCCCCTCCCCCCCCAGACATTTGTTTATCTCAACGGTTTTTCGGCTTTCCTTCAGTGTTCAAATCAAGCTTTATTTAATTTACTGCATTTGAAACTTCATCTATTCAATGCACTTTTTTTTCATCTTTAATTTACTTGTATAGTAAGGTTTCGAAATCATAATTTCGTTTTTCTCCTCTCTGAAGAAAATTGATTTATATATCTGTTTTTGTCTGCTTATCTTCAATTGCTTTCAAAGTAAACGTCAGTAGTGACAATATCACTATTTTCCAAGATTTTGCTGAAATTCATTCCTTATTCATGCTATGTTATATTTTGTTACATCTACGATAATTTCATGTAGAATATTGAAAAGGATAATTTAATATTAGAAATCTGAAATGATCTTCATAAAACATTTGATTAAGTAATCTTCCTAAACTTTCATATTGTTACCAAGTTGATGATAAACTGGGTTATTAAATTTTATGTTACCGGTAATGTTTCACCGAAGCAAATCAAGTTCCGTTCCTGGAAACGCATTACTTGTGAAGTCAGTACTTCCACAATGTTGTCCAAGCCCTGAGCGGGACCACAAATTGAAGACAGTGCCTGTTAATCTTGAACCCAAGAATCCGACCCCCGCACTTCGCCCCGATTCACTTGTTGTGTATCACAATGTTGGCTGCGTGGTTTTGCGGTGCTGCAAGAATTGCAACAGTCGAAGTAACTATAGCAAACAAGTTGCACAAGTTTCGTCATAAATATTTTAGTATGCACAAGTATTGTTCAGCATAGACGAAGAGTAGGTGCGGTACATTTTGGATGTATTTTCATATTACACTCTGTACCGTAACTTAAACAAATATTTCCTTTCCACATGTTTGTCATAATTTTGATATTGTTTGCTGTATGAATTGACGAGACGAATGCAGTGTACGAGTTTAAAGACAGAAATAAACCGTCGTAGTCTACAGGAATTCGTTTCGTTTTGTTAACTTTATACACTTTTAACATCTGTGGTCATATCGTGTGTTTAGGATCTCTGGTGTATCACTATTGTTGGATTACTGTTTCTATTACCTTGTGTGGCCTGTGTTGATGTAACTGACTTGAGATTTTGATTAATGTCTATGGTATTGGTGATTGAGACGATGATGAATCATGACATGTAAATTTCCAATCCGGCATTTACTTTTGTGACTGAGGGAAACCATAAAAATAACTCCCGTTAGATTAGCCAGCCACGGAATATGAACCCGGGACATCCAGAATCTGAGTCTTAAACGCTACTGTCTAGTCTGCTGTCAAAAAATCTGGAAGTTAGAATTTATAAAACAGTTATATTACCGGTTGTTCTGTATGGTTGTGAAACTTGGACCCTCACTTTGAGAGAAGAACAGAGATTAAGAGTGTTTGAGAATAAAGTTCTTAGGAAAATATTTGGGGCTAAGAGGGATGAAGTTACAGGATAATGGAGAAAGTTACACAACACAACTGCACGCATTGTATTCTTCACCTGACATAATTAGGAACATTAAATCCAGACGTTTGAGTTGGGCAAGGCTTGTAGCACTTATGGGTGAATCCAGAATTGCATATAGAGTGCTAGTTGGGAGGTCGGAGTGAAAAAGACCTTTAGTGAGGCCGAGACATAGATGGGAGGATAATATTAAAATGGATTTGAGGGAAGTTGGATAAGATGATGAGACTGGATGGGGATCGATGGCGGGTTTTTGTGAGGGCGGCAATGAACCTCCGGGTTTCTTAAAAACCATTTGTAAGTTGTAAGTAAGTTATATATTTTATCATGAACTGCCATTGTGGTCTAGTGACTAGAGCGCTGGATTTATAATCCTATGGACGCGGGTTCGATCCCCGGCGTACCCCCCACTTATAACTTGTGTTGGGGAAGCCCGTGGTCCACGTTACACAGGGAATTTCTCCGGGAACTCCGGTTCCTCTGTGGCATCCCAATAAATCTCCATCATAATCTCATCTCCTGCCTCTGATTGAGGTTTTGGCTGATATGTGACGTGCACAAATTATTAGACTAAATTAATTATATGTGCAACAAAACTGTATCTATGAGCAGAAATAATGAACAAAAATGTATTTTGCACAGATATAATAAACAGAAAATTGAGTCTGGAGGTTACCAATATTTTGTGAACATTCCCTTATTCTTTACTAATACGTTGATTTTGTCAGGGATGCTGTAAACCAAAGTTTGACACTTTCTTTGAATATCAGCATCTTTTAGCCAGATATCAGACAGTGCTTAAAGGAGTCCATGTTTTGTTGTAAGCCTCTTTTTGTTCACTTTCTTCTTCAGTATAGATCACAGATTTTCATTTTCGTTCATGTCCGGTCTTCTTGCAGGCCATTGGAGAACAATCATATTTACAACAATAGAGACTCTGTGAATTGTACTATAGTAGTTGATATAATGAATTATATTACGTTTCCAAGAAAAACGTTTTAGTCTACACGTCTGTAAATCTATTATCGGGCAGTACATCTCACTTGACGATTTGTATCAGAGGAAAAACAATTGTTTGTATACATCTGAAGTCTGACTAGTGTAATAGTAGCTAATCGGCGAATTATGCAATGGAGAGGGAAAGGAACTGGTCATCTTACCCCATTATCTCCTGGCCTAGTTGCCTAATAACTGGTGCCTTCTTGGAACCACTTGTAAGGTTCAGATCTGTCTTCGGACAGTTGACTAAACAACAACTCATCTCATCGCCGGTGTAGCGTAGACCAGCCTCCTATGGCGACCTCGGGCAGACTGTCGGTAAATTGTTCTATATAACTGGCTTCATATAGGTGAATGACAGGCAAGGTACCTGTCACTAGCAAAAAAAATTATGATTTTGTTGGTTTCTTTATACCGAATTAATGTATCGATTTATACCCAAGATTGATACTCAACGGGCTAAGTAGCAAAGAGGTAAATGTTTAACTATAGGAAAGTAAATGAAACTATTATGTTGTGTTGTTGCAGACGCGTGAACGTGACGCAGTTCGGGGACAAGGCGCAGTGCTTCTCCCCCGTGGCCCCGCAGAGCTATTACATCGTTTTCTCCGAGTTGCGAGCTGACCAGCTGGTAGCCAAGTACGACGACCTGTTCGGGGCAGCCGCAGACTGGACCCAGGAAAGCGAGGAGCGTGTCTGGAGCGCTGTCGGTGAGTGAACTGCACTACGTTCATGTACACTTAAAGGACTGTCTGATTTGTGGGCTTTATGCCTACGAAGTACAAATAGGTATATACAAGAAACATCCACTACTTGCGAATACAAATGCGATGAAATTAGATATAAGCTAACTCATACCTGCACAAACAGCGCTCAACGAGCGCGCGCGCTCATTCCGAGAGGGAGAGCTGTGTTTACCGCTCCCCGAATCGGAGAGGAAGATACGTCAGAATGATAGACCTGCTATAGATAGAGGAGAGGGAAACGACCACTCAGCTATCTAGTGGAGTGCGTATTCTCAGTAACTGTTGCACGTTGCTTACCTACTGCTACAGTACGGTATGAAGGAACCTAAAAGACGGAAAAGTAATGATCAGGCAATTTCTTTCAATGTTGCATGGGAAAATGCTTATTTTTTCATAGCTGCTGGAGTAAATACTCAGTGCTTTATCTGCCACAACATTTTGAAAGGTAGAAAGAAACATAACATAATGCGTCTTTATGAGTCCAGACATAAATATACTAAAGATATTAATCTTCAACAATTTAAATATCTCTCTTCAGGGAAAAGGCCAGCTCAGTGTTGATATGTTGAATAAATTACGGGATTTCAGTCGTAATCTTACACTTTTCGTAAGTCAGTTTCGGAAAGGTAATATGGCTTACTTTCGAACGATAGAAACTGCTCGTCATGAAGCCATGTTAAACGATTATGTGCAAATATCAATTGAAATTCAAAATGAATTTAATTCTAGGTTCCAAGATTTTGCCTTAAGGTCCACACCTGTGGAGTAACGGTTAGCGCGTCTAGCCACGAAACCAGGTGGCCCGGGTTCGACTCCCGGGTTAAGTTACCTGGTTGAGGTTTTTCTGGGGGTTTCCCTCAACTCAGTACGAGCAAACGCTGAGTAACTTTCGGTGTTGGACCCCGGACTCATTTCACCAGCATTATCACCTTCTCATTCAGACGCTAAATAACATAAGCTGTTGATAAAGCGTCGTAAAATAACCTACTAGAAATCTTGTCTTAATTGGAAATAAGTTTAAAGTTATCATAATAAATTCTTCAACACCAGTTGAAACAATGCCATATAAGTTACAGGTGGGCCTGGTTGGCGCAGTTGGTATAGCGCTGGCCTTCTATGCCCGAGGTTGCGGGTTCGATTCCGAGCCAGGTCGATTGCATTTAAGTGTGCTGATATAACCTCGGCAGTTGCGAGCGTCATTAAATAAAACATAACATTTAACGATTTACAGCTCGAACTTATTGATCTTCAATGTGACCTAAGGGCTAAAGGTCGTTTGAATAACACTACTAGCTTGGTTGAGTTTTACAAGACTAAACATTAGCAATAATATCCACGACTACACAGGCTGGCTGTGAAAATGATTGCTACGTTTGGCTCAACATTTATATTTGTGAGCAACTGTTTTCTATAATCAACATTAAAAAAGGCAGGCATGGAACATCTGTAACTGATGTTTCATTACGATCAGTAGGCTACTGTTCCTTTCAGCTGCCAACAGCATAAAACCTCGTTTTGATGTACTGATAAATAAAAATATAACAAAATGATATTGCACATTTAAGTAGGTATAAAATTTCAATTATATCTGTAAAATAAATATTTCTGTATTAATTAATAAGTTCAAGATAGTTTTGCAAACACTGAACGGGAATTTATTTCATAAACACTCGTACTAGTACTTCCCTTTTGTGTACATTTTGTACGAGATCACCTCTTCTATCAGTCCATCCTATACTGAGCGCAGCTAACATCTGCATTCTGCTCATGAGCTGTGAGCCGGCTTTGAGAACGGAAACCTTGTGCAGGCCTGAGCTAACTGAACGAAAATGAATATACTGGTATAACTTACAGTAAGTTAAATTATTTATTTATTTATTTATTTATTTATTTATTTATTTATTTATTTGCAGTTAACGACATCAGGTCTTACCTGCTACATCACTATACATAAAAAAAACAAATAGATAAGATCAGAAGAGGTATTATAATGTCGGAAAATGAAAGGAAAGCGGGGTTTCTTTCAGTAACTAACACAGCCGCGGGAATGGAAGTTTCTGGCTTTGCGCTATTGTAACATCTTTCTCCTTCATTGTTAAATAATAATATAATAAAACTAGTGGCTTGTGCAGCAAGTGCTGCAAACTGACTTCGTTAGACGTTCAAATAAACATTTTTCAGATTTATTTTCAATGAAGAATACACAGATATCTCGAAAGATATTTGCTTCCATAATAATGAAACATACCCCCTCTGAATGGTTTTTTTATGCCAGATACTTTTTCTTGAATCTATACATCTTCAGTTTTTTAGTTTGAACGCGAAAACGCAAGTAACAATGTCAGGACGATCAGTGGGTGTTTTATGTGAGAGTAAAGCAATAGCTATTTCAGGTCATTGTGGATTGTAGGTGAAAGTTAAAAAAATGTTAGCTTTTTTATGCTTTCGAACAATAGACATAGCATCTTGGTATAGCTACTGCATGTTTCGTGAACTACCTTGAAATTTGTAGAGGGTAAAATAATTTTATCCTGCTAAGAGATCTTACTGAAATGATCGGGAGACTACAAAATCTTGTAGGCCTCTTTTTTTATCAGTAAGTAATACGTTTTGGTCTTTCCACAGAAACTAATTTTTGCGCTCGCTCGAGCCAATACTGAAGAAAATCACGCACAGAAATATCTTCACCACACCGCCCTTAAATATATGAAAAAGACCCAATCCCACTTGATTAATAACTATAAAAATATTTTTTAATAACAATATTATTGTCTTAGGTAAGTTTCATGGTTTTCAGTAACATATACTTGTATACTATATAGCCGCCACTCACTAAATTATAGAAATGAAGATTTAATTTACGATATTCTCTACATCTACTTGTATATCCCAAAACGTTTCACTTTCATATCATCAATAGGTCTATAGCATTAATATGTATAATTAATGAAAAATACTTACATCAAGGGATTAACTATAATAGTATTTCATTTCTAATGGTAATAATGTCATCAAACCACCTCAAGTGTTGTAGTTTTTAATATCCAATACACAGCTGTACTCAGAAAATTACACACCACAGTATTAGACCTGTAAATAATTTTAATAACTCTTGAAGTTTTTAATAACCAACTAAATTTGAGCTCCAAATAGGCCTATGTAAGCAATCTTGCAGATCATGGTCTTCGTGTGATATTGTTTACTGTAGTGTGTGTTTTGTTTTATTCTGAAAAGTTTCATAACTGACGACAGATGGATTTTGGAAAATAGGAAAATGATGTAGGAAAATTGACATTTCACTGAAAATTACAAATTTTCTGAAAAAATTTGGGTTCCAAGCTTCAAAATGAAGGGTCATTTATTAAAATCCATTCAGCCGTTTTCCCGTAATTTCCATTACCAGTTCGAATTATATATATATATATATATATATATATATATGATAGACCGTGCGTAATGTCATTAATTTCATGGGGTTATTCTTTGAAATATTAAAAAAAATTTAATACACTGTTGCTCGTTGTTGGTTTCTTTTCAAGACAAAAATTGTTTTACATTAAACATTTCATAGCGTGTTCTGGGAAAGCTATTGATTTAATTTCCAATATGCTCAGTCAATTTAAGAAAACAATGTATTATGTATGTATTCATTCACACTGCAAATGGGTAAATAACAGATTGCCGTGGTAACTATTTACATTCAAAAATGATAATAATAAACACAATAATAAAAAGTACAATTAATAATAAATTAATACTACTAATACTACTACTACTACTACTACTACTACTAAAATAATAATAATAATAATAATAATTATTATTATTATTATTATTATTATTAATATTATTATTGTTATTATTATTATAATGAGCATCCTAAATTAAATGAAGCACGATCACTTAAAATAACATTAAATTTTAAATTAAATCTAATTTGTATCTTAACCCTAAGTTGGTATAAAACCCACGAGTATTATGTGTTTACATGCACAAGTACCTTTCAGCACTACACTCATTTCGCTCTCAACTCACTCACTGCACTCGAACTACGGCACATTTCACTGACACTATCCTGATTTCACTGACACTTCAGAAACATTTCACTCTTCTAATACTTTGCACTGCCACTATAAACCATAAAACTTCACTGACACAAACACACTTCACTTACACAACACACTTCACACTTCACTGACACAACACACTTCTTCACTGATACAACACTTCAAATAAGAAACCATCAATTACACCCTTTAAATAGTGTGTATAATAAACGATTAAGGAACTTTAGTTTTGTCCTTTAAATGTGCAGACATTTGATCTGAACATATGTAATTTTTCGTTCTAAAAAGGAACTTTAAAATATTACATTTTTTCGGATCAAATTTCTACACATTTAAAGGACACAACTAAAATTCTGTCAATAATTTATTGTCATACTACACTGTTCTCTTAAATTGACCGAGCACATTTTGAATTAATTCAGTATCTTTTCCAAAATACGCTGTGAAATGTTTCATATAATTTTTTTTCTCGAAAAGGAAGCAAACTTTTATTAAACTTTTCTGTCTGAATATATCAAAGAATAACCCCCTGAAATTAATGACATTACCTATGGTTCACCTCTGTATATACAGAGTGTAAACGATATAAAATGCAAAATTATAATAGACTATACTGAACAAAATTAATTATTTTCTTTTAATTGTAATTTTACGTCGTAAAATAATGTTATTTAATATTGATAGTAATAATGGTTTGCTTGCATTTCGACTGAATGTGAATACCATTGTCAATAACCTTGCGCGCAAGACTTATAGTATCAATACGCAACAGAGCAAAAAAGACTGTTTCAGCGTACGTATCGGACAAAGTAAATAATGACTGTCTATTCTCTTCTTTAAAACAAAATATACTTACAGAACAGATTTGTTTCTGGGAAAATCTGTAGAATTGCAGAAAACCATTATTTTACTTTTTTCTTCAGTTATTTATGCTCTAATAACAGCAGTATTTTTGGCGTTATATTTTAGTTACATTGTGTATATAGATAAAGCATTTCTAGAAACTACGAATTAGTGAATATAACTGATCAATTATATAATACAGTGATGTCAAAGCAAGCGCATTTTTCTGACCTTGACGTCGTGCGCGGGCATTAAGCGCTATGTACTGTATGTTAGGAGGAATAAGCAGCCTGTTGGATTAAGAAAACAGTGGTGCACAAACTTCAAACGGAACGTGAAATTTTATGTCGTTATTTTTATATGGCTTCTTTCTGTTTGTTATTTTCTGTATTGTCTGTAAAACAAAAGTACTAATACCTATTGCTTAGCCTAATATTGCAGTTGTTTTTTAAACGTTAATAACATAATAAAGAGTAAAGAAGGAATATTCACACAATTTACATAATAACTACAACTATACTGTACTAAGTGAATTGAACACAGCATTCATAAAGAAAGTGTTATCTCAAAGAAAGACACTGAATATGACATGATAAGCTGAAATTGATATTGATGGTATCTTTAGCCTTATAAAAGTAATCAAAACAATATTATAGTACAAAGCAAAGTTGCCTAGGTATATGTTTTAGCTGTAACTAACATTACATAATAAATCTCTTATCGCATTATGCTTTTACTGTAGATGATATTGGTGCGCAACTTTCTGTTATCAGAATATTAAATTTTCTCGAAATCTACTGAAGCTTTAGAGCTGACGTTTTACCAACACATAGCCACATATCTTTTGTTTGTGATATAACAGTATTTGCTTTGTTAATTCATTTCCTTACAAACATTTTCCATGCGAATATTTTCAAACATTTTAACACACAATCTTAGTAATACGTATTTACGATATATTAGATTTACAGAAACATTGTTTAGTACCTGTAAGGCTACTAAACAAACATATCTGAAAATTTCACTTTTCTGTAAAAAAGTTGAGAAAATATTTCTTTTGAATAAAAAAGCAAACCTGTGAAAAATGAACATTAAAATTAAAACTTACATTGTTATAATGCACTTATACTTCTCAGACAAATCTAAAAATTAACATGGATACAGTTTTAATAAGTTTTCTTCCTTTCATCCATTGAATCAGTGCTGACCATCCCTGTATATAGCTCGACCAAGCGGCATATACTACCTCTTTCGTGTGTCTCTTTCCTATTCGCTGTAAAGCGCTCATGCTCTCCTGGGCTCTAAAGCGTGCTCTTGCTCCTATGGCCATCAGTTGAATTCACTGACATAATATGTAGTGACACAATCTAGCAACATGGAAACGACTCCGCGTGTACTAATAGTATTTAGTATTAGTATTTATTTATTTAACCTGCTAGAGATAAGGCCATCAGGCCTTCTCTGCCCCTCTACCAGGGGATTACAACTATAATATGAACAATTAAATTACAATTAATATTAAATTTACAATTACAATTACAATAAATATTAAAGTACGACAAGAATACTTGATTAATGCAAGCTAGACATTTTATCATAGAAGTTAAGAACAAATAATATTTTGTATTTACTGAATTACAAATTAAACCTACAATAACAAAATTCTATAGTGATGAAATTACCGGATATTGAAATATTTTGTGATAGATTAAGAGAACTATTTACAAGAAACCATGTCTGAACGAGTCTCAATTACTGACCAAGTGCCTAGTAAGTTTGCGTTTGAATTCAATTTTATTTCGACAGTCCCTGATGCTAGCAGGTAACGAATTCCAGAGTCTTGGCAGGGCTATTGTGAAAGAGGATGAGTATGAGGAGGTGTGATGGGATGGTATTGTTAGTATTGTTTCATGGCGAGAGCGTGTGTTCAAATTGTGGTGGGAAGAAAGGTAAGTGAAGCGAGACGACAGGTACGAAGGAATAGAAGAGTTCAAGATTTCGAAGAGAAGGAGAAGTGAATGTAAATTTCTTTTCTTATCTAGTTTAAGCCAACCTATTGCTTCCAGGGATGGGGTAATATGATCATATTTATGAACATTGCTTACTAAACGTACACACATATTATGAGCACGCTGAAGTTTCGTTTTGTTGTCGCTGGAAAGGTCAGTCAGTAAAATGTCAACATAGTCAAAATAGGGAAATACAAGTGTCTGCACAAGGGACTTTTTTAAGCAAGAGGGAAGATGAACATTTACCCTTTTTAGCACATGGATAATATAATATACTTTTCTGCAGGTAGTAGTAATAGCAGCCACTAAGGAATCGAATCTTATTTGTGACAATGACATACCGATTGGCCCTGCTCGACAAAGCAACTTCCTGTGCATGGCTAGAAATGAAACGGATGATGATTGTTAGGCTCAACTCACACGGACCACAAATTTGCGATTATTTTGCAGCTTGTGTGTGGTTGTGCTGTCGGCGAAACCGACCACACGTGGACTTTTTTTTAAGTCCATATCGACCTCAGACAACCACACCGCAAGCTTGCTATTTGCCAAGAAAGCGTCTAACGTAGCGGTGACCAAAACTCGAACGGCAGTGATTACACGCGAGAGACAGTCTATCAAGTAAGGAGACGGGGAAGAGGTACTTGGCATGAAAACTACAACCAGTGGTGGTTCGTGCACTAACATTGAGTTCTTCATCAACCCCGAGAATAAAAATAGCAAGCTTTTCTGTATCAGTAACGTCATTACTGTCATCAAGAACCAATTAAAATATATAAAAATGTTCTTGCTTTTTTAAATATTCGTCATGAACACAATCAGAAATTTCCTGAATTCTATTCTGAATGTTTAGTTGAGAAATATGCAGTTTTTTCAGAATTAATTAACAACTTACATTGGACAAATTATTTCAGCCACATCGAAAAATCGAAAGAGAATTGGGAGGACAAATTTAAAAGGTACGCAAAACGCGTCCTTGCAAGGGGTTGGGGGCTGTACAAAACTAAATATGTAAGCTCCAAGCCTGTTGGCCACTAGTCTCACTCCGGGTTACGCTGCTCCACTGAAGGAGCTCTAGAAAATTTTGAAGGGGAAGCCGAAATTGGACGTAACCTCGTAGGTACCACATACGCGAGGGGGACTGAGATTTGATCAAGTGATCACGGAACGGGGCGAGGAGGAGATGGCTGGTGTTTGCCGTTAGGATGGCAAGACGCTGTCATCTGTTGTTCGATGACAAGGCATGTGAAGGCCGTCGGAAGAAGCGCCGTGAAATCTAAATCTGCAATTTGAGAGATCCCTGTCCTTTCAAATTGCGACTAATTGAGTGACCTCGTATATTTAATAGACAATATATAGGTTCTGAACTAGGGCATACGTCGTTTAGAAAAGGGGAATATATATGGGGAAGGGCATATAGGACCGTGGCCCATTTCTTATAGGGCTCATCCCGACATTTGTCTTACGCCACCTTGATCATTACGCTTTTGTAAAACTCTTCTTCGTTGGAAGGCTTAAGAGAACGAGCTATTTCGTTCGCCACTAGATAGCTGGCTTCCTTACATTTATTTATGTCATCTTTCTCTTCATGATGGTGATTTAAGACTGATTTCAGCTCTTGGAGTTTAATAGCTCGTTTCATTACTACACTAGCACGCATTATTCAATCAGGTTCCCCACATTATTATTATTATTATTATTATTATTATTATTATTATTATTATTGCCTATGGCTGTTGTCCAGCACATAATTATCAATAAATAAATTATTATTATTATTATTATTATTATTATTATTATTATAAATCAATAACTAGTAAATAACTGATAATAGTCATCAAAATACATTAAAATGGAGATATGGTGTAGTAATTATTTTATTATTGAAGGGAAGATTTAGGCCTATATACTGCGGCACGTAGCCTATATAAGAATTATGGTAATACTTGCTGATAAATAATAATAATAATAATAATAATAATAATAATAATAATAATAATAATACCACCTGTTATGCCTATATATTCAGCGTAATGCCCTGTAATGTCGCTTCTATATACTGTACTACTACTAATTGAATCGTTGAGCAAAGCAACATATTACATTTTCTCCGACAGAGCAGCGAATAAATTCCTCTTCCCATTCTGTACGAAACCTTCTGTTCCTGCTCGTAGAGACAGAGGGTTTGTAGAGCGACATGGTACCGACACTGCTTACCTTCAGTACGTGAGCGAGACAAACAGCAATGTACAGGAAACTCCCCTTACCAGTATGAATGTCTTTGATTACACGATGTAATCACGATACCCAGTTTGGTCACTGCTGATCTATCGTTTCCAAGGATACCGTGTAAAAGCGTCTGTCGTTTCCAAGGATACGGTGTCGGCGGCGAGTGGTGGGCATGTAGTCAGCCTGTCGCACGTGTGAATTGCGCTCGACCACCGACAGCGACAATTCTGTGGTTGTGCTGTGGATGATACCGACGTCTCACGACCACAGACGTCGACAATGATTCAGATTTTGTGAGTTAGGATCATCTGTTTCCATATAATTCAATACTAATTCCTGACCACCCACAGCACAACCACACATAAATGCATATGTTGTGAATTCCATAGTTGCTTCCTATATAACTTTTTTTCGATTTTTAAATACGAAATTACATTTTCTTACACATTTATCACAACAATTGTCACAAATCACGCCACACTTGTAAATTCTTTAAGACTGTACATTAAGATGCATAATTAAACTGTAAAAAATCGAGTCCCTAAAGTCGTATGATTTGTCACAATTTTTGTGTTAAGTGGATAAGAATGATGTAATTTTCAGTTAAAAATTGAAAAACAAAATCTGTACAAAGCAACTTGCAAAACATTTTTAGCTTCAGAACACAAGCCAATTAAAGAAATGATACTTCTGAATAGTTCATTCTCTATTTCTAATATTCTTTTGCTCTTAAAACTAAAGAAAAAAGTATTTTACAAACATTTTAAAATTAGTGGAACTTTGAAAATATGGAGATTACGACAAATTTTTATATGACATTTTTTGCTTAGAATGACTTCGGAAATAAGCTGCGTAAGTGACTATAAATACCCGTGAATCACCCTGTATAGCATGGTTGTTAGTATATAACTGTTTCTAAGTAAGACAATACTTATATTTTGTTGTTATTTTGAAGCATTTTCTTACAGATACGGTGGTGTATAAAATTGTATTGTGAAGACGGTGATGATATCATTGGAATAATAGTTGTTAGGGAACCTTTCCTGTCACCATTACCAGAATTAGGCAAATTATGCACGATTTATAGCGTCATAACAAGCGTGTTTTAATGCTAGGATTACATAAATTCTATTTTTATTTGTTTTTGTCTCTTTCTGACAGAAACTGGGGATAGAAAAGAATCGTGTATTTCTGAGAAGAGCTCCATGAATGATAAATAAACTTAAATGGTGCGGAGGGTGACATCCCTCATACTCACACCCTCTGGCAGCTTCTCGTATATCAACCCCACAGCTTTGAATATTGCTGCGCAAAAAAGGAAGCAACATTCATCAACGAAATTGTTTGTTTACTATTTATGAGTTACAGATGGGATCTTTATGAAGGGTGTTTTGTTTGACACAGCCTCCCTGGATCCCCCTTAACGCAGATATAAAGTCCTCATTTGGTAAAAACATCTTATGAATTGTTAATGCCTCTCATACAACGGAATTTTTTCTCTTTGTTTACCTCAAACATCGAAGTGCCAGCGTTGACAAACTATTTATTATTTAAACGCATATTCATCGATTTGCTTTGTATTGTTTGTTCATAACGCGGAAGCTAGAACGTATTTGATCACTCAGTTAAACAAACAAATATGTATGTAGATCTGAAAACCTGCGTTGTTCGATGATACAAAAACGTAATGGAAATCCAAATTCTAAAAGATTTTTTTTCTATATTCCATACAGACAGTGGGTCCCACATTGTACCCACACATATCATCGTCATCATCATCATTGTCATCATATCATCATTGTCGTCGTCTTCACTTTCGAGTTTATGCATTTCCTCTCCCGATTCCAAACTAAATATTTCCATCTCTATTTGTCTTCCAACGTCTCGCTTTCGTGATGATCTATATCCGTATGGGGGAGACTGTTGTACCATGGATGAATATATAATAGAATACGAAACACTGAGTTTCCCGTAACACATGCTAGAGGCGCTAATGTAGAAACTGATCTTGCTGCCATCTGTTGGACGGAGGAGAACTTATTACATCTAGCAGCGCACCAAGTAGCGAAAACGAAAACTAATTACTCCATGCATTTAACAGCGTACCTGGTGACGAAAATTTTAAACTGTGCAGAAAATATTCATCCCCTCCTACTCTCATCGATATTCTCAACTAACCCAATTTAAAATAAAGCATTTACATTTTTATTTCTCACACCATCTTCCACTGCAAATTCTTACCGGAGCCAACAGCAAGATAAAAGAGACGATCTATTTTACACTACCCAATTAAAATATAACCAAACAGAGACAGAAAATAAAGCAAAAGTTTAGATAATTGGGATTGTATTCTTTGGGTATTTAGTGTACAGCGCATTGGAAAAGTCTGCAAAAACTACTTAGATAGTTCAATTTATTATATTACTCTTACTTTACAATACATTCAACAACACTATTTTTACAACGACCATAAACATCACTGTTTAACATACATTGTTTATACACACACGTAGTATCATTTTATGTCCACGACGTCGGGCGCTGATCATCTTATTTGAACCCCCTTCCGTCAGATGGTGTTGACCGCAGTTTCTCATCCTATTATATATTCATCCATGGTTGTACCTTTAAACACTTTTAACATTTTATTTTTTTTTATTTTAGGAAATGAAATTTTTAAATGAAAAAATGTTTGAAATAATTACTGAAGATTCCTTTACAACTTCCTTCATGTATTTTTCCGATCTACACATCTATTAAGGATGGAAAAAATAAAATGAAGGGATATGTGTTATGTTCAAAGGTACAGCAGGTTCATGTACCTTGGAACATACTTACCCTCTTGTAAGTTGGAACACATGGGATATACGTGGGAATATAGCTGTAAAAACTGACAATAATATTTAAAATGTATTTGCCATCATGAACCAGAGCAGGGTTCTCTGATTGAGATTTTATTTCCTGGAGGAGCAATAACTGCTTCAACAGCTTTCTTCAAGGCATCCGGATCAATTGGGGGCCTTTTAACTCCAGACTTACTTCGTGACGTGATCTTAAAATAAAAGAAAGACAAAAACCAATAGTATTGTGTACCTTGGAACATGTTTCATGGTACAAGATGTTTTGTGTTCATAGGTAAAGATGGTGCAAGTTTAAACAAATATGGCTCCCAAAACTAGAGATTCGAATAAATCATGGAAATTAAAATATGTTATTACTCACCAGATGATAGGGAACACACTGTACTTCACTGATAGTAACAAATACAATTTGGTTTTGTGTTAGAAAACATATATCAATGAACGAAATGTTTACGTTTGCTACAAAAAAATTCTTTTATTCACAGAACTCACACTTTGCAAACAAACCGAAACTACGACCAGAGCTACATAGCGTCTTTCTCTACAATCTACTTCAGTTTGAGTCCCCTAGGTAGTAGCAAAAAATAAAAAATAAAAAATGTTCAAAGGTACACTATGCTAAAGGTACAACAGTCTCGCCTATTGTCCTGGCAGCCTTGTGGAATCCACTCGGTATATATTCGTATACTGTACTGGAAGTCTTTAGGAATCCAATCTATTGTTTTGATGAAAAAGTTCGTAGAGTTTTTTTTCTCTGTGACAAAAGTTTTTATTTGAGATCAATAGAAGACAGAAATTATTAGTAATATTCTCCGACTCTCTGCCAACGGTGGACTAGTTTTTCGATTCCGCGTCTGAAGAAATCTGCTGGTTTGGAACTAAAATAGTCGTCAAGTCAAGTTAAGCACCTTCCTTATCAAAGGACTTCTCTTGAAGATCGGCGGATAGAGAACTAAGAAGGTGGAAATTTGAGGCGCAAGTTCGGGAGTTATGGGGGATGTGGAATCGTTTTTAACCGAACACCTGGTCAGCTGCTTTCGTCATGTTAGCGGAGTGCAAGTGTGCATTATCATGTTGCACCAGCACTTGATGGAGTCTTCCCTGTCGTTTTTCTTTAATTACGGCCGCAAGATGTCTGAGTTGTTTGCAATAAATGTCAGCAGTTATGGTTACATTCGTGGAAAGCAATTTCTTGCTGAAGTGATCAGGAGACTACAAAATTTTGTAGGCCTCATATTTTATCAGTAAGTAATACGTTTTGGTATTTTTTTAGGAACTGTAATTTTTGCACTTCCTCCAGACGATACTGGAGAGAATCATACATTTAAATATTTACACCACGCCACCATTAAATAAATAAAAAATACCCACACTATTTGATTAATAACTATAAAAATATTTCAATTTTAATACCATTATTATTTTACGTAGGTTTTGTAGTTTATAATATTTGTACTATATAGCTGTCACTCAGTAAATTATAGAAATGAAGATCTAATTTAAATATTCTTTACGTCTATATAACCCCAGAAGGTATCACTTTCATATCATCTGTATAATTAGTGACAAATACATCATGGCATTGCCTATAGATAGCAACAAAGTTAAATTTTGCTTTGAATCAATTGAGAGTTAAAGGAAAGGAAGTTATTTTTTTTTTTGTAAAAAAGAAATAATTTACGATACCATACCTGAGTCATTCCACGTCAAATCGCACAAAATTATACAAATTTTGACCTTCATATTTCTGATTGCGTTTATATTTTTTTTACCAACTCTATGGGTCTAATAAACCAACAAGTGTATTTGTATTTCCTCCTAAGTCCACATGCTTTTAAAATATTACATGTTAAAATTCGTTAAAAATGTCGCACAACCCAACATTTAAAGCGTCATATTTCTGACGATATTGATGTTAAAATTTTTTTGAAAAAAAAAAATGCATTTAAAAGCTTAAAGTGCTGTCGTTTATTAAATATTTACTAACTAATTTTAACATAATTATTACAAATATTTTGTTATAATTCAATTTTTAAAACATATATATCAATGTGAAATAGCCCTTTTAAAAATCTAAAAAAAAAATGCCTACTAGGTGCATTGAAGTATTCTTAATAATTCCAGAAAAAATCACAATGGGATCTCCAATAGTTTAATGGACATTTAATTACTTATGACAGAATGTGTAGCGGTCGGCGCAGCAGCAGTGGACGGGAAGCGTTAAAGCGCGCTGGGAGGTTTATCGGCGCTGGATAATTGACTGAATGTTGCACATTACACCCAGTACGGATCAAGTCACTCGAGGAAACACTGCTAATTTACTTATTATGATATCTTCAAATATTTGTACATTATGCTTTTTAAATGTTTATTTTCTTTCACACTTTAAATTTTCATTCGCCTACCTTTTTTCTTGAAAGAAAATTGTTTTACTAAATTTCAGTTTTTGACAACGGAATGAAAGAATGTAATTTTAATGTACCAGTTATTGGTTTTAGATTATGGTATCTGGCCTGCAAAATTTCAGTGTGGTTTTTGTGCTTATTCAATGGACAAAATATAAATGACACGTTAGAAATTTTTTTTTGTGACCAATCAAACAGTTTTTTTTTTTTTTTGGTGTTGTTATAGGATCTTGTAGGCTATAGGCTAACTTTCGTGGCAAGTCTTTTAACAGTTTCTTCAATGTCATCTCATGGACCGTTACCATGCGACGTTGCAAAGAAGTGTCATTCAGCACTAATTCCATAATCGCCTTCATGTAAGCAATTATTTTTAAAATTATTATTTTTTTTTTGTATTGTGAACTTGATCCATTGGAAAAGTAGATGATTTTTATCATATCGTTGAATTCTTGCTTTAAGAAATTGATTGCTTCGGATTGAAAAAAGTGAAAGGGATCGGTGTCATATTTCATGGTTTCTGACATGACAATACTTTTGTAACGAATTTCTGTATCTCCTTTGAAATATACTACGAAAGGATTTATTTATTTATTTATTTAAATATACAGAATAAAGAATATAATTACAAACAAGAAAAATAGAAATAAAGTAATACAATCAATATAAAAAAGGAGATACACTAGTATTAACAAAATTTGAGACCGAATGAGCAGCGCTCGTGTTCGGTCGCAGTTCAGATATAATATTAATAGGCCTATAAGAGAATATAAAATAAAATAAAAGAGGAAGTAAAATTAAAATTGTATTGTATTGTGGCTTGGCATGTGTTCCAATGCACACCTTGTATTACAAATGAATAATTTTCAGAAAAGTCTGCAATAACTATGTAATTTTCAGGTTGTACATTTATTTGCATTCCGTCAAAAATAAAATATGGTTGACTTTTGAAAGGATGACGATGCATCTTCTACATGAAGAACTTTACATGCTAGGGAGCCCTTTAGCTTTTGAAACTTTTCACAAAACAACGTTTTTGTTGTAGCTTTCTTTTCTTGATAGGGGATTCTATTGAATCAAACTCTTGTTTAATTCCTCAATATTAGTGATTTCTAGCACTGTATCCATAGAACTGCTAGAAGAAGAACTGGGATAATCACTTTCTCTGTCCGCACTTTCATTTGATTCATGTTTATTAATATCAGAAGAACTACTGGCTTCACATAGAATTTCACCTGACCTATCCGGAAATTGATTGATTTTTACGGAACGAATCACATATTTGCACATTCAAAGACTCCTTTAAATTGAGCTTTATCAATAAGTCGCGACTTACGCGTCTTAGTGTACTTTTCTTTTTAAAAGCGTGATTAGGAAGGTAAATGGATTTGAACACCTGTTATATATTACGCGATCTTTATCATCACTCATGTTGTATAGGCTAGAAGTCACGTCACTGCGTGAAATTCAAACCCAAACTGATTATTTTTCTCTTCTATATTTTGTCTCCTGCCATCTGTTTACTGGCATAAAGTTTACTGCCTTACCCAGCATTGCTATCATCAAACACTTGGCCATATTACAGTATAAGCATAGAGCACTGTGAAGGGCTTCCCTTCTTAGCTGAGCTGACAATAATAAAATAATTTTAGATATGATATTTACTGTTCCATAAGGTATTAATCATTTGATGATTAGTATGGTGACATCAGATGCAACGGGAAATTTCGTAAAACTTTCCACGGGGAGCCTTCTAGCCTATGGCTGCAAGCAGTTCATTAGCTGGCCATCGCGAACGCGTGCATGCCAACGGAAAATAAATTGTTACAAATGTATGGGTGCCGATCCCATATTTATAAATGCAGTAGTTTACAGATAATACATAAGCGAACAAGTCTATATTTTTTCAGATTTTTAACATGGCTATTTAATATAGTAATTTTGCTTTGAAAAAGAAATGATTAAAAAAAAATAGGCCAAATTTTAAATTTATTTGTGATAGGCCTAAAGTAATAAAAAGTGTTGTATTTCGTCTTTCAAATGCGCCAAATCGCAAATCTCAATTATATGTAGACACAGAGTTCCAAGTGAGTTTATGTAAAAGTGCGCGCATAATTTGCTTAACTTCAAATAGTCATAACTACATAAATAATTAATAATTGTGAAAATAAAACAATACGCGTCTCCTTATTTGATGTCTGGAATTCATGAAAAAAAATTCGACCATTTCCGAGAAGGTCGTGTTTTATTGCTGTGCGATTTGACGTGGAATGACTCGCCTATGAAATGAAACAAGAGCGTAACTTCAGAAAGTTCACGATGGCTTTTTTTATCCCACCAAACGCATAATATGATCTTCTGTAGATGGACAGTAACTTTTGTACGGGCTGTTGTGTGTTGAAACGACAGAACCATTTTGTTGCAGTGCTTTCTCCAATGGTACTGTCCCCGTGCACGGCACAATTATTTCGAGCTGCCTCCACTGCTTTTGCTCCTTTATTAATCTCAAACAGTAGAATATGTCGGAAATGTTCGGTTTTTACCACTTGAGACTCATGTCTTTAGCCCACAAATAACATAAACTTTCTCCAAATCTGCAACATTCAAGGCGCATTTACAAGCATAACACTCCAAATAACAAATGGCAAATGATGGACATTCTTCTAACATTGCAGTGTTGTGATGAACGAAAACGCTGCTAACTTATGTATCAACACAGTAATAACTTGTGCATTTTTATCCACTCATTGCGATTTTCTTTCATTGTTTAGTTTATTCAGTATATTCTTAATTCTGATCGTATATCTTCATTTTCAAATGACCAAGTCTTGTGCAAGACTTTGTTCTTCATAAAAATGTCATTTCATTGCTCTGTATTCTTGTTTGCAATCTTTGTGTTGGTTGGTACCCATGCTTCACTACCGTATAGTAAAAGGATGTAGCCATTGACGTATAACAGTTTATCTTTGTTCCTTTTTTTCCGCTCTGTTTTTCAAATTTATATTGTATGGTATCACATATCATTTGAAATGTATTTTCTTTTGTGTTGATGTATATGGAACAGTTTTTTATCTAGTTTTTATCAACAGTTTTCTCACTAGAGATTTTGATTTTATCGATAAATGTGCGAGTGGAACACGAGCAGATTTAGCTAGAAAAAATCAAAAGTCGAGTGGGATTTAATTGACTATTGCAAGATTAGAAGAAAGTATATAAAGATTAGAAGAAATAATGTACTTCAATAGAACAAAATATTGACTTACTGAAATTCTATTTCATTAATGTTAGCTTCACCAAAACGTTTGAACAGAGCTGCCATTTTCAATTGACTGTAAACAAATGACGAATACAAAGCATGTTTTGTAGTATAGTAAAGAATTTGCATTTTAAAATGTTGGCAAACAAAGAAACAAATGCTAGAATAGTGATAAAAACAAACAAATGCTAGGGAAGCGATAAAATTAAACAAATGCTAGTAAAGCGATAAAACTGTGCTATAAGCAGCCATGATTAGTTGAAAGACGTCCTTTCGTACCATTTTATTGGTCAAAAGTAGTATGACGTAGTAAAAGTGTAATAGTCTGATTAATATTTTTCCGCAGCATGCCATCATTTTAGTTTTATGCCCTGATATCTTGAAATTTTAATGTTTACTTACAGAATTTAAGATATGTAAAACATGTTGTAAATCATCGACACTTTTCGATCCATTAATCGATCATCAGTGTATAATAAAACACTCAGATTGGTTTCTTTATTTAATCTCATTCCTAGTTTAAAAAGTTGTTTACATTGTCGGATAGTGTCATTAATGCAAATATTAAAAACATCGGGCGAGATATCACACCCCTTCACATATTTATTTATTTTATATATTATATATCAAATTTTAGATTTTCGTATGTTTATTATTATTTTAGATTCTTAATACATTGTTAATCATATTTATTATGTGTGGTAAGGTAGGCTATGTTAACAGATGAAGGTTGAGAAACCGGCCCATATCTTAACATCCGGACATCCATCTTATTTTTACGACTTCGTCAAATACACCAGTTGCATAAGCAACCACAATGTACAGATCTTTACACATGGATCAAAAATATCAAAAGAAGGTGCTATTGATCAGGTCGGATGCGCTTTTGTTATATATATTGCAACGGCCAAGAAGTGTACACACAGAGGAACAAACTTTCATCTGAATGCTCCATTCTACAAGCTGAGCTATTAGCTATTAAGGAAGCACTGATAAGGACTAAACTTCATAATTATAATTGCTGCATCTACAGTGATTCTCAAACAGCCCTCATATCTATAGATAATAAGTTTAACTTAAATCCTCTGGCAGTGGAAATCAAAAGAAATTTAGTATCTTCTGACAAACACATTTGCTTCTCATGGGTGCGAGGACACAGTGAAACAGCAGGAAATGAAAGGGCTGATGAACTGGCAAAAGTGCTGCAGTTTCAAACTTCAATTTGAGCTGTAGTCTGTTCCCTTATTCATATGTGAAAAAAATGAGCACATAATGAATAGGTGGAACAATCAGTGGCTCTGCAGTACAAAGGGTTCAGTTACGAGAGAAATTTTTTTCCTAGGGTCGACACCCGCTTAAGTAGCAACAAAATTTTACCAGATTTTATACTAACGCAATTTTAACGGGTCATGGGAAATTTGGCTCTTATTTAGAAAGATTTAAATTACACAAGGAAAATGGCTACTTGTGTATCTGTGAGAAACAGCAAACTGTGGATCACCTTTTGTTTCATTGTCCAGTATTCGAAAACAGAAGATTTATTTTGATCGTACATTTACATATTTGTAATGTAATATATGACAAACACATTATTCAATGTGTTCACAAAAACATGCTGTTATAAACAATTTTGTAATTTTATATGTAATATATTTAAGAATTTGTAATTAATTCAAATTAATGTAGTAGATATAAGTGTTAATTTCAAGTAGCAAGACTGAGTTACTCACGTCAAATGAATTCTCCTAATAATAATATAAACTATAACCCTAATATACTTTCGGGTAAAACAGGGTTCAAGTAATTGTATATTCAAATAAATAAATATTAGCAAACAGGTGAGTTTATTCATGACAGATTTACTTAAAACTTTGGCTGCTTTTGTTGCCAAGTAAAATAATAAAATTAATATCGCAGTTTTTCTCTCTTGCATGACAATATTATTTATGTACTGTTAACTGTAGTTATTACGTACAACAAATAGGCCTAAGTGTAGAATTAGTTTACATTAATGACACTGTTTAAATGCATACTGATGAATTTAATCGTGCCAAATTTAGATGCAATTTTGACTACATTTGTAGATAAAAAAATAAATATACTAAAATTAAAGACAATATTTTCTCTACATTTATATCACAATCACACAAACAATAAAAAATATCTGTAAATTTGTCATGATTAGAGTGATCAGGACATAAATATAACACTGTTATTTTAAATACACAAACAATCCTCATTATTTATGTGTGACATTAAATGACACAAGAGATAAACGGGTATAACATACTGTAATATTGTTAGCTTTGCGTCATATTTTGTGAACATACATCAGGAATCATCGTCACTGTTGCGCGATAAATGCCTGCACAAAGATAAGTAACATGGGTAAAATATTTTGAATTAGTTTCAAAAATATACACACTGATTGAATATCGATCTTATAGCGGAAGGTACAAAACATGCAGAAATTCACCCAAGAATTTGGAAACAGTGTGGTATGAATTATATGATTATAATTTGTATAAGTAATTAAAAACTGTTTGAGAATAAAGTTCTTAGGAAAATATTTGGGGCTAAGAGAAATGAAGTTACAGGAGAATGGAGAAAGTTACTCAACGCAGAACTGCACGCATTATATTCTTCACCTGACATAATTAGTAACATTAAATGTAGACATTTGAAATGGGTAGGGCATGTAGCACATATGGGCGAATCCAGAAATGCATATAGAGTGTTAGTTGAGAGGCCGGAGAGAAAAAGATCTTTGGGGAGGCCGAGACGTAGATGGGAAGATAATATCAAAATGGAGGTGGGATATGATGATAGAGGCTGGATTAATTTTGCACAGAATAGGGACCGATAGCGGGCTTATGTGAGGACGGCAATGAACCTGGGGGTTCCTTAAAAGCCGTTTGTAAGTAAGAAAGTAATAATAAAACTTCAGGGGCTGTGTACGTTGACACAGCCACAATGTTTCCACGTAAAATACGTCTGTGGGATTTGCTGAGATAGAATAAGGCCCACAGAAATCCTTACACCAATTAAACCATGCGACAGACTACCCATTTCTATTAATCTGGTCCAGATAGGTTATTTGTAAACAAAATATTTCACATATGACAGAAAGTAATTTAATGCTGTAGCCCCGAGTACTTTTGTTCTGCTACTAATATAGTTACGGGGCGCGCAAGCCGGTACATCGCGGGTTCGCACAATGGCTCTGGGGTCTATTCAGCCTCTAACAGAACTCAGTACCAGGGGCATTACCTTGGGGGTAAAAATGGCGGATGCATAGTACTGATATCCTTACTGCCATTAAATGACGATTGTCTGTATAGGTGGGAGACTTAATATTGTGAGGGCAGGCCGAATATCCTCGGCGCTTCGGGGAACTTCGTGCGCGTTCGGCAGAAGAGAGGGGGCGCGAGGAGGCGACGCGGACGTGACGAAGGGAGAAGGGAAAGTAAAGCAGCTGGTGACTGAGGGGAGAAATACAGAGAAGTCGAGAGGCGCCATTTTCTGGGCATCTGTAGAAATTTCCAGCATCGTACTTTCTCGAAACTTTGGTTTAGTTATAAATAAGAGACGCAAGTGAGCTGAGAGCAGTTGTTGCAGTAGTGGCAGTTTTTGGACAGCAAGCCAGTCAGTGCAGCAGTGAAGCCAGCTTCGAGACCGGAGTTCGACTTGTGTGTGTCCGCAATTGGGGGAGCGTCCTGGAGAGTGCGGCGAATCCGGAATCTTTGGTTCGTTGTGCAGTGGACTGCAGTTGAGGGACCTGAGTTCGAAGTTCAGTGGACTGTCTCCGAAGACTTGGGTTCGATATACTGTGAACTTGAGTGAATGAGCTAGACGAACTAGCCAAGACAATGAACTGTGAACTGAGAACTGACAGTTTTGTTTTGTAAATAGTGTTTTGTGAACATTAGTTGAGATTAGCAGTACATTGTTGTTTTCAATAATCCAAGTGCATTGTCAGTGTCGTCTGTGGAGTGCAATAACGAATACTGAGTTGCAGTGTGGAGTGGAAATCCCATTGTTGACGGGAGCGTTTAAAGTAAATTATAGAAAGTGAATATTGTTGAAACAATAAAGTTACAGTATTGTTTTGAATTTAAAAGTTACAATATCTTATATTAAAAGAAAATTACATTACTGACAAAATAATAGAAATGTATCAATAAGTTAATTATTAAACCAATACAGATAAAACTTTCTTAAAATGAAATAAAGTGCATGAAGAAAAGAGTTATCGTAATAGGATAAATAATGTAATTTAAATTACCTCTACCCTGTAGCTTCCTTGTGCATTATTTCGTTTTGCTTTAAATACGTTTCCAAAAAAAAGTGGGTTAATTTTAGATCCTGCCAAAACTCTGCAATCAATCATTTAATCGTCAGTTTTAAACTGTGAGAGAGATAATCATGCTATTAAATGAAGCGTCGGCTGGAACAACGTTATAAGTTACATTTGATAAAATTTACAGGAGCTGCAAAAATGCGTACGCGTACAACATTGTTCTTATGAGGGTAGCAAACTTTTGAGTGGACAAATTTCACGTACTGCATTGATGGACAGTTGCAAGCCAAGGAGTATAGCAAAGTAACATGACATACAACATTATTTCACTTAAACACGCCGAATGAAAATTTTGTAACTCACAACGTTGTTCCAGCAGACGCTTCAAATAGATAATTAAAGCAACAACGTTAAAGATATAGAAAAGAAAAAGGTATATTATTAACTTAAATGGTTCTATTCTTTTAATGAGATGCCTGATGTTTTCTGCACGCTAGCTCCTCCATTCTTGGTTGCATCTTCGTGAATGCGAGTATCAGAGATCTCTGATTGATGTCAGAGCAGAGAAATTCTTCTCACACAAACAAGTAGAGGGGAATGGCAGGTGTGGAATAGCAGTAACACTGTTGCATGTACTCTTGGCGATCATTACAACAAAAGTAACAAATTGACATGTTTTCGAATTTTATTTTCTGTGCACTATTAACGGACATTTGTAGGAAACTTTCTTTTAGAATTATTATATTATTTCAGAAGTTATTGATGACTGTGGTGGAAAACGGATTTGTAATCCAATCATTAGTTATGATCATTCATGAAAGTTATTTGCTTATTTTAAAATTTTACGTACTCCTTATAAAGTCTTCGCGTGCCCTCGGTTGAATACCACTGATCTAAGGCATCCTGCCTAGGACTTGCGTTGTGGAATGCGCGCTGGTTTTAATCCTCATGTAGGACGAACATTTCCTCGTGAAATTTCGGTCACTGTATAGGATTGGTGCCCATCCATCATCGTGATGCACTTGAGGTGCTACGATAGGTAACGAAATCCGGTTATGAAAACCAGCTATAAGAGCTGGGGGGATCTTATTGGTAACCATACGATACCTCCATTCTGATTGGATGATCGTACACCTCTTCTTCGGCATGTGAACGTGGGGCCAACAGACGGCTGATCGGTCTGGGTTCTTAAAGGGCTGTAATGCCAAATATTGTTGTTATTATTATTATTATTATTATTATTATTATTATTATTATTATTATTATTATTATTATTATTAGAAAGTTTCAGTCGTGCTGCTCTTACAGTCTCCTCACTAAATTTTATTTAATATTTCTTCAGCATCTACTTTCACACTTACACCTCTTTAAAATAATGACGCAAAAGCATTAGTTTGATGTAATTTCATCACAGATTTTGAATTTAATATTACTCAACTTTCTGATATTACACAAGAAGCGTGATTACTATGGCGACAGAAAAGATAATTCAAGTGATATGAGATGGTTATAATTAAATTGGCGGTGTTCAGTGTGGCACAGCACAGACCATAATGATTGTAGGAGTGTGAAACCTCGTACATATACTAATTAAGGAATGCGCTCGCAAATTATGCAAAAAAATAATTAGTTACAAGTCTTGCCAAAGGTGAAAATGGCGCTGTAAGCAGTCAGAACGTGGTATGGGTGCAGGAAAAAGGCAGGAAAGATCAAACACACGATAACGGTGGTTCTAGCACGTTCGTTAGGAACTATGGTTACAAATACTTTTTAACATGGCCTCCAATCTCAGCAAATGTAAAATACCATCACTTTGGTATTATATATTAATTTCAGCCTTCTGGGTACAATACTTTCTGAAAAAAGTGTACCAATATCAGAAAAATAAGAAAGTGCAAAAAATGGTGTCAAAGTTTCATATCTTGTAATGTTAAACTCCTCAATTTTGGGAAAACTTTTATCAGAAGTGATAAAAGATGCAAATTTTGAAAAAATATAGGGCATATGTAACACACTTTTATGTATACAACCGGCTAAATAAATTTATAATTCCACTGAGCGGTTGGCAAAAAAAATTCTTAACTTTTTTTGCATTAATAATTACTACAATATTTTTGCTGAAGTTAGAGCTAAAATCTGGCAATTAGAATAAATAAAATCATATTATCATTTTACACATATTAAACTACCGAATAACGATAAAAACCAAAACTTCATTTACTGTCAAAATTCGGTGTACAGACTCCCCTTAAATGCAATCTCGCTGTGTTGCGTACAGAATATTAAGTATTCTACGCTTTTTTTGGCAGATACAATTCAAACAGAGTTACAAAATGTTATAAAAATGTTTCATATTTCAACAAAGCTAAAGCATAAATTGTTATTAGCCTAAATATCGATGTTCATTTTATTTTAATTGCTGTCGGCTGGTTAACCCGATAGTAATATGATTTGCATAATTTAGTTTTGTCTTTAAAAAAAGGTGATCATGTTACAACTTTTGTCGACAGGAAGTGTCATCTTTTTTATGCGAAATGTCCTCTTTTTCCGTTATGGATGTATGGTAATTCTAAGTTTTGGGTCTAATGACGCTTATATCAACTTATTAAAAAAAATAATAATAAAAGCAAACCAGAAAATAATTTGTTTTCTACTCAATTATACTCCAATATATCACACAAATTTTGATACAGTGTAGTTCTGTGAAAGGACATCAATTCAAGTATTTCCTCCGATCAAGCGTTGGCAGTGAACATATGTTTTCCATAACATGATCTGCCATGTTTGTGCGAAACAATTGCGAAATGAAATTGCGATGATTTTAATTGAATGAAGCTTCGCCATTGTATCGATGTTTTAATGATACTCCGGGCACTGTAAACTGACAAGTGCCACTGACATAACCTCTCTAGGATTCATCTGTTTCGATTGCACTGCAACGTACTTAAAATTAACTGCAAAACATTGAATGAACAGGAAGTCCCCATGTTTACTGCAGTGTATTTGTAATACACGATAAATATCCATGGAAACCGGTGTTAAGGTCTTTGTAGGGCTGTCATGAAATGCTGTTGTACCATTATGCGGATCATTGCGTTTACCACTGTTGCAAAAAGTTTTGTGCAATAAATCCTCTACATTTTTGGAAGTCTTAACCTGTTTCCAAATGTTAGGGTTAGTTAAACGGTTGTATATAATTGAAAAGTGTGCCTTCTTTCTGCAGGTCACTAATAACATAGCCATTAGAAGAGCCTTGCCGAAAGTCCTGTAAAATGATGTAAATTTACATACGTAGGGTAAGGTTGCCTAATCCCGTGACACATTTAATAAAGTCTATATTTATGCCAAACGTGTATTAAAAGTTTCAAATAACACCTAAATGACGTTATGACATTTAGCTACAGTTCTTACAACATTCAATGTCAACAGTTTCACAAGTTTGATATATAATATATAATTCTTCATTGTTATACAGTGGCTCCTAAATCCGTGACAGGGATCCAAATTCCGTGATAGTGGTTTCCTAATTCCGTGAGTGATATCCTAATTCCGTGATACTAAAATAATCCTCATTAACTGCTCAGAAAACAAACGTGTATTTGGAAAAACACTTTAAAGTCATGGTATATTGTTTTAATATGGATTAAGCAAGAAATTACAACATAGAAGAAGGGCCTAAGTGACAAATTTCATACAAAATACTTGTGTAAATACAGGAATACATATTACATCTATATATATATAATTTGAACTGGTAATGGAAATTACGGGGAAACGGCTGAACGGATTTTAATAAATGACCCCTCATTTTGAAGCTTGGAACCCAAAGTTTTTCGGAAAAGTAGTAGTTTTCAGTGAAATGTCAATTTTCCTACATAATTTTCCTATTTTCCAAAATCCATCTGTTGTCAGTTTTGAGAACTAATTTTATTCAATCACGGCCGACTTGATTGAATTTTAGAACAAAACACACACTACAATAAACAATAGGCTATTACATGAAGGCCATGACCTGCAGGACTGCCGACATATTTAGAGCTCAATTCAATTTGTTATTAAAAACAGATTCTGCAGTGTATAATTTTCTGAGTACAGCTGTGTATTGGATATTCAAATCTACGAAACCTGAGGTGGTTTGATGACATTATTACCATTAGAAATTAAATACTATTATAGTTAGTATCATGATGAGTCTATTTTTCATTAATTGTACATGATATTGATGCTATATTGATGACATGAAAGTGAAACGTTTTGAGGTTATGTAAGTAATTGTAGAGAATATCTTAATTTAGATCTTCATTTATATAATTTACTGAGTGACTGCTATATATATATATATATATATATATATATATATATATATATATATACACCGTATATATAACTACAAAACTTAAGTAATATAATAATATTTTTATTAAAAATCAAATATTTTTATACTTATTAACCCAGTGGGGTTGGGTCTTTTTCATATATTTAATGGCAGTGTAGTGTAGATATTGATATGTGTCATTGTCTTCAGTATTGGCTCGAGAGAGCGCAAAAATTACAGTTCCTAAGGAAAGATAAAAAGGTATTACTTACTGATAAAATAAGAGGCCTAGAAAATTTTGTAGTCTCCAGATCATTTCAGCAAGATCTCTTGGTAGGATAAAATGATTTTACGCTGTACATTTCAAGTTCTACATGCAGCAGCTATACGAAAATGCTATTGTTCGAAAGCTTAGCAAACCTGATATATTTTTTTAACTTTTGCCTACAATCCACAATGACCTGAAATAGCTACTGCTATCGTCCTGACATTGATACTTGCGTTTTCGCGTTGAAACTCAAAAACTAAAGTTGGATAGGTTCAAGAAAAAGTATTTGGCCAAAAAAATCCATTCAGAGGGAGTATGTTTCATTATTATGGAAGCAAATAACAATAAAAAAGACTAGTATTCTTCATTGAAAATAAATCTGAAAAATTTTTATTTGAACATCTAACGAACTTAGTTTGCAGCAGCATTAGCTGCACAAGCCACTAGTATTGATATATTATAGGCAAAATAAACTGAAAGTTAAATTCAATACAAAATTAAATTTGAATAAATGGAATTATAACACAATTATTTCTCATTATTTATATTCCTAACAACAACAATAATTAAGTTAAATATATGCCCTAGTATTTTATTATAATTATAATTGATTGTTTCTATAACTTATTTCTATTATTATTTCCACGAACTATTTTCTTTCATAGACATTAATTTTCACAATTTAGCTTTGGCATCACTGGTCGAGTGAGCCAGGAAGGAGAAATATAAAAATAAATCCGAAAATGTGAAAGCTCCTGTAGCATTGTTATTGTCTCACAATGTTTAAATAATCATACAGATTGATTCAGCTGACTATAATATACAGTAATATATCATTTTTATAATGCTATATTCATTCTTACCCCAAATATAAAATGTTTTTTCAGGAGCAGTCACAAGGGACAGGAAAACTTACTGGTCAACCACCTTTGACTGAACAAAAGATTCTGCAGTCGACTGCTTCTATTCAGAAGGCGGGTAATCAATATAATTGAAAAGAAGATATCTCCTGGCATCTGTTAGGTATTTCAAACACTTAAAAGTCAGAGACCACAACTCCATGGCAGACAATTGAAATTTTATCACGGGATTAGGGGTATCACGGAATTAGGCACCTTTACCCTATAGTACAGAAAAATATTAATAACGTTATTAGAGACTGCCTCCGTGGTATGTTGGTCAGCATGCTGGCTTCCAGATCAGGATGTCCTGGGTTCGATTCCCGGGCTAGGCTCTCGGTGAATTTTTCTTGAAAAAGAGGAATTCCCTGGTGTCTAGAGTCTGGAAATTTGTGTGATTGTGAGTGTGCCGGGTTAATATAAATTAACCAATCATCACAATATAAAAATACGTCAGGACTGTCGCTGGGCAGTAACCTGAACACACGTTTCAGCGTCACATTGTTGACAAGTAACTCCATCTGTTAGCACAACCATAAAGCATCTAATAGATGCTATAGAGTTACCAACAACGAAAAAAAAAAAGTTATTAGAGAGTTGAAGACCTCGGGGGTAAATGGTGATAACCCTCGAAATTGAGATTGCCAGTTTTCTGGTTAACAGCGTATAAGCCACATTATCTTTGATTTGGTTAAATAATTATGTACAAATGTTAATAAATGGTTAGATTATGAAAAATATGGCAATCCTCTTGTTTTTCCAGTAAAAATTAAAATGCATGGAATTTGTATATATGGGTTATCATTATTTACCCCCGAAGTCTTCAGTTTCCGAACTTCGCCCGTCCGTACTTCGTTAACGCTATATTTTCGTTAGTAGTGATGTGTTTGTGATGTGTGTTTATTAACGTACAGTACAAAAGTAAGAGTTTTCGAACGTTTGTACGTTCGTTAAAGTTGTTCGTCACACTCATTTCGTTCTCTAGCTCATTTATTTACTGTTAATGTTAAGTGTCAACATTTTATACAGGGTGATTCGAAACAACACGACAACTCTTATAATGTTGTGCGGGACGGCAAATTGATTATTTTTCCAGAGGGAACCTACAGTATGTCCGGAAATGCATGGTTTGGTCGCTGTGGGACGTCGAAGTTTGAGAACGTTTCGAATATATTGGTGGGTGTGCGTTCCATATTTCGTCAAGAAATCCAACAGGAGCACCACATCGTACAGTAAATTACAAAAGGGGTTCGAAATTTTCATCTCCTACTTGTTTACAGAGTCTACATCGGTGGTGCAGAGATTCACGCATATGGTCAAATAAGTCCGGTTGTATGCTTAGTATTTCAGTAGCTGCGTGAATTCGTGCGATAAGGTCCTCTTCTGATGTTACAGAAGTAGCGTACACCATACTCTTCATAGTACCCCACACAAAATAGTGGTGTAAGATCTGGTGACCGTGGTGGTCATGGCACAGGCCCCCCCCCCTCTACCAATACATCGATTTGGATATGTGGCATCCAGGTAGTGTCGCATATTATTTGCATCAAAGTGAACTGGAACATTATTATTTAGCCATATTAAAGATAATGCGGCTTATAGGCTGTTACCTGACGAACACAACACAAACTACCCAATTAGGATGCGAACCGTGGACTATAGAGGAATGTAGCGCGTTCGCAGGAAAGTTATTAGGTGCAGTTCGTCCATCCACCTTATACTGATGGCTAATGGGTTGCATAAATATTAGGACACGTAAATCAATCCGTAGAAACTTTGACGCTCCATAGCGCCCAAACCATACATTTCCGCACATGGGTTCCCCTTGAAAAATTACGAGTTTGCCGTCTCGCACAACATACTAAGCGTTAATAAAAATAAATTATGATTAGGAGTGAATAGACGTTTCAATATTTGTGTCTCCCGATTGGAGGGACAAACTCTCTGAGATGTTGGGAAATAAACGAATGAATCCTTGTCCCCAAAATTTTTGAATAGCCACAAGTAGGCCTAATGCGCATTACGTGATTTGTTAGCGTGTCGATATAATAATGTTTAGTTTACAAAAATTAAACTGTTGTCTGGACTTGAAGACATAGGAGAACATTGTTTATAGAAATCTGTGTTGCGCTAATCGACTGTATATCACTTGTAACACAGAAACAAGAACTTTACATGTATAAATGAAATGCGTATAATACTGGAGTGCCCCTCATTGAGGGTAGCCCTTACGGACTCAGTATATCCTCAAAAAAATAAATATACATATATATGTAAATATAGATATTAAATTAAAAAAAACTAAGTTTGTAAAAATTTCAAATGTGGTAAAGTGTAACACATTTTTAAAATTCACTCTTTCTGACATTTGTTCCCTTTTTGCCGACAGAATAGTACACTTTACGTACTATCCGTGGGCTGGATCAAACGATGGTACATGATAACAAATTATTAGGCTTATCATACATATACATTGTGCGGAGAAAAGGACTCCTATAGACATATTTTGTTGCAGTGTGTCGAATTGGAACATATCCGGAGAAAATATCTACCACCCTCGATGCTAAGTCAGAATAGGAGTTCGCTTGCATGTCTTGACCTCATGGGGAATAGAGAATGGGAACAAAAGACTGGATTGTTCCTCTTGAAGGCGAGAAAGATTAGAACTTCAGCTGTTGAAGTTTGTGATGCGAACTGACGAAGGGATAATGGTATCTACTCAATTATAAACTTTTATGCCTGCTTTAGGTTAGTATAAATTGTTATGATTGTGCCATTTTCATTTTAGTCTGTGTGTACTTTTAGAGTTATTTGGTGATTGGAGAATTAAGAGAAAGATTATCAGTAGCCAAGCGAGTAGAGCAACAAGTTAATATTACTAAATGCAATATTTTGAAATTAAAGGACGAGGAAGCTAAGCAAAATTATCAGGTCTAAATTTCGAATAGTTTTGCCACTTTAGAAAGTTCCGACGAAGTTGAGAAACAATTAGATGTTAATAGCGTGTGGGAAAATATCAGAGATAGTATCAAAATTGCAGCTGAGCAGAGCATAGGTTATTATGAAACTAAGAAAAAGAAACCGTGGTTTGATGAAGATTGTTGCATGGTAGTAGAAAGAAGGAAACAGGCAAAATTGAAATTCTTACAGGATCCAGTTGAGGAGAAGAGAGATAATTATTTCAATGAAAGATGGGAAGCAAGTCGTACACTTAGGAATAAAAAGAGAGGTTACTTGAAGGAAAAACTGAATGAGGTAGAAACAAATAGTAAGAATAAAAACATTCGAGATTTATATAAGGGTATAAAGGAATTTAAGAACGGATATCAGCCAAGGGTAAACGCGATCAGGATGAGAATGGTGACTTGCTTGCAGACTCTCCATCAATCCTAAACAGATGGAAAAACTATTTTGCGCAACTACTAAATGTACATAGGGCAAATAGAAATGATCGGGACGAAATTGAAATACAAACTGCTGAGCCATTTATACCCGAACCCACGCTTTCAGAAGTCGAAATTGCGATAGAAAATCTGAAAAATTATAAGTCTTCAGGTATCGATCAAATTCCAGCAGAATTAATACAAGAGGGTGGAAGTGCATTATATAGCGAAATTTATAAACTTGTACTTGCTATTTGGGAAAAGGAAATTCTACCAGAACAATGGAAGGAGTCCATAATTGTACCTATTTTTAAAAAGGGGGACAAAACCAACTGTGGTAACTTTCGAGGAATAACACTTTTGTTGACGTCGTACAAAATTTTGTCCACTATTCTTTTGAGAAGATTAACTCCGTACGTAGATGAAATTATTGGGAATCATCAGTGCGGTTTTCGGCGTAATAGATCGACTATTGATCAGATTTTTTGTATTCGACAGATATTGGAGAAAAAATTGGAGTATAAGGGACAGTACATCAGTTATTCATAGATTTCAAAAATACATATGACTCGGTTAAGAGGGAAGTATTATATGATATTCTTATTGAATTTGGTATTCCCAAGAAACTAGTTCGATTAATTAAAATGTGTCTCAGTGAAACATACAGCAGAGTCCGTATAGGTCAGTTTCTATCTGATGCTTTTCCAATTCACTGTGGGCTAAAGCAGGGAGATGCGCTATCACCTTTACTTTTTAACTTCGCTTTAGAGTATGCCATTAGGAAAGTTCAGGATAACAGGCAGGGTTTGGAATTGAACGGGTTACATCAGCTTCTTGTCTATGCGGATGACGTGAATATGTTAGGAGAAAATACGCAAATGATAAGGGAAAACACGGAAATTATACTTGAAGCAAGTAAAGCGGTCGGTTTGGAAGTAAATCCCGAAAAGACAAAGTATATGATTATGTCTCGTTACCAGAATATTGTACGAAATGGAAATATAAAAATTGGAGATTTATCCTTCGAAGAGGTGGAAAAATTCAAATATCTTGGAGCAACAGTAACAAATATAAATGACACTCGGGAGGAAATGAAACGCAGAATAAATATGGGAAATGCGTGTTATTATTCGGTTGAGAAGCTCTTATCATCCAGTCTGCTGTCCAAAAATCTGAAAGTTAGAATTTATAAAACAGTTATATTACCGGTTGTTCTATATGGTTGTGAAACTTGGACTCTCACTCTGAGAGAGGAAAATAGGTTAAGGGTGTTTGAGAATAAGGTGCTTAGGAAAATATTTGGGGTTAAGCGGGATGAAGTTACAGGAGAATGGAGAAAGTTACACAACACAGAACTGCACGCATTGTATTCTTCACCTGACATAATTAGGAACTTAAAATCCAGACGTTTGAGATGGGCAGGGCATGTAGCACGTATGGGCGAATCCAGAAATGCGTATAGAGTACATTTGAGGGAGGCGGGATATGATGATAGAGACTAGATTAATCTTGCACAGGATAGGGACCGCTAGCGGGCTTATGTGAGGGCGGTAATGAACCTTCGGGTTCCTTAAAAGCCATTTGTAAGTAAGTAAGTACTTTTAGAGAGTGATTGGATCTAATCATAGGTGAGGGGGGTGAAACCTACAAAGTAGGACTTGTTTTAGGTACAAAGCAATGCACCCGTGCATTGGTTTTAAGAGAAAATTATGATAATATAGTAGCCTACATCTGTATGTATAATATTGATCAATAAATCCATCTATCTACATATACAATTCAGACCGAACGGTAGGCAACACTGACTTCGGCTATTACAATAATGTCAGGATCTCGATTTGATTGGATCTACGATTAATGACATCGCAATAGCGTTAACGAATTACGGACGGGTGTAGTGAGAGAACTCGTTTGTATCGGTGTTTAGCCAGTATTTTTAGGAGTAATGGTGGTGGTGGTAGTGGTGGTGATGATAATTAATTTAACGTTATTGCAGAGTACAGATGTTATTCAGCGTTTAAATTGTACCTATGTGACAAATAGCGTACGAACTTTGACTGCAGCCCTATTTCTCTGAAGGTTTGTAAACCTACAACATTCGGTACACTGCTTTACTTCCTTCCCGGAAGAAGCAAGTTAAGAAGTGGACTACTGAGAGTGATAAATATAAATGAAATGAGTACATCGTTCTTTAAATAATAACAGACATATTTATTAAACAATAGAGCGACTTTAACAGGCCGTTTTATAAATCCAATGGAAATATATGTCAGTGGTGGGTAGCGGTAGTACAAATACGTCACGTGACTCCAACAGTGAACAAAATCACATGATTATCCTTTTTTTCGAGATGGCGGACTAGCTACATGTACTCTGAGCAGTTTCAAGGTTAAGTTCGAAGAATCCAAAAGCAGTTGTTGTGTGCGTGTCTTATTACAATATTGTATCTCATAGTGATAAACGGATTTTAGTCTCGCTCAAGATACTTACATTGCGTTTCATAATGTCTGACAGACGAAGTAAATGTTGTCGACAAAGGAGAGGAAAGGGATAGTTGCTAATGAATCGATGGCAGAGATCACATTCCAGGTTTTTCTTGAAGTTGGGCGGTCCGAAGCGTTCTACCTCCGCTCAACTTCAAGGCAAGCGTGCATTGAGACCTCCGCCATTGGTTGAATAGCAATTATCCTTCTCCTCTCCTTTCTGGTAATATTTACTTCGCCTGTCTGAATTATGGAACGCAGTATATGTAAATTTAAACTATAAAAAGTAATTATTTAATTAAAACCACAACTTCATTTATTTTTATTTAATTTGATTACAATTACTGGATTATAGTAAAACGTCTAGTTTAGGCACAGCGAAAAAGTAAACAAAGTGCAGGTAACGTGTGAGGAGAGGACGAGCCGTACGATGAACACGAGGGATGCACAAGGTTTTAGTTACAACGTTTATGACGGAGCATTAATTGAAATAATAATTTTCCAAGAACACACAAAACAAAAGAACACAAATTGCATAACGTTATCATATACACATTTTAACAAACAAGCAATTGTAACGTTGAAATAATTCAGTATAACAAATCAAATTTTGCTACTTATATGATGTTGCTTTCAAGCAGCATTTTTACGGTCATGAATTTCATTCTCGTTTTATATAATATTCTTATTGAATTTGGTATTCCCAAGAAACTAGTTCGATTAATTAAAATGTGTCTTAGTGAAACTTACAGCAGAGTCCGTATAGGCCAGTTTCTATCTGATACTTTTCTAGTTCACTGCGGGCTAAAGCAGGGAGATGCACTATCACCTTTACTTTTTAACTTCGCTCTAGAATATGCCATTAGAAAAGTTCAGGATAACAGAGAGGGTTTGGAATTGAACGGGTTACATCAGCTGCTTGTCTATGCGGATGACGTGAATATGTTAGGAGAAAATTCACAAACGATTAGGGAAAACACGGCAATTCTACTTGAAGCAAGTAAAGAGATAGGGTTGGAAGTAAATCCCGAAAAAGGCTAAGTCTATGATTATGTCTCGTGATCAGAATATTGTACGAAATGGAACTATAAAAGTTGGAGATTTATACTATTCAAAGAGGTGAAAAAATTCAAATATCTTGGAGCAACAGTAACAAGTATAAATGACACTCGGGAGGAAATTAAACGCAGAATAAATATGGGAAATGCCTGTTATTATTCGGTTGAGAAGCTTTTGTCATCTAGTGTGCTGTCAAAAAATCTGAAAGTCAGAATTTATAAAACAGTTATGTTACCGGTTGTTCTGTATGGCTGTGAAACTTGGACTCTCACTTTGAGAGAGGAACAGAGATTGAGGGTGTTTGAGAATAAGGTTCTTAGGAAAATATTTGGGGCTAAAAGGGATGAAGTTACAGGAGAATGGAGAAAGTTACACAACACAGAACTGCAAGCATTGTATTCTTCACCTGACATAATTAGGAACATTAAATCCAGACGTTTGAGATGGGCAGGGCATGTAGCACGTATGGGCGAATCCAGAAATGCATATAGAGCGTTAGTTGGAAAGCCAGAGGGGAAAAGACCTTTGGGGAGGCCGAGACGTAGATGGGAGGATAATATTAAAATGGATTTGAGGGAGGTGGGATATGATGATAGAGACTGGATTAATCTTGCTCAGGATAGGGACCAATGGCGGGCTTATGTGAGGGCGGCAATGAACCTACGGGTTCCTTAAAAGCCAGTAAGTAAGTATGTATGTAAGTAAGTAAGTAGGTAAGTAATAATTTCATTCTCTGTATGACTAACATAATATCACCGCCTTCTGTGGCCGAATTAACAAAACTACAATACTGTAATTATGTTTAGAAAATAGTGTTGTCACTTCAGATCAATATACTGTAGCTTTTTTATGTCTGTACGTCATCCAAGCTACTGTCCAGGCAAAATTGGCCTGAAGATCCTCGTGTCTTAATAAAAGTTGAGGCGACAGATTAATTAACAATATGCCCGAATTAGTCTATCTAAATATTTTCTATATAATACAGGAATAAATTGCTTTGTTGGAATTCCGCATAAGAGGAAAGTCCGTACATGCTCGTTTTAATTTAGCCAATTAGAATGCATGGTTAATTTCACTTCACCAATGTGATTAATCCGACTGTGATTTATGGCGCATGAATAGCCTACTCTTGTTGAAGCCGCTGATAAAGTGCATGGGCGATAGGTAAAACGAATCATCGTGTCAGCTGTGTCTCTCAACATCTGTACGTTGACTGGGTAGAATCGCTACAGACAGGGTAAGCTTTTGCTCTATTTCCATTTCCTGGTTGGCATAGCTGCAATTCATTAATCCTGTTTAAAATACTTCCTGGATTGTTTCGAAATCAATGCCCAAATGGAAAATATCCTACAAGGCTTAGTTAAGCTCTGGTGCGCAACAGAGTCACGGAGAATTGCATTCCACCATAGGGAGTGAGGGATGGTGACAGCATTCAGTGTGACCAATATTCCGCAACTTATTGTGGATTGAGCCTCGGCGTAGCTCAGTGGTTAGAGTGCTCGGCGCGTAGAATCGAGGACCTGGGTTCGATCCCCGGCGCTGGAGCGAATTTTTTTCCATTAATAATTAATAACAAATGGTACCATAGCAGATAATTCTGTAGGACCAAAAATTAATCTTTATGTAATTATTATTCGCCAACAGTGCATACCTATCTGTGAAATCCCAGCCACGACGTCACTGAAATGAGTGCGCTCCTTGTATGATGACAGTTGACTTAATATATGTTCTGATGCTTTTCCAATTCACAGCTGGCTAATGCAAGTAGATGCACTATCATCTTACTTTTTAACTTCGATCTGGAATGTGCCATTAGGAAAGTTCGGGATAACACTCAGGGTTTGTAATTGAACGGGTTACATCAGCTTCTTGTCTATGCAGATGACGTGAATATGCTAGGAGAAAATCCACAAACTATTAGGGAAAACACAGAAATTTTACTTGAAGCAAGTAAGAGATTGGTTTGGAAGTAAACCCCGAAAAGACGAAGTATATAATTATGTCTTGTGACCAGAATATTCTACGAAATGAAAATATAAAAATTGGAGATTTATCCTTCGAAGAGATGGAAAAATTCAAATATCTTGGAGCGACAGTAACAAATATAAATGGCACTCGGGAGGAAATTAAACACAGAATAAATATGGGAAATGCCTGTTATTATTTGCTTGAGAGTCTTTTGTCATCTAATCTGCTGTCAAAAAATCTGAAAGTTAAACTTCATAAAACAGTTATACTATCGGTTGTTCTGTATGGTTGTGAAACTTGGACTCTCACTTTGAGAGAGGAACAGAGATTAAGTGTGTTTGAGAATAAGGTTCTTAGGAAAATATTTGGGGCTGAAAGGGATGAAGTTACAGGAGAATGGAGAAAGTTACACAACGCAGAACTTCACGCATTGTATTCTTCACCTGACATAATTAAGAACATTAAATGCAGACGTTTGAAATGGGCAGGGCATGTAGCACGTATGGGCGAATTGAGAAATGCATATCGAGTGTTAGTTGGGAGACCGGAGGGGAAAAGACCTTTGGGGAGGTCGAGACGTAAAGGGGAGTATAATATTAAAATGGATTTGAGGGAGGTGGGATATGATGATAGAGACTGGATTAATCTTGCACAGGATAGGGACCAATGGCGGGCTTATGTGAGGGCGGCAATGAACCTGCGGGTTCCTTAAAAGCCATTTGTAAGTAAGTAAGTAAGTAACTACTATTGCTAATATTACTGCTATTACTACTATATCACTTCACAAACGTATTATATTATAGAAAAAAAAAATTATAGTTTATTTAACGACGCTCGCAACTGCAGAGGTTATATCGGAGTCGTCGGTGTGCCGGAATTTTGTCCCGCAGGAGTTCTTTTACATGCCAGTAAATCTACTCACATGAGTCTGTCGTAATTAAACACTCTTAATTGCCATGACCTGGGCCGGGATTGAACCCGCAACCTCGAGCATAGAAGGCCAGCGCTATACCAACTACGCTACCGAGGCCGACTACATTATAGATTTTCAAGTATCACTACTAAATATTCTTGGCTATATTTATTACATTCTAAGTAAAACAAATATGATTTGAAAGAAAATATTTGCTTAAGCTTAGGTGGAGTTAATAGGCCTATTATTGGTGTTTTCGTAAAAAGAAGCGGGATATAAACATAAACAAAGGGTGAATGTTTACTTTGTTCATGTTTTCTCTGTAGGTTATAGATTTCACAACAAACAGTAATTATATTCAGCTGTTTACAAACATAATTTCATACTTTACAGACGACTTAATAAATTATATTTTGTGAGCACTAGCTCTCATCACACTGCGATTATTTCAGAGCGTTTTGTTGTTATTAACAACGCTTTGTCTCGCAATTTTGTAGTAGGGTATCTTGCGTGTGAAGTTAAAATGATAATTGGTACCCATCGAGAAATAGCTTCCATGAACATGCAATGTGGTCATTTGGGGCAGCTGTTGTGAAGATAAGGTAGAAAATAAAATGAGCTACAAGTACGAAACAAAAACGAAACCGGACATATGTGTGTTTATGTGACGAAATTCTTACGGCTTGTAAATGCTACTTCCGTTCCTGAAGTACGTTCCACGTAATAATTGGGGGGGTAACTTAGGATTGGAGCCACCGGCGTAGCTCATTCGGCTAAGGCGCTTGCCTGTCGATCCCCAGTTGCGCTCGGGCGCGGGTTCTATTATCTGGTTGGTTTTTTCCGAGGTTTTCCCCAACTGTAAGACAAATGCTAGGTAATCTATGGCGAATCCTGAATTTCTTTACACACTGAAGCTTCAGAAAGTCTCACAATGATGGGCGCACACCGGTCTCATACATTGCACGAAATGTCATGAGAAAATGTCTTCCCCATGAAAACTCGTATCGCTAGTCCAAGGCATGATACGTCAGACCACGCTGCTACGACACGGGACAACATAATAATTTGAACCTTGTATGTATTTCTACATAATCTACAGCTTTGGAGTGACGGTTAACATGCCTAACCGTAAAACGAGGAGGCCCGGTTTCAAATCCTGGTTGAGACAAGTTACTATTTCGGGTTTTTTTTTCGAGGTTTTCCTCCTCATCTACTTGAAGCCGAATTGCTGGGTAACTTTCGGCGTTGGACCTCGGACTCATTTCGCCTTCATTAATTTTAACTTCATCTACCATCTTCAATAGTTTCAGGTCGACCGAGAGAGCCAGCAGACGTGGTACCGTGATTCGCCTACAGGTGTCACCTGTCTGTGGGAGCTACATACAGCCCAGAGAGGCATTGGGACTATGACAGTGTACTACGGCAGACCAGGCAGTCACCAATCTGTGTAACTCCCTCGGTCAGATGGTACCATGCTGCGATCTTCAGGTCAATATAGGATGCATCAGGACGTGGTTTGCGATTTGAGAAAAGATGTCATCAATCTGAGGAGATGAAGCAATATCACCAGGGAGACTCTGTCAGACCTGGATGCTAGACACCGGCAAATCAGACAAGACTCACGCCCCTAACTGCCTGCAGTCAGGCTTGGGTTCCGGTGCAGCTACAGAGCAAGTTAAAAGTTACGACTGGCCCATTCAGCCCGGGTTTTATAAGCCCAGTCCAGGCAGGACCCTAGAAAGACTGCCAGTATGCTCGTATTGTAGAGTGACTTGCATTCACGCTGGTTAAGATGAAACAGTAATAATAAAAAATCCGTGGCTCTACCCGTGAGGGGCCTAGATCGACCAGACTGCTGCTGACCTCACGCTCACATGCCGAAGCAGAGATGGACGATCATCCAACCAGAATGGAGGTACGGTGTGGTTAGCACGATGATCCCCCCAGCCGTTATAGCTGGCTTTCGCAACCGGATTTCGCTAACTATTGTAGCTCTCTAAGTGCATCACGATGCTGAGTGGGCACCGGTCCCGTACACTGGCCAAAATTTCATGAGAAAATTTCTTCCTCCATGAGGACTCGAACCAGCGCGCATTCCGTAACGCGAGTCCTAGGCAGGATGCCTTACATCACTACGCCACAGCGAGGGGAAATGATGAAACAATACTAGTTTAAAATCTAAGTTAGTTGGCTGTTTATTCACTTCAAAAAAATCTTTATTTTCTGTTCCAATACGGCAGAAAATTCTTGATTAAAGAAACATAGAGTAATTTTACAATTTATTGCACTACAGAATCTCATAAAATAATAAGGTAAATATTATATATTTCATTTTTCTGCAAAATGTATCTAACTCAAGAAATAACAGCAGATAGTTCCTGATTAAATTTATTTTATTTTATTTTATTTGGTTATTTTACGACGCTATATCAACATCTAGGTTATTTAGCGTCTGAATGAAATGAAGGTGATAATGCCTGTGAAATGAGTCCGGGTCCAGCACCTAAAGTTACCCAGCATTTGCTCGTATTGGGTTGAGAGAAAACCCCGGAAAAACCTCAACCAGGTAATTTGCCCCGACCGGGATTCGAACCCGGGCCACCTGGTTTCGCGGCCAGACGCGCTGACCGTTACTCCACAGGTGTGGACTCTTGATTAAAGAAACACACTTTTACAATTTATTGCACTACAGAATTTCATGAAACAATAAGACAATATTATACATTTAATATTCCTGCAATGTGTATCTGACTCAACAAAATAGTAATATTTCGTAACTTGTGACTTGATAAAAAAGGAAAGAAGAGAAAGGGGAAGGGGAAGAGACATAGATAACAATTATTAAGAATATCAACAACTATTATAGAAAAATATTCCGTTTTAACTTTATCCTTATCAACAATTAAAAGCCTCATGAAGACCTGTAAAATGTAAAAAAATTGTTTGTTCTTCAGAATATTAATTTGTTATTTAACTTCTGAGGGACAGATTTCTTTTTATTTATGAAGCTGTAAGTTTGAAGGGTTTGCATTAAATTTATATCACTACTGTGATGAAAAGAAAAGTGTAAGTAATTTAGAATAACTGTTGGCATTTCATGGATATTATGTTGGCGAGAAATAGTCTTCTTTGTATTTATTAACTTCACGTTTCAGAAGACGACAAATTAAGTTTTCAGTAGTTTGTCTATATCCGTATGCTTCCTATCGGGTTTGAATGACTTGATTGATATTTATGATGCATCTGAAAGCAGCACAGTCTGGCGCAGGTCGGAAAACCCAACAGTCCTTTTGGGTCACTATTAGGACATTGACGTCACGTGCAACGACACTGCCTCTCTGCTTGTGAGGGAGGGTTGACGGCAGGCGAACAATACCGTGCGTAAGTTCACTCACGAAGTCAAACAGTTATGGGCAGGACTGAATGAAGTTTCGTTAGTCTCTGATGGAAGCTGTAGCTGTGTCGATAAGGTGGCAACAAGCACGTACACAAAGGAATGCGGTCCTAAGAACTTCAATAATCATCCCATAATAATGAGATAGGCACAATACATCTCAGGCTGCGGTGCAAGCCTTCGCGCCTCTTCAGAAAAAAGGAAAATATATCTCTACATAGTGCTGTCAAATCGTAAATTAAATGCTGTATGTGTATACTGACTCCCAAAACTTCTATCAGATGTACTGTATAGTTTTTCTCGTTCTTAAGTTGGTATCTGTACTCACTCTAGGACAATAGCGTAGTCTCCCCGCAGGTAACACCCCCCCCCCCCCCACAACAGAAAGGTTGAACCAAGCTACTTAGTAAACTTAAAGGGTGCTATTCATAGACATTCGCTAGCCCGGGTTACGAGCGTGCTAAACAGGATTCGTATCATATCATATCATATCGCTGACACTGGTTTATGAATACGAAAATGTTAGTTCGCTGATCATCCACCAAAGCCCGCGCTAAGAATGTCTATGAATACGGCCCAAAGAGAATATATTTTTACTTAGTGGTGTAGTGATATAGATACATTTAATAAACACGGCATTTGTAGCTCCCCCTCACGCCACTGTTCTTTGCGTTATAATGCACCTATAGCTTATTTTTCTTTGGCTGTTGTCATGGTAATAACACTACGCTAATAAAATTGCATTGATTAAAGGTGGCACCAACAATCTAAAAAATCGGATAAATAATGTAATTTTATTAAGACAAATTTTTATGGGTATGTGTATAATTTAAAACTTGTTTGTCAATTACATCCCGTAGGATACAGGAGTTTAATTTATATTTTACACACATAAAAAAAGATTTGCATATTACTCTCATATAGTAATGGAACTTAAATGTGGATAACGAACTAAAAAATAAACAAAGCATATAGAAATAGTAAATGTCTGTGCTTTCAACACCAAACATGATATTGGAACCATATCTGATACAACAAAGATGTGAAGATGGAGGAATTGTCCGGTTAAAAAATATAATTATATCAGGTTGCAACATGCGCATGCTAGGTAGCATACAGTATTTTCCAGTATGTGGATATATTGCTGGGAAGTCAAGTTATCTTCAATTTTACACTGAGTTCCTCCTCACAGCCTGGAAATCCATCCCCAAACAGAGACATAAATACGTCCACTGCGTTGTGTTGATGTTACATAATTCTGGCTGGAACACTGTGGATCCAAGAGGACGAAATACCTGAAAGGCTCATGACTGGTGTTTGAGAAAATCTTTTAATCTGAAATATTACATTTTTCCATGCAGATTCATAATATTCTTGTCAAAACGCGATGTGATCTATTCTAAGTTTATGATCCAACATGGTATTTATATGTGCAGGGAAGATGAAAAATTTTCCTGGAATATTATATAATACTCAAGAGAAATAAACAACATGTTTTAAACATTTCGGTGCAAAATAGACTCAATGTTTTATTTCTGTCGGTTACATATACCGTTATTACTCTAAAATATTGTATTTGGTTCGATTAGGTAGGTACAGTATATACCTGCAACTCAGAGTTCAAATACTTCCCTTCCCAGGACGACATGCGGAGCGGAGTATGTAGATATATTGCTAACATAATATCTCACAAAGTTCACTTCCACATTGTTTCATAGGACAAAAGTTTTGCGAGCCAGTGTACGACTATGTTACCCATTTCTATCGAGAACTTTTTTTTTTTTGACGAAAATTGAATATGCAGTAGCTCTTGTACTAAAATTAGTGTCAAGTTCTGTTTTAAAGATTCTCAAGGCATGGATACTTAGAAATAAGTTGGGTTGTAAACGACACAGTGGGCAAATAAAAGTCAGATGCAGTACTATGATAACAATCTGCTTGTTTGTTTTCAGTCTCTCACAACTGACATAATTTACATGAAATGAATCGTACACTGAACATAAATGTTATAAAAAACATAGAGTATAACTTTATTTCTTAACAACGTGGAATTCGGAAAAACACTATAATAGTCATGTAGGGATACTTCGATCGAGTGCATGCCTTGGTTTGTTATTCCGATATCCTGTACATCGGCGACGAGATTCTGGTGTCACAACATACGCCCTTTATGATCATCTCTCTCAGATGGAGAAACGTGCTGTTCCTTTGGTCTGTGCATCGCTGGACCTTCTTGAAGAGGAGCTGTGTCGTACTCCTGAAGTAGTATAGCTTAACAATTTAAGAAATTTCATCATTAGACAGTGGATGCGGATTGACTTAAGGAAAAGTGAAGTTGTTTCGTATCAGAGTATATGGCACGTGCCGCGCTGTCCGTCTTTTGTGAACCTGACGAGTACAGCAGCGTACAAAAACGAATGAACCCCGATCTGTTCATAGTAACATTGCAACGCAATATGTGCAGTTGTGTTATCCTGCTCAAGTATTTAGTACAAGTTGAATATGTTGTGCTGATCCATTCATAATGGCGAAACATTACATTTGCTCAGAGATACGAAATGCAATTAAGAAGTATGAGAGTGACATTTTATGTATTAACGAAGACAATATCATGTGTAATGTATGTAAAATTAAAATAAAAACCAGAACAACTCAGGCTATAGAGAAACATTGCAACAGTAAATCGCACAGGAAATGCGTTGAAATGAAATCTGAGGAACCATCTACATCATCATCATCATCATCATCATCATCATCATCATCATCATCATCATCATCATCATCATCATTTAGTTGTGCGGGTCTAACGACACGTGCAATATGATGCTCAGTAGCCTACAAATATTCCTCTAAAGAAATTGAGTGATCCCCATTTTAGAGGTTTTCTTCAGAAATTCTCTCGATACAAAAACTGTTTCAGCGATAGGCGAAGACGATTCAGCTTCGACAACTTACGAGAATATATCGTCGTTTACTGCAACGCTGGTAATTGCATCAATGATGACGAGGACTGAACCTTGCAAGGTATGTACTACAGTAACGTTATTTTTCTTTTCCTTCTGATTGTACGGCGATACAGTAGCATGTTGACGTCGTCTGTTTACGTTTAAAATCTGTTCAGTCAATGGTCTGAATGAAAAAAGTGTAACATATAGTAAATGTGCACCTACATTCAACGATAATCATCCCGCATCCACTGTCTATTCATCATTATAACCTTCATAGTTAAATTTGGTGACAGGTGTCTGGCAATATCACTGTTATAAAAAACATACTGACTTAAGAAAAGAAGAAAGTGCGCTCTGCATAGCGGCTTTATTACTGGTGTCACTCAGTTATCTCGGATGCGACTCACGCCAAGACAGAAATCTGAATAATTCCTCACATTGCGACATTCAGTGAATCAATAAGCTGTCACATCGCTCTTGTGAACGGAGCAGGGGTTATTTGGGTCAACAGAAATGAATTAGGTCGCTAGTTGAAGACGGGTAATTTGAAGGTTAATATTTACACATAGCAGCTCGCCCTTGATTTGTGCAGCTACCCTCTCGTCTCATTCAATGATCTCTGTCAACAGTATCCACAGGGGTCACTCAATAAATGACAAGCCACTAGCCAGTAAGACCGACGTTCGAAATAGGACGACTGGAATTTCCTTTATATCTGAAGCTTAGTAAGTCAGCTAGCGGTTCTCACTGTAGAGTCTGCAGTTCGATATGGTGTATTCTGAAATATTTGTAATGTTCGAATGCTGTTATCAGCTCAGCTATCTCCGCGTTTCGTATTTACTCCGTTCTGTGGCTTCAGGTATCGTCAACTGTGATTATAGTATCGTTGCCATTGCTATTTCTAGTACCAATCATATTACTAGCAATATTTCATTTAACAACGTTTTAAACTGAGTAGATATTTGAGTATTTGAATTCAACGCAGTCAAGAAATAGATACATTTTCCCCAAGCCTGTAATTATATAAGGCATTTTATTTTCATGTCCTGGTTAAATCGTAGATAACTCCGGTATGGCATAGTTGCGCCCCGCGGTCAATTGGGAGGCTTAGGGATGGCATAGTTGCGCCCCGAAGAAATCAGGTAGCAGAATGGACATGGTATATTTGCGCCCCGAAGAAGTCAGGTAGCAGAATGGACATGACATATTTACGCCCCGAAGAAATCAGGTAGCAGAATGGACATGGAATATTTACGCCCCGAAGAAATCAGGTAGCAGAATGGACATGGCGTATTTGCGCCCCGAAGAAGTCAGGTAGTAGAATGGACATGGCATAGTTGCGCCCCGATGGGCATAGTACACACGAAAGTGATTGTCAGAAAATAAAAAAAAAATACTTAAACATATTATAGTGGTAGCTGCACTGAAATCAGGTAGCATATGATCAATTTTGCTATTTAAAATAACACTTTTCTATCGATCACACACAATAAATGAAATCCTTTTTTATTTGTACTCCGATATCTTAACCCTGAGGTACAGGGTTTCGCAAATCGAAACTTAGAACCATTGTGAATTATTAACTCTTTACTCTTTTTACTAAACTTAACATTAATTTTAAATTAACCTCACTATACGCCACAGACGATGTGAAAATTACTAATAAAATGTCACGATTGCTAAGGCCCCATATTCCAACGACTCACTCATTTGAATATGTCAGCTAATAACGTACTGCCAACTTCATGGTGTTCATTTTTACGGTAGGCTATCAATAAACACTGCATAAACAGTAGAAATACAGTTAATAAAGTACTGCCAACTTCATGGTGTTCATTTTTACGGTAAGCTATTAATAACCACTGCATAAACAGTAGAAAAACAGTTAATAAAGTACGGTACTGCCAACTTCATGGTGTTCATTTTTACGCTAGGCTATCAATAATCACTGCGTAAATAGTAGAAATACAGTTAATAAAGTACTGCCAACTTCATGGTGTTCATTATAACTATAGACTATCGATAATCACTGCATAAACAGTAGAAAAACAGTTAATAAAGTACTGCCAACTTCATGGTGTTCATTGTAACGGTATCGATAATGAATATTAAATCGAATAAGAAATCAATAAGGTTGGTTGATTACGAGGCTCGAGTTCCCGTAATGTCTTTTTCTCTACCTATTTCATCGGGACGCAACTATGCCATGCCCCTTTTCTCTACCTGATGGGAACGGGGCGCAAGTATGCCCACAAAACAGGGACCCTTTTTATCTGCTGCATGTTACCTGACCGTGGGGCGCAACCATGCCCTGCCCGATAACTCTGTATGTGCAGCTAACTGCCTTTCCAGAAACGAGGCATGAGTCCCATTTTTGAAACTTTTTCTCTTTTCTGTTGCAATGCACTTACCCCGCACGTAGCGTAATATAGACCTACTAATTTGTGTCCATTGTTAATCACGTTTTAACCTTAGAAACAGTCTTATAATAATATTATGCTGTTATAATCCTTTGTTAACTGAATGTAGTTTCTGGGACACGAAATCGTACTATACTGAAACGGATATAAGACACTTGGTGTTAAACTCATTTTAGGTGAGTTATTAATAAAATTACAATTGAACTGCATAGCCATCTATGATACGTAACTTTGAGAGAGTACAGTTACTCCTTTCTGGTTGCTCTTCGGTACACTATGTTCCTATGTTACCAGTATTCGTAATAATACCAAAACTCTGTTTTTGCTGAACTGTTCCTGTAGCAGCTAACGACTTAGGTCCTTATTTCCCTCACTTCGAATACTGAATGTTGTGAGAATCTCTTGCGGGAAGAAATGTTACAAAACCTTTTAAGGGTGTTTCTTCCTTCAACCCCCTTCTCCTGCCCATTTTCTGCTTGAGTGCATGGGCCCCAAAGATAGAGGGATTAAAAGTCCGTGGTGGCAGTATGTACGCCGGGCATACCGCAGATCCTGACTTACTGCCCCGTTATGGGCACCAGGGTATGATTCACTGTTATTGCCCACTCTCTGCAAGTTCTTATTTTCAAATGACAATCCACGTCTCTTTGGGTGCCTTGGTGATACTCTATGACGACACCACGAACATCCCGCTTCTATATATTTGTATTACGATCTCCTTTCGACTTGGAATCATACGGTAAGTTAGGTTGTACAGGGACATCATTTTATTTTTACTTCAATTTTTATTGTACCTGAGCTTTTGAATGTACTTCACTCCCAACCCTTCTACTAATGAAGTTCAACCGTCCTCCACACAGAACCAAGACCGCATATAAAATCATAGTAGCTTTACGGTCATAGTAAACAGTACGTTCCAGAAATATGTTCGCGTTTTCCAGTGACGAAAGAGCTTTCAATATTGAATTATTTTCGCACAGGTACTGTCGTCCATTTCCCTACGTCGCATCCCGGTTTCCCTCACCAGCTTCTATTCGCTCCTCTGTAAAGTTTAGTGGCTGGGCTGTCTTAGCTCTTTTCTGACAACATTAATTTCTGTTAGGAATTGGACGTCTACGTAATATTATACAACTTTTTAAAATAACGTAAATAAAAGGGCCTCGTTAAATAATTAACTGTCACGTGATTTCCCCTCTTTCTACGATACTGCGACTTAACCACTTGGACGGACAGTAGATAGCATGTCTGAGTAATTTTATCTTTTCGGATCGGGCAGAAGTGAAGACTGAGTTTACAGTACGTAAGGTACTCTTTTATAGAGTAGACAGAATTATTTCAACATGAGTTACTGGTACAAAGGACGAAACTGGTAATTGGAATTAGGTACAATAGTCTATAGTGCGATAATATGCACATTAGAACTGAAGCCTTTATCGATATGAACGGCCAAAATTTTCAAAAATGTGTTTAAATATCCATATTGTCATTATTTTTCAATTTAACTTCATTCTCTATATTGTACGCTAATGTACTGTAGACAGTATAATGTACACTGCATAATGAATACGTCCGAATGTATGGTTCATTTCGTGAGTAAAAACACTTATTGTTAATACTGTACTGTATTTTGATTAAACAAAAACCTAATGAAAATTATCAAACTCAAAAGCGTGATATTTCCTAGTTTACGTAAATGGATGAACTACTTTTCTTCCCTCCTATACCTAGTAAAGTGATTTGTTTGTATTTTACGCCAGTATCATCGAACTCTAGTCGTGGAAGAGGGTAGCAAGCGGTGTTTCCGATTCTGAACCGTTGATCCAAAGGTATAGCCAGGTTAATATTAAAAATGTTAGTAAAAATGAAATGTTGTCCCTGTAGTATTGCCGACCTGTATTTGACTCTCACGGATGGGTCTTCTTATTTTGTATTTTATTCTATATTTTCTCGTAGCTTTCAGTATTTTTCCTATGGCATTTATGCCTTCTTCTGAGCTCCTTCTTCCCTACATTCTTACATTCTGCCTTACTTAAATTCCTTGGTTTTTTAAGTTGATTATTTAATGACGCTGTATCAACTACGAGGTTATTTAGCGTCGGTGAGATTGGTGATAGCGAGATGGTATTTGGCGAGATGAGGCCGAGAATTCGGCATAGATTACCCGGTATTCACCTTACGGTTGGGGAAAACCTCGAAAAAAAACCAACCAGCCCAAGCGGGGATCGAACCCGTGCCCGAGCGCAACTTCAGACCGGCAGGCAAGCGCCTTAACCTACTGTGCCACGCCGGTGGCCGAACTTCCTTGTTTCTTTCTACATGTTTACTTCCTTCCATCTGCCTATAACTATTACTATTAATTTTTTCCTTTTATTGTATCTGTATTAAGAGCACTAGGTAGTTAGATGACTGCTTAGAGCGCTTGTAAATTACAATATTTCATATATTTGTGTTTTTAACACTACTAAGATAATAATTAAATGAAACTTTTCCACAATATGAAGCAATTTAAGAATCATTTAACGCATATTATAGCAAGAAATGACTGTCTTTAGAGGTTTATTAATGAAAAATATTTCAAGGTCTGAATTCTGATTTTTTTTACACACATTTATATTCACTTTTCTCTGATACTGCTATATCTAGGACTAAATTTTTCATATTTAGATTTACATTTATAACAATTGAAGTCTAATATTTGATGACATGAACACATATAAGTTGAAGGAAAAACTAATTATATCTTGCAAATCTAGCTTTCAGTTAAAACTCCCTGTGAAACAGAGATTAACCCTTAAATTGACAATGTGTCCTATAGGAAAAAATTGGTAGGAAAATTAAAATTTCACAATGCTATAATATTCTATTGATTATTTAAGCACAATTATTATTAATATTACCAATGTACAAAAATTGTCGAATAAATTAAAAAAATTATAATATTGTACAACACATAAAAATATGGACATTGCAATAGTTTTCTTTACGGTCCGGCAAGGTTTAATAAAGTAGTGTGAGAAATGAAGCTTTGCCAAGTTTATGATTAAATTATTAATTGTATCTTGTTCAAAAATAGTTGATGTTTATTTTAAAATAAACTAAATAACATTGATTTATAATTTTAGCTATAAATTGTAAAATTCTTCCATAAAAATGTACAGTAAAAGTATAATTAATGTTTGTCAAATAGTTCCTGAGAGATATTCACTAAATATGTGGAAACCAAAAACATATCAGAATTCATCTCCTGAAAAAAATATTCGTAAGTAAACCTGTCAAAAATTATTGATTACATGTTCATTAAATCATTCTTATAGTAAATTGCTTTATCTTATCGGAAATTCTCATTTAAATATTTTTAGTACCGGTAGTATTCAAACTAGAGGTTTAAAATATAGTATATCAAACATTGTACTAATAAGCTGATATAAGAATATGTCTCAATATGGAAAGTGGAGGAGGTAACCAATAGCAAATCAATATTGACCTGCTGACTCATTGTGGTGTCAAAATTTCATTTTTAATACCTGTGTTCTTCTTTGTCCTTACTGAAATGCAGCAACTCTAAAGCTGGTCCACAATAAACCGGGAAGGGAAATGACAACGAGAACGAAAACGGAAATATTGTTAAAATGTATTTAAATGTGATCATTCACAATTAACTTTCCCGTTCCCGGATCCGGCAAGCTTCTCGTTAAGGATATATGTACGTGAACGACCACAAATTTTATCAGAAAATGCAGGCTCTAAATTTCTAAAATTTTATAAGGAAATTAACTTACTATTGGACTAAAATTACAAAGTATCACAACAAGACTTTTATTAGAACTTAAATATCTGATAAAAGTATAAAAAAGGTTCCTAATAATATTTTTTAGAATTCACATTTTACTCTAAATTAAATTTTCACACATATTATTTCATAACTCTGCAACCATTACGGATAGAATTATGAAATTTTGTACACTGATTTAACATGCGTTTATGCAAAAGGTAGACTACAATAATGCCCATTTCTTTGAAAATAGAAAAATTAGGTCAGAAGACATTATGTAAATTTTAATTTATATTATATACACTACCGGTCAAAAATTTTCGATCAGCTATGAAAACAATTATATTCCAATGTACAGTTTCCCTGAAAAAGGATGAGACGATTGAATATTCCTAAGTCTGAGATGTGAGACACTGCGCATGATCGGAGACCAGAGCACTGATACACAAGATAACGAATATTGAGTTACTTAAATTCAGACTATTTGGTTTGTTACTAGCATCGTTCCGAAATTCACTTCAAAAACTGCAAAAAATATGATAATATTACGTAAATGAAAGATAAATATATACATAAATCGTGTAGTTAAATCGACAATGGACCTTCATGACTAGATCGACACTCCACACAGAAAGGAAAGCTTTCATGTCGTTTCAATAGCTCAGACGGTAAGACATCTGCGTGTTGTGTAGAAGAGTGCGAGTTCGATTCTTAGTCTATACAACGATTTTTTTTGTCTAAATAACGTTGAAATAGCTAAGTAACGTTGAAATAGAGTTTTACAAAGTCCTGAGATTAAGTGTTAATGATCGCAAACAATACAAAATTACAAGTTATAATATTATAAACGTTAATCTAATGAATGCATTTATACACACACATATACAATGTAAATGCATATATATTAAAAACTAACAATTAAAATGAAATTATAAAAATATACATAATAATAGACAAACTTTTACAAAGGTTTAGAGTCCTTAGGCTATGTAATTTGTTGAGTAATTATTACAATATTTTATTAATAGCTTTCCCATATGTGTAAGAAATGCACTCGCAAAAAACAATTTTTGTTAAAAGTATGGCTTTAGATTATTTCATTCTCACACCTTCAGTTAATTTTAACTATTTTATCTACGTGTTTGCAATAGTGTTTAATTTAGTATGCATTCAATTTTATTCATGTTATGATTGAATGGAAAAGCACTGTTGCAGTTATTGACTAATTACATGTATTAATACTAATTATTAAATGCATCTGTTAAGTAACCAATTGCAGTATCTTTTGCAAAATCTTGAATGTTTAAGTTGTCAATAATATTTCTGTACTATATACTATAATACGTTAAAAGAATTTGCAATAGATTTGGGATCCTCTACTTTATAATCATTGGTTTTAGTGAAAAAATATTTTCTTTCTTAGGATATCTACAAGTTTAAATTTAATAATATTCCGAATAGATTTAATTGCATTATCTGAATTTTGTACTTTTCTATTCAAATATATTCTATTTCCCTCTTTCATAATTTTTGATAAATTACACTGTACTCCTTGCAGTATTTAAGAACATGAGGATCATTACATTGCAACTCATTACATATAGATTCTTCTTTTTAATACATGAGATTTTGAAGTCCCTGCGTTATCTACATGTTTTTATTTTTGAATTTTTTCACAACATTGAGTGGAGAATATCCACTGAAGTGATTATGAAATTAAGTGAAAAATGCAATACATTAACTCTTAATATCAGTAGTACTAGTATCATATACGTTTTTCCAAGATTCATTTTGTAGTCATAAATGTAAATAATCATTATATACAACATTTACGATCCTTTCTTAGTTTTTAAATTAATATTTTGAAATTGTTCAGTGACATTGGAAACACTTAGGATTTGTTTATCATGTTCAGAGAAGCCATTGATTATAGGTTCTGTCGAATAGGAATTCAGTCTAATTCTGTGTACGAAACATTTATCAATGGCTGTGCTACTTCAGCTTAGATTTAATTTGATTAGTTTCGCAACAGTTGGACTTCCTGTTATATCGTGTTATTTAGATATCTAATTTAGGGTTGATTTATTAACTCTTACTATGCAAGATGCCTCTTATTTCAATAATTCTATATCACGTTAAATAGTCATTGTCTACACTAAAGTATTATCGTCATCCCTCATTTCTCATCGTAATGGCGAACCGACGTGACATGAGACAGCGAGTTATAGCTCTAGTTGAGGCTGGATATGGGGCTAGATCTGCTGGCCGTTTGGTCGGTGTTCCTGGAAGTACAGCCGCGAGGTGGGTTATCGTTACCAAAATTTAGGGGAGGTCGAAAATCGCCCTATTCCTGGGCGTCCGCGGATTTCTTCATTGGAAGAGGATGCTCTCTTATTCGAGACAGTTCGACAGGACCCCTTTCTGACTGCTAACGAAATAAGAGCAGTATTTAACTTTCCCGGCTCTTCACAGACTGTGATCAGCAGGTTGAGGAACCGCGGTATTAGGAGGCGGAGGGCTGCGCAAATGGAAATATTGGGGGAAGCACAAGCTGTCGACCGTCTTGCCTTCGCTACCAATCGAGTGGATTTCGATTGGAGAAATGTAATTTTCTCCGACGAAACAACCATCTCGAGTGATTACGAAGGTCCTGTCCGTGTCTATCGTGAGGATGGTCTCCGACATGACCAGCGCTATGTGCACCGACGTGAAAGATCGGGGCGCTTTAGCATATCGTGTTGGGAGTGGATGTCTTACGATGGACCTGGCGTTATAGAAGCATCTATGGCCGGTTTAATGCGGGAACTTACGAGCACATTCTGGAAAATATATTCCTTCCCTCCGCCCGAGAACGTTTTCCCGAAGGAACATTGCTCTTCTAGCAGGATAGCCATCCCGTGCACTATGCTGCAAGCATTCAAAGATGGTTTCAAAGGAGACCCGAGATCGAAATCATTAATTGGCCTCCGAAGTCACCTGATTTGAATGTCATCGAAAATTTATGGGTGGAATTGAAAAAGAGAAGGATAGTCCCTATGCCCACCGACGCCCTCGAAATCGAGACGAATTGTGGGATCAAGTTGTTGACACCTGGGAAGATCTCGCCGGGGATCAGAACTTATTTCACAATCTCGTGACATCCATGCCGGATCGACTTAGATCTGTAATAGAAGCTGATGGCATGTGGACAAGATTTTAAGTTAACAGGTCTCTTTTTGTTTCTTATGATTTTTGTTTGAGGAAGAATACTTTTAACTTCCAAGTAAGTTTTATTTTTTTTTGACGAGGTTCAGCCAACTTTTAAAACCCAGAAATTGGGCATAAATTATTCCATATTTTTCGACAAATTAGGCAGTCGAGGAACTCTGAACAAATTAATACACCTCAATAAAATAAAGTTTTACCCGGGATCGAACACGAGACGTTTCGGTTATACAGCGGAACCAACACGCTACTGTATGAGCTACCGAGACAAGACAGTGACAGTAGCAGTCCAGAATGTAGATCCCTTAGCAGGCATTTGCCATTCGGTACAGTGAAGCAATGATATTTTGTGACCCGAGCTATGTTGTGAAATCTTGGCCTTAAATGGCAGTCTTCTTCGTGATCCTTATTCTGGTCCTTGTCCTTGTTGTGGTCCTTGTAACAATTCTTGTACTATTTGTCATGGTATGTATCGTTACGTCGATATCGAGTGAACCGCGCTGTAGAACTTTAACTTCCGACGACCAAGAATCGTCTCATTCTTTTTAAGGGTAACTGTACAATCACATCGGAAAAACTAAATAGACCAACAAAATAAATATTTTCTCTCTCTTAGCATTATGGTAATGATAGAATATTCAAAACGAAATCCCTGTTTAACCACAATTCTATAGTTGTGATAGGTGATCGAAAACTTTTGACCGGTAAATAAAAAGTTAATTGTATTAAACAACTCTACATGTCTGAGAGTAGTCTACTTTTCAGAAATAAGTGTTTTTACAAGCAGGAAAAATATTAAAGATGTCAGAGAGACCATAACAATGTTATGGTTACCAAATGATGTAACTGCAGAATTTTTTTGTTTTTGTTTTTTTTTTCGTACTTTGACAAAACTGGTTTGAAATAGTACATTATGCAACGAGCCTATAATGGTAGTAATTAAGACGCGAGTATGTTTGTTTATGAAACGAGCGCAAGCGAGTTTCATAATTTTTATACGAGCGTCTTAATTACCATTATAGGTAAGTTTCATACGACTTTTTATGCTCGACCATATTTCTAACTTGAAATTATTCATAAGTATTCATGTTATGGTTATCTAAGTGCAGAGCAGAACTGACCTTCTAAATTGTGAGATGTGCGCAGACGCGCAATTATTGATTATTTCCGAGGAACGAATGTCATTGACCTTGATATAATCTATAGAATAACATGAACATTAATATTGATATAACCTGGAAATTAATTTAGCATTGCAAACGAGATGACAAATTGAATTTATTTGAATATTATTTACAATTAACGCTAATTATTATAGTAACAGAACATACCCATCTGCGACAGTATTGGATTTCCAGCCTCCGTGACGTTTCGCTAATTGTATTTCGATTGCATATCCGAGAATAATCGATACTTGAGGTTTTATAATGGTACACTGGTGATTTCTCATTGGCTGAACAACTGAACTATAATGAATAGGTGTACTTTAATGAGGTGCATTAAAGGGCTACTACCAGGTGTATAATTACTACATTTCGGCATAGTCGAGCATAAAATATTATTAGTAACTTTTTTAATACTTTTATAAGATATTTAAGTTGTAATAAGTCTTGTTGTGGTACGTTGTAATTTTTGTCCAATTGTGAATTCATTTTCTTATAAAATTTTAGAAATTTAGAGCCTGCATTTTCTGATAATATTTGTATTCGTTCACTCACGTATACCCTTAATTGTGAATGCTCACATTTAAATACATTTATTTTAACAATATTTCCGTTCTCGTTTCCATTCCCGGTTTATTGTGGACCAGCCTTAATTCTGAATAACTACACGAGTCGAACATAATACTCTAAAAAATTCAATCCCATTTCTATTCATGGGAGTGAACAGACTTGTGGTACTAGCACAGTCTAGTATATACAGTCACGAAGCTCAATACGTAGTAAATATGCATCCACAAATAGTTGCTAACCACTAGGATCGTTAATATCGCCTCATTACAGACAATGTGAAATTGTACCGGCACAGTCTATTGTTCCTAGCACTCTCACAACTCAACCTTCGTGACTGTATATACTAGACTGTGGTACTAGAATATCCCCCTCTTTCACGTCTCACTGCGAACTCTGTTGGTATAATAGTGTACTAGTGTCTATACATTCACTTAGTACTGCGGAATCCTTGGGCCACTGTTGCGCTACGGGTGCCTGTATTAGCGGAAGTTATTTTTTGCAGTTGTTGTGGAAACTGTTCCCACGCGAGTCGTAAATCAGGATGATCCGGTTGCCATGGAGACTGCAGCGATTGTTGGGGCCGCCGCAATATTGAATCATTTGCATGGCTGCCTCCAGACTTTCTGCAGCTGATTTACTTCGCAGTTATTTCTGTCCCAACTACCTGTCTCGAGGGGGTGCAGAGGGTGGAGCGGGGTGGAAATCAACAGATTTCATTGAATTTCTTGCAAGGAGCGACTCGAGTTCTGAACGAAACTCATATAACCTACTTACATCCAAAATGTATAGCAGTATGAATGTTATAATGTCAAAGAAAACTTTCAACGTATTGTAAACATGCAGTTACCATAGCAACGAAGATGAAATTCACTTGTAACTCGCGAAAGTAGCAGAGAAGTACAGTCAGCTGCTTCACACCACATTGAAAGGTTGAAATTCCAAACATTTTCTGTGGAATATTTTCTTTTCCTGGATATTTTCATTTAACCATTAACCCAGTACAGTGGAAAGTATTTCTATCTCTACATACTATGTTATTTAAAGGCAAAAAAATCTCACGAACTTGACACGAAATATTTTATGTTTCACAATAATTCAAATGTTTCGATGTTTTTAAAATGCTGTCAATGTTTATAGTTTATTTTCTTGAATTATTTCAAAGACGCATTCGTTCGTTCATATTATTCTGCCTAAGGGTTTTTTCCTTCACTGCAAACCCAATATTCCGTAATCTTCCCTTTTTTGCGCCTTCTTCTTAATTTCAGCGTAAGAATCATATATCGTATCTTAATGTTGCCTATCATCTGATCTCTTCTTTTACTCCGATCCTTTCTCCTGTTCACCATTCCTTCCAGTGCATCCTTCACGTAGATAGTTTCTTCTCAGCCAGTGACCCAGCCAATTTCTTTTTCGCTTTCTAATCAGTTTCAGCATTATTCTTTCTTCATCCATTCTTTCAACACAGCTTCGTTTCTTATTCTGTCTGGGCAATTCATACGCTCCATTCTTCTCCATATCCACATTTCAAATGCTTCCAGTTGTTTCTCTTTACTGTATCGTAATGTCCACGTTCCTAAACCACACAGTACTACACTACACACTCCACACAAAGCACATCACTAGTCTCTTCCTTAGATCTTTCTTCAAAGATGCGCAAAAAATGCTCTTTTTTCTATTTTAAGAGCTTACTTTGCAATTGCTATCCTCCTTCTGACTTCTTGGTAGGATAGCACTGGTGTATAGTGATGGATAAGGTTCAAGATGTAATAGACTAAACGTGTTGCGTTTTTTGCAAATGATAGACACTCCAATCATTCTAAGATGTGTTACTTGGGACACATTTGGACACACTGTTTGAATTATTACAGCTATTGTGAGTGCTGTCCATAGTAATAACTAGGCCTGAGAAATATATGGCGTTACACTACCAGTGCGCTTCGTTCACCACTAACTTTGAATACGTCTCAGAGTTGGGGTGAGTCATTCGTTCATTTGAACTCATGCTTATCATCACGGTAAGTTAGTCCTCAGCATTTGGGTGGCTGAAAGCCACTCCTTTGACTTCGAAACACAACTATCTGCTAAAGAAAAAGTCAAAGACGTCACTTTCTTGGTTAAAGAAAAATTGCACTATTTTAAAGACATTTTATTTACTGTCTGTAGAAAATACACCTCATATAACATTGAAAAGTATCACCATAATTATTTCACTATGTTAATGTGATAGTGTATTACGTTCTTGTTTTACATAATTTTTCATTTCATTATATTGTTGCAGTGAACAACAAACCCATTTTCAAATTTTCAAAGGAGAATGATTGCCTGTTGTTAGAAAAAACAGCCTTGCATCTAGAAAAACTTCTTCCTACTTCTGCAGAAACAATAAAGACATATTTGAAATATTTTGCACAAGCATTATTTATCTAAAAATCTGTACAATTATTATAAATTTCCATATCCATAATGTTTATCCAGTATTTTTTTCATCTCGTTTACTACATTTTTTCTATTTCGTGTTTCAACTATTCGGTTCGTAACAATATCATTGACTATATTCTATTTTATGTCTGTAGAAAATACACCTAATAAGACATTGACAAGTATCAGCCTTATCATTTCACTATGTTAATATGATAGTGTTACTTTTTTGTTTTACATAATTTTTCACTTCATATATTTTTGCAGTGAATAACAAACCACATTTTCAAATTTTCAAAGGAGAATGATTGCCTGTTGCTACAAAACACAGCCTTATATCTAGAGAAACTTCGTTCCACTTCTGCAGAAACAATGGGGGAATATTTGAAATATTTTACACATGCATTATTTATTGCAAAATCTGTATCATTATTACAAGTATCCTCATTTGAAATTAAGTCACAAATTTCGTCCTCGGCATCTCGCTATTATTCGTCTTTACAGGATGTTGAATGTCGGTCGTAATGTAACCGATCAACTAAAATTCACTGCTCAACGAAACACACTGAAATCCCCCATCCCAACGCAATTACGTACTGTTAGGCCTACCTGAAGTCAGATGCGCATGAAGCGCTATGTAACGGCATACAATTCTTAGCCCTATTAATAACTGTAGGAACAGTCGCTGTAACAATAGCGTTACGGAAATGTGGTGGAAGTAATGAAATTGGAATTAGTAAAAGTGGTGGTGGTAGTGACAGTCGACGCAGAGAGTTTGGACCAGGTTCGATAATCTTTGATACCAATGAACAGTACGTTTGTATCATAAATTGTGACTCGTTTGGACTAGTCCTTTCACGATTGGCAACACTGTACGCGTGGGAATAAAGTAGAACTAACATTAGCGTCGAGTGATAGCAGCTCAGTACGAGCCGCTCCTCAGTACAATTCAGAACGTGCACAAAAAAAAATAGCATTATGAAAATAAAGAAGCATCATCAAAACTAAATAGTATTCTAATAGAACAGAATAGAAAACTATAAGTTTAGTGAAGTATATCGACTAAACGGTGTTACTATTCGTTTCAGATGCACAAATCGTAAGTGTAATGCAAATGTTAAGGAATAGAATTTTCAAATGAAGTGATAACGTTTACGACCTTTCCGCATAATCACGTAGAAATGAATTGCAAAGAAGTGAAACAATAAACTGTGTGAACAGCAGCAACATATGAAGCAAAATAAGACTTGCATACTAAACCAAAAAAAAAGCTATTACAAAAATAAAATAATAATAATAATAATAATAATAATAATAATAATAATAATAATAATAATAGTTTATTTAACCTGGCAGAATTAAGACCATATAGCCTTTTCTAACACTCAACCAGGAGTAAAATTGCGTTACAAAGTAAAGTACACTACAATTTGACATACAAAACTGAAGAAGATAATCATAATATAGGCTAATGTAAACAACAAGTCAGTAGAAATCAGACATAATATATAACATACAGAAAGAAAGGAAAATGCATAATAAAATGTGAACAGTAGGTAAAAAATAAATGAGTCATACAAAGTAAAAAATATAAGACAATAATAATATTGATGATGATGATGATAATAATAATAATCATAATCATAATCATAGTAGTAGTAGTAGTAGTAGTAGTAGTAGTAGTAGTAGTAGTAGTAGTAGTAGTAGTAGTAGTAGTAGTAGTAGTAGTAGTAGTAGTAGTGGTAGTAAAATAGTGAAGTACAAAGCATACAATGAACACAATATTGAAGCAAATGGAGTTGTGGGAGATATTGGACATGAAGATATTCAACTTCTGAGGAAGTCTGTGGACGCTGTTTGAAGACACAATTTTCCTACACGTGATATTGAAGAGTCCTTCAAGCAACTATTTATTTTATTTCTAACACATTTAAACAATTTCGAAGAGTAATTCCTAACGACTTTTTTTACTTGGGTTATTTAACGATCCTGTATCAACCATTAGGTTATTTAACGTCGATGGTAATGGTGATAGCGAGATGGTATTTGGCGAGATGAAGTAGATGATTCTCCATAGATTACTTGACATTTGCCTTACGGTGAAGTAAAATCTCTGAAAAAACTCAACATGGAATCAGTCCAAGCGGGAATAGAACCCACGCCCGAGCGCAACTCCGGATCGGCAGGCAAACACCTCAGTCATAGAGCAATGAGACCCATTGATTTATTAAAAATTACGTACCGTATTCATAATTTAAGACTTAACAAAAATAAAGTTTCTATCTGCAATATTTTTTTTACTGTTTTTATCACTGTATACCATAATGCTTAATACTCACTAATTAATTGCAGTACAATTTTGTGCCGAAAGAAATTACATTTTAACTGCATAAAATAATATTTTTAGCTGTTGAAATTGTACAGTGCGTTCGTAGCTCTGCCGGATCGTTACAACATAACCTAAATAATATAAACAAGTGTTAGAAAAGTTTTAATTAGGGATGATGAAATAAACAAGAAAACTTGTAATAAAGGATAAGGAAATAAAAAATAAACATGGATAATTTTAAAAGAAACAATTTCATCGAAAGTACAATTTTCAAATTTGAATGTTTTAGTGGTCCGGCCGAGCTACGAACGTACTGTATTTTTATAGGCCTAAATATATGTTTTAGTGCCTATTTTGATAAATTGAGGGCCTAATTTAGGTGCCTAAAAGTTTTTAAGTACCTAAAAATCCGAGGTCTAATGGATAACATTTTCAATTATGTCTTGGAGAGTCCTATGCCTGTGTAAAATGGGAAAGGAAATGTCCTTTTGGTCCAAATTGTCTGCTTTTACGGGCCCAAACGAGTCGTCTCTCCTAGTCCAAATAGACTGTAATTAGTGGACAATGGTCCAAACAGTTGCGCCCTTGACAGTAGTAGTGACAATAGCAGTAAGTAGCAATAGAGGTGTAATGTCTCGTGTCATTCCAGCAGAGCACGAGTTGACGCATGTCCAAATGCACTGAGAATGCACGCTATTGGAAGTAGGTGCAATTTTTCACAAAGGGATAGATTACATTAGCCTGTGGCAGTGACGGCATACAGACAAGCATACAAAATTCACCCTCTTTATGTTTGCACTTTGTGTACATACGATGGAAATAAAAGCAGATCGGAACAAAAGCATGGCTGGAAACAGTTGGCACGCCTGACAAGCACTCCATTGTTTAGCGATGCAAACACGTGTTACATAGATCGGGGGAAACCCGGCAGTTGTGTTGACCGTCCAGCCGTCAACTGTCAACACATCGAAGTGTTCGCCCAAAATCCGATACAATAAACAGAGCTATGAAATGTGTTCAATACGTATTATCCTCTTTTAGTCACTGTGATCATCATCACCATCATCATCATCATCATCATCATCATCATCATCATCATCATCATCATCATCATCATCATCACCGTTGTCTTTGTCACTAATTTAATCTCCTCTTAATCATCGAAGACAGATACCTACCTAGACTACCTCTGTGTTGTAGGGGTCAGCATGTTGATCTCTTACGCAGAGGGCCCGGTTTCGATTCCCGGTCGTTGAATTTCCTGGTTGAGGTTTTTCAAGGCTTTCTCTCAACCGTAAGGCAAATGCCAGAAAATTCGGGCCACAACATCTCTGAATATCACCGGTTTCATTCATCACCAAAATTATATTCATAACAAATCATTAATACATCTACAGACGCCATTTAGTTCACAACAATAGAACCAGAATCACTAATAGTAACTGGTCTTCGGATTTCACCCCAAAGATTAACTCGTGATATGACCAGAGATGTTAAAGGAAGTATAAATAACAGTAAAAAATACCTACCTTTCTTTAATTCATCATTGTTATATTCTTCGTCATCATTACTGTCACTATGATCATAATCATTTTCATTGTAAAGATTTTCAACTACCTCTCCGTCGTCGTCGTCGTTGTCGTAGTCGTCATCATCATCATCATCATCATCATCATCATCACCATCACCATCACCATCATTTTAACTACTTTCACTTTTCTCCGTCACTATCATTATCATCGTCAATGACATTATTTTTTCTCTAATTAGTCAATGTGAAAATTTTTATTATAATTTTCTTCGTCATAATTCTCGACACTATTAATTTTATTTTCGCATTTACCAATTTGCACTTTTCTTTTGTTATCATCACATTTATTGCTGTCATTTCTTTCATAATTTTTTTATAATTTTCGTAACTATCTGCAAAATAAAGTACAATGTAATAGTTAAAATTGTAGCTCTTATCTTTGAGGATTGCATAATTTCATATCTTATATACGTATTACAACGTACCACTTTTAACTATTACAGTCAAATGAGTATGGGTCTCTTGATAGTATAAATTGTAGGATGTCACAGAAACAATTCCAATGGTGAGAATGAGATAGTCCAAAGCCACACATTTAACAAAAATAGTTTTTTATGATGGCTTATTTTTTACAGATATGGGAAGCTACTAGTAAAATATTACACAATATTAATTATTCAATACATGACAAAATAATATACTTCGAGGAAATTATGATACCGCACCTAATAGCATTTGACTGAAAAACGCTGTCCTGTGGAATTATTTTTTTTTCTCGCTCTTATTCATACTCGCCTTAACATCTTTGGTCATAACGCGAGTTAATCTTTTGGGTGAAATCCGAAGGCCTGTGTACTATTGTTATGAATTAGATGGCGATTGCATATGTATTAGACCCCTACTGATTTGTTATGAATATCATTTCGGTGATGAATGAGGCCGGTGATATTCAGGGATGTTGTGGCCCGAATTTCCTGGCATTTGCCTTACGGTTGAGGGAAAACCCTGAAAACCTCAACTAGGAAATTCAACCCTACCGGAAATCAAACCCGGGCCCTTTGCGTAAGAGACCAGCATGCTGACCTCTACACAGAGAAGTTGTGAAATTATTGCTTCTGTTGTATGATCATTATTATCATTTTTATATTTATCAGGAACGTTGATGAATCAGTGAAATTATTTGTAAATTGTATATTCATATATTATTATTATTATTATTATTATTATTATTATTATTATTATTTACTTGGTTTATTTTACGACGCTTTATCAACTGCGATGGTTATCTAGCGTCTGAGTGAGATTGAAGTGATAAGACAAGCAAATGTTGTACGTATATGTCTCGGTGTATTTACAATTCTTCCATATACACACATCTTAATTAAACACAGTAATTCAACAACGGTATGCATTATAAAATATAGATTATTTAGATCTAAAGGAACAGGGATAACCACTATTTGCATCGAAACTAGACAGCATTTAGATTACAATCAAGCAAAGTGCTCTATATGAATGATAATTTATACGCACACCACAATCAACCTACAACATCGATTACTGCAAACTTCGGTATGATACACAGTTCTCCAAGACGTGTCATTTTCTAAACATTGAATAACTATAACCCAAGATTTTATCCATTTATTCATTTTAACATGATCATAATTTGCGTAACATTTGATAAAATGTATTATAATGTAACATGAGTTATATGTACAAACAATTCCAATTTAATCATATTTGAATTTACACTACATTGAAATTCATCATTTTATCTTATTTCTTGTTACAATTAGTATACATATAACTCATGAAATTTCATCACAATCAATGTATTACACACTGTTCGTATTTGCTTTTATAAATCTAATTTAATCTAAGTTCAGATCACATAATTTTAATATATCTGATGATGCCCCACAAGGCGAAAACGGTTATATACCTTATATTCATGTAGCAAATGAACATTTGCAGATAGTTGTGTCTTTGTTTGAAATTTATAACATTATTTTATGACATTACTAGATACATCTGAAATATAAAATGAATTGCAAATTCCTTTACCGACCTCTCGCCCTTATGTCTACTCCGGAACTCTCCTCACTACTCCTATTACTTCTCCTCTTTTGTGTCGCTGAGCTGTCTTTATCGGTCTGTACTTACACTTTATGTTGTCAATCTCAGCCAGTTATCTAAAATGTATTGAGAAATACCTATTTTAACCATTGTTTGATATACAGTTCAACGTATTTTCCTCGTTCAAACGCACCTGCTCAAAGAGTAGTATGAGTTGTGTTTATTTACGTTTCGGGGCTGCACAATCATCGAAACAGCGTGTTGTTAAATTACTGAAAAAGTGTCGAGGAATCGGTTTCCTTCTGTATAAGAAGAAATGCTATCTTCTCCAACAAAATTATTACCGCCACTTCAAATTAAATATGTGATGAAAACGCGTTGCAGTATTATGTGTAGTCTCCGCGTTTATTTAATACCCAGCCAGTATCTTTCAAGAGATAAGATAAGAGTTTGTTTATTGATTAAGTCTACACAGATACCGCTTTCATCACACCGGGCGGTAAAATGATTGTCTATCAATTATATGTTAGAAGTTTTAATTTATGTACCGATATCATCTCCACGTGAAGTATAAAACAGCATTGTCATATTTTGAGTTGCTTGATGACAAGTAAGGTTTGTAATTTAATTTCAATTTTGACTAAGAGTCTTTTTTTTTTTCAGATAGAGTAACTTGTCCATGTTAGGCTAAAATGTTATCAACAAAGCTCGGAACTTGGGGACTTGTGTCGTGTGCATGAGTAAGGTTACAGGTGCAACGTACACAAAGCTCACGCTGCAAGTGCTCAGGGACAGTCGTAAGTACTAAGAAAGTGGTCACAACTAATGACAGGAAGACGGACGAAGAAACTGTTATGTCGAAGCCAATGACATTCAGAGAATTAAAGGTAAACGGTCTGTTTGAGGAAATAGAAAATACGTGTTATTTCGAATGGGTATTATAGAAGTTTGAAAATACATTTTGTTTTAAATTTAAGATACAGAATTTCGTGGAGAATTCGGAGGAGATACAGTATTTTTTTCGAATGGAGAGTTTATATTTTGTAAGTTGTGCCACACACAAACTAGAGGCTGGAACCGAAATTCATTGAAAGGCATTGCAGTTCCTCAAATTGTAGAAAAGTCTGTCCATAGCCATGGATCGAAACGTAGAGGGGCTTGCCCTAGTAGTGATACACTAATTGAAAACTATTTTCGAGAAAAATTTCAGATACGAGATCGGCTAGCAACTGCTGAAAATCGAACAGAAAACAGTAACAGTGAAAACATTCAGTATTTTAAGTCCGCTACCGAAAAATCTTCGAATGTAGATAGTCATACACTGTAATAAAACGTACACAGCAGAACAGTAAATTTGATATATTTCTCATGTTTATTTTTATTATATTATTGCTATGAAATTACGTGTTTCAACCTACCATAATATTATCAATATGTTGTTGCAGCCAGAAACCACTTTTGTAGCAGACCTGACAGTACCTCCGTGCTGGAAGCGGGAGTTTGTTGACATTGAAGTCCGGTCGCTTAGTCATGTGCAAAGACACAAGTCCCCAAGTTTCGAGCTTTGGTTATCAATGCCGAATCATACATCGTGCTACATTCTCACATCATTGTGTAATCTCCATTTCATTCTGGTTCATAGGCCTTTCTCCCATACTCACACTCTCTACTATAAGTGAAGGGGAAGATGCTACTGTCCATCTCACAAACATTCGACTAATTGCTTTCAACATAGTGAGAAATTTTATTATTGAAAATGTTCACAGGTAATTATATTTTGAAAGTCTCTACTAAGCATTTATATTTCATTTTATTGTTGTATATATTAACTGACACATTAAAAAGCGAAAAATAAATGTTTTCTCCACCGCTAGTTGCTACACTACAGCATAAAGAATGGGACAGTCTGCACTGTGTCACTCCCCACTGACTTCATAATACAAATTAACATTCCTTAATTTAATTAATTATTAGTTGAAAATATTGTAAGAATGACATTACAATATACTCAAATATGTAATTGTCAAACATCTGTGTGGCTGTATTTTATATTCATTTATGTAGGCCTACTTTATTTAATATTTTATTTATTGTGTATACACATTGGGGGGTGCAGGTGTAAGAGGTAACAGCTACCGCTCTGTCACTGACAGACTCAGGGCAAGTAGAAGGGGAAAGAAATGCCTTCGCATCCTCTCAATTTGTATCAAATGTCGTTTAGAATGGTGTATTTCTAAACGACATTTTACCCGTAGTGTGCTATGTTATCGCAGCACTGTAAGGTGTGCTATAGCTCGAAGTCAATGTATATACAGTACTCGTAGAATGCTCTGTTTCTAGGAAGTACATTATGCTATGTATTTGCTGCAGGGTATAGTGTGTTATCTTTCACATCAGTGAATAGTCTTTCTACAGAATAGTGTAATATACTATGTTCTCGTAGTAATCTAAATTTTCTTTGTGTTTCTGTCTTCATTTAGATGACGTGTTTTATAATTCAGATGAACACGTCACTAAACAATGAACAATATAGTAATAACAAGGGAAAAAATGCACATCTCTTACGTACTAGGGAAGACCATTGCTCTTCATTTAAGAGAAACAGTTGACGGTGTCCAACACAAACAACCTTCAACAAGAAGTTTAATGAATGTGGTATTAAACCGTAACCTCTGACATTTTCCTTTTCTTCTCTTTGCGAAATGGGAAAAAATCTTGTATCCATCCCATTCCCTTCCCTTTAACATCGTCTTCAAAGCCATTTCACTCTTCATCAGTCTTTCGTTGAAACCGATGACATGAAAGGAGAAATGTAGGGGTTCACAAGAAAGTAATAACAGAAAAAAAAGTTTGGAAAGTGGATTCTATCCCCTTTTCAACCCTCGTTCCACCACCTCCTAGTCAGATTATGTTTTCAAAGTTATAAGGGTGTAGAGAACGCTGTGTCATAAACTTGGGTATATGTTTTGGTTTAATATAGTCTAAATAAAGCCGTGGATATGTTATCTGACATGGACTGCAATCCTGGGAGGAAAATGATCACTTTGGGATATGATAAGGGATTTTATAACGAGAAAAAATCTTTAGTAAATTGAAACAGATGATGCAACCTTATAGACTATATTTCGTTTCAACAGTAATCTCACTAGAGGTTTTGATTTATCTAGAGAAAATCAAAACCGAGTGGGATTTAATTGACTATTACACGATTAGAAGAAAGTATACAAAGATTAGAAGTAACGAAGTACTCCACTACAATAAAATATTAATTGACTGACGAAAATACAACTATCTTCAAATGTATTATTGTACCATCTCAACATTACGCAGTAGTGTGTTATGATTAGCTGTTTTCTTGTTATCAGTTGTGCCAACTATGGAATCTTCATTGAACTCTGTGGACGGTTACTAATCAAGAAGGCTTTGTTGTTTCAGTTTCATTTTTATTAAAACATTTGCATTCAACTTCAATTATCCGGATCCTAATCATCGTCACTTGACAGATGATTTTCAATAAATCTTAATATTAAACAATCTCTGATACGTGACTATCCATAATATCATATAGCAGAAGCTATAATAAACATAACCTAAATAATATAAACAAGTGTTAGAAAAGTTTTAATTAGGAATGATGAAATAAATAAGAAATATTTTAATTAACGATAATGACATAAAAAATGAACATGAATAATTTTAAAAGGATTATTGAAAGTACAATTTTTAAATTTGAATGTTTCAGTGGTTGGTGGTTCAGTGGATGTTATATTGGACGTGTGCGTAAAAGAAGTGAACTCGGTGATGTACATGGTGTATCCCTCAACTTATTTAGGATTTCCGAATGGTGCTCTTCATTTATTTGTAAATAGGGTTTCAGGGAAGATGCATAGCTATGACCAGTGAACTTTATTAATTCTTGTTCTTGAATGCCAATGTGAGTCATATTTGAAAGTGTTGTGTATCGACTGGAGAGGTTTGTAATTTTCTGTTTTTTGACGTCCAGACCAGTGCACTTAGAAACGTTGGCAAACAAAGAAACAAATGCTAGGGACGCGTTAAAATTGTGCGATAAGCAGCCATGACTGATTGAAAGACGTCCTTTCGTACCGTTTTATTTGTCAAAAGTAGTGTGACGTAGTAAAAGTGTAATAGTCATAATAAGCTATTAAAGAGAGAGTAGGGATACTGAAATTGAAATAAATTTCATATTCATTTCTTACTTATTGGTAAATATAATAATTTAATATGAAGGGCATTATTTTCTAAGATATTTTAAATTAATATTACCTTGAGTAAACAAATGAGAGACACAAATAGCTTTTTCTTGTAATGAACACTACAGGGTTGTTTCCGATCTCTGATAACGATTTTGAATGACATCATGTGCGTCAGGAGTCACACGACAGCTGAACTGTGGCGCGAGGTGACAGACCAGTAGAGAGTGATCTCATAGCCAGAGTGCACGGCGACTCACAGCAGAAATTCCCAAGAAAATCGAGCCTTTTTGGGAGGGATACATTGCGATCCTTTCCAATGCGAAGTACAGTTAAGTGAAAATAAAAGAAGCCTGCAATAAACGAGGTTTCGTTATTTCCAAGAAAGACATCTTCTGTGTACCTAAGATTGGTAAAGCTCGAATGGAATTAATTTGTATCATCTCGTGGGGTGCGGCGACTTGTGACGGGGGGTGGATTTGCTTGCTTTTTCCACTCTGGAATTAATCCCTTCCGAGCTTTGTCAGTCTTATTAAGTACACACAAGATGCCTTTCTTGGAAATAACGAAACCACGTTTTTTGCAGGCTCCTATGATTTTCACGTAACTGTACTTGACATTGGAAAGGCTCTATTTTCTTGGGCATTGCTACTGTGATATACTGTGCACTCTGAAATCACTCACTGGTCTGTCACCTCTCGCCGCAGCTCAGGTGTCGGTGTGATTCCTGACGCACATGATGTCATTCAAATTCGTTATCACTTATCAGAGATCAGAAACAATCCTGTACTTCATAAAAGTAAACTAACATGCATTTTGTCGGATCTGTACCTAGTTTATGAATGCGTGTCAAAATGTGATAATTTAGCAATAATTTCGCGATTTTGCGTTGCAATTATATTTTTCAGACAACCATTCGTTAAAGTGGATCTAGTTTTAACGATAGACAAGAATGTTAAAAGCTGTTACACAGTAGCATGTGAAACGTATTTTTTTAACACTAGTGCGAAAAGTATTTTTAACATTGACTTAGAAGGGTTTGGGCTGAATTATCAATTGATTTCCACAAGTTATACGACTGCAATCGCAACAGATCATTGAAGAGGTTCAAACACGTCAGGTACACTGACCAGAGTTTGAACCGGGACCTCTCGATCTGCATTCTAATATTCTATCACTGAGCTACCCTCACCGCATACTTTTAATCTGATAAATACGAATCGTACTTTGTCCCAGGATGCTAAGATATTAAGTATTATTGGAAGTTTTAAGTGAACCACATGCGTGCGTCTAGCAAGCGAAATAGGCCTACCTGACTGACGGCTCACGCTACTCTTGTTTCGTCAAGTGGACAGAACAAAACATGGATTACTTTCACAATTACACTAATATTTAGAATTCAAATTATTTTTTAAACTATGTACACAAGAATAGTCTACTTTTACTATTTACACTGTAATAAAGAATATAGGCCTACTTTGATCGAACATTATTTACAATATTAAGCTTATGTACAGTGTTGTGTATTGTAATGCAAGGTATTTTATTTCATAATATTACAGTCTACTTGTTTTGTAAATTGTTTAAAATTGTGTAAATAATGTTTGAGCATGTAAACCTTCATTCTTTATGATATTGTTATAGTGAAAATAGCGTATTTTAGTGTACATAGTGTAAAGAATTGTCAAACATTGACTACTTTCAAAGCTGTGTCAGACTGCTTTTCGTCTCTAAAATATGATCTTTTTTCAAATATTACTTTGGTAGAATACAGAGGGTTGTTTCCGATCTCTTTTGCATTGCGTCATGTGCGTCAGGAGTCACACGACAGCTATATCCCTTTGTCACTAAAATTTTAGATGCTTTAGCTTGCCCTGGATGACTCATGTTCTTAGAAATGTCACTTGTACCCCTTTGCTTCTGACCCCCTCAAATTTAAACAAGAAGAAGACCATGGTTGACGGAAGAAAAATAAAGAATCTAAACTTAGAATACTAAATGAGGCAGTAGAGCAAGTGAACAGCTTCAAATACTTGGGGTGAATTATAAGCACTAACATGAGCTGCTGCCAGAAAATCAAAAGGAGGATAGGAATGACAAACGAAGCTTTCAATAGAAAAAGAAGCATCATCTGCGGATCTTTGGAAAAAGAACTAAGGAAGAGACTAATGAAGTGCTTTGTGTGGAGTGTGGCGTTGTATGACTGAAGAGAAGCGACTAGAAAAATTTGAAATGTGGATATGGAGAACAATGGAGCGTGTGAAAGGATATAGAGAATAAAAAATGAAGCTGTGTTAAAAAGAATGGGTGAAGAAAGAATTATGCTGAAACTGATCAGGAAGAGGAAAAGGAATTGGATGGGTCTCTGACTGAGAAGAAACTGCCTACTGAAGAATGCATTGGAAGGAATGGTAAACGGGAGAAAAGATCGGGGCAGAAGAAGATATCAGATGACAGACAACATTAAGATATATGTATCATATACGAAGATAAAGAGGATGGCAGGAAATAGAAGAGATTGGAGAAAGCTGGGTTTGTAGTGAAAGACCTGCCCTGCGGCAGAACACTTATATGTGTGTGATATGTATAATTTTTTTTATAGATATTCATACGTTTTCTGTTCTCGATCGAATTGACGTGTCGATCATGGCTTAATTTTGTGCGTCTTCATTATTGCAAACCCTATTATTAGGTCCACGATCATACTTACAGAATATAAATAGGTCTACCATTCTTCCAATTTCATATAGTGAAGTTAATCTTTTGGTGAAAGTGTTATAGTTGCCATGGGAACTCCGGCTGTTTCCATGGAAGGAATTTAATCGTTAGCGGAGCCGACGGCATAACTCGTCCATAGAATGGAATGATTGAAGAGGGTCCCTTGCTGGCGAGGCCCAATGTGAGTCATCTGATCAAAGCTCCCTCTGCTACGCCACTTCATACAAGACCAAGTTTTGAGCAGAGAGGCTGGGCTGGGCCGGGCCAGTGTCAACAGTAGAGAAGAAAAACTAATCACACAATCCTTTGATGGCGTTCTTGCCTTTGAGCGCACTGGAACTTGTTGCCAACTTGCAGACGCTGAACTCTCCAAGTTTCTAACGCTTAAGAGAAAAATCTGAGCGGCAGACTTATTTAGCATGGTGTGCAGGACAATGCAATGACGAGACTTAAACAATTTAAGTTTCCTTTTGAACAGTGAGGCAAGGTGGACATTTTAACCAAGTACGATTTGAGGATTTCACTTTACTGCCCATGTCTTGGAATGTAGCCTGATAGAAGTGGAGGGTTGGATAAGCTCACTGGACCTAGCGCATTCTACTCCTTACAAAGATTGACGTGAGTGAGAAATGACCGAGAAATTTTGACATAGAATTAAGCTTTTCTCCTCAATAATTACGGCGGTAACTTGGGAATTAACCGTAGTATAAAATGCAAATCATTCTCATCGCTACTACTCACCCTTGTTCTCTTTCTAGTGACATTGATCTTCATATATCTGACTTGTTTTCCTTGTATTCTCCTTTTCTTCGTGTTTCCTTATATCCTCTTTGTTCTCCTTGCATTCCTCTTGTCTTTATATTAACCTTGTTCCGCTTGAACTCCCTGTTTTATTCACATATTGTTTTCGATAAGTTAGTATTCGTTAGTCGTTGGTAAACTATATATATATAGACACACACACACACACACACACACAAAATATCTCACATATTATAAAAGGACGAATGTTTTCGATTTATATAAAAACCACCTTCTGCCATAACATTGTGTTCAAGTGATCCTACTCTATCTGAAAATGGCTTTTATATAAGTGGAAAACGTTCATTCTTTTATAATATGTTACATAACCTCTTTTGTATTTTAATAAGCTAATGTTGGATAAGTTATAGATAGAATTCAAATAGTTTACGTATATTGTATTACTCCCTTTATTCTTCTACATTCCACTTATTTTTATTCCTCTTATATTTTTACCCTTGTTTTTCTTGTACTCCTTTTGATGTCTTGGTATTCTCATTGTTCATGTATTTTCCTTGTCCTGTTTGTGTTCTCCTTGTTGTATTTGTCTTCTCCTTCTTCTGTTTCTATTTTCCTTGTTGTATTTGTCTTCTCTTTGTTCTGTTTGTATTCTCCTAGTTTTATTTGTATTCTCCTTGTTCTGTTTGTATTCTCCTCGTTTTATTTGTGTTCTCCTCGTTCTGTTTGTATTCTCCTCGTTTTGTTTGTATTCTCTTTGTTCTGTTTGTATTCTCCTTGTTCTGTTTGTATTCTCCTTCTTCTCTTTGAATTCTCCTTGTTCTGTTTGTATTCTCCTTGTTCTGTTTGTATTCTCCTTGTTATGTTTGTATTCTCCTTGTTCTGTTTGAATTCTCCTTCTTCTGTTTGAATTCTCCTTGTTATGTTTGTATTCTCCTTGTTCTGTTTGAATTCTCCTTGTTATGTTTGTATTCTCCTTGTTCTGTTTGTATTCTCCTTGTTCTGTTTGTATTCTCCTTGTTCTGTTTGTATTCTCCTTGTTCTATTTGAATTCTTCTTGTTATGTTTGTATTCTCCTTTTTATGTTTGTATTCTCCTTGTTCTGTTTGAATTCTCCTTGTGCTGTTAGTATTCTCCTTGTTCTGTTTGAATTCTCCTTGTTCTGTTAGTATTCTGCTTGTTCTGTTTGAATTCTCCTTGTTCTGTTTGAATTCTCCTTGTTCTGTTTGAATTCTCCTTTTTATGTTTGTATTCTCCTTGTTCTGTTTGAATTCTCCTTGTTCTGTTAGTATTCTCCTTGTTCTGTTTGTATTCTCCTTGTTCTGTTTGTATTCTCCTTGTTATGTTTGTATTCTCCTTGTTCTGTTTGTATTCTCCTTGTTCTGTTTGAATTCTCCTTGTTCTGTTTGTATTCTCCTTGTTATGTTTGAATTCTCCTTGTTCTGTTAGTATTCTCCTTGTTCTGTTAGTATTCTCCTTGTTCTGTTTGAATTCTCCTTGTTCTGTTAGTATTCTCCTTGTTCTGTTAGTATTCTCCTTGTTCTGTTTGAATTCTCCTTGTTCTGTTAGTATTCTCCTTGTTCTGTTAGAATTCTCCTTGTTCTGTTAGTATTCTCCTGTTCTGTTAGTATTCTCCTTGTTCTGTTTGAATTCTCCTTGTTCTGTTTGTATTCTCCTTGTTCTGTTTGTATTCTCCTTGTTCTGTCTGTATTCTTTTTATATTCTCCTGTTCTGTTTGAATTCTCCTTGTTTTGTTTCTGTTCTCCACATTATGTTTGTATTATCCTGGTTCTTTTTGTATTCCCTTATTGTGTTTGTATTCTCCTTGTTCTGTTCGAATTCTCCTTGTTATGTTTGTATTCTCCTTGTTCTGTTTGAATTCTCCTTGTTATGTTTGTATTCTCCTTGTTCTGTTTGAATTCTCCTTGTTATGTTTGTATTCTCCTTGTTCTGTTTGTATTCTCCTTGTTCTATTTGAATTCTTCTTGTTATGTTTGTATTCTCCTTTTTATGTTTGTATTCTCCTTGTTCTGTTTGAATTCTCCTTGTTCTGTTAGTATTCTCCTTGTTCTGTTTGTATTCTCCTTGTTCTGTTTGTATTCTCCTTGTTATGTTTGAATTCTCCTTGTTCTGTTTGAATTCTCCTTGTTCTGTTTGAATTCTTTTGAATTCTCCTTGTTCTGTTTGTATTCTCCTTGTTCTGTTTCAATTCTCCTTGTTCTGTTTGTATTCTCCTTGTTCTGTTAGTATTCTCCTTGTTCTGTTTGAATTCTCCTTGTTCTGTTAGTATTTTCCTTGTTCTGTTTGAATTCTCCTTGTTCTGTTAGTATTCTCCTTGTTCGGTTTGTATTCTCCTTGTTCTGTTTGAATTCTCCTGGTTCTGTTTGTATTCTCCTTGTTCTGTTTGAATTCTCCTTGTTCTGTTTGTATTCTTTTTATATTTTCCTGTTCTGTTTGAATTCTCCTTGTTTTGTTTCTGTTCTCCTCATTATGTTTGTATTATCCTTGTTCTTTTTGTATTCTCCTTATTGTGTTTGTATTCTCATTGTTCTGTTTGAATTCTCCTTGTTCTTTTTGAATTCTCCTTGTTCTGTTTGAATTCTCCTTGTTCTGTTTGTATTCTCCTTGTTCTGTTTGAATTCTCCTTGTTTTGTTTCTGTTCTCATTATGTTTGTATTATCCTTGTTCTTTTTGTATTCTCCTTATTGTGTTTGTATTCTCCTTGTTATGTTTGTATTCTTCTTGTTCTGTTTGTATTCTCCTTGTTCTGTTTGAATTCTTCTTGTTCTGTTTGTATTCTCCTTATTCTGTTTGAATTCTCCTTGTTCTGTTTGTACTCTCCTTATTAAGGTTTGTATTCTCCTTGTTCTGTTTGAATTCTCCTTGTTCTGTTTGAATTCTCCTTGTTCTGTTTGTATTCTCCTTGTTCTGTTTGTGTTCTACTTGTTCTGTTAGTATTCTCCTTGTTCTGTTTGTATTCTCCTTGTTCTGTTTGTATTCTCCTTGTTCTGTTTGTGAATCAATCAGTCCACCAGTCGATGTTTATTACTCGACCAAGGCCAGTGGAGTCCTGCAGCTCGGAGCCGTGGCGCTACTACTCCTGAGTTCGTAATACCGCATCGCGATAGTTCACATTATGCACGCGGCTCCACTCGCCTTGGTCGAGTAATATCTATTATTTTAGCTGTTTCAATCGTTATTGGAACTAAAATACAATTTCTGAAAATTAGAGAATTTCAACGACGAAAAGTGTCCAGCCCTAGTCGTGTTGTGCGTGATGCCTAAAACAATTTATGAACAGCTTGAGCCAGAAGCCAGACATCCTGTACAGTACAATGACAACTAATGCTGCAGTTTTTTCACGTCATTGGAAAGAACTGCACAGTACAGTGTCCATATGAAGGGTTCAGAGCCACAGTGAGCCAAGCCCCATTTATTAAAAACTGAGAAATCAAGGGTTAAAATTAAGTGATTATAAATATATAATGGAACATATACAGTGTAGCAAGTAATATAAGGTATACATTTTAAAACTAGATGATATGTCAGTCTTCATTAAATTATGGTATTCACTTAACTTTAACTCTTGCTTTCTCCGTTTTTAATAAATGGCGCTTGGCCCATTTGGCTTGCATAAAACAATTGTTTCATTTTTAAATTCTGAAGATTATTGAGTATTGGTAGCAGTGTTAAATTGAACCCTAGTTTATCGTCTCTCATTTTACAAATATTTATGGAGTCTACTACACTTTTACAGTAGGCCTAGGCCTATATAAGAAGTTTCATTTCTGCCGTTCGTAGAGGTTACACATTCATTTTTTACGTAAAATGTTATTAGACCTATGATTTGTATGTGGAGCGTCTCAGAGCATTGGGGGTAAAATGGTGCAGACGTTACAAGACTCCAAGTTGAGTATTTTCCGATAGGAAACCTATAACAGTTTCTCTGTTACCCGATGCTCTTCTGCCATCTTCTCTTATTGTATTTTCCCTTCATAGAGCTTGTCACCTCTTTCTTCCCTTTTATTATATTGTCCTCTTCGTTGCTACAACCCCCTCTTTTTGTCCCCTTTACTCATTCTACCTTGTCCAGGCTCCTTTTCTACCTGGCGAGGTTCAGTGACTTTGATTTCGGAACTTCTATTCAGAGTGCCTGTACTTGTTTGTTGAAAGATGGGACATGACAGGAGCGTTGCGATCGGAAAAACAACTGAATGTCACATAGCGTGGTAGGCCTCTTGCTATGGTGACAACAGTTGAGTTGCCAAACTTACAGTTCCCACTTGGGAAGTGCTTAATAGCTCTCTTGGCGACATTTATTGTGCACACAATGTTAGCATTGGTACTGTTATGCGAGCGTCACTTAGGTCGCACCGTTTGCTAGCCGGATGGCTACTGCGTTCGTCTTCTGCTCATTCTCGTCAGGATTTCTGACACCACCATTGTACACAACAATGGAAAACTACTTTTCGGGAATAACTGGAGCTCTCAGGATACTATAGGAAACTACTGTACATAGCTACTAAACTAAGTCTGAAAATGATTGCGTTATTGTACACTACTTGATTTATTCTATATTTACAAAAATATACAAAGTTACTTACAAGGTAATTCATCAGATGACGCCATGCCGCTCAGATTTACCCTCTCTGCCAGTCTTCAGCAACTAACTAACTGCCGCATCTCCTTTCCAACACTTTCTATGTTTCGGTACCCGTTTCCCGCCCGGGGAACCGACCACGCCATCCACCAAATGAGATGGTCTTAAAACCTTTTGACTTCACGTACTTACAAATATCGTCTTAATCAATCATTTCTTATACTTAATTTTAATTTAGTGCATTATAGTGACAAGTCACTATAATGAGATTACGCGCAAGAAAAAAGTCCGAACAATGCGTAATATAATTTAGCCAATTAAAATGCATGCTTTGTCCTACTGGACCAATGGGATTGGGGCAGCAAACGATCTGAAGCGTAAGAATACTTTCGTTGTAGGCAGTGATTTTACCATACGCCCGACAAGACTCTATACCGCTGGCTAAGCATCCAAGACCGCGTATTCCGTTGCCTCTGTTCCTGTTTCAAATTTGATACTCAACAGGAAATCATTCTACAGGGCGTTCTTTAGCCCTGGGGCATAACAGCACATTTTGTGTTAGATTCTCTGTCAATTTTTGTATTGTTTTCTTACCTTCGAGTTAATTGTCAGTGAATGTTTTAACGTCAGCCATCTTAACGACAGTTGCTAGCTTCCATCAGCTGACAGCGTGGTATTCTATATTGGCAACATAGCACTGTAGTTCCAAGCTCGGCCGCTTAACTGTCATGTCCCATCTTTAAAAATAAACAAGTATCGGAAATGGTTGAGTGATTTTTTCTCTTGGATATTGAGTGTTTGCCTTCTCTAGTGCCCCCAAAATATACAGTATAGACTGTTTACCTTCCAGTTGCTAGCCCTTCACCCACTGCAATTGGACCCGCATTCACCGTGAAATAGACAGGCGTCTCTTCTATTTAATCATGATTAAAGTATAGGATTAAGGTGTAATACTATGCTATAATATTGTTTTTGAACGGTCGTATTCTTTTGTCGTACTTACCGATAATGTTTACATGTCTCGTAAGTTGACAATACCAAACGTTGTCTAGTTGCTATACAAACAAAAGAAATCACAATGCTGTTATTTATTTATTTAATTATGTCTTCCCGTAACCACTACAAAAGAATACCATGATACAATAAATAGAGTAAATGCCCTGAGGCTTAGTGATACATTGTTGTTAGAATGAAAAATAACAATTTGAAATAGATTGAAATACATGATAATAAACGAAGTAACGTCAAGAAGATGCGAATTAAAGTCATGGTCCATATGTATGATGCCTGCAAATAGCTATTGATCCTTTGAGTGTTGCAATTGTTAGATCTCTTAAAACATCTTTATGCAGGCCAAAAGATTTACAGAAGTCGACTAGGAAACAGGGTATGGTCTCACGAGCTCCTATCATTAGTCCAGTAATGACGATGGATTCGAGATGGTATTTGTCTTTATAAAAACTGATGGAAGGTTCATATATATTCCTTTTTTCCTCGTGTACTTCTTCTGGGTGATGTTCATGCGATTCGAATCTCACGGTAGGGTCTATGATGTAATCTTCAAGACAGGGAGCTTTAAATGCAATAAGTCGATTCTTCGATTACTGCCCTCATTGGATATGCCGTGTACTTCTTCATATACTGAATAATCTTTGTTCCTTATGGCAGTTGCTATTATAGATCTTACTGTATTATGCCGCGTATTTCGTAGAAGTTCACCGTGTGACAGGTCCCTAGGACATGGGCTTACTTACTTACCATACTAGCAGAGTCTAGTATATACAGCCACGAAGCTCAATATGTAATAAATATGCATCCATAGATAGTTGCTAACCACTAGGATCGCTACTGTCGCCTCATTACAGACAATGGGAAATAGCACCTGCACAGTCAATTGTTCCTAGCAACGTCATCAACTCAAGCTTCGTGACTGTATATACCAGACTGTGGTACTAGTGTGCTGTTATAACCTACATACTGCCTTGGCAATTACGTTCAAACTTTCTTATAGGAGAAATTTTTATTATCAAATAAATTTTATACAGAATCTCGGAGACTGAATCTCGGCTTTGCCTCGTTTCTTCCAACTGGTTCTTCGATTCTGTTATAATGCACTTAACTTACTTGAATACCAAATACTATTTTTATTCCAGCATTATAAACAATTTTTATCGTTACTGAAAATCGTCCACAATATGTCACATTACTGTACCAGTGCTGTAATCTATTACCATGCCAAATAAAAGATAATGTATTCAGTTATGACGGCATAATTTGTGCCATAAATTTAATATTATTAAGGGAGGCGATGTTGGGTGAAGTTTCTATTTTGCATCTTTTAAGCTTAGTGACTTGTTTTTGTACACGCACTCCTATTGTTATCAGTAATAATGTGTTTAAATATCATGTTTAAGAGTCAGTAGATTAAGAGTTTTTTTAGAAGGGAGGGAGGGAACTTCCCACGCACTACGAAATGAGATATATTGTATACCCCCTATATAGTATAAGTTGCGTGCCCACCGACCCTCTACGCGCTCCGACCTAACCACTTGACCCCCTTAACGACCGTTCCCTACAGCCAACACAGTCCATGTACCACTTCTGCTTCGACAACCCCCCCCTCAAGGCTCCCTTAACGGTCCGAGGCGGAAGTCCTCCCCCGAGAAGGTCTGCCCCGGGTTCCGTTGCAGAAGCTATCCATCATCACATGAATACAATCCACGGAGGCCGGTCGAGAGAGCCAGCAGCTTCGGAGGGCCGCCTGTAGAGCGATCTGAAAACCAGAAGAAGTAACGTGATGATGAATGAAAGGATGATAGGGGAGGAAAGGAAGTAACGAAGATGAGTTGGGTTCCAATCGCCTGATAAAATTACCTGATATTCATCCATAGGAGTGGGGAAAACCCCCGAAAAAACCTCACACAGGCAACTCGTCCCAACCGGGAATCGAACCCGAGCCCGCTGGGTTCGGAGTTAGACTCGCTAACCCTTCAGCGAGCTTAAGAATTATTTAAAATAAAAATTCTCATATGTTCAAAATTTTTCGTCTGCCACAAATTTTAAACATAATGTTTGAATTTTTTTTTTTTTTTTTTTTTTTTACAATTTTGATTGATTTAGGAAGTTTCTATGTTCTCACGTTTTTTAGTTTTATCTTGTAAAAATGGGGGGGATTAAACCTAATCATATTTAAATTTATACAATTTACAGTGTTGAATCAAATATCTTTCATTCAAAAATTATTTTCTCTTTTGAAAAAATGCTAACATAACTTTTTAAGTATACCGGTACTTTAAAGGACATGCAGCAAAAATTTCAGCTTCCTAGCATAAAATTTGTGCAATCTTTTGCAATATGAATGTAGAGAGCTGGAAGGAAAAAGACGCGGGAAAGAGATTTTAAAAGTTTGCATGCATTTTAAACTCAACATGTGTAGTCTTTTAAATATGGCCTAATTAATGATAAAATCGCCATAGGGTTCTAAAACTTCATCAAAGTGTAATGTAGGCATAAAGCTTCATTTTCTACAAAAAATGAAACATGATTTTTGAAGAAAATTGTCAAATTTTCATCCTTAAATGACTTTCCGTGAAATATTATTTGAATATATCACTGCTGTCATGGCAACTCATTCTTCATAGACCGTGATATCAAACTACCCATCATTGCAATTTAATAGTTAATTTTTATTAACTGTTCCATTAAAATAAATAGCGGAAGAAACAGTTTTATAATGTTATACAGTTATTGCATTCAATATCTAATATTGAACGCACGAGGCGGATCCAGAAAGTAACTTTCCCTATTTAAAAAAAAAGAACACACACTTTAAGGAAAACATTTATTGGCACCAGGTGGAGCAATGTTTCAGCTATTTTTCAACATAGCCATCATCAGAATTGAGACACTTGTCGTATCGTGGGATCAACTTTTGTATCCCTCTGTCGTAGAACTCTGCCGTCTGTGAATGGAACCAGCGTGTGACAGACGTCTTCAGCTCTTCGTCGTTGCCAAAACGCTCACCGGAGGACAGTAATTTCTTGAGGTGCAAGAAAATGTGAAAATCGGTGGGAGCAAGATCAGGACTGTAGGGTGGAGATCAAACAACTCTCAGCCAAATTCTGTCAAAACAGCTGCTGTGCGCCGAGCCGTATGTGGACGAGCATTGTCATGGAGGAGCACAACACCTGCAGTAAGCATTCCACGCCTCTTGTTTTGAATGGCACGTCGCAATTTTCGCAGTGTTTCACAGTAACGGTCAGCGTTCACTGTTTCACCTCTTGGAAGGAAGTCAATGAGCAGAATGCCCTTCCTGTCCCAGAACACCGTGAACATCTCTTTCCGTACCGACAGCGTCTGTTTGAATTTCGTCCTGACCGGAGATCCACTATGCCGCCAATGCATTGACTGCTGCTTGATTTCCGGGTTGAAGTGCGAAATCCAAGTCTCATCGCCCGTGACGATCCTGTCGAGGAACTCGTCGCCGTCATCGTGATACCGTTGCAGAAATGTCAGTGCTGCTCCTAAACGTTGCATTTTTTGTTCGGGTGTCAGGTTTTTCGGCACCCACCTGGCACACACTTTTTTTGAACAGCAGGTGCTTAGTGACAATCTCATTCAACAAGGATCGCGATATCTGCGGAAAATGGCTGCTCAGCTCCGTAATCGTGAAGCGATGGTTCTCCATGATGCACTGCCGCACCAGCTCAACACGATCATCATTGATGAGGGACGGTCGCCCACTGCGCTCTTCATCATGGACACTTTGACGACCTTCGGAAAACTGCCTACACCAGCGACGCACCATCTGCTTACTCATGATGTTCGGCCCATAGACCTGACAGAGCTGCCGATGAATTTCAATTGGCGCAATGCTTTGTGCATTAAAGAACTTTATCACCGACCGAACCTCGCAGGCGGCGGGAGAAGGAATAAGAGCTTCCATTTCCGACCAATGCTGCCACGCTACTGGCACCAGGCGGGACCTGTCCGGCTGACATATGATTGATACGTCATAGATCTGTTACGCATGCGCAATTGACACGGCTAATTACGTTTATTTTCAAGGGGAAAAAATCGGGAAACTTACTTTCTGGATGCGCCTCGTACATTTGTTACAACTGTTCCACTGATAAAACACTTTTATCAGTCGATCTACGAGAGAACAATAGAAGTATACTGAAGGCTCTCTACGCGTTTCTTGGATTCTAGAAAAACATATGAAGGCTTATACCACTGGAGATATAGTCAAACAATGTATGATTAGAGTTTTAAAGATATCATTTGAAAACCATAGGTGTTATCTTAAATGTTCACCAGTGTTAGCTTCTGTAAATCTTGTGTTTACTAAATAAAATTATATTAAAGTGAAAGGGGATTGCAATCATAGCATTAAAACACATTTGCTATGACGTTATAGGGTAAAGGTGCATGATCGTTAATTGTTTATGTAAGTAAATTCATTCATATTTAGTCATTAAGGAATCAACATTGGAACAGATAAAGGAGAAACATTTTAGTGACATATGGACGGTTTATCGTGGTCCCGTCCCATGGCCTACAGGATCACCGGACCTTAGTCCTATTGTTTCTTCTTTTGGGGGCATGTAAGGACTCTCATGTACGTCACACATGTAGGCAATGCCGTTGATCTTCTTCAACGGATTGACGCAGTGTAACGCCATTCGTACTACAACTGATGTCCTTGAACGAGTGCGGTAGTCAATGCTTCGACAATGCCACTATATTGTAGAACAAGGTAGGGGTCATTTTGAATCATTTTTGTAATACACAGTATTACAGTTGCCCCTGGCCCTTGCATGAATAATTGCCTACCCAACACTGAAACAACTCCAGTGCCGTACTAGTGCGGAATAGGACACACATTGCTTGCTAACAAATGTTTGTTTTGATACCCTTTATCTACTGTTCTTCTATAACATAAGTTTTGAACTACGAGTACGAACTTTCATCTACTCATCTTGATGTTGGTACTTTCTTCAACTTTGGAGCACACAGATTTCAAGGTAATGGAAAATGACTGCCGGGTGTAATTCTGAAATCAATTATCATACCTTTGTATAGAATTAATTCCTAACCCTTCCAGTGACGTAATAGACCTCCTGCCTCGGGGGCCATGAGAGATTCCATTGTTCGGAGCTGTCCCGCCAGAACTCTGCTTCAACTTCACAAGTTCCGCTCCCTCCAGTATATGCAATCCAACTTGTAGATGAGTTGAAACAGTTGCTGACATTTCGGGAGCCTCAATACATGTCTAACAAGATTCTATACATAACTTCGAAAATCCATTATACAGTGTGAGGTAATAACAATGTAGCTGTTGGGGAATGCAAGGAAAATATACTATGTGACGATGAATCACATGGGGTCGATAGTGCTATTCTTTCATAGTGCTAAATAGTAAATCATGTACAGGTGTTAGACCTCCTGTGGCCTATTAAATCTTCTTCAAAATTGATCTCTCTACCTTTTTATAATATTCACAGAGATCTTCTCTCTCGTGGCTCATACTATAGGTAGAACTATTTTTGTAACTCTTGTTCCTGTGTGCAATCTATATGTTATATCCATGTCATTCGGTAATTTTTTTTATCGTTTCATGTGATCTTTCATTTTTAATTAATTTCTTATTCGTTATTTATTTTGTTGTCCATTGCTCTGTTGAGTTTAATGATTTTTTGATTGAAGTCTTTTTCTTCTACTTATGCGCTTTCATATCCGAGGTAATTACATTTTTTCTAGTATTTTATTATTAATGAAAATTTTACTACGAACTGGATCTTTTTCTAAATAAGCCAGAGCTTTAGGTTTTGTTGTTGAAATTTCTCTATTGTAATTTTCTGCAGTTTGGTAGAAAGACTGGACCGAACGTTGAAGATCATCTTCTGAGGTCGTTACAAACACTATGTACTCTGCAAATAATAAGGTGCCTAGATGGTATAATCGATTGAGTGATATACTGCCATGTGGTTTTAGTCTCCATTTCTTGATAATAGAGTTCATATATATATATATATATATATATATATATATATATATATATATAATGAAAAGCAGAGGTGAAAAGCCACAACCTTGTCCGTCTCCTTGATTTATGAACCTCCATTCCGAAAGTTTGTTTTCAATTCTAACTTGTATATAGTTATTGTTATAAATATCGCATATAGATTTCATTAATTGATTTGGAATACAATCATGTGTTAGAATCTCTAATAATTTATTTCTGTTTACTCTATCGAAGGCTTTCTACAAATCAAGAAATGCCATAATTATGTGTTTCGACATTTAATTCACTATGCTTTTCTATTAGGAGTTTAATAGTGAAGTTTCCATCCGCACAAGACCTATATACCTTTAAGGAATTCAAGTATAGTATCATAGAAGTTAGTTAATTTAATTTTTAAGAATTTGGTGTAAATTTTAACCTAGAATTCAAAATACCAATTCCTCTAAAATTATCACAGTTGCCTATATCGCATTTTTTGTGTAGTGGTATTATAATGGATTGTTGCGAGCTTTTTGGGGGAGGACCTTCATTATAAATTTAGAAAATTTAAAAAAATCCTTTCATTAAAGGCATTTGCCTGCATATTTGAATAACTACAAATTCATACAATCTTCACCAGGTGCTTTGTTATTTTTACATTGAAGCAGTGCTGTATTAAGTGCTTCCAGTGTAAAATTATCGGTAATTTTCGTCGGTATTAACGGTTTATGCCCTTAATATCAACACTATATGATGTACCGGAGAAATGTTACGTTGACCAGTTAAGATTTTTATGACCCTACACTCAAACTAATGGATGCCAACACTGTATAAATGATGGCACTTGTAAGATTTATACTTCCGTTCTTATTGTTATTACATCATAGAATATGACACAATAGCATTAACGAGTTATTGAAAGTGTTGTAATGTGTTTTCACGTAGAAAGAAAATGGTTATTTTGTGTCTGTATTCGTTGTATATGTTTTTACTTTTCGTTTGTTCTTTTTTTTTGCATCATTTAATAAGTTAGACCAATTTTTATTATTTTCAATTTGTATTTGTATGTTCAGTTTTTTTATGTCATATTCATTCTGTCACTCGATCTTGCTGTAGATTAATTGCATTGATGTATAATTTTTCTTGCAGTTGTATTGTATGTCTGGTGGTGTGGAGGAGAAGGTCTGATGGCCTTAACTCCACCAGAGCAAATAAATAAATAAATAAATAAATAAATAAATAAATAAATAAATAAATAAATAAATAAATAAGTAAATAAGCAAATAAGAAAATAAATAAATAAATATTAGCATATAAGTAATTAAGTTTACGAATAATGGCCATTACACAGATGCAGTGCTGGGACATAGAATATAAATAAGATACAATAATAAAATTAAAGCTACAAAAGATCCAATATTCTAGAAGCAATTGGCAATTACAACAAACTAGAGTAGATTATTTAAGAGCAGGCTTGGGGCAAAAGCGCTACCAAATTGCTTATCAGTCTGTTACGTCTTTAAATTTATTTACAAAGTGTAACGCAGTAAAAATATTATCCACAGGCGTAGCTCAGTCGGTTAAGGCGATTGCTAACGATCCGGTATTTGCAATATGGCGCGCGATTGCCGCTTAGGGTGTTTACCTGGTTTGGTTTACTCCGAAGATTTTCCCAACATGTAAGGCGAATGTCAGGTTATCTCTGGCGAATCCTCGGCCTCGTCTCGCCAAATACAATTTCGCTATCACCAGTTTCATCGTCGCTAAATAACCTAGTAGTTGATATAACGTCTTTAAATAACCAACTGAAAAATAAAAATATTGCTTATTATTACGGTGAATGTTAGATATCAAATCAAATCGATTTTTCCTCGAGCGAAGCATGTCTGATTATATGTGTTCAAATTGTATTTGCCGGAATTTGATCTCGTGTCTGCGGCATGAAAATCCGAGCCTCCAGCCGTCGGAATAACGATACGCCTACTATATGTACACAAGACTAATAACCTTACTCCATGATCCTCGTATCAAAACAGTATAGCCCGTAGCACCACAAACCATGACGTTATGTGTTCCTGATTGTATACACTCATTTCCTAAACGCGGCACAAATTGGCCAAAGTTTGCGCAACTTGCGTATCCTAGTAACGTAATTCAATTACGTTACCTGGGCAACCAAGTGCAGACGTTAAGCGATATATTGCACCGTTAAGTTCAACGGGGCTTCTGCAACAAATTGCAGGCAGTGGATTAGAGGAAGGGAGTAAATAACGAGGGGTGAGGTGCCCCTCGATCTCTCTCTCCCTCTCTCTTGTTTTTAACCTGCGCCTGAAACTATCATCGGCTTCAGGTAAGAGGTGGAATTGCATGTTCTACATATTGATTTAAATATTATCGGAATTCAAAATAGGTACTCAATTGTGTAGAATTCCCCTATAACTATCTTTAATAAAACTTGCCAGTTATGAAATATTTATAAAGCTTTAATTAAACAGAATCCTATATAGAATTTTTGTACAGCGTGTCCCAAAATCATTCCAGCGATTTCAATATGGTTTATTTCTGAAGGTATGTAATGGCTGGCTACCCTTACAAGGACTCGGGATGGGTCCATAAACTTAAGCCCTGTTTCTGAAAAGACAGTTACCTGTACATACAGAGTTATCTGTGATTAAACTTGCTGATATGTTTAAAATGAGTTTCCGAAACAACAGTTATCGTCATCTTTACAGTTACCTGTGCTTCAACTGGTAACTATGCTTCGGCCTGTAGTTACCTGGCTGTTAGTACTGATTCGAACAAATATCAACATGCGGCGCTACTGCATGACTATTTTGTAAACTATAATAACCGATATTAAATAATAATATACATCACAATAAATTGATTTACTATATTATCTGTATAGTTTTAAAAATTTGGCGTTTTATTTACGTAACTTACGGTAAATGTTTTACTTTCTATGAAAAAATTAGGATAATAATGTGTGTTTGTAAACACAATTCTGAACATCTCAAGTTTAATTTTCGTCATCAACTAAAGGTTCTATGTAGTCAGTCGAGAAATATTTTATTCTTGGTTGTTCTACCAATGCCAATGGTATTTCGGACTCTGAAAAGTCGATTTGAATACATGAAAGCATTCATATGGACGAATGTAAAATATTTTGACATGTTTATCAGTATGGCTGCCATAGCCACCACAGCTGAATATGGTTGCAGTTTTGAAGCAGAAGTTACATCTAGCCCTCTTCACTAGTATTATGTACCTCGATGATCACGGAAAATACCAACAATTATTCCTTTTTTAATCATATTACTATAGAGATGGAAGTATACATGTACACTATCGTTTATCACACGGTTCTTTAATTAAAAAGCCTTGCGCCTACTAATGCAGAACTCGCTGTGTACCTATCAGCCATATTACCACAATATAGTATATACAGTCATGAAGCTTGAATTTATGAGGATGCTAGGAACAATAAACTGTGCAGGTACTATTTCGCATTGTCTGTGATGAGGCAATAGTAGCGATCCTAGTGGTTAGCAACTATCTATAGATGCATATTTACTACGTATTGAGCTTCGTAACTGTATATACTAGACCAGTGATGTCAAAGCAAGCGCATTTTTTCTGATCTTGACGTCGTGCGCGGACAGCAAGCGCTAAGTATGGAAAGAGGAAGGGTTGTGTATATGAATAAGCAACCTGTTGGATTAACAAAACAGTGGTGCACAAACTTCAAACGGAACGTGACATTTTATGTCGTTATTTTTATATGGCTTCTTTCTGTTGGATATTATCTATATTGTGTGTAAAACAAAAGTACTAACACTGATTTTTTAATATTGCACTTGTGTTTTAAATCTTAATAACATAATAGAGAGTTAAGAAGGAATATTCACTTAAATTCCATAGTAGTGTAATATTATACTGTATTAAGTGAATGAAACACATCATTCATAAAGAAAGTGATATTCCAAAGAAAGAGATTGAGTATGACATGATAAGTTGGAATTTATATTGATGGTAACAAAAGTAATCAATAAACTAATCAAAACAATATTACAGTACAAAGCAAAGTTACCTAGGTGCTGTATCTGTTTTAAGTGTAACTAATATTACATAACAGAACTCTTATCGCATTTTGCTTTTAAGCTGATATTTGTGAGCAACTTCCTATCATCAGAATATTAAATTATTTTCTCGAAATCTGCTGAAGCTATAGAGCTGACATTTTTACAACGCATGGGCACGTATCTTTTGCTTATTATGTAACAGTAGTTGTTTGTTAATTCATTTCCTTACAAACAATTTCCATGCGAATATTTTCAAAATTTTCAATACACTATCTTCAGTAATACGTATACATTCTGTAAGGCTACTAAATAAATAGGCCTATACCTGAAAATTTCACTTTTCTATACGAAAAGTTGAGAAAATATTTCTTTTGAATAAAAAATTCGAACTTGTGAAAAATGAGCACTAAAATTAAAACTTACATTCTCTTTTTTTTGCAAGTTATTTTACGACGCTTTATCAACATCTTAGTTATTTAGCGTCTGAATGAGATGAAGGTGATAATGCCGGTGAAATGAATCCGGGGTCCAACATCGAAAGTTACGCAGTAACTTACATTCTTATAATACACCTATACTTCTCAGGCAAAACTAAAAAAAAAATTAACATTGATACAGTTTTAATAAGTTCTCTTCCCTTTACCTATTGAATCAGTGCTGGCCATCACTGAATATAGCTCGACCAAGCGGCATATACCACCTCTTTCGTCTGTCTCTTTCCTTTCCGCTGTAAAGCGCTCAGGCTCTCCTGGACTCTAAAGCGCGCGCTTGCTCCTGTGGGCATCAATTGACATGCCTGTACTAGACTGTGATATTATTGCTGAAAACCTCTGCAAACAAAAGTAACTATAAATAACTAAAAAATCACTAACAAAATACTAGTGTAAACATCTATGGACGACAATAGATACTGAACTTAAAGGTACCTCAACTGTAAGTTGCAAGCACTGATAAATCTACATTTAACTTTCCGGAAACTCATGAAAGTTATCAGTGTATTTAAATTTATAAGAGCAGTTAAGTAACTGAGAGTTAACTGAGGTGTACCAGAAACCGGGCATTAGAGTCCGCTTTGGTCCATTGTGCGCCCTGCGATGATTGTCCAAGTGCGACAGGTGGCCTGGGAGGCGTTTGTGAATCCGACGCGGACAGGTGGGCTGTCCTGCCTCAGACCCCGATAGAGCAAAGTCCCGTCCGTATATGAGTAGCCTGATAAACCCCAGGGGCCCGTAGCCACAAGTCCTTCCTGATCAGCCGACGCTATCAAGTGGGCCATCCTGCCTCAACCACTGATACGTAGTCAGGTCCGCAGCCCCAACCCCTTCCTATATCAGCATCCGAAACTAGTACTACCCACAGACTTCACTCCAGTCTATTTTCACTATTGTAGATGATAGATGAAATGAGGGGAGGTGGAGAGTGTTGGTGGAATAATAGAAGGAAACGGGAGTACCCCGAGAAAAACATTATGCAACGTCTGCTTTTTCTGCCACAAATTACATCACGATCTGCCATCGATCGAACTCGGACCGCCTGAATGGAAGGCCAGCGTGCTAGCTCTTGAGCCACAGACACGGCATTACTCTCAATTTACAACTAATATCTCTTAAATTCTTATTATTGGAGAAAAATTCATTCCGCCACCGGGAATCGAGGCCAGGACCTCTTAGCGCTGAGCGCTCTTTCCACCTGAGCTATGCCGAGACCGGATTCACTGCTCTGCGCCTCCTTAAATATGTGTCACTAATATGCTAATAACTTTATAAATTTTTACGAAATTAAATTCATAAATTAAATGTGTATCACATTTGGGATCATATTGTTTTCTGCTGTATACAACAGTATAAGAACTTTTATTTGTTTATTCACGCGAAAGTGAGAGAAGTATAATTGCTATTCAACTAATGGCACAGGTCTCATCCAAGTTTGTCTTGAAGTTGTGTGGTCTGAAGATTTCTAGATAAGGATGGAATGAGATCTTTGTCATTGGTTGAATAAAAAATAAATTATACTTCTCTCCTACTCTGCAGGAAGTGTTTACTTCTTCTGTCAGACATTTTGTAAAGAAGTATAAAGTACAACGTGTAAATTGATACATATGCAGAAAAGATGTCCGTTACTATTTCTGTAATACTCCATGCTCATCTTGCACCTTAGTGGGATATGCCGATGCAATCCATAACATAACATTGCTTCTTAGCGGCAGCAGGCCAATTTATGCTGTAACAAATCGTTATTGGAATAATGAATTAAGTTTGAATATTATCTAACATGTACAGCTGTCAAAAAAAAAAAGTGGCCGCACTCGTGAAGAGCGAATATTTTCAAAGTCCACTTCGGGTCGCGGCGATGTTACACGATGCATGTGCTTGTACAAGCAGTTCCCGAACTATGAAAGTGTTCCATGTCTGCGCCTCGTAGGCCAGCGGTAGAGTGCTTGTTTAGTGATTCAAAGGTTGTGGGTTCGGGCCTTCTTCAAGTTTTCATTTTGTTTTTTAATCGTTCTTTAGCGATGTAAATGCTATTCAAATTATCATTTATAACCAGTTATCGTTCTTTATGGATATCACGTTATTTATATTTTGTTATCGTTCTTTAGAGATATGAATAAAATTCAAGTCATCATTTGTATTCTGTTATCGTTTTATAACGATATGAATAACAATTTTTATTATTGTATCTCCAATGGTGGTTAGCCCTATTTTACATATGTATGTTAGGGCTATAGTTTCATACACAAAAAAGATAAGCATAAAGAGAAATAGAAAAGAAAATTAAATTAGCTTACGCGATGTAAACAAAACATAAACAAACCGTAAATTAGGCATTGCGATTGCAAAATAAATATCAGGTATCAATTTGAAACATACAAAAACATTAACAACACACATACTTAACACTTCTATAACACAAATACGCAGCCTTCCGTACCATACATCATAAATTAATACACAATAGTCACACAAACACAATCAAACTATAATTACGACATTGCGACGACATCAAGCATCACATAACTGACTCACATACATAACAAATCAAGCATCCGTTAAAACACATACACTTCAACATAGTAACCACACTTTTAAAAGTTACAAATTTGGCTCCAAGAAGAATAAATAGGACACTGTTACTAATTACTATTCTTCTACAATTTCTTAAATACATCTGTAATAAATCTGTGAAATTCCGATATGAATAATATTCACGTTTTTTATATTGTTATCGTTCTTTAGCGATATAGTTAATATTCAAGTTATCATTTATATTCTGTTTTCCTTCATTAGCATTATAAAATAATATTCAAGTTATTTATAGTGTTATTGTTCTTTCGTAATATAAATAATCTGTATTTTATGTAAGTAATTATTATAACACAAATAACCATCCTTCTTTGTAAAATAGGTTATTTTATTTAGATAATTAAATAAGTATTACATAATATCTTATATTAATTAAACAAACCGATATTTATCATTTATATTGTGTTATCGTTCTTTAGTGATACTGTATAAATAATATTCAAGTTATTTATATTGTAATCGTTCTTTAGCGATATAAGTAACATAAATTTAATATTAGGTTTGGAAAAATCCAGTTGCATAATACTGGTATTAGTTTTTCTTTTTGTATTATTACATTATACTATCTTGAACCACAATAAAATGAAAAGGAATAACGAGGAATTGAACCTGAGACGTTGACATCTAAATTTCGACGTTCGTCCGCTGAGCTACGAGGGCAAAAGTGTGGAAACATTTTCGGAAAAATTGGCCCAATCACACTCTAAGATTTTCTGATGATTCGTAGAAGCTAGTCCAGGATGCGGGGGGCAAAGGCTAATTGAGATTTCCCGGTCTCTGATCGGGTCAAACATCCTCATAGAATTAATATTTAACCCTTGCCGTGACTTTCGGTGAAGTCCGGAGGGCCCAATTAGTCAAATCCACTCTCCTCATCTCCATGCTTGGGTCCCCTGGAATTTAATAAGATGCGAAAGAGATAGTGGTGTGTGGAAAGCAACGGGATGTTACCGCATTTAGGCCTATCCTTCCCAAGAAAAACTGCAAACATGAACAAAGGAAGCTTTTAATAGAAGAAGAAGGATATTCTGCTGACCTCTGGAAAAAGAACTAAGGAAGAGACTAGTGAAGTGCTTTGTGTGGAGTGTGGCACTGTATGGGGAAGGAACATGGACATTACGACGAAATGAAGAGAAACGAATTGAAGCATTTGAAATGTGAATGTGGTTAAAAACGGTGCGTGTGAAGTGGACAGACAGAATAAGAAAAAAATTGTGTTTGAAAAAGTAAGTGAAGAAAGAATGATGCTGAAACTGATTAGAAAGAGAAAAGGAATTGGTTGGGTCTCTGGTTGAAAAGAATAATAGAAGACATTAGGATATGTGGATCATATGCGGAGACTAAGAGGAAGGCAGAAAATAGGAAAGATTGGAGATTGCTGGGTTTGCAATGAAAGACTTGCCCATGGACAGAACACTTATGTATGTGGGTATGTTCAGAATGCCTGGAATATCGTGTCTAAGAACAGTCGCTATTTGCAAAGACTAGTCGATTCCATGCCCACTCGACTGCAAGATGATCGAGATAAGAGGAAGATAGACTAAATATTGAATTGTGGCTTTTTGTTTTGTTTTTTGAAGGCTTAATTGTTTGAATGTTTTAAGGCCGACGCCAGTAAATTTGTTTTGTTTATGCCACGAAAGATATTTTTATTGAGAATAAAATCTTTTTTCTTTCCATTTGCAGCCACAATATCATAATGATAATGATAAAGTCATGGCATAATTTATTAATGAACCTGATGTTAATTACTAAAATAATCGTAAAAGAGAAAGGAGCCATTATGTATAGTTTGTCTCTCTCAAAAACATAACAAAAAAGAACATAAAAAGCACGAGGTTGTAGTCGTACGCAGGACCTCATGAATAAGAGGCCTGAACGCTACCATTACGCTATCGAATCACAGAGAGAATACTTGAATTATAACTGTAGATATCAGGCAACGTGGTCCAACAACATGTAACATCGCCTGTCTCCGAATTATAGCGAAGATACCCGAAGGGAACTTTGTTCCAGGAGAGCGGCCACTTTTTCTTTTGACAGCTGTACAATGAAGATATTACTAGCGGCTTGAGCAGCGAATGCTGAATTTATTTTCTTGCATTGGTTAAAATACTGTATTAATTATACTTTGTTTTATGATTATACTAAGCTTATGTTAATTCTTATCAAGTGTTGAAGTAGGATTGTTTGAAATCAGATAACCAGCAAACACTTAAACGTGCCGTACAATTATAGGAATACTACGAATTCACTGCATTTTTCTAATAATAGTGAAAAGGATAAACCATAAAACTAATTTGTTTGGCATTGCAATGAACTTAATTTAACGAAACTCACAAAATATAATGATGACGCATCATCTCCATAGCAACGTTGACTTTCAATATTATTTTACATATTTCGTTACAGAAATTGGCCTATACACAGAGATAGCATACCCATGTAAATATGTCACTTAGTGAGCCTGTATGTAGTGTGAAAAATATATATTGCCTACATTTATGTGTGGCATTTTGCTCTGAAATATAAGCAGAGGAATGACGTGGCAAATAATTTTACGAAACTAATAACTGGTCACTGATGTAGGCCTATGCAAAGCTATCGGGAACGTTTTTGTAATCAAACAAAGCTTCTGATCTGTAATTTCTGTTGTGTACTCGACAGTGGTTGTACAATGCATGAATTCTATACAAAGTTAGTTGAAGCTTTCAAAGAGATGAAAAATATGCTCTCCATTCTCCATCATGATTTCCTTTTTTTATTTTGTTAACTCTGTGATATGTTACTATATACATTAAGGTGGTCCTTAATTTTGAACTGTCGAATTTTCTTTGGGACACCTCAAAGTTATTACGTATCGTACAAATAAGAATCGTGTGAAGTTTGAAATCGATCTGACGAAGGTAAGTGGTGGCACATCTTTTCTGAAGATTCGTAGCGGGACACTATTCCCGAATAGAGAGTTTTATTAGAGATTGAATTTATGACTTAGGGTTGTTTGTGCTGTGTGTGTGTGATTAGAGGGTGATAATTAAATTATCTGGATTCTACAGGGTTTTTCCGAGGTGGTGTTACAAACTTTTGGGGATGATGGCGAAGGGCACATGTATCAATTTGAGATAAGGAACCCTGGTCCGGAAATAACCGAGTCGAAAGTTACAAGCAAAAATAATTGTGTGGAATTGAAATAATTTTATTCAACTGTACACCTTACTTGAATCTATTTGTTTTGAAAGGGCATCAGTCACTAATTTTCCCATTTTTACTTTTTTGTTATGTTGGTATCTTCAGACATAGACTCATTCATTTGTGTTGAAAGGGCAACATATAGTCGGTTTTAAAGGTAAAATACTTGCCCACAAAGACTAAGATTGGTTTTGAAAAGACATCAGTCACTGACTCATGCCGTTTCAACACAGAAGATGTCACCATATGGCAGCTGAGTAGGATTTTATTTATTTATTTATTTTTTGTGAGTTCCTTTTTAAAACTGAAGATGGTACTAGTTGCTCACAAAGGATCAACAATATTTATATCTTCAGGGGCTTATTGATGTGCAAGAAGTGAAACAGAGGCGCCCAAGATCGGAGTCAAGTAGATTAAACTCAGCCTGTTTCAAGTATCATTTACAAATTGGAACTCATCGGAACGAGGTGTGTTTTGATGCAATGTTATCCGTTTTTGCCATTAGTGTAAAATGAGTACGAAGGGTTCGTGATTTGAAAATAGTAGGAAAAACACCGCAAGACCGAAGCGGTAGAGGTGTTTCCAATTCCACACCACATGATGTTGAAAAGATGATTCGAGAACATATTGAATCATTACAAGTTAAAGAGTCTCATTATTCGGAGAAAAAATCTACTACTTAAATGCTGATCTCAATATTAATCTGATGTGGAAGTGGTTTGTGCAAAAACATCCTGATGTTAAATGCTCTTACTGGAAATACTGCAACTATTTCAGAAAACACTTCAACTACAGATTTGGGAGACCACAAGTGGGTACATGCTGTACGTGTGAGAAGCAAAACTTAAAAATTAAATCTCCTCATCTCAACGAAGCAACAAAACAGCAGTGGCCGAATTGATCGTTCATAGGAGAAAAAACGAGAAATTTTACAATGCTCTACAATATTAAAGTTCAAAAGAAGGTCAAAATGAAATACATGTTTTGTCATTTGCATTTGACTTTATGCAGAATGTTTCTCTTCCCAAAGTACCTGTATAAGATGTGTTTTATCGCAGACAATTGACGGTAAATCTTTTTCGCATAACCAACATAAAGAAAAAGACAAACACTCTTTATGTGTATCATGAAGGCAATGGACGTAAAAGCCCTGACGAAGTTTGTAGATTTTTTGAGTGACTACCTAAAGGAGAATAAACATTACTGAACTCAGGCAGACAATTGCTCAGCTCAAAACAAAAACCAGACTCTCTGTAGATATCTTTTATCTCTCACAGATTTGGAACAATTAATCAAAATAAAGCAGTTTTTTCTGTCAGGGGGTACAGTTTTCTGTCCTGTGACAGAGATTTTGAGGTCATAAAACGTAGACTACGGAGACATGATAGGATATACACTATTCATGATGTAGTTGAACACATCGTTCTTAGTGCTAAACCAGGAAAATTTACTGTTAAGGAAGTAGAAGCATTAGAGATCTGTGATTACAAGCAGTGGTGGAAGGATTACTACAAGATACCAGTTTCGATTGAAAGCGAGCATAAGTCAAGGAAAAAAAACGAGTGTTCTTTTCCATCTCTGAATAATTTCACTTCATTTTTGAAAAGGATTAAAAGGGTTATGTCACAGATTACACCATTATCAATGGCCTCAACATTCATACTTTTCAGACGGCACTCCAGCGGCATCAAGTGATCCAACCTGCACAAAGAAAGGGATATCCAGCAGAGAAAGTCCCTATTAAATCAAGTAAAATGAGTGATTTTTAAGATTGAAAGATTTTGTACCAGAGGAAAAGACTGAACATTATAATGATATTTTTAACTGGCCAGTGACAACAGCAGTTCTTAGACAAGATGACGACTAGCCTGATATAGTGTGTTCATTTTCACAAGGAAACCAATTTTGTATTTTATACTATACTATTGTATATCATTTTTCACAAGTTTAACGTTTGTTTTAGCTTTATTGAAATAAATAACTTCACTGTTCATTCAATAAAAACAATATTTAATTTACGTGAAGATAATTTTTTTTGGTCCTACAGAATACGTCTGTTACGGTAACAATTAATATTAGAGAAGAAAAATTCGCTCCGGCACCGAGGATCGAACCCAGGTCGGACTTAGGCGTAGCTCAATTGTTACAGCGCTTGGTACATAGAACCAAGGACCCGGGTTAGATTCCCGGCGCCGGAGCAAATTTTTCTCCTCTAATGTTAAAAAATTTAATTGTTTCATGCATTAAATCTTCAATTTGTGTTGAAAGGGCATCATTTTCAAAAATTTAAAAATCAATAAAAAGATAAATAATTAATGCAACAATACAAATTATTCCCAAAATGTAAGGTACATGATGATGAAACGGAAAAATAATAAAACTCATATTTTATAAACATCTGTTTCAATTAATACAGTTTTTTTTTTTGCTGTTTTCTTAATATTTACGTTAGGTGACTGATGCCCTTTCAAAAAAAAAAAAAGAGATTCATTTATGTGTATTTATCTGTACATCTTACACATACTGTATTCATCTGACGTTGTTTACGTTGTCTACTTACAGTATTCCATTCAGTGCGCTGTCTGAGGGGTGGGGACAGAAAACTACACTAAAGCAATGCAGATAGCCTTTGGTCAATCCTGATATGCACGTCTGTAGACAGCAGTGTATGTGTACAAGTTGCAATGTCCAGTCGATCAGTCTTAGTGCAATGAAGGCGTACACGAGAGCGGAATAAGCAGACCTGATTTTCGAATACGGATGAGCCAATGGGAACAGTAGACAAGCTCACAGATTGTATCGGGCCGAGTACCCACGTTGGAGATATCCGGCCCATACCATCTTTCCACGATTATTCCAAACATTAAGGGAAGGAGGCCACGTGGTGTTAAATTACAATTCCATTTCCATACAACTATTTTTGCTTATAACTTTCGAGTCAGTCATTTCCGGACCATGGTCCTTTATCTCAAATTGATACATGTGCCCTTCGCCATCATGCCTGAAAGTTTCTAACACCACCTCGGAAACATCCTGAATAAGATGGAGGGAACGCATATCGCATAGCTTCGAGTGGGAGACTCCTACCCCCCCCCCCCAAGTGACGATTGTGGCAAATTTGTATTTAGTATTGTCTAGTTACACTGTTGTACCCTAAGATGGTGTTGGAGATCAATGTTGCCAACAGGGTGGTTTACTCACTAAATCTAGTCTTTTTAGTACTCTGTTAGTGGCTAAAATTCATTAAACAGTGGACAGTGGGTAATCTACAGTAGTTTATTTTAATGTCATTGGAAATTTTTAGCGATTTTGCAATATTTCTCAAGCACATCTGTAAGGCAGATTGTATATAAAATACGACTCTTTCGACGATGGTCATTATCTTTTCAAAATACTTGTCTTACAATATTAGATGTCTATCAATGTACTCTGCAGTTAAACGCATAACAACCCAATGTCTGGAACTGAAAACAGAACAGTCTTAATACACAAAGTGAGAAATTAATTCCATGACGGCGTGTTTCTTTCCTTGTTCCTCCAATCAAACAACTGCTGAAAAGACTTTAAGAATGTATGGAAATACGTTTAAATATAGTGGTGCGTGATGAACTTAATGAAACGAAACAATTACAGCATACTACTAATTGTAAAGATTTTCAGTACAAAGAGATATCAAATAAAAACTCGTTAAAAGAATTATCGAGTTCGCGTCATCAATGATATTTGGCATTTCTCGCGATAGTTGCTAGCCGCTTTGAGCGCTGTGAGTACTAGGAACAATAGACAGTGCCACTGCCATCATGATCTAATACAGGCCGTAAACAAACTATGTGACTCGCTTAACCCGATCACGAAGGACGGCGTTTCAACCATATAAATTAGTTGGAATGCATAATGAGTGACATATATTTCTCTAAAATGTAGTGTAATTGCATTAATAAATTTAAAACAATGATTATGAGACACTTCAGACATAATTCACTTGCGAGTTAAGGTGTAATATTATTTTTGGTGTGAAAATTACGTTGTTCGTATGTGTAATACCTGCCTTTATTTCGATTAAATATTGCGAAATTCTTGTACATTCACTTTTGCACAATTCAATAATTATCAGTTGCACAGCACGGATATTTAGATATGTTGAAATTATAGGTTATGTTTGCTGTACCAGTTGCCCCTCCCACGTTTAATTTTATTGGTCTCTAATGCCCTGCCATTACAGAATCATGCCATATGGAAGTTATAGGTTATCTTTACTATATGTAATTTATATTCTTTTTTTATTAAACCTCAAAATAGCTTCCATTCTAAACTTAAAATGGTGACGCGAATAGATTATGTTAACGTGTAAAATTCTCTTCACATTAAAATAACACAGTTTTGTAACTATTTCTGCAACATATTATGCAATGATACGCAATAAATTTATAATATTTCACTCAGCACCATACACTGAAATAGAAAACCCGAATATATATTCTAGATCGTATTTCTGCCATATTTCGCACTGTAGTGAAAAGTTGTGTAAACTGTGAAATGTTCGTTACCGCTTGTAATGACTGTAAGTGACTAAAATACCATGATCAGAATAATAATATGGGACAAGGAGACGTTTGTAGTAAGTTACTATAAAATTGTAAGAAAAAGAGGTCAGAGTTATCCTTCCGAAAGATTCAGGAAGGTGAGTTTATAAAATATAATATATATTTTATGAAAATAATATATAAACCTTATGTAGCTATTTCATATTTCAATAGTGGAAGGAAAGTGTTAATTTTTTCAAAAGAACACAATATCAAATGTACAATTACATTTTATCGTCTGCTAGGGAAAGAGTCTGTGATGAGGCGATAGTAGCGAGCTTGGTGCTTAGCAACTATCTATGGATGCATATTTATTAAGTATTGAGCTTCGTGACTGTATACAGGGTGTTTCAAAAGTACGGGGCATAATTTCAGGTATGTATTTCCCACATATAGACAATCAAAATAGTTCATTACAATATGTGTCCGGAAATGCTTCATTTCCGAGTTATGGCCTTCACAACATTGAAATTCACCGGAACGTTTTTCTTACCGCAGGTCGTTGTCATTACAGAAGATGTTCAAAATGTCCACCTCCTGCTTGAATACAGACCTCACATCGATGTCTCATTGACCTGCGAACACGATCCCAAACTCCAGGAGTATTGCGTATGTCCTCAGAACATGCCACAATTCGATTCCGAAGGGATTCCAAATCAGGCACCGGATACGAATAAACCAATGATTTTAAATTGCCCCACAAGTAGAAATCGAGAGGGTTCAGATCAGGTGAGCGTGGAGGCCAAGCAATTGGGCCACCTCTACCTATCCATCGATCAGGAAACCTTCGATCCAAGTACCGGCGAGCCAGCCGTACGACTGAAGTGTGCAGGAGCGCCATCATGTAAGAAGTGAATGTGTTGACGATTGATCAGTGGAGTGTCTTCTAAAACATGAGGTATGGTGTTTTCCAGGAAGTTTGTGTACGCCTGCCCCGTAAGTCTGTTTACAAGTACATGGGGTCCAACTAATCGATCACCAATGATACCGGCCCACATGTTGAGGGAGAACCGCACCTGGTGATGAGATGGAACAGTTGCAGGTGGGTTTTCATACGCCCATACATACTGATTGTGGAAATTTGTTATGCCATCTCGTGTGAACTGTGCTTCATCTGTAAATAATACTAAGGCAGGAAAGTTCGGATTTACACCACACTGCTGCAAGAACCACTGACAGAACCTAACTCGTGCAGGGTAATCTGCTGGTGACAGGGCCTATACACGTTGCAAATGATAAGGATACAATTGATACTCTTTCAACAGTCTCCAGACAGTCGTATGAGGAACATTGACTTGCAACGCTACCCTTCGTGTGCTGATAGAAGGAGTCATGTTCACAGCCTCCAGAATCTCCTCCTGTACTTCTGGAGTTGTAGATCTTGGTCGTCCCCTTCCCAAACCAGGAGAGTTAAATTTTACATACTCGCACAGACGGTAATGGACACGTACAAATGTCTTCCGATCTGGACATTGTCGCTGTGGGTACCTCTCCTGGTACAAACGACGAGCCAGCGCAGCATTGCCGTCCGCCTTACCGTACATGAAGTGTATCTCTGCCAGCTCTTGATTTGAATACATGTCGCACAGTCTAACGCCTACACAACACTGAATGTAACCTTCGCCTAAGAATGAACTGTCAGAGTGCCCTCTTAATGTCTCCTTTGACGGCAGCGACCTGCGGAAAGAAAAACGTTCCGGTGAATTTCAATGTTGTGAAGGCCATGACTCGGAAATAAAGCATTTTCGGACACATGTTGTAATGAACTATTTTGATTGTCTACATGTGGGAAATACATACCTGAAATTATGCCCCGTATTTTTGAAACACCCTGTATACTAGACTGTGGTGTTATCTTAAACCAAATTTACAAATAGGATGGGAATTGCAGTAGATTTTGAAATTAGAGCTGCACTAAGACGGAGTATGTTGTTATATTGTTTAATAATTATTTATTCATTGAATTATATCTTATCTGTGCATTATTTAAGAATGAAGTGCAAAAAAATCTAAGGAACAAAAATCTGGTGGGTTTTATGACATATTTGGTGAGTTTTTCTAAGCGTGCAGTGGCTTTACGCATATTCGAGTTGGCAACACTGATAGCAACATACACAATCCCGTCGCAACAGCTCGCAAAGTCCTCTAGAAATGTCCGTCACAGAATTTTGCAGCGTTTCTAATCGTACCCTGCCTGAAGAATTTTCGTTTCAAACGTGACTTTCACAAAAATTACACAAAATTTAACACCATATACTTTAGATGTTTCGTGACAATTCAAGTTATTTCTTAGTATCAGTAGTAATTTATCTTTGGAAGTGTTATTAAAAACGAACAGAATGAAATCAATTAATTTGGACCCCTCATGTAACCCACTCTAACCTTGTCACAGTTCTCGGACTGTTGTCAGCTGTGTTGTGTTGTGACCCCTGAAGGTCCAGTTGCTCGATAGAGCTGGTAGTGAACACATCGCTGGTGTCGTTCAGTGAAATGTAGTGTTGTGAGAGTTTAAGTTCATAGTTATATTCAGATTCATAGAAGATAACCCAGGGACATACAACAGTTCTGTTATAGTCCGAGGCACCGATTTTGGCAGATGACCTCGATGACATTTCCAGTAGGCGAGCCAATATTGTTTGTGTAAGCTGCGAGAATGAGATGCGATAACATTCTGAGTCGTTCATATTTTCATAACAGCAGCTAACATCAATTATCCTTATTATGAAACACACCACGGTACAGTCCTACTCAAAAAATACCTTTAATAAATGTAAATGACTTCCGTTCGCAATGATTTTACAATACGTCGCCTACATTTTCTAAATTAAATTAATTCTTAATTAAAAGGAAAAAGCATTGCATTGCGCATATATATATATATATATATATATATATATATATATATATATATGTATATATAAACCTACCCTTACCAGATCAATATACAAGATTTGTCCAGTAATAATCTAGGGATCGTCTACTGGTGGTGCGACAATTCAAGTTAATAAAATTACGATTCTTCTTAATAATCAAAATATAATTTGGTTAATTGTGTAAAATTGCATGCTGCGGAAGTTAGATTTATATAAGAGTATAATAAATAGGATTGTAATGGATAGTACAAGGACAATAATTTCTTCACACGCACATTGTGAATAGAACAGAGAAGAAAGCATTTTAAAATATTCGAAATAGTACAAAATATCGGAGAAACCAATTTTCCCTGGACAAATTGCACCAATTGAAAAATATAATTACCATTCACAATAAATACTGTATTTTATGGATTCTAAAAAGTTGTTCATTAATCTAGAGGTATTGGCTGATGACTATATTAAATTCCAGCACAACATTCATTCAGAATATGTAGAAATTACACTTTGGATTTTATTAAATGTATAGGCCTACTATCAAAAGGTGTTAAATACTTCCTTAAATACTGTACATGTGTTAGCCTACCTGTGCGATATCCGATGTTTAATTTTTTTAAATATAATTCATAGTACTGAAACTGCCATTTGAATTCGCACAAATTGTATTATTCGTAATTTTCGTCTCCAAAATCCCTAAGATATCTAATTTAATTTTTCACCCATTTTTGTCCCACTCCACTACTTTAGGGATAAAGTCGGACTAAATAATACCTTATTCGTATTCTGTGATCGCAAAGATCCCCAGATATCGACTTTCATCGAGATCGGATGACATGAGATTTCTCAGTCCCTTCTATCTTTTCATCAGTACCTTAGGATATGGTATTTAAAAAATCTAAGAATGTTTAATCAATATTGTCGAGAGTAACCTTCATTTCAAATTTTACGTCTCTAGTTAAATATAGTTTAGTGAATTTTTAAAATCGTCGACTTCTTTCTCTCTCCTCTCTGCTCGGAAGTAAAAAAAAAAAAAAAAAAGAAACTGAAGTTATTTCAAGGGAGTAGCCTACATGAAATTGAATTTTTTTACTTTCCTTATACATTTTAGAAACAATTCTGAGAGATGAGATGAATAGTCTAACCCAATTTTATGTGTGCATCTTTGTTTTAAATTTAAAGGCTGCACGTCTGCTGGTTAAAAAAAAAATCGGTATAATTATTTTGATCATTGCTGCCTCCCATTTTCCATCCCTTAATGTTCGTATTACGTAAAACTCAGTCTTATCTATTGACTAAGGATTAATATATTTCCATATATATAACAGATTATATTTCCATTTCGTACAATATTCTGGTCACGAGACATAATCTTTTTTGGATTTATTACCAAACCTATCGCTTTGTTTGCTTCAAGTAAAATTTCCGTGTTTTCCTTAATCGTTTGTGGGGGTTTTCCTAACATATTCACGTCATCCGCATAGACAAGAAGCTGATGTAACCCGTTCAATTCCAAACCCTCTCTGTTATCCTTAACTTTCCTAATGGCACATTCTAGAGCGAAGTTAAAAAGTAAAGGTGATAGTGCATCTCCTTGCTTTAGTCCGCAGTGAATTGGAAAAGCATCAGAAACTGGCCTATACGGACTCTGCTGTAAGTTTCATTGAGACACATTTTAATCAATCGAACAAGTTTCTTGGGAATACCAGACACATATAGACTACTGTAATATTTGTTTAGTTTTTGGAGGTGACTGTCCAGAGTGCACAAATACTCGGGCGTGCATGTTTACTCTTATGTCCTACCCATTCCACTGCGACAGAGATAACAGCCGATCTTGCAGCGATGAGGAACTTGCTCTCCAGATCACAATTAGAAAATCCATCTGCCAAAATCCCTGGCGCGACCTATAGTTCTTGTATATTATATTCTTCTTATTTTTTATTTATCAATTTTTTTATTTTATTTTTTGTATTCTCAAGTATATTGTGCAAAAAACAATGGCTACGATACAAAGGAAAAATACAGTGAAAATAGTGTTTACAAGTGAAGCGCAGAGACCGACGGCTCTAGAAATCCAGAACTGGATTGATGAAACATTACAGATCACAGCAGACCAAATTGAAATGATTCAATTTAATACACTGGAAAGGTCAATATATATAAAATTGGTATCAGTGATTCATTACGATTGATTGATGAATAAATATACAGACCCAGTTAACTTTAGATATGACAACGGAACAATAGTTAAAGTGGCTCTACAACGTGCGGATGTCAACACGGTTACAGTGCGACTATTTAACTTACCCCCAGAAATAGACGATAATACAGTGATCCAGTCTCTCTCATCATACGGAACTGTGAAACACGTTCGTCCAGAGGTTTTGAGTACACAATATAAATACCCTGTACGTAATGGTGTTCGAGCGGTTCGTATTGAAATCAAGAAACATATACCGATCAAATTGGTCATTGCCGGCTATGCTGCCATACTACATTATCCAGGACAACCCCAGCTGTGTCACATATGTGGGGAAGAAGCACATCTACGGTCACAATGTCCGAATAAAAAGTTTAATCTGCTTGTTAATATTACAGGAAGGAAACCCCTGCTAAGTGATGTAGTACGAGGTGGGCCATCTAATGTACTGGAGTCAACACGGGCGACTGAGGAAGAAGCCATAAGCAAAGAAAGTAATCAAGAGAATATGGATACGAACAAGTGGAAGAAGAGACCGACACGTCCTCGGAGACCGAAATGGCAAAATCAGCGGCACCTACAACCATTCGTCTTACGCTAGACGAATTAAACCAGACACAAGATACAGAGATTGAGAAGGAGTCCACCACCAGGCAAGTAACAACTGACGATTGCATGGAAACAACTTCAGTCCCTACAATAGTACAACCGCCCCATTCTCCTGAAGAACTGTCACCAAATGAAGATCGCAGTAAACAAGTGGAACAGCCTGAAAAAACTCCCGTTAAGAAAATGAAACAAACACAACATGAATTTCCACGAGACCCACGCCTCAGAGGACGTGAATCGGGGCCTAATGTTACCTCCACGGAAAAAAAATATGTTCGCGACTCATACCAGTAATAAAATGAAAACCACCCAACGCCCGCACCCATATGCGATATATGGACGCACCAAAGAAGGAAGCAAGAAAGACAGCACTGACGAAAAATCCGCTCTCCACGAAGACCGACGAATAATGGATACAGATGAAATTAAAGCTCTGGAAACCGCCCAAACCTAACGAAGCTGAGGGAACGTGAGATGCTGAAAACGTCACACAGGTTAAGATTCTGGATCACAATGCACATACCAGGTTAGTGTTCTCTTAAGAAACAACAAATACGATATTAATTACCTTATGTTTTCATATTCGTTTAAGAATTCTATCTTTCTTCTTCTTATTATTATGTATCTAATTCGCAACTATGCTACTCTTAACATAAACTGTATACGAAGCCTCCCTAAACAACAGTTGTTGCGTTCATTTATATACAATAATGATATTGATGCCCTACTATTGCAAGAAGTGAACATTGATAATTTCAACTTCCTGCAACCAAATTACAATGTTATAAGTAATGTGGGAGAAGCAAATAGAGGAACAGCAATAATATATAGAAGCGGGTTACCCATCAAACAATCTGAACTGCATCCCAGTGGTAGGATTTTATCGATTTTAACAGAAGCCAATGAACTGATAGTTAATGTTTACTTACCATCAGGAACAAATAATAGAACGGAACGGGAACGCGTGATTTCTGAAGATCTTCCTTCCTATCTTCGACACAAATACAATATGCTCATCCTAGGAGGAGACTTCAACAACGTACTTAATGCTAAAGACCAATTAGGCGCCTATAACCCGTCCCCAAGTTTGAAAAGAATTTGTGAAGACTTACAGTTGCTTGATTCTTGGGAAGTTTGCCATGGAAACTACGTAGAGTTTACATTCTACCGCGGTAACTCGGCCTCCCGAATAGATAAAATTTACGTTTCTAAACAACACAAAGAAAGAGTGATTCATGCGCATGTAAGCCCAGTGGCCTTCAGTGATCATTGCCTCATAGTTAAAATGGAAGTGAATAATACTATTCCTAAATGTGGTCGCGGATGCTGGAAAATGAATGCTGCGTGGTTATATGACAACATACGAGATGAGTTTCGTGAAAGATGGGAAACAGCAAAAAGACGAGCACTGCACTCAAATATGACTGAATTACAAAAATGGTTTAGGATTTATAAACCCTCCATTAGTTATTTTTTCAAATCAATTGGAAAGGAGAAGGCCCAGGAAAAAAGAAATATGAGCGACTTCTACAACACATTACTTCAAGAACTAATTATGAAGCAAAGAGCTGGACGGAACGTCGAAGATGAAATAAAGAAAATAAAACACCGCAATTTACAATTTCAAGAACACATTATGGAAGGAGTCAAAACTCGATCACGTACTAAAACAACCACGGAGAAGGAGAGATCATCCTTATACCAGATTGCGACAGAAAAGAACAGAGGTCAAAAGAAATATATCTCCAGTCTAACAACAATAGATAATCGTCATATTACTTATGTAAAGAAATACTACATGAAGCAGAATTATACTACACTCGGTTATTTGGATATAAACCGTCTGACGAAAAAGAACAAGTTACAGTATTAGAACACATAGCAACTTGCATTCCGGAGGAGGAAATAAATCTACTAACAAACCCCATAAGTCTTGATGAAATCTCACAAGCTATAAAAACTTCCAGTAAACACTCTGCACCTGGGCCGGATGGAATCGGTTATAGCTTCTACAAACAATATTGGGACATCATTAAACAGGAAATGCATCGACTGATGAACAATTTGCTGTGTACGACGGATTCTCCCATGGGATTTAACGAAGGAATTATCATCCTAATACCCAAGAAGATGACTCCAACAATCATGAAGGATTTTCGTCCTAATACACGTCTTCTGAATGCTGACTGTAAATTATTTTCAAAAATAATAGCCAATAGAATCCGGCCGTATCTACCATCACTCTTTGGAAATGAACAGAAATGTGGCGTTCCTGGCAGGTAGATTATAGAAAATCTTCTAGGAATAAGAGACATCATTTTACAGATTGCAAGTGGAAACAAGGAGAAAGCAGTTCTATTATCTTTGGATTTCCAAGGAGCTTTTGATAATATGCATCACCAATATATGTTTCAGATCATGCGTAGAATGAAAATACCCAACTTAATCATAAATGCCATCAATTTTCTTTACACAGATGCACATTTCAGAGTACAAATAAATTTATATTTTACGCACCCAATTAAACTCCAGAGTGCTGTAAGACAAGGATGCTCGTTGTCCATGTTACTGTACTCCATTTGCTCAGAACCGTTAATTAGGATGCTACAGGCTCATCTCACTCGTTACATACCGGAAGACAATTTATTCTCAACGATAGCATATGCCGATGACCCACTACCTGCTCCTTCGACCAGTGCCCTGTTAAAATCGTCTTTCAGCTCGCATCCTAACACTTTAAAAGTAGCCCACATAAATTCTCAAAGCCTTCTCTGTCATTTCAATGAAGTTCAATCTATTTTCTCTCCTCTGTCTCTTCACGCTATTCTTATCTCTGAAACGTTGTTGAAGCCTTCCCTATCATCTTCTCTAGTAAGTTTAGATAATTACACCCTCTGTAGAAATGACCGAATCGGTAAACGCGGAGGTGGTGTTGCGATATATGTGCGATCGGACTTACCGTTTAAAATTGTCTACCAGTCTTCGAATGAAGTCTTAGAACGTCCTGAATATCTATTCATCGAAGTCGGTGCAAGTAACAAAAAGTGCCTCCTTGGAGTTGTATACAAACCCCCTAAATCAGGATTCTTAAGTGATCTTGAAACACCTTTGCTTAATCTTGTGCCTCACTATGACCATACTGTTATTTTAGGCGATTTCAATACAAACTTATTAAATTCAAGTAGTTACGCTACAGTTCAACTTAAGAACATGTTTGAGTCTTACAATATATCCATCCTTCCTTCCGCAGCTACCCACCACACCCAGGAATCGGAGACACTTCTTGACATTATTGCCACGACTAATCCTCAGCTAGTATTAACGAATGGACAACTACCAGCGCCGGGTATCTCAGCACACGACATAATCTTTCTAGAATATTCCTTGTATTGTCCAAAATATAAACCTCACATCACATCATACCGTGACTTGAAGCATATTGAGCATGATGAATTAATCAACGATGCACTTAGCCTGCCTTGGACTGAAGTGTGGAATTTACCAGACATTGACGACAAAATCGAAAAATTTAACGACCTAGTAATTCAGTTATACGATAAACACGCACCCTTGAAAACCAGACGAGTTGGTAGACGCCCTGCGCCTTGGATGTGCGATGCCATAAAATTACTCATGACAGACAGAGACACTGCTTATCGTAAATACAGACGGAGCAAGGACGAATTAGATTTTAATACTTACAAAGTTTTAAGAAATAAATGTAATCAAGCAGTAAGAAATGCTAAATTACGCCGTACACATTCCCTTATTCTACCTTCGGTCAGTGCGAAAGAATTGTGGCGTAACCTTAATAACCTGGGTCTAACAAAAGCAAAGCCTCGGGTAGATAACATCAACTTGTCACTCAATAGTCTAAATGAACATTTCGTCACTGCTCCACCTGAACCATTACATAAACAAGAGACTCTTGAATTTCTCAGATCTTACCCCAAGCTATATGGGATAAATTCTTCTTTAAATACATTAACCCGACTGACGTAATGAAGACGCTACGACGTATGAAATCTAAAGCCCAAGGTATAGACAATATAAATATCACTCTCCTGTATAAAATAATAGATGTGATCCTGCCGACCGTCACCCATATATTCAATGCATCTATTATGACTGGGTCCTACCCCTCACTCTGGAAAATGGCATTAGTGAAACCTTTACCTAAATCTAACACACCTTCTACAGTAAACCAATACGGACCGATATCAATTCTTCCCACTCTTTCAAAAGCATTAGAACATATTGTACACGGACAACTTACGAACTATCTCGACGAACACAAACTCCTCGATGACTATCAATCGGGTTTTAGGCATGGACACAGCACTACTACAGCCCTACTTAAAGTGACTGAGGACATCCGTGAAGCTATGGATAGGGGTGAAGTAACGGGGCTAACTCTTCTCGATTTCAGCAATGCCTTTGGTTCTGTTGATATCGACTTGCTTCTTGCAAAGATGAAGGCTTTGCACCTGTCAGACAATACCTTGAGCTGGATGGACTCCTACCTACGGGACCGCTAACAGTGTGTTTCACTTGATAATCAATTCTCCCAATGGCGTTATACAAAGGCGGGAGTGCCGCAGGGCTCCGTATTAGGACCACTACTTTTCTCTATCTACATTAATGACGTATCAAAAACTTACAGTATTGCCGATATCACCTCTATGCCGATGACCTACAACTTTACATACATTCCGGACCCAATACGATCAATGAATCGATTGACAAGTTTAATTGTGATCTAGCCATTGTCTCCACTTGGGCGGCCAATTTCGGACTCGCACTTAATCCAAGTAAGACTCAAGCCATAATTATTGGACATAAGCGTTTAGTTAACTCCCTTAATAACAGTAATCTTTCAGTTGTTACCATTAACAACACGCTTATCCCTTATTCATCTGTCGTAAAAAATCTTGGCTTCTTTTTTGATAATAATCTAAGTTGGAATTTTCAAGTTAAAGAAACGATAAAAAAAATCTGTTCCTCCATTCACTCTTTGAGTCGCTTGAGAAACTTCTTGCCCCAGCAACTAAAACTTACCCTAGTGCAAACCCTAGTAACGCCGCACTTCGATTATTGTGACGTTTTGTTAAGTGACCTAAGTTCTGAATTGTCAGTCAAGTTACAGCGAGCTCAGAATATGTGCGTCAGATACGTGTGCAACATCCGACGATATGATCACATATCACCGTCCTTCGCAAGTCTCTCGTGGCTCCGACTTAAAGAACGCAGAACTTTACACTCTTTGTTTTTACTCTTTCGAATTCTGCACACCTCAACACCAAATTACCTTTCGTCTCGTTTCTCTTATCTATACTCTAACCACTACGTAAATACCAGATCGCTTATCTGTGGCACGCTAAATATACCTCTTCATAGAACATCTTGTTATTCCTCATCTTTTACAATATCCACCTCGCGTCAATGGAATTCCTTGTCACAAAGTATTAGGGGCTGCAAGACAACAAACACCTTTAAGAACAGCTTAAAAGACTAACTTATTAGCATTTCACTCCAATCATACTAATTTTAACTATCACTGACTACTTTGTTACTTCATTCTTTAGACATCATTCTGATAGTGCTGTATTTTCAAAATTGTCTCATAATAACCTCTTTCTATTATGTAATATCATTAGAAATATATTAACATATTATGTATTTTAATTTAATTCTGCTACACAGTTTATTTCAGTGTTTAATTAATAGTTCATAGAATTTTGTTGGTCAAAATTCGTAAATAACTCTTGTATACATGTAACTCTCGTCTAAATCAAATTGTTGAATTCTTTGTAAGTTCATGCATATGTATATACACTTTTTGCTGGTTGAGAGGAAGAGATGGCTTTACGGCCTTAACTATGCCAGCTAAAATAAATTATTATTATTATTATTATTATTATTATTATTATTATTATTATTATTATTAAGACACCCCAATCAAATGGCAGACCTTCAACGCATACTTCAAAAATCCACATTATTACCACTGGGGAATTGGCCTGTCGACAGATCTTTCGCGGAGATACCTATAAACGATCGGGTCAAGATACTTGGGATGATTATCGACGCAGATATGCAAAAAATGCTGGAACTAAATTGGACACCATTGTTGACGTACATACGATATACTCTAGCTCAACATAAATATCGAAATTTAAACTTATTTCAGAAAGTCTGGCACATCAACTTACTTGTTCTTTCTAAGTTATGGTATCTCAGTCAAGTGTTGCCCTTGCCTGTAGAGATATCTCAACGTATTGAACTGAGTATTAACTGCTTGTGGTCCGGGCATTTGTATAAAATAGCTAAAACACAATTATGGAAACCAATAGAAGAAGGGGGACTGGGTCTATACTGTGTTAAAAAAAATACCAGGCCCTGTTCATAAAAAGTATATTCCGGACATCAGTGACAATACCCGATAATTTATCACAACATTTTATATTCAGACGAATTAGGACAATAATTGAAAACCTTCCAACTTCAGTGATACAGAATGCAAAACACATCACAACCAAGGATATTTACTTACATTTATCGACACTACAAAATAATCCTGTTTCAATAATGATGAAATTTCCTAATTTCAATTGGCATAGAATTTGGAAAACTTTTAAAATATCAACGATACCAACGGAATGGAAAAGCAGTGCTTACAAATGCATAAATTACATTATACCAACTGAAGCCAAAAAATTTACTCATAATATTAGTCTTTCTCCTCTATGTACAAGGTGTGGAAACATAGACACCTTACATCATAGACTGACTATCTGTGTACCAAATTTGTGGACATGGATATAAAGTACCATTCAAGATGCAACGAAAATAGACAACCCGAATGATGTAAAACGAATGGTACCCTTCTTAGATATTCCTCCACACCGTAATAGAAGTTACATTATTTGGCTCAGTATGGGATATCTGAACTATGTTACAACTACACAACAGCCCACATTATCAGGGTTTCAACTGATGTTAAATTCTGCAAAAATAATTATGAAGAAGAAAGAACAAAATGCTTAGTCCATGGACAGGAGAACATCATACTTTTTATAACAATATATAATATATAAATACAGTGTCTCCCCCCTCTAAAAAAACGCACAAGTGATAACCGGCAGGATACTGCTTGTGGGGCGGCTTGCCTGGAGGTATGGGACAGGGTGGGAATTCCCTCCTCACCGATGTGTACATCGCCGATTAGATCCATACCTATACATTTAGGAAACAGAAGAAAAGAAAAGGAGATGGAAAGAAAACAGGGGACTTTAAATCAATGACATTGGAGGAAAAAAAAACTATTGTTTATTGTTGACATTGACCTTATAATAATAATAATAATAATAATAATAATAATAATAATAATAAGAAAAATAATGATAATGATAATAATTTAATAATAGCTTTGATGGGAAGTTAAGTGGGTGGATCGGATAGCTATAAGGGGTGATGAGGAGGCCAAAAAAAAATAAAAAAAAAAACTTGGATAACCATAACATGAATACTTGCGCTTGTTTCATAAACAAACAATACTCGCGTCTTAATTACTACCATTATAAGCTCGTTGCATAATGTACTATATCACCACGGAAACGGCAACAAATAGATATAACAATGGTGGTATATGAAATATATCACCACGGAAATGGAAAAAAATTCATATAAAATGATTTGTGAAGCGAGTGATTTTCTCTACGCTAATATGACTCTAAAAAGAAACACGTATGGCATATTTAGGTTCAGCCACCCGCACGCGAGGTCCCGTCTCGAAAGAGTAATGGGTAGTAACGTCGTCCGGCTGACGGACAGGGAATATATGCAGAAGCTGCAGGAAAGAATAAATGGCGATATCGTATTGATGCAACAACGGAGGATAAGGGACAGAGAGGCAGAGAAAGTGGAGCGCGAGAAAAAGCTAGTACTGGAGGGCAAGATACCCGTGGAAGAAGCTTCGAAGGAATTGATGAACCATCCTGTTTTTAGGATCTCCCGATTAACAAAGACGATAATAGAAGAAAAGAAAGTAAAGGCGAAGCACCCTCCACTTTCGGCATTGCCTTCGTACTATTACGATGTGGAGGTGGATAAGGTAAACGCCGGGGAGCCAGCGGCGGTCCTGGGGATCTCGGCAGGGCGGGATTCCGAAACAAGCGTCGCTGTAACCGGCGACGAGTGCTTCATGGATGATGATGATGTCACGCAAGGGTTCATGTTCACGCCGGAGCATTACGACAAGCTGAAATATGAATCTCCCCTCGCCCGAGAACTGCGTAAATTGGAGACGGTCGATGAGCTGTACTCGCTGGCAGACGAGATTGTTGGTCCTCTGAAGACTTTAAAACGTGGCCAGCAGTGTGGAAAGCTGTAATAGTTAGTTTGGCCAGCAGTGTGGAAAGCTGTAATAGTTAGTTTATATGTGTTAGGGTTAGAATAAGTAATGTTAGAGTAAGTAATTTTATATTACATAAATTCACTAAATAAGACTTTATAAAATTAAGATTTTTATTGGACATACATTTTTCTTAAATGAGTGGTTTTAATAAAACTGAAAAAAATTAAATTCTCCATAAAAAATTATTAGTTGAATGTATATATGTAAAATTATACCACAGTGTAGTGTATATAGTCACGAAGCTTGAGTTTTTGAAGTTGCCAGGAACAATAGACTGTGCAGGTACTATTTTCGCATTGTCTGTAATGAGGCGATAGTAGCTATCCTAGTGGTTAGCAACTATTTATGGATGCATATTTATTATATATTGAGCTTCGTGACTGTATATACTAGACTGTGCTTATACTACAATGGGCAGAGATAATAAAAAAAAAAGGTAACGTTTACTTATTTTGTCCTTATACTGCTTGAAGAGGGATATCTTAGGAAGCTCGAGCCACGTAGTATTTATGACTGTGTTACACGATAAAAAACTAAAAGTCCCACACAGGTATTTTATGTTACTAGATAATTGAACAAAACAGAAATAAAGTTAAATTTTCATGCCATTTTAACAATCACTTTCAATCTGTGTGTGCATATCTGGAATGCCTGTTTTTGCCGTGTTTTTATATGTTGATACCCTGTTTAGAGACAATCCCAACAACTGCGCAGATAAAACTCAGCTGCCGTTATAAAATAACATGACTATAATGTACTGCATTTTTCCTTGCTTATGACATGACACACCGCCAATGTTTATATCACGTCACAGTTCTCACCTCCTGTCACTTAGCTCTGTTGTATTGTGGCCCCTAAAGGTAAAGTTTATTTTTTTATCCTTATACTGCTTGAAGAGGGATATTTTAGGCAGCTCGAACCACCTAGTATTTATTACTTTATTACACGATAAAAAAACTTAGGGTGCTATGCATAGACATTTCGCTAGCCCGCGCTACGAGCATGCTAAACTAGCCCCGGTTATCGAGTGATTACTTGTACAGGATTCAAATAATATCATATCGCTAACACTGGTTTATGAATACGAAAAACGTTAGTTCGCTGATCATCCACCGGAAGCCCGCGCTAAGAATGTCTATGAATATGGCCCTAAAAGTCCCACACAGATATTTTATGTTACTAGATAATTCAACAAAACAGAAATAAAGTTAAATTTACATGCTATTTTAACAATCCCTTTCAATCTGTGTGTGCATATCTGGAATGCCTGTTTTTGCCGTGTTTTTATATGTTGATACTCTGTTTAGTGACAATCCCAACAACTGCGCAGATAAAACTCAGCTGCCGTTATAAAATAACATGACTATAATGTACTGCATTTTTCCTTGCTTATGACATGACACACCCCCAATGTTTATATCACGTTACACTTGGCTGCACATTACTGACCATCAGAGTCACCCCTTACAAGCTGCAAGCGCCCTTTGCGTGTACACTGTTGGAGTGACATCAACTGACTATCATGGCGGTCTAGCAAACAATGATACTGGAAAATTATGGTCCAAACAGTGAAACTCATCGCAGAAAAGGGCAGAGTTGATGGAACACGACTATAAATTCTGTTATCAACCCCTGAAAACTAGAGTGGGGGTGTTTGTTTATTCTGTCCTGGTTTAGAGGTGCGCAGAAGAGGGAGCAGTATAAAATTGTATGCAAATGTAATATATTTGACGGAAATGTACGTAGCTGCTGCCCGCCCCATCGTCCGACCACCCTTCCATCCCCTGTTCGAAAGTTTATCGAAAATGCAAGCGGTGACTGGGGTGCATTGAATCATAGGGAGATCACTATTGGAAGCGTAATTTCTCCCCGTTGTATCCCGTCCATCCCCCTCTCACGGAATTGGTAATCAGTCTAGTCTGTAACTTTGGTTGCATAATTAGGGCTGGCTGGGGAGTGAGAAGCTTTGACCTCACATAATAATGCAGCTATCGATTCCAATACCCCTCTCAATATCGGATATAGATTGTATAAGTATTTTTACTGCTCTAAAGAAAAAATTCGCTATGCAAGTACCGATTACTTGGTTTCAATATTTTCTGCTAGTGTGCCCCATTTGTACATTTCTGGTTATTAATTTTTTGGGGACAATTGAAGGGTTCAGAGCCATAGTGGGCCAAGCGCCATTTATTAAAAACAGAGAAAGCAAGGGTTAAAGTTAAGTCAGTGCCATAGTTTAATGAAGATTGACATATCATTTAGTTTCAATGTGTGTACTTTATATTACTTGCTAAATGTTTCCATTGAATTATGGTAATAACTTCATTTTAACCTTTGTTTTCTATGGTTTTAGTAAATGGCGCTTGGCCCGCTATGATTTTGAACCCTTCAATTTTGTTATATTAATTGAACAATAAATTAATAAATACAGAGTGATCCGTTGTGTAGACATACAATGAAATCGCTGTAACATGAGAATGGTTGATATTTTATTTTTCATTAATCTGTGTAATAGTAAAACACCTCAGCGTGCCCACATTGTGCACACAGCACAATTTACACCATGAGGCTAATTCCTCTCATGTGTAATCTAAAATAATAATTATTTCAAAAGCCGAGACAATCTTTGCTTTGAGTTCATCATCATCATCATCATCATCAATCGATTGCTATATAAAGACTCTTTATTTACAAAACTTCAAACATGTATGCCTACGAGTAAGTTGGGTGGTGTGAAGTCTCGATAATTCGGAGCTCTCCGAATATCATAGTCATGGTAAAAACGAAGTTGAACTGAAGTTACACCTTCGAGCTATCTAAAATACAACACTCATTTCGCGAGTTGTCTTGCAATAAACGGTATTTCGTTTTCTCCGTCGTTGATAAGTTATAATCTGATTTCTTTTGTTCGTGAAAAGAATGAAACAATATAATTCTTATAACTATTATATATACACGCATTTATTTATTATCCATTCAATCTTTCATTCATTCATTTACTCTGGTAGAGGCCTTCTCTTTTACATCACAAGAAAAAATGTAGCCCACATCACAATCATACAATCTAATATAATAACGTACGACAAAATGAAAATAATAATTTATAAAAACAAGTGCACATACAAGCAGAAATTCGAAATAATAATAGAAATTAGTCTGATATATTAAGAAATTGTGTAAAAAGTAAAATAGATACAACAAATACAGATAAAATATAATGATACTCAATTTCAGTATAATTAGTCGAAGAAAGATAGGCTGTTCTAGTATCTTGGCACAAAGACAAGATAAAGACTTAACCTAATACAAGGAACCATTACCAATATACTAAAACAAATCATTATTATCATAAATCTAGCAACGTCTCAGCAACGGATTTCGTGGAATGAAACACACTTTTCTAGTTTAATTTTAAACTTTGACAGTGACCGGCAATCCCTGACGTCACTAGGTAACAAATTCCAGAGGCGAGACAATGCTGTATTGTAGGAGGATGAGTATAGGGAAGTTTTGTGACGAGGATTACAATGAAGAGATTGATGCTGATTTCGTGAAGTAGTGAAGACAACTAATTTGGAGAAGAATTATTTAAAATTTTGTATAGACGTGATAGAACATGTATGATTCTTCGTTCCTTTAGATGAGCCCATGAGAGCAGCTTAAGAGACGGTGTTACATAGTCAAATTTCCGAGTATTACAGAGGAATCTTATAGATACATTATCAGCAGCAATCTTTCATTTAAATTAAAACTTAAAATTTTAATAAGGAATCACCGATGATAGACGAATATGCAAGGGAAGAAAGGGGGAACTATTGTGTTAGTTTTAGATCTGAAAGAAAATGTATATTACTTTGCGTTATAGAATCGAAATGTACTTACTTTCGAATGAATAAAATGATTTCTATAAATGAGGTACTATGTTGGTTGAAAAAAAAAATATATAGAGATTAAGGGTGTTTGAGAATAAGGTTCTTAGGAAAATATTTAGGGTTAAGAGGGATGAAGTTACAGGAGAATATAGAAAGTTACACAACGCAGAACTGCACGCATTGCATTCTTCACCTGACATAATTAGGAACATTAAATTCAGACATTTGAGATGGGCAGGGCATGTAGCACGTATGGGTGAATCCAGAAATGCATATAAACTGTTAGTTGGGAGGCCGGAGGGGAAGAGATCTTTGGGGAGGCCGAGACGTTGATGGGAGGATAATATAAAAATGTATTTGTGGAGGTGGGATATGAGGCCGGATTAATCTTGCACAGAGTAGGAACCGATGGCGGGCTTATGTGAGGGCGGCAATGAACCTGCGGGTTCCTTACAAGTCATAAATAAGTAAGTAAATAAATAAGTAAGGGGTTAATTTATTTATAGCCTATAGGTAAAAGTGTAAATAAGACATACTGTTTGTTACATAGATATGTAATAATATTCTCTCTCTGAAGATTTCGACTGTAAAAGAATCTTATTCTCGATCTTTACGCTTAGAATGGATAGTTGATTGCACGTGTGGCTGTGAGCGTTTGTTCTTCAGAAATCTCAAGAGGATGGACATTTAACTTTAATATCTCCAGACCTTAACGGTGAAACCGCGTCTTGGCGAGCGCAATTTTCATTATTAATCCTGTAAGTCGCGGTGGAATCAATTATGCAGGTCGGACGCGTAACTGGTGTGATCACGCGCACTTGGGCGGTGTTACTGAGCAAAGCATCGACAGCTTTGTGCAACAGCAGACTATGAACATAATGTCTCTCTCTCTCTCTCTCTCTCTCTCTCTCTCTCTCTGGTTATTTAGCGGAGTTATGGGAAGATCGTTCTTGTGATTTTGTTTGTTGATGTTGTATTGGAGTTCGTTACTGCTAGTAATTTTTCGTGGAAATAATGCTTCTTATACTTCCGGTGAAATATTCAGATAGTGTTTTTGGTGACAGGTCTTTCTTCGCGATTTTGTAAGTTTTCAGGTGGTCGTGGTTTCCTGCAGTCATGGTAGGTTTGGGAAGTTAAGGTAGTTTTTAGTGGTTTTGAAGTATTTATATTTTTGGTGCATTTTGGCGATGCAGGTTTTGTGTTTATTATGGTTTTCGATGGTTATGAAAGTTGTATGTATTTGTATATATTTATTCACACTGTGAATGGGTATATACCCAATGGCAGTGGTAACTATTTACATTCATAGTATAATTACGAATAATAATAATAATAATAATAATAATAATAATAATAATAATAATAATAATAATAATGGTGTTTGTATTGGTGGTAACTGGTGATGGTGGTGATAATGGTAATCGAATTTAAAAACCGAAAATAAAAGAAGCATCCCTAGTAAAGGGAGCATTCTCAATGAAAGGAAGCATAATGTAATACAAATCTAATTAAAGAAATTAAACCTAATATGTAACATAATCCTACCATGAAAACTTAAAAATAGTTCCAAAGTAAAACTTACGCTAGTCCGGTTAATCACCTGTCAGCTTATGTCAAACTAAATTAATTTCATGTGAACCTAATTAAGCAGGCTAAATATAAACTTAATTACAATAGTAGACTTAATATTATGTATCGACTTAATTATACGCCGTGTCCCGCTTAGAGAGATCGAGAAATAAGTGCTAATTTAAAGTATAAATAATGGTTTTATAACATAAGTTTTTGTATAACTTGATGTAAAAACTCCGAATTCGGAGAATGGTCAGTGCAACTCGATGTGTGCGCCTCGAGCTACCCTGAAGACATCCAAAAGGTACTCAATCTTCTGCCAAGTGTTCCATAACATTTGTGAAGTGATTAGCGCAGCTGCGTTTATAATGCATTGTCTCAGTTTTTCCAAAGTGTCAACTGTATCGCGTTGGTACACAACACTTGTCACAAAGCCCCAGAGGAATGTCAATGGGCATCAAGTCGGTTGACCTAGGTGGCCAGGCAAGGGTTCTCCTCTTCCAATCAACCTATTGTGAAAGTTTGCATTCAAGAAGCCACGCACTGCTCCATAATAATGGGGTGGAGCCCCATGTTGCTGAAAAACCGATTCTGGGAGGAGTTGGTCATCAACAAAAGTTCTGCACATGTCCAGACACACATTCCCTGTGACTGTTGCCACGATGAAGAAGAATGGTCCAATGACGGAATGTTCTACTGAATGGCGCCAGGCTTGTTTCCACGATAAATGTTAGTGCGCATGAACATGCAACTGTTTTTAAATAATTGGTGCATAAACTTGGACAGTTTCTGGATCTTGTAAGATGTAAATCACAACGATATTTTCATCTGATTTTAAATGGTGAACATTTATTTCTAGATCCCTATAAGCTGTGTATATCAACTTAGTTACATATTAACTTAATTCATTACCTGTTTTTTCATGGCAGAGATGTTTCTTCGATGTTTATTGCTGGTGGATTGTAGCGATTGCGGCTTACGTTGTTTGTGTGTTTTTAGTCGTTATTTAATTTCTTGGTAGTTGCAGTTATTCGTGGTTGTGATAATTTCATGGTGCCTACAAGTAGATTTTCGTGCTTGAAATAATGTTAATGGCTGTGGTAGATTTCGTGTTTTGCGTTCGTAATTGTTTTATGACTGAGGTAGTTCATGGTGTTCGTGTTGATTTTTAACGATGGTTATAGTAATTGTTGATAGTTGTGATTCTGGTAGACGTGTTGGGTTATTCTTTTTATTGTATTTGCCTTGTTTTGATTCTTCTGGTGTAATTTTGCATGGTTGTAGTAGTCATTATTTGTCTACAGAGTTCATTGTAATATTTTTATCGGTTGTGGAATTTTTAGAAGTTATGAGATTGTTAGTTTTTGTAGTAATTTTGGCGACAATGGTGATTGTAGTGGTGATAATAGATTGCCTATTTAGTGGTATAGTGTTTCGCATTTTTGCCATTTTTATTTCTGTCGAATACGCTGTATTAAGACATTGTACACCAGTGTTTCCCAGTCTTTCCGAAGGCACAGCTCACTTTTGGGCAAGGTTTCCATACCAGTTCTTGATTCCATTTGAAAAATACAAATCCCTGTAAAATGGAGAATAACTATAATTTTACTCAAAACCAATGGATATCACCCAAAGTACGATTGTGAACAACGGATTTTTTTTTAGTATTTTTCGAAACAAATTCAAAACAATTACGACAGTCACAGATCGATACTGAATCCGCTGTGTTCAACTGACTGAAATTCCAAAATATCTTAAGGAAAAAGTAATTGAAATATGTGTCTACTGATGGAATGTTGAATGTAGATTCTTTTTCAGAGTGCGTAGACCAATTTTGTATCAAGAGTAATCTCGAGATTGCAAAAGAAGCTCCTAAATTTTTTATAGCATTCGAAACCTCGTATTCATGCAATGTAAGTTTGTCGTCTATGATTGCCATGAAAAGAAAAGTGAGAACTCGCCTTGAACATGTAAATGACGGGTTCAGAGCCATAGTGGGCGAAGCGCCATTTATTAAAAACGGAGAAATCAAGGGTTAAAGTTAAGTGAATATCATAGCTTATGAAGATTGACATATCAATTAATTTGAATGTGTGTACTTTATATTACTTGCTATATGTTTCCATTGAATTATGGTAATAAATTCATTCATTATTTTCTACGGTTTTAGTAACTGGCGCTTGGCCCACTATGGTTCTGAATCCTTCAAATGATATCATTGTGTGTGTCTCGAATCCTTAGTCCAGATCTGAAGGGCTACTTTCTGGGGGAGGGGAAACAACACGTTTATCACATTATTTTTTTTTTACTTTATATTGAAATATATATATATTTTTAATTTTTATGTTCTGCGTTGTTATGTTTCTAATTTAAAAATAAACATAAGGTAATAATGTATCTTTGTTTTATTTTTTAAACCTTCTCGCGACCCCCTCAGCTCTTTACACGACACTTCAAGGGGTCACGATCCCCACTTTGGGAACCACGGTTGTAGACAATCAGGCCAGTTGTGGACGTTAATGCTGGTTTGAAATTATGATGGATAGAAATGATTGTAGTAATCATTTATCTGTATTCATCTAATGTATTTGAAAACATATATCTGAATATATAATTTTAATGTCTAGGTCTAATCATTGTCATATTATACAAAAGTTTGTAATGTGTGTAGCGGAGTATTTAATAGAACACAATTGAATTATCAATGTTTGAAAAGAAGATTAAACATTAAATTAAATGCGAAATACAATTTCGTGCAAATTATTCAATATATTTGTAATTATATGGAACGGGAAGAACCATATTTAGACAAAATATATTATTTTATTCACATAAAATGTCGCCTTAATACCACAGTTTAGTATATACAGTCGCGAAGCTTGAGTTTATGAGGGCACTAGGAACAATAGACTGTGCCGGTACTATTTCGCATTGTCTGTAATGAGGCGATAGTAGCGATCCTAATGATTAGCAACAATCTATGGTTGCATATTTACTACGTATTGAGCTTCGTGACAGCATATACCAGACTATGCTAATATCTTTCTCCAAAAGATTGAACTGATTTTCATATTCTGCAATTTTTGGCTTTTTGAAAGATGTAAACGAATTCAAGCTTTCAGAGCTGCATATCTGCTCTGTGATTAGAGAACAGAGAAGGCAGAGAAAAGGAGCACCTATCTGTTGGATCCGTTATCAAGTTTAATCTCCAATCCTTAATACAATAGTTAATATAATACAAAGAGAATTAAATCTCAATATGTTATATTGTAGAGCTAAATGTAGTTAGTTTCTTATCGTTCCAGATTATATATTCAAGATAACTTTACTTGAAATTATCATGTTTCTTTTATCAGTAATATGTTTGTACCAAGTTTGATCAAAGCCTTCCTATGTACATTGCAGTTAGTAGAAGAGATGAAGATACTAACATGAACGATTATTTTATGTCGTGTTTCCTTTAAACTCCATCCTAAAAGAAAAATAAGTATCAACGCAGACAGACCTACGATGCAAAATCTTGGTAAATATGCAAATAATAACAAGAAAACTTTTGTATTCAACTGAATAAGCCGGTAAGAATGAAGGAAGTTATAACTTAGTTAATTATGAATACAGGCATCCTATCTGTATCTTTGCTTGAGGCGCTTTAGAGGCTAGGTTCCACTGTTAAGCTATTTAGTAGAATGCTCACTTAGAAAAGATTAAGTTCGTTATCTCGGTATTTATATCGCTTTACTTTTTGCGGCAACAGACCATGTAGTTTTATAGTATTAACTTCCAAGAAACGTTCAATGTTGCCGTGGTTATTCTGCAGAAGTTGTAGAAAGACTTGTTTTAAACGTAAAAGCATGAAATGCGAAACATTTCTCACAAACAAAAATTAATTTTGTTGGTCTTATTGCTGAAGAAATTATACAAGATGTATGTAGAAATGCTATAAAAAAGCAACTTTCATTGTCTCCAAGAAAACACAAATTTGTAAAATTTTAAAACACAAAAATTCCCCACAGTACTCTTAGTTGTGGTTCACTAATGTAGTGGTTCCCAACCTTTTTTGACTGACGACACACTTTACTGAGCGCCCACGATATCGTGACACACTTATTTGTTTTTATTAAAAATAATGACATACTGTAATAAGAAAAACCAGTGATTTTCTTCTGGAGAAAAAGGTGATGGAACTCTGTGCAGAATATTTTATAGCGGACGGGGAGATGATTACTGTTCACTGCACGTGAATTTTGTCGTTTTTAACCTCCTTTTCGTCCAACTAGGACTTTCGAGGTCTAAGCGGAATAATTCAAAGAAAAATAATAGCCTATTAAAACATAGCTATTCACACATATTTCGGTTCCATGATGAAAAATAATGCAAGGAAATGGTACCGAAATGCGGTTTCAGAGCGTTCCGTTAGAAAAGAGCACTAATAACAATTTCTATGTAGTGTCGTACATCCAGTGTTGTAAATAGGTCGATCTTAACACGCAATCTTAAAAAAAAAAAAAAAAAAAAAAAACAAGCAGCAACTTGAGTGACATTAGAAAAGAACAAAGGTGCAATATCTGTGTGTCAAAAATCCCAAACTATCTGTACTGGATGTCCGGTAAAAGATTTTATTATCATTTTTGAAAACTCAGCCTTTTCAATTATTAATGTGAAGTCTGCATTTGGTGGGTTGCACAGAGTTTCTCTATACGTGGCTTTATGATTGAAAGCCCAACATGCAAAATATCTTCAAGATGCAGCAATCTGTTCCTTTTTTTTTAGATTTCACTATCGTCATGGTAGAAAAATACTGATTCACACAAGTATGAATTTTAAAACTGCAGTTCTAAATACATTTTTAGTTCATTCAGCACCATCCACTAATTTTACAAAACATTTCCGCATATAAGACACTCGGGATTTTGTTTATAGTCATCTCCACGTCACGTAAAACCACATTGAAAGCATTCATCACTATATTTACGAAACGCAATACGTTTTTTTGAATCCTGAAGGGAATTTTTGCTTACATAATTTTAATTAGCTTCTCACCCAGAACTTAATTGAGGTTTTTGAATTAAAAATTTGTCCATGATGAAATCTAATACAGCACGTTTCATAAAATTGTTGCACAATCACCCGCTCACACGTAGCTTATATACTGAAACTGATCCACACCTGTGGAGTAACGGTCAGCGCGTCTGGCCGCGAAACCAGGTAGCCCGGGTTCGAATCCCGGTCGGGGGAAGTTACCTGGTTGAGGTTTTTTCGGGGGTTTTCCCTCAACCCAATATGAGTCAATGCTGGGTAACTTTCGGTGCTGGACCCCGGGCTTATTTCACCGGCATTATCACCTTCATATTATTCAGACGCTAAATAACCTAGATGTTGATACAGCGTCGTAAAATAACCCAATAAAATAAAAAATACTGAAACTGATCAATATGTTCTAACCAGGGTTGCCAGATAAAGGAATCGAAACCGTCGTATTAACTTATGAAAATTGTCGTACTTCAGCACAAAATTGTCGTACATTTCGCAACTTCCTTATATATTTCTAGTCTACCGCTGTTCCAAATAAAAATACTAATTATTGTTCACAAACACAATGACATTCTACATTGAAACAAATCAGCACCCATTTCTTCATCATCAACGTTGTCATCGCAGTAAGGCGTGCACGATGATGCTTGGTTAGAAACAACTTTGTTATACAGGGACATCATTTTATTTGTACTCACATTTTTAATATTAACCTGGCTGTACCTTTCTATTAACGATTGAAACAGGAAACACCGTTTGCTACCCTTTCCACAACGGAGTTCGATGATACTGGCGTAAAATACAAATAACTTTACTAGGTATAGGAGGGAAGAAAAGTAGTTCATCCATTTATGTAAACTAGGAAATATCGCAATTTTGAGTTTGATAATTTTCATTAGGTTTTTGTTTAATCAAAATACAGTACTGTATTAACACTTAGTGTTTTACACACGAATTGAGCTATCCATTCGGAAGTATTAATTATGCAGTGTATATTGTACTGTTACAGCACATTAGCGTACTATATAGAGGATGAAGTTAAATTGAAAAATAATTATAATATGGATATTTAAACACATTTTAGAAAATGGTGGCCGTTCATTTCGATACAGGCTTCAGTTCTTTTGTGCATATTATCGCACTATAGACTATTGTACCTAATTCCAATTACCAGTTTCGTCCTTCGTACGAGTAACTCATGTTGAAATAATTCTGTACCTACTCTATAAAAGAGTACCTTACGTACTGTAAATTCAATCTTCACTTCTGCCCGATCCGAAAAGATAAAATCACTCAGAAATGCTATCTACTGTCCGTTCAAGTGGTTTTGTCGCAGGGTTGTAGAAAGGGGGGAAATCACGTGACAGTTAATTACTGAACGAGGCCCTTTTATTTAAGTTATTTTAAACACTTGAATAATATTACGTAGACGTCCAATTCCTAACAGAAATTAATGTTTTCAGAAAAGAGCTAAGATAGCCCAGCTTTACAAAGGGGCGAACAGAAGCAGGTGGAGGAAACCGGGATGCGACATAGGGAAACGGACGACAGTACCCGTACGAAAATATGATTCAATATTGAAAGCTCTTTCGTCACTGGAAAACGCGAACATATTTCTGAAACGTACTATACTCAGTAACTCAGTACTGCTTACGCGCCCTCGGCTCTGTGTCGTGAACGGTTGGAAGTTTACTAGTAGAAGGGGTGGGAGTGAAGTACATTCCAAAACTCAGGAACAATAAAAATTGAAGTAAAAATAAAATGATGTCCCTGTATTTAAAATCAACAGAAATTTGATCTTTGGCCGGCACGGCGGCAGATAGGCCTATTCTAGTATCAATAAATGCGGCGGCTGAAAATTATATCAAATTGACTCATCTACAGTCGACGCGTTAGGACTTCTTAATGCTACTACGGTACTATTTAATTGATAAAAGATTTCCTTTATCAAACAAACAAGGAAATTAAGCTTGTATTACTTTGATATAACTGCGCCGTGTACGTGAAACCTAGAGCTCAAAATGACAAATAATGACTTGCATGGCAAGGATAGTTACCATATCGATTTTCAAAGCATTTCCCCCCCCCCCTAAAAAGCATGTTTTCCCACATTAATCCAAGACATACTAAATGAAGAAAACTTATCTAAAAGGGACGAATTAACCATTAATTTTATGTTAATTATAAACCAGCATTATAAATTCCCAATTATTTTTTCCCTTCAGTAAAATAGTCTTACAGAATTGCGTACGATAGCGGTCGTATCTCGTACAATTAGTCAAAATAGTCGTATGCGTACGACTATAGTCGTACGTATGGAAACCCTGGTTCTAACGATCCTAAACTCTGTTTATAACTAAGTGGGAAGAGTAAACGAATTACTAAACATTGTTGCAGTGTTCACTTTCATTCGAATTATCGCCAGGCAGAAAAATTAAACTGAGCATTGTTGCAGGTGTTCACGTTTCATTGGTAAAGTCTGTCTCAAAATAAAATGTACCATATCAAAGACTTCGTTGTAAATAAAAAATGTGTTGTATAGAGACTTCCTGAATGGCATAAAATTTATTTTTCTCTTCCAAAATTTCTCGACAAATTCCATGGGGCTGCGCGAACACCAGTGTGTCGCAACACACCGGTTGGGAACCACTGCACTAATGATTCAGTATAGGTTAAAAAAAAAAACTTATTAAACGGAAGGATTCTGAAGCTAAGGGCTATGAATACCTCAAATGTTATAATTTTGTTTCGGTTTACAAATGGACAATGTAGTTATATGATAAGAGAAGTAATTAATGAATATTATGCAATATACTTACTTTCTCTTTATATGACGCGACATTCCGAAATTTGTCCCAGATCACAAAACATTTTTCCCTATAGTTCAGTCAAAGAGTATCGTACGGATCACTTTAACATTGCAGGACTCACGATTGGAAATAAAACGAGTGATTACACAGGTGTGTAGCTACACTCGATGCCGAGATATTACTGAGCCAGAACGCGTGGCACGGCTGATTTTATACGCAAGTTCGGCTCCTTGATATCCGTAGCGAGAGGAGGTGACGTATTGGAACGTGGTTACAAAAGTTAGTGCTTTATGGTTTAATTATTAATAACATTAGGAATAGGCTGTGATTCATTGTCTTCTTACAGTAGGTATTTGAAATTGTCCCCTTTTTCACCACGGATCCCAGAACGGATACTCCATACTTGATGAAGGAAAAGACGTATTGTACGTCAAAACAGCTCTTACTTGAAATTTTTTACCAGTAGCAATAAAGAACAAATGAATTTTTGCCTTTACTTATTTCTTGAATAAATATTTCTTGTAACGTTTAACTGCATTTAAAAGTTCTTTATCTTTCTTCGCTTTAACAAAAAGTTATTACAATAGTCTACATTCATCGACAATTTTATTTCATTTTCTATAAGAAACTTCAATTCGAGTCTGTTACACTCTTGTTGGCTCATGATCTGAAGAATATCCCCAGTAAAATTTTCAAAGAACTGCTTTTCTTTCTTTAAAATTTCTTTCTTAGATCACTGACCACTTGAAATGAATCCGAGATTGCAGAAACAGCACATGTCACTATTTGTGGCGAAATGAGTTTATTCGAGTTCGATGGACTGTTGATATAGGGCTATCATTCCATGCAGAAACCACATATGTCAGTATAGCCGTCTCACATTTGGGGACCTGTGAAATCCTGGAAGCGCGCAGAAACAACTCATGTCAAAGACATGTGCCGACACATTGGTTCCGATTCCAGACGGCAGACATCTACGACACAAGGATACAAAAATTTATCCCACTGAATGACAAATGTCTCAATTCTGGTGATGATTACGTTGAAAAATAACTCAACAATTATTATATCTGTTCCAATAAAACTTTCCATGAAATTTTGTTCTCTTTCTGTCAACGACCCCAGGGAAACTTAATTTTGCGGCCTTCGTAATTGTGTTCGAATGGCCAAAATTTGTGTAAGCACTTGTTTGGACATTATTAAAATAATGTAAGAAAAAAGATTACTTTTTTATCTGCCCCCATGAGAATGTTTGCTTGTAAGTACAAAGGAGAATACAATATTTACCTTTTTCATTGGCATATCCAGACAAAATCGTGCCAATTCAAAGAGAGAAGCTTGATGATATACGCAAACTAATGCGTTATATACCACATGAATATCAATAATTTTACAATAATATTCTTCAGTGGCGTATTATGGAAAAATAAGTTCATTTATATGCTGAACTTATGTATTAAGTACACAGTAGGGCTATGCATTATTATACCCCTAATTTGACAAATAAACTTTAGTTGAACAGAAATTATTATACTACAATTTTGATTGCTTGCAGAACGGCACATGTCAAGCTATATTGATTTATTTAATTAACAATTCATTAGATTCCAATAAATTTGGTATAAAACGACACATCTATTAGGCTTCTGTCCGAAGAAGCCAGTACTATAACCAATGACCAGTAATACCGTTTTAAGTGTCTACTGAAAAATTTAATTTTTATGGCGTGCTGTTTCTGCAATCCCCGATTCAAATGCTTCCCATGTTTTGTTTCTCAGGGATTTGGTACACTCTTCAAAACCAGCAGACAGGTCATAACAGAACATAATGTAAAGTTCCCTATCTTGAATAGATTTTTAATTATATATATATATATATATATATATATATATATATATATATATATATATATATATATTGCGAAATAAACAGAGCAGTCTTCCATGTTTAAAATTTAAATTTACGCTTACGTAAATCATTGTAAATATTTCCATGAAAAATAACATAGGTAGAAGGTTTTATGTTTATGTTTGACTTTCATTATAAGTCACGCATACAACCGTTCATATGTGGCGGCGTATCATAATATTGCTGCTAGGCTCGCTAGTTAAAAGCACTAGGTACCTATTTTTCTTACGCTCTCAACTGTATAAAAATAAAACCAGAATTAAGTCTATGCAGGATTAAAACCTGCTGTCATGTTGAATATCAGTACATTAGTTTCACTTGCTAAACTAGCAGTTGGCCTCTGTATTGTTCACTGTTTAGTTCTTCTTGTAGTGTCTTTGGCATTAGAATTGGATATGTCATGGAGTCATGATGTCCTAGATTTTCTAGTGTTTTATTAATAAAGTTCATAACTTGTAATTACTGTCCTGAGCTTAAACATGTCTGTCGCTATCCCTTTTGTATTCCATATTATTTACACTTACAGTAACTGTTATTATTCATATTTCTTTACATTTATTTACCATTATTATCCACATTTATTTACAATTATTAGTTATATTCATTTACTATTTATTATTCACATTTCTTTACATTTATTAAATTTATTACTCATATTCATTTGTATTATTTGTATTTATTTACAATTATTGTACATACTTACGCAAATTTATTATTTACATTTATTATTTGCATTTATTTACATTTATTATTTGCGTTTATTTACAATTATTATTCACATTTATTACTTACGTTTATGTACAATTATTATTTACGTTTATTTATAATTATTGTTCATATTTATTTACATTTACTTATAAAATATATTGTTTTTAATTATTAACAATTAAAGTATTATTAATCTTTATTTATTTTTATTTACAATTATTATTTACATTTATTATTTACATAAATTTTATTATTCGATTTATTCACAATTATTATTTTTATTTATTTACAATTATTGTTCATATTTATTTAAAATAAAATTATTATACAAGATAATTTATATTTATTATTTGTATTTAGTTATAATAATTATTATAACGGTATTTCAAAAGTCAGTCCAAACATTATACCGCTATAAACATGATAATATTTGAGATAGGGAAAAAACAAAAACATCACAGTGTTGGCAAAGAACGGGGTTTACAAAACATTGGGAAGATGTCCGCAGTTCTCTTGTTCAACGTACAGCATTCTGTCTGCGACACCATGCACAATATTTTGCAGGTAATGTCTTGGAATATTGGCAACTTCTTGCGAGATGGCATCTTTCAGTTGCAGTAGGGTTCTTGGATGTGTCAGGAAAACTCGTTCTTTAAGGTAACCCCACACCGAAATTCGAGGATTATGTTTAGTAATACAAACCGCTACAGGACTTTTTCTAGCAATACATTATTGTCAAAATATTGATATAGCATTCTCAAGAACCGTACATATTTTGTCGTGACGTAAATTACGGCTGACTGGCCGGATTTAAATCTGTAGATCGCGGAGGCCACATTACAAAACACGATATGAGTCAACAACAGACCCTTTTATATCATTCGAAGGGTTAGTTACACTACTTACAGTACGTTTTTAACTCAGATTTGAGAATGATATGAAAATAATTTTAAAATGTAAATAAAAATTGTAAATAAATTTAAGTAGGATAATAGTTGTTAGTGTGTTAGAGAATGCATGAATTGTACAAGTCTTCAATTTTAAATATTTAGGCTGGGATATTAGTTAAAGAAATGACAAAGACATCAATATAAAGCTATCAAAATTTCAAGGCATATGCGGAAATATCAAAGGAAATTTAGAGAGAAAGCAGGGACAAGAAACAAAGCCAAAATTGTACAATACTTTAACAATATCCACTCTGCTTTATGGGAATGAAACATGGAAAGAAAGAAATAGAATACTGGCTGCAGAGATGTTGTAGGCCTACTGAAAATATGTGAAAGGATCCATCACTATAGATGAAATCAAGAATATGGATATTACCTACGTCAAGAACAGGAAACACAAAGCATAAGATATATGATTACCAACACAACTGGACAGAGGACATATCAAGGATTGATTACGGCCGAATACCAAAGAAACCCCTTCAGTATAATCCCAGAGGAAGAAGAACAGTGGGAAGACCTTGGAAAAGCTGGAGTACTGTCTTAAACCACACCAGAAAAAAATTATTAGTGTAATCTGTGTAGTTGATGATGATGAAGTAAGTGTAAATAATGTGGAAAATAAAAGCGGTAGCGATAGACATGTTTAAGCTCATATCTTCCTAATCTGACTTCGTAGAGCCCAAGTTTTCTATCTGAAAATGTCGTGTAGAGCATTCCTATTTCCTATTGTTTTTTTCTGTTTTACTGAATCACTGTATTAGCCTAGATATGGATTCTGACACAATACCAGAATTGAATTAATTTGTATACTGTGAAAGTAAAGTGCTATCCCTGTATCGGCTGTGTAGTCTAGTCTATACCAGAGATGGACATTCATATTAGGCATATGCATCACGTGCACGAAGTATTAACACTCGTGTTCACTCTAACACTGTCTAACATCTAGGCGCTATTGACTTTGTCTTGCTGTGGTTGAATGACTTAGGCTGAAACGCTTAAAAATATAACTGAAATGCGTAGTCAATCAATTTTGTATATAAACAAAGCTTCTGTGAGTCAGTTACAATATAGGCACCGTGCGAGCTCCTCTGGTGGCGACTGTTGTTACTAACTGCGGGACAGCAGCGATAGAGTTGTGCTTGAAGCGTATGAATGAATATACTTAACATCTCAGGTTAAATGATTAGAAATATGGATGATCCTAAAAAGCGGAAAGGTAATACAAATTGCTGTGTTCTTGAGTGTAGTAATGCTTATAGGAACACACCAACCGATATTGTTTTTATTCATTCCCAAAACAGAAAACTGAAGCTCAACGACGCTAATTGTGGATCCATGCAGTAGCCTACGCAGACGAAAGTAAATAAGGCTACACTGCTTGTAATCATAGTATGAGTATTATTATATACTAGGCCTGATATAAAAATAGAATGTATATAGTATTATGTTTATAAATAACCATTAAGTTAACAACAACAGGAATTTATCATTTAAATTTCAAAAAGTACATAATTGCTGAGTTCTTTACATATATATTATGTATAATATTAGCAACAATAAATAATAATATACTTATTTTTAAATGTATTCATATCGATATTTAATTCTTGATTTCAAGTGTTGATGGTTCACCTTGGAAACCAACACGCCCAGCAAGAATTTACGGTATTCATTTTATTGGGAACGAGATCAGAACACCCCCAAAACTAGCATACCGTTCCCAGTATTTTTATAAAAGATTACAAGAAAAAGACTGCCTCATCTCAAATAGCTCCGGAAAGGTACGAAGAGACGCATAAAGAAGAAGAAAAGATGAAAATTTAAGTTTTATGGAAGGCGAATGCTCAACAAGTGTTATTTCGAAAAATGAAGTAGCCATACAGGCAGAAGTAAATGAAACCATTCTTAGTGATTTTGTTTTTTCTTTCGCAATTGAATTGTGTGAATTGTCTACTCAAGTGTCTATTCCATTACATACCGAACTGAAGTCACATAAGAAATGTTATGACAAGCGTTCAGGAACAGATGATATGTTTAATGAAATGCAAGGTTTCCGAAATTATTCTACAATAAAATATGAGACAGAACTACCAGACTTAATTGGAGTGACATTTGTGGTTTCGAATTGTTAAAATTGCTGCCAATTGAAACACAATCATACCCATAGAATCATAAGAAATATTTCCAATTCTATCATTTAACCCAAAAATAGCTACCATAGATAGTCGAAACGCCCCAAGATGTAGACCATACATATTATTTTTGCCATTTTTATTAGTGAATTTCACATCGAAAGCTTTCGAAAAATTCTGTCCAAAAGTAAGATTAGTAAAGAAAATCGTCTACTCATATTTTCCAATTAAAATGAAAATTGGATTGTCGTATTCTGCTATGAGGGTGATGTTCGGAGTTAATCGTACAATTATAATTATAATGTATTTTACCGCCACTTTAATGTTATTGACATCCACAATGGTTACTGTAATTTTGGGTTTTGGCCTAGCAGAGAAAGTATTCAGGAAACAATGCCTGCAATATTGAAAAATATAGAGTGACAATTAATTGTTCAGAAGTGGAACAGCCACCCAATGTGGATCAGATGGTGGCCTTCATATCTAAATGCTACCGAGGCAGATCGAGTGACACATTCATAACAACTGATTGCGGATTATTGACTTTATTAGAAGGTGGTGGTGAAGTCAGGTTTTCCCGGAATAATAACAAACCTCTCCGATAAAGGGATCATTGTTGTTACTCCATCGTCTCTGCACGATGATAAATTAGCAGCTGAAGGAGTCGAAACTACTTACAGCGTTGCCAGTGTTCGAATTCATGTTGAAAGGTGCATTCAGCAAATTAAAATATACAGTATAACATTTTACACAAACTATCAATTGAACTGCTTCCTCATGTTGATCTTGTTGTTTATTCAACTGTCCAAAGAGAAGTCTGAACCTCATAAGAGATACCAACAAGACACCACCTATGAGGCAACTAGGCCAGAATAACATGGGGTAGAGTGGCCAGTTCCTTTTCCCTTCCATTGCATATATCGCCGACTAGCTACAAATTACACTAGTCAGACTTCATATGCATACAAACAATATTGTTCTTCCTCTGACACATATCGTCAAGTGAGATGTACAGCCTGATAACAGATGTACATATCAGCCAGAACCTCAATCAGAGCTAGTATGTTGATGATATTGTTCATTATGTGTTGTGTTTTAGAGAATTTGTAGTCGCCCATTATTCAGGAAGTGTAATTAAGACTACTTTTAGAATTAAATCACATTAAAATATGTAATTTATAGAGACATTATACACACAAATATTACACACGTCATGACATCAAATATAAGTATATCAATGTTTTCGTAATATGACTGTTCACCGTCATTCAATGGTCTGAAATCTGATTTAAATGCCAAACAACTTCACTGATATTTCAGGAACTTTGTAGTTACATTTTTACACTCCTCTACAAGTACTGAACTTTCCACTGAGTCTATAAAATAATTAAAGATTGGAGATTGCTGTTTTTGCAGTGAAAGACCTGCCCTTGGGCAGAACAGTATGAATCAATGAACCCATTCTCACTAATATTACAACTTTTTATCTAGAGAAAGCCGCATGAAATTTCTATATCACACATAACTAGTGAATGACTGCGAGCCTGTAGTTAATTAGGAATTGAGACACTACGCGGCGCCACCAGTACGATTTTGAGACCCATGCACGGTGCCTATAGCTAGCACGAGAGAGATTAAACAAGGCTCAGGATCTCAATTGAATCCTTTCTGGGAAAGTATTTTTTTAGGAGGTAAAAAGTGGGGCACAGTGTTCAGTATATGCAAAAAAGGATTATCAGTATTAAAAAATTCCATTTTAAGCGTCATCATAATAAATGGTGTTACGCCCTTTGCATACGATATTAATCAGTATAGAGATATCGTATGAATGGATCATGAAGCCTTTCTGAATGATTTTCGTAATAATGAACTTGGTGTAAAAGTAAGTTTTATTTAATCCTTCTACCCTGAATATATTAAGCTATACTAAAGATCATTCTTCTACAATAAAATACTTGTTATATTTTAATATCTTTTTTCAAAGACGCATTTCTTTACTTAGGGCCTAGTGTTCTTTTTAACTGTACTGACCTGTTTAGGTGCACTTGGAATATTTTTGACTAAAGATAAATGCCTATAGTTATAATTAATTTTATTGTTTAAATTATGAAGAGTACTGATTATTATATGCGTGATTTATTTCACTTTGTTTTGCACCATCGAACAACTCGCTGTTCCTTAACCCACCCTCACGTGTTATGGTGCCGCTTCAGCTGAGAATCGGTTCCGCGCGCATGAAATATGTAGTTACACCGTTAGAGTCTTGCAGTGCATGCACGCTGTGTAGGAATCTGCCCATCATTGGTCTACATTATTAGCCCGTTACGCAGGCGGTTCCTATTCGAATCCCTGTTGTGACTGGGATTTTTCATTGTAAATTCATAGTGATACTTAATGTTTTTGGATCTAAAATTTTCTCGCATTACGCACGCACCTTTTTTCCATCTGATTTGCATTCCATAATAATTCCGTACTGTTCCCAGATCGTCGACTGGGAATACGTTGATGAGCCTACTTATCCAGCGAACCTTAAAATAGTCGGCTGGTGTGAGTTGGAAATACTTCTACCTAGGGGAGCATAATTTTTCTCTCAGACGGATACAGCACTATGATTTGTCCTTTCCTATCGGATTATGTTCTTGATGGTGATAACAGCGAATTATTCCTAATTATTTTTGTATCATCTGTGTATGCCTCACGTGATAAATATTACTTCTTTCTTGTTGTTAATTTGAAGCATGCATGAATAAGACCCAATACATATACAGGGGCATCATTTTATTTTTACTAACATTTCTAATATTAACCTGACTACACCTTTGGATTAAGAGCTGAGAACCGGAAACACTGTTCATTACCCCCTTCCAGACCGGCGTTTGATTATACTGGCGTAAAATACAAACAAATCACTTTACTAGGTACATGAGGGAAGAAAATTATTGCATTCATTTACGTAGCTAAACTTGGAAATATTACGTTTTTAAGTTTGATAATTTTTGTTAGGTTTTTATTTAATAAGGATACAATACAGTATTGACAATACGTGTTTTAGAATAACTCTTCTCGGGTTCTCAGCCAGGTGTTTTATTCACGAACTGAGCTATCAATGCTGACGTATTCATTATTCAGTGTATATTATACTGTCTTGTAACACATTAGCATACATTATAGGGGGTGCATTAATATTTAAACATAATCAAAATCTGGGTATTTAAACAAATTGTTGAAAATAGTGGCTATTCATTTCGATAGAAGCTTCAGTTCTTGTTTGAATATTATCGCACTATAGCCCATTGTACCTAATTTTATTCTAATTTCCGATTCCTTCCTTTTTACCAGTAACTCATATTCAAATAATTCTTTACGTGCTCTATAACGGAGTATCTTACGTACTGGAAATTCAGTCTTCACTTCTGCCCGATCCCCACAGATAAATGTACTCAGACATGTTATCTATTGTCCGTCCAAGTGGTTATGTCACAGGATCGTAGAAAGGAGGAAATGGCATGAGGCACTTTTAAGCTATTTTAAACAGTTGTATAATATTACGTAGACGTCCAATTCCTAACAGAAAATATTTTCAAAACAGGACTAAGACAGCACAACAGAAGCAGGTGAGGAAAATCGGTAAGCGATGTAACCAAAAGGTTGAAAATATGAATAAATAAGTAATGATTTTTTTTTACTGAAAACACGACCATATTTCTGGAACGTACTATACTCACTCACTCAGTACTGTTTACTGTGAACGTAAGACGTCTTTGCATATGAGTCATTCCACGTCAAATCGCACAGCAATAAAATACGACCTTCTCGGAAATGGTCGAATTTTTTTCATGAATTCCAGACATCAAATAAGGAAACCCGTATTGTTTTATTTTCACAATTATTAATTATTTGTGTAGTTATGACTATTTGAAATTACGCAAATTATGCGCGCACTGTTACATAAACTCATTTGGAACTCTGTGTCTACATATAATTTTGACTTGCGGTTTGGCGCATTTGAAAGACTAAATACAACACTTTTTATTATTTTAGGTCTATCACAAATAAATTTAAAATTTGGCCTATTTTTTTAATCATTTCTTTTTCAAAGCAAAAATACTATATTAAATAGCCAAGTTAAAAATCTGAAAAAATATAGACTTGTTCGCTGATGTATTATCTGTAAACTACTGCATTTATAAATGTGGAATCGGCACCCATACATTTGTAACAATTTATTTTCCGGAGGCATGCACGCGCTCACGATGCCCAGCTAATGAACTGCTTGCAGCCATAGGCTGGAAGGCTGCCCGGGGAAAGTTTTACGAAATTCCCTGTTGTATCTGATGTCACCATACTAATCATCAAATGATTAATACCTTATGGAATAGTAAATATCTTATGTAAAGTTATTTTATTATTGTCAGCTCAGCTAAGAGGGGAGGCCCTTCACAGTTCTGTATGTTTATACTGTATTATAGCCAAGTGTTTGATGATAGCGAGGCTGGGTAAGGCAGTAAACTTTATGACAGTAAACAGATGGCAGGAGACAAAATATAGAAGAGAAAAATAATCAGTTTGGGTTTGAATTTCACGGAGTGGCGTGACTTTTATACAACATGAGTGATGGTAAAGATCGCGTAATATATAACAGGGTTTAAATCCATTCACCTTCCTAATCACGCTTTTAAAAAGAAAAGTACACTAAGACGCGTAAGTCGCGATTTATTGATAAAGCTCAATTTAGAGAAGTCTTGAATGTGCGAATATGTGATTCGTTCCGTATAAATCAATCAATTTCCGGATAAGTCAGGTGAAATTATATGTGAAGCCGGTAGTTCTTGTGATATTAATAAACATGAATCAAATGAAAGTGCGGACAGAGAAAGTGATTATCCCAGTTCTTCGTTTAGCATTTCTATGGATACAGTGCTAGAAATCACTAATATTGAGGAATTAAACAAGAGTTTGATGTCAATAGAATCCCCTATCAAGAAAAGAAAGCTACAACAAAAACGATACCCCGGTGAAAAGTTTCAAAAAGTAAAAGTTTCCTAGCAAGTAAAGTTTTTCATGTAGTAGATGCATCGTCATCCCTTCACAAGTCAGCCATATTCTATTTTTGACGGAATACAAAGAAATGTACAACCTGAAAATTACATAGTTATTGCAGACTTTTCTGAAAATTATTCATTTGTAATACAAGATTCAATACAAGGTGTGCATTGGAACATATGCCAAGCCACAATACATCCTTTCGTAGTATATTTCAAAGGAGATACAGAAATTCGTCACAAAAGTATTGTCATCTCAGAAACCATGAAACATGACACCGATCCCTTTCACTTTTTTTCAATCCGAAGCAATCAATTTCTTAAAGTAAGAATTCAACGATATGAAAAAAAGAATCTACTTTTCCAATGGATCAAGTTCATAATACAAAAAAAAAAATAATAATAATTTTAAAAAATAATTGTTACATGAAGACGATTATGGAATTAGTGCTGAATGACACTTCTTTGCAACGTCGCATGGTAAAGGTACATGTGATGGCATTGGAGAAACTGTTAAAAGACTTGCCACGAGAGCAAGCCTATACAAGATCCTATAACAACACCGAAAAAAAAAACTGTTTAATTGGTCACAAAAAATATTTCTAACGTGTCATTTATATTTTGTCCATTGAATAAGCACAAAAAGCACACTGAAACATTTGCAGGCCAGATACAATCTATAACCAATAACTGGTACATTAAAATTACACTCTTTCTTTCCGTTGTCAAAAACCGAAGATTTAGTGAAACAATGTTCTTTCAAGAAAGAAGGTAGCCGAATGAAAATTTAAAGTATGAATGAAAAGAAACGTTTAAAAAGCACAATGTACAAATATTTGAAGATATCATAATAAGTAAATTAGCAGCGTTTCCTCGAGTGACTTGATCCGTACTGGATGTAATGTTGCAACGTTCAGTCAATCATCCAGCTCCGATAAACCTCCCAGCGCGCTTTAACGCTTCCCGTCCACTGCTGCTGCACCGACCGCTACACATTGTGTCGTCAGTAATTAAATTTCCATTAAACTATTGGAGATCCCATTGTGATTTTTTCTGGAATTATTAAGAATACTTCAGTGCTCCTAATAGGAATTTTTTTTAGATTTTTAATAGGGCTATTTCATATTGATATATAACTTTTAAAAATTGCATTATAAAAAATATTTGTAATAATTATATTAAAATTAGTTAGTAAATAATTAATAAAAGACAGTACTTTAAGCTTTTAAATGCATTTTTTTAAAATTTAACATCAATATCGTCAGAAATATGACGCTTTAAATGTTGCATTGCGCGACATTTTTAACGAATTTTTACATGTAATGTTTTAAAAACATGTGGACTTAGGAGGAAATAAAAATACACTTGTTGGTTTATTAGACCCATAGAGTTGGTAAAAAAAATATAAACGCAATCAGAAATATGAAGGTCAAAATTTGTATAATTTTGTGCGATTTGACGTGGAATGACTCATATGCGGCCTTGGTTCTGTGCGGAAGATGGTGGAAGTTCACTAGAAGAGAGGGTGGGAGTGAAGTACATTAGAAAATCAGATACAATAAAAATTGAAGTAAAAATAAAATGATGTCCCTGTATAAACGTTAAACTACATCTTATTTTTTCCACTCAAAACAAATATAGTAAATGATTTCAGTTTTCTAAAATTAATTCTCTAAGTTTCAGAAAAGTAACTTACATTGTTTTCTCTCCATGTGTTCAGTCATGTGGTTACGAATGAAGTAATATGTATGATGTTCTGAAGGTTTAGAAAGTTTGTATGAAACTTTCGTCTGAATGCGAGATTTATGCCGTTGTTAACCAAAGTCTGTGACTCTCTCATAGCAGAGCTTTGTCTGCGGATGAAGAATTTGTGAAGCTTCCAGAAACTTTATCACAGAATTTCTTCGTCTGGATGTGAGTACATAGTACTGCGTTGAGATTGCGGAAAATGATGGCGTATTAATTTTCTACCTACACTTTATTAAATATAACAAACTTTGCACGGATTCATATCGCTCTCGTTTAGAGGAAACTTTCCGTGCTTACTTAGGAGGTAACCAAACAAAATGATGTAAGAATTTGTAGGATAAACGATATATGAGAAAATAAATATAGCTTATTTTGCATCAAAATGTATTGCCTTACTTTAACATGTATTTTATACTAAAGAGATTATTTCGAGATAATACAAAAGAATCATTCGTTTTCAAACTGCTATATTTTTCAAAGTATTACTCGTATAACAATGAATGATACATCAAAAGAACTGTACACGCAACACATTTATTCCCACACTCTACAAAAAACGCTCTATGTGTGCATGACATATGTCCAGGCGGTAAAGAAATTCGTTCCACACATTGTGTAGCATTGTCCTGTCAATGGCCATTACTGCATTATTGATGCGCTCCCTCAGCCGTACCAGTGTTTGTGGCAGTGGAAATACGTAGACGTAGTCCTTAATGTCCCTCCAAAAATAGAAGTCACATGACGTTAGGTCTGGTGACCTGGGGGGCCAAGGGAACAGAGCTTGGTCATCTGCACCAGCACACCCAATCCACCTATTCGGCAGTTCATGGTTCAGGTATTCACGAACATCAAGCATCCAATTAGGGGTGCCCCGTCTTTTTGGAAGACAAAATTGTCTCGTATATTCCAACACACAAAACCTCTTTTCTTGTTTTGTCACCATTTTGTGCAGGCACTACATTCGTGCTGCCAACTGGTGTATACAATGCAAACCAGGTGCGTTTCCGGTTCTTTTGATGTATCACTCATTGTTGTACGAGTAATACTTTGGAGAATATATCAGTTTGAAAATGAATGATTCTTTTGTAGTAGCTGTGTAGTATGATGAATGAATGATTGAATGAATGGGAGATGAAAGATAAACGTTGATAGATACTCTAAAACGTTTCCTTGCAAGGGAGTTTGGGGCTGAAAAAACTGAGTATGTTAGCTCCAAGCCTGTTGGACACTTGTCTCGCTTAGAGTTTTGCCGTTACACTGATGAAACTTTAGATAATTTTGAAGGGGAGGGGCGAAAATAATAGTAAAGGAGTAATTGTGAAACAACAAATGAAGAAAATACCTAAGCATCCTGTTCTGAGAAAGCATACAACACAATTTTTACGTCCATTAAAATTTTTAACTTTGGAAACTACCGAAGTTTTAATTTCAGAAACAGAATTTTAAGACGTTACAATAGATCATAACATCCGCGTAAAATTTTTAAAATGTGATTTTCCGGCCAGTTTCACTTCCTCAATCATGATTCTAGTTCCATCCCTTCCTTTGTGATATTTGCTCATCCAAAATAAAAGTCTCTTTCCTCGCTTTCGTTGTGGTTGATCAGCAACAATAATCAGAAAAGCTGCAGTGATAGCTACGTACTGTACATCAACAAGCTTGACATTGTTCTTCAGGCTCGATCCACAATCGCATTGACTACAGGGTTGCTTCCGATCTCTGATAACGAATTTGAATGACGTCATGTGAATCAGAAGTCACATGACAGCTGAACTGTGGCGCGAGGTGACAGACCAGTAGTGAGTGATCTCATAGTCAGAGTGCACGTCGACTCACAGCAGAAATTCCCAAGAAAATCGAGCCTTTGGGAGGGGTACATAACAACCCTTTCCAATGCCAAGTACAGTTAAGTGAAAATAAAAAAAGCCTACAATAAACGAGGTTTCTTTATTTTCAAGAAAGGTATCTTCTGTGTACTTAATAAGATTGGTAAAGCTCGAATGGAATTAATTTGTATCATCTCGTGGGGTGCGGTGACTTGTGACGGGGGGTGGATTTGCTTGCTTTTTCCACTCTGGAATTAATCCCATCCGAGCTTTGCCAGTGTTTTTAGGTACACACAAGATCCCTTTCTTGGAAATAACGATACCATGTGTTTTGCAGGCTCCTATGATTTTAACGTAACTGTACTTGACATCGGAAAGAGTTATGTACTCCTCCCAAAAGGCTCGATTTTCTTGGGCATTGCTACTGTGATACACCGTGCACTCTGGTTATGAAAACACTCACTACTGGTCTGTCACCTCTCGCCGCAATTCAGCTGTCGTGTGACTCCTGACGCACATGATGTCATTCAAATTCGTTATCAGAGATCTGAAACAATCCTATAATACTATTGGGTTCTAAGATAGTACGCATAGCAATAGATGTTAATGTTAATTTAATAATATGATTTATGGAAAAATGTCTTGAAAATCGTCCTGCACTCTTAGGCAACTTAAAGCATGACAGCCGTAAACATCGACAACGGGACCACATTACGCATTTATGAGACTGACAGATCTTGCACCCAAGTCGTAAGCCCACTGTGAAATTAAGTTTTCAACCTTTTTACCAACTTAACTGAATTATAAATATTAATTATTCAGAGGTTATTTCACTGGAAGGCTATACTAATCACTAGGGCTAAGAATTGTTTGCCGTTACATTGCGCTTCATGCGCCTCTGACTTTAGGTACCGGTACGTAATTGCGTGGGTGGGGGTTTTCAGTATGTTTCGTTCAGCAGTGAACTTCAGTTGATCGGTTACATTACGACCGAATACTGCTATTCGTAACAGGCAACATTCAACGTCCATTATTTCTGCAGAAGTGGAACGAAGTTTATCTAGATATAAGGCTATGTTTTCTAGCAACAGGCAATCATTCTCCTTTGAAAATTTGAAAATGTGATTTGTTAATCATTGCAACAATGTATGAAATGAAGAATTATGTAAAACAAAAACGTAATACACTATCTATCATATTAACATAGGGAAATAATAAGGCTGGTACTTGTCAATGTTATATTAAGTGTATTTTCTACATATATAAAATATCATGTAGTCAATGATATTGTAACGAACCGAATAGTTGGAATACGAAATAGGAAAAAATGTAGCAATGAATATGAAGAAAATACTAGATAAACATTATGGATATTTAGCTCTATGTAAAATTTGTGACAATTTCAAATGAGGAAATTTATAATAATGATACAGATATTTATATAGATAATGTTTGAGTAAAATATTTAAAATATGTCCTCATTGTTTCTGCAGAAGTGGAACGAATTTTTTCTAGATGTACGGCTGTGTTTTCTACCCACATGTAATCATTCTCCTTTGAAAATTTGAAAAATGTGGTTTGTTATTCACTGAAACAATATATGAAATGAAAAATTATGTAAAACAAAAACGTAATACACCATCATATTAACATAGTGAAATAAAAATGCTGATATTTGCCAATGTTATATTATGTGTATTTTTTACAGACAGAAAATAAAATGTCTTTAAAAAGTGAAATTTTTTAAAATAAAGAAAATAATGTTTTTTCTTTAGCAGAAAGTTGTGTTTCGAAGTCAAAGGAGTGGCTTTCAACCACCCAAATGCTGAGGACTAACTTACCGTGATGATAAGCATAGTTCAGACGAATGAAAGACACTGCGTTAACTCACCTCAACTCTGAGACGTACTCAAGGTTAGAGGCGCACGAAGCGCACTGGTAGTGTAACGGCATATACTGAATTTCTCAGGCCTACTAATCACATAGGGACTTATTCATAGACATTCTTAGCGCTGGCTTCCGGTGGATGATCAGCGAACTAACGTTTTTCGTATTCATAAACCAGCGTTAGCGATATGGTATGATATGAGCCGTTCAGAGTAGAAGTGGTGTAAGTCAAAAATGGGTAGTAAGGGTTATAGTAAACATTCTGTAAAATACAGAGCAATGAAGCAATTAATACTCAATTTATTTAAACTATTATTAGTCAGTGAATAGCAAGAAGAACATATTAATTGCTACTTTGCGCTGTATTGTACAGAATTTTTACTTTAAACCTCATTACCCAATTTTAACTTACACCACTTTTGCTCTGAGCGGCTCATATGAATCCTGTACAAGTAACCAGTCGATAGCTGGGGCTAGTTTAGCACGCTCGTAGCGCGGGCTAGCGAAATGTCCATGCATAGCATCCTTAGTGTTTTAGAAATCAAGCATTAAATCATTGCACATTACACCTTATGCATCAAATTTCCATCCATTATAATTATATGTATTTTACCAACTAGTACCCGAAATTGTGTACAACTGCGTTTTATTGAATTCATATATGTTGATATGAGATTTCTAGAAGAACAAATTAAATTAAGTTTAACAAAAACAAATTCATTCCCTGTTAATGGTGCATTCTTAATCGTGTTATCAAATTTTTAGTTATAATTTTTGATAGCCATTATGGCGAGAGGCTATATTGCCTGTGGCTTTTAACCCATTAGCCTAATTCAAGCTACTTTCTAGCAACAAAGCTGTGTGTGTGCGGTGTCTGTGTCCACACAAAATAATGAACATGCGGTGTACCAACTTTGTGCAAACAAATACCGTTTGTTAGCCGCGGTCAGACATGATTGCAATCGTTGCGTTGTTTAATGTGGTTGCATGCTGGTTAATTGCCCTTGTAAAGTACACCACTGTATCAACTTGGTGCGTTCACTGAGGCAATAGGTAAAGTGATCTTCCGACTGTAGAGATACCGCGCGAAATATTGAGGTTTCCGTGCAAATGCTAGTCTGCAAATATAAATCTACTTACTTCATTTGCATTTAAACCCGCCCAAAAATCCCGACTACATTAGTTGTAAGAGTACAGCAAAATAACAAACGATTATACTAAATCTTTCTTCCTTAAGGATTTTTTTTTATTCCTTTATACGCTATGTCCCACAAGTCATGGTGGGGTTTCAGAGGATTATATTTTTTTGAATGAATAGAAGTGGAAATGTAATATTGATGCCAGATGAAAATAAAACTCCCAAAGTTTTTCGTCTGTAATTTTCAGGCACTAAAGCAGTGATGTCAAAGCAAGCGCATTTTTCTGACCTTGACGCCGTGCGCGAGCATTAGGCGCTAGGTATGGAAGGAGGAAGGATTATGTACATGAATAAGCAGCCTGAACTATTTTATATATTGTCTGTAAATAAAAGTAGCCTACAAACGCCAATTTCTTAATATAGCAGTTGTGTTTCAAACATTAATAACATAATAAAGATTTAAGTAGGAATATTCACATAAATTCCATAGTAGTACAACTATACTGTACTGTACTAAATGGATGAAACACATCATTCATGAAGAAAGTGATATCCCAAAGAAAGAGATTGAGTGTGACATGTGGCTGGGATTGTATCTTTAGCCTTATAAAAGTAATCAATGAACTAATCAAAACAATATTATAGTGCAAAGCAAAGTTACCTAGGTACTGTATATGTTTTAACTATAACTGATATTACATAACAAAACTCTTATCGCATTATGCTTTTAAGGTGATATTGGTGCCCAACTTCCTATCATCAGAATATTAAATTATTTTCTCGAAATCTGCGGAAGCTATAGAGCTGACTTTCTTTCTTTGTTTATAATGTAACAGTAGTTGCTTTGTTAATTAATTTCATTGCAAATATTTTCAAAAATTTAATACGCTGTCCTCAGTATGTTCACTGTAAGAATTATGACCATAGGATTTCTCAATATACTATCTTTAGTAATACATATTTATGATATATTAGATTTACGAAAACATTGTTTGAGTACCTGTAAGGCTACAAAATAACCATATCTGAAAATTTCACTTTTCTGTAAAATACTCGTAAAGTTGAGAAAATATTCCTTTTCAATAAAAAGCAAACTTGTGAAAAATGAGCATTAAGATTAAAACTTACATTCTTATAATGCACTTATACTTCTCAGACAAATATAAAAATTAACATGGACACAGTTGTAATAAGTTCTCTTTACTTTATCGACTGAATCAGTGCAGGCCATGCCTGTATATAGCTTGACCAAGCGGCATATATTACCTTACTCGTCTGTCTCTTTCCTTTCCGCTGTAAGGCGCTCAGGCTTTCCTGAGCTCTAAAGCCTGCACTTGTGCCTATGGGCATCAATTGACATAACTTCACTAAAGGAAAGAAAAGACGGTAACAATTGAACAAATGCAAGAATTTTCGCTGTTACAATTAATAATTATACACGCTAGATGTCCAAAGAAAAGTGCAAATGTGTTTAGTGGCTGAAAAAATTTGAATTTGTGACTCGTGTACGAAGTGAATTTCGTTGCGTATTTAACGAAAACCACCATACGAGCAAAATCGTACCTTTTGTGGTAACTGATAACCATCTGGATGAAATTCATGTATTGAAGTTTATGAGTAAGATGAAGACGTATCTTTAAAGCTCTATGAACTGTTTCTTTGGACTCTGAAGAAATGCTTTTCAGATGGCTTCTACCTTATTTGTCGATGGTCTTCCAGTATGATTTTTCTACAATAGGTCCAGTCTCTTTTAACCATCTATCCCAACGACGAATGTCATTCTCGTGTGTTGGTTCTTCGTTAAATAGGCGACGAAATTCAAGTCGTACACGAGTTACAGATTCAAATTTTGCCACCCACAAAAAACACTACACTTTTCTTTGGACATTTATCTTCTATAATTAATTGTAACATTGAAAATGACTGCATTTGATCTTTGTTTCTTTCGGTGCCTGAAACTTACAGACGAAAGATTTTGAGAGTTTTATTTTCATCTGGCATCAATATTACATTTCCACCTCTATTCATTCAAAAATACAATTATCTGAAACGCCACCGCGACTTTTGGGACACACTGTATTTCATGTTTCTTTTTACTTCTCATTCCTTAAATTTAATCTCATTTATTCGGTCCCTCCTGTGGCTTTAATCCTTTTTTTTTTCATCATCACTTCTCTTTTGAAGAGTCTTACATGTTCTTTACTTGTTCTATAAAATTCCTTATATGTCATTTTTCCTAGGTTCGTATTACTTTTCTTATAATCATTCTCTCACCTTTCTTTTTTGTATTTTTTCCCCTTTTTTTACTTACATTTCTTCTTCTGTTCCCTTGTGAAGCTTTGCTTTCTCTAACGTAAAAATGTACTTCTATTCGCTACGATAGCTCATGGGAAGCACAAGAATATACCTCTATGGTTTTATAATCTCAGTACCAAAGTGACATCAAAAACTTTTTCCTTGCATTTTTAAATATATCCTGACTGTATCTGTGCAGTGTAAAATATTACCATGGCAACTAAAACTTACGATTAAGCAAAGCCTGCATGTGTATATATGCAGTGTAAAATATTACCATGGTAACTAAAACTTAAGATTAAGCAAAGCCTGCATGTGAACATATGCAGAGCAAAATATTACCGTGGCAACTAAAACTTACGATTAAGCAAAGCCTGCATGTGTACATATACAGAGTAAAATATTACCGTGGCAACTAAAACTTACGATTAAGCAAAGCCTGCATGTGTACATATGCAGTGTAAAATATTACAATGGCAACTCAAACTTACGATTAAGCAAAGCCTGCATGTGTACATATGCAGTGTAAAATATTACCATGGTAACTAATACTTACGATTAAGCAAAGCCTGCATGTGTACATATGCAGTGTAAAGTATTACCGTGGCAACTAAAACTTATGATTAAGCAAGGCCTGCATGTGTACATATGCAGAGTAAAATATTACCGTGGCAACTAAAACTTACGATTAAGCAAAGCCTGCATGTGTACATATGCAGAGTAAAGTATTACCGTGGCAACTAAAACTTAAGATTAAGCAAAGCCTGCATGTGAACATATGCAGAGTAAAATATTACCGTGGCAACTAAAACTTACGATTAAGCAAAGCCTGCATGTGTACATATACAGAGTAAAATATTACCGTGGCAACTAAAACTTACGATTAAGCAAAGCCTGCATGTGTACATATGCAGTGTAAAATATTACAATGGCAACTCAAACTTACGATTAAGCAAAGCCTGCATGTGTACATATGCAGTGTAAAATATTACCATGGTAACTAATACTTACGATTAAGCAAAGCCTGCATGTGTACATATGCAGTGTAAAGTATTACCGTGGCAACTAAAACTTATGATTAAGCAAGGCCTGCATGTGTACATATGCAGAGTAAAATATTACCGTGGCAACTAAAACTTACGATTAAGCAAAGCCTGCATGTGTACATATGCAGAGTAAAGTATTACCGTGGCAACTAAAACTTACGATTAAGCATAGCCTGCATGTTACATATGCAGAGTAAAATATTACCATGGCAACTAAACCTTACGATTACGCAAAGCCTGCATGTGTACATATGCAGAGTAAAATATTACCGTAGCAATTAAAACTTACGATAAAGCAAAGCCTGCATGTGTACCTATGCAGAATAAAATATTACCATAGTAACTATAACTTACGATTAAGCAAAGCCTGCACATGTACATATGCAGTGTAAAATATTACTATGGCAACTAAAACTTGCGATTAAGCAAAGCCTGCATTTGTACATATGCAGTGTAAAATATTACCATGGTAACTAAAACTTACGATTAAGCAAAGCCTGCATGTGTACCTATGCAGTGTAAAATATTACAATGGCAACTCAAACTTACGATTAAGCAAAGCCTGCATGTTTACATATGCACAGTAAAATATTACCGTGGCAACTAAGACTTACGATTAAGCAAAGCCTGCAAGTGTACATATTCAGTGTAAAATATTACCATGCTAACTATAACTTACGATTAAGCAAAGCCTGCATGTGTACCTATGCAGTGTAAAATATTACCATGATAACTATAACTTACGATTAAGCAAAGCCTGCATGTGTACATATGCAGAGTAAAATATTACCATGGCAACTAAAACTTACGATTTAGCAAAGCCTGCATGTGTACCTATGCAGTGTAAAATACTACCATGGTAACTATAACTTACGATTAAGCAAAGCCTGCATGTGTACATATGCAGTGTAAAATATAACCATGGTAACTATAACTTACGATTACGCAAAGCCTACATGTGTACATATGCAGTGTAAAATATTGCCATGGTAACTAAAACTTACGATTAAGCAAAGCCTGCATGTGTACCTCTGCAGTGTAAAATATTACCATGGCAACTAAAACTTACGATTAAGCAAAGCCTGCATGTGTACATATGCAGTGTAAAATATTACCATGCAAACTAAAACTTAAGATTAAGCAAAGCCTGCATGTGTACATATGCAGAGTAAAATATTACCGTGGCAACTAAAACTTACAATTAAGCAAAGCCTGCATGTGTACATATGCAGAGTAAAGTATTACCGTGGCAACTAAAACTTACGATTAAGCAAAGCCTGCATGTGTACATATGCAGAGTAAAATATTACCATGGCAACTAAAACTTACGATTAAGCAAAGCCTGCATGTGTACATATGCAGTGTAAAAATATTACCATGACAACTAAAGCTTACGATTAAGCAAAGCCTGCATGTGTACATATGCAGTGTAAAATATTACCATGGTAACTATAACTTACGATTAAGCAAAGCCTGCATGTGTACATATGCAGAGTAAAATATTACCATGGCAACTAAAACTTACGATTAAGCAAAGCCTGCATGCGTACCTATGCAGTGTAAAATATTACCATGGTAACTATAACTTACGATTAAGCAAACCTGCATGTGTACATATGCAGTGTAAAATATAACCATGGCAACTAAAACTTACGATTAAGCAAAGCGTGCATGTGTACATATGCAGTGTAAAATATTACAATGGCAACTCAAACTTACGATTAAGCAAAGCCTGCATGTGTACATATGCACAGTAAAATATTACCGTGGCAACTAAAACTTACGATTAAGCAAAGCCTGCATGTGTACATATTCAGTGTAAAATATTACAATGGTAACTAAAACTTACGATTAAGCAAAGCCTGCATGTGTACCTATGCAGTGTAAAATATTACCATGGTAAATATAACTTACGATTAAGCAAAGCCTGCATGTGTACATATGCAGAGTAAAATATTACCATGGTAACTAAAACTTAAGATTAAGCAAAGCCTGCATGTGTACATATGTATAGTAAAATATTACCGTGGCAACTGAAACTTACGATTAAGCAAAGCCTGCATGTGTACATATGCAGTGTAAAATATTACAATGGCAACTCAAACTTACGATTAAGCAAAGCCTGCATGTGTACATATGCAGTGTAAAATATTACCATGGTAACTAATACTTACGATTAAGCAAAGCCTGCATGTGTACATATGCAGTGTAAAGTATTACCGTGGCAACTAAAACTTATGATTAAGCAAGGCCTGCATGTGTACATATGCAGAGTAAAATATTACCGTGGCAACTAAAACTTACGATTAAGCAAAGCCTGCATGTGTACATATGCAGAGTAAAGTATTACCGTGGCAACTAAAACTTACGATTAAGCATAGCCTGCATGTTACATATGCAGAGTAAAATATTACCATGGCAACTAAAACTTACGATTAAGCAAAGCCTGCATGTGTACATATGCAGAGTAAAATATTACCGTAGCAATTAAAACTTACGATAAAGCAAAGCCTGCATGTGTACCTATGCAGAATAAAATATTACCATAGTAACTATAACTTACGATTAAGCAAAGCCTGCACATGTACATATGCAGTGTAAAATATTACTATGGCAACTAAAACTTGCGATTAAGCAAAGCCTGCATTTGTACATATGCAGTGTAAAATATTACCATGGTAACTAAAACTTACGATTAAGCAAAGCCTGCATGTGTACCTATGCAGTGTAATATATTACTATGGCAACTAAAACTTACGATTAAGCAAAGGCTGCATTTGTACATATGCAGTGTAAAATATTACCATGGTAACTAAAACTTACGATTAAGCAAAGCCTGCATGTGTACCTATGCAGTGTAAAATATTACCATGGCAACTAAAACTTACGATTAAGCAAAGCCTGCATGTGTACATATGCAGTGTAAAATATTACCATGGCAACTAAAACTTACGATTAAGCAAAGCCTGCATGTGTACATATGCAGAGTAAAATATTACCGTGGCAACTAAAACTTACGATTAAGCAAAGCCTGCATGTGTACATATGCAGTGTAAAATATTACCATGACAAATAAAACTTACGGTTAAGCAACGCCTGCATGTGTACATATGCACAGTAAAATATTACCGTGGCAACTAAAACTTACGATTAAGCAAAGTCTGCATGTGTACATATGCACAGTAAAATATTACCGTGGCAACTAAAACTTACTATTAAGCAAAGCCTGCATGTGTACATATTCAGTGTAAAGTATTACCATGGTAACTATAACTTACGATTAAGCAAAGCCTGCATGTGTACATATGCAGAGTAAAATATTACCATGGCAACTAAAACTTACAATTAAGCAAAGCCTGCATGTGTACCTATGCAGTGTAAAATATTACCATGGTAACTATAACTTACGATTAAGCAAAGCCTGCATGTGTACATATGCAGTGTAAAACATAACCATGGCAACTAAAACTTACGATTAAGCAAAGCCTGCATGTGTACATATGCAGTGTAAAATATTACAATGGCAACTCAAACTTACGATTAAGCAAAGCCTGCATGTGTACATATGCACAGTAAAATATTACCGTGGCAACTAAGACTTACGATTAAGCAAAGCCTGCATGTGTACATATTCAGTGTAAAATATTACCATGCTAACTATAACTTACGATTAAGCAAAGCCTGCATGTGTACCTATGCAGTGTAAAATATTACCATGATAACTATAACTTACGATTAAGCAAAGCCTGCATGTGTACATATGCAGAGTAAAATATTACCGTGGCAACTAAAACTTACGATTTAGCAAAGCCTGCATGTGTACCTATGCAGTGTAAAATACTACCATGGTAACTATAACTTACGATTAAGCAAAGCCTGCATGTGTACATATGCAGTGTAAAATATAACCATGGCAACTAAAACTTACGATTAAGCAAAGCCAGCATGTGTACCTATGCAGTGTAAAATATTACCATGGTAACTATAACTTACGATTACGCAAAGCCTACATGTGTACATATGCAGTGTAAAATATTGCCATGGTAACTTAAACTTACGATTAAGCAAAGCCTGCATGTGTACCTCTGCAGTGTAAAATATTACCATGGCAACTAAAACTTACGATTAAGCAAAGCCTGCATGTGTACATATGCAGTGTAAAATATTACCATGCAAACTAAAACTTAAGATTAAGCAAAGCCTGCATGTGTACATATGCAGAGTAAAATATTACCGTGGCAACTAAAACTTACAATTAAGCAAAGCCTGCATGTGTACATATGCAGAGTAAAGTATTACCGTGGCAACTAAAACTTACGATTAAGCAAAGCCTGCATGTGTACATATGCAGAGTAAAATATTACCATGGCAACTAAAACTTACGATTAAGCAAAGCCTGCATGTGTACATATGCAGTGTAAAAATATTACCATGACAACTAAAGCTTACGATTAAGCAAAGCCTGCATGTGTACATATGCAGTGTAAAATATTACCATGGTAACTATAACTTACGATTAAGCAAAGCCTGCATGTGTACATATGCAGAGTAAAATATTACCATGGCAACTAAAACTTACGATTAAGCAAAGCCTGCATGCGTACCTATGCAGTGTAAAATATTACCATGGTAACTATAACTTACGATTAAGCAAACCTGCATGTGTACATATGCAGTGTAAAATATAACCATGGCAACTAAAACTTACGATTAAGCAAAGCGTGCATGTGTACATATGCAGTGTAAAATATTACAATGGCAACTCAAACTTACGATTAAGCAAAGCCTGCATGTGTACATATGCACAGTAAAATATTACCGTGGCAACTAAAACTTACGATTAAGCGAAGCCTGCATGTGTACATATTCAGTGTAAAATATTACAATGGTAACTAAAACTTACGATTAAGCAAAGCCTGCATGTGTACCTATGCAGTGTAAAATATTACCATGGTAACTATAACTTACGATTAAGCAAAGCCTGCATGTGTACATATGCAGAGTAAAATATTACCATGGTAACTATAACTTAAGATTAAGCAAAGCCTGCATGTGTACATATGTATAGTAAAATATTACCGTGGCAACTGAAACTTACGATTAAGCAAAGCCTGCATGTGTACATATGCAGTGTAAAATATTACAATGGCAACTCAAACTTACGATTAAGCAAAGCCTGCATGTGTACATATGCAGTGTAAAATATTACCATGGTAACTAATACTTACGATTAAGCAAAGCCTGCATGTGTACATATGCAGTGTAAAGTATTACCGTGGCAACTAAAACTTATGATTAAGCAAGGCCTGCATGTGTACATATGCAGAGTAAAATATTACCGTGGCAACTAAAACTTACGATTAAGCAAAGCCTGCATGTGTACATATGCAGAGTAAAGTATTACCGTGGCAACTAAAACTTACGATTAAGCATAGCCTGCATGTTACATATGCAGAGTAAAATATTACCATGGCAACTAAAACTTACGATTAAGCAAAGCCTGCATGTGTACATATGCAGAGTAAAATATTACCGTAGCAATTAAAACTTACGATAAAGCAAAGCCTGCATGTGTACCTATGCAGAATAAAATATTACCATAGTAACTATAACTTACGATTAAGCAAAGCCTGCACATGTACATATGCAGTGTAAAATATTACTATGGCAACTAAAACTTGCGATTAAACAAAGCCTGCATTTGTACATATGCAGTGTAAAATATTACCATGGTAACTAAAACTTACGATTAAGCAAAGCCTGCATGTGTACCTATGCAGTGTAATATATTACTATGGCAACTAAAACTTACGATTAAGCAAAGGCTGCATTTGTACATATGCAGTGTAAAATATTACCATGGTAACTAAAACTTACGATTAAGCAAAGCCTGCATGTGTACCTATGCAGTGTAAAATATTACCATGGCAACTAAAACTTACGATTAAGCAAAGCCTGCATGTGTACATATGCAGTGTAAAATATTACCATGGCAACTAAAACTTACGATTAAGCAAAGCCTGCATGTGTACCTATGGAGTGTAAAATATTACCTTGGCAACTAAAACTTACGATTAAGCAAAGCCTGCATTTGTACATATACAGTGTAAAATATTACCGTGGCAACTGAAACTTACCATTAAGCAAAGCCTGCATGGTATAGTAGAAATATATGCAATCAAATTGTAAGGAAATAGTTTTTGATGTCACTGTAGATGGAAGTGTTCGGTTGCATCTCACTCCGAACTTCTCTTATCTAAGAAAACACCGGCCGATACTCAATTTAACAGTAAACAAATTGGACTACGGGACTACTCTGGAAGTTTTGAAAGGAGAAAAATCGTGACGTCACCCGCAATTGAACATAGGACCTTCCAGTCTTTGCCCAACTGTACCAATTTTTTGAATATTTTTATTCACATCATTTTTTTTTTACTGTTTTTGATACACTCTCATTTTCCTTCAGTCACTTGCGTTTATTTATATAACCCTATTTTCCTTTTCTGTCCCGCGCTGTAGCGTTGTGCTCTAAGGCATCCTGTTAGGCTTCGCGCTGGTTCGAGTCCTCTTGGGGAAGAAATTTTCTCATGAAATTTCAGCCAGTGTATGAGACTGGTGCCTATACATAATTATGATGCACTTGGGAAGCTACAGCAGGTAGCGAAATCCGGTTACGAAATCCAGCTATAACGATCGGGAAGTTCATCGTGTTAACCACACGATACTTCCATTCTAGTTGAATGATCATCCACCATTGTTTCAGCATGTGATCGTGAGGACAGCAAACGGCTGGTCGATCTGGCCTTTAAATGGATATAGCGCCGCGAATAACAATAATAATAATAATAATAATAATAATAATAATAATAATAATAATAATTTTGTGTATGCAGGTACTTGGAAATAAATTTGGGCCTAGAGTAAATGTAAGGGTCAGGATGAACTAAAATATGTGGTTGTTACATGTTCAATATCAGTGAAACTGACTTCTCCTCTTCTTGAGAAATTTTTAGATACAGTCCTCCAGCCATAGCTTATTTTAAACAAAAAAGTTTCTTCTTATGTTAGATTCATGGGGTGAGCAAACAAACAGTGCTGTGTATGACGAAAAGTTTGTTAATGAAGAAAACCTGCCAACATGTACTCTAAAAATTATCCTCCTAAATGTACACCATTGTGCCAGCCGAGTGACGTGTATTTTTACAGGCATATTAAACAGTTTATATCATGTCTCCAAACAAGCGCATATCTATTAGAAAGGAGTCGAAATATCTATTCCCGGAAAGATGAAATAAAAATCATTCCCTTGTACATAATCAGCATTCGGTCCAATTTTTAAAGACATGCTGCTGTATACATGGTACACAAGTAAGTAGCCGAAAGAAATGTTTTCATGAACATCAAAGACTTGTGCTTCCCAATTGACGTTAAGGGAAGCAAGTGTGAATGTGAATTGATGAGATTCATAAGGTGTCCTTGGTGCAAGAAGTGTATATGTTTTCCTTGCTTTTCGACACTTATCATTCACAGTTCTGTAGTGAGTGCACCATTACAAAGGACCAGGAGTAGGTGAGTCCTTTTATTAACTAGTATAGCATGCTTTTCTTTTCTTTAAATGCTTTGATTAGAATCATGGGAAGAAAAATTTAAAGCATTAGGACTACTTCTGAATCATCAAGCTATTGTGGCAGCTATGCTTCAAATCAGATGCGGCATGACCTTTACGAATTGTTCTGCACTGTGACAGTAGCCACGTAGGAGTATAGCTGACTAGGAGAGTCTATACGCGCAAGAAGGGACTACGTACAACCCTGTTAAGAAGTTTCTAAAATTATTTTCGGTTTATCTGGATCATATTGAAGAAAATTCCGAGACATGTAGGGTAGGTTTCTCTAAAATCGCGCGCTTAAGAGAAAGTATTTATTTGAAATCACATTAAATATTTCAAATAGGCTACGAAACAATTTCACAAATCAGGAGACTGAACATTTGTATACTCACTGACATTATCATCTTTTCTCTGTTTCATAATACAAAATGAATAATTTAATTTAAACAAAAAACTGTAAATGCGTACTCTTAGATGCACATTCCTGTAAGAGTACGCACAGTTTTCTCCAAAGATTACGTACTAACAGGCATCACATGGTTTGATTCATTGCAGTCAGGGAGCGAATGTCTTTATTTCTAGTTGAAGATGAAATTGATGGACGTTCAGGATCGAATTGTTTTGTTAACTGCTTGCGTTTTACCTTTCATTTATTAATTTATTAGTTGTTTCGTTGATGCTTCTGTTAGACTGTTTTTAAAGGTGAAGACCAGTGGCGGTTCCTCGGGGAAGGGAAGGGAGGAACGTCCTCCTCACATTTTTCTTCTTTTGAAAGTAAATACCAAATAAAATATGTGCCTTGAAATTCGAGGAAGATTCGATGATTTTTAAGTTCACAGTTATAAGAAGAACTCGGATGATTGAGTTTCAAACGACGCGCGCTCATGTGCTGTAGAAAACTGTAAGAAAGATGCGAGATTGTGTGTGTAGAGGAAAGGCACTTCATTCCTCCTCTACTGCAGTTATCACACATAGAAAACAGCGCAATAGCGGCCAGAGAAAGAACCAGAGTTTTAAAGCGAGTAAATGAACGGAGAGGGAGGAGATCCTCCTCTGAATCAGCGCATGGACGGGAAATAGAAACCGACTGGACGTGCAGCAAGCTCTTTACTGCTGCCATCTAACGATCTTTCATTCAACCAGACTAGAACACATCTAGGAGGAAGCACAACAAAAACAGTTTTAACGCAACGTTTTGAAAGACACCATATAAACTTTTTTTTAATGAATTTAAATACTATTATAGTCACAATCATGCCATGGTATGAAAGAAAAATTTCACAACCTCGAGCGGGAATCGAACCTGCGACAGGAAGTCGCAGGTTCGATTCCCGCTCGAGGTTGTGAAATTTTTCTTTCATACCATGGCATGATGTCACATCAACGGACGTGTATACGTCACCAAACATCGTAAGATGAAGTTTACATTTTTTAAAATTATAAATAAAAAATATTATTCATTGCACTTTATATAAGCTGCTATTCATGGTTTGAAACTTTCGTGGATATTTGAAAGTTAAAGTCGGGTTTATTTAAAACAAAGAGGAAGTAGTTCTACGTAGTTGGCCCCTGAAATTCACGTCTATTCATTGTTTACTAGACAGGGCAACAGCCAAGTTGTCAGTTTGGTACAAATATATTTTAAACTGAAAATAGGTACTCCAAACTACATCATTTTTAACATAAAAAATTAATCGGCCACCGGCAGCTTTGAACAATAATGATAGTATGACTTTACAAGAACTGACATTCTTCAAAAGCATGTGATACTGAACTTGTAAAATGTACATGTGGCAACAGGGACCACGTGGGTGGGTGCAGTGTTCTCGCTTTCCTCAGATTATTTCCCATTCCCATTTCCATTTCCGTAAAACGGTTCCGGTTACGAGTTTGTAGGTAGTCTCTTCCAACACGTGTGATGCTGTAGTGTGCCTGAAAAATGCTACGCGGTTGTGAATTTCCTTGTAATTGTTAATTTGCACAATTAATCAACAATGAAAGGAAGTGAAAACATAATATATTTTGGACAATTTGGGAAACTCAGTTTACAAGAACAGATTATTGCTATACAGAAGGGAAGGCCAACCCCAACACTACCTGGTCTTACAGGTATGCATGTAGGCTAATTTGTAGAATATTTCATTCAAGAAGGTGTCATTTCATGCTGTTAACCTCTTTCCTCCTCTTAAGAAATATGCAGGAGCCGCCACTGGTGAAGACGTCATAATTTCAGATCTTTACCCTCTTCTTTGTACTTCCTGGTCAAATGTAGCTATTGGAATATCATCATTGAAAATGGTGATAGGCCTAATAGCTATGATTCCTCATTATTAGACCCATTATTATTAGGCTACTGCTTGATCCTTGAACGTGCCCTTCATTTTTTTCTTCGGCAGAATCGGGTCTCTCTGTCACAGCTGACGGTTCAGAATTTTCATCATAGAATATTGCTGGGTTGAAAGAATGTATTGCAACGAATTAAGAATGTAAATTGAATAAAGTTGAATAAAAATAGACCAACATAAAAGAATTTTAAACTTGCATGTTTCAGTCGTTTCCTCAAAGCTGGTTCATTTACGTCTAAAGATGCTGCTATTTTTTTTTTTTTACTTTCTCCATTTTTCAGTCTCCTTCTAGATTTTCTTCAGTAAACACAAGCTTCCGATCAGTTTTTCGCAAGTTCCTGTACTATCCTGAATTGATGTAAACAACACGACTTGTATAACACGCGACGTAGTTAACTTCATAGATTCAGTGTCCGAACTTACATCCTACTTCAAAACGTATTGTTGGGTCTACAATGATGCCCTGTTTAGTGTTAGCATTATTTGCCCACACACCTCGTTGGTCTATTTTCAACTAGGCAGAAGATTTTCTTTTCTTTTACTATCCAGCCCTTATTTCTTAGTGCGGCAGCAATTTTGGATCTTATAAGATGTCTTCTAGAGTTTCTCAAGAGCAATCCCTGTTCACAGAATCCTATGACGTGTTCTGAAGTTTGATTTTAACCTAATGTTTTGTGACAAAACCACCTCTCTTGGCATTAGAGTCTATCATTGTTTATAATATTTATTACCATCACTAATACTATCATTAAACCACTTTAAATTACGGAGACACTTGTATGCAATAATATGAGTGACATTGGAACAATTACGGAGTGATGACGTCATTATAAGACCGTATTGCAGGGATGCGATTCTTTCTGAGCGCGAGTTTTTTTTAAGCTCTCTCCATAAGCGCCGCGCTTTTCTGCTGCTACTGTTACAATAAGAAAGGGTGTACAAAACATACAGTATAACGTTGCAGACCATGACAGATCGCAAGCGAGATTACAATAAAGATTTTAATTATAAGTTAAAAGTTCAGTTTTTATATAATGCACATGGCGGTGTTTAATAAGTGATATATATATATATATATATATATATATATATATATATATTATTATTTGTAAAAAAATGTCAAGCTTCGGTACAAAAAAACAACACAAATACGGATATAGACATTATTCATGAGAAGAAAGAAATTTATTTCAGACAAGACATCGCAGGTGCAACTACTGTTTAAGAGGACACTGGTGAAATAATGCTGGAAAGTTATGAAAATTCACAATTTTTGTTTTTTTATTATCGTTTTTATATTTGAAACAGTTTTAAATGCTCTAACCATATCAAATGTGGCCAAAAATACAGTGCGTGGGTTGAGAGAAATGTTTTATTTTTGTCATTTTAATGCTATTTTCTCGACTTAAAATCTGAAGTAGTTTATCGCATTTTCTCCTTGCACAACAGTTACTGCCATATTTGTTTGAAACTTCTAAAAGAGGTTAATTAAATGTTGATAAATAAAATTTCATTAGCGTTTGTATGAAATATTAATATTAAGTTCCTCCAGGGAATATTCATACTAGGCCTACACTTAGATTAAATATACTGTAATGGTAAATTCATAAAGTAAAAAATTTATTATATCTCTTTATTTAGACTAGCTTGAAAAGCTAATTCATTTTTATTCCCATAACTGTTTTCAAGATTTTTAGCAAATATGAACTAAAAATATTGAAACCTTTGACGCAAGGAGCATTTTTAATGATGTCAATATAAAATATATTTAAAACAATATATTTAAAACAGTATATTTTAAAAACTATTAGACCTAGTAGTACCAAATTTTGTACAAATGACAGTATTTTAGATCTGTTTGTGTAGTTTAAATTTTACAAATTTTGGAGGAAATTGTGGAAATTTTAAAATTCATATGTGTCCCCGTAAATGATTGACCCCAAAAATTACGATGGCTCTTCAATGGCATAATTTAATTAATTTGCTTTTCCACGTTATGTGCATCTCACAAATCACTATAAGAAAACTCATTGCATAATCATGATTGAAGAGTATGGACTACATTTTCATAATCACAGAAATACTTTGTTACAATCATTTTTTCATTATTTTTTAAACAAATGTTCAAAAATGCTTACAGATCACAGACATCAAGCAGGTAGACCCTATTAGATCCTCCTAACTAATGAAGTAAAGTATTTACAGAATAAACAACTGCTTTCAACAAGAAAATCGTTTAAAAACAATTAAATTTTTCTCTTCTCTTTTTGTTCCTAAAACCCCTTTCCTTTGCGCTTTGTTTACATAATATATATTACATATTAAGTATTATTTGCATGTATATTAAATAATTATTAATAGTTATTACATAGCCAGAAATTTAGTAACGAAAGTTATTGTAATAATTACTGCTTTTTTTCGATGCATGTGCATGTACATCCCTGATGTCTACATTGGAACGATATATAGTGCGTGCGCTATGCACTCGTGATCAAGGTCGAATTCTTCTACCGTGATGGAGAGCTAATGTCGTCTCATCACTGCCGTATTGCTTACAGAAAACATGCCATATAGAAAAATATATGGGAAATCGTGCGCCTCCCTCTTTCATCGAAACTTTGCTTCTACTGCGTACCGTACGTCCGTCAGTTTGCTGGGAAGGAAGGGTGAATCTGTGAGACAAAAACTTACGGGAACTTAAAAATTTTAAAAGCTTTGGACTTCTTTCCTCTGTGATTAATAAAATTCGCACTTTTTCGCTTCTTAAGCTTCCACGAGGGGAGGAGGTGGCATCCATAATTCATCCAGCCTCGGGAGTGAAGACGGGATCCAATATCTGGATGATTCACAGCAGCAATATTGCCTCCTTATGCACCTCGTGCAATCGATTGCGGAACAATGCGAAAGGTGCCAGTGAACACACGGAAATCCGGACCGTACTTCACACTGTTGAAGCCATCTGTCTGTGCTTTAGTTGCCGTCTTGTATGAAACTACAGGGACATCATTTTATTTTTACTTCAATTTTTATTTTACCTGAGTTTTTTAATGTACTTCACTCCCACCCCTTCTACTAGTAAAACTTCCAACCGTCCACACAGAACCAAGGCCACGTATGCAGTCAAAGTCGCCTTACGGTATAAACAGTAGGCCTACTGAGTTAGTATAGTACGTTCCAGAAATATGTTCGCGTTTTCCAGTGACAAAAGAGCTTTCAATATTCAATCATATTTTCGCACAGGTACTGTCGTCCGTTTGCCTACTTCGCATCCTGGTTTCCCCCACCCGCTTCTGTTCGCCCCTCTGTAAAGGCTAGTGGCTCGGATGTCTTAGCTCTTTTCTGATAACATTAATTTCTGTTAGGAATTGGACGTCTACGTAATATTATACAACTGTTTAAAATGACTTAAATAAAAGGGCCTCGGTAAGTAATTAAATGTCACGTAATTTTCCCCCTTTCTTAAGACTCTGCGACAAAACCACTTGAACGGACGGTAGATAGCATGTCTGAGTAATTTTATCTTTTCGGAATCGGGCAGAAGTGAAAATTGAATTTTCAGTACGTAAGCTACTGTTTTATAGAGTAGGTACAGAATTATATTTCAACATAAGTTACTAGTACGAAGAACGAAACTGGTAATTGAAATTAGGTATAATAGTCCATAGTGCGATAACATGCACAAAAGAACTGAAGCCTGTATCGAAATGAACGGGCCACCATTTAAACAAATGTGTTTAATTAGCCATATTATGATTATTATTCAATTTAACTTAATTCTCTATATTTTACGCTAATGTGCTGTAGACAGTATAATATACACTGCATAATGAATACGTGCGCATGGGTAGCTCAGTTCATGTGTAAAACACATACTGTTAATACTGTACTATACTTTGATTAAACAAGAACCTAATGAAAATTATCAAACTCAAAATCGCGATATTTCTAATGGACGAAGTACTTTTCTTCCCTCCTATACCTAGTAAAGTGATTTGTTTGTATTTTACGCCAGTATCATCGAACTCCAGTCGATGTTTACGGTTGTCAACCGTTAATCCAAAGGTATAGCCACGTTAATATTAGAAATGTTAGTAAAAATAAAATGATGTCCCTGTATAAACGTGATCATCTTTTGTTCTCTCTTCCAGCTTTACGTTTCGATGCTGCTTACGTGAAAGGAGAGGCTACGCTTTTGAGATGTCTATTTTTATAATACTGTTTCCAATGGAGATTACTGATGTAGAACTGTTGTGAAAATTTCTCTCGCAGGTTGTCGAGTTATTGGCAGATACATATTCGGTCAATCGCCTAATTACTAAATGTATTTATCTTTTATCTTTTTTCTACTTCCACCAGAAAGATACGACAGCAGAACCTATACGTGGGAATGGTAATGGAGAATTTCTGATAAAAAACCTCGGATAAAACCCAAACAGGTATCGAACCCACCTCCAAGTACAACACTCCGGGTCAGCAGGAAAATGCGCTACCTCCTGAGCTACGCTAGTGACTAATCTCCGAGCTCGAATCCGATGTAATTTATTTCTACTCTTATATTTGGTCCCTTTGCGTATAGATAAAATAAGAACACCGTAAAACATTTACAATTGAACATTATTTGTTGAAACTTTGTGCATACAACACTGAAAGATGGGAGATTTCTCAGAGCTCAACATGACCCCCATTGCGCACCCTGCACAACTCATAACAGTGATGCAATTCAGCCAATGTCCGTTGCAACATAAGAGGGGTGATTTGTTGAAAAGTTTGAGTAATTTTTATTCTCAGCTCATCAATGTTCCTAGGTTTCTTGAATAGACAATGTCTTTAACAAAACCCCACCCGAAGAAGTCAAGAGGGGTTACATCTGGGGAGTTTGGGGGCCAAGCCAAGAGATAGCTTCTCGTACAGGGTTTGGCTTGCGACCTCCTGCATGTTTTTTTTTTTTTTTTTTTTTTTTTAGCACAGAACCTGTTTCTACAAGTGTTCGATACCACAACATTATGCAATCGTATTTACGTAAATTACGCACACCATACTCACTTCGAAATTCCCTTTGAACTTTTTAACACATTCAAATTTAGCATATCAAAGAACACATTGTGCCCACTGTTGATTTATAGTAATCTACGATTTTCATTTGTCCTTTCAGATTATGCATTGTCGATAGTCATATATGGAAACTCCCATCTTTTAATCATAATATAACCAGAAAGAAATATTTCCTTCTATGATAATAGCTTTATAATAAATTAATATTGTGCATACCCAAACGGATCAGACTGTAGTTCCACATTTTTCTATTATATTGGGTAGATTTGTTTCACATATCTTTCGAAAATATGGATAGAGATAAATAATGTCTCCGTTCCATACAGTGTCGTATTGTGACATACTCGTATACCAACAGAGAATTGGCACTACTCTGTGATTAGAGATAAAGTAGTTATCTATGTCATAAATGAAAGGATCACGGCAGTGAAATCTTCAACCATTTAAGAGTCACAGGTTTCCTCTGTAGATTATATATTTGGGATTGGCCTACTATAATACTAACATGAGCTGCTGTCAGGAAGTCAAAAGGAGGGCAGCAATGGCAAAGCAAGCTTTTAATACAAAACGGAGCATCTTCTGTGGACCTCCGCAAAAAGAATTAAGTAAGAGACTAGTGAGATGCTTTGTCAGAAGTGCCCTGAAAAACACCTTTAAAAAATCACTATTTTCCCTTCAGCGAAGTGTATCTTATGCAACCAAGACGGGGAAGAAATGGATGAACACCACTTTGAACAACTGCGGCGCTGTCATACAGGAATATTCGAAGACATCAAATTATTGGAGAGCAAGACTGCTAATGACTTCAAACTGCGATGACCACTGGAAATGTAGTACGCCTAAGTCAGGTTCCCCACGATTTTAGATCTGGTAAAGTGTAAATTACAGGGATCAATGTACTTAGTTTCTATCAAGCCATGGGAAATTTGGTTCCGATTTATCAAAGGTTCTATACTCGTATTAAGAATGAAAATGATTATCTCTGCAACTCTGCAAATATAACGAAACATTAGAGATTGTTTATCATCTTATATTATATTGATTACCGGTATCCTATTTTCTGGGGAAAGAGACATAAGTAGAGGAGAAGGTGGAAATATGGGCTAGGAGTGGTAATATGGGCTATCTCGTTTTTTGCTATATGCGGTGTTGTTACCTAGCGAAAAGCTCTAAAAGTACATCTCGTGTCCATCAGTCTGCGTGCACAAAGACACAAACCAGTTGCCTTTGTGGTGTGGTGTGGTGTGGTGTGGTGTGTTCTTTGTGTTTTTCATCAACTTCAAAGTTTTTTTTCAGGTATTTAGTTTCAATTTTATTGAAAAAAATATATATTTCGTGTTTAGAAATCACGCTTGATATGTTGCACTGTTAAGAATAGCTCTATCACATGGCATAAGATTAATATTTATTTAGGACAACAATTACCATACATAACCTTAGAAACCTTCATGAGTCAATGCTGCTAATATGGGCTACCGCTATATGTCAAATATGGGTTGGTAGTCCATATTACCAGCACATTAACGTGTCCCCTATTATCACTATCGTGATTTGCTGTATTTGTTACAGAATATTGCCACTGATGTGACATAGGTTTCCTACTTATATTTCTTTGTTTTTTCCAATTTTATTTTCAAATTTTTGTGGTAGCTCATATTTAGACCCTACTAGGCCTACCTGTAAAGGACCAGTTCGTCTGACTTTCAAAAGGAATTATATGCAAATATCTATTGCAACTATTGACGTTTAGGACTGGAAAAATTGTATATGAATAATTACTCTGTATGTCAATAAAGATTTCGAAGTAATATGCCACACCATTTTCTATTATTATGAGGAAAACAAAATGGTAGCCCATATTTCCACCTTCCCCTCTACTGTAACTTAAATGAATGTGACATTACACATTGTCCTCCTCTTTTCAAAATGTTCACTAGACAATGCTGTTATAAATAGTTTCTTAGTTTCACTTGCCGTAATTTATTTTTAATTGTAAACGCAATATACTCGTATTTGTATTGTTATATACAATTGTTATTATTTATTTTAACTACAAGTTTGATCTATCTTATGTGCCATAGGGTTATTGGTAAATTTTGAAGTACCGACTCAATTTATTAAACCATTATTGTCATAAAATCATTGAACTGAAAATGTACCTTGGATAAAGCAAAAATTATATCTAATTCTGAACTACAGTACTGTGCTCCAACCAGGACAAAGTCTCAGGGGAATGAAACGCAGCGGGGTAATGCTGTGAATAAATGTTGATGTCATAAGATGTCATAAGGTTACAAACGTGGGTACACGCATCTCCATTGGCTAACTTTCAAAACACAAATGATAACATTGATATACACATTCTTACACTACCCTAGTTACAAAATTAGATCACGGTTACTTTCCTGGTCTTTTAATCCCTCCATACAGGAAATAACATATGCAGGAGAGCGTATGTTTTTTAAACTGACTTTATAACGGTAATATTATCTGTCTACTTCGCTCCAATAGATGACGCAATAGCAATCACATTCCTTTCACGGTTAATCTCCTGGATGGAGAACAGTATATGAATTCAGTTGTCGGTTGCGTCACTCTTGTACGAACGTGTAGGCGCCATTATGCACTGCGGGTTTGAGGGCAATAGTTCAGAGCTCGCACAGCCCTGACACCTGCTCTAGCAGGTATATTTAGCGCCGTAGCTGTGGCAACAAAGACGAAAGAACACTACGCTCTTATCTCTATAATTCGCGCCTGAAATGACATGGCCGCTGACGTCATGTGATTTATGCGTCCGACGATCTTAATCAGTTTCAAGCGGATCATGTTGAATGAATGCAGTGAAAGAATGACACATGAAACATGCCCTAGGCCAAAGGGACGTATGAGGTAAAAGCATGATATTGTATAGGGGTATTTGATAATATGACACAGAGTGATTCTTAAAGAACCGAACTCGATGAAACTGTTAACAAAATGGAAACTATAACACGGATTCGTTTCAAACTACTACAGTAGAACCTCGATGATCGAAATCTTAAGGGGATACTCCATTAAGAATGACAACTTTTTCCCTAATAATTTTTTTCAACCGAATTTTGAGAGCATGTTTACTATGTAAAGGACTAACAAAATCCAAATCTTGAACTCCCAAATGTTTTAGGCTTTTGGGGTGCTATTCACAGATATTTCGCTAGCCCGTGCTACGAGGATCCTAGACTAGCCCTCCTATCGACTGGTTACTTGTACGGGATTCATATCATATCATATCGCTAACACTGCTTTATTAATACGAAAAACGTTAGTTCGCTGATCATCCACCGGAAGCCCGCGCCAAGAATGTCTATGAATACAACTCTTGATGTTTCAGTTTTTACTGCTGTATTTTTTTTAGGAATATTTTCAAACTCAAATTTTGAGTACAAGAACTCAATTCATTTTATGAAATATCCCATTTTTTCACTTTGTTTCATTTTTTAATTTTAAATATGTTATTTTTTCTGTAATTCATAAAAAATATTAATAAAATAAATGTATACAAACATGCAGCTACTTCATAAATACTTGCAGTAACATTTTCATAGAAGTTGATTAATATTTGGCATAAAAGTTGGTGTTGAATCAAGAAAAATAGACTTACGGAAAAATGGATTTGAAAGTAAAGTCAATACTAAAATTCTCCTCGGCTACATTCGTCTAGTAACTTCAGGGAGTCAACTTTAGAAAAGAAAAAAAGTTACAAGTTTTGTAATCAGAAATTTGTAAAGTATAATTCTTTGATGAAAAAATAATTTTGACAGCTCTTTAAATACCTCGCTCACTTACAAGCTTAATTTAAAAACATTTTGAAACATATTTTGTGATCACAATTTAACTAAGTCTATTTGGGGTATGAAAAATATACATTTTTTAAAGAAGTAAAACAGCCAATAATAGGACTGGCCACCTTACAGTTATTGGCCACTTGAACTTTGATGTGTTATTATAAGACAGGATGTGCAAATAATTAATTAATATTTTCCCAAATGGTAGCATCATGTTTTCTTATTTGGCAATTACTTTAATTTTCAACAACAGATAGCGCTGCAAAACATACGTTCTCAGGCATTGATTTCTTGTGAAATTCTTAAAAACTGTGCTGTGATTGAGTCGTAATAATTACAGTTTCCCATAGGAAGAAGTCGAGTGGCGACAGGTCCGGAGAACGTGCAGGCCACTACGTGGATTGTGGCGTCGACAATTGTTGTGATTCATTTACATGTTAAGACAGAAAACACACAACACACGACGTGTACGGACGTCAGTCGTCTTTCGTTTTATGTAAGTTAATGCACAAGTTGAATGGCGCACCACAATAAAGGTACATTTTGATGGCATTCATTTTGCATTTTGTTGTTATTGATTGGGAAGTGACATTGTGATACATTTTTGAACTCGTCTTAGTGTGTGTAAGCAATGTAACACGATTAAAGTATATAGTGCCATTTGAAAAATTGATAACGTCACGTGTATCTTGTACCATAATGTGTTTACATGAACCAAATCTCCGCACTCATGTTAGCCCCTCGTTCTAACATAACGCTATAAAACAAAAATTCCAATACCTATCCAAATAAAAAAGTTATATGTGCACAAGATAAATGGAATACTCTGTATATACGTGCATATATTTTTTTAGTAATGGAGAACAATGAAACTCACTTTATGCTATTCGGAATACGTCATAAACGTCAGATCTTTCTCAATGGTGTGTCGTGCCACGAGAGCGCGCGTAGAGTATTCTGCACACAGTCCATGCTAATATTATCCTCTTGCTGGTACTTCTCATTTGCATGAATCGCATTTTATTTTATTTACGGACTTTCTTCTGGCATTGAACATTCAACTTTTTTTCTTACAATTTAGCTTTTGATGTCATCTTTCTTTGAGGAATTACAACTACTCTGTGTAGTCATTCATTTATTAAAGGTCGTTAATATTAACCAATTGAAAGAAATGTACACAAGAAGGCAGAAATAATTATCTAAATGGGAATTTATCTTGAGGGAATTTCTTATAACATATATATTACTTTTATTTCTTGAATAAAAATAACGAACGAAATCATTTGGTCTTCATTGCCATTACATATACAGGGTGTTAAAACGTTGAATATTCTGAGAGGTTTCAGTACGAGTATTAATCGAAACACGAAGAAAGTCTAATAGACATGGGTTCTAATATTAATGTCTTCCGAGTTAAGAGTAGGCCTACTTCTTCATGAACATGAAAGGATATTCTTAGAGATGGTAGTAGCATTCATGAGAACAAGGAAAAAACATAATCCATATTGATCCTAAAATTAATGTCTTGCGAGATATGAGTACTTACTTGTTCATCAACATCATAATATGAGATACTAAATATAATTTCCATAAAAAAGTTTTCAATGTTGTGAGGAGTTATTATAAAATTTATAAATAAAATCTAATAAACATGAGTGCTAAAATTAAATATCGTATGAAACAAGGGCTTGGAAATTAGTATTATAACAACAGCGTCACTTCTACTGTGAACTCTTTTCTTGATTCTTATCGGAAATGCAGTGAACAAAAGATAACAAACAGCTTATTCCTAATCTCACCAGACCGGTGGATATCAATGACGTCACGCTGCAGCGAAATAGGAACAAAACTGCTGGAAGATTGGGTGGTTATCATGGCTGATGTAAAAGTTATTGTATGTGCTACACTAGCAAGATTTTACCAAATTTTCATACTGTCATCTCGTTCGAAGAAAAGAGAGCATAAAAATTTATTTCTTGAATCAGTAGTAATAACTGGTCCGTTGACATGTTCGCTCATAAGCCATGAACATATTCTTTTACGTTGTACTCATTACAAACAATACAACAGAGCATACCGTCATGACACAACAGTGCACGATGTCATTCGTCTGCTAATTCCCGCCCTGTACAAGAGCCTCAGATTCACTGATGGCGGCTTTTGGATACTGCCACCACCTCTGCAAGCTAATGGAACCGGTGCGACACCGGTAGAGCATCAGTGAAGCCATAGTTGAAATTTGTAACACCGTGATGCCATCAGATTGCTCAGCGCTGAGATTCGGAATACGCTCAAGGTGTGGGTCCCTAAGATGTAAAGGAGAAGGATGTATTGCAATGATTGAAAATTAAATTTATCATCTCCTATGATTATGATAAACAAGTACTCATATCTTGGAAGATATTAATTTCAGGATTGATGTCTGTTAAATTTTGTTTCCTTGTTTTCATGGATATTACCACCCAAGGTGCGAATTAAGATTTCTGATGAGGGGGCATAGAATCCTAGATAGAGAATACCGTACATAAAATTATTATTATCCTCATTCGATACGGCACAACGCTTGGTCGCACTGAGTTGCTTGTCTTACATCTTGATTCATAATAATAATTATATCCATGGGCAGGCTTAAGATAAGATGTGTAATTCCTAAGTTACTGATTGTTGTCAGCATGCCGGTGATGATAATACATCAATATTATTTTCTTTGCATCCTTGATACTTTGTAAAGTACATACACACGTATTAAAAGAATTTTATTTTGTGAGGGGGATAGAAGTTATCCCTGGTAGGGATGTTAATATGAATTTATGAGAGGGGTATAACTTTCCAACAGGGGATAAATCCTCCCATCCCCAGTTAATTCGCACCCTGCTACCACCTCATTTTTTGTAACATTCTGTATGTGCTCCAGATAAATACTCGCCAATTTTTCACAATCACAGTTTTACTTCGTTTTCATGTTTTTTTATATAAATTGGCTTGTAAATGCTGAATCTGAACTTAATGTACGTACAAAATTTCATAAGAGAAATCGCTGTTCATACATGAAAGTAAATGTTCAGAAACAAATTATTCGGTGTCATGGGTGTGATACTCTTGAATTTCCATGAGATTTTAAATCTACATATAGCAGCTTCGCTGTATTATACTATACAGAGTGTAATTGATAAAACTGCCAATAATATACTGACGATAAAGCGTAAGTAACTGTAGAAAAAAGTGACATATTGTTTTTCTGTAATTATCACGAATTTCCCGGAAAAACATTGTGTTTTGTGAGTCTTTAAAATGAGAATAGACAGTCATTAGACCTATTTACTTCGTCCAATACGTAAGCCGAAGCAGTCGTTTGTTTATACTTATGCCACATTCTAGTATAGGCTATACAGTCACGAAGCTTGAGTAGTGAGGGTGCTAGGAACAATAGACTGTGCCGGTACTACTTCGCATTGTCTGTAATGAGGCGATATCAGCGATCCTAGTGGTCAGCAACTATCTATGGATGCATATTTACTACGGATTGACCTTCGTGACTGTATATACTAGACTGTGGTTATGCTCTGTTTTGTATTGGTATGTGTTGAGGTCAAGGTCATGGGCAAATGCATTCACGTTCAGTCTAAATTTTAACAAATATTAGACTCCTATCAATCTTAAAAATATGGTATTTTACAAATTAAAATTGCAATCATGCTAAGTAATTAAATTTCACTCTGCATATTATGACAAATATAGGTCTACATATATTAGATATTCTTCACCAATCTAATGAACATTACTACTGGCTAACTCAGGCGGCAGGCGCTCGGGATGGGCTTAATTTCCGCTAGGGCTAATTATTTGGTTCGGGTTTTTCAAGGTTTTGCCCAACTGTAAGGCAAATGTCAGGTAAGTAAACAGGGAATCCTTGACATCTTGATAAATACCTGCAGATTACGTTGTCCGACTGTATTTAATGTAGTTAGTCTTGTAATTGTATTCAGTGCTCTTTTTTCTTTTTTTTTTTCTGTCTGTATTTGAATTGTTCTTTGAGTCAATGTTACAGCACAGTGTTTCCTATTGCAATAAATAAATAAATAAATAAATAAATAAATAAATAAATAAATAAATAAATGAATACATAAGTGAGAGCGAGCAACTAAATAATTAAGTAAATATAAATAAATGAATAAATAAATAAATAAATAAATGAATACATAAGTGAGAGCGAGCAACTAAATAATTAAGTAAATATAAATAAATGAATAAATAAGTAATTAAGTAAATATAAATAAATAATAAGTAATAAATAAGCAATTAAGTAAGTAAATATAAATAAATAAATAAATAAACACATAAATAAGTAAATAAATAAATACATAAATAAAGAAATAAGTACCAGTTAATTTTGTATTGGAATTGGAATTGTTCTTTGAGTCAATTTTATCGCACAATGTAACCCTATTGGAATAAATGAATAAATAAATAAATAAATATGTAACTAAATATAAATAAACAAATAAATAAATAAATTAGTAAATAAATAAATAAATGAATAAATAAATAAATGATGAAGAACCGGTTAACTATAAATAAGTAAATACATAATTATATATATATATATATATATATATATATATATATATATATATAATGTGTATGTGTCCGACTAACTAGTCTCTACCATCCCTAAAACAAAATTTGTCCAAAACTATTGAGAAAAGTGCCTAACAAGTCAATTTATTCTGCTTAACAAACATTATGGACCAAGAATGCAATTAATGCAATTCCTTTTGTTAAATAACCTAAGTCAATTACCAGTGGCGTTAGCTTGCAGAGAAATGGATCGTTCTCGGATATATATTATACAAGCTCTGGTCTCCGTAGCAGTATGAGATTGAAGAGTAATTGTGTTTGACTTTGGGTCGGCACTTTGGCACATTTCCTGGTACTTGCGCCATGACATCTCTTGGCACATGCCACCGACTCACGGATTGATGCCAAATGCATTCTCACTTGTTATATAGACTCTTGCGGTTTACACTAATTGGTTCGCATACCACAAACATGAAACTTAACAGTAGCGTCTGTTCCCGTATTAGCGATATTTCGTTTCCTAGCTATTCAACATGGACCGTGTCAACGTCATGTAATCGAAGTGACTCCAATGTTAAGTTGTAATTACTAGAATATAACGTGAAATTAATAGCGACTTGCTTATGTCAGTTTTGGTAATATCAACTGTTTTAATGTCACGGTGGCGTGAGCAGGAATCACTCTTGAACTTATATCTAGACCTCGGATTTTAAGCTGAATAGGATAGGTTGTAACAATTTTATGTAAAAATTCTTAATTACATGCAACACGAGAAACTCTCGAGCGATAATATTGCCTAAAACTAGATGCATTAAAGAACTATGTTTCAGCCTATGCTAAAGGAGCCTAAAAATCCGGGGTCTACTGAAATCTGTTTCGATTTTATCCCAACTGTTCCTGAAGAATAAGACATGTCACATGATCTTATTGCGGTCCACATCTGTGGAGTAACGGTTAGCGCGTCTAGCCGCGAAACCAAGTGGCTCAGGTTCGATTCCCGGTCGGAGAAAGTTACCTGGTTGAGGTTTTTTCCCGGGTTTTCCCTCAACCCAATATGAGCAAATGCTGGGTAACTTTCGGTGTTAGACCCCGGACTCATTTCACCGGCATTATCACCTTCATCTCATTCAGACGCTAAATAACCTAAGATGTTGATAAAGCGTCGTAAAATAGCCCACTGAAATAAAAATAAATTATTGCGAATCCTTGGTCTTATGTCACTTTCAAAACTCGCGCCTGTCAATTTGGATTGCTGCTTTCAAGGCTTGCGGGTTGTTGCGCGTACGATATTAATCAATAGCGCATATGTTTAGTTGGAAATCGCAAGTTGAAATAACATAATGAATAACAGTACTTTAATGTATATCATTAAGGTACCGTTACGTCACATGTAATTAGGGTAATATAGTATGGCCCAATAAAAATAAATTTAAGAGCTTTGTTTCATTACGTTTTAGTGCTATCATGAGTTCATATCCTACTACTCTCATATATTGTAGATATATTAATTTGTCCTACAGAATGTATCGTTAATATGGACACTTAATATTTTAGGAGAAAAATTCGCTCCGGCGCCGGGGATCGAACCCGGATCCTTGGTTCTACGTACCAAGCGCTCTGACCACTGAGCTACGCCGAATTCAATCCACAGCACCGGATCGAACTTTCCTCCTTCCTTCCCTTTGTGGCCTGACAATGGATATACATCAACATATATATGCCTAACTTGGAGTCAGGCCACAAAGGAGGAAAGTTCGATTCGGTGCTGTGGATTGAATTCGGCGTAGCTCCGTGGTCAGAGCGCTTGGTACGTAGAACCAAGCACCCAGTTTCGATCCCCGGCGCCGCGCCGGAGCGAATTTTTCTCCTAACATATTAAGTATTCTCTTACAGTCAAGCTGAATTGTGATGACAATAAGACTAAATGGAAGGGTTAAATTTTAAGTGAAAGAGACGAAAATTAATATAACTAGGTATCATTTCCTCAAGTCAGTTTTAGTTCTGCAACAATTTCATATCGCAACAATCACATAACTATAGTTGAAATTATTCTATTATGCACATAAGAAAACTGAATCTGAGAGGGAATAATATTGTAGTTAATATTTCAGCTAGAATTATATTCGGATATCAGAGCCAATATTATAGATTGTAGATAAGCCTAGCAGGGACGTACGCAAGGGGGGTTACCAAGTTCGAACCCCAAACTTTGAACTTCAAAAAACACGTATTTAGATTTTAATATTTTTTTTATCCATAATCGGTTTCCCTTCCCTAAGTTTTCACTGTCAGAGTAACAAAATCTACATCGTTATAAGGCACAGTCCTCCTAACCCTTTCAATATAATCCCTGTGCTTGGTGCTGCTGTACGTTCACATTATAACAATGGTACCTTCATTATAGAGAGACCTACCGCCTATTACCGACTTTGTAATAAAATGAAGCCGACACAATATGAAATTTAACTTGTGGAACATTCAAGATCGGTTTTCACACGTTCGTTAGTTTGAGTTCTGATTTTGTTGTGAAACGTTCGCTTTAAGTTTTGTACATTTGACAGTTCATATTTTTAATATAATAATAATAATAATAATAATAATAATAATAATAATAATAATTCTTTATTTATACTATCAGAGTTAAGGCCATAGGGCCTTCTCTTACACTCTACCAGGTCACAAAGTATACAAGCAGTTAAAATTTAACAAAAAGTTAGAGAACAGAATACTAACATATTACAAAAAAAATAATAATGGCATAATAAAATCGACACTAATTCAACATGAAAATAATACCATAATAGAAAAAAAAAAAGAAAGTAAACTACATTGGAATATAGTGAATGCAACTCATTTAGTACAAATGGTTAATATGGAAAACGTTAGGAAGAATATAACAAAATGGAATGTAATAAAATAATAATAAAAAAGAAAAGAAATACGAATATTAAATAAAATTCACAATAAAAAGGCAATGATAATAAAATTCATCGGCTGATAAAGAGGACAAAAAGGGGAAAGAAAGGAAAGAAATATATAGCCTATATTTTTAGAAAAGTATCGCAGAGAAAGGGGCTTATAACTGAAAGGAATCTGAATTGAAAAAGTGCAATTTTAATTTATTTTTGAAACTAGACAATGTCCGACAATCTCTGACATGTTGTGGCAGAGATGGTGAAAGATGAAGAGTAGAAGGATGTTCTGTGTTTAGGAATGGAAAGTGTGATATGGTGTTGTGAGCGAGTATCTATTTCGTGATATGAGGAAAAATGTTGAAAACGAGAAGCTAAATAGCTAGGGTTAGAGGTTTGAAGAATATTGAAGAGTAATGTGAGAGAGTGAATAGTTCTTCGCTCTTTGAGACGGGCCCAGGACAGCATATTTAGTATAATACACAAAATTTAAAACACCGATAGTGTAAATTGTAAACAATTTTAATAATGACGCCCCCTTGACAAAATTCTGCTTACGTCACTCAAGCCTAGGAACTGCAGATAGTTAAGAGCTTTTGTTCGCCGAAGAAAATGTATGAGAGTTGTTCTTTTCTTTACAAATAAGGTTAATAGCAATCTCTTTGCTACACTTGTATATGCATATCCCTTTTACGGTTATTGAAAACTCTAATGCATATTTCCATACCATTAAAGTTTGTTTTTCTTCTAAAACCGATGTTCCTAATGACGTTAGAATAAGTTGAGTACGGTCTTTGAACAAGAAATTAAATTTCTCAGAATAGGGAAATGCACTCTTCGGAGTTTGAGAGCTTGTCTATTAAAATAACAAAGTTTGAACTCGGTTTATATGCATACGCTTATGAAAGTAGGACGTCGTACAATAATGCATGAACTGAAGTACTTTGAGGTAGTAAGACGTTTTCCTGTACATCTCGGAATACTTCCTAAATAAAAGTCTAGAAATGAATTTAATTCTGTTATTAGCTACATAGAATTTACTGAAGAGTAAATTTCTGGTTTTCCCTTACATGACTTGAATAGTGAATTTTACATATTACAAATCTCACAGAAAGAAGCGCACAGTTCTAGTGTAGTTAATTTTTGGTTTCTCGGTTCAGTATGTAGGATTTCCAGGTCTGTTGCTTGGGATGGTGTTGGTGATGTGTTCTGCGTATGTGCAAGTATTGTCTGATTTGGTTATTGTTGTTCATGATGTGTTCCTTGTATCTTGTTTGGAAAGATCTCCCAGTTTGTCGGATGTATACGAGTAAGTCGTTATAACTATAGTATGTTAATACTGTATATCCTGTTAAATCTGTATTAATGTATGTTTGTCTTGTTTGTTGCTTAGTTATTTTTGCAGAGCGTTTTTTATTCTGTATGCATTGTTGTAATTTAATTTCCTGATTGAAGATGCGATCTTCTGTGCTTTTGTTTTGTTTATGTTGGTGTGATGTAGGCCTATTGTTTGTGGTGTGTTTTTGATTAACTTATGTTTTGTCTCTTTAATTACGGTATCTATTTTGTTGGAGTTATCTCTTTACTGTGTATTTGATAGTATATATTTCTTCGTTGTAGTCTTGTTGGGTCATTGGTATGGTGATTAATCTGTATTTTGTGTTCATTATTCGCAAATAAATTAACTCATAGATTCAGAATATGAGAAAAATTCAACCAATACTGTGAGGGAAATCGCTGTACATACAGGCAATGAGAGAGATCTCATGTCCAACACCATTTTTTTTCCAGTATCATAGGTATCACAATACCTTCATTTTTATTCATCGTATAACAGGCCTGCACAGCTGTCTAACAGCTCGCCGGAAAGCTACGTCGGAATGACGTATGACTGCTTTAGGTGGAGGATAGTTGACACAGCTGTCTGGTGTAGTGTGTATTATCAGTAGCTATTTCACTTTGCCTATCTACAACTACATAATGGAGGAATCTAAAAGACGGAAAAGTGATATTCAGGCAAATTCTGTCAATATTGCATGGAAAATACTTATTTTTTCAAAGCAGCTGGCGTCAATACTCAATGTCTTATCTTCCACAAAAGTTTGAAAGAAAGAGGAAAACGTAATATAATGCGTCATTACTAGTCCATATATACAGATACGATGGTTTTGTTGGTGAAGATCGCAATAAAAAGGTTCAGGACTTGAAAGTTGCATTATTATATGAGGTAGGTTACGTTAGAATTTATTCATCTTCAACAATTTAAATATCTCTCTTCAGGAAAAGGCCAGCTCATTCTTGATGTGTTGAATAAATTACGGGATTTCAGTCGTAAACTTACACTTTTCGTAAGTCAGTTTCGGTAAGGTAATATGGCTCACTTTCGAACGATAGAAACTGCTGGTGATGAAACCATGGTAAACGATTATGTGCAAATATTAATTGGAATTCAAAATGAATTTAATTCTAGGTTCCAAGATCTTGTCTTAATCGGAAAGAAGTTTAAAGTTAGCTTAATAAATTCCTTCCACACCGGTTGAAACAGTGTCATACAATTTAGAGGTCGGCCTGATTGACGCAGTTGGTATAACGCTGGCCTTCTATGCCCGTGGTTGCGGGGTCGATTCCGCATGGCATTTGAGTGTGCTTAAATGTGACAGGCTCAAAATTCCGGCACACGGGCGACGCTGATATAACCTCGGCAGTTGTGGGCGTCGTTAAATAAAAGATAACATTTAACATTTAACGATTTACAGCTTGAACTTATTGATCTTCAATGTGAGCTAAGGGCTAAAACCGTTCGAATAATACTACTAGTCTGGTTGGGTCGTATTCATAGGCATTCTTAGCGCGGGCTTCCCGTGGATGATCAGCGAACTAACGTTTTTCGTATTCATAAACCAGTGTTAGCGATATGATATGATATGATATTATGAATCCTGTACAAGTAACCAGTCGATAGCCGGGGCTAGTTTAGCACGCTTGTAGCGCGGACTAGCGAAATATCTATGAATATCACCAGTTGAGTTTTACAAGACTAAACCTTAGCAATAATATTCACGCCTACACAGGCTGGCTGTGAAAATGATTGCAATGTTTGGCTCAATATTTATATTTGTGAGCAACTGTTTTCAATAATCAACTTTAATAACGGCAGGCATCGAACATCTGTAACATGTATTATTTCTGTAAAATAAATATTTCTTCATTAATTAATAATGGTCCAAGATAGTTTTGTAAACACTGAACGGGAAGTCATTTCATGAACATTTTCGTGTACATTTTGTACGAGATCACCTCTTCTTCCAGTCCACCTTTATACAGAGTGCAGCTAATATCTACATTCCGCTCATGAGCTGTGAGCCGGCTCCGAGAGCGCAAACCTTGTGCAGGCCTGGTATAAAGTACAGTACGATTATTTAGTCCTGACAGTCCCTGGCGATGTGCGCCTGGGTCAGGCGAATCCATTTAGTTTCGCCCAGGGGTGTTTGGGTTAGTCTCTCTCTTGCCGTCGGAGCGATCGGATGTCATGCGTGCGGTAGAGTGGTATGTTTCTAGTACAGTTAAGCTGTTAAGCTCGCCCTTATCTCTTTACTCCGGAGCTCTTCCCACTACTCCTATTACTTCCCCTCTTTCGCGTCGCTGAGCTGTCAGGACTAAATAATCGGTCTGTATTCTTCGAATATACGGCATAAATGTTATTATTTCATTTACGAATATCTTTTGCAAAGGTAGTAGAAGGAATGGTGTACAAACACTAGTAATATAACATATCCATTGCTGTGGAGTAATGGTCAGCACGTCTGGCTATCAAACGAGCGGGTTCAAATCCTGGTTGGGACAAATTACCTGGTTGGAGTTTTTTCGAGAGATTTCCCTCAACCAATTGAAGCAGAATTGCTGGATAATTTTCGACGTTGGACCTCGGACTCATTTCGTCATCATTAATTCACATGTCATCATCATCATCATCATCATCATCATCCATACAATAGCCCGAGTTAAGTTCACGGTGCGGCGTGCTGTACTTGTATAAGAGCGCGGCCGTTCGGTTATCCAATTATTCACAAGAATAGCAGTGGTAAGCACAATAAGCCTCAGACTGCAGTAGTCTATAATCCTTCGGGACCCTCCTCCATACAAAGAAAAAAAACTTGCGAACATAGTTTACAGAATTCTGACGGAACATTTAAACTTTGTAAAGAGAATATATGCGTCCAGTTTATGACGTCAATATTTGTTATATTATATCCTGCATTCAAAAACTGTTCTTTAAAGATATAATACGAGAAAAATTACCTTCGATATGTTACGGCTTTTGGAATAACATAACGTAAGCATGATAAATATCTCGTTTTGAAATGTAAGAAATGGGGTTTAGAAGAGTAACACATCATCATAGCTTTGTGGATGGAGGGAAATTGCACTCATCTTTTTCCCAACTCTGATACATTTATTCTTTTGTTTCCTTTTTTGACTCTAAAACTTTACGTCCGGCCCTGCCTAGGGACCAATATAAATTCGATACCTTCTCCCTTCCCAGCCAATAGCAGCTCAGGTCGTTCGCCATTGGGGCCCTGTCTGGCTGCGGGGACGGCTGCATAACATTGCAAAAAGATTTGCTTAGAGTCAGTCCGTTAACTCTTCTCTCTTTTTCTGTCCTTCTGCTTCCGAGGAAACGGATTGAAGCGTCTGCTCAGTGGCGTTACACATGTAGAAGTACACGGTGTGTCAACTTTAGAAGTCTATAGAAATTTATTCACATGTCTTACAGAAATGGCTAAGGTGTCATTTTAAAGGACAATACATCAAGTTTTAACAAGAAGTTATTTTAGTTCGATATGATTATCGTCTGTGATATGGTAGACAATTTCTTGCCACATACGAGCCAGTAGATGAGGAGTAATTTGTATAACTGCGGCATTAATTCGATTTCTGAGCTCAGCGAGATGGGCAGGTAAAGGAGGAATAAATACTCGATCTTTGATGAACCACACACCTCACAGGAAAAAATCGAGTGGAGGTCAGATCTGAGAGCGAGGTGGTCCTGCAGTTGGTCCTGCACGACCAATCCAACGACCTGGCAAACCCGGATTAAATAGCTCACGTATGTATGATGTATGTACGTCGTACAAAATGTTGTCCAATATTCTTTTAAGAAGATTAACTCCGTACGTAGATGAAATTATCAGTGTGGTTTTAGGTGTAATAGATCGACTATTGATCAGATTTTTTTTCGACAGTTATTGAAAAAAAATGGGAATATAAGGGTACAGTATATCAGTTATTCATGGATTTAAAAAAGGCATGTGACTCGGTTAAGAGAGAAGTTTTATATGATGTCCTTATTGAATTTGGTATTCCCAAGAAACTAGTTAATTAATTAAAATGTGTCTCAGGGAAATTTACAGCAGAGTCCGTATAGGTCAGTTTATATCTGATGCTTTTCCAATTCACTGCGGGCTAAAGCAAGGAGATGCACTATCACGTTTACTTTTTAAATTGACTCTAGAATATGCCATTAGGAAAGTCCAAGATAACAGAGAGGGTTTGGAATTTAACGGGTTACATCAGCTTCTTGTCTTTGGGGATGACGCGAATATGTTAGGAGAAAATACACAAACGATTAGGGAAAACACGGAAATTTTACTTGAAGCAAGTAAAGCGATAGGTTCGGAAGTAAATCCCGAAAAGACAAAGTATATGATTATGTCTCGTGACCAGAATATTGTACGAAATGGAAATATAAGAATTGGAGATTTATCCTTCGAAGAGGTGGAAAACTTCAAATATCTTGGAGCAACAGTAACAAATATAAATGACACTCAGGAGGAAATTAAACGCGGAATAAATATTATGGGAAATGCGTGTTATTATTCGGTTGAAAAGCTTTTATCATCAAGTCTGCTATCAAAATATCTGAAAGTTAGAATTTATAAAAACAGTTGTATTACAGGTTGTTCTGTATTCTTGTGAAACTTGGACTCTCACTTTGAGGGAGGAACAGAGATTAAGGGTGTTTGAGAATAAGGTGCTTAGGAAAATATTTGGGGCTAAGAAGGATGAAGTTACAGGAGAATGGAGAAAGTTACATAACGCAGAACTGCACGGATTTTATTATTCACCTGACATAAATAGGAACATTAATTCCAGACATTTGAGATGGGCAGGGCATGTAGTACGTATGGGCAAATGTACTGTAGACACGCATATAGAGTGTTAGCTGGGAGACCGGAGGGGAAAAGACCTTTGTGGAGGCCTAGAAGTATATGGAAGGATAATATTAAAATGGACTTGAGGGAGGTGGGATATGATGATAGAGAATGGATTAATCTTGCACAGGATAGGGACCGATGGCGGGCTTATGTGAGGGCGGCAATGAACCTTCGGGCTCCTTAAAAGCCAATTGTAAGTAAGTAAGTATGTACCCTATGTATGTATGTATGTATGTATGTATGTATGTATGTATGTATGTATTTTACTTTATTTTATTGGGTTATTTTACGACGCTTTATCAACATCTAGGTTATTTAGCATCTGAATGAAATGAAGGTGATAATGCCGGTGAAATGAGTCCGGGGTCCAGCACCGAAAGTTACCCAGCATTTGCTCGTATTGGGTTGAGGGAAAACCCCTGAAAAAACCTCAACCAGGTAACTTGCCCCGACCGGGAATCGAACCCGGGCCACCTGGTTTCGCGGCCAGACGTGCTAACCGTTACTCCACAGGTGTGGACTGTATGTATGTATGTATGTATGTATGTATGTATGTATGTATGTATGTATGTACAGTATGTATGTATGAACAGTATGTATGTATGTATGTATGTATGTATGTATGTATGTATGTATGTATGTATGTATGTATGTATGTATGTATGTATGTATGTATGTATGTATCTATGTATATATGTATGCATCTATGCATATATGTATGTATGTATCTATGCATGCATGCATGCATGTATGTATGTGTGTATGCACTGCTGGAAAGACAAGACATGAGCCAAGCATTATTATGAGCAGTAGCGGCTGGCGAAAGAAAAAGCCTTCCTTGTGTGTTTTGTATGTATACAGAGGTGTATGAAGGATTTAATTCTGAAGGGTTAAGTCTGATTTTTGTGCCACATCAAAAAAGTATCGAGAAGTGTGTTTCGAAACATTATTATTTGCCGATGATCAGATTCTCATTGCGAAAACAGAAGCCGTTCGTAATCTACAAAGAATCGCTTCAGATTTCAATATGGAAATCTCAACAGAGAAAATAAAAATCATAACATTTTTAGGACAAGAACCAATTCCAAGTAAAGTCATGATAAATAATAAACTAATTGTACGTGTTAATTCATTTAACTATTTAGGCTATAAAGTATCTTACATTACTGATGAAGATATGGCTAGCAAAATGTCTAAATTTATAAAAATCACTGGAGTAATCAACGCCGTCTTGAAACCCTCACAAGTTCAAAAGCATACGAGGAAAAATGTCTATAAAACACTAGCTGAACCAGTTGTGACTTACGGCAGTGAGGCATGGGCATTCAGAAAGGCTGATGATAAAAGGCTAACAGTAGCTGAAATGAGATTTATGAGACGGACATCGGGATGTTCATTACTCGAACACCGTAAAAATGAAGACATACTGAAAAAACTAAAAATATATCAACAATATAGACCAGTGGAAGAAACATGTCGAAAGGAAAAATCGCACTAGATGGCCTAGAACAATTCTTGCTTAAGCACCAAAAAGAAGGAGAAATTTGGAAAGACCACGAAGACGCTGGCATGACACCGTAACGGATCTATTAGGGCCTAACACGTGAAGGACATGATGATGAAGAAAATAAATTATGGTTTATTTAACGACGCTCGCAACTGCAGAGGTTATATCAGCGTCGCCGGTATGCCGAAATTTTGTCCCGCAGGTGCTCTTTTACATGCCAGTAAATCTACTGATATGAGCCTGTCGCATTAAAAAACTTAAATGCCATCGATCTGGAACGGGATCAAATCCGCAACCTCGAGCACAGAAGGCCAGCGCTATACCGACTACGCTACCGAGGCCGACCATGATAATGATGATGATGATGATGATGATGATGATGAAAAAAGTTATTTATTAATTACATAATTATATTGCCAGTGGCCTTGAATCACAATCAGGACATTGAGTTTCTTAATATGGTATTATTACCCTGTTGGAATTAAATTTTATTTTGTTTTATTGACATTGTTTTTTAAACCAAAATTTTATAGGTTGAAAACAAAAATAACGTACTCTATTTTTAAAGACTGTTTCAAAGAATTTTTTTTCGAACACATCGCACTAAATACTGCTAAAGCGTATGTGTATTAAATAAAATGAATTATTATTGAATCAACTGAATATTAGCATGAAATAATATATTTACGTTATCACATTCTATACAGTTAAAAAACTTGCTGTGATATTAATGAGTTATGTGGAATAAGTTATTGATCATGATGCAGTAACTAAGTTTAAGACAAGGAATACCACGAAAATTTAATTCACTGATCGTAACTTCTTTTAAGGCTCATTTACTTGTGATGAAAACGACAGAATTTAATATCACTTTAATATCAATCCTTTCTTTCGTATTTGTTTTCGTTCTTTCTTTTATCTTTTTCTTGGGGTGGGGGAGAGGTCTGTGGGGGACGGTTTAATCCTAAACCTGCTTCTGTACGCCTCTGGATGTATGTATTATGTAAGGGGAAAGAAAGTGTAAGCTGCTTGTGTATAACGAAGAAGGTCAGGTCATAAAAAATTACGTTATTTTTATACGTGAATAATATCAAACGTCATTGGTGTGCGCAACTAGAATTCACTGTTTAATTACAGTGAACTCGACTTTTCCAACATTGTGAATACAGCAGAAGAATACATTATTCTTAGTAATAATAGTTGTAATAATAATAATAATATTATTAATAATACAGGGTGATCCGTTTCGGTATGAATAAAATAAAAACACGGTAAAACATTTACTACTGAACTTTATTTGTTGAAACTTTGTATATACAACACTGACAGATGGGAGATTCCTCAAAGCTCAACATGACCTCCATTGCGCACCCTGCACAACTAATAACGGTTATGAACTTCAGCCCATGTCCGGTGTAACATAAGAGGGGTAATTTGTTTTAAAGCTTGAGTAATTTTTACTCTCAGATCATCAATGTTCCTGGGTATCTGTGAATAGATAATGTCTTTAACAAAACCCCATACGAAGAAGTCAGGAGGGGTTATATCTGGAGAGATTGGGGACCAAACCAAGAGATAGCTGCTTCTCGTACTGGGTTTCGTCTGCGACCTCCTGCATGTTTCTTTTTTTAACACAGACGCTCTTTCTACAAATGTTCGATACCACAACATTATGGAATCCTATTTAGGTACATTAAGCACACCATACTCACGTCAAAATTCCCTTTGAACTCTTTTAACACCCTCAAATTTAGTATACCAAAGAACACATGACGTGCCCGCTGTTGATTTGTAGTAGCCATTTTAATCATCTACGATTTTTATTTGTCCTTTCAGATTATGCATTATTGATTGTCAAATATGGAAACTCCCATCTTTTAATCATAATATAACCAGCAAGAAATTTTTCCTCCCATCATAATAGCTTTCTAATAATAAATTAATATTATCCATACCCGAACGGATCAGACTGTAGTAACTACCAATGTTTGATTGTTCATATAATCTATGGTATATTTCGTAATAATTATACTGTACATACGAGTAATCTGTTACGAATTACTATATACGAGTCTACCTATCCATATGTTCATGCCTGTTTCCGTGTATAGATATATTAATCTAAGTGTACAAAGATAAGTTGATAAAATTCCGAGAAAAATACACATTTTTTCAATAAGGTTTATAATAATAATAATAATAATAATAATAATAATAATAATAATAATAATCCGTGGCGCTACAGCCCGTAAAGGGCCTAGACCGACCAGCCGGCTGCTTGCCTCACGCCCACATGCCGAAGCAGAGGTGGACGATCATCCAACCAGAATGGAGGTATCGTGTGGTTAGCACGATGATCCTCCCAGCCGTTATAGCTGGCATTCGCAACCGGATTTCGCTACCTATCGTAGCTCCCCAGGTGCATCACGATGCTTGGTGGGCACCGGTCCCATACACTGACCGAAATTTCATGAGAAAATTTCTTCCCCCATGAAGACTCGAACCAGCGCACATTCCGTAACGCGAGTCCTAGGCGGGATGCCTTAGACTGCGACGCCACGGTGCGGGACAATAATAATAATAATAATAATAATAATAATAATAATAATGATAATGATAATAATTTATTTATTCTGGCGAAGATAAGGTCATCAGGCCTTCTCTTCCACTTAGCCAGAAACAAAAGGCTTCGATACCACAGGGTACTAATATTTAAAGAACACTATTTCATTATGTTACTCATTATTCTAATGAAACGTTACTTCCTTTCTTTCAGGTGAGTTCATTATCTTCCGTCATTTTGCTGTTAGAGTGGTGAGTACATATACAGTAATTAAAATTCTGTCATGCACTCCGTTTCTTAGATCGCAGCCTAATTGGTGTATGGTTGCAAATGGGTTTCACTTAGCACGGCACCTTTCGGAAAGTGGCATGGGCTAGTAAAGGCCTGCTTAGTGATATTTCAGCGCGTTAGCTTTTGGCAGTATTATCTCGCGATTTACAACTTGCATTACATTACAAATACAACTTATTTTCTTACATTATAATAAGTGCTGGAAATTTCGATCATCATGTAATGTACTGTACAAAATACCAACGTTACATTATGTACTAGTAGTACGTACCTGTTCCAAAATACTACGTTCCATCAGATACTAGTCAACCTTGCGGTTTCAAGATACCGCTGTGCACCTTGTAGTTACACACAAGTTACATATGGTACTGTTATTTCGGAACTGTTATTTGGAACCTAGTATTTTCGAGGAACTAGAACAGTTGGAACCGCTACGAGAAAATAACAACTTTTTTCATCTCTACAACAGTAAGCTTAATATATGGAAGGATAGGAGAACAACCAAGTACGATAATGCATATCGTTATTATAAACTCATAGACCTACTGTTACTAGGAATAATAACTCAATTATTTAGAGTAGGCTAAGCCTCAAAATCCTCATAAGATCTACGCCGCCGCATATCCCACTACTCTATGCGTGTTGTTAGCGCTCTGCTCGTAACTCCCATAGTTCTGAACAAGTACCTTACACGTCGATATTGGATTCCTGTAATATAGGAAAATATTTCAACGATCTTTGGCTCTGTATTGGATTATAAATTTCTCCACATTTAAACCAATTGAGACGCTATTAACTTCCCAGCGGGTAGAGAGAGCAAGTTTTACAACAATCCTCGTCTTCTAGCGGTTGATTTTAACAGTTATTCTCAGCTTCAAGTGTTCTACATGTAGCGTGAGTCAAGAGCAGTGCGACGTAGGGTCTGGAGTGGAGTGAGAACTTTCCTAATGGCGGATTAAGACATAGGGTAGAGTGTTACTTTACGTAATAAATGTAAGCACATATCTCGTTAGCTGTTAATTTGATGCAGCATGCTTATTGCAGAAAGAGAAGTAGGAGTTCTAAATAATGCGTCTTCATGAAATTAATTTAAATCTTATCATCTGTTTTGTTACAATTATATGTTCTTCTTTTTTTAGTGACAGAATAAGAAATGAAGCTGTGATGGAAAGTGTGGGTAAAAAAGAAATGATGCTGAAATTGATTAGGGGGGGAAAAAAAAAGGAATTGGCTGGGTCACTGACTGAGAAGAAACAGTCTACTGAAGGATGCATTGGCAGGAATGGTGAACGGGAGAAGAGTTCGGAGCAGAAGAAAATATCAGATTATAGATGATATTAAGATATATAGATCATATACGGAGACAAAGAGGAAGGCAGGAAATAGAAAGGATTGGAGAATGCGGGGTTTGTCGTGAAATACCTACCCTTGGACAGAACATTATTAATGAATGAATGTTCATTAATTCATTTAGGGTTCTGCCCAAGGGTAGGTCTTTCACTGCAAACCCAGCTTTCTTCAGTCTTGACTATTTTCTGCCTTCCTCTTTGTTTCCTCATATGATCCATATATCTTAATGTCGTCTATCATCTGATATCTCCTTCCACCCCGAACTCTTCTCCCGTTCACCATTCCTTCTAGTGTATTCTTCAGTATGCAGTTTCTTCTCAGCAAGTGATCCAACCAATTCCTTTTCCTCTTCCTTATCAGTTTCAGAATCATTCTTCCTTCACACACTCTTTCCAACACAGATTCATTTGTTAGTCTGTCTACTTCACACTTTCCATTCTTCTCCATATCCACATTTCAAATGCTTCTATTCGCTTCTCTTCACTTCGTCGTAATTAAATGTTTTTCCCCCATACAATGCCATACTCCATACAAAGTATTTCACTAGTCTCTTCCTTGTTCTTTTTCCAGAGGTCCACAGAAGATGCTTCTATTTCTGTTAAAAGCTTCCTTTGCTATTGCTATCCTCCTTTTGACTTCTTGGCAGCAGCTCATGTTACTGTTTATAGTATACCCCAAGTATTTGAATCTGTCCACTTGTTCTACTGCCTCATTTAGAATTCGCAAGTTTCTCCTCTGTATTTTTCTTCCTATGACCATGCTCTTCGTCTTATTTGTATCACACGTCTTACAAATAAAACAGGGAAATGACTAGCCTCGTTTGACAAGTTCAAAATGGCCATTAAAGTAGGCCTACAGTTTAGGAAAAGAAGTCCATTTTTTTTCAGAACTGACACTCGTTTTTTTGCAGCGAAATCTCGCAAACAGCGCTAGCGGAACTTATACATGGCTACCGCGCAAATTTGAATTTGCCGACTGGAACACTTTCGGTTGATCGGAATTCGGATAATCGATGCTCTACTATATCTTAATTCCATACTGCTCACAGCTGTCATTTAGCTCCTGTAGTATATCATTATCATTTCCTCTTCTGCTAACAACGCTATATCATCAGCAAATCTTACACACTTATTTTTCTTCCTCCTACTATCACTTCTCCCATGTTCTGAAAACAGTTCTTTACTAAATCCTCCAAGTAGATGCTGAACAGGGTTGGTGATAAAGGAAATCCTTGACGTACTCCTCTGCCAATTTCACTTTCTTCTGACATTTCTTCTCCTATCCTGACTTTCACACTTTGTTTCATATAAAGATTACCGAACAGTTTTCTCTCTTTCCACGCCAGTTTTCTTTAGGATCCCCATCAGTTTATCCCAATCCACTCTGTCAAAAGCCTTTTCTAGGTCCATAAATACTACATACACTTTTTTATTCTTCTCTGCATATCTTTCTCTGATTGTCCGTAGCAGTCCAATTGCAACTCTCGTACTTTTTCCCTTCCTGAAGACTAACTGCTCTTCTTCCATCTTAGAATATAAACGTCGATTCAGCATTCGCAAGAGAATCTTCGCCGAGTACTATATTAGACTGATAGTCCTGAACTCCTTACATTTTTTGGCATTATTTTTCTTCGGTATTGGAATCAACACTGTGTCCGTAAAATCTTCATGCCAGTCGCCTTTCTCATTTTTTTCGTTGCATATTAGAATTACTTATAATGCATTAATTATAGCTAACCTGAACTAAGTATGCCCTACACTTAACACACATAGATTTATGGAACAAATCAGTTTAATTAATTGTTTTCTCTTTTCTTAAAGTATACATCGACTCTATAAATGTCAGATTTCTTCAAAATTTGGGTAAATAATTTTTTGCCTCATCTGGAATCGCATATCTTCCAGTTTTAAAAATTGTATAACTTATACCCATTACCTCAATAATTTCATAATTATTTGGGCATTTATAATATAAAGATTATTATTTTTTGGTCCTACAAAATACATCTGTTATGGTAACAATTGATAATAATTAAATAATAATCTTTACGTAGATTCTTCGAGCAATAGTGCATATTACTGTACAAATTACAGTGCATATTACTTTGGAATCTCGGCCACCAAGTCACTCAACTGAGTGCGCTCCTTATATAATGGCAGTTGACTTAATATAAAATGTCAGCATACTTGCCCAACTTGGAGTCAGGCTACAAAGGGAAAAACACTGGAAGAGAGAGGTTTGATCCGGTGCTGTGGATTGAACTTCGGCGTAGCTCAATGGTAAGAGCGCTTGGTACGTATAACCAAGGACCCGGGTTCGATCCCGGGCGCCGGAGCGAATTTTTCTCCTCTAATATTAATTAAATATTAATTTATAATATAAACTCACTATAATTTCTCTACCTTACGCCATCTTAAGTGTGTGTTTTCTCCTGTTTCACATTTTCCGACATTTATTATCTTCCAGTTGGGTAAAAGACTTCATTGAGGTACCAAATTAAAGCTTAAACACGTCGATATGTTGTGAAATAAAATTATTCTTTTCAATTGATTATAATTGTTTTATCTCAAAAATATACAATTATAATTTTTGTTTTCTAAAATTCTTATATAATGTGGTATATCTTTTGAATGATTCAAGATAAATAATTTTAGTATGTAACATTCTCCATATGTGGCGTAGAAGATAAAGCCTTATGACCATAAATTTATTATGTAGGGGATCATTTTGGCGACAGAAGCTTTACCATAGGTCATTTTCTAATGCAGTTATGTCGATCCAAAATTTTATTTGTTTTTCAAAAAAAAGTTTCTTTGGGCCCCAAATTCGATTTCCAAGTTGGAATTGTATAAATTGCTTAGTTTACTTCCAAGAATTATGTCACCAAAGTTTAAAAGACATTAAGGAAAAAATCTGGATTTTTATCCTGAATAGGTGTATACTTCAAGATAATTCAATTTAAAATAGAAGTTTAATACACATGTACTTTTGTAGTTTCTATATTTGTATATATTATTCCATGCTGTCTGTATTTTACTCTATCGTACTGAATGAACACTCTTCAATTTTGTAAAATAATTAACATAACTAAACTGAACTGCGCCCGAGCACGAGTTTCTGCTGTTTCGGGCTGAAATGCCTGACGTAATGAAAACATAATATATTAAATAAATAAATTTGAAGTTTTAATTTTTAAATATTGTTTTGATTCTGAACATGAAAAGTTAAAACGCAGTGTCTTATGAAGTCAAGTTTATATTTTTATTGATTGTATGCTTTTTGTAATTTTAACCTACAAATATTACACATTAAAACACCAAAGTACGGTGATATCTTAAATCGGGAAGCGGGAAATAACGTAAATTCTCTAAATTCCGGGAAATCCCACCAAAAATAGGAAATCTGGCAACGCCATGGATATGCCATAAACAATATTGTTTTCTGCATTCATGTATTATTTCTGGAGAGAATAGCACACCAGAAACGCTACCATCTTCATTTCCTCAGCCGTAGCGACGACAGAGATAAAAGGAGAAGAAAAGCTTTTTATTTCAGAAAAAGCTAGATACTGTAAATTGCTTTCGCTACAAACAAAAAAATATGTTTGTTATGATCAAAAGAGCGTTTGACATGAACAGCTTTGTTATTAGTACTGGTCTGCATCCGGCATAAAGAAGTGTTCAAATGAAAGCATAATAAATTATGTAAACGATTTAGTTGTTGGCATTATCTGCATACGATATAACGAACTCATGCAATATTAAAACTGTATTTTGTACGAATAAATGTGAAACTTCTGTTGACTGGGGAGATTGCAGGCTGTAATTTGCCAGAAACACCTCCGCTCTTCCAGCGTCCCTGTTAACATGTGCACCTGCCCTGTAGTGTTTGAATTTCGCATTATGTATAATCACAAAATTAACTACGTACGTGTATTCGCGGTGTACTTCCTTACGAAATGAACTGCATTTAGAAGTGCACAAGGAAAAGTTTAAACACAAGGTCTCCGTTTGATTTCCGGTCAGGCCTGGTGTTTTTCACTGACTATTTCACTTTAACTACGTCATACCACATTTGACCAATAAAACGGTAAGAAATGACGTGCTTCAACCAATCATGGCTGTTTATCCTACAATTTTATCACCTTCTTTGCATTTTTTTCTTTGTTTGCCAACATTATACTTTCAATAACTGTACCTTTTAAAATGATTCATGTTTATTTCGTCATCTTTAATTAAAACTTTTCTATCATTTATTTTATTTATATTATTTAGGTTATGTTTTAGCTTCTCCTGTAAGAAATTATGGATAGTCACATATCACAGATTGTTTAATATACAGGGTGATTCACGAGGATTTACCGTCCCTTACGCAGCTTGTTTCCGAAGACATTCTGAGCAAAAAAAGTCATAAAAACATTTGTCATTATCTCAATATTTTCAGAATTACGCTAATTTGAAATTGTTTGTAAAATACCATTATTCTTCAGTTTTAAGGGTAAAAGAATATTACAGATAAAGAATGAACTATTCAGGAGTATCATTTCTTTAATTAGCTAATATTCTAAAACTGTAAAAAATGTGTTGTGAATTCCATAGTTGCTTCGTACATAATTTTTTTTTTCGATTTTTAAGCACAAAATTACATATTCTTGCGCATTTATCACAATAATTGTGACAAATCACGCCACTCTTGTAAATTCTTTAAGACTGTACATTAGGATGCATAATTAAACTGTATAGAAACAAGTTCGTGAAGTCGTATGATTCGTAACAATTTTTTGATAAGTGCGTAAGAATGGTGTAATTTTTAGTTAAAAATTGAAAACAAAATCTGTACAAAGCAATTAACAACACATTTTTAGCTTCAGAACACTAGCCAATTAAAGAAATGATACTTCTGAATTGGGATGGGAAAAAATAACCAGTTATTTTGATAACCGGTTATTTTCATACGGTTAACCGGTTAATTACCAGTTGTTTTTCCTTGCCGGTTTAACCTAATAACCGGTTATTTTCCTCAATAACCGGACAACCGTTTATTTTTTAAAATATCCACCGAATCAAATGTAAACTATTTTAAGTCTATCTCAAATTTAATGTCAATTGAACATCGTTTACTTTTATTATTTTCTACTCAATGCAATCAATTCTGTATACAAATTGTCTCGTAAACCATTACTAGATCGTTATGGGTTACTGCTTGACTTACTTCATCTGTCCATAGATGGCAAAATGAAATGAGATTTCGATGTGATATCAATAATCTATGCCTATTTTAATCGCTGGCTTTCACTGATTGATTTATAATCAGACATCGGATTCTAGGGCAAATGCCTATTTTGTTTCTTTAGGAGAAAAGTAAAAATAATTATTAATATTTGTGTTTCATGGAAATTGAAAGGTATTCAAAGAGTTTTATAGTGCCCTAAAATGCCCTAAAACGGTTATTAGAGCCTAAATTGTTAATATTCGCCTAAAAATGCCTAACTCACTGTAAAGTTTCGCATTTTACTCTTACTTTTTATAATTTATACATGCATTCACTGCGAAATTTAAAGCATTTAAAAAGTGGAAAGTTTGCTTCACACCGGCCATGAAACCATTGATAAAGGAAACAAAATGTTTTGAATCTCACGACACTCGTAATAGATTTCACCGAATTTAACATGTTTGGAGACATAAATGCCGACAAAGAACCAACCTTAGTTTTGAAGCAGGCAACAATCACAACATGTGCTGCTACCGATTCAGAGATATACTATACTATAAAAATGACTGTTTTCGGTCTGAAACCGATTAGCTGTACTGCCCTTCAGAGTGTTATAAAATCACAATTTTTGGAGAAAGAGTGTTTTTGAAATATTTATGAAAAGTCGTAAAACTGCGAATTAGTAGGGTAAACCGTTACAAAATATTTAAAAGAATGGCCCTCCTAGTGTTAACACTACCAGAAAATGCAACAATAAGTGGAACTTTGTATTTTTGTCCAATAGAATCTCAATAACAACGGTTCATTTGAATGCTCGTTAACAGTTGCTCTTTCCCTCACCTTATTTGTGTTGAGAAGTTTTGAGCGGTAGGACGTTTTCCTGTGAAGTTTAACGCGATAATGCCGAAAAATATAAGTGCAAAATCTACATTGATCCGGCAATGGCTAACAGAATATTCAGAATTCACTTATGATGGAAAAATAATATTCTGCAAGATTTGTAGCAAACAGGTATGTAACAATAGTTGAAATATATAAATTCTATTAATTTTAATGAGTAGACCTATAATATTTATACATTGACTGAGCTATCCTGAGGTATAATTATTTTTAAGACCACTACACTTTAACCTTTTAAATTCCGATAGTTAAAGTATTTGCAGGTCATTAAAATTTTGATTGTTCGAACCCACTAACTTTGTGATAGAAATAGGGCAATACAACAATTAGGATTTTATTTTAATTCAGTTTACTTTACATTTTTAGATTTCGCAAGAAAAGAAGTGCCACCTGAAGCAGCATGTGCAAGGAGCGGCTCATAAGGCTAAAGCTCAGCAGAAAAATCAACTGCAACAAACTTTACTAACACAGCCTACTTCATCCAATCTCAGCAGCAATTTCTATGCTGATTTAACCAGAGCGTTTGTTGCTGCTAACATTCCCTGGAATGCAATTGAAAATCCGGTTTTAAGACAGTTTTTACAAAAATACTGCAAACAAAATATCCCACCTGAGTCGACCCTAAGAAAAAATTACTTAGACAGAATATACAATGAAACTTTAGCTTCCATTCGGGAGGATATAGGTGATTCTTACATATGGGTCTCTGTGGATGAAACCTCAGATCCTATGAATAGGTATATAGCAAATATGATAGTAGGAAAACTTAGTCCTGATGGACCTTCGATTCCACACCTCGTATGTGTTAAGGAACTTTCGAAAGTGAATAGCCAAGCCATTGCTTATTTTGTAAATAAAGGCCTACAGTCTTTATACTCAGGTAATATAGACGATTCTAAAGTTCTGTTGTTTTGTACTGATGCTGCCTCATACATGGTTGCTGCAGCTCCACTTCTTAAAACATTTTATCCTAACCTCACGCATGTAACCTGTCTAGCACATGGCCTTCACAGGGTTTCTGAAACAATCCGGAATGAATTTCCTCTTGTCAATTCGTTTATTTCTAACACAAAAAAATGTTTTTGTAAAGCCCCATCCAGGATTTCAATATTCAGAGAGAACTTTCCAGATACCCCACTCCCACCTCAGCCGGTTGTTACACGATGGGGAACCTGGATTCAGTCAGTGGTGTATTATTCTAAGTATTTTAAAGAAGTGGTCACAGTTATTGATAAATTACCTGAAACTGATAGTGCAGCGTGTGTGAAAGCAGTGAAAGATTGTCTGAATGACTCACGAGTGAAAAACGATATTGCCTACATAACATCAAACTTTTCTTTCATACCTGCAAGCATTGAACAATTAGAACGTGAAAAACAATCTCTTTGTAGCCAAATAGCAATAGTAAAGGAAGCTCAAGTGAACATATATTCTGCTTTGGGCGAAACTGGGAAAAAAGTTAAAAATAAGTGGGACAACGTATTAAATAAGAATGTAGGATTTTCATTGTTGGAAAAAGTATCAAGAGTGATATCGGGGGAAAGTGTAAATGTTCCAGTAAGTATTGATGTTTCTATTGTACCTAATTTAAAATTTGCGCCTCTCACATCAGTTTCGGTTGAAAGAAGTTTTTCTGCTTTCAAAATGATTCTCAGTGACAAAAGGCAAAGGTTAACTGTGGAGAATTTAGAAAAAATTCTGGTTGTGTACTGTGCAGATAATTATAATAAAGTCTGAGCATAGAACTGAATTTCAATAACTTAAAATGAGTAATCTTGATATCAATAATCATTATTTCATTAGTTTCAATATATTAAATTTGTGCAGCTCTGTTTATAAATATAATATAGTATTCCTTTTTAATGTTTAAACATACTTTTTTGTGCGTATTTTAGTGTATAACTAAAAATTTCAGTGAAAGAAATAAGTATGATAACTTGATGTGCCTAAAATGCCTATTTTCATTAAAATAGAGCCTAATTTTACAAATTTTGAGCTTATTTTAGGCGCCTAAAACTTCAATTTTTAGTGCCTAAAAATCTGATATCTATTTATAATATATCTGCGGGTATTGAAGCATTTCAAACGGCGAGAAATTTTGACGTCAATATTTATTGGTTATAGAAGAATTGGTATTATTATAGGTATTATTTTCATGTTGTTTAGTGTCGATTTATTATGCTATTATTATTTCTCTTTGTAATATGTCAGTATTCTGTTCTTTAACTTTTTGTTAAATTTTAACTGCTTGTATACTTTGTGACCTGGTAGAGTGTAAGAGAAGGCCCTATGGCTTTAACTCTACCAGTATAAATAAAGAATTATTATTATTATTAAGAATAAATTTCCCGTCAAAATGTTTCATAATAGAGATTATTGTTAATATTATAAAAATTATGCAATTTTCTTATTTTTTTATCTACCTTACTATGACTCTAATGTGAGTGAAGTAATTAACTAAATTCAGTTTCATAACCTCTTATTATTTGTACTCGTAGATTTGTACTCAAGGACGTCATTGATGACGTTTTTTCAACTATCTTCTGGTTGATTTACAGTTGATTGCTAATTGTTATTTGATTTCTATTGTAAATAACTTCTCAATTCGTTTTCCTGGCTATTTTGCTCACTTTAAAATTCCGAATAATAATAATAACCGGTTAACCGATTATTTTTGATCGGTTAACCTTGTTCAGCTCAAATTAATTTAAAAATAATCTCCCATCTCTACTTCTGAATAGTTCATTCTCTATTTGTAATATGTTTTTACCCTTCAAACTAAAGAAAAAAAGGTATTTTACTAACAACTTTAAATTAATGTAACGCTAAAAATACCGAGATTAGGACACTTGTTTATATGACACTCTTTTGCTTAGAATGTCTTCGGAAATAAGCTCTGTAAAGGACGGTAAATCCTCTTGTATTATTCTTTATATTGATAATGATAGAAGTATAATGCAATTGTTTCAATAAAAATGAAACTGTATCAACAAAACGTTTTTGACTACTATTCGTCCATAGTGTTCAATAAAGATTGTATAGTTGGCACAACTGGTAACAAGAGAACAGCTAATCATAACACACTATTGCCATCTAGCGGAATATTTGTAATGATGAGATGGTACAATAATACATTTTCAAGACAGTTTAGTATTTTAGTAAGTCATTTAATATTTTATTGTATTAGAATACTTTATTTCTTCTAATCTTTATATACTTTCTTCTAATCGTGAAATAGTCAATTAAATCCCAATCGAGTTTCGATTTTCTCTAGATAAATCAACACCTCTGGTGAGATTAATGTTGAAAAATCTATAATAATACTTCGTCGTATTAACTGACGTATCTCAAACTGTACGCTATCAATATCACTCTGTCCATTATCCATTTCATTAACATTCTATGCTATAGCATTCCCCGAACTCCGGCTATCTAAAAGTAAAGTAAATTAACATAGAAATTGTTGAATACAATATTGTCGTCTCTCACTTTGGGTGGATCTTAAATGGTGATTTTTCCTATCAGTTTACAGTGACCGTGTTTTAATTATGTATATTTGTACAGGATGGTCGGCAATGCAAATATAACTGACAGATTTGATCTCATAGCGAGGCGCGATGCACCGGAATCTTGCTCTTACTTCGGTATTGCACGCACAAAGCCGTTATGTTTACATGACAGATTTTGTAGAGGGAGGAGATCATGGGTAAAAGGAAGCCATTTAGTGCACCCTTCCACCCTAACGAACCGGGGCGCCGTGTGCTGCTCCTTCTTCTCATTACATCCCCCATACAATAACTCAAACACACATACCCTATCTCACTGTACAGTCATACAGTGTGTTGCAAAATACGTGAAACAATTTCAGGTAGAAGGAAAGCTTACTACGTACTTATCCATATAACCTAAAATGAAGAGAATTGTATGCGATGCTTCAGTACATTTCTCTATCACTAAATTAAGTGTCTGTGATGTCAAAACACTGGAAGCAATGACAGTGGAGCTACAGAACTTCAGCACGGAAGTAGGACTACAACTAAACCTACAGAAAACAAAATTCATGACTAACAACTCCAAAATACCAATCAAAATAGGAAGCAGACAACTCGACTACGTGACTGAATACATCTACCTCGGCCAACTAAAGTCCTTTCACAACAGATGACAGAACGAGATTCAGAGAAGACTCGGAAATGCATGGAAGAGATTTTGGAGGCTCAGTTTCACTCTGACAGACAGGACTTACAATTTAAAATTAAAAAGCGGTGTCATGAACAGCTCCATTCTTCCAGTTGTCCTATACGGAGCACAGACATGGTCTCTAACGGGAAGAGAGCAGGACATGCTGAGAAAGTGTCAATGAAAAATGGAGAGGAAGATGCTGAACATCACACTCAGACACAGACTACGTAACGAAGACATAAGGAGCCAAACACACCTCAAAGACGCAGCAGAAACGGCCGACAAGCTGAAGAAGAAATGGGCAGGACACGTGATGCGACTCAACACGAACTGGTGGCCATACATCCTTACGACATGGGATCCAAGGATTGGCAAACACAACATTGGAAGACAGAAGACAAGGCGGAGAGACGAACTTAGATCAAGATTTGCCGTCTATAGTCAAGAACAGCGAAAGACCGACAACAATGGAAACTAATCACAAAGTGACTTGCAACCCAAACACTGACCAGTGAACAGTGGACCTTCACAATGCTAATCCAGACAGCATCCCAAACTATTACATTACAAAAGTGACAATCATTCCCGGAGTGGCTAACCGGGAACTGCTTGAAAAGCCACCCTGCATAGTCAGGAGGCCCTTGCCCTTCACGGGATTTCGTGGCTAATTCTTATTCTTCTTATTTCTTAATGTCAAAATATAAACAGTACTGTCTTTTTCATTTCTTTCCAGGGAATGACTTATGACGCCGTTTAAGTAAATCAAATATCTCGTCTGATAATAGCATGAGTTATCTTAAGTTTGTTAAGTATGTACTTATTATTCTGTTATTGAAATAATCTTATTAAATATCACGGAAATGCGCGCCACGGCGATAATAGAATTAATGTAAATTGCAAACTTGTTAATAAAACGTGCAAGTAACAATATTTAGAATGAACGTGTAAATATGCGTAGGTAAGCAGAGGGAAAGCAACATGCTAGGAAGAAAAAAATGCGGACGACACTAAATTTCAACAAAGGTGAGACGAGAGAATATATACAATGTTGGTACCTGAAACCGGCTTCGGCAGGCTTGCAGACCTGGGCGACAATTGTGGCGTTGCGTCACTCATCGGATACGTAACTCACCCCTTCCTTCCATTCCCGCGTCATTGACTTGGTAGGAGAGGGGATTTTTATTCAGTATCTGTCTTATGTGATTGCGTGCGGGCCACAGATACGTCATTCAACGCAGGTGGACAGTGAACGGAGAACCAACGCTTTCCCCATGCTTTCCACTCCTCTCTTGCCAGTTCTACGGGAATAGAAGAGCTGAACAGAGAAAACCAAGGAGGAAAATAAAGCGTCAGTCAGCTGACGAAGGATTGTGGAAACAGCTGGAAGTGTCTGAGGTCAGGAGAATAGACAAGACAAACGGAAGTAATGAAAGTGAACAGATGATAAGAACAAGTAAAGGAACGAAGCAACTACCATATGTTAGTGACTGAAGACGGAATAGAAGATAAGGCTTTTGAGAGGTATTTAAAAGAGAGTCGTAAAGAGGAGGACAGAATAGTAAGGGCGATATAATTATTAGCGAGGAAGGAGACTGCTAAAAAGTTAGAGTAAGTGCCGGAAAGTCAGGGTGGCATAAGTAATAGAACAAGAATAGAGAAGAAAGTGTAAAAGAGTGTAGTAAGATAGAGATAGAAACAATGAATTAAAGAGAACTAAATTGAACGAATATCTGAACAAATGAGAAATGGAAGAGAGAGAAATTAGAAGTGTAATTAATTGAACTGAATAATTCATGTGAATCAATGTTGTAGATTGTTCTCCTTGCCTTTCCTTTATTCTTCTTGCCTTCCCCTTGTTCTCCTTGCCTTCCCCTTGTTCTCCTTGCCTTCCCCTTGTTCTCTTTGCCTTTCCCTTATTATACTTGCCTTCCCCTTGTTACCCATGTCTTACAAATTGGTTGACCACCTTGTTATGTTCTTAAATATTATTATTTCCATTTCTCAGATATCTGTATAGAGCTATAGCGCTGAACGATCGATAAAATGTATTAAAAACAGAACTAATTTCTAGGCCTATTACCGTTTTATCGTTTTCGAATTTTCTCTGGATTTCAAAATTAAAATTAAATAATAAACAGCTGCATTTGTAGTTATGATCGCTTTGGATAGTATTCGCCAGCTCTCTCGTCATAATATTTAACTTTTTATTTTCAAGCAAAAAGAAGAAAATGGCAGACTTGCTACATAAACTGCAGATACTACAGGCAAATGGGCACCGCACAGGAAACAGACGAGCAGCGGAAATGACTGTGAACTCCCACCAGTGGGCTTCGCTTTGTGAGAGTGTGCTGACTTCACCCCTTGCATAATTCAATCACTTTGTGTAGATGCACAAATAACTCTCAGGGGGTGGGTCAGCACCCTCACATAATAGCACCGAAACTCGTCATTGTACTCCTATGCCCCCATTGTTGTCACTACTTTCACATAAACAGAGTAACGAGGCTCTTATTGCGGGCAGAGAACGAAGGCCAAAAAAACATACAAGGACAACAAAGATGCCAGACACATGGCTCAAAAGGGCCTCTAACGCAACAGTTACATTCAAAATAGAATTTTCAGAGTGTAATGCATGGTCTTATGGTATAGGTATGCATTATTGTGATATCACCATATTGTAATACTTTCCAAGTAGGCCTAAGTATGAAAAATTGAGTAGAGGCAAAAAAAAAAAATATGAAATTTCATATTCTAAACTACTCCCTCAAACAGTGGATTATCACGAATCACAATGTCTAAAATGCAATTAAATCCAAAAAATTATTAACATTTCATAATATTTGGGTACAATTTTATTATTTCATAAAATTCTTCCATTTTTATTATTTTAACGATTTTTTCTCTACTTTTAACATTAGTATTTCCGCCATAGCGGAGACTTGGCTAATTCCGCAATATTAAGAAGTAAACCTATCATATTTTTATCAAAATGTTTATTGAAAAATATTCTCAAAGTAAGTAGACATGGACGAAACCCTTCATTACCAAATGAGATAGAGAGACCTATTAAAATGCAAATATATTTAATTGTACATACATTACAGTTGAAAAAGAAGAACTCGGGTAATTCCGCAACAGTGAGGATAAATCCGCAATAGGACTTGGCTAATTCCGCAATAGTAAATAATTATGAAATACATTATGAAAGTAACATAAAGGGAACAATTTATATGTAATAATGCTCACTTTCTTCACAGCTGTGTAGCAAAACACGAAAAACAGCGAACTTTCGATGTTTCACTGTATTGCCGACAGAGGTGTCGACCAATATCCTTGATTTTTTTCTATAGCACTGCAGAGGACATGCCTCCTGTTGACAGCCTCTCAAAACTTACTGTACGTTCACGCTATTGTAAAGCCGCAGTAAAATCATATGTGCACTACTGAGGAATTACCCCTACTGCGGAATTAGCCGAGTTTCCCCTACAATTAGACATTATATAGGATAGAAGTGAAATAACCCTGCAGAATTTCAGAGCGAATAACTTATGTCGTATGTAACATTCATTCATAGTGTTTTGGCCAAGGGCAGGTCTTACGCTGCAAACTCAGCATTCTCCAGTCTTTCCTGTTTTCTGCCTTCCTCATTGTCTACTCATATGGTCCATACATTTTAATGTCGTCTATAATCTGATTTCTTCTGCCCGAACTCTTCTCCCGTTCATCATTCCTTTCAGCGCATCCTTCAGAAGGCAGTTTCTTCTCAGCCAGTGACTCGGCCAATTCCTTTTCCTCTTTCTGATCAGTTTCAGCATCATTCTTTCTGTCCACACCTGTGGAGTAACGGTTAGCGCGTCTGGCCGCGAAACCAGGTGGCCCGGGTTCGATTCCCGGTCGGGGCAAGTTACCTGGTTGAGGTTTTTTCCGGGGCTTTCCCTCAACCCAATGAGAGCAAATGCTGGGTAACTTTCGGTGTTGGACACCGGATTCATTTCGCCGGCATTATCACCTTCATCTCATTCAGACGCTAAATAACCAGAAATGTTGATAAAGCGTCGTAAAATAACCCACTCATTCTTTCTTCATCCACTCTTTCCAACACAGCTTCGTTCACACTCTCCATCCTTCTCCATGTCCACATTTCAAATGCTTTTAGTCGCTTCTTTTCACTTCGTCGTAGATCATAATAACTTCGCTTGCAAGGAAGGGCTCTGACTCGTCTCCCCACTCAGTTTCGTGCGTTTATAGCTGTTTATTCGTATAGAATACAATGTTTTATTTTTGCTGGCAGAGATAAGGTCATAAGGCCTTCTCTTCCACTCAACCAGCCTTAAGATAGTATAGGCACTAAACAATGTGAATACTACTCACGTATAAAATATATACTGTAATGTGTATTTAATAAGAAACAAAATATTTATGTATTAAAGACAGAAGACAGAAGATTATTCTCACAATAAATAAAACGCATCTAGATTCTAGATTTTGTTTCACAATATATTTTTCACCCAGAAGTAAAAGATCAATGTTGATTATGTTTCTTCTATTTACAGAGTTTTGAATATTTAAATTGCACTTTTTAAAATACATAGATATATTTTGTCAAAGTGAAAAATAAGTATAGAATTAAATAATATGATAATTAATTGAAAGAATTGAAATTTGAACAATTAAAATATTATGTATCGACTTAATTACACACCATGTTCTGCTTACAGGGATCGAGAAATAAGTGCTAATTTAAAGTATAAATAATGGTTTTATAGCATAACTTTTTGTATAACTTAATGTAAAAACTCTCCGAGTTTCGGAGAATGGTCAGTGCAACCCGATGTGTGCGCCTCGAGCTACCCTGAAGACATCCAAAAGGTACTCAACCTTCTGCGCAATGTTCCATAACATTTGTGGAGTGATTAGCGCAGCTGCATTTATAATGCGTTGTCTCAGTTTTTCCAAAGTGTTACCACGTTGGTACACAGCATTCGTCATAAAGCCCCAGAAAAAGGTCAATGGGCAACAAGTCGGGTGATCTAGGTGGCTAGGCAAGGGTTCTCCGCTACCGGCGTGGCTCAGTCGGTTAAGACGCTTGTCTGCCGGTCTGAAGTTTCGCTCTGGGGCGGGTTTGATCCCCGCTTGGGCTGATTACCTGGTTAGGTTTTTTTCGTGGTTTTTTCCAACCGTAAGATGAATGCCAGGTAATCTGTGTCGAATTCTCGACCTCAACTCGCCTAATATTATCTTGCTATCATCAATCTCATCGACGCTAAATAATATAGTAGTTGATACAGCGTCGTTAAATAATCAACTAAAAGAAAAAGTTAATCCTTTTCCGATCAACCTATTGTGAAGGTTTGCATTCAAGAAGCCACGCACTGCTCCATAGTAATGGGGGTGGAGCCCCATGTTGCTGAAAAGCCGATCCTGGGGGAGTTGATCAACAACAAAAGTTCTGCACATGTCCAGATACACATTCCCTTTGATTGTCGCCTCGATTAAGAAGAATGGTCCAATGACGGAATGTTCTACTGAATGGCGCCAGGCTCGTTTCCACGGTAAACGCTAGTGCGCATGCGCAGGAACATGCAACTGTTTTTAAACCATTGGTGCATCAACGTGGACAGTTTTTGCATCTTGTCAGATATAAATCAAAACAATATCTTCATCTGATTTTAAGTGGTGGCATTTATATCTCGATCCCTCTAAGCGGGATACTGTGTATATTTGTGCCCTGAAGTTTCAGCTTTTGTTCGGTTATAAATGTTTGTAGGTTGTTTTTTTTTCTCCTTGTATTACCATCTCTAATAATGCCAGATTATAGTAATATCCAACTTGTTTTACACTCGTGAGAGTTGTAACTGTTCACAGCATATGTACAGCTGTCAAAAAAAAAAAAAAGTGGCCGCACTCGTGAACAGCGAATATTTTCAAAGTCCACTTCGGGTCACGGCGATGTTACACGATGCATGTGCTTGTACAAGCAGTTCCGGAATTATGAAAGTGTTCCATATCTGCTCCTCGCAGACCAGCGGTAGAGTGCTTGTTTAATGATTCAAAGGTTCTGGGTTCGCGCCTTCTTGAAGTTTTCATTTTATTTTTTAATCGTTGTTTAGCGATGTAAATTATATTCAAATTATCATTTATATCCAGTTATCGTTCTTGATGGATATCACGTTATTTATATTTTGTTATCGTTCTTTAGAGATATGAATAAAATTCAAGTCATCATTTGTATTATGTTATCGTTTTATAACGATATGAATAATAATTATTACTATTGTAGCTACAGTATCTTGGATGGGGGTTAGCCCTATTTTACATATGTATGTTAGGGCTATAGTTTTACACATAAAAAAGATAAGCGTAAAGAGAAATGGAAAAGAAAATTAAATTAGCTTACGCGATGTAAACAAAACATAAACAAACCGTAAAGTAGGCATTGCGATTGCAAAACAAATATCAGTTATCAATTTGAAACATACAAAAACATTAACAACACACATACGTAACACTTCTATAACACAAATATGCAGCTTTCCGTACCATACATCATAAATTAATACACAATAGTCACACAAACACAATCAAACTATAATTACGACATTGCGACGACATCAAGCATCCCATAACTGACTCACATACATAACAAATCAAGCATCCGTTGCAACACATACACTTCAACATAGTAACCACACTTTTAAAAGTTACAAATTTGGCTCCAAGAAGAATAAATAGGACACTGTTACTAATTACTATTCTTCTACAATTTCTTAAATACATCTGTAATAAATCTGTGAAATTCCTATATGAATAATATTCACGTTTTTTATATTGTTATTGTACTTTAGCGATATAAATAATATTCAAGTTATCATTTATATTGTTTTCCTTCATTAGCATTATAAAATAATATTCAAGTTATTTATATTGTTATTGTTCTTTCGCAATATAAATAATCTGTATTTTATGTAGGTAATTATTATAACACAAATAAACATCTTTCTTTGTAAAATAGGTTATTTTATTTAGATAATTAAATACGTATTTTATAATATCTTATATTAATTAAACAAACCGATATTTATCATTTATATTGTGTTATCGTTCTTTAGTGATATTGTATAAATAATATTCAAGTTATTTATATTGTAATCGTTCTTTAGCGATATAAATAACATAAATTTAATATTAGATTTGGAAAAATCCTGTTGCATAATACTGGTATTAGTTTTTCTTTTTGTATTATTACATTATACTATCTTGAACCACAATAAAATGAAAAGGAGTAACGAGGAATTGAACCTGAGACATCGACATCTAAATTCCGACGTTCGTCCGCTGAGTTACGAGGGCAAAAGTGTGGAAACATTTTCGGAAAAATTGGCCCAATCACACTCTAAGATTTTCTGATGATTCGTAGAAGCTAGTCCAGGATGCGGTGGGCAAAGGCTAATTGAGATTTCCCGATCTCTGATCGGGTCAAACATCCTGATAGAATTAATATTTAAGCCTTGCCGTGACTTTCGGTGAAGTCCGGAGGGCCCAATTAGTCAAATCCACTCTCCTCATCTCCACGCTTGGGCCCCCTGGAATTTAATAAGATGCGAAAGAGATAGTGGTGTGCGGAAAGCAACGGGATGTTACCGCATTTAGGCCTATCCTTCCCAAGAAAAACTGCAAACATGAACAAAGGAAGCTTTAAATAGAAGAAGAAGGATCTTCTGCGGACCTCTGGAAAAAGAACTAAGGAAGAGACTAGTTAAGTGCTTTGTGTGGAGTGTGGCATTGTATGGGGAAGGAACATGGACATTACGACGAAATGAAGAGAAACGAATTGAAGCATTTGAAATGTGGATGTAGAGAAGAACGGTGCGTGTGAAGTGGACAGATAGAATAAGAAATAAAATTGTGTTTGAAAAAGTGAGTGAAGAAAGAATGATGCTGAAAATGATTAGAAAGATAAAAAGTAACTGGTTGGGTCTCTGGTTGAAAAGAATAATAGACGAAATTAGGATATGTGGATCATATGCGAAGACTAAGAGGAAGGCAGATAGCTAGGAAAGATTGGAGATTGCTGGGTTTGCAATGAAAGACCTGCCCATGGACATAACACTCATGTATGTTCAGAATGCCTGGAATATCGTGTCTAAAAACAGTCGCTATTTGCAAAGACTAGTCAATTCCATGCCCACTCGACTGCAAGATGATCGAGACAAGAGGAAGATAGACTAAATATTGAATTGTGGCGTTTTGTTTTGTTTTTTGAACGCTTAATTGTTTGAATGTTTTAAGGCCGACGCCAGTAAATTTGTTTTGTTTATGCCACGAAAGATATTTTTATTGAGAATAAAATCTTTTTTCTTTCCATTTGCAGCCACAATATCATAATGATAAAGTCATGGCATGATATATTAATGAACCTGATGTTAATTACTAAAATAATCGTAAAAGAGAAAGGAGTCATTATGTATAGTTTGTCTCTCTCAAAAACAGAACAAAAAAGAACATAAAAAGCACGTGGTTGTAGTCGAACGCAGGACCTCATGAATAAGAGGCCTGAACGCTACCATTATGCTATCGATAACACACAGAATACTTCAATTATAACTGTAGATATCAGGCAACGTGGTCCAACAACATGTAATATCGCCTGTCTCCGAATTGTAGCGAAGATACCCGAAGGGAACTTTGTTTCAGGAGAGCGGCCACTTTTTCTTTTGACAGCTGTACGTACAGTAGTGGCAAAAAAACCGGACCGACCCTTGTAGCTGATTTCAGAGCCTTGTTCACTCCAGAGCACGATAGACTGGTAACTAAGACTTTCGTGGTTCGAATCCTGCCTGAGAAGGAAACTTTTTTTGTTCCTTATTCAAATTTATTCCCAATACTTTTCGATTGCTGGTAAAATCCATGTTCTGGGAATAATAAGTTAATTAAGTAGTAAAATATCGCTGCAATCAAAAAGTATTGGGAATAAATTTGAATAAGGAACAAAAGAAAGTTTCTTTCCCAGGCAGGATTCGAACCACGAAAGTCTTACTTACCAGTCTATCGTGCTCTGGAGTGAATAAAGCTCTGAAATCAGCTAAAAGGGTCGGTCCGGTTTTTTTTTCCACTACTATACACATCTATAAGTAGGTAACTAACTGACTGACTGACTAACTAACTAAGTAACTAACTAACTAACTAACTAACTAAATGGTGAAAATTACCTACTCAATAATAGAATAAATCATAGTAATAACAAAATTACTTACACTGACTGCTTGATTTACGAGTCTCTACACATTACTAGTGACTGTAAACATTTTAAATGCTCCAAAGGAAAACATTCTCCTTCTCTCTGATAACATACGTTTCGTTTTCCCCTAATGAAGTGCTCACTGCCAAATTCTTCTATTGCAGCACTCATTTCCAACCGTTTAGCTTTGTTTTGTTTTGACATGTTCGCTAAACAGCAGACCTGAAATGTGTACGCCGCGCTATACACCTTACATACACTTTATACACCTTACATTCTGTATTTCATGTATATTATTGAAACCTGGTTGAGTGGAAGAAAGGCCTCATGGCCTTAACTCTGCCAGGCAAAATAAACCTACTACTACTACAACTACTACATACCTACACTGTTACGGGTAGCTCGGAGGCTTCAGGTAGCCAAACGCAGGACTCTACTGATGACGTAAAGGAGGGTAGTTCAGCAGTAGACGTAGAAAGAGGAGCAGGAAATATAAAATTACGGGTTTAAAACGTATCTTGCTATAAAATACTAAACAAAAACTGTATTTTTATAACGACCGGTTTGTAGTACTTTTTTTCCAACACCTAGAGGCCATTAACGTCCGAGTGTAAAAAAACACATTATCTCTCTTGATAGCGCTGATTGTCAGCAAACTCCGGATATACAGAAGCTTCAGATAACAATTTTATGGAGGCAACTTCAGAAATATATACTCTAACTAAATCACTTTTAAAGGTTTATATGCAATCATGCGGAGTTTAAAACTTGGGTCCTAAAAATGTCCAAACTCCTCCCTCCACGTCTACCGAAGATTTGGTTTAGTTACGGAGTCATAAAGCCATATTTAATATAAGATAAATGGGCCATAAACTTTAAATAGTGCTCAGAATGGAATAGACCGCCTTCAACTTCTCTCCACACTCCCTGCCACTATGGTAACCGTATAAATCAAAATGCACACATGGAACATGTGTTGTTAAGGCAAAGCCGCGCATGCGTCAACTCTAAAGAGCGTAACCTCTAATATAGGCCTACTTTATTGTACGAGCGGGAGTTGAAGTGGAATATACAGAGTGATTTAACTAATATTACGATTTGCGAATATTTATTCAGAATGTTTGTATTTATAAACAATTATCTGTCTGCTTCACTCTATTCTTCGAAAACTTTGTGTCATAGAGAAAGACTGACTATAAAGACCAGAAACTTTTCATTTTGAGTGACTATCCCGGAAAAGTGATTGGTTTCTTAGCCCAGGACCATCACTACGGAATGTTGTAAAGGGAAAAATATTGCATTTCATTTTATTTCGTTGCAAAACCTCCTACCAAACACTTAACAATAATGTGAATACGGGTAATTGTATATAATAAAATACTCTGCTTTCAAATTAAGTATATTGTGTTCATTTGTTTTTTTGCAATTATCGTACATTAACTGATACTGTACATCAGTGATGTCAAAGCAAGCGCATTTTTCTGACCTTGATGTCGTACGCCAGTGATGTCAATTGATGTCCATAGGAGCAAGCGCGCGCTTTAGAGCCCAAAAGAGCCTTAGCGCTTCACAGCAGAAAGGAAAGAGACAGTCGAAAGAGGTAGTATATGCCGCTTAGTCGAGCTATATACAGGGATGGCCAGCACTGATTCAATAGGTAAAGGGAAGAGAACTTATTAAAACTGTATCTATGTTAATTTTTAGATTTGTCTGAGAAATATAAGAATGTAAGTTTTAATTTTAATGTACATTTTTCACAAGTTTGCTTTTTTATTCAAAAGAAATGTTTTCTCAAATTCTTTACAGAAAGGTGAAATTTTCAGATATGTTTGTTTAGTAGCCTTACAGGTACTAAAACAATGTTTTCGTAAATCTAATATATCGTAAATACGTATTACTAAAGATAATGTATTAAAATGTTTGAAAATATTCGCATGAAAAATGTTTGTAAGGAAATGAATTAACAAAGCAAATACTGTTACATCACAAACAAAAGATATGTGCCTATGTGTTGGTAAAACGTCAGCTCTATAGCTTCAGTAGATTTCGAGATGATTTAATATTCTGATAACAGAAAGTTGCGCACCAATATCACCTAAAAGCATAATGCGATAAGTGTTTTATTGTGTAATATTACAGTTAAAACATATACCTAGACAACTTTGCTTTGTACTATAATATTGTTTGGATTACTTTTGTTAGGCTAAAAATACCATCAATATCAATTTCAACTTATCATGTCATATTCAGTGTCATTCTTTGGGATAACACTTCCTTTATGAATGATGTGTTTAATTCATTGAGTACAGTATAGTTGTAGTTATTATGAATTTTTTTGTATGAATATTCCTTCCTTCTCTTTATTATGTTATTAACAAAGCTCGGAACTTGGGGACTTGTGTCTTTGAACGTGGCTAAGCGACCGGACTTCAATGTCAACAAACTCCCGCTTCCAGCACAGAGGTACTGCCAGGTCTGCTATAAAAGTGGTTCCTGGCTGGAATAACATAATGATAATATTATGATAGGTTGAAACACGTAATTTTATAGCATATATGTATAAATAAACATGCAAAATACATCAAATTTACAGTTCTGCTCTGTACATTTTATTACAGTGTAATGACTAAATGCATTCGAAGATTTTCGAACCCATAAATTCTTCGTCTGTTAGTTAAACATGATTTGAAACGAAGGAAACTTATTTCCACGTCACATGAAGTGACGGGAGCAAACTTTAATTTTTTTATTTTATTTATTTTAACTAGCTACCTAGTGAGTACAAATTGCATTTATAAAATAAAAATGTTTCTAGCCACTACCGTAAGAGTCAGGCTCGTGTACGGTGTGGTCTTAGTGAATAATATAACATAAAATTTACAAGGATAGTTTACTAAATACAGTAAGTAACTTAATTGAAACCAATAAATACAACACAAGAGCAAGAATAAAGAAGAAAGAGAAAACGAGAGAAAAATACACATTTAATATAAATTGACAATCCGACAGAAGCCAGTGATATTCAATAAAAACATGAATATAGTCGATAGAAATAAAAGGTAAAAAAAGTACATTTGTTACTATTATATATCATGGATAATTTTACAAATTTCTTTTTTAAAAGTTTCAATTTTTAAAAAATTTCAAATTTGGAAAATGGTTTGAAATTTTATTATAAAGTCTTGGGCCTAAATAAAATACTGAATATTTTCACTGTCACTGTTTCCTGTTCGATTTTCAGCAGATCTCGTATCTGAGAAAGATAAGTATATCCTAAATTATTCTCGCAAATAGTTTTCAATTAGTGTATCACTACTAGAGAAGGACCTCTACGACTTGATCCATGACTATGGACAAATTTTCCATCAATTTAAAGGACTGCAATGTCTTTCAATGAATGCCCGTTTCCAGCTCTAGTTTATGTGTGGCACAACTTACAAAATATAAACTCTGCATTAGAAGAAAATAATGTATCTCCTCAGAATTCCTCCACGAAATTCTGTACCTAAAATTTAAGAAATGTATTTTCAAACTTCCATAACACCCATTCGAATAACACGTATTTTCTCATTCCTCAGACAGACCATTTACCTGTAATTCTCTTAATGTCATTGGCTTCGACATGACACAGTTTCTTCGTTCGTCTTCTTGCCATTCGATGTGGCCACTTTCTTAGTACATACGACTGTCCCTGAGCACTTGCAGCTTGAGCTTTGTGTACGCTGTACCTGTAACCTTACTCAAGCGCACGACACACAAGTCCCCAAGTTCCGAGCTTTGGTTATTAACGTTTAAAACACAACTGCAATATTAGGCTAAGAAATAGGCGTTGGTACTTTTGTTTTACAGACAATATAGAAAATAACAAACAGAAAGAAGCCATATAAAAATAAAGACATAAAATTTCACGTTCCGTTTGAAGTTTGTGCACCACTGTTTTCTTTCTCCAACAGGCTGCTTATTCCTCCTAGCATACCTAGCGGTTAATGCCCGCGCACGACGTCAAGGTCAGAAAAATGCACTTGCTTGACATCACTGTCGTACGCGGTCATCAAGCGCTAGGTATGGAAAGAGGAATGATTGTGTACTGTATATGAATAAGCAGCCTGTTGGATTAAGAAAACAGTGGTGCACAAACTTCAAACGGAACGTGAAATTTTATGTCGTTATTTTTATATGGCTCCTTTCTGTTTGATATTATCTATATTGTCTGTAAAACAAAAGTACTAACACCAATTTCTTAATATTGCAGTTGTGTTTTAAACGTAAATGTCATAATAAAGATTTAAGAAGTAATATTCACGTAAATTCCAGTACTAAATGGATGAAACAACACAGTCATAAAGAAAATGATATCCAAAAAAAAAAAAAAAAAAGAGAGAGATTGAGTATGACATGATAAGTTGGAATTGATATTGATGGTATCTTTAGCCTTACAAAAGTAATCAATAAACTAATCAAAACAATATTATAGTACAAAGCAAAGTTACCTAGGTATATCTTTTAACTGCAACTGATATTACATAGCAAAACTCTTATCGCATTATGCTTTCAAGGTGGTATTGGTGCGCAACTTCTATCATCAGAATATTAAATTATTTTCTCGAAATCTGCTGAAGCTATAGAGCTGACATTTTTCCAACACATGGGCACATATCTTTCGCTTATGATGTAACAGTAGTTGCTTTGTTAATTCATTTCCTTACAACATTTTCCATGCGAATATTTTCAAAATTTGTAATACACTATCTTCAGTAATACATATTTACTGTATATAAGATTTACGAAAACATTCTGTAAGGCTACTAAATAAATAGGTCTATATCTGAAAATGTCACTTTTCTATTAAAAAAATAGTCGAGAAAATAGGCCTATTCCTTTTGAATATAAAAAAAAAGAAACTTGTGAAAAATGAATATTGAAATTAACACTTACATTCTTATAATGCACTTGAACGCGTCGATGTTAAAAGGGCATATTTCCATGAAACCATATTTGTGGAAAAACACAAAAAACATATTCACATCTAAACCAAGAGACAAATTTATAAGATCTCAGGTGGGTTACATAGAACTGTTTAAGAGACAACGACTTAATCAAATAATCTTTCATTAAGTCTACTGTATTAAGAGTAATCTGCATTATAATAGTACATTATGCAACGAGCCTATAATGGCAGAAATTAAGACGCGAGTATGTTTATGAAACTCGCTTGCGCTCGTTTCATAATTTTCATACGAGCGTCTTAATTACCATTTTAGTCAAGTTTCATACGACTTTTTATGTTCGACCATATTTCTAACTTGAAATTATTCATAAGTATTCATGTTATTCTTATCTGACTGAGGAGCGGAACTGACCTTGTGCAATACCTCGTAAATTGTGAGATGTGCGCAGACGCGAAAGTATTGATTTTTTCCGAGAAACAGATGTCGACATTGACCTTGACATTGAAAAACGAAATGAAAAATTAAATTTATTTAAATATTATTTACAATTAACGCTAATTCTTATAGTAATAGAACTGACTTTATTTCAAATATAGGTGATTTATTGATTTATTGTTGTCTTTCGATTGCATATCCGAGAATAATCGATACTTGCGCTTTCATATTGCTACAATGGTATTTTCTGCTTGGTGGAACACCTGAACTTGAATGAATAGGTGTACTTTAATGAGGTCCATTAAAGGGCTGCTACCAGGTGTATAATTACTACATTTCGGCATGGTCGAGCATAAACGCTTGAATATTACCAAGATTATATACGAGTTACATAAATTATTATTTTATTAAAAAACCTGCATTCACCTTGCCATATCATTCCATTTCATGAGTGCTTCATTAACATTACGTAATCTTGTTAAGTATATTTCTGGAATATATGTGTTATTTAAATTCGAGTTAAATAAGAAAATGTCATTGTTTATGAATGAACAGATAGTGATAGATTTTAGCTAGCCACATTTGTGCCGTTTCGTAATTGCTTCATTATTTCTGTCATTTGTTCTTCTTAATGTTCGTGTAGCTTGTAAATACACCTGAAGAAATAAATTTAATTCGTGATAAAGTTTTCGATATTTACTTATTTTTGAGGATCTGTGGGACATTCAGTAGAGCTTTATGGCCCTATTCCACTGTAGCGTAAATATATAATATAAATGTACGGTGAATGCAAGTGAAAATACTGGATTCTGAATGGAGAACGACTTGAAGGCGTAGGAGTTACTTAGACCATCAAATAGGGTAATTTCTTGGAGGTGATATCTTTTTGTCGAAGTGGAAATAAATTTAATGGTGGTAGCAATAAATACACTCTCACACAGAAATATCCGTTACCCGCTCTCTTTGCGGTCTTATCCTTTAGATATAGGGTTGAAGGAAAGTAATTTGGTAATAAAATAAAATGGGTGGCGCTAGAGAGAAGGATTTACTGGGGAGAGTAGAAGTCTCACGTCTTGCAGGGGTGAGGTGGGAACAAATACTGAGTCGGCTGATGGGGTTCATTCTTTACTTAGGGGGTGGTAAAGGGGTTGGTTGTCATGATTTCTTATTACATTACACCTATCATGAATTTTAGGTCCACCATCTGTGACCTTACTTTCGTGGTCTGTTGCTGACGAAGGGAGTAGAGATTTAATAAATGAACCTTTTTTAAAATTTAATTTAATTCCTTTCATACCAGGAAAAAGAGAAAGAGAGGAGAGAGAGAAGGAGGAGACAGACGGAGCAAAATGCAATTTACATTATTTTTCTCCTCAGACCGGAAAATTAAAAAAGAAGATTGGTGTAACCAATACCGTAACGTTTTACACGCCTTTCGCTTACCAAGACCTGCAAACAATGCTGTGAAAATGTACTGGAGATAATAATTTTAGATAAAGTTAGTCTCAAGGATGTTTCACCAGCTGGATTACATTTCCATTTCAATAATACAATATATTCGTTGTGATGTGTACAACGGCTAGTGGGTGATAAGAATACAAATAGATATACAGTATATAGGCTACTACACTTTTTTTTTAGTAAATACTCTTGTTAATAAGAATAAAAACATTTGAATACCTACTTACTTTTGATTACATACTAATAACATCGAAGTATAGTAGAATATACTCAAGGATCCATCTTATACAGAATATATACTCATATTTGGTAAGAATAAACACTAGTATATTCTGATTTTTATAAGTTCATTCTCATATTATTCGGAGTATGGTTTGTAGCAGGCTCAGTTCCGAGTATTTGTTGGTTTCTGTTCAGTTTAAAGTTAAGTCTGCAAAATTGCAGCATTTATGAACAATCTAGTGCCTCATGGAAAAATATAGAAAAATACGTGAACATGTGGATTCGTAAATCTTAAAAAATCTTTAACGCTTCACAAAAGTGAATGTAAATTGGTTAAGGGGTTAGGTACAGCTTACAGCAGTAAAATGTTCGGAAAATGAAACATTTTTTCCTCCATTACTGTATCTTGTAGGCTACAATAATGAAAATTCGTATGTACAAAACACTGTCCTTCTGCTATATGAAAAAAAATTACCATTAAAAATATTTATATACAATATATATTTTTTCAAAATTCAAAATGGAGGAAATTCTCTATGCAGTGATGAAGCTTTTCCCTCATAACTCATAAATTTGTTAACTTTTTCATGTTCTCTCTCTTTTATTTTATTGCCGAAAATCATGTTCACAATATCATCCTCTTTCAACTACATTCCTTAATAAATAATATATTTTGTTATTCTATTAGAAGAAATACTGATATTTGACCATTCTTTAAAATGAATTTATTTTTATCAGATAATCTATCAAAGGTAGAGAAGTGATTTTCCATCATATTGTACATATGACATTCATAAATATACACAAAAAATTTTATCACAGAATGTTGGATAGCTTTGAGTTATGAGGGAAAAGCTTCATCACTGCACAGTGAACTGCCACCATTTTGAATTTTGAAAAAAAAATCATATATAAAACTGCTCCATAATAAGCATACTATTAACGTAACTGAAATTCCTGAAATTCATTGCAATCTCCATCCAACATCTCGTTAAACGGTTTACAAGTATAATTTTTGTTATTTCCTGTTGTATTAATGTCAGTTTCCTCATTCACACTCCCCTTCATATTATTTATTTATCTATCCGTTATCAAAATTTACAAAAATCAAAAGAGAAACCATTACAGCATGCCGACAGCATGTAAAAGTATGCAAAAAAATTGAGCATCGCGGTGCGATGTGGTCAAAGAAGATATATAACACAAGTATGACTAATTTTTAAATTGTCAAGAAGGCTGTTGAGATGAAGTGAATGTTTTTATTCTTATGAAAATGAGTATGTTCTATTGGTTACGAGAAAGGGGTAGTCATAAAGTATTAATTCTCACCTCCAGAAAAGCAAATTGCGACCATGGAACTTGGTGATGATGTTAGTCCTCTGCAGATTCACCCTTCACCTTGCGACACATTTTACCCAACGTTGGATGATTTGGTGGAGTCCTTGATTGTAGTAGTCTGCATTTTGGCTGTTGAGGAAACGTTCCACATCGAAAATCACCTCGTCGTCACTCTGGAAATGCCTGTGGGGCAAAATCTGATAGCCCAAAGAAGCAGCATGTGTGACTGTGTCCTGCACAGAATGAGCTGGGGCGTTGTCGTGGAGTAAAAGGACCGCCTTGGACAGCTCCCCGCGACATCTTTTTTGGTTTTAGAAAAGAAAATCAACAAAAGTTGAAATTGGGCTTTCAATAACGGAAATTGTTAAGAAATTTTGAAAATAGGTTACCAGTTAATGCTATATTTTGTGATCTCACTAACATTATCGCCAATTTTCAGGCAATCACAGATCTTAACAATCATAAATTTGAATACGTACGATCTAGTACTTTACACTCGACAAAATATCGACAATTACACATTACTAGTAGTATGCTGATACTCATAAATACAAACCTTGAGAAAGTACTTCAGTTTTGTTCTTACAACCCATAGTGTCAGCTTTAATATTGCGTAGAACTTAGGATCATGTGATCGAATAGCATTGCCAGATTGTGATGACTTTTGAGTACTAGTCGCCGATTTGCGATTTGCATGTAGTCTAAAATAGCCTTAGTTATAACGCGATATACCCAATACTTAGGAATAAATTGTATCGTCTTTTAATTTTTGGGATCTGTAATTGGATGCAATGCAATTGGTGATAATACTAAAAACTTTCTTGTTATTATTAACGCCCACACAATAAAGCTGTACATGAAGATTTTTAACTTTTAAATTAAGGAAAATTCTCCTCCACTTCGCGATTCATTCATTCATAGTGTTCTGTCCAAGGGCAGGTATTTCATTGCAAACCTAGCATTCTCCAGTCTTTCTTATTTTCTGCCTTCCTCTTTGTCTCCGCATATGATCCATATAGGCTATCTTAATGTCGCCTATCATTTGATATCTTCTTCTACCACGAACTCTTCTTCCATTCATAATTCCTTCCAGTTCATCCTTCAGTAGGCAGTTTCTTCTCAGCCAGTGAGCCAACCAAGTCCTTTTCCTCTTTCTGATCAGTTTCAGCATCTTTGATTCTTCATCCACTGTTTTCAACACGGCTTCGTTTCTTATTCTTTCTGTCCATTTCACACGCTCCATCCTTCAAATGCTTCTATTCGCTTCTCTTCACTTCATCGTAATGTCCATGTTTCTGCCTCATAAAATGCTACACTCCACACAAAGCACTTCACTAGTTCCTTCATTAGTTCTTTTCCAGAGGCCAGCAGAAGATGCTCCTTTTTCCATTAAAAGTTTCCTTTGCCATTGCTATTCTCCTTTTGACTTCTAGGCAGCAGCTCATGTTACTGCTTATAGTAAGCTTACACCACAAGTATTTGAAGCTGTATGCTTGCTCTTCTGCCTCATTTAGAATTCGCAGAAAATAGGAAAGGTTGGAGAATGCTGGGTTTGCAGTGAAAGATCTGTCCATGGGCAGAACACTTATGTATGCACGCGCTCTCGCACACACACACACACACACACACACAAACACATATTAGGAAAATTCGAAAATAGTTATGGACAGAGCTATTATGGCTCATTCTTATTGACTCGTAGGTATTGAATATGAAAGTGATAGGTCCAAAGGTTTAGTATGATAAATTTATTTTAAATGCTCAATAAATATGATTTATCTATTTGCAAATTTATTATTTGCTATTACATCTCAAATAGATATGAACGTTTTTGCCTGTTCGGCATCATTATATATTTAAAAAGACGAAATCTAAACTTAATCCATTAAACTATACAAAGTAATATGCATAATATAGTTGATTGATTTTATCATGAGTTTTATGTATCGGAAAACTATTGATAGAAATGTTCAATTTTGAATTTGTGTAATTTAATTTACCGGAAAATAAATATGAGATTTAAAATTGTGGATGTGACCGTTAATACATATAACTCAAGTTACATTGCTTTGTTAAAATACCACTTATTGTAAACATAAATAATTAATCTTCGAGTTCTTGGGTCTGTAACATGATATGTTTAGGAGAAATCGATGTACGAAACAAAGAGACAGAGAGGTGATAATATTTTAAAAACCGTTTTGTCGGCGTAATAGATGTTGAAACGTGTATTTCCACGAAAATCTGTAAATATATTCTTGCAACATCGTAATTTATCTGCGTGTAATATTCAATATCAAGACATCTGACAGTATTAGTGAAAAGAGACGGAAATCCATAATTTAAAATGCTACAGACACCTCGCATAGTTCAATAAGTATTGCTTTAATTTAACAAAAATTTAGTGTGAAATACCTGATATGTCCAGATATAGATTATCGATTTTGTTGCTGCAATTTACTAGTGGTAAATATCTGAAATTTCCAAGTATCTCATTACGTTTAGGATTCTGTTGTGTGCTTTCACCATTACTGGGCTTAGAACCTATAAAATGCACTTAATTTGAAAATTTATTGCATTCATCACATAATTTATTGATCTGTAGGTAATATGAACGGTGATTTTATAAAAGAAGAAATTGAAAAAATAATCAATATAAAAATAAATAAAATGCGTGGGATGAATACAATAAGCTTAAATTGGTAGAGAAATAATCAACTCCTGTTTCACACAGAAGAGTCCTAGCTTTAAGGAATAATTACGAAACTTGCGACATGACCTAGACTGCTTATGGGACAAAGTGGACTTTGCTGTTGACAAGTAGCTACTGTGTGACACGTTTAAAAATGCACACAATGTGAATAAGAGTTGAAAAAATATTTAATAAGTCTTCGCTTATAGTAACAGAGGATGTGCTTAAGATAGCGAAACCAAATATTTTGATATGATACCTCTTGCACAAAAGGAGAGATCTATAACTGAAACTCGATTAATGTATTTCAGTATTATTTATATTTATCCTGGTAATAATGAACAGTTTGACTCGTAGACATTTTGTTTTTTCAGCATTAACTTCCCATGATTTTACGAGAACATTCGAAGAGAACGGCAGTTACGTAGACTTTCAGCTCCCCACTACTACCATTAATGCACAACACCATGTCAATACGGCGGTTGCTGTCGTCTGCGATACAAAGAACTTTTCTGTTGATTTTCGAGTTTGGCATTTTTACCGGTTATTATATGCTTATTTAAGTTGTGTTAACTCTCGCTAGTGGTTTTTATATTTTATTTTATCCGTCTTAGTATTTATTTTATTATTGTAAATATTGTTGTTTTATCACTAATATTATTATTATTATTATTATTATTATTATTATTATTATTATTATTATTATTATTATTGTTATTATTATTATTAATGAATTATTTTGTATTACAATCTTTGTATCATATCTATCACGATTATTATATTATTATAATTATTATTATTATTATTATTATTATTACTATTATTATTGTTGTTGTTACTATTATTTATATCATCAGCATTATTATTTGAACCCTGTAAAATTTATGTAGACTACTGGACTGTACCCGAGCACTAGCATTATGCTCATTTCGGGTATCTATTCATATGTATTCAATTCAAATGTAAATTGTAAATAAATTTGAAATTTGAATTTGAAATCTATATCCTCCGATTTTCAAAGCTCTATCACAGAGACAGATGGATTTAAGTACAGTATTATTTTTTTATTTGGTAGGCGGATAGGGTATACCATCTCTTTTACAATGATGTGATCCACTGCTGTGGAGTAATGGTTAGCATATCTGACCGTGAAACGAGCGGGTCCGGATTCAAATCCTGGTTGGGACAAGTTACCTGATTCAGGTTTTTTCTGGGATTTTCCTCAACCCATTAGAGCAGGCCTGCACAAGGTTTGCGCTCTATAAGTCGGCTCAAATCTCGCGAGCGGAATGCAGATATTGGCTGCGCTCTGTATAAGTGTGGATCTCGTACAAAATGTACACAAAAGGAAGTAATAGTACGAATGTTCATTAAATTAATTCCCGTTCAGTGTTTACAAAACTATCTTGGACTATTATTAATTAATAAAGAAATATTTACTTTTCAGAAATAATATAAATTCTAAAGCTATTTAAATATACAGTATCATTTTGTTATATTTTTATTTATCAGTACATCAAAACGGGGTTTTATGCTGTTGGTAACCGAAAGGAACAGTACTGATCATAATGGAGCATCAGTTAGAGATGTTCGATGCCTGCCTTTATTAAAGTTGATTATAGAAAACAGTTGCTCACAAATAAAAATTATGAGTCAAACTTAGCTATCATTTTCACAGCCAGCCTGTGTAGTCGTGGGTATTATTGCTGAGGTTTAGTCTTGTAAAACTCAACCAGGCTAGTAGTATTATTCCAACGGTCTTTAGCCCTTAGGTTACATTGAGGATCAATAAGTTCAAGCTGTAAATTGTATGACACTGTTTCAACTGGTGTTGAAGGAATTTATTATAATAACTTTAAACTTCTTTCCAATTAGGACAAGATCTTGGAACCTAGAATTAAGTTCATTTTTAATTTCAATTAATATTTGTACATAATCGTTTAACATGGCTTCATGACGAGCAGTTTCTATCGCTGGAAAGCGAGCCCGAAATTGACTTACGAAAAGTTTACGACTGAAATCCCGTAATTCAGTCAACATATCAACAATGAGCTGGCCTTTTCCCTGAACAGAGATATTTAAATTGTTGAAGATTAATAAATTCTAACGTAACCTACCTCATGTAATAATGCAACTTTCAACTCCTGAACCTTTTTTCTGCGATCTTCACCAACAGAAACATCGTATCTGTATGTGTGGACTAGTAATGACGCAGTATGTTATGTTTTCCTCTTTCTTTCAAGCTTTTGTGGCAGATAAGACACTGAGTATTGATTCCAATTGCTGTGAATAAATAAACATTTCCCATGCAATATTGAAAGAATTTGCCTGATGATCATTTTTCATTCTTTTAAATTCCTCCGTTATGTAGCCGTAGATAGGGAAAGTGAAATAGCTGCTGAAAATAGATACTACACCAGATAGCTGCGTGAACTATCCTCTACCTATAGCAGTCCTACGTCATTCCGACGTATTCTTCCGGCGAGCTGTTAGACGAATCTCCAGTTCCGAAGGAACGGCCGCGTTCAATGAGCGGCGTTTGTGCAGGCCTGCTTTAGAGCAAATGCTGGGTAACTTTCGGCGCTGGACTCTGGACTTATTTCGCTGACACTATCATCTTAATCTTACCCAGACGTCTGAAGATAGGGAGTGCAATTTGAAACTTGAAGATGTGAGCAGACCATCAACTGGCGGTGTTTCGAAAAGAGGGAAACTGGGTCCGAAGAGTTATAGTTTAAGAAGCTGGCACATAAAAAGGACAATTAACCAGAAGATAAGGGCACAAACGTTAATAGCAAGGAAGAATAAATAGTAAGTGACAAAGGGTGAAAAAGGTGAGAAAAACATTGGTTAAAGAATTTTAATACTAAAGTACAAAGTGGAAATATTGTAATAAATAATGAAAAAGTGACAATAGTGAAAATCGAAAAAGTTTTATTGTCTAGCGAAAGGAATTATGATAAACTAGCGTAAGGAGTGAAATTATTGTAGAGAGAAACTGCACAGAAGAGAAACAGTGCATTAAGAAAGGCAGTGCCTATCAATGCAAGAATGACTTACGGACTTCTGTTGAAAGTGATATGCTTGATCTTAAAGTGAATGGGGAAGGGGATATGTAATATTGGACGAGTTTGTTAAAATAGGTTAGTTTGTTTGTTTAGCCAACTGTCCGAAGACAGGTCTGAACCGCATAAGTGATACCAATATGACACCGCCTATGAGGCTACTAGGCCAGGAGATACTCAATTCAGTTTATTTTGGCCATTTGACATACAGTTTTAGGCTTCATCAGAAAACATTGAAAAATATATATTCTAATACATTCGAAAAAGCACTAATAAAAAAGAGTAAAATTTAAATAAAAAAATGAAAACATGAAATAATTTGAAACTTTTAAATTAAAAAAACAGTTGACCCTTAATATATTAATTATAACTAATTGCAATTAAATGTATTTATTAAAAAAGAATTTCATACAAATTTGTGTTGAAAAACTCAGCAACAGAATAAAAAGGATTATTTAATAGCCAATTGTAAAATCTAGTTTTGAAGCTATTGATTGGTAATTTATAGTATTGACTGGGGAGCTTATTATATAATTTCATCCCCATAATTGAAAAGTTTGTGTTGCTCTTGTGTAATCTACAATATGGAATATTAATTTGTCCACTATTTCTAATTTCACGATCAAGTATATTGGCCACTAATGTATAATTGTCTATATTTTGTCGAGTATAAAGTACTAGATCGCATATATTCAAATATATGATTGTTGAAATCTGTGATTGCCTGAAAAGTGGCGACAGTGTTAGTGAGATCACAAAATATAGCATTAACTGGTAAACTATTTTCAAAATTTCTTAAAATTTCCGTTATTGAAAGCCCAATTGCATCATTTGTTGATTTTATTTTTCTAAAAAAAAAAAAAAAAGATTTGAATGTTCAAATATCTTACATAAAGCAGGAATGATAGTGATTGGTCTGTAACTACTTGGATTTCTTCTATTACCGTTTTTTATACTTTCGAAATTATCGAATTGATCGGGAAATATGTCTTCTTTTAGGCAAATATTGATCATATGTGTTAGAGGAATATAAATTGAATTTATAATTTAAAAAATCCATTTGACATAGCCTATCATAAAGATATTTTGAATTTGATTTTTTTCAAGGTTGTTACTATATCCCATACCTCCTCGGTGCTACCTCACTCCATTTAAAAGTACAAGATATTTTGTAATTTCTGTCTATATATCCATATATTGGGGTAGGGTGGTCAGTTTCTTTCTCTTTCCATTGCATACACCGCCGATTAGCTACATATTACAATGATCATGACTTAAGAATGATGTATACAAACAACTGCTCTACCTGTGACACATATCTAGGTTAGTTTGAGTGTATTGTATTGTACTGTATTGTATTTATTAACATTCCATGGTATTCATACATTCTTACAGCTAGAATATGGAACAAGTCGAAAAACTTAATACTATTATAAAATCTTAATTTATAGTCACAGTCTAGATGAAATATATATAGACGAGATTTACAATATAGTCTACTAGTACAACAGAAAGTTTTAGTATCAATTTCATGAAGTGTTATTGAATGTCATGAATTCACCTACAGAATAGAAGGCGTGAGAAATTAGGTACTTCTTTAATTTCGCCCTAAATAATTTTATGTTTTGAGTTTCATTTTTTATATCGATAGGGAGGCTATTAAAAATGTTTACTGCCATATAACACACTCCTTTTTGATAGCACGATGGACTTGCCGATGGAGTATGAAAGTCATATCTTTGACGTGTATTTATGCTATGAACTGTTGAATTAGTTACAAAGTTTTCACGATTACATACGAGGAAGATTATTAATGAAAAGATATACTGACAAGCCATGGGCATTATTTGTAGTTTTTTGAAAATAGTCCTACACGATTCCCTAGATTTGGCACCTACTATTATTCTAATTACTCTTTTTTGTAATAGAAATATATTGTTACTGTCTGTGGAATTTCCCCAGAATATTATTCCAAAACTTATTACCGAGTGGAAGTATGCAAAGTATATTGTTTTTAAGGTATTGATATTTACTATCTTTTGCATAGATCTAATAGCAAAACAAGCTGAATTTAGTTTGGGGGTAATTTCTGTAATATGATTTTTCCAATTTAACACATTATCGATTTTTAAGCCAAGAAATTTGGTTGTTGTTGTTTCTAATAGGGATCTATTATTAATTAATGCGCTAGAAATTTGAGACGTTGAATTTGGACAGGATTTAAATTGAATTATGTTACTTTTGTTACAATTTAATACTAATTTATTGACTGAGAACCAGTCACATATTTTGAAAACAATTTCCTCTGTTAAAGATTGGAATGTATTGGAGTTATTGGCTGTAATTACTATACTTGTGTCATCTGCAAATACTATGAGATGACCTACATCTTTTATTAGGGGGACAAGATCATTTATAAACACTAGAAAAAGTAGGGGACCTAATATTGATCCTTGAGGAATTCCATTATTAATAGTTCCCCATGTCGATGCAGATTTCATAGTTGTATTGATTTCAACTTTCTGTTTCCTATCTATGAGATATGAGTGAAACCATTGGTGTGCTGCAACACCTTTAATTCCATAATAATCTAATTTATCTAGGGGCATTTTATGATTTATACAGTCAAATGCTTTGGATAAATCACAGAAAATCCCTCCAACTTGTAATTTTTTATTAACTACCTCCAGAATTTTGTCAGTTAAGCCAAATGTTGCATTTTCTGTGCCTTTATTTTTTCTAAATCCAAATTGTTCTGGGACTAAAATGTTGTATCTTTCTAGATGATGATATAATATTTTATACATTACTTTTTCAAAGATTTTGGAGAAGACTGGTAGAAGTGATATGGGTCTGTAATTCTCTGGAGACGTTGTTTCTCCCTTTTTGAAGATAGGAATAACCACGGAATATTTTAATCTCTCGGGAAATATACCATTGAACATTGAATAGTTACATAAATAACTTAATGGCCCAGCTATAATATGTGAACTCGCTTTTAATATTTTGCTTGTTATTTCATCATACCCTGAGGAGTTTTTTGACTTTAGATTTTTAGTAATTGCAATTACTTCTTGTTTATTTATTGGAAATATTTGAATATTTGGTAATTTTGTCGGAAAATATTGTGTTAAAGAATCTAAACTGTTAGTAACATTATCTTGGGGGATGTTGAGGTTATCAGTTATTGTAAGAAAGTATTTATTAAATATGTTTGTAATTTCATTTGGGTCTGACGTTTTTGTATTGTTAGATATAAAGGTATAGTTGTTACTTTACTTTTCGATCGTCCACTTTCTTTTTTAATTATGTTCCAAGTTGTTTTAATTTTATTATCAGAGTTTTGTATTGTTGTATTGTAGTGTAATTCTTTAGCTTTTTGAATTACTTTGTGTAATTTTTTGCATAATTTTTGTAGTGTTGTTTTAAGTTTGTATCATTACTATTTCTGCTCTGTATGTATAATGTTATCTTGGTTTAACATGAGATTTTTAATATCTTGTGTAATCCATCTATTGTTACATATTGTTTCATTTTTATACTTTACAGGAAAACTGGATTCAAAAATATTTAGAAATGTTTTATGAAACTCGTTGAATTTACTGTTCATATCACTTTGACTATATGCTGATTCCCATGTTTCATTTTTAGATTTATTTCAATTTTATTTAATAATTCCCTGTTTATATTTCTGAATCTCACTTTAGTTGGTTTTTTTTGATGATGTGTTAATATTTATACTTAGGAGTTGAGCATCGTGATCCGAAAGACCATTAATTGTTGGGGTTGTTTGAGATATACCTATTTTTTCTTTTCCGATGAATATGTTGTCTATTGCAGTAGCTGAATCCCCTTGTATTCTGGTCGGAAAGTTTACTGTGTAAATTAAATTGAAAGATTCTAGCAATGAATTTAGTTGATCTTTCCTATTGCTTTCTGTTAGATAATCGACATTGATGTCTCCGCAAATAATGCATTCACGTTTCAGTTTCTGTAAGTATTCTAGTCTATTTTCCAATAAATTAATAAAATTTTCGTAGTCTCCAGATGGCGCTCTATATAGACATATTATAATAAAATTATATGTTTCATTTTCTAATTCAACAGCACAAATTTCTAAATCCCTGTCTTTGCAAAAATGAGAAAGATCAATATTTTTGAAATTAAGGTCAGATTTGAGAAATACACTCACGCCTCCATCCTCAAGAATTTTTCTGCAGTAACTAGCCCCTAATTTATATCCTTCCGGTGAGAGAGACAATATTTCCTGTTGTTTCATATGGTGTTCGGTAATACATAGCACATTCCAATTTAAATGTTCGGAATCTAAGGATGCAAGGAGTTCATCAGTCTTATTTCTTATACTTCTTATATTCTGATGGAATACACTGAATGTTGATTGTAATACGATTTGTTGATTCTGTTTATTATTATTATTATTATTATTATTATTATTATTATTATTATTATTATTATTATTATTTTGACTTTTTTTATTTACCCTAAAAAAGAACAAGCCCTATGACGGATTACAACAGGAATTTTATTGTCACACTTGCCATGGTCACATTGAAGACTGTCAGCAATGAGACGCGTTAGCGAGTCCTTGCCTCGAGAATTCAAATGCAGTCCATGATTAGTGTATTCCTCTCTTACAATGGAGGATGTGTCTATAATATTAATGTGGGCCATGTCCCTCTCCAACTGAGCCAAGTCAATCTGCAGATTTACACTCTCAGACAGAGAAGTATGTGGTCTTTATAGGTTAAGATTATAACAATATAAATAGCATTAAGAGTATATGTGCGTGAACGACCACAAATATTATCAGAAAATGCATGCTCTGAATTTCCAAAATTTTATATGGAAATGAACTCACAATTGGACAAAAATTGCAAGGTACCACAACAAGAATTATTAGAACTTAAATATCTGATAAAAGTGTAAAAAAGGTTACTAATAATATTTTTTAGAATTCACTTTTTACTTTAAATTAAATTTTCCAAAATTTGAAAATTTTACACATATTATTTCATAACTCCACGATCATTGGAGATAGATTTCTGAAATTCTGTACGCCGATTTAACATGCATTTATGCAAAAGGTAGACTACATTAATACCCACTTCTTTGAAAAAAGAAAAATTAGGTCACAAAACATCATGTAAATTTTAATATATTTTATATAGGACAAATAAAAAATTAATTGTATTAAAATAAACACCTCTACTTGTCTTAAGAAATAAGTGTGTATTACATCCAGGAAAATATTAAAGATGTCAGAGAGAACATGTTATGGTTACCAAAAGATATGTGCAGATTTCTTTTCTTCCATATTTTGATAAAACTGATTTGAAAAATATTATGAGTAACCTTTTTTCTTCTTTTATCAGATGTTTAAGTTCTAATAAGTCTTGATGCGGTACCTTGTAATTTTTTCCCAATTATGAGTTCATTTTCTTATAAAATTTTAGAAATTTAGAGCCTGCATTTTCTGATAATATTTGTGGTCGTTCACGTACATATACCCAGGGAAAGCACACGTCTGAGATCAGAAAAAGTAGTGAATATTGAAATTGGAAGGTTATGGGTAGCCGGTATACAGCAATGTGGTGGCGAACCATAACCAGTAAGTATGAAGTGTGAATAAATATAATATGGATATGAAAATAGTACATTATACAACGAGCCTATAATAATAGTAATTAAGACGCAAGCATGTTTGTTTATGTAAACGAGCGCAAGCGAGTTTCATAATTTTCATACGAGCGTCTTAATTACCATTATGGGCAAGTTTCATATGATTTTTTATGCTCGACCATATTTCTAACTTGAAATTATTCAGAAGCATTCATGTTATTTGTATCTGACAGAAGATCGGAAGTGACCTTGCTCATAGCTCTTAAATTGTGAGATGTGCGCAGACGCGAAGATATTGATTTTTTCCGAAAAACAATAATGTCATTGACCTTGATATAATCTAGAGAATAACATGAACATTAATCTTAATATAACCTGGAAATTGATTTAGAATTGAAAAACGAGATGACAAATTGAATGTATTTGAATATTATTTACAATTAACGCTAATTATTATAGTAACAGAACATAACCTTCTGCGACAGTATTGGATTTACACCCTCCGTGACGTTTCCCTCGTTGTCTTTCGATTGCATATCCGAGAATAATCGAAAACCTGAACTTTAATGAATAGGTGTACTTTAATGACATGCATTAAAGGACTGCTACCAGGTGTATAATTACTACATTTCGGCATGGTCGAGCATAAAAATATATACAGGGTGTTTAAAAATACTGGGCATAATTTCTGGTATGTATTTCCCACATGAAGACAATCAAAATAGTTCATTACAACATGTGTCCGGAAATGCTTAATTTCCGAGTTATGGCCTTCACAACATTGAAATTCACCGGAACGTTTTTCTTTCTGCAGGTCGTTGCCGTCAAAGGAGACATTAAGAGGGCACTCTGACAGTTCATTCCGAGGTGAAGCTTACATTCAGTGTTGTGTAGGCGTTAGACTGTGCGACATGTATTCAAAACAAGAGCTGGCAGAGATACACTTCATGTACGGTAAGGGGGCGGCAATGCTGCGCTGGCTCGTCGTTTGTACCAGGAGAGGTACCCACAGCGAAAATGTCCAGATCGGAAGACATTTGTACGTCTCCATTACCGTCTGTGCGAGTATGGAAAATTTAACTCTCCTGGTTTGGGAAGGGGACGACCAAGATCTACAACTCCAGAAGTACAGGAGGAGATTCTGGAGGCTGTGAACATGACTCCTTCTATCAGCACACAAAGGGTAGCGTTGCAAGTCAATGTTCCTCATACGATTGTATGGAGACTGTTGAAAGAGTATCAATTGTATCCTTATCATTTGCAACGTGTACAGGCCCTGTCACCAGCAGATTACCCTGCACGAGTTACTTTCTGTCAGTGGTTCTTGCAGCAGTGTGGTGTAAATCCGAACTTAGCATTATTTACAGATGAAGCACAGTTCACACGAGATGGCATAACAAATTTCCACAATCAGCATGTATGGGCGTATGAAAATCCACGTGCAACTGTTCCATCTCATCACCAGGTGCGGTTCTCCCTCAACATGTGGGCCGGTATCATTGGTGATCGATTAGTTGGACCCCATGTACTTGTAAACAGACTTACGGGGCAGGCGTACACAAACTACCTGGAAAACACCATACCTCATGTTTTAGAAGACACTCCACTGATCAATCGTCAACACATTCACTTCATGCATGATGGCGCTCCTGCACACTTCAGTCGTACGGCTGGCTCGCCGGTACTTGGATCGAAGATTTCCTGATCGATGGATAGGTAGAGGTGGCCCAATTGCTTGGCCTCCACGCTCACCTGATCTGAACCCTCTCGATTTCTACTTGTGGGGCCATTTAAAATCATTGGTTTATTCGTTTCCGGTGCCTGATTTGGAATCCCTTCGGAATCCAATTGTGGCATCTTCTAAGGACATACGCAATACTCCTGGAGTTTGGGATCGTGTTCGCAGGTCAATGAGACATCGATGTGAGGTCTGTATTCAAGCAGGAGGTGGACATTTTGAACATCTTCTGTAATGACAACGACCTGCGGAAACAAAAACGTTCCGGTGAATTTCAATGCTGTGAAGGCCATAATTCGGAAATGAAGCATTTCCGGACACATGTTGTAATGAACTATTTTGATTGTCTACATGTGGGAAATACATACGTGAAATTATGCCCCGTATTTTTGAAACCCCCTGTATATGAATTTGAAACTCAAAACTGATGTTGGTTGTGGTGAAGGTGAAGAAATAGAAAAGAAAATTCACTCGGCAGTGGTTTTCTACTTCCTCCTCAAAAATCAAATTTACTTGTTTTTTATCAGAAAATCTTGACCTCTGCATAATTAAAATTATTGAATATGGGTAGTTTTGAAATAAACACAGTTTAACTGCATACAGAGTGGTTGATAAGCTGTATACTTTAAGACGTGATTTTACACGTTAACTATAACAAACCTTTTATTACACTTTTTCTTCGATGAAGTAGGAAACAAATTGTCTGTGCTCAATGTTAGCAGCGCTCTATTGCGGTAATGGCCCGAGAGAAATGGCTGATTGCTACACACGCAGATAGAAAAAAATAATCAGTTGTCGTGAATCTGTTTTTGCAAATTAAACCGTTAAAATAGAATAATAGCGAAAATCGTTGAAATAAATTTTGTAACGCAGCGCACGTCGCGTGTTACCGACTGAGTACAACAGAGGGGGAGGGGGAGGTAAGGAATGCAGGCCGCACCTGGTAAAGTTATGGCAGCAGCAGTGAAATTGTGAAATGTTTCATAGAAACATAACGGTTTCCTTTAAAACGGTGATTATTGGAGAAAACACTCAACAAATCTCTCCTCATGATCTATTACTAGTTTCGTTTTGGTGAAAAGGTTACAATCCACCCTGTATATTGGGAATGGCGAAAAAAAAAGTGTTTTCGGCCATTTCAGTCTTTAGTCTCCACTTAAACTTCATTATTCATGGATGAATTCAGAAATCTGTTTTGTGGGTTATAAAATTGTCTTTTGTGTGCAGCTCGCAAAGTAAAGGTTTATTTTATGTGAATTCTTAGGAAGTGATTTTGCCTATGGCAGTCTTTTGAAAGTTACTGATGGTAAAACATAAACGAGGATGTCATTGGCAACATGATAAGAGCCTGAATATTTGCGTAATATGTGAAACATATAGGCCTAGTGATAATCAAATTGTCCCGCTCCACAATATAATCTAAGACAGGGATGCCAAACATGCGCTACTTAGAACGCAAACATTACCATCTCTACTTCCCCCAGGCCCTGTCCGTAACTGTTTTCATTCTGTCGTAAGTCGTTAGCTACAGAACGTAAACATTCAGTGGCGAGCAGTTACAGAATATTTGAAAATGGCACAGTCTACAGTACCAAGATACGGCCTCAGTAAGAAATGGGAATATGGTTACTTTGTTGTTGAAGATAACTGCCTATTATGTTCCTTCAACTTCGTTAATATAAGACGTAATTTCAGTGCTCCCTACGGTAAAGATTATGAGAAAAGAAACTTACAGGCTATGTAATTATGTAAAATTCTTATTGTTTTGTTTATATTATGAAATTTTATTTCTGTTTGAGATTTCTTAATTTCATAAATTACAAAAACGTTTAAAGGATTTGACAACAGTTTCATAAAAAACGAGGGAAAAGTGGTCGAGATTTTTACCAGTTACTGCTAATAGAAATGTAACCTAACATGAATAATTTTGCAGGTATAGCCCATAACTTGTAGTTGTATTGTATTTCTGGTGGTGTGGAAGAGAAGACCTAATGGCCTTAACTCCACCAGAGTAAATAAATAAATAGACAGACAGATAGATAGATAGATAGATAGATAGATAGATAGATAGATAGATAGATAGATAGATAGATAGATAGATAGATAGATAGATAGATAGATAGATAGATAGATAGATAGATACACAGACAGACAGACAGATAGATAGATACACAGACAGACAGACAGATAGATAGATACACAGACAGACAGACAGATAGATAGATAGGTAGGTAGGTAGGTAAAGTAAGTAAATAAATAAATAAATAAATAAATAAATAACTGCGATGTTTGGATCGATTTATTGTTGCGAACAGTTTATTTTTAAATGAATCGATGTAAATCACCTGTATTCGTACGATCAAGATTTAATCATTATTATCTTGTCTCTGCTTTGTGTCTATGTACTAACACAATCCAGCCGAATGTTGATATATGGGTATGTGGAGATAGGAGGTGTCATCGATCAGTTAATCACTAAATAGAGAAATGTTCAATAGTTTGTGTATGTACTCATCAATCTTATCTAACTTCTGTTTAGAGTGGTGATTCTTCTTAGGCCTACAACATGAGTTTATGTACTACCCGCCACTGAAGCAAGTTTGAGATTGAAAGGCATGCTTAGGCCTAAACGTCGGTCATATCTAAAAGATTTGGAGTGAGGTTGACGTCATACTTTCCCTTTCAACTGAGTTTGGCATGACTGGTGTAAGGTATCATGCCTGGACTCGGGTACGGAATTGTCGCTGGTTCGAGTCCTCATGGGGAAGAAACAAATCGTGAGGAGGTGGTAAACAGAAGAAAGTATAGGGCCTGTAAAGATTAGAAGAAATAAAGTACTGTAATACAATAAAATAGATATTAACTGACTTGGTAAAATTCTGTTTCACTATTGTCACCTTCACCAAAAGTTTGAACGGAACCACCATTTTCAGTTCACTATCTATGCGGGAAACAAATGATGATCGCAAAGCATGTTTTATAGTACCATCAACCCGGGCTACTTTGACCCTTAAGGTTTTACTTGAACCCAGGAGAAAAAAATGTTTTGGTCGATGTAAAATAACAGTTCGACGTCGAAAGTTGTATTTTTTTCTCTGCAAACTTTCATCTGTACAAATATTTTTACTACGTTACTCCAATGCTGAGTAAACATTTTTTCCTTCTGGGTTCAAGTAACACCTTAAGGGTCCAAGTAGCCCTCGTTGACGGCACCGTAAAGAATTTCCATTTTGAAATGTTGACAAAAAAAGAAACAAATGCTAGGGAAGTTATGAAAACAAACAAATGCTAGGGAAATGATAAAATTGTTGCGATAAACAGCCATTATTTGTTGAAACACGTCCTTTAGTACCGTTTTATTGGTCGATAGTAGTATGACGTAGTAAAAATGTAACAGTCGTTAAAAAATGTGGACCACCGATGTAGCTCAGTCAACTAAGGCACTGCTGATCCGAAGTTGCGCTCGGGAGCGGGCTGAATCCCCGCTTGGGCTGATTAGCAAGTTGGGTTTTTTCCGAAGTTTTTAGGACCGTAAGGCGAATGTCATGTAATCTATGGCGAATGCTAGACCTCATCTCGCCAAATACCATCTCACTATCACCAATCCCATCGACGCTAAATAACTGAGTAGTTAATACAGCGTCGTTAAATAACCAATTTAAAAAATCTGTACCAGGAACGTTTTTATTCCCTCAAAATATTACTCGAAGTCATTCGGGTTTCAATTCTTGACGGTGCCGTGGCTTTGCTTAGATACTATAGTTTCTAAAGATGGATTCAGGTTAGTAAGACAACATTTCGTTAGTTTGTTGTTATGGAAATACAGATATCGGAGTATTGTAAGATCGACTTCGTCTTTGAAGTAGATGCATTTGAAACATCTTGCTGAGAAGGAACCTCTGGATGGATAGGCGCGTCTTCTACACCAAAGACTCTTTTCCACCCGAGATTTTTTTCTAGGCGTACAGTTTCCACTTAGAAGTGTCGTAAATCATAGCACCCCATTCTTAGGGCGCCTCCCATTCTTCCTTGAAAGAAAAAGGGAAGAAGGCAAAGAGCTTGGATAGAAAGAATAAAGAAAATGAAAATCTTGGTCGTGGATAAGTTGACGTCTACTATGCTACGTTTTTTAAGTTCCTTTTCAAAGCTACTTGAAATTCATTTCCTTTTAAAGCAAGAATAAGAAGAAGTAGTGAATTTTATTTATGTCAACTGAGGCTTTGATTCTGCGGCGGGGTTTGTTCTTGCTCTATCCTGGCAGCGTAATATCTTCTCTGTTTAAATGTTTCTGTAACTCTTAACTTCTCTCTTTCAATCCGTTCATTTATATCTTCAGTTTTAATTTAGTTTGCCTTTTATTTTTTCTTGTATTGAAGTAACTCCAGTGAATCGTTTCTTCATTTTCTGTTATCTTTCTCTTAAGTCTTCTTCCTTTATTTCTTTTAACATTCTTTGCCGAACCACAGTCTAGTATATACAGTCACGAAGCTTGATTTGATGAGGTTGCTAGGAACAATAGACTGTGCAGGTACTATTTCGCATTCTCTGTGATGAGACGATAGTAGCGATCCTAGTGGTTAGCAACTATCTCTGGATGCATATTTATTACATATTGAGTTCCGTGACTGCATATACTAGACAGTGGTAGAACTCTTTATTTCTATCCCTTTTCATGTATTTGTTTGTTCTTGTATTTCTTTATTTTGTTCTTCTTCCTAACTTCATTTTATATTTTAGTTTTATTTTATTATTTAATTTTTTTATATTTAGTCCCATTTAAAGTAGCAAATCGCCCAAGCAGTGCAAAGTACACGTGACGAAGAAGACCAGACGGTTCCTCATATGCTTTTCAACTGCCCCTCTTTGAAAGAAGACGCATCCTCCCCCTCTGTCTAAACCATGAGAACATCCATTACAATAGCCAATCATCACTCCATTTTATTTTTAATAATGTTAAAGCCTATAACAGTTTTTAAAAATTCTTAAGTCACATACACCCACAATTATGATTGTCCATTGTGGGTATGTAAGAACATCTACGTGTGTGTAATAGTGTGTGTGTGTGTGTGTGTGTGTATATATATATATATATATATATATATATATATATATATATATGCAGTAATAGGCATTTCTTTGTAATTTGTCAGTATCTATATTTAATATGTATTTGTAATGAAATAAATGATGCAATAACTAAAATTAATGACGATCTCGACTCAATTTGGATATGCACACGGAAATTCCAACTTAAAATAAATCCAGAAAAATCACAGTCAATAATTGTGGTCCATTCACGTTTGATAAGCACTATTAACATACCGAATTTGTCTCCGATTAAAATATACGGCACCGAAATTCCGTTCAGTGAATCAGTAAAGAATCTAGGTATTTATATGGATAAAAGTTTAAATTGGAACATTCAAGTCGCAGTAACCTGCAAAAAAGTATTCTCACTAATCCACTCGTTTAGGCGATTGAATAATTTTCTACACTTTTCCCTGAAAAAGATGTTAGTGCAAACACTCGTGATGCCCCATTTCGATTACTGTGATATTCTGTTTACTGACCGAAGCGTTACTTTGGCGCAGAGACTGCAACGTGTTCGTAATATGTGCGTCTGTTTCGTCTGCAATATTCGCCGGGTTGATTACGCAACACTATCCACGTCTAGAAGATCGTAGGAAAATGCACTGTCTTTCCCTCCTCTTTCATATATTGCATTTCTCCACTCCTGTCTATCTTGCGTCTCGTTTTCAAAATTTATCTACCCACCATAACCTAGACACGCGATCACAACACTCCTGGATATTATCCATTCCCTCCCACCGTACATAATCATATTCATTTTCTTTCACTGTGGCTGTTCCTCGACTTTCGAATGTCAGAGATTGTCAGACATCAAACCAATTTAAGAATAGACTAAGGAAATATTTTTCAAACAATTCTTGTTAACAATAATAGCTGTTTCAAGTTTTTCAATGTGTAATGGTTTTATATATATATATATCGGAGAATAAATATTTAAATTATCTCAGTATTATTATTATTATTATTATTATTATTATTATTATTATTATTATTATTATTTCTTACCAATGTTTATTGTTGTCTCACTAACATTACTTATCCAACTTTCATTATTTACTTTCATGTTTTATGGTCTAGTTATTAATGTAATAACTATGTAACCAATTGTATTTAATTATAATTAGAGTCTGGCTGGGCGGAAGAGAAGGCCTCCTGGCCTGACCTCTGTCAGATTAAATAAATAAATAATTAAATTATTATTATTATTATTATTATTATTATTATTATTATTATTATTATTATTATTATTATTATTACTATTAATATCTACTATGTACTTGTTTCTAATGTCTTTCTTATGTTGTAAGTATGAAACTGCCATGTAATATGTCAATTTTGTGAGTAATATGTAATTTATAATATGTAATATGTTTTTTGTGTGTCACTATGTGCAATTTTTATGTAACATGTATTTTTTTGTGATGTGTGCATTGTGTAATTTCTGTGTATTATTATTATTATTATTATTATTATTATTATTATTATTATTATTAAATATATTGTGACAACGACGTGAGATTCGAACTCACGACCAGCGTCCCGCGAGAGAGAGCATATCGCGCGGGCTTCACGGAGCACTGTGGGACGGCGCGCGGCGGAGAGAAGGCAGAGGAAAGGGTCCACGCGACGAGGGGAGAGTGCACGCGCAACTGCTGCATGCGGAGTGAAGGGGGAATGAACCTTCCCGACTCTTCCAGAAGCCCGTCGAAGTGGAAAAATCGCGAATTCGAAGTCTCTCGGTTACGTTGCTGTGGTTATAAATTACGGACGCGAAGGAGTGTAAGCGTCATTCATGATTAGTTCAGTCAGTAAGCCAGTGAACAGAGCAAGCCTTGTGTACCGGAGTTCGACTCGAGTGTGCGTCCGCAACTGTATCAGCATCCGAAGGCCTGAGTTCGAGTGCAGTGGACCGCAGTTGGAGGGACCTGAGTTCGAGTGCAGTGGACCGCAGTTGGAGGGACCTGAGTTCGAGTACAGTGAACTGTCTCTGAAGGTCTGTGGTTCGAGATACTGTGAACTCGAGTGTCTGAGCTAGAAGAACTGTGAACTGAGAACTGATAGTTCTGATTTGTAAATAGTGCTTTGTAAATATTAGTTAAGATTAACAGTTCATTGTTGTTCGTACTAGTCCAAGTAAATTGTCATTGTCGTCGGTGGAGTGCTATAACGAATACTGTGTTGAGTGAAAATCCTATTGTTGAGTGGAAATAAAATTTACAATATATTTATTTATATGTAACATATCTGTTTTTTCTCTCCATGTCGTATGTATGTAATTTTATATGATATGTCTGCTTTTTATGTCTTATATATGTTTCTGTATTTAATATACTGTATATACTTACAGATGTACATGAATGTGATATAATTGTCTGTCAGTTGTAAATAACATGTATTCGTTAGTAATCTTTGTCTATTTGTATCGGAAATGTATTCAATTATAACCTTAATATACCATATGGTAAAATAGGTTAAATTAATTAGGATATTCAATAATAAGATTGAAATTTTTTATCTTTTTATTCACTCACTCACTCACTCACTCAGTCACTCACTCACTCACTCACTCACCGTCCAACCAATCCCTCCGTGTTTACGTCTTCCTTTTCGTCGTTCTATGTTCCTTTCCATTTTATTATAGTCGGAACATTCAATTAATACCCAGCCTGTGTCAAATAGGACGCTTTCCTTTGACGATGTAAGATAAGAGTAAATTTATTGATAACGCCTTCTCAGATGCCGCTCAACATAATCTACCAATGATGGTTAGCATTTGTAATTGACGTTCTCACATCTACTCCGCGTGGAGGTTACGTAAACGATGTTGCTGACAAGCGAATGTGAAAGAGGAGACACATAGCCTACTGTATTCCAACCAGGAGAAAGTCTCAGGGGAATGAGACGCAGCGGGGTAATGCTGTGAATGAATGTTGCTGTCATAAGATGTCATAAGGTCACACACGTGGATACACGCATCTCCATTGGCTAACTATCAAAGCACAAACGATAACACTGATACACACATACTTATACTACTCTAGTTAGAAAATTAGATAACTGTTATTCTCCTAGTCTTTTAATCCCTCCATGCAGGAAATAACATAATATGCAGGAGAGCGCATGTTTTTTTAACTGACGTCATAACGGTAATATTATCTATCTACTTCCTTCCAATAGATGACACAATAGTAAGCACATTCCTTTCACGGTTAATCTCCTGGTTGGAGAACAGTAGAATGTACCGATTCAGCTTTTCAGTTTGTTCACTTATTGTCAACATCTGCTAACCTCAATGCGATATTTATTACACGAAATAGTTAAGTAGTATGTTAACGAAGACCTAAAATTTAAATATAACTATTTAATATGTCTGTTGTAAAAGATAATTGGATGAATATAGCAGCAGGGACGATTTATATACACTTGTTTATTATAGAGTTATGAAGAGAATTTCAAATTTAGCAAGTAAAGAAGTTTGAATGTTTAAAGTAAATGCGATAGGTTGGAAACTTGCACTAAAACCAGAAATAAGTGTAAATTAAACCAACATAAATTGAATAGTTATATGATAGAAAATTCCTTATTAAATTGTATATTTATTGTGTATGATCACTATTTGTGAATATGTTAGTTTTAATTATTAAGTTGATGTACTTTTGAACTAATAATTAATAAAATATCATTGCTCCATGTGGAGTGTAAAATAACGTCATATCTAAAGTCGATTGATAACGACAGAAAAGATTAGTAATTTCAATTTCAATGTTAATTAAAAGTTATCTTTTACCTTAAAATTTATTCAATATGTGCCCTTATATGCCATGATTGTCCTAATCCGATAGGTTGCCTGGATGACACTCGTGAATCTGACGCTGACAGGTTGGCCATTCTGCCTCAGACCCTGATAGAATCAGGTCCTGTCCGCATACGAGTAGCCTAATTTGTCTCAGGGATCCGGGGCCCCAAACTCTTTCTATATCAGCCTGCGGATGATAGCTGAAATGAGAGGAAAGGTGGAGAGTGCTGGTGGAATAATAGAGGGAAACGGGAGTACCCCGAGAAAATTCCTCTTCAATGTTTGCTTTGTTCATCACAAATTCAATCACGACCTGGCCGTGGATCGAACCTGGGCTGCCTAGATCGAATACCAGCACACCACAGACGCCACCTTAGTGACTTGTCCTTCATTTAACTTCAAAGAAAAATTCTAACGGATTACTGTCTTGAGGATGAGGAGATCATACTATTGTAGCCTACTGCTGCATCGGTTCGAGAGGAAGCTAAGAAAGCAGTAAATAAGATAAAGAGAAAGTAATGATGGTTATAATGAAGTACATCAATTTTTTTGTATGAAATGAAATGAAGATGAAGAATAAGGAGGGAAGTTTAAGCTGAGAAAATAAAATATGTGAACACAAAAATATGATGAAGTTGAGGGTGGAAAACAGAAATGTGAAGAAGAAGCAAAGAGAAATTGTGCAGATACCGGTAATGAGAATAAGGGAGACATAAAGAAGATGAGTATTAGATTAAATATGAAGTTGAAGGGGGCTTTGAATATACTGGTAAACTAAAATGTGAATATGTACTGATACTAAAGAAAAGAAAGAATAAAAGGGTATGAGAAGAGTAAAGATAATGCCAATACAAATATCTGTTAGTGTACATATTTAAGGATTGCATTGCATGCTGCTTTTCTTTTTCTCTGTACTTGCTGTGGGGAGTATGAGGTTCTTATCCTCTTGCCTGCAATCTTGTCTAATAAAACAGATTTACATTTCAAATGTTTCTTCGCTGCAGATTCTACGTTTCGCTTATGTAAAACATGGCGCGTAACTATCAACAGGAGAAGAAACAAAACAGTACAGAAACTCGTAGGAAATGCAAATGAAGGAAAGAAATGTGTCAACTCTAGAACATAAGGGTCGAGACTTCAAACTCATAAATTGAGGTCATGAATATTCCTGATATTTGTCAGAATCTTTTTCTCCCTCTGTGGTATAAAATGCTAAGAGGATAGTTTTAACTTTTTTTTATTATGACAGAGATTTTCTTATATTTAACAACGGAATGCGCGCAACTGAAGGTATACAAAACTATCAAGATAAAAAAAAACACATTTGTTTTCTTAATGCCTTTCAGACTTTGGTGACATGATTCTTGGGAGTAAACTAAGGCAGTGGTTCCCAACCTTCTTTAACTGACGACGCACTTTACTGAACGCCCACGATATCGCGACACACTTATTTGTTTTTATTATTAATAATAACAACCAATGCTTTTCTTTTTTAGAAAAAGGTGCTGGAACTCTGTGCAGAATATTTTAAAGCTGACGGGGAGATAGTTACTATTCACTGCACTGGAATTTTGTTGTTTTTAGTCTCCTTTCAGGCCAAATAAAACTTTCAAGATCTAAGCGTAATTCAAAGAAATATTATATTAAAACATGGTTATTTACACATATTTCGATCCATGATGAAAAATGCAACAAAATGGTGCAGGAACGCCGTTCCAGCGCGTTCCACCAGAAAAAAGCAATGATAACTTCTATGTAGTGTCGGACATCCAGTATTGTAGATAGGTCGATGTTAATACGCAATCGAAAAAAATGGAGCAACTTGATTGGCATTAGGTTGATGTCCAATAAAAGATTTTTATTATCGTTTTTTAAAACTCGCCTATTTAATTCAATGTGAAGTCTGCTCTTGGTGGGTTGCACAGAGTTTCCCTATACGTGGCCTTATGGTTGACAGGCCAACACTTAGGGCCTAAATAATCTTAAAAATGCAGCAGTCTGTTCCTTTGTTTAGATTTCACTATTTTCATGGTAGGAAATGCTGATTCACACAAGTATGATGTTGAAAATGACATCAAAATATTTATGACACTCTTTGCAATTATGGGACACTGACATCGCGCATAAATTCAAAAAGACTGCACTAATTTGTCTAGAAATTTTGTTTTCATAGTAAAATCACATGACAAATCTAGCAACTCATTTTTCTCGTTGACAGTAAGTTGGGTTGATGGCATTTGAATGTTGATCTCACCAGAAGTACCTAAAGGAGAGATTACCCAACTCTGAAACGGAAAGCAAGGGAAGTACTTCGTTACTGAAGTTCGCAACGCATTACTAAGTGGGAAGACTAAACGAATTAATAAGCATTGTTGCAGGTGTTCACTTTCATTGGAATTATCGCCAGGCAGAAAAATTAAACTCAGTATTGTCACAGATGTTCAAGTATCATTGGTAAAGTATGTCTCAAAATAAAATGTACCATATTAAAGACTTCGTTCTAAATAAAAATGCGTTGTAAAAAGACATATCCGGATGCCATAAAATTTATTTTTCAGTTCTCCATGGGGCTGCGCAACATATCGGTTGGGAACCCCTGAACTAAGCAATATATACCGGCTGTTTCCGAAGTAATGTTATAAACTTTCAGGGATGATGGCGAAGGACACATGCATCAATTTGAGATAAGGAACCCTTGTCCGGAAATGACCGAGTCGAAAGTTACAAGCAAAAATACTTCTGTGGAAATAAAATAATTTTATTCCTCTGTACACCTTCTTTATGTGTATTTATCTGTACATCTTACACATACTGTATTCATCTGACGTTGTTTAGATTGTCTACTTACAGTATTCCATTCAGTGCACTGTCTGAGAGATGGGGACAGGAAACTACACTAAAGGAATGCAGATGGCGTAATGTGTAACGGACATGGTCGGTCCTGATATGCACGTCTGTAGACAGCAGTGTATGTGTACATGTTACAGTGTCCAGTCGATCAGTCCTAGTGAAATGGAAGAGTACACGAGAGCGGAATAAGCAGACCTGTTTTTCGAATACAGATGAGCTAGTGGTAACAGTAGAAAAGCTCACAGATTGTCTCAGGACAAGTACCCACGTAGGAGACATCCGGCCCATATCATTTTTCCACGACTGTTTCAAATTTAAGGGAAGAAGGGCATGTGGTGCCAAATTACAATTCCATTTCCACATAAATATTTTTGCTTATAACTTTCGACTCAGCCATTTCCGAACCAGGGTTCTTTATCTCAAATTGATACATGTGCCCTTCGCATCATCCCTGAAAGTTTGTAACACCGCCTCGGAAACACTCTGTATATAATTCAAACTTGAAAATCGAATTTGGGGGTCCAAAGCAAATTTCTTTTTAATTAGTAAAATTTTGGACCGACATAACTCCATTAGAAATTTTACTAGGGTAAAATTTATTTCTTTCGTCAAAATGATACTTTGCATATGGATGATATTACATGCTAAAATTATTTATTTATCTTCAGCCATTCAGAAGATATGCCACATTACATAAGCACTTTAAAAAGAAAATATGTTTATTTGAATAAGTTTGGAAAAAATAATTGTAATCGATTGAAAATAGTAATTTTATTTTACAACATAGCCACATGTCTAAGCTTTAATTAGGTACCTCAGTCAAGCCTTTTCCCCAACTGGAAGGCTACTTTTTGTCCGTCGGAAGGATAAAAAATGTAGGAAAATGTGAAGTAGGAGAAAATAGACACTGAAGTTGGTTTAATATAGTGCGCTTATATTATAAATGTCCAAATAATTATGCAATTTTTAGATAATGAGTACAAGTCATATATTTTTGAACATTAGAAGAAATGAGCTTCCAGAAGAAACAAAAGCATTATTTACCAAAATTCGGAAGAAATCTGACATTTATAGAATCGATGTATACCTAAATATCGTAACTGGAGTCGATTTATACTTTATTATAATATACCTCGACAAACTTATAACGAAAATAGATCCATTTTCTTAGTTATGGATACATTCAACGTTTAATACACCTTGTGTAAATAGTTCAAGCGATTCATTTAAAAATTACACTGCTAAATGCCCTGGATACAGTTTTTGTTTTCAGGTTTGTCATACATCGCTTCATAGTGTTTCTTTCAACAGTAATCTGACTAGAGGTTTTGATTTATCTAGAGAAAATCAAAACTCGAGTGAGATTTAATTGACTATTACATGATTAGAAGAAAGTATATAAAGATTAGAAGAAACAAAGTACCCTAATACAATAACATAAATATTAATTGACTTACTAAAATTCTATTTCACTAATGTTAGCTTCACCAAAACGTTTGAACGGAGCCGCCATTTTCAGTTGACTAAGTATGCGGTAAACAAATGACAATCCAAAGCATGTTTTGTAGTACCGTAAGGAATTTGCAGTTTTAAATGTTGGCAAACAATGAAACAAAGGCAGGGGGGTGATAAAAACAGAATAAAATATATAAAGATTAGAAAAAATGAAGTACTCTAATACAATAAAATAGATGTAATTGACTTTCTAAAATTCTATTTTACTAAAGTTATCTTCACCCGCAATTTTCAGTCGATTATCTATGCAGGAAACAAATGACGATCGCAAAGCATGTTTTATAGTACCGTAAAGAATTTGCAGTTTGAAATATTGGCAAACAATGAAAAAATGCTAGGGAAGTGACAAAAACAAATGCTAGGAAAGTGATAAAATAAACAAATGCTAGAGAAGTGATAAAATTATAGCGATATACAGCCATGATTGATTGAAACACGTCCTTTCGTATAATTTTATTGGTCAAAAGTAGCATGACGTAGTAAAAGTGTAATAGTCCTTGAAAAAAACTTACAAACAATTTTTATTGTCTTAAGGGGGGAATGAAACTGGCCACCCTACTCCATTATCTCCTGGTCTAGTTGCCTCATATGTAGTGTCTTCTTGGTATCATTGTTTTGTGCATGCTGTGAATTCTAAAATCCCAGTTCCAACAATTTATTATGGATGAAATCTTAGTTTACATTTTTAATTTTGTGATCGAGTACGGAAATTTTCCTAACAAGATAACTGTTCAAGATAACATATTATATTATTGAGATAAAAGTTATTACCAGAAAGGACTTTTTAAAAGTCTTCCTAAAATTTCATCGAAATTGTTTGGATAATTTTCAAGAAATGTTGAAATAAATATGACTGATCTCTTAGCAGATTTCAATGCATTTCACATGTAAGTTGATTTAATGTGATACTTAGATTGTGTTTTCAGATTGTGTAGATTTTTTTTCTCTTACAATATTAATTTCGTTTTATGTACTTACTTTATGGTACATACAATGAAAATGATAGTTATTATCATGAATTATTATTATTATTATTATTATTATTATTATTATTATTATTATTATTATTATTATTATTATTACAACACTTTAAATTCTCTCTTCCATTAGCCGTGACTTAATATATGCCATTCTTTTTATCGTCTGATAGCGGACATCTGTATATTTGGATTTGATGTCGAATGTATATACGGAAGTGTAACACATAGTAATGTGACAGAATTGCTCTCTATACATGACTCTGATTGATGTGTATTTGATCACTAGCGATCTCTTGTGGGAATTCGTAGAGTTGCTGTATGAATGCGATGCATTGCACAAAGGGAGCTTTCATTTTTTTTATGTTCTCTCTTTTCATTTGAAAACGAAGTAACTTTCACTCTAGTTGCCTAGCAACGCATTGGTCTATGATTTAAATTCACATTTTAACATTATGAAGCTTTTTCCTTTGAACATCTACCCTCTACAGTTTCTAATAATAACAAAAAGCTTTGCGAGATGCTTTAGTAATGTTGGCAGGATCTGAAATCCTTCATTTCATATGTTTTACTCGTATTTGATATTCTGTGTCTTTTGTAACATCTTTATTTTGTCTTGGGATTTTTATAATTCTGTTTGATAAATTTGAATACAACATGTTATATTATATACGCTTCAATAGCAACAGGATCCTTTTATAAATTAAATACCTAAAATTCTTTGAAGAAAGCTAGACTTCTATTCATGGCAAAACTAGTGAACATGGAAGTTTTTTAGATTAGTTATTGGAATATTACAGTATTTCTCAACTACTGCTACCTTTATTTATTTTATTAATTTATTTGTTGCTTTATTTATGTATTTATTAATTTATTCATCTACCTATAAGATCTTGCAAGCAGGGAATACCGACGGAAGGAATGCGAATGAAATATTGCGATAAGGAAGAGCGGGCGACAGGAAAGGTCAGGAGATAGCTTGAATGATATTCAAGTATACAGTCGGAAGAGAAATGACATCGATAGTGATTCTATCGATGTCATTTCTCCTCCGACTGTCTTGCGTTGTGATAGTTACATTACGACTTTAGTTTGTTCCATTGCATGTGAATACGTGTCTTGTATCGCACTGTATTATTATTTCATTCGTAAACATATGTTGCGCGTTTAATTAGCTTCGAATTTTTCTCTTGCTACGTTCTTTATTTCCACAGCGATGTCCTCATTAGTTCAGTATCTTGGAAGAGACAGTACTTCCATTCACCCGCAGATCTCCCCCTCTCTGCGTGCCTACATACACACGTCAAAACAGACAGCAACGCCACCATCGCTCTTCGGTAATCGTTCATTGCGCGATCTCTATCTATCTATCTATCTATCTATCTATCTATCTATCTATCTATCTATCTATCTATCTATCTATCTATCTATCTATCTATCTATCTATCTATCTATCTGTCTGTCTGTCTGTCTGTCTGTCTTTCTATTTCCCTCCCACCCACCCACCCATCCATCCATGTCTGCCTACCTGCCTGTCTGCCTGCCTGTCTGTCTGTCCGTCCGTCCGTCCGCCCGCCTGTCCATGGATCGGTCCGTCCGTCCGTTCGTCGGTCCATCCATCCATCCATTTATTTATTTATTTATTTATTTATTTATTTATTTATTTATTTATTTATTATATCACTCAATAGACTATTCACGTCAAGGAGAATTATATGCTGTCCAGTTATTAATCCGCCATCACCCACTATACAATGATTCTAAATTAACAATGAATATGTCAGCATATAAGTACGTAACAAGTATCTGTAGTACTGCCTTATACATTCTCTTCAACTTCATTTATGCTGACATTTTTAATTCCTCCATTGCTTCATTATGACAATACAAATTGATTGACCAATTCTAAAATACTTCTCTCGCTATAGCCTTTATAGCCACTAAAGCTGTCACTTGTGTAATACACATTATTGCCGCATTCGTGACTTAGCACTACCACTCTGATCTTCGTCCAAATAGCTCTGATCAGATCTCCGGCCTAGCAATGGATAAATAGGATATTTCAGAGGGATTTTCTGATGTTACTCCTGTTTTCCACTTTAATTACACTAACACACTCCACCTCCACCTCATCTAATCTAGTCACCTTCAATATGAAAAAAGATAAAAGTGGTGTAACATTTCTCTGGTTCTCAGCCAGGTGAGTTGGATTGTTGTTTCTAAGCTTTCGATGACTAGCTCTGGTATCATCTTCAGGGATTGAAGTTGGATATGGAATAACTCTTCTCAGAGTCTCAGCCAAGTGAGTTGATTTGTTGCTTCTCTAGGTATCTTTCGCCGATTGTTCGTAGCAGTGCAATTGTATCTCTAGTACATTTTTCCTTCCTGAAACCAAACTGTTCTTCTTCCAACTGTTCTTCCATCTTAGAACATTGAAACGGCTTGCCTCTTTTTAAATTTGAATAATTTGTTAAAAAATAAGTATAAATAGTATAAATAATTTACTTTTCACCCTGCCGTCAAACGTACGATAGGGTCGATAGTCTCATGGGTGAGGTTTCATACAAATGAAACACTCAGCATAAGTGATAAACTAATTGTTTACATTTATTAGTAAACACTTTAGGTAATAAGAAAATGAACAAAATGGATGCAGGGGGAATAAAGTTAACTATAACTCTACTAATTCTTCGGGACTGGCTTGCCAATTACTCGTCACTCAACTGGCATTCCTTATTACACACAATAGTGACAGAATCTGTAGTAACAGATTATAAGTATAAATTAAACGGTCGACAATACTATACTTCTTGAATGCTGCAGGAAATACCAATATGAAGGTAAACACAACTACTATAAAATATACAATTGATGAAACGCCAGCGGATACTTTAAACCAAAGTGAATTACATAATCCCCTGTATGAGATCAAATATACTTATATTACTTAAAAGAAACATACAATTACTAATGTTGAAAAACCTGTTATGATCGTAGGCAGACCAGCTTCGAAACCAACCAACAATGGTCTCTCTCTAACTCTCATGCCACCATCATCACACAACTCAAATACTCCACAGCCCGGTCTCGCTTCCACACGTAGTTAGAGACTATCCCATATCGAGTCCCGACTACAGCAGATCCTTCATCACAGATCACCGCCAAACAAAAACCCCAGCTCTCAATGGCTGTCCCACAACCATTCTCTTCGAGCATCGACCCAAGACACTCCGCGTCCACCGTCCACCATGCTTAACCGCAAACTGACGCTAATTAATAATTAATGAGAACAGAGACAATGAAATTCGAAAGCCCATATCACGTGATAACTTAAATTCGCTCCTTATACGTGAGAAGTATCAGACCATGAATGGCGGAAAGAAGAAAGCCATCTATGAAAAGGAAGAATGAGACCCAAAATGGCGGATAGGATGCCATCTATGAGAAGTAAGGGTAACTAACAACAGAAAAAATGACATTAATAAGGAAGAAAAAAGAGAGAGAGGAAGAAAGAAACAAAGAGTGCCGAAACTAAAACGGCACAACATAAACGTCGATTCAGTATTCGCAAGGGAATCTTCGCCGAGTACGATATAAGACTGATAGTCCTGAACTCCTTACATTTCTTGGCATTATTTTTCTTCGGTATTGGAATTAACACTGTGTCCATAAAATCTTCAGGCCATTCGCCTTTCTCATATATTTCGTTGCATAATGACAGAATTTCCTTCTTGTCTTCAACCAAGCATTTCACTAATTCAATGGGGATTCCATCAAGTCCTGCTGCTTTCCCATTTCATTTCCTTAACCGCTAATTCAACTTTTCGCTTAAAATAGAAAATCCTTTTTCGTCTTTTGATACGGCTTCTTCGTCCTCTATAGCTATGTCACCTGATCGATTCCTTGTCTCATATAACTCTTTTATAAATTTCGTCCATCTGTTCAGTATTTCTTGTTTGACTGCAGTTTTATTTCCGATGTCGTCCCCTATCAACCGCATGGACTTCCTGCTCTTATTTGTGGAGTCCAAACATTTTACTTCGCGGTACATTAAATCATATCTTCCTTTTCTCTCTAGATCCTCTATTTTTTACATCTCTTTCATCCAGTCCTCGTTTATTTTATAGTTTCTCTTAGTTCGTTGTTTAGTTTCCTTTAATTTCTTCTCCCTTCTTCTGTGTTTTTCCATTTTCTCCTCTCCTCAATCTTCTCCAACATTTTCCCTGTGACCCAAGGTTTCTCAATTCTCACACCTTCTGTGCATCCTATTGCTTCTTCTGCCGTTGTCTGTATATGACTTTTTAAATGAGTACAGTACTCATAACTATTCTCAGGTGTGGATTCTAATCTAGCGACTTTGTCTTGAAAATTTGCTTGAATTTCTTTTTTTTTCATTCTTTAGTTTTTCCATGTTCAGTTTCTTCGTCACCTGTCTTCCTCTTATCTTCTTCAGACGAATATCTACTTCGCCTATCAGCAGGACGTTATCTGAGTTAATATCCGCTCCTAGTAGGGTCTTTGCATTTTTTAAGCAATTGAGTCATTCCACGTCAAATCGCACAAAATTATACAAATTTTGACCTTCATATTTCTGATTGCGTTTATATTTTTTTTACCAACTCTATGGGTCTCATAAACCAACAAGTGTATTTTTATTTCCTCCTACGTCCACATGTTTTTAAAATATTACATGTTAAAATTCGTTAAAAATGTCGCACAACGCAACATGTAAAGCGTCATATTTCTAATGATATTGATGTTAATTTTTTTTTAAATGCATTTAAAAACTTAAAGTACTGTATTTTATTAAATATTTACTAACTAATTTTAATATAATTTTTCAAATATTTTTTTATAATTCAATTTTTAAAACATATACATCAATGTGAAATAGCCCTATTAAAAATCTAAAAAAAAAAATGCCTACTAGGTGTACTGAAGTATTCTTAATAATTCCAGAAAAAATCAGAATGGGATCTCCAATAGTTTAATGGAAATTTAATTACTTATGACAGAATGTGTAGCGGTCGGCGCAGCAGCAGTGGACGGGAAGCGTTAAAGCGCGCTAAGAGGTTTATCGGCGCTGGATAATTGACTGAACGTTGCAACATTACACCCAATACGGATCAAGTTACTCGAGGAAACACTGCTAATTTACTTATTATGATATCTTCAAATAATTGTACATTATGCTTTTCAAATGTTTCTTTTCATTCACATTTTAAATTTTCATTCGCCTACCTTCTTTCTTGAAAGAAAATTGTTTTACTAAATCTTCAGTTTTTGACAATGGAATGAAAGAATATAATTTTAATGTACCAGTTATTGGTTTTAGATTATTGTATCTGGCCTGCAAATTTTCTGTGTGGTTTTTGTGCTTATTGAATGGACAAAATATAAATGACACGTTAGAAATGTTTTTTGTGACTAATCAAACAGTTTTTTTTGTGTTGTTATAGGATCTTGTATAGGCTAACTCTCGTGGCAAGTCTTTTAACAGTATCTCCAATGCCAACACATGGACCTTTACCATGCGACATTGCAAAGAAGTGTCATTCAGCACTAATTCCATAATCGTCTTCATGTAAGCAATTATTATTATTATTATTATTATTATTTATACTATTACTATTATTATTATTATTATTATTATTATTATTATTATTATTATTATTATTATTATTATTATTATTTTCTTTTTTGAACTTGATCCATTGGAAAAGTAGATGTTTTTTTTTTCATATCGTTGAATTCTTGCTTTAAGAAATTGATTGCTTCGAATTGAAAAAAGTGAAAGGGATCGGTGTCATGTTTCATGGTTTCTGAGATGACATTACTTTTGTAACGAATTTCTGTATCTCCTTTGAAATATACTACGAAAGGATTTATTTATTTATTTATTTAAATATACAGAATAAAGAATATCATTACAAACAAGAGAAATAGAAATAAAATAATACAATCAATATAAAAAAGGAGATGCAGTAGTATTAACAAAATTTGAGACCGAATGAGCAGCGCTCGTGTTCGGTCGCAGTTCAGATATAATATTAATAGGCCTATAAGAGAATATAAAATAAAATAAAGTAGGAAGTAAAATTAAAATTGTATTGTGTTGTGGCTTGGCATATGTTCCAATGCACACCTTGTATTGAATCTTGTATTACAAATGAAAAATTTTCAGAAAAGTCTGCAATAACTATGTAATTTTCAGGTTGTACCTTTCTTTGCGTTCCGTCAAAAATAAAATATGGCTGACTTTTGAATGGATGATGATGCATCTTCTACATGAAAAACTTAACATGCTAGGGAGCCTTTTACTTTTGAAACTTTTCACGGGGGTATCGTTTTGTTGTATCTTTCTTTTCTTGATAGGGGATTCTATTGACATCAAACTCTTGTTTAATTCCTCAATATTAGTGATTTCTAGCACTGTATCCATAGAACTGCTAGAAGAAGTACTAGGATAATCACTTTCTCTGTCCGCACTTTCATTTGATTCATGTTTATTAATATCACAAGAACTACTGGCTTCACACATAATTTCACCTGACCTATGCGGAAATTGATTGATTTTTACGGAACAAATCACATATTTGCACACTCAAAGACTCCTTTAAATTGAGCTTTATCAATAAGTCGCGACTTACGCGTCTCAGTGTACTTTTCTTTTTAAAAGCGTGATTAGGAAGGTAAATGGATTTAAACACTTGTTATATATTATACGATCTTTACTATCACTCATGTTGTATAGAAGTCACGTCACTGCGCGAAATTCAAACCCAAACTGATTATTTTTCTCTCCTGCCATCTGTTTACCGCCATAAAGTTTACTGCCTTACCCAGCCTTGCTATTATCAAACACTTGGCTATATTACAGTATAAACATACAACACTGTGAAGGGCTTCCCCTCTTAGCTGAGCTGACAATAATAAAATAATTTTAGATAAGATATTTACTTTTCCTTAAGGTATTAATCATTTGATGATTAGTATGGTGACATCAGATGCAACGGGGAATTTCCACGGTCAGCCTTCTAGCCAATGGCTGCAAGCAGTTCATTAGCTGGGCATCGCGAGCGCGTGCATGCCTCCGGAAAATAAATTGTTACAAATATATGGGTGCCGATCCCATATTTATAAATGCAGTAGTTTACAGATAATACATCAGCGAACAAGTCTATATTTTTTCAGATTTTTAACTTGGCTATTTAATATAGTAATTTTGCTTTGAAAAAGAAACGATTAAAAAAAAGGCCAAATTTTTAATTTATTTGTGATAGGCCTAAAGTAATAAAAAGTGTTGTATTTCGTCTTTCAAATGCGCCAAACCGCAAATCTCAATTATATGTAGACACAGAGTTCCAAGCGAGTTTATGTAACAGTGCGCGCATAATTTGCGTAACTTCAAATATTCATAACTACACAAATAATTAATAATTGTGAAAATAAAAAAAAATACGGGTCTCCTTATTTGATGTCTGGAATTCATGAAAAAAAATTCGACCATTTCCGAGAAGGTCGTGTTTTATTGCTGTGCGATTTGACGTGGAATGGCTCAATTTCGGAATCTTTCCTGTACCAGTATATATTCTATCTGATATCTCCTTTCATCCCTTGGAAATGTCCATGTATAGCCTATGTTCTTCGTTTATGTTGTTGGAATAATGTATTTCCAACAATCGTTGCACATGTTTTACAGAAATTCATCAAATATTCTCCTCTATAATTTATTTTTCCCAATCCATATTTTCCAACTGTTCTTCCATCTTGTTCTCCTACTGTCACCCATTAGGATTACGCTTGCTCCCTTCTTCTCCTTCTCAACTATCTCTTCTATTTTGTCATAGCCTTCCGCTACGTGGCATATAAACTTTGCACTAGCACTAAGTCCATTTCCTTCCCTTGTAGTCTCACTATTATCATCCGGTTATCTATAAAAAGCACTAGTATCATTTTATCTTTCACACATGGTCCCAATAATACACCAACACCATGACTTTCTTTCTACTCACCATTTGAATAAAAAAAACCCTAAATTCATCACTCATCAACTCTTCACTATTTTCCCACCTCATTTCTGATATTCCCATCACATCCACTTTGTTTCTTCTTATTTTTTTCTTCAAGTTTCCCAACTTACCTGCTTGTAAAAACGTCCTTACATTCCACGTTCCAATCTTCAATCTTCTTTCTGTTGGGTTGCTTCATAATATGTCATTCCCCAGCATCCCCCTCCCGTACATCCGAATGGGGGGATAGTAGGCATAATAATAATAATAATAATAATAATAATAATAATAATAGTAATAATAATAATATCTTTAATATATCTTTAATAATAATAGTAATAATAATCAATACAGTTTGGTTTCTGCACTACTTTCACATATCTGTCTTATATTTCTATCTCTTTTCGGAACACTAAGGGGAGAATATAGGTATCAATAGGTCCCTATTTCCGCCATGTTAAATTGGTGCACTTTATGTACCTTTTTCTCTGAATATATTTAAGGTAGAATCATGCAATTTTGCACACTAGTAGACGAGAATGTTTTTAATCATCTTTGGATTTTTCAGATTATAATGTTAGAAATATGTTATTTTATAATAAACATACCTACATTCTCCCCTTAAACATTTCATATCTTAGAGAACATCAACAGTTTAATAATAATAATAATAATAATAATAATAATAATAATAATAATAATAATAATAATAATAATAATAAATACATACATACATATATACATAAGCGTTCTGCCCCAGGGCAGGTCTTTCCTATGTTCTGCTTTCTTCTTAGTCTCCGCTGCAAATGGTTCATATATCTTATAATAACAATAATAATAATAATAATAATAATAATAATAATAATAATAATAATAATAATAATAATAATAATAATAATAAATTGTTTCTCTGAAATGAAGTTTTGAAGTACCTTGGTTTGCTAGCTGTTGCCGTGGACGAGATATGCCGTGGGCATACATAATAGAGGATAGTATTATACTGTACACCAGCTCTCCGCAAATCCTGTTCTCCAGGAAAGAGGACTGAATAATGCAGGACTGCGCGTCCGTTCTGCACTGGACTGAAATGTAATTGAGTCAAGGACTGTCTGGATTATTCACACCATCCGCCACAGGCCATCTGGTCAATATGATTGTCCTACATATTCATCGCTGTATAGCATTGTCTGTTTCATGACCTATCCCGGGCGTTGGTGCCAACATTACGGCTTTCTCTTGGTTTTGAACAGCGCTTCTTATATTCTGTTAGACTTACGACGGTCCTTGGGTGAATTTTTCTTAGTTATCTTCTGTTCTTGTGGCGTGTTTATTGCAAAATGGTTCCATTATTGCCGTATTGTTATTTTAGTCTTTTTTTTACTGAAAATTCTCCGTACTTCAAAATATCCACCGCTGTGGAGTAAGGTTACTATGTCTGATCGCGACACGAGCGGGCCCGGGTTCAAATCCTGATTGGGATAAGTTACCTGTTTGAGGTTTTTCCCGGATTTTCCCTCAACCCAATAACAACAGATGCTGAAGAAATTTCAGCACTGGGCCCTGGACTCATTTCGCTGGAATTATCACCTTCATATCATTCAGATGCTAGATAATCATAGCATTTGATACAGCGCCGTAAAATAACCCCTTAATAATAATAATAATAATAATAATAATAATAATAATAATAATAATAATAATAATAATAATAGTATTATTATTATTATTATTATTATTATTATTATTATTATTATTATTATTATTATTATTAAGAAAGTAACAGTTTCCAATTTTTAACGACTAGCTTATTATATAGTAAGTGATTAAAGCCGTAAGTTTGAATATGTTCGAATCTCAAGCAAGTCTTCAATATTTGTCCATTGTGAATGTGATATCGTGATATCATACGTTGTATGAGAAATTTATGTATACTCCTCACCATACGATGCAGACTGAAAGTGAAATAGCCACGCAAATTTTCAGAGCGAATTCCTCATATTCTCTGTGACAAAAAAAAAAAAAAGTCCAATACCACATTGGTGGGAAGTTTGTAGTTTTCTTAGAAAAACATTTCCCCCTCCCCTCAATGTTTTACACCCTCAGTTCGATCAATATTGTGAGTAGGATCGTATTTTTTTTCCCTTTTCGATAGAACATTTTACGAAGAATTGTTTATTCCTTTGACATGTTTTAGTAGAATGGACGGTTTTCTTGTGAATTTGATAAAACCACATATTTGAATTTAGCTTGCATTGTGACACTGTGATGTACTGTACCAGGAATCGTGCGTGGGCTTTTCTTTCCCAAACGGAGTTTTAAGGATAGTGGGAGTGCTTAAGATTGAAATGTCTGTATGTAGAACATATCTTCAGTTATGTCATCTTTTCTAAAAATGTTACAAATTCATTTGTAGGATATATTTCGGAATAGATGTTATGTTTATTATATACTGTATGTGAAGTAATCTAAATTTCTATTAAGATAATAATATTTTACATGCATTAAACACCATAAAACTAATGTAAACAGCATACTATGTAGAACAGCTTAGGACAAACCATTGTGGAAAAAGAAATAATTAGACAAAACGCATGCCAAATCAAATTTTTATACTGCATGGCTACAGGTAGAACGTGTACCATATTCTAGCAGAAATCTTTAAATTAATGTTTTGCAGATTTATTGGATTAATGCAAAAGTATATAGCGTTTTTTCGCTGAGATAACAGATTTTGGAGTATAAAACAGAAATTAATCAGTAAGATATTCTCCTATCTATGACACTTTGCCAACAGTGGTATAGTTTTTCGATTCCACGTCTGAAGAAATGGAAAGAAGTCGTCAAGCCAAATTTACAAAGCATCTTCTTTATCAAAGAAGTTCCCTTGAAATATTGTTGGATAGAAAAGGGAAAAAGTGAAAATCTGAGGGCGAAAGTCGGGAGAATATGGGGAATGTAGTATCACTTCCCAATCAAGGTTTAGGATAACCGCTTTCGTCATGTTATCGGACTGTGGACTTGCATTATCGTGTCGCAGCAGCACTTGATGCAGTTTTCCCAGTCGATTTTCTTCAATTGCAGCCGCAAGACGTCTGAGTTGTTGGAAATAAATGTCAGCAGTTATTGTAACATTCCTGGGAAACAATTATTGTGAATGAACAGTAACTGGGTGTTATATGTTGAAACGATAGAACCATTTTCTTGTAATATCTTTTTTGATGGCATTCTATCCGTGCATGGCACAATTATTTCGAGCTGCCTTTGCTTTTCTATTAAACTCAAACTCAAGAATATATCGAAAGTTTTTGTTTTTTCACTTAACACTCCAACTTCTTTAACCTAGAAATACAACAAACTTTCTTCAAATCTGCAAAATTCAAGGCGTAACCTGTTTATAAGCATAACACTCTAAATAAGAAATGATAAATGGCAAACTGTAAAGAATCTCCTAACAACGCAGTGTTATGATGATCAAAAGCGCTATGAACTTATACATCAACCTATTATATTTCCACAGTCTAGTATATACAGTCACGAAGCTCAATACGTAATAAATATGCATCCATAGATAGTTGCTAACCACTAGGATCGCTACTATCGCCTCATTACAGACAATGCGAAATAGTACCTGCACAGTATATTGTTCCTAGTAACCTCATAAACTCAAGCTTCGTGACTGCATATACTAGAGTGTAATATTACTTCCATTAATGCTTAAAAAATTGGAAAATAAAATAAATAAACATTTCCTGAAGAAACTGAAATGGTTTAAAGCCTATCACACGCACGTTGTGCGCACAAAACACACATGTTTCTACTACAAACTAGATGATAGCTTCGATTTCTCTGCAGCAGGCTTTCAAAACTGAGATGCTGACTAGCCTTATTTTTCCATACATTCTTACAATAGTAAAACACCTTAAATCTTTGAACGTTGCTTGTATCGCTCTTGCACTTCAGTGATTGAAATTTTTTCCAAGCGAGTTCGTTTATATATGAAGGTTCCTGTGCCATACATAAATATACCTAACATTGGCAGAGCAGAGGGGAGAAAGTCCCGATTCGAAATCCGGCATTTTGAAGCGTTAACGTTTATCGATGTATTCAACCCGAGTGAAGACATATGCAGTCCACAAATGAAGTTGGAAGCCGTCATATTTCAATTAAATTCCATATAATTTACTTTTACATTTTATTCAAATGTTTCCGAACGGAGTTCTCCGTCACGTAGACAGAAACGTTAATATGTATAGGAAAAAAATGTATTTCACTAAATAATAGCAGAGAAAAATCTTTTCTGTGTTTCTGGTTGAAAACACGAGAATTTCATATATAACGTCACAAAATGAAATACCTATCATTTAGTTATTCATTGTTTCAGCGTTTTGTTTCGTACCGTCCATCATCTGCGTATAGTGGAGCAAATTTACTGAAATCTTAGGCCGGGTGCACACAGAATCAGACGCGACGCTACGTTTTGCTTTACAACGCCTCGCGACAGCTTAATCCGTCTGCTCGCGACAACTGATTTGCTGGCTGTGTGTGTTTGGAAAACTGGCCTAGGCTAGAAAATGGGTCAATGAAAGAGGACTGTCTATATGAGAAATTCTATTGTATTTGTTTATTATTTCCTAAGGATGCCTAATACGCCTAAAAATCTATAAGACTGAAATAATCTTAAAATTAAATACTACTAATGTACTGCACAAACGTCATGTTCTATGTTTATGACTGCTTCACGACTCACTATAAAGAAAAATAATAAGTATATTAAATCAATAATTAGTGATAGTATAGAGCAGAGAAGTAGGCCTATTACAAATTATTATTATTATTATTATTATTATTATTATTATTATTATTATTATTATTATTAATTATTCACCTGGTGCTTTCATCTCATTTGCAATTTCTCACATATTTTTAGAAACCACATTATTGTCGTGATATTGTTTCAAACATTTTACAGAACGTATATTTCCTTTACTAAAACAACTAATTTATCGGCATTGAGCTCCATTATGAATAATGTGCACTACACCACAATATAGTATTCGTACATAGTGAAAGCTTGCAATCACAGCCACTACTAAAGCATGCGCAGTACACTGCAGCTAACAGACTGTCTCCTCGCGACGAACTTCAAGCAGTCATTCGATGTTGTCTCTCCGTGTCTCCTTGTGTCTGCTCGCGACATTCGCGCCGCGTCTGATTCTGTGTGCATCACAGTATAATAAATCAATGGGACACAAGTACCAACAGACAAAATGTCCAGCCGCGCCGCGTCTGATTCTGTGTGCACCCGGCCTTGGAGTTATTTAAACCGCGTGAAGAACATTGTATTCAAAATTCAGTAGACATTTTAATAGTAAAAAATTCATGACGAATAAATACAAATTTATGCTAAGGATAATAATTATTGTTAAAAATCAGTTTGTTTCCAACACTATTTCCTTGAAGTAGGCCTAAGTTTCATTGTGGACAGATCGATAATATTTGTTTTAAACTAAAGGCCAAAATATTGAATATAAAAATGATTACAAGATTCTCTGTTAAATTCAATTTTGTAATAGTAAATATAGTATTCGAAACAAACTGAAATTATGTATAATAGTGTCAATAATTTGAATATTCTTGTTTTTCTTACTCTGTTATTTATTATGTAGTAAGTTGCCAGATGTGTAAAAGGATTAAATTCCAATAAAGCCATTTGTAACAACAACAACAATATTTGAATATTCAATGCCGTAACTTACATTATGTAAAGAAGTTGATAATTATGGTTGACAGTACTTCCACTTTATAAAATCAAGAAGAGTAGTTGAAAACTACTGGTACCAACTACTATATACAGAATGGGCAAAATAAAACTGGCCCGTGGAAAATTTATATGAAATATATCAATTTATGTGTATAAGACTGACGCATAAATGACCCTGACAATGCAGGAAACCGTGATTTCGATGCATTTTCTGTGATGTTCATTAACAAATGCCAGTCTTAAACAGTCTTATAACTATAAATATATACTGTATATATAATATAAATATTACAGATTTTCAGGGCCACTTTTATTTTGCCCACTCTGTACGTTGTAAATTATGCCAAGTGATTCACAGTAATGTTATAGTGAGAATATTTTATCTACATTAAGTCAAGTATTTTAGAATCATATTTATATTATATGGTATAGGTCTTTAGATTATAAAATTATGTTTAGTAACCCACAATCACAGATTCTGTTATACGGACATTGTAAAATTAAGCCAAGTAGTTTAATAATCATTATGGGAACGGCATATTACAAATAGGAGATTACTTGTTGTATTACGGGGAAGGAAACTATAATCGGAGACACTTCTTGACATTATTGCCACGACTAATCCTCAGCTAGTATTAACGAATGGACAACTACCAGCGCCGGGTATCTCAGCTCACGACATAATCTTTCTAGAATATTCCTTGTATTGTCCAAAATATAAACCTCACATCACATCATACCGTGACTTAAAGGATATTGAGCATGATGAATTAATCAATGACGCACTTAGCCTACCTTGGACTGAAGTGTGGAATTTACCAGACATTGACGACAAAATCGAAAAATTTAACGATCTAGTAATTCAGTTATACGATAAACACGCACCCTTGAAAACCAGATGAGTTGGTAGACGCCCTGCGCCTTGGATGTGCGATGCCATAAAATTACTCATGACAGACAGAGACACTGCTTATCGTAAATACAGACGGAGCAAGGACGAATTAGATTTTAATACTTACAAAGTTTTAAGAAATAAATGTAATCAAGCAGTAAGAAATGCTAAATTACGCCATGCACATTCCCTTATTCTACCTTCGGCCAGTGCGAAAGAATTGTGGCGTAACCTTAATAACCTGGGTCTAACAAAAGCAAAGCCTCGGGTAGATAACTTCAACTTGTCATTCAATAGTCTAAATGAACATTTCGTCACTACTCCACCTGAACCATTACATAAACAAGAGACTCTTGAATTTCTCAGATCTTACCCCTAACCTGTGTGGGATAAATTCTTCTTTAAATACATTAACCCGACTGACGTAATGAAAACGCTGCGACGTATGAAATCTGAAGCCCAAGGTATAGACAATATAAATATCACTCTCCTGTATAAAGTAATAGATGTGATCATGCCGACAGCCACCCATATATTCAATGCATTTATTATTACTGGGTCCTACCCCTCACTCTGGAAAATGGCATTAGTGAAACCTTTACCTAAATCTAACACAACTTCTACAGTAAACCAATACAGACCGATATCAATTCTTCCCACTCTTTCAAAAGCATTAGAACATATTGTACACGGACAACTTACGAACTATCTCGACGAACACAAACTCCTTGATGACTATCAATCGGGTTTTAGACATGGACACAGCACTACTACAGCCCTACTTAAAGTGACTGAGGACATCCGTGAAGCTATGGATAGGGGTGAAGTAACGGCACTAACTCTTCTCGATTTCAGCAATGCCTTTAGTTCTATTGATATCGACTTGCTTCTTGCAAAGATGAAGACTTTGCACCAGTCAGACAATACCTTGAGCTGGATGGACTCCTACCTACGGAACCGCCAACAGTGTGTTTCACTTGATAATCAATTCTCCCAATGGCGATGCACAAAGCCGGGAGTGCCGTAGGGCTCCGTATTAGGACCACTACTCTTCTCTATCTGCTTTAATAACGTATCAAAGAACTTACAGTATTGCCGATATCACCTCTATGCCGACGACCTACAACTTTACATACATTCCAGACCCAATATGATCAATGAATCGATTGACAAGTTAAATTGTGACCTAGCCACTGTCTCCACCTGGGCGGCCAATTTCAGACTCGCACTTAACCCAAGTAAGACTCAAGCTATAATTATTGGACATAAGCGTTTAGTCAGCTCCCTTAATCTTTCAGTTGTTACCCTTAACAACACGCTAATCCCTTATTCATCTGTCGTAAAAAATCTTGGCTTCTTTTTTGGTAATAAACTTAGTTGGAATTTTCAAGTTAAAGAAACGATAAATAAAATCTGTTCCTCCATTCACTGTTTGAGTCGCTTGAGAAACTTCTTGCCCCAGCAACTAAAACTTACCCTAGTACAAACCCTAGTAATGTCGCACTTCGATTATTGTGACGTTTTGTTAAGTGACCTAAGTTCTGAACTGTCAGTCAAGTTACAGCGGGCTCAGAATATGTGCGTCAGATACGTGTGCAACATCCGACGATATGATCACATATCACCGTCCTTCGCAAGTCTTTCGTGGCTCCGACTTAAAGAACGCAGAACTTTACACTCTTTGTCTTTACTCTATCGAATTCTGCACACCTCAACACCAAATTACCTTTCGTCTCGTTTCTCCTATCTATACTCTAACTACGACGTAAATACCAGATCACTTATCTGTGGCACGCTAAGTATACCTCTTCTTAGAACACCTTGTTATTCATAATCTTTTACAGTATCCACGTCGCGTCAATGGAATTCCTTGTCACAAAGTATTAGGGGCTGCAAGACAATAAACACTTTTAAAAACAGCTTAAAAGATAACCTTATTAGCATTTCACTCCAATCTTACTGATTTAAACTATCACTGACTACTTTGTTACTTCATTCTTTAGACATCATTCTGATAGTGCTGTATTTTCAAAATTGTCTCATAATAATCTCTTTCTATTATCTAATATTATTTGAAATATATTAACATTCTATGTATTTTAGCTTAATTCTGCTACACAGTTTATTTCAGTATCTAATTAATAGTTCATAGTATTTTGTTGTTTAATTCGTATATAACTCTTGTATACATGTAACTCTCACTTAATCAAATTGTTGAATTCTTTGTAAGTTCATGCATATGTATATACACTTTTTGCTGGTTGAGTGGAAGAGTAGGCCTTACGGCCTTAACTCTGCCAGCTAAAATAAATTATTATTATTATTATTATTATTATTATTATTATTATTATTATTATTATTATTATTATAATCAACAGTGATACTCAATGATATTAAAATGTTATTTGAATTTACAACAGGCACACAAGTGGCGAACTTAAGGAAAACATGAGTCCAACTTAGCCAGTTGCAGCCCCTTGTCTCTCTTGTTTTTGTACGAGGAGTACCTTATTCTTTACAATTTTTTTTAAGAAACTCTAGTATGAATATTACAACGAAATTTTATTATACTTTTCAAATATAACTTCTTAATCAATTTAAAAATACATTTCCTTAAGGTGGTTAACTTAGGGAGACCGACTTAGGTGCCTGATGAGCAGGCTTCGGCCTAGGGACACAGAGTAACCAGTACGAGGTTTAGAGTACATGGAGTATAAATGACGTCATGACCCGTGTAGAAGGGTGCCTGCAACAGCACAGGTTGGTCCGTAATGTGCATTACCGTTGTGTGTATTGCTGCTTTGCTGCGGTACGTGTAACAGGCTTCGGCGTAGGGACACCTGATTGAAGGTTACAACTCACGTTAATACTTTAATGGTAGACATTTATTGTCTACACTAGGAATGTACTGTTTATACTGCATCTGTACAGGGTGAAATATATTGTGTGCTGTACTATGATGGACTGTTTACATGTTGAGACACGAAGTAACGGCGCGCTCCATCTCCCATTCCACTCGACCGACAGAACACTATCGTACGTGCGTTCTGAACTTCGTGCGTTTCTGTGCCCAGGACCGAAGCCTGCTGATGAGTGATGCCTTATTGGTGTCACGTAAGAGGTTCAAACCTGTTTTCGGACAGTTGTCTAAACAACGACCTATAGGCAAGACTTGAACTGCCGCGTTGAAGTTCCTCTTAACTGCTGAGTCTAGTCTCGCACTGGTCTTACTACTAATATATCTCACACCCACACCAGTTCCTGCTGCCTAGCATTCACATATCTTGCAGGCTGGATGTCGTGTTGCTGGTATTTATTTCGTCCACGTATTTATGTACAGGACGCAAACAAATTGCACCAGGGCAGGACGAGGGCAGATATAAATTGTGTTCAGTTCGCAGCTTGACAAATAACCCTTGTATCTGTTACCCTCACACTTCCTACGAGAAAGTTTGAGGGTTAGTTATGTTGTCTTAACGTAGACGGGCTGCCTATCTTCTCCTGCTGCTGAAACTCTTGACACCTCGTTGACTGATGGGGTGAAGAACCATCGAGAAAAAGAAATAGAGATTTTATTCGGAGAAGTTCAAACGGAAAGAAAGTACACATCACGTGCTTTAGAATAGATTTGTAATAGTCTACATTTAATGCGAGGAAACAGTTTCTGACCAGACTTGGCACAAAGATAAAACAAATATTTTAATATCTAAGAAGCTACTCGCAATAGCTCAATATAACAATTGGTGGCAGTTTAGGGTTTCATCTGTGGAATCGTTGACGACACAGCTTCCCGAGTTCGAGGGTGTAAAAAATATATTTAATGAATGGTAGTTCGAACTCAGTGAGGACATTATTTCCTGAGTTCGATCCCAGTATTACTTTTTCAATAACGATGAGTTTCCTGCAATTTTTTATACTTATTATGATGAATTATATATTTTAGGGGCTCGAACTCGGCGTTAATTGGTTCCTGTGTTGGCGATTGCATATATGAAACGTCCCTAGTACAAACACAATCTTTGTAATAAGACAGCAGTATTTTACACTCTTCGCGCGTCTTGTACTCTCTGCTCAAGCTGAACAGGGTTTTTATCGAGAGGAAGATTGGCATAAGTAACAGCTTTCGTCACAGTGGAGGCAAATGAGTTAAGGTTGGTAGCGCAAAAAGCGCAAGAAGTATGTTGGCACTCCTTCAGATGTTAGAGCATAGCGGGACAAATACTGCAGTTGAGCCAGCTACTCTGTAGTCCACAATAATTTATTGTTGAGAGGTGAACTTATATTGGGATGAGAGATCTACAGAGTGGAAGTGATAAGTTATGCTTAATTGTACAGATTGAAAGGTGAAGGAATATTATACATTAAAATAGATAAAATACCTATTATGCGTTTTGTATTAAGTGCTTGATTAAATAGTACCGGTTCATCTACGAATAAACACAAACCCAGGTCTGAATAGCGCATTGCGTCCCTTAGTCATTGCAGTAGGGTTTCCAGACTTCCTAATGACAAGAAATAACGATACGTGTTAATCTTTATATTTAATTTGTAAAAAGGAAGTCCATTTTATTTCAAAACTGCACTAAATTTTGGCCACCTAATTTTACTAAGTTCCAGATACAAAGCATTGCGCACGTGCAGTAAACTAATGCGTCTAAATATATGCTACTTGTGGACAGTCTTGCGAAGCTTGTTGACTACGTAGAGGAGGACTGCTACAAGACTCGATCCATTTTGTAATTCCATATCAGCACCGTCATTTCCTATAACTATGGTCCTGGAACATAAAAATGGTCCACGATACAACCATTGAAAGAACATTGTAGAAGTAACATAGACCGTTCGTAGATATCTGCAGTGACTTGACTTCAAACTACAGTACAGCAAAAATATAGATAAACGAGGTACTACGTTATGGAGTACCAAATTTGAATGGTTGTATCGTGGACCATAATTGTATTCCAGGACCATAGTTATGGGAAATGGCGGTACTTATCGAGCAAGAAAGTGTTAACTTTGAGAGGGAAATTATTTTTATGAGAAAAGTGTTCATTTGAGACTAATATAGCATTATGATATTTTGTAATTTTGTATGCAAGGAATAAGGAGTTAAAATCTGCAGAGTTGTATTATTTTCACCCTGTATATACACAATGTTATGATTTTAAGAGGAGAAGAAATTGCAAAGAAAACAAAAAGTGGAAAAGAAGGGGAAAAAGAATTAAATAATACAAAAAGAAAGGAAAAGGCTTAGGGAATTAAAAAACGAGGAAGAGAAAGCTGGAAAAATAAAATAAAATATAGACATAGAAAGAGTAGAAGATAAATATGTTGGCACAAGGACAAAAAGGACGAAGAAGGAAAAAAGTGACCAATGAGAAGATTGCAAATTTCATATTCGTTTTGCAATGAAGCCCTTCCCGTAATGGTATTACAAGTGCCACGTGTTGAGAATGACTGAAAAACGCTGGCCTAAATAATTGGTGGATTGCTAGATGGATGGGTGCAGTGCTGTCATTGACGCCTTACGGGGCCATACATTGTATGGGAACATAGAATCTTTCAATGAATCGTATGATAAAGAGAAATTTTTGCCTATATGGAGCCATATAGTGTATGGGTGCTTAAATTTTGTACATGGAGATTATATTTTTACATGGAGATATGTACTGATTTTAGATCATGTTTTGCAGTTCTTAATATATCTTTGATGTTCATAAACATAAACTGCCCACCTCTGCTGAAATCGAGAGAACCATATATAAAAATGGTATTTTTTCAGAAAAGCTACACCAAAGGAGGCAGCTTTCTTTTGTTTCATTGGTTTCTGTGCGATGTATATATTGATAAACGTATGATTTTAGTTTGCAGCCACAAATACTTTCAACATAAAAATCGTTTGATATTTATCCGTTTATTCTAATGCACTGTTGTAGGTTAAGACTTCCCCAATACTTGTTACTAATTACCAACATAACATGTGACAAGTCCAGGACATATTAGGGAAATTCCTATTTCTCCAGTATTGCATCCTGAACTTCTCGAGTGCAATATTTGTAGCAAGTTGAGGGGACTACAATATTGCATTAGAATATATCGTACAAGAAAGCATGAAATGATTCTTTTGTTGAAAGTATTTATGGCTGCAGACTAAAACTACTTGTTTGCCACTGTATACATCTAACAGAAGTCAGTGAAGCAATGGAAAATTGTACTTTCTTTGGTGTAGCTATTTATTTATTTATGCTCGACCATGCCGAAATGTAGTAATTATACACCTGGTAGCAGTCCTTTAATGCATGTCATTAAAGTACACCTACTCATTAAAGGTCAGGTCTTTCAGCCAATGACGACTCAGGTTACAACTGCTCAGCCAATGAAAGGTCAGCTTTCTACCGTTATAAAACCGCAAGTATCGATTATTCTCGGATATGCAATCGAAAGAGAATTAGCGAAAACTCACGGAGGCTGGAAATCCAATACTGTCGCAGAAGGTTATGTTCTGTTACTATAATAATTAGCGTTAATTGTAAATAATATTAAAATAAATTCAATTTGTCATCTCGTTTTTCAATGTCTAATTTAATTTCAATGTTATCTCTGTAGGTTCTTATGGCCTTGCAAAGTCAATGTGGACATCTGTTCTTCGGAAAAAATCAATATTTTCGCGTCTGCGCACATCTCACAACATACGGGACATTGCTCCAGGTCAGATACAATAAAATTAATAATATCAAGTTAGAAATATGGTCGAGCATAAAAAGTCGTATGAAACTCGCCTATAATGGTAATTAAGAAGCTCGTATGAAAATTATGATACTCGCTTGCGCTCGTTTCATAAATATCCATACTCACTTCTTAATTACCTTCGTTATAGGCTCGTTGCATAATGTAGTATTATTTACTACTTCCTTCACATAAAAACATCCATCAAAATTTGATGGTCGGAGGGTTAGAAATGGAGAGGGTAAATATATTTCGAGAGAGAAAATAAGAGGGGGGGCGTTTGGCCAAGAAAAACATTACTATGACAGCACTGGATGGGTAATACACATAGGTATGTGGTGGGATAGTTGGGTAGGAAGATAGGTAGGTGGATAAATTGACAGATAAGTACGCAGGAGATCAGACAGACATGGAGTGGTTTTATAGAGGAAACGTTTATGGAAGAATCTTTTCCTCAGTTATTTTCCATTGACATCTATTCACAGCTTGTTCTCTCTCACAGAATCAATGTGACCTTCTTGTAGGAGAGATCTCGCTCTAATCCTGAAATGTATGGGGTCACAGAGACTTGGAGATATAATATGTTTGAGGGAGGTAGGCCTACAAAATGGGAACGTTAACTGACCGCTCTGCAAACTCCTGTAGTTGTGAAGTTTTGTGAAATGGCCAACAGAACGTTCTTCTCGTCATGTAATTAGCATGTTAACATGCTGCAACAAAAGGATAGGCTGAAACGGATATCTCGTATTCGTACACCCCTCACTTGCCAGAAGGACTGGCACACTCACTCCAGAAATGCTGTACATTCGTAGGGGTGTCTTACTACCGAGAGGGAAAACAAAGTAATGTGAATTTGGTAAGATAAGAATGTTATTAGGTATCATTTCACGTTGACGAATTAATATATATTCTTAATTGGTTATTTTACGACCCTGTACCAACTGATACGGTTAGCGTCTGATTGACATAAAGGTGATAATGACTGCGAAATGAATCCAGAATCCAGCGCCAAAAGTTACCCAGCATTTGCTCTTAATGGGTTAAGGGAAAACTCTGAAAAAAATCTCAACCAAGTAACTTGTCCCAACCAGGATTTGAACTCGAGCCCCTAGTTTCACGGTCAGGAATGCTAACCGTTACGCCACAGTGGTGGACTACGATTTAATATTAGGCCTACTGGGAGAAAGTGAAGATCACGTCGAAGTACTTACAATGAAATCTGCAGATTTTCAATTTTTGGTGCTTTCCTTTCCTTTTGTTTGTTTCTATAAATACTTCTTCAATATTCTAGTACTTTCGGTTCTTTATATTTCTTCCATTTTATGTATTTTCGGTTACCCAGCATTTGCTCACATTGGGTTGAGGAGAAACCCCGGAAATAACCTCAACCAGGTAACTTGCCCCAACCGGGAATCGAACCCGGGCCACCTGATTTCGCGGCCACACGTGCTAACCGTTACTCTACAGGTGTGAACTTTTGAATAAACCTATATAATTAAATAAATATTTCACATTTATTATTTACAAATGGATATACTGTAGGTCAATATAATTGAAAAGCTTATAACACACTAAATCTACATTTCGTTATCACCGTGGTGTGTTGTTATGTATGTGCTTGGTGTGGCTGTACTCGGAACTCCAATGAATGCAATGGGCAGATATCCTCTTCCCAGTTGACTTCCTGTGCTGTATACGTTAGCATACTAATTGCTGCGCGTAGTCTCTCTGATATATGGGAGTGAGACTGGCTGGACAGTAAAGCTCCAACAAAAACAACCAAATTTGATGTTACTGCAAAGTGGAGTTCTGTGCTCAGGATTTGTTACTTAGATACGTTAAACTGTGGATTTAAACTAAGAATCTAATGACAGACTGTGATATCAGAATATGACATAAGAGAGCAACGTTGAAGTATAAAATGAAAAGTATAACAATATTTCTCTTAACGTACTAGCATAATATAACATATTGGAAGATTCATGACCAAAATAAAATAGCCCTAAAATTACTAGAATCGAATAAACTATTTTAAATTGGTTATTTAACGACTCTGTATCAACTATGATGTTACCTAGCGTCTGTGGAATTAACAGCAACGCAATGGTATACGACCCAAGTATTCCCGAGGATTCACCATAGACTTACCTGACATTCGTCTTATAGTCCGGCTAACTGGAGAAACGAAGTAGGTAATCAGTCTAATCCAGTGGTTCCCAAACTTTTTGAACACGCGAACCACTTTTGGGAGAGACATTCGTTTGTGATTCCCCACTACCGTAATGGTATTTAATCCCAATCGAAAAATACAAATTCCTGTAAAATCGAAAACAATGATGATTTTATTAAAAACCTTAAAACCGGTGGATAGCACCCAACTTCCAATGTATCGATGAGAAATCGAAATGTGCAAAGCTATTTTCCAAGTATCTTTAGCTTCTCCAGACTGACCTTCTTTGCTGATGTATTTATGGAACACTTAAAACATTTTTTAATAGTAGCTTGCAAGGCCAAGATGCTAATATAATGACACCTAGAGATAAAAATCAATCTCTGTTTGAGGTTCTGTTTGGTATGTACAGTTACCCTTAAAAAGAATGAGACGATTCTTGGTCGTCGGAAGTTAAAGTTCTACAGCGCGGTTCACTTTCACTCGATATCACGTAATGATACATACCATGACAAATAGTACAAGAATTATTACAAGGACCACAACAAGGACAAGGACCAGAATAAGGATCACGAAGAAGACTGCCATTTAAGGCCAGGATTTCACAACATAGCTCGAGTCACAAAATATCATTGCTTCACTGTACCGAATGGCAAATGCCTGCTAAGGGATCTACATTCTGGACTGCTGCTGTCACTGTCTTGTCTCGGTAGCTCATATAGTAGCGTGTCGGTTCCAATGTATAACCGAAACGTCTCGTGTTCGATCCCGGGTAAAACTTTTTTTTTATTGAGGTGTAATTAATTTGTTCAGAGATCCTCGACTGTCTAATTTGTCGAAAAATATGGGATAATTTATGTCCAATTTCTGGGTCTTACAAGTGGGCTGAACCTCGTCAAAAAAAATAAATCTTACTTGGATGTTAAAAATATTCTTCCTCAAACAAAAATCATAAGAAACAAAAAGACATCTGTTAACTTAAAATCTTGTCCACATGCCATCAGCTTCTATTACAGCTCTAAGTCGATCCGGCATGGATGTCACGAGATTGTGGAATAAGTTCTGATCCCCGGCGAGATCTTCCCAGGTGTCAACAACTTGATCCCACAATTCGTCTCGATTTCGAGGGCGTCGGTGGGCATAGGTGACTATTCTTCTCTTTTTCAATTCCGCCCATAAATTTTCGATGGCATTCAAATCAGATGACTTCGGAAGCCAATTAATGATTTCGATCTCGGGTCTCCTTTGAAACCAACTTTGAATGCTTGCAGCATAGTGCACGAGATGGTTATCCTGCTGGAACAGCAATGTTACTTCGGGAAAACGTTCTCGGGCGGAGGGGAGGAATATATTTTCCAGAATGTGCTTGTAAGTTCCCGCATTAAACCGGCCATCGATTCGTTCTATAACGCCAGGTCCATCGTAAGACATCCACCCCCAACACGATATGCTAAAGCGCCCCGATCTTTCACGTCGGTGCACATAGCGCTGGTCATGTCGGAGACCATCCTCACGATAGACACGGACAGGACCTTCGTAATCACTCGAGATGGTTGTTTCGTCGGAGAAAATTACATTTCTCCAGCCGAAATCCACTCGATTGGTAGCGAAGGCAAGACGGTCGACAGCTTGTACTTCCCCCAATATTTCCATTTGCGCAGCCCTCTGGCTCCTAATACCGCGGTTCCTCAACCTGCTGATCACAGTCTGTAAAGAGCCGGGAATGTTAGATGCTGCGCTTATTTCGTTAGCAGTCAGAAAGGGGTCCTGTCGAACTGTCTCGAATAAGAGAGCATCCTCTTCCAATGAAGAAATCCGCGGACGCCCAGGAATAGGGCGATTTTCGACCTCCCCTAAATTTTGGTAACGATGAACCCACCCCGCGGCTGTACTTCTAGGAACACCGACCAAACGGCCAGCAGATCTAGCCCCATATCCAGCCTCAACTAGAACTATAACTCGCTGTCTCATGTCACGTCGATTCGCCATTACGATGAAAAATGAGGGATGACGATAATACTTTAGTGTAGACAATGACTATTTAACGTGATATAGAATTATTGAAATAAGAGGCATCTTGCATAGTAAGAGTTAATAAATCAACCCTAAATTAAATATCTAAATAACAGGATATAACAGGAAGTCCAATTGTTGCGAAACTAATCAAATTAAATCTAATTACATTAAGTAAACAAACCCCAAGTTATGACACCACATTGCTACAGCTAAATTGTAGGTTATTAACATAAGCATTGAATAGGTCCGTGGTTGTGCGTTGGACGGCAAAACCAAACATCGAAAGTTCGAATATTGCCGAGGAATGTAACTTCTTGCTTTTTATAATGTAAATCAGACTTATAACTACAATCATTCGTATTTCTTACATTATTTATTAATATTTATAGCCAACACTGAATTTGTGAAGAAAATGCTTTAGAAATCTCATATGGAATTTGTGATCTGTAGTGACATAAACATAGATTATCTCTCGGAACTTTTCCGTAAAAGTAAATTAAATTCACTCCTTGAAACTGGGAACCTTAGTCGTAGAGTCATTTTTCCACAGCATACAAGCTGAAGCAGCACAGCCATTGATAAATGTTTTGTACACAGAATTAGAACCTATAATCAATGGCTTATCTGAACATGTTAAACATATCCTAAGTGTTTCCAATGTCACTGAACAATTTCAAAATATTAATTTAAAAACTAAGAAAGGATCGTAAATGCTGTATCTAGTGATTATTTACATTTATGTCTACAAAATGAACCTTGGGAAAACATATATGATACTGGTACTACTGATATTAAGAGTAAATATATTGAATTTTTCACTTAATTTCATAATCACTTCAGTGGATGTTCTCCACTCAATGTTGTGAAAAAATTAAAAAGTAAAAACATATAGATAACGCAGGGACTTCAAAATCTCATATATTAAAAAGAAGAATCTATATGTAATGAGTTGCAATGTAATGATCCTCTTAAATATTGCAAGAAGTACAGTGTAATTTATCAAAAATTGTGAAAGAGGAAAATAGAATATATTTGAATAGAAAAGTACAAAATTCAGATAATGCAATTAAACCTATTCGGAATATTATTAAATTTATACTTGTAGATATCCTAAGAAAGAAAATATTTTTTCATTAAGACCAATGATTATAAAGTAGACGATCCCAAATCTATTGCAAATTCTCTTAACGTATTATAGTATATAGTACAGAAATATTATTGACAACTTAAACATTCAAGATTTTGCAAAATATACTGCAATTGGTTACTTAACAGATGCATTTAATAATTAGTATTATTATATGTAATTAGTCAATAACTGCAAAAGTGCTTTTTCATTCAATCATAACATGAATAAAATTGAATGCATATTAAATGAAACACTATTGCAAACACGTAGATAAAATAGTTCAAATCAACTGAAGGGGTGAGAATGAAATAATCCAAAGCCACACTTTTAACAAAAATTGTTTTGTGCGAGTGCATTTCTTACACATTACACATATGGGAAAGCTATTAATAAAATATTGTAATAATTACTCAAGAAAAGACATAGCCTAAAGACTCTAAACCTTTGTAAAAGTTTGTCTATTATATATATTTTTTAATTTCATTTTAATTGTTAGTTTTTAATATATATGCATTTACATTGTATATGTGTGTGTGTATAAATGCATTCATTAGATTAACATTTATAATATTATAACTTGTAATTTTGTATTGTTTGCGATCATTAACACTTAATCTCAGGACTTTGTAAAACTCTATTTCAACGTTACTTAGCTATTTCAACGTTATTTAGACAAAAAAAATCGTTATATAGACTAAGAATCGAACTCTCACTCTTCTACACAACACGCAGAAGTCTTACCGTCTGAGCTATTGAAACGACATGAAAGTTTTCCTTTCTGTGTGGAGTGTCGATCTAGTCATGAAGGTCCATTGTCGATTTAACTACACGATTTATGTATATATTTATCTTTTATATACGTAATATTATCATATTTTTTGCAGTTTTTGAAGTGAATTTCGGAACGATGCTAGTAACAAACCAAATAGCCTGAATTTAAGTAACTCAATATTCGTTATCTTGTGTATCAGTGCTCTGGTCTCCGATCATGCGCAGTGTCTTACATCTGAGACTTAGGAATATTCAATCGTCTCATCCTTTTTCAGGGAAACTGTACATACTAGAGAGAACAAAACTAACTGCCGCTCTCGCTCGCTGTGTTCGCTGCATTTATCTTTCGAGTCTCGGCTCGTCATTCTCGAAATTGCATTTGGTCGGCGTGGAAAAATTTCGTAACTTTGAATAACATACATCATTGAAATAAATAACATTATAAATGTTTAAATGAGACAAAAAGACAAAACACAACAGTATCTTAGTTATCAAAATGTTCTGGTTCTATTATATGATATTGCCTATGGTTATAAAAAAAAAACTCAAATAAATATGCATTTCCAAGAAACATAAAACATGACATTAATATCTTTTCACTTGAAATTGCCCACTTGATCTTAAATATATGAAAAGAAAATTTCCAGCCTTTTAATAAGAGCCTAGTAATTAAATGAAGACTGGGGAACGGATTATTATACACTGAAAAGTAGAGATGATGTTTCAAATAGGCTACTTGATTGTGTATACATATATAACAGTTGCCAAAGTAGATAAAAGTTCAGTCAGGTATAAACAACTATGGCGATTGAAGGCTGCTTGAATTCGGGACTTGCTCAATATCGAGCCTTGGAAGACTCGGAAGTCTTTACGTCAAGGACGCGACCTAATAAACATTGTCGTGCGGGTTTTCGGTTTTGCGGGCGCTGCTACTCTCTCTTTCTCGATCGTTGTTCATCTCTAGTACATACTTAATATCAGGCAGTACATCTCACTTGACTATATGTGTCAGAGGAAGAACAATAAAATTGTTTGTATGCATTTGAAGTCTGATTAGTGTAATATGTTACTAGTCAGCGATGCACAGTTGAAGAGGGAAAATAACTGGTCATTTTATCCCATTATGTCCTGACTTAGTTGCCTCATGAGTGGTGTCACTTATGATGTTCACTAAACAACAGATAAAAATAGACGGATTTATAAGGAAACTTTGTATATGTTCGAATCATTTCACAGAAAGGAATTTGATTCATTTCAATGTATTAAAAACTCATTAAAAATTTAGATAAGTATGATACGACACATACTGAGTTTGTTTTTTTTCTGATATACATTTTAGTTTTCACAATTTTAAGTCAGCTTTTGAGTATATGATTCGACTGTGTTTTTGGAAATTATTATTATAGCCTCTAATGTTTAGTTGTTTAGAATTACAGTTTTTCGAATTAGAATTATCTTGTCGGGTACAATTCATGGTAATATCCCTCCGCTGGTAATATAAATAATACAGTATTTGTTGGTAACAGGGGTTGCATACCATCCCAGACATTTATCATGCAGATAAATACTATAAAAATAAAGATAAGCCTATTTATGTCCCTGTAGGGCAATGGCTACCTTTTAAGGGTTTAGCTCTTATATACATAACCCGGCGAGCTACTCCGCGTTAGTGTGGACCATTGTCGACCTGCGTGTTCTTTGAAGATGTATGCACATCTTTTCCTATGTCTACCTCGAAGCCACCTGCCTGCTCTGGGGCCCACATTGTAGACTTGTAGGTCCATGGGTCGTCCTCTATTCTTCCGACGTGGCCTCTCCAGCTCCACTTACTTTTAAAAGCTACATGTGTGATATCTGTTGTTGATGCCCTTTGAAGCAGCCCTTTGTTGGTGATTATGTCTCTTAAGGATAAGCCTAGAATTTTGCGTATCATCTTCCGTTGGCATATTTGTGTCGCTTTCGTCTGTTTAGTGGTTATTTTTTTTAACATGAACTGCTTTATTTATCAATCGAATTATCGCATTTTGGATGTATTCTTCACCTGACATAATTAGGAACATTAAATCCAGACGTTTGAGATGGGCAGGGCATGTAGCACGTATGGGCGAATCCAGAAATGCATATAGAGTGTTAGTTGGGAGGCCGGAGGGAAAAAAACCTTTAGGGAGGCCGAGACGTAGATGGGAAGATAATATTAAAATGGATTTGAGGGAGGTGAGATATGATGATAGAGACTGGATTAATCTTGCTCAGGATAGGGACCGATGGCGGGCTTATGTGTGGGCGGCAATGAACCTCCGGGTTCCTTAAAAGCCAGTAAGTAAGTAAGTACTGCTTTATTTTCTTAAGATTACAATCTTCATATTCTACATGAAAATGCTTGTAGAGAGTCTTCAGAGATATACAATTGCATGTTCACTGTATCCTCGCGTTACACTATTTAATTCCACAAATTAAAACATTGCATCGCCACAATTAACATAACTTCATTTATCTTCTCATTCTTGAACATTCACATAAATAATGCACACGTTGATACAGCTGTCAACTTCCTGAAGTGTCTTCAACGCCGGCCGTGCAGAAACTAGGAGCCTCGCACATTTCCAAATGTCCATTTGTTTATACTTCCGAGTGGTTAAGATTCAGCTCTTGACACCTCACCTTTCACAGCATTCCTCTGCACGACGTATATTCAATCTCCAAAATTCGAAAATCATAATTGCAAGTTGTTACAAGTAGAGTTCCGGGATTCAAACTATACGACAGGATTCAGATGTCTTCTTACTCGGATAACCGGGCTCTGCACATCCGCTGCCCCAGGACACGACACCGACGAGCATCTGCAACCAGCGGCCCGCCGGAATCTCCCTCGCAGGCGTCCTTTCCTCCATCAGACACATCCGCGCAGATCATACGCGTCGTTATACCGCCATGCAACCAGTAGTCACTGTTACACTCCTCGAAGTCCATTATGTTGACTTGCACATGCTGAAGCTGATAGGGGACTTCTCCATCCTCAGCAAGTCTGCCCCATCTTATAACTACGGCTGAAGTTCCCGTTGCAGGCGCCGTGGAGGTCAATGAAATAGGCTGCACAGAGTCGCTGTATTCGAACGGCTCTTTCACAATTTGTCTGAAATGGAGCGTTTTTTCGGCACCACTTCCCTGTCCTATAGGCCTGTATGAGAAGAGAACACTGAAAGTAGGTCATGTAACTTCATATGAAAACATTCTCAACGGGTGTGCCGCGGCACAGTAGTGTTCCGCGAGATTAGCTGGGTGTGCCGCGAAACTTCAGAGGCTTTATTGTTGGTAAAAGTAATTAAAATAATTTCATTCAATTTTTATTTTTGCTTCTTACACAAAAGTTTAATTCGTGGTGGAATTGAAGACAAACACACACGCATTTCTTGTTCAACTGAGAGAAATGTCTCGCGCTTCTTGTTTTTCTTTTATAAGTCCAGCCCATTTTGTTCCAAGATACTGGATAATTATATACATCTTCTCCCGATGATGTTGAGAGTAATCCAATACATGAAAGGAATTATTCAATAATCGAATCCTCACGAACAAATCTGATGTAACTCAGAAATTCACATTCTATAATTATATCTGTTGATTCATCTAGCTGTAGTGAAAATACTCGACCGTCACTTTGCTTTTCACGTACATGGCACTGGGTATCTGGAGATATGTCATCAATCCTATGGGAAATAGTATCGTTTGAATATGGAACCAAGGATATTTCTTTCGGCGCAGTCACCTAACATCGATTTCACCACTTCCTTGCAGGCAGATAAAATCAGTACGGGTCTGCATTTTTACGCTACTATTTCGGCAACTTTATAACTGCCCACTTACGCTTCTTCAGAAATAGTTTCTCTCCGGTCTCCAAGCTTTTGCTTGCTTTTCTTCCGATGACAACAATCGGCTAAATTAGTTCTTATCTTTCCCTGATAAGTTACTAAGTTTGGTATTCAAAAGTCTTCTCAGTTTACTAGGAGTCGTGGATTCGTTGCTTAGTTTTTCTCTACATACGACACGGAACTGTTTTCAGGTCCACTGAACGTAAATCCAAAGTTTAAATACCGGTCTTGGTAGTTACGAACTGTTCCAGTAGGTTCTACGCCCCCCCCCCCCCCCCCGTGCTGTTTGCAGAATTACACTTGGAATTGGTTCGTTCTCATTTTTGTTCCTGTTAAGTTATTGCGACTGACTCATCCTCAACTTTTCTCCTTTTAATAAAAAACTTATCCATACTGAAGTTAAAGTAACACAATAACGCAAATAACACGAGTGAAACTAAAAATCAACCTCAAAATATGCCAGAATATGGCTTTACGACTGCAATCTACAAACAACTGACAGGTGAAGGAAAGCTGTGAGCGCGCTATACCGAGGCTCTTGCATTGTTGCCAACTTGTACGTTAGTGTGCCGCGGGAACTCGCTACATGGGATAGTGTGTCGGGAATAAAAAACAGGTTGAGAACCACTGGTTTAGATGTTAATGACCATACCTGACTTCCGTAGAGCAATACTGAGTAAATGCAGGTTTCTAGGGTTTCTAGTTTTAGTGTTCTGTTGAGGATTTTAATCTAAATTGGATTTATTTATTTATTTATGGAACCATTTTCACTATTAAATTAAGGCTTTCCTACATACAAAAAAATAACATATTTATCCTAAAAGGGTACACAATAATACAGATTCAAGGTGCAGAAAAACGGTCAATCAGAGTGCTGCATTGGAGTTAAATCGCTCGCTTGAACTCGGTCGAGTGTCGCACCCTCGAGTGAAATAAGATCGGTCGTGATACGCTCGTAATAAATAGAAGCACAGTACAAGGTCATCTCACCGACATGTCTTATCTTGTATGGAAGGCGACAGATAAGATACACATATGTTTTGCTCACACGGTAAAAATAAGGTTTTATTTTCTTGCGTTTATGACAAACGTTTAATGGAACAGTGAATGGAACGTACCAAAACAGGAACATGAAGTTATAAATAAAATAGTATGAAAATCGTCGATATACAGTTATTATTGCTAATTAATAATTATTCAATGTTTGATTTACCACATATATAATATGTTAGGTCCATACATAATGTTCCGCCTATATACTGCGACAATGTAGAAACGTTTTACAAAATACTATTGATATAGCAGTAGATTAATAACAATATTAGTACAGAGATAACGTCACAGAAAATATAATAAAACGAATAATCATGCTGCACAACTGGTACAGACGCAAAGATTGATTCACTAATTATTACAGATTATTATTATTATTATTATTATTATTATTATTATTATTATTATTATTATTATTATTATTATTATTATTATTATTGGAACTCTATATTACTTCCACTGACTCGGCTAAGCTAGAGAATATTCAAAGAAAATTTATTTCCCTGTGTTCTTATAGATTTTCACCTAATTCTGATGATTATAAATATGAGATTAACTGTAAATATTTTAATTGCTGTAGTTTATTTGCCAGACGTCAAGATCTTGATTACTTATTTTTTTGTAAAGTTCTTAAGGGTGATATTGATTGTGAATCTTTCCTAAGCAATATCAGTCTTCGTATTCCTGCTAAGGGTTTAAGATATCATCAAATGTTTTACAATAGAAATTCTAAATCTCTCTCTCCGGTCTGCAGATGTATAAAATATGCTAATTTGCATGGATCAAACTTGGATCCATTTAATGTGTAGTATATACTTTGAAGTTTTATATCAATTTTTATTTATATCTTTTGTTTAAACATGTATTTCAATATTATTCTCGCTAACTTTTATATCATTTTGTTATTTATTAATTCACTTGATTCCATCCTTTCATTTTCAAATACAATTACTTTTAATCTCATTATGCTATGTAGTTTAGTAATCCATTTTATCCCGTCCATTCATTGTCATTATTGTCGTTGTATTATAATCTTGTATATCTTTGTAATACTATTTTATATGATTCCATTCTTTATTTATGATTCCATTATTTCATTTGTAATTATCATTTTAATTAATTGCCATTAATTTAATTATTTCTTTGCACTTTTATTGTATATTATTGCTAATGTTTTTGTTATATTGTTTGTGCTGAACTGTAATTGGCCTCTGGCTGTTGTACGGCACATTAAATATAAGTAAATAAATAAATTATTATTGTCATTATTATTACTAGAAAACTTGATACGGTTCTTTCATTATCGTGATTGTGTTCTCCGTTTATAATAATTACATTTACATCCAATAACATCTATCAGATGTGGCAAAAACAAAATCACTCCTGTGTGGGGGGGGGGGACATTTACCTACAACATTTATATTACATTTTAAAGCAAGTTTTGTAGTTGTACTATGGAGAGGTTAGTTAAACACTGTCAAGTTTTGAAATGATAAACATCTATGATGTTACTACACAGTTCATCACTGTAACAAGAATGAATGTCTAATTCTCGGCTTATACCGTTCGAGGATTTATCGCTCGAGACAATTTTACCCATCATGCATGTGCGCTACCTATCGGATTATGCTATGAACTACTTGGCGCTCGAGCGAAAACGTCCGATGCAGACCTCTGCTCAATATAATAATGTCCTTTTGTAATTACTACAAACTGGTCTACCACACTTGGAACATTGTTTTCATATTTGTGTATTTTTTTTCCTCGAGAGAAGAAATAACAACTAGAATATTTTTTTAGCTTGGTAGGTCTGATTTCGATCTCTTGGGGATCCCTTCCTCGTTTCAATAAAGTAATGTTCACAAAGTGGCCACAAGCAAATTTTTGTCTAAACATCGTTTCTTGTGAGGAAGTACAAGTTAGAAAGCCAGGTTCTTAAAAAATTACTTTCTTTTCTGGTTTTATTGGTGATTTTGTGGACTTATATATTACCAATGAATTTAGAACACAGAGAATCCAAAAGAACATACGGACTGGACAACGGCGCGTTTATCTTGAAACGGTATAATCATGTACCATTTTGTCGAACATATCGACCCCTCCTTTCGTATCATTATAAAATTCAATTATTACTGATCTCTGGTTTCCTCATTTACATCTGGAGCACTACGCATTGTTGAGAAAATTATAATTTTATTTATTTACTCCTTTTAAACATGGATGACACAGGATGTTTTAATCATCGATAGCAAACTGTGACGATAACACTTTACTTTTTCAATTCTACGCGTAATCGTTCACAATGTACACAGCATCATCTTCATACGCACTATTCACAAAATCTGCAAAGTTTACAAATTTCACATTCATACCAGATGAAATTTCAGACAAATCGACAAAGAACACATAATTTCACTACATTCGGTCAAAACCTGATACACTGAATACAAAAAATAATGCTATTTATAAAGAAGATAGCAAGAAACTGACTTTCAGAAGAGTACAGGATGGCGTAGACTATAATAATAATAATAATAATAATAATAATAATAATAATAATAATAATAATTTTATTTATTTATTTATTCATTTATTTACTTATACAGGATGCGGCATTTAACGTTTCCTATTTTCAAACCCCCATAACTTATTTAATTTGCAAGTAAATTACAAGAAATTAATCAGTTTACAACCATTATAATCTTGGAATTACAGTGCATCTTATGTTTTGAAAATAATGTCTTTAAGATGTCCTCCATTGGCGTCAATGCATTGTTGCAATCTTCCCTGCACACCGGCCATTACTCGCCGCAATGTTTCAGGTGTAACATCAGCAATTTCTTCACGAATCGCGGTTTTAAGGTCCTCGATGTCATGAAGGATACGACCGTAGACCTTACTCTTAAGATACCCCCACAAAAAGAAGTCTGGTGCAGTGAGATCAGGAGAAACAGAGGGCCACTGAATGTCACCTAATCTGGAGATAAGTCGCCCAGGGAAAGCAGCACGAAGTGTGTTCATTGAAACACGTGCTGTATGGGATGTGGCTCCATCCTGTTGAAACCACAGGCGCTGAATGTTCCAGTTACGGCGTCTCAACTCAGGTAGGAAAAAAGTTGTCAACATTATGTTGTAACGCTCAGAGTTCACAGTCACCGCAGCACCATTATCGTCTTCGAAAAAGTAAGGACCAATGATACCCTCTGCTGCAACTGCACACCAGACTACGACCTTAGGACTGTGTAGTGGTCGTTCACGTGGATTTTGTGGGGCCCAATAACGAAAGTTCTGCTTGTTTACATAACTATTGAGACAGAAATTTGCTTCGTCACTCATTATCAGGCAGCTGTGAAAGTCATTGTGAGTGTTAAACAATTGCAACATTCTCTGACAACATTGGACGTGCAGGGCTTTGTTTACTACTGTTAATTTTTGTGCGACCTGGAGTTTATATGAATGGAAGTGCAAATCATTGTGTAATATTCTTCGCACACTTCTGTCCGACAAATTCATGATCCGGGAATGACGCCGCACGGAACGATACGGACTTCTCTGCAGAGCCGTTCTCACACGTTCGACATTATCAGGAGTCCGCGTCGTTTTCTGACGAACTCGAGCTTTGTTTTGAACCGATCCCGTTTCACGCCACTGACGCACCCACACACTAATTATTTTTCGTGATGGCGCAACTCCACGTTGATTATCACAAAAAATCCGCCTAAACTCTCGCTGGACAGGAACAATTGACTTGGTTGAAACAAACTGTTCAACACAGAAAATGCGCTGTTGCACCGGCCAACGTTCCATGGTTAACTAAAGGCTTTGCTACACCGAATCCCTGTGTTGGATGTGGCTAACTAAATCCAAGGCTTTGCTACACCGAATCCCTGTGATTGCAAACATGTTTTACCAACAATGTGAACAGACTCGCCAACTTAAAATGGGAAACGTTAATTGCCGCACCCTGTATTTAATATGCTGTACAACAACTAGTGGCCAATTACAGTTCAGCACAGAGACAATATAACAAAAACAATAGCAATGATATAAATTACAATAACAGTGCAATGGAATAATTATTAAAATAATGACAGTTAAATAAGATGATAATTGCAAATGAAAGAATGGAATCATATAAATAGTATTAATAATAATAATAATAATGATAATAATAATGAAAATGATAATAATAATGATAGAAATAATAATAATAATAATAATAATAATAATAATAATAAATTTATTTATTTATTTACTTATATTTAATGTTCTGTACAACAGCCAGTGGCCAATTACAGTTCAGCACAGAGGCAATATAACAAAAACAATAGCAATGATATAAATTACAATGAAAGTAGGCCTAAAATGGAATAATTATTAAAATAATGGCAGTTAAATAAGATGATAATTGCAAATGAAAGAATGGAAAAATAATAATAATAATAATAATAATAATAATAATAATAATAATAAAATGATGATAATAATAATGATAGTAATAATAATAATAATAATGATAGTAATAATAATAATAATAATGATAATAATAAAAATAGTAACAATATTAATAGTAATAATATTAATAGTAACAGTAATATAAATAATAATAATAATAATAATAATATATATATATATATATATATGACGATACAGTGCAAAGAAAAGGAGGAAATATTTGCCACCGTGAAAGTTAACAGAGGTGGCGCACAACCCCATAGCACAATTAAATCCTCTTAAAACCGGGTAATGAATATTCTGAATCTTTGGCCAATCAAGTAAGAATACGTAGATCGCCATAAAACAGTGAACAGAAATAGCAAATGTAACAAACATAAAAATATCTCGCCGGGTCTGCGCTCAACCCCTATTACCATCGGAGGGATATAGGCTATATCATCAGATAATTTAATTTCGCTTTTCAACTCATGTTTGTCTTTAATGTTCGTGTAGCCCTGGCATTGAGCTGATCCCTCATCCGAGGAGACTTTCCACATCCTTCTGTGGTCAAAAAAGTATGTAGGCCTATGTGATCCAATAGATTAATTCCTCTGCAAACAGGTCGCGGCCCTGTAAGGCCCGTGTGGCGTGGGTCGTATAAATGAACCTAAAAGAAAGAGGTAAAACTAAGGTAAAGTAAGAAAAAAAGAAACTCATATTTGTTGTCATAAGGCAATAATTCGGTCTCGAAATGATTATCATGATAACAAACTTTCGATAAGCTCGTTCAAATTACCAGAAAACTATCGGCAAATACCATACTATAATAATATCGGACAGCTATATACTAGCAGCATTGACGTGATTGCGAAATATCGCGGGTCTGACATCTAGCGGAGAGGCGTGGAATTACGTCCACAAATAGCCTACAAATATTAACATAGCGGGAATCGGACTATTGTTTAAAACGTGAGGTACTAATGTGGAATAATATATGAGAGACGTAAGAAATGTTGAATGGTATTAAAATGTAACATTATTTGATATCAAAGCTGCATATTATAAGAAATATGGCATGCTTCATATTATTTTCCGTAATTAATTGTTGCGTATATTTTCTTTGCTTTAGTGAGACAAAATTAATTCTGACATTAAGAATGAATTTACAATAACGCTTTATATGCCCATTGCTAACAACTGCAAAGATAATAAAATTGGTAATAATAAAACTTAATTTGCTAAAACCTTAAAATTTCCAATATATTTAACTTCTCTTCATTTATTAGACCTACATAAAAAAGCTAATTATTTTTGTTCTATGAACACAGAAACGAAGGCATTAGGACTACTAAAGAATTTTGTTGACTCACGTTTTATGATCCCACGGAAATCGAAAGTACTATTTGTAGTAGTTTGGAATGCTGTAATTGTAGCAGTTATAAACAGCACATATACACCCTGACATTTTAACACAGCACTAATTAATACAACTATTTACTAGCCCAGCAACAATCTACATTGCAGTGGATTACAGCTTGTTTCGCGGGTATCACAACACCGGGCGCCTAGGTAGCAGCACCAGCGTCGTTCGTACGCAGAACTGCTAGCTGTCCGGTATTACTATAAATAGTAAGGTATTTGCTATCAGCACTCGATGTATTATAGAAGAAAGTGTTACATGCGAATAAATTCATTATGTTTCAGCAAACAAGACAGATCTTTATACATAAATTCTGATCTGACAGTGAGTTTCTTTCCCTGTGTTGCTTATTAATATTCTTCTTATTATTTCTATTATTGGAATTAATAATAAATTCATAATACTAACCATAATAATAATAATAATAATAATAATAATAATAATAATAATAATAATAATAGGGAGCATCCTAAATTGAAGGAACAACGATCACTTAAAATAACATTTAAAGTAAATCTAATTTGTATCTTAACCCTATGTTCGAACTAAAATCCACAAGTACGATATGTTCATACCTGCACAAGTACCTTTCAGCACCACACTCATATCGCTGACAACTTACTCACTGCACCGGAACTACGACACATTTCACTGATACCATCCTGATTTCACTAACACTTCAAAAACATTTCACTGTTCAAATACTTTGCACTGCCACTATAAACTATAAAGCTTCACTGACAGAAACACACTTCACTGACACAACACACTTCACACTTCATTGACACAACACACTTCTTCACTGATACAACACTTCAATAACAAAATATTAATTACACCCTTTAAATAGTGTGTATAATATACTACCGTCTATTAGTAAAGTCCTTAAGTCTATTTTTAAATACATTTTTGTTTATTGGTAAAGCCTTTAGTAAGTCTGCAGGTAAAGCATTTTCCAGTGTCCGTCGTCTGTCTTCTTTCCTTCAATTTATATGAGTAGTCGTTCCTTGGAGAGTAATTTGGCGGCTGCAACCTATTTTTTATTTCTCTCCAGGCAGGCTCACCTCTGTATGTTTTGAATATAGCGCTTAATCGAATTCGCGTTCTCCTGTCCGTGAGTGTGTCCCATTTTAATGGTGATACATATTTATATGGTTACTATCATATTTCAGGCAGCAAAGAAAGAGGAAATTGATCTGTGTGTTTGCTGTAGGTATTTGTTTTTTTTTTTTTTTCATGAAGTGTATTGGGTTCAACGCCTTTGGCTTTGAGTTTGATGTTGACATTGTAATATTAACTTGTTCTGGGAATTTATCGTGCACGCTGTATAACGTTGAAAGTGCTATATGGACGTACGTGTTGTGAAATATGAAACCTTGTATTAATTCAATGAGGCTATGGAGTTGTATGTGTTGAAGGTTTGACATTACGAGTGGAGGGACCGGACGTGAATGACAAAGCGGGTTAAACAAAAAGCGCTTTCAAACAAAACCATGCACAGTAGTTTTGTAGTGAGGGTTTGCCTAACTGGAAACAAATCAAGTGAATTTGAGTGTATATTGAAGTAATAATCATAGAGTTGTATATGAAGGGTGGGGGAGAAAACATATGGCGCAATATTAACAATAGTGGTGCTTCATACATAAAAGCCAGCCTTTTGAATAGACATGATGAATTCATAGTCCTCTTTTAACCCTCCTGTAATTTCTTTTTTGAAGCTGTGTGGTTCATATTAATCAAAAGCTTTTGGAATAGTTCAAACCATCCCAGGCAGGAGCTCTTTATTTTATTTTCCGTTTAGCTATCCCTTATTGATAGAAAAATTCGTATTTGCAAAATGATTAGTTGATCATACAAACATAATATTTGAGTTACTTCCTCGTTAAAGTAGAATATTGAAACAAATTAAATTTTTATTGAGTATTAAATGAGTGATTCGTATTATATGCTAGAAGCAAATAAAAACCAAAACACAGGATCAAGAAAACAAAGAATGAATCAAAAAGAGAAAACAGAGAATGAGAAGAAGCAAATGGATTTAAAATAAAATTATATAATTGAATTGGGATTGAAAGAGGAAGAAGAAAATAAATTTAAAAAATACAAGAATTAGGAGTGATAATATAAAAAAAACGAGCAATATTATTTAGTCAATTGTTCGAAAACAGGTTGGAACCTCAAACTGCAAATTCTTTACGGTACTATAAAACATACTTTTGTTTACAGCATAGACAGTCAATTGAAAATGGCGGCTCCGTTCAAACGTTTTGGTGAAGCTAACATTAGTAAAATAGAATTTCAATAAGTTAATTAATATTTTTTTGTATTACTGTACTTTATTTCTTCTAATCTTTATGTACTTAATTCTAATCGTGTAATAGTTAATTAAATCCCACTCGACTTTTGATTTCCTCTAGATTAATCTATCTATTTCTGGTTATTACCGAAGTATATATGATATTTCCGTTCAGGAATTCCGCATTACCATATGGTGAAGAACGGATAGAATGGAGAAAAATTCTCTCCGACACTGGGACTCCAACCCGGGTTTTCAGCTTTATGTGCTGACGCTTTATCCACTAAGTCACACCGGATTCTAATTCCGAATTGTTTTGTGTACTTTTTCTTCTATAATGAGGTTCGAATTTCCAAAATTTAAGTAACAGAAAGAAAGATAATGGATGCATATAATAGGAAAGGAAGGTGAGAAATTAAAATTAAACCTAGAAATGAGAAAGGAAGGAAAAAATCAATGGATGTATAGCTTTCCTATGCCGGATATCTTCACCTACAACTACCGAAAGTGCCCTTGTTCTCCTTGCATTTTCCTTCTTATTTATTCCCCTTGTTTTTCTCTTGTTCTCCTTTTCCTTTTAGTTCATTGTTTTCCTCTCGTTATCCTTGTCTTTTCCTTGTTCTCCTTGTCTTTCTCTTGTTCTCCTTGTATTCCCGTTGTTCACCTTATATTCCTCTTTTCCGCCTTGTATTCCTGTTGCTCTTCTGTATTCCCCTTGTTGCTGCCGGAAGGAGATTGTTATTCTTTTTTTTTTTGTGACTGTCAATTCCCAAGTGACCTCTCACATACCTTGTACATAACTTACAGAAAAAGTGTAACGAGAAAAAATTAAAAGAGAGAGTTATGAAAAAGTAGAACAATGCAGTAAAAAGGAATAATAATAAAAGGGGCAAATCGCAATATAGCGAACGTAGAAACTCCGCCCACGACCCCTTCCACTTTTCCCCTACTAGCTCATCAGACATTCTACGTGATAGGCGAGTGTTGTGTCGAATGCACATTTCATGTGGGTGGGGATAAATTTCCTTACTGACGTTCGCTATATTGCGATTTATCCACTTACAACAATTGATAAGGGTTGGAGAGTGTATGGGAAGGGGAAGGGAGGAGAAATGAAAGGAGAGGGAAGGGAAAGTGTCAAGTAAGGAAAAGGGAAAGAAATAGAAAATGATTTACGGGAACAAGGAGAGGAAGAAAAGTTAGAAAGAATTTTAATAAGAAAAAGGAAAGACAGTATCAGGAAATTGAGGCGGAAATAGAAAATCAGAAAAATAAAGAAAGAGAGAAGATAGGTGTGAATGAAAAATTATGAAAAAAAAAACGCTCATTTTACTCTCATATTTATTTTTAGTAATAATTACTGCTAGAAGTGCTGTTATTTTGAGTTCCTGGAATATGGTCTCTATAACTATCATGGTTCAGTTATTCATGAAAGCACAGCCTTACCTACCAATCCGTAGTTGCAGTGCAACTGCTGGTTGTATGTTGTTGTAATTAGCTACAAAGCAAACAGGGGCTTAGCTATTGTCAAACACTAATTAGTGTTGATACTGCCCCTGCAATAAACTCCCCACAACCCTAAGCCGGGGGTTCCGAATCGCCGATCCTCTATATGTTCGCCTTTTGACAGTTGTAATGTAGGAACTCCAGTGGGCACTGGGGCAAACAAGTGAACGTCGTTGCTATGGAGACGGGAGTCTTGAAAAGCTAGCTATCAGCAAGGAATGATGCATATTACATGAGGCATTTCCTCATGGACAGACCAACGCATCTGCCTTTAGCTAATTTCCTGGGTTTGTGCACAGAGGAGGACAACTTATAGCTTCCTCTGTTTATTGAAAGTAACTCTAAACCTCTTTCATGTCAGAGAGCCCAGTCGAGGTCAGTCATCTGATGGGTTGCAGCCAAAGAAGGACCTAAAGAGATCTTTATTGGGAAAATCGACTGTGGTAAAGGATTTTCGCTGTTGCCTTGGTTTTTCTGTGAGACGAACTCAATTTGTTAATTCAAGTTTACGTTTAACACTTCAGTGACCACGTGATATATACAGACGACTTTAGTCGCGTGGACTAGAATGGTTATCCGCAGTAGTTTATTGTAAAAAACATTATGCGTGAGGAACAAAGCTTCCTAATACTGTACGTTACACTACTCCGCCAATTTACTATAATACTTTTGAGTCTAAAGAAAGCAAAAAAAAAAAAAAAAAAAAAAAAAAAACAATGCAACGCAGTCTGTTTTGTGACAAGAATCCGATCCCCCGCATACCGGTAAAGCATCATGTTACAAACACGTTCACGTCTGAGTATTTCTCACGAAGTAAATATTATTCAACGCCTTGAAAGCGGCGTAAATACTAGGATATTGTTGGAGAGTTTGATGTAATATTCGTTCGTTCGTTCATTCAATTATTTAATTTATTTATTATTTATTTAGTTCCTTACTTTGTTTACTTACTTAATTATTTGCTTATTTATTTACTTATTTACATATTTATTTTTATTCGTTTATTTATTATTTTATCTTAAAGATAAATACATTCTAGAGTTAAAATTAATTTGTATTAACGTTGCATCGGATTCACTTTTTGTAATTAATAGGGAAAGGAAGTTCATGCATTTGCATATTTGTTCTATATCGTTGTGTGAATATGCTGGAAGATTATCTACATGATTCACAAATTTCTGAGTACAATGGTATTACTTTTATTGTATATAAAAGTGCATATTTTGCCTTTATTTATAAAAGCTTCATATTTGAACATTTATGCAGGGAAACTGCATATTAAGTACGTTTATTTGTCTTTCCCTCATTTTTAAAAGTGTGTAACCTCATAAACACGAATTTTGAATTTAATTTTGAACGTAACGATGACGCCTTCATAGGGAGCCTCTCAAGTTAGCAATTGGTATTTCTTTACTGCGATCTTTAGCAGATTTCGATAGAACAAAATCCAGTTTAACATCAGTTCCAGGAAATGTAGGAGATAAAATGAACGAGAAAACAGCAAATATTTTTTCCAAAAACCCTGGCTATCATCAACTTAAAGAAATTCAAGATATTCTCGATAGAAAAACACCCTAAAAACCAACAAAATTTTCTATTGAACAGCTTGCAGCTTTTGTGCAAGCCCCTCTTACTTCTTGTGACGAAGGTTTTCGCATTCAGCAATGGGGCAAGCACTCCAAAATTCATAAGTTACCTATACCTTATTATTCTGTTGAAATAATCTCAGACTGATAATGCATATTTTGTAGCATATTTACATATTTTTACGGCATAAATGCATACATATTCGTCACGTTTTCAGGGCATGAACTTCCTTCCCCTGGTAATGAATTAACAACTCTAAAATACCCATTATCGATTTTTTACTGTCCATAATATTCCTTGACTTTAATGCTCTAAACCAAGGGAGGTGGCACATGCGATCCTCACGGGACTCGCATTCGGGAGATCCACGGTTCAAATCCCCGGATCGATCAACCTTACTGCAGTTTTTCCGTGGTTTTCCACAGTTACTTAGGTAAATACCGGGTTGGAATTTTCATTACCACGGTCTATTTTCCTTCTTCTTCCGCGTAGAAAAAGACTTTTGTTTTCGTATTATATCATTAATCTTCATCATCTCATTCTATAGGCATATTCAGGCCATGACGCATGTCTTTGTCCGCCTTCTCGGAAACAGTCTCTGGGTTCCAAGCCTTTCGCAATATCTCTGCCAGGATTCATTCCTTAACAGCACTTCCGAAGGCGCTTCGACAGTCGGAATGGATCCTGTGCTGCTTGGTCACCTTGGCGGTATGAACGTAAGGCGGGGGGGTGTAAGGGGCCCATTGGATGAGCGCGTGAGTGGTTTCATGTTGCCGGTGGACTGGTACATCTCATTCTCATTCATCTCATAATTCGGGGTGCACAATAGACCACTGTCGAGCCGACGTGGTAAAGGATCGTCCCTAACCCGCCCCTATCCACCACTCAGTACTACTACTACTACTACTACTACTACTACTACTACTACTACTACTACTACTACTACTACTACTACTACATGTTCTACCTAAACATAATGATAATCGATTGCAAGGGACCTGCTCTGCGTGTTATATTTAAGTAAGTAAGCATTGATTTTCTCCTATATCGACAGAGCAGTGTATTTGGATGCTCTATTATACAGGGTGTAAGGGGTATAAGTGCCGTCCTTTTCACAGTCGTCGGGAACGGTCTACAGGATCAAAAAACGTCCATACAACACAGGATAAAAACTCAATAGTTTTTCCAGAAAAAAAATTTCTTTCCTTATTTTATTTGCGTTATACTGGTTATATCGTTACTAAAATTACGAAACCAATTACATCAGTAGGTATATCCTAGCAAAAAGTTAATATAAGTTTAAATACATATTTGTGTGTTCTATTACGTTTTCGTGAAATTAAATAAAAATGTATGCTCATGTTTGTTAATATTCTGGCGTGAGAGACGTGGCAACGTGTTCAGCAGGCAGTACTCTGCACAAGTAAGTACGAGTCTGCTGAGTTCAAGCTCTCTGTCCATATGTCTACTGCAGAGCGGATGACAGTTTTGTTTAAAAATGATACTGCTTTAAGGAAGCTGGTACACAGTGCAGAAATCGGAAAACGAGACTCGTTCTATGAGGGGTAAACTGGTGGTGGTATTTTTCTGAAGTGGATATGAATCTGAGTTGGGACTGTTTCTAGCATAGACAATAAGATAGAAAGACCTCCAACTCAATTTATACGTTCGAGAGACTCTTGAAATTTATAAGCAAATTATAAAGATGGTCGTGGCAAAAATCGGTATCACGTCTTATACTAAAAATCCTGATAGGTATTTCAATTAGGCCTATCCATTACACAATTATTATTATTATTATTATTATTATTACTATTATTATTTCTATTATCATTAGATATATTAATATTTTTATATTATTCTCTAATGACAACACTTTCCCTTTGCTACTCGACCTGTTCACAGTTCAGTACAGGGTATTCGATAAACAACTTACAATGTCATTCACAGTTTAGGAATATGTGTTATTAATAGGACTATGAAAAGGGAGCAGTTGCAGCTAGTAATGGTACCGAATATAGCTGCAGCGGGTGGAATGGGGTGAATTTCCCCTACAACTTGACGTAAGCAGCGGTGCAGACTGTACGCTGCTTACGTCAAGTTGTAGGAGAAATTCACCCCATTCCGCCCGCCGCAGCTATACTCTGTACCATCACTAGCTTTAACTGCTCGCTTTTCATAGCCCTAGTTATTAATTTATGGAGAAAGTCGTCGTAATTCAAGTGAGGCAAGAAAGATGTACCGTCAACGTTTTCCTCAAAGAAGGTTACCTAATCGGCGAACTTTTGTAGCAGTTTCTCAACGATTTCTAGAAACTAGAAGTCTCTTACCCCGTTTCGAAAATCACACAATCAGAAATTTCTTTAAAAATGATACTGCTTTGCGGAAACGGGAGAGATTAAAATTTTGCATTACAAAAAAAGTTCGTGTGATTTTGTGCATAAAACCATTATTGTTTATTTCTTAGACCTACAATTAAAAAATGGAGCAATATTGTTACATGAAATGTATATTTACCTATTGATGAGATTGACAGTATGTATTTGCTGCTCGTTTTATGTAAAGAACAGTATTGCCATGATCCGCTCTTGCATTAGAACAGAGCATCTGTTTTGTACTGGTTTGTCTGTACCCACTTGAGCTGTACTGTGTACCTCTAAACTCCCTCCTCTCCGCTTTAGCTGTACTATGTACTTCTAAACCCCCTCCACCCCGCTTCAGCTGTACTGTATACTTCTAAATCCCCTCCTACCTGCTTGAGCTGTACTGTATACTTCTAAATCCCCTCCTACCCGCTTCAGCTGTACTGAATACTTCTAAATCCCCTCCTACCTGTTTGAGCTGTACTGTATATATCTAAATCCCCTCCTCTCCATCCAGCAACGTTGAAAAACATCTAATACTGTAAATTTTAATAATTAGTTAAATATTGCTATTAGGAAAAAATTGTAAGGACATTTTTCTTTCTTATGACATGAATAATCATCTGTTAAAATAATAGCACTTATAACCCTTACACCCTGTATACCTGAAGTTCACGAAGTATAAACTTAAGATATGCAGAGAATTAAGGGAAAATATTTTGTCGGGTAATAGATAAAATAAAATAAATATTCATCTGCATTTTTCTACTTAAAATGGTTTGTTCATTAGATATAAATAACAGCATATATATATATATATATATATATATATATATATATATATATATATATATATATTTACAAACCATTTAAACGTCTACAATTACGTTCCCCACAGAACGAGGTAGTGCATTTTGCCTTTTAGAACTCTTCAGTCAATCCTTCAGCAATATTCGATTCTTGTATTCGTTCACAGTATACTGCGTGGACGATCTCTATGACTATTACACTCTTACTACGTCATACTACTTTTGACCAATAAAACGGTACGAAAGGACGTATTTCAACCAATCATGGCTGCTTATCGCACAATTTTATCGCGTCCCTAGCATTTGTTTAATTTTATCGAGTCCCTAGCATTTGTTTAATTTTATCGCGTCCCTAGCATTTGTTTCTTTGTTTGCGAACATTTGAAACTGCGCTGGTCTGGACGTCAAAAATATATATAAAATTACAAACCACTCCAGTCGATGCACAGCAGTTTCAAATATGACTCGCATTGGCATTCAAGAACAAGAATTAATAAAAATCACTGATCATACTATGCATCTTCTGAAATCCGATTTACAAATAAATGAAGAGCACCATTCGGAAATTCTGAATAAGTTGAATACACCATGTAGGCCTAAATCAACGAGTTCCACTTATATTACGCACACGTCCAATATAACACCAATTGAACCACCAACCACATTCAAATTTGAAAATTGTACATTCAATAATTATTCCTTTTAAAATTATTCATTCGGAAATTCTGAATAAGTTGAATGCACCATGTAGGCCTAAATCAACGAGTTCACTTCTATTACGCACACGTCCAATATAACATCAATTGAACCACCAACCACATTCAAATTTGAAAATTGTACATTCAATAATTATTCCTTTTAAAATTATTCATGTTTATTTTTTATGTCATCGTCGTTAATTAAAACTTTTCTAACACTTGTGTATATTAGTTAGGTTATGTTATAGCTTCTGCTATATGATATTATGGATAGTCACGTATCAGAGATTGTTTAATATTAAGATTTATTGAAAATCATCTGTCAAGTGACGTTGATTACTGGGATTCGGATAATTGAAGTGGAATGTTGCATTTTAATAAAAATGAAACTGAATCAACAAAGCCTTCTCGACTAGTAACATTGCCATCGTGTATAATAGATCGAGAACTTCTCGACGAGAATGCATTGCTCACTACTGCCATCTAGCATGCATCTAGCGTAATATTTGTAATTTTGAGATGGTACAATAATATATTTGAAGACAGTTGTATTTTCGTAAGTCAATTAATATTTTATTGTATTGGAGTACTTCGTTACTTCTGATCTTTATATACTTTCTTCTAATCGTGTAATAGTCAATTAAATCCTACTCGAGTTTTGATTTTCTCTAATAAATCAAAACGTCTAGTGAGATTACTGTTGATAAAATCATTAACAGTAATACCACAGTCTAGTATATACAGTCACGAAGCTCAATACGTAGGAAATGTGCATCCATAGATATTTGCTAACCACTAGGATCGCTACTATCGCCTCAGCACAGACAATGCGAAATAGCACCGGCACAGTCTATTGTTTCTAGTACCCTCAACAACTCAAGCTTCGTCACTGTATATACTAGACTGTGGTAATACCACCAAGTGCTGATAATTTTCTGACGATTTCATTAGGATTAACGAATATTTCGTGGTATTATTTCAGTCCGAAAGTCGAGAAAGATTTATCTCATAACAAGAAACATGAGTTTAAAGTGAAATTGAATTATCGCAGAATATTATCACCGCCAATGTATTCGCAGAGATGAGCTGGACATGAAGGGGAAGGGACAAAGAAAGGAGATACCCTTGCCTATATCGTTTTTGTTTACTCCGCTTTAAAAACAAGCACACAGTCACGCAGTGTGCATCAGTGGTAGATTTTAGGCGACCAGGGAGACCTGAAAGTTATGATGCCTGTCTTTTAGAATCCGTCACTAAGCAATGCTTGTCTAGTACTTGTATCGATCCTGAACATAACTGCCTCAACTGGGGGAGATGGAGTGGGGAGTTAAGGAGTAATCTACAATCACTCCAGAGTTAATAGCGTCCAGGCTGTACTAAATAATCCTCACGCGAAAAATTAATCTTAAGGTATTGTTTTTTTTTTTTTTTGTGGAAGCAGAGGTTATAGATATATACCTAAGGCCACTGGAATATAAAATTATTTTCTAAATATTTGAGACTATAAAGACATTGATCTCCTAATAATAAGACAAGTGAACATTTTCTATTACTTAATATAACGCTTTATTGCAGACTATGTTAAGTTATTGTATCACTTATTGTAATAATTAGGTTTTTTTCTGAGTATGGAACACATAACCCGGTGTAAGCAATGTATTTAAATCTTGCCCCCTGTTCCAATCAATTAATAATTATTTATTGCAGTTTTTCGTCATATAGGCTACCGGTACGTAATTCTGCTCTTAAAATGCAACTATTTATTTATTCTGTGGTATTTTAAAGTTATTTTCTTTCCCAGTATTTACCAAGAAATACGCAGACATCCTCTCAACATCATCTTGTGATATAAAAAATATTGCGATCATGTATTACTGAATTTCGTACATAAAAGCCTAAATATATTTAATTTATGTTCACATAAATATAAAACCAGAAGATCAGACAACATATGCTTGACAGTTCCTAAATATAGTACAACTTACTGTAGGATATAATCACAGTAGCAACTTCGGTCCAAGGCTTTATAACATGGTAATAGGCCTAGATAAATTCCCAAACATACCATTTGCTAATGCTCCTTATTTAAAAAATTATTAAAATTACTGTTAGCAGAGAAAATTTAAAGTACAATTATTGTGATGTGTGTTTTTTCTTCTTCTCTCTTTTTCTTTTATTACTTTTTACTCTGTTATTCAATAAAATGTCTTAACATTAACTTATGTGGAATGCTCCCTGAGCACGAATATGTAACTTGCTCTTTCTGGAGGTGCAAGAGAGTTCTTATATAAAAAATCAATATGTATCTTTGTTCTGGCAGTAAATTATTATTATTATTATTATTATTATTATTATTATTATTATTATTATTATTATTATTATTATTATATATCCACAAGTGCATAAAATTTATCAAGATTTGGTTTAGCAGTGTATCATTTGTTTTGAATGATTAGATCTACTTCATTCAAGTTTATAAAATAGCTGGTAGAAAAGTAACGTTGTCATGGTGAATTCATGGACAACGAATTACTGTACGTTAGGAGAAAAAAATGTAAAAATTTGGTAATATTAAATTCTAGATACCTATATCCCACACTTCTGTGCTCCTCATGTGCTTGTGCCTGACGCAATTCTGTGTGCCGTTGCTTTGCGAATGAAAATAAAGTGGACGGCTGATTGGATAAACTGGCTCTTTTAGAGAGGCCGTAACGTTATTTCCGACTGACCGACCAGATCGAAGGACTGTCTGGGTTTTAGAATATCGAGCTGGGTTCACATTGGTGTGTTTCTCTCAACTGGAAAACGAACTAGATTTTTACAGTACCTATTAACACAGTGTGCTGGAATAAATTGTGATCAATGTTCCTGAATGTTCTATTTCGGTTTTAAGCTGGTACACACTGCGGAAATCGGAAAACGAGACTCATTCTACGAGGGATAAACTGGTGCTGCCATTTATCAGAAGTGGATATGAATTTAAGTTGAGACTGTTTCTAGCATAGACAATAAGATAGAAAGGCCTCCAACTCAATGTATACGTTCGAGAGGTTCTTGAAATTTATAAGGAAATTTTAAAAATCGGAACCATTTCTCATATTAAAAATCCCGAAAGATATTTCAAGTATCCATTGTACAGATATTATTATTATTATTATTAATGTTATTATTATTATTAATATTGTTATTAGACTATTCTAATCATTATCATTATCATTACTGTTATTATTTCTACTATTATTATTAGGTATATTAATATTTTTATATTATTCACCAAAGGAGCGCGTAAAGATTTATCAGTTTAAATGACAAGTTTAAGCACAATACGCTTACCGCATATGGTTTTTGGTTCAATATATGCATATGAATATAATGGTTGAACATTAAAATGAAAACCATTGACAACACTTTCCCTCTGCTACTCGATCTGTTCACAACAACGACTTGTGTGATTACTAGATTCAAACGAAACACGATAGCCAACGTCTTCGTGTTCTTCAGTCCAGAATAGAGTGTGTTCTCGTTTGACACCTCTTTCTTTGAGGTATCTCTAAAAAAAATCCGCGGCCGTAAAGTCTGGCGATCGAGCCGGCCACTTGATATAGACAAACCGAGAAATTAAGCGTCCAGGAAAAACATTTCTTAACTACTGCAGTGTGTCTGTGACAATATGAGCTTTAGCCCTGTCTTTTTGAAACCAAATGTCATCCCTGTTTGCTGCGTTTGTGAGTGTCTGTAATATCTGCCGATACCTTACACAAATCACTTTATTATCTCTACCGTTTTCATCTTTAAAATGTAGGGACCAATGATAACTAACAGAAACAGTATGCCATACGATCACATTTTCACTGCTTGTTGTTCGTTCATGCAATTCGTAAACAACGTTTAATTCTTTTGCACATTTTTGTACATTACAAAAAACTATAAAATACCAAGGAGATCAGCTGAAATGCGTCATTTAAAAAAAAATTAATAACGTACCAATAAATTGCGTTGTTCAAGTTATATCTCTGTTATTTGGTTAATTCTAAACCCATACGACATTAAGGAACATTGATCTATGTGGAGACGAAAACAAACGTAGAAAGTAGGAGATATTGGGGAATGCTGAGTTTGTAATGAAAGACATGTTCTTGGACAGAAAACTAATCAATGAATGGTCACTTCAGAACAGCAGGCTGAAATTTATTAGAACCAACTGCCGAACTGTGTACAATTACGGGAATGTCTATCAAGAAAGCGGGACAAGTTTTTTGCCTAATTTTCGGAGAGAAATGGCCGACATTACGATACCATTTGTTATTAACGAAGAAGAATTCGCTCCGGCTCCGAGAATCGAACCTGGATCTCCCAGTTCTACGCATTGGAGGCTCTAAGCACTGAGCTACGCCAAAGCTCAACTCACCGCAACGGTGGTTTTTCCCCTTAGAGGCCTTACTCCGTGTTTGATTTACAGGATGATTCAAGCGGATTTACAGTCACTTATGGAGCTTATTTCGGAAGACATTCTGAGCAAAAAATGTTATATGAACATATTGTGTTCTAATCTCAGTATATTCAGAGTTACATTAATTTGAATTTGTTTGCAAAATACCATTATGCTTTAGTTTTAAGGGTAAAAGTATATTACAGATAAAGAATGAACTATTCAAGAGTATCATTTCTTCAATTAGCTAGTATTCTGAAGCTGAAAATGTGTTGTGAATTCCATAGTTGCTACGTACAGATTTTTTTTTTTTTTTCGATTTTTAACTACAAAATTACATTTTCCTTACGCATTTGTCGCAATTGTTATAATAATCACACCACTCTTGTAAATTCTTCAAGACTGAACATTAGGCTACATAATTAAACTGTAAAGAATCAAGTTCCTAAAGTCGTATAATTTGTAACAATTTTTGTGGTAAGTGTGTGAGAATAATGTAAGTTTTAGTTAAAAATTGAAAAAACAAAATCTGTACAAAGCAATTAAAACACATTCTTAGCTTCAGAACACTAGCCAATTAAATACTTCTGAATAGTTCATTCTCTATTTTTGTAATATTCTTTTACCCTTAAAACTAAAGGAAAAAGGTATTTTACTAACAACTTCAAATTAGTGTAACTCTCAAAATATTGAGATTAGGACACATGTTTGTATGATTTTTTTGCTCAGAATGTCTTAGGAAATAAGCTCCATAAGTGACAATAAATCGTCGTGAATCACCCTGTATATTGACATATTGGACTTCGGCGTAGCTCAGTGGTTAAAGCGCCCAGTGCATAAAACTGGGAGATCCGGGTTCGACCCTCGGCGCCGGAGCGAATTTTTCTCTGTTAATAACAAATAGTAACCAACACAGATAATTCTGTAGGACTAAACAAGTTAATCTCTACAAAGATACAACATTACGTTGTCTGGAATTCTCTTGTGCAGGGCAAGATTTCTTTCACATGTCATAAACTCCGCCTATGTACCCTCGGCTTTACTTTCCTATAGAAGGAAACTATGCTAGGAATTTTTATAGCTTTCGGCGAAATTTGAAGCTGCGAATGACAAGGTAGTCACTGTACCATCCTGAATTCTATCTTTCGTTAGTTCCAAATTATATATTGTTAGTATTGTATCCTATCTATGATTATGATTGTGATAGAGTGTCGATATTTTGTATACACCCGAGTAGATAGCGGATATTCATGCAACATAGCAAATTCTGTTTATTTATCGGGGATGGGAGGAAATATCGGATATTGGACTTCCCTCCGCGTATCCCACTACAAAGATGCTTCGTTGCCCCTGAGTAATATGCTGCACGTGAAACATAAATTTCCTGAAAGCCGTGTGGGAAGGCGTAGGGAGCGATTATCTAATTGGCCGTGACTTCATTCAGAAACATCGGACAATCGCCAACCCGATGCTTCCACTGAAATGTTGGTAAGAGCGCGGAACGGCCGGAGTATTGTGAAGCCATTCAACCATGAAGAAATTCTTTACTATTTTATAAACAGTACTGCGTTCATTGTATTGCGCTTTACTTGGTATTGGAATAAATGTGAAAAAGAAGTATTTGAAATTACACATTTTCTTCTCGTCATGTACAGAGAGAGTCAGAAGTATGGCTGCATGTATGATCGCTTCGTGTGATGGCAGTATTATGGGTACGGGAGATGAGGCATTATCATTGGAAGGCAATTCTTCAAATTAAAGAACAATACACAACAATACTAACCAGTCATTTCATTGCCTGAAACTGCTTGACGTTCACATCCAAGCATAATTGGTAACGTTTTGGAAAGTCACTCATCGATCTGATTGCATTCATTGCCGGTGAAGCTGTGTTCCACGTAAACGGAAGTGTTAAGTATTAAGTTTTCTGTATGTGACTTGATCCTGGTTGAGTGGAAGAGAAGGCCTGATGGCCTTAACTCTGCCAGGGAAAATAAAACTATTATTATTATTATTAAAACTATTATTATTATTAATCCATACGACTGTTATTAAGCTAGAGAAAATCCTGAGTTATTGAAGAGATACGTTCAAAATGTGGATCATTCACAATTTAGGGAATGATTGAATGGGAATGACTGTTAGGAAGGCAATATGCAAAACAATCTCAAAATACCACTTCCACATGTTCGGCCTTTAAGTAGTAGTAGTAGCAGCAGCAGCAGTAGCAGTAGCAGCAGCAGCAGTAGTTTTATTTTGCCTGGCAGAGTTAAGACCACGAGGCCTTCTCTTCCACTCAACCAGGTTTCAGTAATATACATTAAATACAAAATTAGATTACAAAACAACACAAAAGAAGATACCTTAGAAATTACATAAAATATAGAAGAAAATTACAAATACCTAGCCAAGATCAGTTACATAATATAAGTACAATGTAAAATAAAGTAGAAAATTACACATAATCAAAATCAGTTACATAACATAAGGGGAGTACACACATACACACGCACAATTTATAAGATGTAAAATGCTCGAGATAAATTCGACGATTATTTCACTTTAGATATAGTATACAGTTAATATTTAATAGGAAAATACATGTGGGTTACAAGACATAAAAAGTTGAATAACAAAATCGTACTAAATGGCATACAAATACAAATGATTAAGTAATATATCAAGATAATAAAAAAGGAAAAGAAAAAAAAAAGAAGAGAGAGGAGAAAAAAATAACAACTTGATCATTTAATACTATCTAGAAACTTCCGCAAGAGCCTAGTTCTGTTCAATAAAAACATTTTTAAGTAGCGTGTGCTTAAAAGATTTTAGATCCCGGCTGCTCCTGATTTCCTGTGACAAGGAATTCCAGGAACGGGCTGTGTGTATTGTGAAGGAAGTAGAGTAGAGAGATGTTTGATGATATGGAATTGATAGAACAAGGTTATGCTGTGAACGTGTATCACGGTTGTGGTGGGATGCTAAAAGTGTGAAGCGAGGAACTAGGTAAATACGAATAGGTGTGGAATTATTTAAAATCTGATACAGCAAACAGAGTGAATGAACTGAACGTCTCTCCAGTAAACGAAGCCAAGATAATTGAAAGAAATACTCGGAGACATGATCATAGCGACGGCTGTTAAAGATGAAACGAACACAAGCATTATGAACACGCTGAAGCCTTAATGACAATTCAACACTAAGATCACTATACAAAACGTCGCAATAGTCAAAGTAAGGCATCACTAGGGTGTGTATCAAGATCTGTTTCAGTTTAGAAGGAAAGACATTTTTCAGTCTTTTCAGTGAATGCAAGATTGAGAAAGTCTTCTTACAGACATATTTCACCTGTGCATTCCAGCTGAGATTCGAGTCGAAATGGAAACCTAAGTTTTTAACCGTAGTACTGAATGGTATTATAGTATTTTTTAAAGTCACTGGCAAAAGTGTGTTAATGCTGATGGAAGATAGTAATCTTTGGTGTCCTAGTAGAATTACTTGCGTTAAATGGTATTGTATCTAAAAACTCTACACTCACATTCATGTTTTTTTATCAGCGCCTTTGATAAATGTGTCTAATCGAGCAGTATCTTGAATATCTATACTTTCATATAGTGCCAAACCCCTGCGGTCAGACCTCTGACCTGTCACGGAGGCGACTCGAGTTCGAGTTCCGGTCAGGTCTGGGATTTTTCATTGAAAAATCCATAGTGGCACTTGTGGCGGACAAGGGGTTTTTCTCGGGGTTCTCTCGTTTTTCCCCATATTAGGCATTTACATTATTCCGTCACCATTTCTCCATTTCGTCATCGTTCCATAGATTCCCCGATCGCTGGCTGGCGACTCACGCAGGGGGCTGGCTTAAGGATGAGGGGGATTGCATGCTCGACACCTGGGTATGCAGCGAATCTTAGTGTAGTCAACCGGTTCCACTATTCTTTCAGCGACTAAGTGAGTTGGCAAGCTGATGAAGGGGAAACGGAAACATATTCTGCAGCTAAAATTAAGCAGTCTTTATCATTCCCCTTCATTGTGATTGCCTTCATATTTTCCCAAATATACTGTTTTGCAACTTATAAAAGTATAAGAGAGATTACATGTACGGTATTGAAAAGTACTCACACATTTGTATTCTCTTTTAGGATGGGATAGTTGTTATAACTCTGTACGTGTGTTTCGAAATGCGGTAGCTGGCACAAACCATTCCCCCCCCCCCACTAAGTTGAGAGATTCTCCCCTCCAGGTTTTGTAACAACTGCTTCCTTCCGTCTCTTAGAATAGGTAACAAATTTTGAGGTTGTAAGATAATTAGTAAATTTATTAGTAGACTACAATTTGACGCAAATAAACATTAACTCATTAGTTAAATTAAATAATTACAAGTTTATTAAAGTTACAATAACCCTACAAGAAAAAAAATTAGAAACATTACCTGAAAATGAATAATTTCAAGGAAAAAATGGTTCGTCAGCTTTACAGAGACCTGTACCTAAAAAGCCAAATTTGTATAATACCCGTTACTGTTTCGATAACAGTCACACAGACTTTGGTGTGCACTCAATGCTGGGATCTGACAATATGTCAACCCACTTGAGGTGTATGGATATAAGCGGAAAATTGATCCGGGGTCTGGTATAGATCCTGGGTAGTTCAGCCGGTAGAGCGTTGGCGCGCTCATCCAAAGGTCCCGGGTTCGATGCCCGACCCTGGAACAATTTTTCCCTTGAAATTATTCAAGACAGCCATATACCTGAAAAAGTCAGATTTGTATAATACCTCAAAAGTTACATTTTTAATACTTCTTGACGTGCTTCCTATTGAAGTGTCGTCTAATGTTAAAATGGTACAGAACATAACAAATAAAACAACTTTTCAATTTGTTCAATCCAAAAATAATCAAATTCCCAGGTTTTACAGAGAGTACTTATTTTTTACTGTGCCATAATCGTTAATTATTGAATATCCATATTTATTGGAACCCTATTTTACCATTAGGTATATTAGGATTATAATTAAATACATTTACGATAGAAATACACAAAGGTTACTATGTTACTAACGAATACATAGGCCTAGTACTTATAAAAGACAGACAGTTATATCACATTCAATGTAAATATATATACGTGGTGTGTCTAAAAAGTTCGGTGAATGGTGTCATATCTGAACGGCAACTTGGCGCATGTGCTTGCGCATGCGCATGGTTCTTCAAAGACTTGGGGAGAATCGATACACAGCATGAAATGCATGTGACTGGCAGTGTAAACAGACTGCGACCAGTTGAACGTAGTCAGTGTGAGAGGAAGTGTCACAGCGCAATGGAACAACGTGTAAACATCAAGTTCTGCTACAAATTGGGGAAGACTGCAACGGAGACACATGGAATGTTGGTGCAGGTGTACGGGAGGGAAGCCGTGAGCAGAAAATATATTTACGAATGGTTTAAACGCTTCCGTGAAGGGAAGGAAACAATTGAGGATGAACCACGTTCAGGTCGGCCATCGACAAGCAGAACCCCAGAAATGGTGGAGAAAGTGCGACAAATGCTGGCACAAGATCGGCCACTGACTCTAAGATTGACTGCGGAGGAATTTAACATTAGCAAGGACACGGTGCACACCATCGTCCGCGATGATTTAGGTAAGCGGATGATCTGCTCCCGATTTGTGCCGCACAAGCTCACAGACGAGCAGAAAGCAAAACGGATGGAAACTTCTAGTGATTTCATTTCCATGTGTGACCGGATCCATTGCTTCTGAAAACCATCGTCACGGGAGATGAGACCTGGTACTACCAGTTCGATTCGGAATCAAAACAGCAATCGATGTCATGGTGTTCACAGACTTCCCCGCGACCAAAAAAAGCCGTCTGCAAAAATCCAAGGTGAAAACACTGTTGATCGCCTTCTTCGACAACAACGGCATCATCCACAAGTAATTTGTTCCTGCAGGTCAAACCATCAATGCTGTATTTTACCAGTCCGTTTTGAACCGATTGCTACAGCGTATCCGGCGGGTTCGGCCAGAGTTGCACAGGACTGGAAAATGGATGCTGCTCCATGACAATGCCCCTGCACACTGTGCGATCCGTGTGCGCCAATTCCTGGCTCAGAAGATGGTACCTGTTCTTGAACACTCTCCGTACTCCCCTGATGTGGATCCTGCGGACTTCTTCCTGTTTCCCCGCTTGAAGGCGGCCATGAAAGGTGAACGTTTTGCGGACGTGAATGCCATCAAAGACTAAAAAGTTCGGTGAATGCTATCAGAAAACGAACAAAACAAATATACAAACACATTTTCTGTATTGCCCTTCAAAATAGTCGCCACCCGCTACAACACACTTTTGACAACGTTCGTACAGCTTCTGGAAACTATCAGCAAAGGCCTCCTGTGGAATCGATCGCAGAACGGCTGTCACACGATCTTTGATGGCATTCACGTCCGCAAAACGTTCACCTTTCATGGCCGCCTTCAAGCGGGGAAACAGGAAGAAGCCCGCAGGAGCCAGATAAGGGGAGTACGGAGCGTGTTCAAGAACAGTTACCATCTTCTGATGCAGGAATTGGAAAAGTTCGGTGAATGCTATCAGAAAACAAACAAAACGAAGATACAAACAAATTTTCTTTATTGCCCTTCAAAATAGTCGCCACCCGCTACAACACACTTTTGACAACGTTCGTACAGCTTCTGGAAACTATCAGCAAATGTCTCCTGTGGAAACGATCGCAGAACGGCTGTCACACGATCTTTGATGGCATTCACGTCCTTCAAAACGTTCACCTTTCATGGCCGCCTTCAAGCGGGGAAACAGGAAGAAGTCCGCAGCAGTCACATCATGGGAGTACGGAGAGTGTTCAAGAACAGTTACCATCTTCTGAGCCAGGAATTGGCGCACACGGATCGCACAGTGTGCAGGGGCATTGTCATGGAGCAGCATCCTGTGCAACTCTGGCCGAACCCGCCGGATACGCTGTAGCAATCGGTTCAAAACGGACTGGTAAAATACAGCATTGATGGTTTGACCTGCAGGAACAAATTACTTGTGGATGATGCCGTTGTTGTCGAAGAAGGCGATCAACAGTGTTTTCACCTTGGATTTTTGCAGACGGCTTTTTTTGGTCGCGGGGAAGTCTGTGAACACCATGACATCGATTGCTGTTTTGATTCCGAATCGAACTGGTAGTACCAGGTCTCATCTCCCGTGACGATGGTTTTCAGAAGCAATGGATCCGGTCACACATGGAAATGAAATCACTAGAAGTTTCCATCCGTTTTGCTTTCTGCTCGTCTGTGAGCTTGTGGGGCACAAATCGGGAGCAGATCTTCCGCTTACCCAAATCATCGCGGACGATGGTGTGCACCGTGTCCTTGCTAATGTCACATTCCTCCGCAGTCAATCTTAGAGTCAGTGGCCGATCTTGTGCCAGCATTTGTCGCACTTTCTCCACCATTTCTGGGGTTCTGCTTGTCGATGGCCGACCTGAACTTGGCTCATCCTCAATTGTTTCCTTCCCTTCACGGAAGCGTTTAAACCATTCGTAACACATTTTCTGCTCACGGCTTCCCTCCCGTACACCTGCACCAACATTCCATGTGTCTCCGTTGCAGTCTTCCCCAATTTGTAGCAGAACTTGATGTTTACACGTTGTTCCATTGCGCTGTGACACTTCCTCTCACACTGACTACGTTCAACTGGTCGCAGTCTGTTTACACTGCCAGTCACATGCATTTCATGCTGTGTATCGATTCTCCCCAAGTCTTTGAAGAACCATGCGCATGCGCAAGCACATGCGCCAAGTTGCCGTTCAGATATGACACCATTCACCGAACTTTTTAGACACACCACGTATTACGCATAGAAACGTGTATATGACATAAAAAGCAGACATATTACATAAAATAATATGCATATGACATGCAAAAAGAAAACAGACATATTACATATACTCCAATTGTACACAGAACCCTATTTAACTTGAGGGAGGTATGTTTGGGTTACATCATTTTAAATCTTTTTAAGTACAATATGATATAATTTATATTACATGGATAGATAAGGTGAAATAAAATGAGAGGAAAAAAAAAAAAAGAAAAATAATATTATGTTTAAATTATGAATTTAATAAAATTTCGTAAAACGTATTATGTATCTTTTTCGTGCTAAATATTTACATGTTTCAGCCTGTTATCAGCCATCTTCAGAGGTAATATAAAAATTTAACACGAGAAAGACACATAATTCGTTTTCCGAAATGTTATAGTGTTAAAAATTGTGTAATCAAGATGTATAATAAAATTTAAAAAATATATAGGCTAAATTCAGCAAACTTCTACAACAATTCATAATTTACATTGACTATATATTAATGAATGAAATGAAATGAAATAAAATTAAAGGCTAAAATACAATCTTATACTTCATTTAACAAGTTTTATGAAATATATACAATATTATAACATAGCGAGAGTAGATGAGTTATAAGTTTAAAAGGCTGTCGAGATTGCATGCTAATTGTAGTTATATTAATAGAAAGTTATGATGAAACCCGTATACATAAGTTGTGGTACACCATAACTAATAAATATCTATCTATCTAATATATACAATATTATAACCTAAGCGAACAATATTCACTAGAATATAATTTAAATTTTTGTGGATTGAAATTTCTGAAGCTGTTACACATTTTCCCATATAACAGTGTTGTTACAAGGAGTTCTTAAATTTTATTCAACACATTTATCGTGAATTTATTGTAAATTATCATCCTAATTAATTTCTACTGACTGTTAAATTAAATATTCATAACAAATATAAAAAAGGAAGAAAACTGCAGATAATAAAAATTTAGTGAATATATACAATCATTAAGTAACATACACCACTTAATGCTTGAAAACTCTGTAATGACATGCGGCTCACGACAGGAATAACTTGGCTGTGAGATCAAACTGCGCATGCGCGGACTTGGTTAATAAAAATCTAAACTAACCAAACCTAACCTTCGTATAAGCAAGATGTGTGACCGAAGTACGACTGCAACTTCTCGATTTGATTTGGAATGTGAACTTGAAAATAAACGCTGGCACTGCATGAGATGTCCGCACATGCGTAGTTTGATCTCACAGCCAAGTTTCTTCCTATTGTGAGCCCATCCTCTGTAATGTCATGAAAGAGTACACGCAGCGGGGTGTGTTTGAGAGGGTGGCAGAAGGGGTAATGGAGAAGAAAGGCTGTAGGCTCTGCAAGGAGTGCGAGCTCACGCTAGCCGTCTTAGATAATACAGGGTTGCTAAATATTCAATTAATAAACTTTACTAATTTTTTTTGGAGCGCAAGGAGGCAGTCAGAGAGTGTTTCTTGTTGATATAAGCCATGGAAACACCTCTTGGACATCACGAAATTGTGCGACTCAAGAGGGATCTTCCACTTCGGGAAACAGGTCGACTTCATGAGATTTCATATTCGGCTAACACAAAGTAATTTTCTTTGTCTCATCACAAATTCAAACGTAGAGAACCAACAGGCACCGTAGAAAATTTGTGGGGAAAATGAAATGAGATCGCATTCTCCTTGAAGCCGAACGCAAGTTGAGCTGCAGAAATAGCCAGTAGTGAGCTCCGTTAATATTCATCATCATCATCATCATCATCATCATCATCATCAAACTATCATGGAATTCCGTCGTTTGATCCATTCCAGTTTAAGTCATACAGAAGTCCCTTCATAGGACGCCCTTGATTTCTTTTGTCCTGTGGTCTATATTTGAGAATTAATTGTGGAATCGAGCGAGTTGGTTCAGACGGTACCGTTTGAGACTCGCATTCGTGAGATTCCAGGTTCAAACCCCGTGGCTGACCAATCTGACTGGAGTTTTTCATGGTCACAGTCACAATAGCAAATGCCGGATTGGAAATTTACATGCCGTGATTCATCACCACCTCAATCACCAATATCACAAACATTAATCAAAATCTAAAATTAGTTCTATGAACATAAGCCATCTACAGCACACAATAGAAACAGGAACTGAACAATAGTCAAAACGGCCTACTGGTATACCCACATATACTAAACACGCGATATGAACACAGATGTTAAAACGCCAATATGTACGCACAAAATGCTCAGAAATGGAATAAGATATGATTGTATTTTGGCTCAACTGAAAGAAATATCAAACTGTAGCCATATAAGACAAACTAAGAAAAATGACTTGATATTTCTGCTTTCTATTACACCCGGTAAGGTTTATCTTGTCTCAGTAGCAATAAAACCAGGCCCCTTCAAATGAGGGTGGAGATTATAGGAGGGTTGTAAATTTTCAGGGTTCCTTTCAAAACCTTGTTATTGTACAGGCTGCCGGAACTCAGTTTCTTGAAAGACAAGCTCAGTGACGGAACTACACAGTGCGAAGAGAGATATTTTGTAATTTTATTTTGCGCTACAGAATGTATCAACTAGTCCCTTCCGCCACTGGATGGATAGACAGCACCGCTCCACTCCCCCATCGCCATAACGACACAGACGAAGTAAGACATATCTCCTTTCTCTCTCTTTTCACAGTGAGACAAGATTCATCACACAACCTTTAGGCGGTATGCATTATAGAAAATTTCACTTTATAAGAGAGTCGTGAAAGTAAATAATATGACATCAGATGCACCTTTATTAATGTTATTGACGTTCACTATGATGTGTGATACATTATGCTTCTGTTGCTGCTGAGGTATGATGTTAATTCTAAATGTTGTCTTATATGTGGAACAACATTATAATTAATATTAAATTTAAAAAATATATATTATTATTGTACGTTATTTAGTCTTTAAGTGAACTGTGTACAAACCTTTTCAAAATTTTATGCCAAAACTTATCAAATCCAAAATCAAATTCCCAATAACTTTGGAATAAAATGTGGAATAACTTAAAATTTGCTATAAAACTTCAAAGATTTGCAGATAAACCCTAAATCAAATATTGATATATTACAATAATTATTGTAGCTTCGGTACATTTTTTGCTCTCCTGTAATATTTGTCCAGTTTGATTTGATACTTTGGAAGCAAACTTCACAATTTGGGAACGGTTTTCGTAGATTTACAGTTGGAAAGGTGGCCATATCTCTGATAGAGAGCTAAAAATAAAATCCTACAATCATTGCTCGCACACTCTGAATTTAAACGTTAAGTTAAAGTTAAATGTCTACAATTAAAGGCGTCGTTAAAACTAATACTGTTATATAAAATATTAACTTTATGAGCACAATAAAATGATACATTGAAAATTTTTTGTGTCGTTAACATTTCACTGTTTACTCTTAACGTGAATATCGAGCAAACAGAATCTCATATCCTCTTGTCCATTAAAACAGATTACAAAATATTGGGAAGTTGATACTGTATTGGACACGCATCTCTTTGGAATGATTTTGATTCTTGCATCCCGTTTATTATTACTGACATCCAATATTACGTAACGAAATATCGAATTCTGAGAAATATTCTCGATGGATTTCGTCCCTCCATCAATTCTGAACCAGCTTGCATGCAGAAAGACCGTATATTCAATGAAGAATACACAGCTTTTACCTGTTACCATGGTAACATGGGAATACAAATTATTGATGAATTTTGCATTTATAGGCTTACCAGAATATTATGTTATATGAAAACCAGTCCCTGCGATGGCCGAGTCGTCTAAACATTCGACCTGTCTCGCAGACAGTCCTGGTTCGAGTTCCGGTCAGGCCTGTGATATTCCATTTAAAATAGTCGTAGGTGATATTTGTGTCGGATAAGATCGCAGTTCTGAATTTTCTCGGTATTTTACTGTCCAGAGCTGGTCTAAGGACAAGTGGCTTTGCTGCTGAAAACCTGAATTCTCGGCGAGCATTAGCTTAGTCAACTGATATGGGTTGGGAATGCGCCGAGCTGGGGATCAGCATTAAATTTCTCTCAGTTGGACGTAGCGCTATGATTCAACTTTACCATTCAGGATACGTTCATTCTTAGTTGCTGCTCAAGGGCAACAAGTCTTTCACTGCAAAACTAGCAATGTCCAATTTTCCCTCTCTTCCTCCTTCGTCTTACTATCCGCATACGATCTATACCGGGTGTTTCAGTAATACTTTGACAAACATTGGGGGCATGTTCCTCACACCAAAATAAGAAAAAAAGTTCATATAAATGTATGTCCGAAAACCCTTAGTTTTTTTTTTTTTTTTTTTTTTTTTTTTTACATATTAGTAAAAGAACATAATGAAACATCTGTTAGATATTGTCAGCTTGTAGCAAGTGTTGCAACATTAATCAATTCAGAAACTCTTAACAAATGTTCAAAATGTTCTCCTCTTGCTTCCACATTCATTGTTATGAGTTTCTGAATTGATTAAAGTTGCAACACTTGCTACCAAGCTGACAATATCTAACATGTTTCATTATGTTCTTTCATTAATAACTAAAAAGAACTAAGGATTTTCGAACATATATTTATATGAACCTTTTTTCTTGTTTTGTTGTGAGGAATATGCCCCCAAGGTTTGTCAAAGTATTTCTGAAACACCATGTATAATCTTAATATTGTCTATCCGGGTCAAAAACTCTTATATAAATGATACTTAACCCTTGCGATGAATTTCGATGAAGTCCAGAAGGCCTAGTTAGTCAAATCCACTCTCCTCACCTTCACGCTGGGGCCCTCTGGGATCTTTCAAGATGCGAAAGAGAGAGGGTGTGCGGAAAGCAATGGGAAGCTACTGCATTTATCTTTCCCAAGAAAAACTGCAAATATGGCATGATGAGTCTTTCCACGGTAAAAGATTCCGGATGTAAACGGATCTGTTTTGGAAAGAGTGGGTGAAGAAAGAATGATCCTGAAACTGACCAGGAAGAGGAAAAGTAATTGGCTGGGTCACTGGTTGAGAAGAAACTGCACACTGAAGGATGCACTGGAAGGAATTGTGAATGGGAGAAGAGTTCGGGAAGATATCAGACGATAGAAGACGTTAAGATATGGATCATATGCGGAGACTAAGAAAAAAGGCAGAAAATAGGAAAGACTGGAGAATTCTGGGTTTGCAGTGAAAGACTTGCCCATGGGAAGAACACTATGAATGAATGAATTGCCAATTATCTGATATCTTCTTCTGCCCCGAACTTTTCTCCCGTTCACCATTTCTTCCAGTGCATTCTTCAGTAGGCAGTTTTTTCGCAGCCTGTGACCAAGTCAGTTTCTTTTTCTCTTCCTGATCAGTTTCAGCATCATTCTTTCTTCACCAACTGTTTTACCACAGCTTCATTTCTTATTCTGTCTGTCCATTTCAAACGCTTAATTTTTTCTCCATATCCTCATTTCAAATGCTTCTAGTCGTTTTTCTTCACTTCATCGTAAAGTTCATGTTTCTGTCCCTTATAATTCCACATTTCATATAAAGACTTCTTTTCACACTCCATATAAAGACTTCCATTCTAGTCTCTTCCTTCTCCAGGATATATATGATATGAAATAAATGGCTTGTTTTTCTGTCTTTATTTACTTGTGTCTATCCGGAAACATGTATTATAAAATATCCCGTTATGTCGATTTGTGTGAAATTATCATCATATCATTTACTTTTAATTAATCTGCATCTGTTTCAAAGAAGTGCTTTACTTTAGAAAATTAAATTTAAAGATAATGCCACATTGGGTATATTGAAGTTTGCTTCCAGTGGTTAAAATTTTGAAAATATTTAAACCTTTTTTTTTTTAATTTCACTATAGATAATCAAATTAAACTTTGCCACACTATAAAGGGTTGAAGGTAACCATTGCACCAAAATGCAACTGGTAATAGAAGATGAAGAGAGTTTTCAAAAATCTAAATAAGTTTCTTTTCTAACATTCACCGCTTTATGGGAAATCGTTATGTTCTTGTGAGACATTTGGTAACATCATGGCTACGGCAATAATTCTAGCTAGCGCGGCCACCTATCCCTTACCCTCCCCTCCTCCTCTCTGTACTCAGTTACACGCACACGACACTGCGCTACGTTGCAAGATTTGTTTTAACGATTTTAACAATTATTCAATTTAAATTCAAGGCTAAACGGTTTAATTTGCAGAAAAAAAAGACTCAAGACACAAACTATTAAGATTATTTTTACCTATCTGCTTGCATAGCAATCAGGCATTTCCCTCGGGTCGTTACCGCAATAGAGCGCTACAAACATTGGACAAAACTATTTTTTTTTTCAGCTTAACGGTGCTTCATCGCAGGAAAAATGTAATACAAATTTTGTTATGTTTAACATGTAGAATTACTTCTTAAATTTTGGTGCATCGGTCCCCTTCTACCCTGTATAAAAATTTAAAAATAATTCAATGTATGGGCTATATATATATAATATTAGGTTATTTTACGACGCTTTATCAACAGCTTAGGTTATTTAGCGTCTGAATGAGATGAAGGTGATAATGCCGGTGAAATGAGTCCGGGGTCCAGCACCGAAAGTTACCCAGCATTTGCTCATATTGGGCTGAGGGAAAACCCCGGAAAAAACCTCAACCAGGTAACTTGCCCCGACCGGGAATCGAACCCGGGCCACCTGGTTTAGCGGTCTCTGAAAAAAATAGTTTTTAAAAGGTTGTATTCTGATTGTTTTATTGTTGGCATTCATTTGGGTGACTTTTCTAAGATACTGTTCGACCTAAGGCTGAAAACATTACTGAAAAGTTCTCTTTAATTACAGATAAAATTTGTTCAGATAGATTAATATTAGTTGAAAAGAATGTCTTGTTCTGAAATTAACTTTTATTAATAAAAATAATAATTTTAAAATAAAAATTGAAGAATTTTGATATATAAATTGAGCAAAAATTGTACATTTACCCTTAAAATATATGTGGTTAAAGTTCATTGAGGTATAAAAGAGTTCCTGAGAAAAGTGCAGCCAAATGGAACGAACAACAAAAAATTAGAATTCTGTCCCTGGAAATAGACATGTGAAAAGTTATTGCCTACTTTATAAATTACATGATTCTTAATTTTTTTTATATTGTGACAAAGTTTCATTTATTTGTCTGGAGTGGTATTAAAAATACAAAGTTTTAAAATACTTTCTACGTTAGGTACATTTCAAGCAGTCCTCTAACTATGCAATGTCAGAAAAAAACAATAAAATTGACATTGCTTCCTGAGATATACTAATTATAATAATAAAGAACAGAGCGCATAATGTGCAGAGTTTGAGCTAGATACACTAATTATACGTCTTGATCACAGACTTTTAACACCTTGTGTGACCTAGAAGTGTAGTTACAGTAACAGCTTTCTAGTGTTAAAATGAAAACAACGTTGTACGAGTAAATTGTCTTAGTTGACTGGTTTAGAATTCTTGGTAGTCTATCTTCAGAACTAGTGAGGTCCTTCTTCTGGTTTCTTCAGTTGTTTAGCCGGAGGATGCGTTTGATTTGGTAGTATGGAGTCAAATAGGATGTGTTCCGAAATTTAATTCTGTATTGATGATGTATTGTGGATGTGTTTTTTGTATAGATCTTATTCATTATAATATTTTCTTTTTGTTATAATTCTCCATTTTCTTTCTTTGTTACCTTAAAATTTCACTTAATTTTAACTCCTTATTTACGTCACTATTCCTAGAGCGGATTGTTCCTTCCCCTTTATTTATTTTGTAACATTTCTTTTGTTTAGCCTATAGATCTTACCATATCTTTCGTTCATTTCTTTCTTAAATCAAAGTTTTCTTCAGAGTTATTTCTTTTACAGAGCATACTTTTTCTTGAATGCTTCCTGTTTCTTTCCATCTATCTCTTTAATTAATTCTTCTGCCATCTTGTTCACGTGATATTCTCAATTTTTTTGCTACTATATCAATTTCATTTCCTCTCATCTCTGCTATATCCGTTCCTATATTTATTTCGCATTATTCTAGCGTTCCCGTCACTCGAGGCTTTGGATGTCCAATCCATCAATCCTCGTCTGACGTGCACCGTCTTGAAGCAGCCATTCACTGCGGAATCTCCAAATGCAGAATAGGCCTACAGTTCTTGTAGCTTTGTAAAGCGTCAAGAGATCGATTGGAGTGATATTGTGCTTGAACTTGTCCTAGACAAGCAATTTGAGATAGAGAACCCTTGGTCGACGACGTAAAATGTCTACGGTACAAGGCATGAAAGTAAGTACTATTTTTGAATCATTAAATCAATAGTAAAGGGATATATTGTACAATATTTCTGTTAAAATGACGTCACGACTTCTTAATGATCGAGAGAAATCGAATTCCTAATAACTCATCATTAGATTGTGTTTAGTTTTGCTTTATAATACAATAAATTACAGACTAATCACTAGAGATCAATACAATATGAAGGAAATTTTACCAAAATATGAAATTCATTCTGAAAAAGATATTAAATATGGTATTCTAAAGCTAAAATATATTCTTTCTTGAACCATTTGGAGCCGTTTTACATCATTATTCACAAAATAAACCTTTAGAGATTCATAGTTTTGTCTATATTTAATATGCTACCTGATAGAAACAATAAAATCGGCATAATTGAACGATTTTTCAGCAGCATTAAATCCTTCCCTGAAAGGAAAAATAAGGTTATTTAATTATATACTGAAGAGAACAAGAAAAGAGAACAGTTCCTGCATTAGCAAGACTCAACACTGGTCACAATACAACACAAATAGAATAACTATTCTCGGGTTCTCAGCCAGGTGAGTCGGAGATTTGCTTCCAAACTGTCGACGGCTAACTCTGTCATATTCTTCAGGGAATGAAGAAGATTGCAGAGCTAGCCGTCGAAAGCTTGGAAGCAAATCTCCAACTCACCTGGCTGAGAACCCGAGAAGAGTTATTCTACATCAAACGCCGGGAAAGCCTCAAATCTTACACAACATAAATACTTTTTCTATATTTAGTGACAAAAGATAACGCTGTGTCAGTTAATACTGTATTATAGTATGAAAAACCCATGAAGCTTCTAAAGAAGAATAAATCAAGCTTAGGCCTACAGGTAGTCAAAACTGTCAATTGAAACTGTTTAAAACAATGAAATAGAGACGTAAACACTGGAAAGACAGTCGCTGAATTCGAAAGAGTGAATAGAGATGTGGTAGGAACCACTTATTTTGTTTTGGTGATCTAGTCTGCTGTCAAAAAATCTGAAAGTTAGAATTTATAAGAAAGTTATATTATCGATTGTTCAGTATAGTTGTGAAACTTGGACTCTTACTTTGAGAGAGGAACAGAGATTAAGGCTGTTTGAGAAAAAGGTTCTTAGGAAAATATTTGGGGCTAAGAGGAATGAAGTTATAGGAGAATGGAGGAAGTTACACAGAACTGGACGCATTGTATTCTTCACCGGACATAATTACTTACTTTTTTACAGATGGCTTTTAAGAAATCCACAGGTTCATTGCCGTCCTCACATAAGACAATCATCGGTTCCTGTCCTGTGTAAGATTAATCCAGTCTCTATCATCATATCCCATGCCGAGACGTAGATGGGAGGATAATATTAAAATGGATTTGAGGGAGGTGGGATATGATGATAGAGACTGGATTAATCTTGCACAGAATAGGGACCGATGGCGGGCTTATGTGAGGGCGTCAATGAACCTACGGGTTCCTTAAAAGCCATAAGTAAGTAAGTAAGTAAATCTCGAAGTCATTGACGTTACGAGTTCATGATTCTAAAGAGGACTTTCGAAATTTCACTTATCCTTGGAAATTCCGGAATTTTCGTGGAATGAATTGCTTGGTTTTCAAGTGTTTCCTAGGAAATATCTCCGTTACCTCTTTACAACATGAGCATCATCGTGCAAAATATGAAAAATATGAAGCTTGTCCTTGGAAATCCTGCAATTGTGGTGAAATTAATGCCTTGGTTTTCAAGTTTTTCCTGGAAGATATCTCTATTGTCTCTTTATAACGTAGGGCAACTCGTGCAAAATGTAAAAAATATTAGGCTTGTCCTTGGAAATCCTGCAATTTTGGTGGAATTAATGCCTTGGTTTTCAAGTTTTTCCTGGAAGATATCTCTATTGTCTCTTTATAACGTAGGGGAACTCGTGCAAAATGTGAAAAATATGAAGCTTGTCCTTGAAAATCCTGCAATTTTGGTGGAATTAATGCCTTTGTTTTCAAGTTTTTCCTGGAAGATATCTCTATTGTCTCTTTATAACGTGGGGGAACTCGTGCAAAATGTGAAAAATATGAAGCTTGTCCTTGGAAATCCTGCAATTTTGGTGGAATTAATGCCTTGGGTTTCAAGTTTTTCCTGGAAGATATCTCTATTGTCTCTTTATAACGTAGGGGAACTCTTGCAAAATGTGAAAAATATGAAGCTTGTCTTTGGAAATCCTGCAATTTTGGTGGAATTAATGCCTTGGTTTTCAAGTTTTTCCTGGAAGATATCTCTATTGTCTCTTTATAACGTAGGGGAACTCGTGCAAAATGTTAAAAATATGAAGCTTGTCCTTGGAAATCCTGCAATTTTGGTGGAATTAATGCCTTGGTTTTCAAGTGTTTCCTGGAAGATATCTCTATTGTCTCTTTATAACGTAGGGGAACATTGTGCAAAATATGAAAAATATGAAGCTTGTCCTTGGTTTTCAAGTTTTTCCTGGAAGATATCTCTATTGTCTCTTTATAACGTAGGGGAACATCGTGCAAAATGCGAAAAGTTTGAAGCTTGTCCTGGGAAATCACGGTATTTTGGTAAATTGAATGGTTTGGTATTTAAGTGTTTCCTGGAAGATATCTCTATTGTCTCTTTATAACGTAGGGGAACTTCGTGCAAAATATGAAAAATATGAAGCTTGTCTTTGTAAATTCTGCAATTATGGTGGAATTAATGCCTTGGTTTTCAAGTGTTTCTTGTAAGATATCTCTAGTGCCTCTTTATAACGTAGGGGAACATCGTGCAAAATATGAAAAGTTTGAAGCTTGTCCTGGGAAATCACGATATTTTGGTGAATTGCATGGCTTGGTTTTCAAGTGTTTCCTAGGAAATATCTTTATCGTCCCTTTATAACGTGGGGGAACATCCTTCAAAATATTAAAATATGACGCGTTTTATGCAATATGAAATTTTACGAAAACATTATGAAATATGGAAATATTTATGTGTTAATAAAATTGCATTCTACGCACCGTGAATCGTATTATTCCCATACCGCTAGCAGGAACGGTTTGGAATATCAAATATATTTTGCCTGTCATTACCAATCACATGATTTCACGCTACTGCATTAGCACTGTAATCGGAACTCATTTGTTAACATTGTTAGGGATATACTTTCTCCCTAGCTTTGCGACATCTACCATGATCATAGGCTGGGAATATATTTGTATATACCAGGAACTTTGATAGGGAACAAGAAATTTATCAGCGTTGATGACGTCTCTGTAATGTTGCTGGAAGTCGCCAGTTCGAGCACTTTCTATAAAATTTTGCACTTTAATTTAATATTACTTTCATTGTATCTCTGTTCATGGAATTTCAGTGTTTCTCATATTAAGTTTCCCGCCTTTAAAATGTAGCTTTCCCTAGTGTTTCGTATAATTTAAAAATGTTAGAAGTCAGTGACGTGTTTACTTACATATTTTATTCGCAGACAGATTCAACTCTTTGGTTTGGCAAGCGTATGAACTTAGGCAGTGACGGATAATTCTTGCCTGTTCTCAGTAATTATGTACAAATGTGTAAAATATTCGTTGTAGAGTAAAATTAATTACATACATAAAAAACTTGTTATTTATTCTTTAATTGTTCTTAAAACTTTATGTTGTCTAACTTTTCATATACTGGGTCATTAACTTTTAACGATCTTGCGCGGCAGTATGGCATATTTTGTCTTTCTGAGGTTCGCAGATAAATATTATTCAACTTTAACAAAAGGTAGCAGGATTGGTAATACAGATAGTTATAATAATAAAAAATATGAACAACAAAATAATTGATTATAAAAGAAATAAGCATAAGGAGGAAATTTAAAAGAAACAATAAAGAACATAGGCAAAAATAAAGGATACATGTATAGACCGGAGGAGAGAGAACGAAAAGAAAAGGTTAGGAGCTATAGAGGGAAGGGAATAATAAACTCGAGTGAAGGAGATTAGATGGGGGACAAATAAGGGAAGGAAACGTTCAAAGATAATGGACAAAATAGTAAATAATGTGAGCGAATGAATAGAAAAAATGGAGAGCTTTGAAAAATTCGAAGGAAAAAATATTGAAGAAAAAGTAGAATACAGAGATAGATGGACAAGATAAGAAAATAATTAGAAAGCGATGGAAATATAAAGTAAATAAAATTATATATTGTGCAGACAGAAAGGAAGAAGTGAAGGGATGGAGGGAAAATGGAAAAGAAATAAAATAAACTAAGAATAGAGAGCGAAGTGGCAGAAAATAAGGGAGACTGAAAAAGAACGAATGAGGAGAAGCTGGAAAGTAACACAATAGAATAAAGAGAATGAGAGAAACTTAGATAAAAGCATGAAATAGATAATACGATACAAAGGAAGAAAATAGGGTGTAATAAAAAGTTGAAGGAATCTGTAAAAAGTAAATTTAAAGAAAGAATAGGAAGTAATGAAATTCAGTTATGGAAAACAATAAGAATCACGAGTTTGAAGAAGGGAATAAATGCCAAGTTTTACAAAATTGACTAATTTACAGATATGCCATTATGAAACAAAGTATTGTATCAGGTACAAAATGGGATTAAAAACCGTGTTCAAAATTGAGTTATGCGAGTTTGTCAGTTATGAGAAAGAAATGACTCCTGAATTTATTTCGTTCTTCAAACTGATTAGGAAACAGGATAGAATTTACAGTACAGAAGAGTATATGAGGGCTTTGCCGGAAGAAAGGCGGATAGACCTATAAGCCCTTCTTCGAGAAAACGGTTTAAAATGTAGTGAATAATTATAGTAGCGAAATTTTGTTTTGATTGTACTTTACATACCTGCAGGACAGGACTCCATGCGTGTATAACATTTTATTCAGGTGCGTTTAAAATCTTAGATTGCATGTATCTCAATTCGTCATATTGACATATACGCCCTTTTTCCGGCAAACCCCTCGATTATACATCTGATATCTGTAAGAAAACTATTTTCTGTATCAAAGGTTACGTCCGAAGATGTACTTGACTTCAAAAAGTCGTGGCCAAATTTCTTCAAGAAAACCACTGAATCCTCGTCCGCGAGTTAGCTATGTGGTAGCATGTTTGCCTCCAGACTAGGCGGCCCGGGTTCGATTCCCGACGGGGTCAGAAATTTTCATGTTAAATCCCAAATCTCTTCACAGTGCATATGAAGAGAAGGCATATGTCACTGTTGATAGTGATTCGTCCGTCGGACGGGGACGTTAAGCCTGGCGGCCCCCTTGGTGCTATTCGACAGCAGTAGATTACGTGCCGACACCGGGTTTACCCTTTTCCCTTCCTCATCTCCATCATCACTCATTCCAGACACTACACTTACACATACACCCACCCTAGTACGCGACGTAACTCTCCACAAATACACATCATGTACAGTATGGCCCGCCGAAGTGGTGTACAATTAGAAAATGGGTCACAGTCCTGCAATCTATCCGCAATATGCAGAACTCGAATCGCGTAACGTGAAGTGGGTAGGCATTGGATACATACATACATACATACATACATACATACATACATACATACATACATACATACATACATACATACATACATACATACATACATACATACATACATACATACACACATACACACACAGACACAGGCACACATACAACTAAATCCATAGACAAATTTTCAACTTTTCAGGTTTCAAAGTACAGGCATCTTCAATATACCTTAACACCTAAAGGATACCTAACTGTCTCACACTAAATGGATGGATTGGTACAGGAGAGCTTCCTGCTTTTGAAATCGGGCATGGATCCTAAGTTACCTACAGCAAGAGCCTACAATAACAAACTTCCTATCAATGTGAAGAAAATGAAAGACATAGAAAAAATTGTTGCTTATATTCCAGACGATAAGAAAACGTTCTGTGAAGAGTTGTTGAATTCTTGGCCTACTTCGTGTAATGAAAAACGTAGCGATGATGAGGATGGAAATCAGTGGAGTAATGTTAGTGTTTCTGTACTTTTACCGTTCTTATTTATTATTTTTTTTTGTGTTACTTCGGAATACGTATTATATAGCTTTCGCGTGTTAAATATTATAGTACCTGGTTGACTAGTTTCAGCCTGTTTTGTATTAATGTGACATGTATTTTCCCATCAGATCATTCAGACAAGGTTTACAACAGTTGAAATGTAATTTCTCTTTTTTTTTTTTAATGTTTATGTTACATTACATAAATATATTGTCCGACAGTCTGAAGAATATAAATCCATCAGTTTATGACCAGTGTGGCGGTTTAAATTATGTACCTCTTATATTTCTAGTAGCTCCGTTTGATTCAAAACATAAAAGTCTGCGTTTTCTATTATTTTGAGTTGAAATTCCATAAAGAAGTAAACAAGAAAGTTAAGAAGTTTTATACGATTTCTGAGAAATTATCTTTTCGGAGTTACTCCCTTCTTCAAACTGGTGATTTAGTTGTAAAAGGCAAAGTAATATTAATGGAACTATTTTAAAGATAATGAAGGAAAAGGCGAGAAGATAATGTACTTATATATCTAAAATGTTAAAGAAAAAAGTATGAAAAGTTAGTAAAGTTAAACAGGAAGGAAGAAATGAAGATAGAAAATAATTAATTAATTAAGGAAGGAGGAAAATAAGTAAAAAAGAGCGAAAGGAGAATGAAAGCGGGAAAGAGAAAAATTATTTTTCTATATTTTGAAGAAGTTAAGATAAAAATCTAAGTTCCACGTAGTGTTAATACGTAAATAGTTAATTGAAGAAAATAGTAACACTTAGCTACAGTAAATATTATGAATATATTTTTGCTTTATTATCATCATTATTGGTGTCACTTATGAGGTTCAATCTGTCTTAGGACAATTGACTAAACAACAATTAAACTGTTAGAAACTTAACTCGCTGTGAATCGAACAAAGTACCCTTAAAATAGTAGTACTTACATCTTATTTTACTTCTACTCTTTTCACCAAATAGAATCCTTATCATAGGTTACAATGTTGTATGGGACGAATTAAATGTTTTCAAATATTATTGTTGTACCTGACCTAGTTAACGATTGTCTCTTTTTTGTTGCAGGTGAGTTGAAGCTGTCACTTTGTCTATGGGAAAGTCGGTTACCATGGCAACAAAATGCAGCGTATGTGTGGTATGTAGTACAAGCTATGACATAAAATTAATTTACTTCCATGCCGTTGAAAGTAATTAGTTTATTTTAAAATTCAACATTCACTTTGGAAAAATGAATGGCTGATAATGAGTTGATGGAAAAGTTCGTAACGTTTTTTCGCTATGACAATAGTTTTTGAGATGAATATAAGACAAATTATTAAACTAACTCGATACAGTACGACAACCCCAGTTATGACAATTCATCGCAAGCATTCCGATAGCTCTGTGCTATCATGGTTGCTCGCAGACTACAGATATTTTTGAGGAAAGAATTTTTTTTAATTAATTATGCAGGTTAATTTCGTTTACCATCTATTTTACTGCACGATTTATAAATATTAATAGAATAGATGAGTCCCTCACCGTGGCGTCGTAGTCTAAGGCATCCTGCCTAGGAATCGCGTTACGGAGTGCACGCTGGATCGAATCCTTATGGGGGAAGAAATTTTCTCATGAAATTTCGGCCAGTGTATGGGACCGGTGCCCACCTAGCATCGTGATGCACTTGGGGAGCTACGATAGGTAGCATAAATCCGGTTTCGCAAACCAGCTATAACGGCTGGGGGGATCATCGTGGTAAGCACACGATACCTCTTTCCAGTTGGATGATACTCCACCTCTGCTTCGGCATGTGGACGTGAGGCCAGCAGCCGGCTGGTCGGTCTTGGTCCTTCATGGGCTGTAGCGCCATGGATTTACTTTACTTTAATAGAATATATGAATTTTCATTGCAACTTTTCAGATGTCTTGCGAGTTAAAACAATCGAAGTATAAAGTATTTCAATGACTGCCAAAGCGATCTGGTGTGTAAAACTGCTTTGGAGCACTGTGCATGCGCAATGCGTTGAATATGGAACTTTTCTAAGTCGGGCGGGTCTTTTTTTTTCTGGAATTGAATTGAAAGAGAGAGGAAATGAGAGAAGAAATTTAAAAGTTACGCGAAAACGTATCCTTACAAAGAGAGTTTGGGGCTGACAAGAAAACATTCTGATGTGGGCAGATAGAAAAGTTAATTTTTTTATTTCATCATGTTAATAATATCAGAAGAATTGCTTACAAAAATTTTGGCCACTCCACAGCAATTACGAGGGCTGTAAGAAAATTAATTCACCGGGGGCCATTAAAAGAAAGAAAACACTATTTAAAAAATATTGGAACAGACACAGAAATTTTTGAGCTGTTTTCCACCATATTTCCCACCGGAATTGAGGCATTTTGTCATATCATGATATCGACAGAGAGGTGCTGTCAAACACTAGTTCCGATCCCAGGCGGCTGACTTCTACGATACAGGGATACAAAAATTGATCTCATGGTATGACAAATGTCTATATTCCAGTGGGTTTATGTTGACAAATAGCGCAAAAATTGCTGTATCTGTTTCAATAAATCTTTCCATGGAATTGTGCTTTTTTCTGTAAACGAGTCCAGGGAAAATCACTTTCTGGACGGCCTCGTAATTGCGGTCGAGTGGCCAAAATTTGTATAAGTACTTCTTTTGATATTATTAACATGGTGGAATATAAAAAATAACTTTTTTATCTGCCCCCATCAGAATGTTTGCTTATGAGAGAAACTGAATATGTGAGCTCCAAACTTGTTGCCCACTTGTCTCATTCCGGGCTACGCAGCTCCACTGAAGGAGCTCTAGAAAATGTTGAAGGAGAATAGCTGAAAATGGACGTAACCTCTTAGGTACCACATGTGGGGAGAGAGGGATGCGCTCGAAAAGCTGACTGCAGGATGGGGAAAGAAATGGCGGAAGGTGTAAGTCTGCACATTGGAAGGAACTTTGTTTTTATTTCTGGAACTGCACTTTCTTACATTTATAAAACATGCTGTATTATTTTTCTAGATATTTAAATGCTTATGGCTTCATAACTTATTTATTTAACTAACTAGCTAGCGAGTACAAATTAAATTTATAAAAAAAAATGTTTCTAGCCAATACCGTAAGAGCCAGGTTCGTGTACGGTGTGGTCTTAGCCAATAATATAATATAAAATTTACAAGGACAGTTTACTAAATATAGTAAGTAACTTAATTCAAACCGATAAATAACACACAAGAGCGAAAAAAAAAGAAAATGACAGAAAAAACACATTTAATATAAGTAAACTGACAATCGGAGAGAAGCTAGTGATATTCAATAAAAACATGAATATAGTTGAAGAAATAAAAGGTAAAAAAATACAGTTGTTAATATTATGTTATCATGAATAATTTTATAAATTTCTTTTTTTAAAAGGTTCAATTTTAAAACATTTCAATTTAGGAAAATGGTTTGTAATTTTATTATAAAGTCTTGGGCCGAAACTTCCACATTCATGTTCAACTTACAGGAGACTGTTACTTGGTTAATTTTAAAATTATGATATACGTTTACATGAACCTTTTTCAAGTCACAGTTTTACCAGGAATCAGTTCCTAAAGTATTGTACGATTTTCGTGAACCAAAATCTATATTTATTTTTATTGTTAGGGATAGATGAGGAATGTCTTGCTGTTACATCTAATCCCTTTGGAATGTCTTACTGTTATCTCAGGTTCCGTGTTGCTTTTTTGCTACAAATCTATTTTATCCTGCAGATATTTTTGTACGTGGTTGCATGCTTTGAGTAAAATAGGTAACTTAAACTTTATTGTTGTGAAATATAAGTTTCTGTTAAGTCGCTGTGTTTTTAGCGGTTACTGAATGTTTTTGAAGATAATTGACTGTAATTAAAATGTACAGAAAATCTTCCCAGAAGCCACAACAGAATGTAATAACCTTGTAATTCGCTCTCCTCTGTTTTGTAATTTCATAGCAATTTGTGATGAGGTTATGCGTCTGTAATCTTAGCTTTCCTGGAATATACAGCAGTTCTCTAATGCTTTATATCCATGGTAATGAGTTTCTTAATAATTATGCTAAACTATTATTATTCCAACATTCTTTTAGTACATATAGTCACGAAGCTTGAGTTGTTGAGGGTACTAGGAACAACAGACTCTGCCGGTACTATTTCACATTGTCTGTGATGAGGCGACAGTAGCGATCCTAGTGGTTAGCAACTATCTATGGACGCATATTCCGTACGTATTGAGCTTCGTGACTGTATATCCTAGACTGTGCTAATATATAGACAACTCTGCTTTTTTACGTTGCCATAGAAACTTACATCATGCGTAACTTAATTTTGATTAAAAACGAGTTGCAAATTTTAGCAGCAAAACAGTGAACGGGGTTTCAGTGCTAGTGCACTATGCTTTATCCCGTGTAACCAGATTCAGACCTCTATCAACTATAATTTATAACCTGTGTTATGCAACCCGTGTTCCAGGCAACACATAGGCCTACGTTTTTTCTGGGTACCCCGGTTCCCTTGGAGACGTCACAAAAATTTTCAAAAACAGTCATCATTCATTTCCTTACTTACAAATGGCTTTCAAGGAACCCGAAGGTTCATTGCCGCCCTCACATAAGCCCGCCATAGGTCCCTATCGTGATCAAGATTAATCCAGTCTCTATCATCATATCCCACCTCTCTCAAATCCATTTTAATATTACCCTCCCATCTAAGTCTCGGCCTCCCCAAAGGTCTTTTTCCCTCCGGTCTCCCAGCTAACACTCTATATGCATTTCTGCATTCGCCCATACGTGCTGCATGCCCTGCCCATCTCAAACGTCTGGATTTAATGTTCCTAATTATGTCAGGTGAAGAATACAAAGGGTGCAGTTCTGTGTTGTGTAACTTTCTCCATTCTCCTGTAACTTCATCCCTCTTAGCCCCAAATATTTTCCTAAGAATCTTATTCTCAAATGCCTTTAATCTCTGTTCCTCTCTCAAAGTGAGAGTCCAAGTTTCACAACTATAAAGACAACCGGTAATATAACTGTTTTATAAATGCTGACTTTCAGCTTTTTGAGAGCAGACTGTTTGAAAAAAGTTTTCTCAACAAAATAGCAACAAGCATTTCCCACATTTATTCTGCGTTTAATTTCCTCTCGAGTGTCACTTATATTTGTTAGTGTTGCACCAAGATATTCATGTTTTTCCACCTCTTTAAAGAGAAAAATTATTTTTTTATTTTTCCATTTCGTACAATATTCTGGTCACGAGACACATTCATATGCTTTGTCTTTTCGGGATTTACTTCCAAACCTATCACTTTACTTGCTTCAAGTAAAATTCCCATATTTTCCCTAATCGTTTGTGAATTTTCTTATAACATATTCACGTCATTCGCATAGACAAGCAGGTGATGTAACCCGTTCAATTTCAAACCCTCTCTGTTAGCGTGAACTTTCCTAATGGCATATTCTAGAGCGAAGTTAAAAAGTAGAAGTGATAGTGCATCTCCTTGCTTTAGTCCACAGTAAATTGGAAAAACATCTGACAGAAACTGGCCTATACGGACTCTGCTCTACGTTTCACTGAGGCACATTTTAATTAATCGAACTAGTTTCTTCGGAGTTGCGAATTCTATAAGAATATTATATAAAACTTCTCTCTTAATTGAGTCGTGTGCCTTTTTGAAATCTATGAAACTGATTTACTGTACCCTTATATTCCCATTTTTTCTCCAATGTCTGTCCAATATGAAAAAAATCTGATCAATATTTGATCTATTATGCCTAAAACCACATCGGTGATCCCCAATAATGTCAAGGCGAAGTTTAGGCAAGTCCAGGCGAATCCTCGGCCTCATCTCGCCAAATACCAACTCGCTAACACCGACACTACATAACCACATATTTGTTGAAGTCTTGTTAAATAAGAATAAAGAAAGTTGTGTCTCTGTTTCTCTTTCTTTCTTCAACTATATACTTTCTTCTTGTGCCTACGTTCTTTGCGAGATCAAAATGGATGGTTTGAAAAAGAGCTTATCCTATTTAAAGATTGGTCATTAGCCTTTGTCTCCGATGAATATGGTTTAATTCAAACATACTGATATCGAGTTTTCTCATTCTACTCCCGTACTTCATAAATGATATAGTGACGTTATTATTCACAGAACCAATCACAAGAAGGATTCATACGCGCAGAGACTATTGAAACACAGACAATACGAACATTAACGTTGTGGTGGAACGATGGTTTCTCGTTTCATGTTTAATATTACAGATGATATTGGGTTTCTGATCTTTCTTCTGCAAGTATAGTGGGATTCATATAAGATCATTTCTTAAGAAGCTAATATGGTCTTTTTTCAATATGGAAACTGTTACCAGATATGGGATCCGAATTCTCGTGACCGGAACACTAGTCTTTATACCATCTCGTCACTGCATTTTAGTCTCCCGGCTTTCTAGTTACCGTGATTTTGTCACCAGCGTTCCTTGTTATTTCGACCTTCCTGTTACCGCCCCTTGGTCATCTCTTTGGTAGAAATGAAAGGTGAATCATGGTACGTACAATAAAAAATTAATTTAGTAGACTGTATGCAGTATTTTGTAATTTATGTTTCAAAATTTCCAGCTAGATTATGTCCGATGGCTCTTAGATAAGCCATCTTGGTGTAATTTTTCTTTAAGAGATGTAAAAAGTGCTTCATATGCTTGCCTAGTATTTATTTTCATGAGTAGGTTAAAGTTGCCTAATTCCGTGATACATTTGTTTCACTGAATGTAACGGCATTGGGAATCTTGCTAGGAAATTCACCGATGTCTCAAAAGTAGGTAAAAAATACACTCTTTCGAGAAAGATGTCTGGCGCTGTAGTCGAACGGCAAAGCTTTGACTGACATTCAATTTTAAAAAAAGTATCACGAAATTAGGCAACTTTACCTTACTATTACTACTGACAGCTATTATCCGCGGTCTTGGACATGGATCGTGTATAGCAGAAGATCGTCTGTGGGAATGGACTTAAATGTGCTGTCCATTGTTCAGAATGTTGATGTTTGCAGTATTTCCAGCCGTTTGTCTGTTGAAGAAATAATCAATTGATGAACTAGTGGACTTACTCGTGTTAAATATGAAATATCTGTCCGGCTTAAAGCTGTTTCAGTGCTTCACGCACCATCATCAGAGCCTACTAGATCGCGGCATACTCGAACTTCTCTGCCTGTTAGGAGGGTGTGTTTTGTTGTTGGAAGGTGTTGAATTGTGGAGTCGAATAGTGTGTGTGTACTGAAATTGATCTGTGTGTTGAGGATTTGAACAGGGTGTGTTTTAGTGTGTTTGTATATTTCATATTGTTCCAGTGTGTTGAGTTTTTGGTTCTTGGGTTGTGTGTGTAGGATTTCCATGTCCGTATTTATGTTATTGTATGTATGGTTAGTATTGGTTATGTGATCGGCGTATGTAGATGTATTGTGTCCTCTGGTTATAGCTTTAATGTGTTCTTTGTAGCGTGTTTGGAATGATCTGCCTGTCTGTCCTATGTAGAACTTGTCGCAACTATTACATTTGAGTTTGTATACACCTGTGTGGTCGTATTTATTGTTTGTGTTTTTTGTGTGTTGAGATGTCTTTGTAGTGTGTTTTCTGTATGTTATGTTGTATGTCTGTTTCCTGAATGAAGATGCGATCTTATGTGTGCTTTTGTTTTCATATGTTAGTGTGATGTACTTCTTGTGTTCTTGTGTTTGTGTTGTGTTTTGTGTATTTTTGTGTTTGTTAAGTTTTAGTTTTGTCTTCCTTATGATATTGTCTATTATATTTTGTATGGGGTGGTTAGATGTGTTGTGTATGTGTGTGTGGTGGTGGTGGTTGGTTTTCTGTATATTTTGAAGGTGTGTTTGTGGTCGATTTTTGTTATGGTGATGTCTAACAAATTTATGGAGTTGTTGTTTTCAAGTTAACACGAGTATGTCCACTAGTTCATCAATTAATTATATTCAAGTGTTAAAAGTGGTGTACGCAAGATTCAAAATGAAGAAATAATCATGTTTTCAACTTGCTCAGCGTTAAAATACAAAAGTCATCTACTTCCTTCCAGAGTTCTCTTATAATGATCACCAACATCTTGTATATCATCTATATTCCCGGGGTCTGGTGGTAAATTTTGTCTTCGTGTCTTGTGCAGAGTTCTCTTTAGAATTCCTTCCCTTGATAGAGTCACATTTTATTTCACTGGAAACACCTGTCTCATGACGCTGGACACCTCTTTTTTTTAATTAAAGCATAGTAATAAGTTCTAGTGTTTGACATACATGAACTTTAATTTTTTTTTTCTTTTTTTAATTCCTGGAACAAAATCTGAATTGCCTGACCATGTGGGGTTTCTGTAATTCACGACTACTAACCGTCATTTTACAGACGTGAACAAATTGTTAGACTAAATTAATTATATATGCAACAAAGCTGTATTTATCGGGAGAAATAGTGAAAATATATATATATATATATATATATATATATATATATATATATATATATATTTTGCACAGAAATAATGAACAGAAAATTGAGTCTGGAGGTTACTAATATTTTGTGAACATTCTTTTATACTTCATTAACACGTTATTTTGTCAGGGATACTAGAAACCAAAGTTTGGCACTTTCTTTGAATATAATCATCATTTAGCCAGGTATCAGACAGTGCTTAAATAAGTCTATGTTTTGTTGTAAGCCTCTTTTTGTTCACTTTCTTCTTCAGTAAAAATCACAGATTTTCAATTTCGTTCATGTCCGGTCTTCTTGCAGGCCATGGGAGAACAGACGTTGAATATCTTCTGCAGTATATAATTAAAACACCAGTAATACCAACACAGCCAGACAAAATATACTTAACCATTGGGAAAATATACCAGAAGATGTAAACAATCACATTTACAACAATAGAGACTCTGTGAATTATACTGATAGTTGATATAACGCATTATATTATGTTTCCAAGAAAACGTTTTAGTCTAATAATTTGTCCAGGTCTGTATTTATTTAAAACAATTTTTAGCTGAAGAAGGTGGAGAAACAATTTTATATCTTATAAAAACTTTAGATATACAGTATATTTAAGCCAAAATCTTGAAAAAAGTACACAAACATATAAAAATACAAATTATGTGAATAGCATATTCAGTTCATCAAACTACTTTAATACTATAAAAAGCAAAGAAAAGCAAACTGAATTATTTCATTTAGTTTATAAAAAAAATCCACAAGCCTTGAATTTCTAGTGTTGCTGCAATTTCCTGCAATTCACTCTAGCTCATTGCCTCTGTGAAATGTACACTGAACATTGGACTTGTTGCATTTCTACACCACTTGAAAGGCCTATTTATGAATATTACAACAACATGAAAAACTGAATTTGTGAATAATTGTGATTTCTGAGTATTGTGGAATTAACGATTAAAATGTTAGAATTACAAAACACTTCCACATATGCAGAACACATCACAAATGCTAACCACACATACAGAGACATCAACACAGACATGGAAATACTACATATCCAACCAAAAAGCCAGAAACTGAACACACTAGAACAATACGAAATATACAAATACACAAAACACATCCAAATGAAATTCTCAACACACAACTCAATTTCAGAACACACACTCTTTGACTCCACATTACACTAAACAAACACACCCCCACAGTAAACAAAACAAAAGACGTGTCAACAAAGTAACATAAAATTTAACACGTGAAAGACACATAATACGTTTTCCAAAGTGATATAATGTTAAAAAGTTGTGTAATAAAGTTGTAGGATTAAAATGTGTTTATCTCAGGAGTTATTGTTTTGAAAAATAAATCCGATTGACAATTTATTATTCTAGTTTTATTGTTAGGTGAGGCCATGAACTTTTTAAACAGCCATAGTATCTTTTCAAGAAAAAAACTAGTTTTAAACTAGAGTAAGAAAGCATGCATTTACAAGTGAAAATAAGCAATCGGACGCCGAACACAAGTAAAATAAAATCTAAAAATGAATAAAATTAACTTTAAAGTCCGCGTAAATATTTTACAGAGTTATTAACCATGTATAAAGTAGACTGGAAAATTTATTGTACCGGTAATTACACTGCACAATAAATTTCGCTCTGCAGCAGTATTCTGTTTCAGTAACTCCCGTCACAGCCGCTGCTTTTCATATGGCGTTCTATGTAACGGGTTTGCTTTGACGTACTTAGAATTTTTTTCCCTCTTCCATTGTTTATTTCCCCAGCTTTTCGCACCCTCTATTCACAGCTTCTTTAATAATCCCTCTGTCCGTCAGCGCTAATGGAGTCCGGGGTGGTTTCCACCCCAAAAACGGAATCCAGCGTACAACCCTTTCTGCGACAAATTGAAGTTCTGCGAATTGTGTCCTGCTATGTTATCGTGTATGACGCAGCCTTGCTTTTTAGGATATCCTGTCAACGTGCGCCCGGCTTACATAGACAGAAGAAACGAAACTTTTAATTTATGTTTATTAGAAGGAGAATGAATTGGATGCTTTGTTTCAGTTGTGTGGTAGAATTTGTAACTTTTCAGTCTGTTAATATGTACGGCCGTTGAGATTTTTCTTCGTTGTTATGATGGGAAGTACCTGTTTTAATAAAAATATTGACGTGAGTATTATTCGTCATCATCATCAAGATGTCAACACGATACTCGATTTCCTTCCAATCGGTTTGTTTAAACCATATATTGCTATCATCATCATCATCATCATCATCATCATCATCATCATCATCATCATCATCATCATCATCATCATCATCATCAAGACGTCAACACGATACTCGATTTCCTTCCAATCGGTATGTTAAACCATATATTGCTATCATCATCATCATCATCATCATCATCAAGAAATCAACACGATACTCGATTTCCTTCAAATCGGTATGTTAAACCCTATATTGCTATCATCATCATCATCATCATCATCATCAAGACGTCAACACGATACTCGATTTCCTTCCAATCGGTATGTTTAAACCATATATTGGTATCATCATCATCATCATCATCATCATCATCATCATCAAGACGTCAACACGATACTCGATTCCCTTCAAATCGGTATGTTAAACATATATTGCTATCATCATTATCATTATCATCATCATGATCGTCACAATATTCAGTCATGGGTTAGGTCATTAAAGCTGTTCCGACTTCAGCCCATTGTTTCCATAATCTGCCTACATCTCGCCTTCCACTTGGTTTGTATTATACACTCAGGGACAAAAAAAAACCGGACACTTTAATATTTGCTGGTATTTTGCAAAAACATTATCTTCTCATACAATATTATGGTAGCCATCTGTTGTTATGGAGACGTGTATACATTGTTGATTGTTTTTTGTTTTATAAACAAGCCATTACAACCAAATATTCCAATTTTGCTTGCGGAGTCTCAGCTATAACAATTTTGTCTCAACCATTTTGTGCTTCATTATCGTTATCATTCCTTATTTCTTTATTTTTACATTTTCTGAGTTTAAGTGGGGTTGTAACATTTGTCTTGAAACAAGATGCGACCTGAAGATGTGGCTCGAGCTGTAGCCCTTTACGATGATGGACGCAGTGTACGTTACATTGCAAATGTTATGAATATGGCTAGAAGCACAACCCATGATGCCATAAAACGGTATAGAGAGACCCTAGAATATACCAGAAGACCAGGTTCGGGTCGTCCAAGAGCTACAAATCCAAATGAAGACAGGTATATGGTGTTGAGAGTTCTTAGGGAGCGCAACCTGCCAGCTACTAGTGTAGCCCAGCAATTTGTTAACATGCATGGACTCCCAATTTCGGGCAAAACAGTTAGAAGGAGGTTGAAAGCAAGTGGACTGATATCAAGTAGACCTGCAACTGGTCCCAGACTTCTCAGGATGCATCGAGTTGAACGACTGCGTTTTGCAAATGATCACAGGGATTGGAGAAATGGACAGTGGAGCTGTGTTCTGTTCACCGATGAGTCCAGTTTCAATCTGTGCTCACCTGATGGACGTGAAAGAGTTTGGAGAAGGAGGGGAGAACGATTTTCACAGTGTTGCATTTCCGAAAATGTGCCGTATGGAGGTGGTGGAGTGATGGTTTGGGCAGGAGTGTGTACGGATGCTCGTACAGAGTTTGTTTTTGTTGAAAATGGAAGACTAACAGCTGATAGGTATATAAATGAATGTTTGGCCGATCATGTTGTGCCATTTGGCCAATTTGTAGGCGATAATTTTGTTTTAATGCATGATAATGCACGGCCGCATATTGCCCATGCGGTCGGAGATTATCTCCAAGAAGTGGGAATCCATGTTCTTCCATGGCCAGCAAGGAGTCCAGACATGAACTCAATTGAACACGTGTGGGACATGCTGGGACGGAGTGTTAAGAATAGACGACCGAGACCAGAATCGTTACAAGAGTTGAGGCGAGCACTTGGCGAAGAATGGGAACTTATTCCTCAAGAAGACATTGCTAACCAAATTGAGAGCATGCCAAAACGTATGGATGTAGTTATTCAAGCCAGAGGGGATAATACCCGTTACTAAAAAGAGTTTTTAATGTTTAAGGCACCATAAAATGAAAAAACAGTTAGACCAAACGATGCCATAGTTATACGCCCTTTGTAATATTTTGTAAATATTCTCATCAGAGATTTTTTTTCTAATGTTGTCGTATAAGGTGCTAAATGGAACACTATTTTGTTTAAATGAGTTTTCTTTCATTTTGAAATAATTGGCAACAAAATACAAGCAAATATAGAAGTGTCCGTTTTTTTTGTCTCTGAGTGTATTATTTACTTAGGATAGCTTTCTTCAATCATTCTTTACGATCATTCCAGTTTTGTCTATATGTTTTTATTTTATCAGTTATTGCAAATATTACTTCTGATTGAAGTTCTGGCTGATATGTACCCAGGGTAGGTTACATTTAATATCAGTAGAGACGAGAATTCCATGCAAATGCATGTTTTTATAGGAACTTAGGGCATAGCTCAAACTTAGTACTTATTCATTTCATTACTTTCCGGATCCAATTATGTGTACTTTTTCTGTGCATATTTGCATGTTTTGGCTCTTTTGGGGATAAAAACTTACATAATGCATATTTAAGCAATTCTTAGCATTAATAATGCATATAATATACATTATATTCTGTTGAAATGTATGTTTTAAAGGCTTTGAGTGGAAACCTCAGTTTCTCGATTTTTATGTTCCTTATTTTAGCTTCAGGAATCAGAATTGAAGAAGGAAAAGAAAGCTAAATAACAGAAAAATTAAATAACATTTTAAGATCTTATAGTAAGATGTTACAAGACCTTACCCTGGATAGTAGTAGATTTTTACAACACTTTTCCGACGATCCTCTATAGACTACCTGTCATGAATGGGTTTATTACGTTGGATATTTTGAGAATAGTGGAGAGGAAATATAAAGGGTTCAAGGAAACCGCCGACAAATAATTTAGGTCAAAAGCACCCTCTTTCAGGGAGGTTGTAAATTCTCCCCCTTTTCCAGTACTGGTAGCAATTTAGATTTTTCTAAAATTGGAATCTTCGCTAAACTGTCTTTGCAGTGTGTGAACCTCGTAAGTGGTTAATGTGCTTGTTTATTGTGTTTGCGTGTGTTAATGTGGTTATAATATGCTTCCAATTAAGTGTTCCAAGTCGGCCAGAGTAGCGCAGTCGGTTTATCACTAACCTTCTGTGCTAGAGGTTGCGGGTTCGATCCCAGCCCAGATCGATTGATGGCATTTAAGTGTGCAAAATTCCGGCACACTGGCGATGCTGATATAGCCTCAGCAGTTGCGAGCATCGTTGAATAAACCATAGGTAATTAATTTAATTTTTAAGGGTTCCAAAAGTGTACTCTTTGCACATTGGATTAAAGGAAAGGATTTTATTAGTTCAGATGGGAATGTCGCATTCTGCGATTGTTGCTGTATAGAGGTAAGCACTGCTATTCTGTTTTCGAATATTTTCTATGGCAGTTGTTCTTTAAAATAATTATTTAAATTATAATGTCCGTTTTTAAATCGTATCTAGTTAGCCGTAAGGTTTATTAGAATTTCAGATAAAATATACTAAAAAATTTTAAGACGATGAGCATATCGCAAAAAAAGGAAAGAATCTGCAAAGAATTCTATAGATCCCTCAATTAGCCTATGCCCGTGGGAAAGTGGATGTAGCGGCGAAAAACAAACTTTACAGCGTCATAAATGCGAACCCGGACTACGGATTTTCTTTCAATGAAGAAGGTTATTTGTGGCGAAAACTTGAATGACGAATGTGACCTGACACTGTCACAAATATCTTCATTCAAGTTTGCACCCACAACTTCTCTGCCTACAAAACCATATTGACTGACAAGCGCAGGAATCTCACAGAAACCAATTTAGAAATGTTGTTAGTTGTTAACTATGCAAAAAAAAAAAAATTGAAGTGAAGTAAGACTTTGGAACAAAAATGAAACTGCATTCAGTAACGCGAGCCCTAGGCAGGATAACTTACACCACAACGCCACGGCGCGGGACTGTCTGTAAGATAGCCTTGTTTATTATACAATTCTTCCTGGAATATCATTTCTTGACATGCATCCTATGTCACGTTAAAAACAGTCATCTTAATTATAGAAATATTTTCAGAACATAGACATTCCTCTTATCTATACTCTAACCACGACGTAAATACCACATCACTTATCTGTGGCACGCTAAGTATACCTCTTCATAGAACATCTTGTTATTCATCATCTTTTACAGTATCCACCTCGCGTCAATGGAATTCCTTGTCACAAAGTATTAGGGGCTGCAAGACAATAAACACCTTTAAGAACAGCTTAAAAGATAACCTTATTAGAATTTCACTCCAGTCTTACTGATTTAAACTATCAATCACTACATTGTTATTTCATTCTTTAGACATCATCCTGATAGTGATGTATTTTCAAAATTGTCTCATAATAATCTCTTTCTATTATCTAATATTATTTGAAATATATTAACATTCTATGTAGTTTAGTTTAATTCTGCTACACAGTTTATTTCAGTGTTTAATTAATAGTTCATAGTATTTTGTTGTTTAATTCGTAAATAACTTTTGTATACATGTAACTCTCATCTAAATCAAATTGTTGAATTCTTTGTAAGTTCATCCATATGTATATACTCTTTTTGCTGGTTGAGTGGAAGAGAAGGCCTTACGGCCTTAACTCTGCCAGGCAAAATAAATCATTATTATTATTATTACTATTATTATTATTATTATTATTATTATTATTATTATTATTATTATTATTTCTTCCAGAAGCACCTATCATTTACGTAAAAATATGACAATTTCAGCATGCGCCATTCCTAAAAGAACTTTCTTTTATAAAAAAAAAGCCATACGTGGGTATTTTAGTTTATTTTCGTTAGAAAACACGTCTTCAACTCGTGTATAGAGTTCGCCTGAACACCCTGTGTAACTCTAGTCGGGATGTGGGTTGTGAGGTCTTGAAATGAATCCCACCTAAGAAAGATCGGTTTAGGTCTCTGAAACATGGCGATTCAGCAGAGCTCTCTGACGTCATCAAACTCTGCACGTATGAGAAGGATTTGAGAGCCCTGCCATCTGGCGACTGTAATACGAAAGCAGGGCTGGAGTTGTGACACCTTATTCGTATTGGCTAATTGGACCAGTGGAGTCAGTCCACAAGTTTTACTGCTCGTCCGAGTGTAGTTTGCGCCAGACTTCACCTGTTCAGTTCCCTGCACGCGGATGTGTCGCAATATACTTGCCGGCGGTAATCTCATGTCCATATACTGGAACATAATGTTAGTACACAGGTGGAGGGCACAATCCCGGAATATTCTAAAATCTTTTAAGCCGCCGCGACGTTTTGTGATCTAAATGGATCATCAAACCTTACTACAGAAAAGTCCACACCTGTGGAGTAACGGCTAGCGCGTCTGGCCGCGAAACCAGGTGGCCCGGGTTCGAATCCCGGTCGGGGCAAGTTACCTGGTTGAGGTTTTTTCCGGGGTTTTCCCTCAACCAAATACGAGCAAATGCTGGGTAACTTTCGGTGCTGGACCCCGGACTCATTTCACCGGCATTATCACCTTCATATCATTCAGACGCTAAATAACCTAAAATGTTGATAAGGCGTCTTAAAATAACCTACTAAAATAAAAAAAAAACTACAGAAAAAAGATGGTCGCCGCTGCGGTCCAACCATTTCCATTTATACAGACGGTTCCGCCATATCTCCTATTAAAATGAGTGAAACTGTTATCCCTTACAGTGATAGAGTAAAAAATCTAGGAATTTATATGGACAAAAATTTAAGTTAGAATACTCAAATCACACACACACATGTAAAATAATTTTTATGAAAATTCACGCACTAAAAAGAATTTGAAATTTCCTTCCGTTGCTTCTCAAGAAGAATTTAGTGCAGTCGTTCTTGATGCCTCATTTTGATTACTGTGACACTCTTTACACTGACCTTAACATGAGACTGACATACAAACTACAGCGTGTTCATAATGCATGTGTTCGATTTATTTGCAACGTCCGTAGATCTGACCGTATCTCACCTTCACTAAATATGCTGTCCTGGGTCCGTCTCAAAGAGCGAAGAACTATTCACTCTCTCACTTTACTCTTCTAAACAGAACATCCTTCTACTCTTCATCTTTCACGGTCTCTGCAGCTCATCTCTGGAACTCTCTACCAGAACATGTCAGAGACTGTCGGACATTGTCTAGTTTCAAAAATAAATTAAAATTGCACTTTTTGAATTAGATTCCTTTCGGTTATAAGCCCTTTTCTCTGCCATAGTTTTGTAAAAATATAGGCTATATATTTGTTTTTCCTTCCTTTCCCCTTTTTGTTCTCTTTATCAGCCGATGGATTTATTATCATAGCCTTTTTATCGTGAATTTTATTTAATATTCGTATTTCTTTTCTTTTTTATTATTATTTTATTACATTTCATTTTGATATATTCTTCCTTAAGTTGTTCCATATTAACCATTTGTACTAAATGAGTTGCTTTTACTATATTCAATGTATTTTACTTTCTTTTTTCTATTATGGTATTATTTTCATGTTGTTTAGTGTCGATTTTATTATGCTATTATTATTATTATTATTATTATTATTATTATTATTATTATTATTTTGTAATATGTTTGTCTTCTGTTCTTTAACTTTTTGTTAAATTTTAACTGCTTGTATACTTTGTGACCTGGTAGAGTGTAAGAGAAGGCCCTATGGCCTTAACTCTGCCAGTATAAATAAAGAATTATTATTATTATTATTATTATTATTATTATTATTATTATTATTATTATAGTTAAAGTTTTCGTATTTATTAAGTTGAATTACTAAATTTTGTCTTAAATAAATGTCCAGCGTTAATTTATGAGCAATGGTAGGTTAAATTTCAAAAGCGAGACAAGATAAGTACGGTAGGAATAGAAACAAATTGCTACGATGTTATGAACTTGACAGTGCAAATGCAGCCTGAAAATAGTTTCCAGTAATTTGAAAATCATACCCTGAGCTCCGTATAAATTACTGCAGTAAATGCAAACGTTCACCAAGTTGTTGGGCATACAAAAGGATAACACATACTCAAAAGCAATAACACAATTAAACAAGGTCAGCCAATATTAGGCCTACAAAGTCTACTAAAATAACTACAACTACTGCTACTACTACTACTACTAATAGTAATAATAATAATAATAATAATAATAATAATAATAATAATAATAAATCAGCTTATATTTTATATTTTAATAGATGGATGTTGACAACCTAGGGTCCTTAGCCTAATTCGTCTTGACTTTCAATGCTTTATGTTTTGTCACTTTTAGACTTAGGCCTGACTCTTCATGACTTCTTTTCACTTTTCTCGATAATAAATTGGTTTGAAATGATTTTCCCTTGTTCAACACCTTTGTATGGTTATTAATGACAGAATTTTTTCTACACTGTCATCTTTCATATTCAAGAAAATAACATAGTCATTTTAAACAACAGTCATAAATGTAACCACACTTCTTTCCTGAACATCACTTTGAAACTGATAAAAAGTACTAATAATATCTAAAGGGCGGTAAAATGTGCGTTACCAAGCGATACAGGTTAGTTTGGTCTGAAGTATGGATGACGACACAGATACAAGCGCAATAATATAAATGCACTACGAGAGGGCGTCAGTATGAGTAGAAACCAACGAATGATCTTCGGTGTCAACTTTTTTTCTTTTTCTTTTTCTTTTTTTTTTTTTTTTAGACGGGCCAGAGGCCGTTTACCGAAGTTATCTTCGTTTTCTGTTTTCGGTTTTCATTTGTTTTTACTTACACTAATACAAACACAACACCCATGCCCGAGGCGGGACTCGAACCCATAACCCTTCGGACCAAGCGATAGAGACATGCCGTGCCCCTACCGCTTGAGCCATCCGGGCCGGCAACCTAGTCATATGGGAAAGAAAGCCAGGTGTTAACAATATTGTTTATAGCCTTTGTGCAGGTTCTAGTGTTGTGTAAAATTGATTTAAAATACTTAAGTCGGAGGATTTCGAATTGAACAGTCTAAGAAATAAATACGGAAGAGAGATTTTGATCCCGCAAGGGCAAAATATTTTCTGTGCCATGCGCAAATGTGAAATTAAAATACGTAGGAAATATTACATAGAGCGGCATTATAACAGCAAGAAACATACCGAAAATGTACAAAGGTCTTCGACATCAAATAATGAAAAAATACACGGTCTGAATTTAATGTGGATTTATGTAATATGATGATTTCTGCAAATATTCCGTTCAAAAAAACTTGATAATCCACATTTTATAGGTGAAAAGGTGATACAAAAATTCCACAAATTCTGCAAAAAAAAAAAACGGTTATACAGTTATGAGTATGTGTAACATTTTGAGTGGAGGGGAAAACGACGATACTACGGCGCTTTTTTCATTTGCACCTCTAACATCTTGTGACACGGAAAGTAGCTTTTCGATGTTGAAAAACTGTTTGAGTGAGAGACGTCGAACTTTCTCTTTCGATAATTTACGAATGTATATTATGGTTCAGTATAATGGGGTGGCAGGTAACATTTGAGGTAAGTTTTTAAATCATAATAACTATATTACAACTTCATTCCAGTATTTATAGATCGATTGAATGGAGTGATGGTGTTTTCATTGCCATACTGTACTCTCCTCCCGCTGTTTACATGAGTGAATGACAACAGTATAGTTCGTTGATACTGAATTTAAGGCCTAACGCATATCTTTCCGCTCTTTAATAATATCCCTTTAATATCATTCCCTGAAAAAATCTTCTTCTCTCTCTATCTGTTACCCTTTCCGTTGATATGGTTTCTTTCTGGCGCTAGAATGACTGACAGTACGGTATGAAAGTTGGTTAGGAAATATGATTCTTTAGGCGTCATAGGTAAGATTCGAAATTTCCCGAGGAATACGAAAAGCATCACAATTTACGATAGGAAAAATATCTTTCCTAATAACTAATCTAGGTTCAAAATGTGTTATGTATAACACTGTCATTTTAGGAGGTTAGAAACTGGCCACCCTACCCCATTATCTATTGGCTTAGTTTCCTCATAAGTGGTGCCTTGTTGGTATCATTTGTTAAGTTGAGACCTGTTTTCGGACAGTTGATGACCAACAACAAACCGTAATTTCCGTAACATGGGAATTGTCACGATTATGGAACTAAACCATTTGTCGTGTAGTTAAGTTTGTATTTTTCTGCCCATTTCACTACTTAATTAACACAAGAAAACATCATAACAAAACCACGTGGTAATCATGCTTGGACCGCCACCGGTGCCATTTTGGCCACTATCGATACCTACATTAAGGCCTGAGTATTGGAGGTGGCCTTGGTTTGTGCTAGAAATTATTTGTCTAGGAAGTTTTCATAATGATTGAGATCAGATGCAGATTTTCGCAGCATTCATTATAACTTATTTCTAAACAAATTTCTTTCAAAATCCTGTTGCCATAGAAAATAAAAATAGCTACGAACTTACACAGCAACCTGTTCGTTTAAGGTAGCAATCAATTACGAATGAAGCAGAGTTAGCAACACATTAAGTAAAAGAGAATAGAATTTGTAGCATTATAAGCAATATGTTCAGCGTCATGAGACGGGCTTAGCAATTTCCTGGTTTCGTTCTTTTTCTTTTGTTTTGCTCGTGCACGAAGGCGATATACTGGAGGGAAATGCCTGCCGCCACGACAGGAAATGAAAGGCGAGAGAAACAACTGCCGCTTGAACTTAATTGAAGACGCAGGTTTGTGTCCCGGCACTAACAATTTATTTGTTTCCTGTCTCTTCCAGCCCTTCCCCCAATCTCACTTCGCGTGATTCTCTTAAATCTTTTTTTTTTATTAAGACACGTTAATTCAATCTGTTTTTTGTATATAATTTTAATTTCACTTTTCTTCTTTTCTTATTGAGATAATCATCATCATCATCATCATCATCATCATCATCGTCATCATCATCATCATTATCATCAGAGCCCGGATTTATATGCATTTATAGAATATGCATGCACATATATTCTATAAATTATTAAAGTATGCACTATAATATGTAATATAAATTTTGAAAAATAACACCTTGTAAATTATTTATTTAACCAGCTGCTGTAGCTAGCTAGTGAGTACAAATTATAATTATAAAACAAAAATGTTTCTAGCCAGACTCATGTACAGTGTGGTATTAGCCAATAATATAACAAAATTTACAAGGACAATAATACTAAATAGAGTAATTAACTTAATTCAAACCAATAAATAACACACAAGAGCAAAAAAAAAAAGAGAAAGTGAAAAAGAGAGAAAAAAACACATTTAATATAAATTGACACACACCTGCAACAACTTCTACATAGGACAGACAGGCAGATCATTTCAAACACGTTACAAAGAACACATCACGCCTATATTTTAATAATCATACAAGTCATATTTTACATTTTATTCTTAATTTTTAATTCTTGTCTATCTACACGCATTATTAAAGATAATATGTTAAATTTATCAGATTTTGAAAGTGTTCATTACGTGTTTTCATTGTTACGAGACCTGATGATTCCATTTTTATGGCGAAACCGTTCATCTCTTGTGATGCAATAATATTTTCAATTTTGTCATAATTTAATAGTTTGAATGGTTTATGATAAATAGATAAGTAATTTGACCGTAATAAATATACTTACATATATTCAATGTGTAATATTCATATTTATCGTAACAAATATGTCTTTGAAATTAATTACATTAAGACAAGCACGAAAGCTCTCCAAGTAAATAGAGAACTTAGATAGGAACGTGGCCTTTCACCACTATTATTTGATCTCTACATAAATATAATAGAAAAATAGTTACTACATAATCCAAAGAGCATCTTATTAACTGAGCAGGATCATATACAAGCAATTCTATTCGCCGACGACCAACTGCTATTGACGGGGTCAAAAGACAAAAATTAAATCAATGGTTATACATAGGAAATGTCAAAGAAGGGTGAAAATAGTAGTAGATGATACTAGTAAATGAGGTAAGAAAGGAATGGGTATGACGGCATAGGGAAGAAGAGGAATGTTTTGAAACCTAATAAAAGGAAATAGTGTTATGATAGTAAAGAGTAAAGGGGAATTGGGTAATATAGTAAACAGTAAAGGTGAATGATATTAATGTAGGTAGTAAAGAGCAAAGGGGAATAGCGTTAATATAGTAAAGAATATAGGGTAATAGTGTTAATATAGTAAAGGATAAGGTGTAATACTGTTAATATAATAAAGAATAAATGGTAATAGTGTTAATATAGTAAAGAATAAAGGGTAATAGTGTTATTAAAGTAAAGAATAAAGGGTAATAGTGTTAATTTTAGTAAAGAATAAAGGGTAATAGTGTTAATATAGTAAAGAATAAAGGGTAATAGTGTTATTAAAGTAAAGAATAAAGGGTAATAGTGTTAATTTTAGTAAAGAATAAAGGGTAATAGTGTTAATATAGTAAAGAATAAAGGGTAATAGTGTTAATATAGTAAAGAATAAAGGATAATAGTGTTATTAAAGTAAAGAATAAAGGGTAATAGTGTTAATTTTAGTAAAGAATAAATGGTAATAGTGTTAATATAGTAAAGAATAAATGGTAATAGTGTTAATATAGTAAAGAATAAAGGGTAATAGTGTTATTAAAGTAAAGAATAAAGGGTAATAGTGTTAATTTTAGTAAAGAATAAAGGGTAATAGTGTTAATATAGTAAAGAATAAAGGGTAATAGTGTTATTAAAGTAAAGAATAAAGGATAATAGTGTTAATATAGTAAAGAATAAAGGGTAATAGTGTTATTAAAGTAAAGAATAAAGGGTAATAGTGTTAATTTTAGTAAAGAATAAAGGGTAATAGTGTTAATATAGTAAAGAATAAAGGGTAATAGTGTTATTAAAGTAAAGAATAAAGGGTAATAGTGTTAATTTTAGTAAAGAATAAAGGGTAATAGTGTTAATATAGTAAAGAATAAAGGGTAATAGTGTTAATATAGTAAAGAATAAAGGGTAATAGTGTTATTAAAGTAAAGAATAAAGGGTAATAGTGTTAATTTTAGTAAAGAATAAATGGTAATAGTGTTAATATAGTAAAGAATAAAGGGTAATAGTGTTATTAAAGTAAAGAATAAAGGGTAATAGTGTTAATTTTAGTAAAGAATAAAGGGTAATAGTGTTAATATAGTAAAGAATAAAGGGTAATAGTGTTATTAAAGTAAAGAATAAAGGGTAATAGTGTTAATTTTAGTAAAGAATAAAGGGTAATAGTGTTAATATAGTAAAGAATAAAGGGTAATAGTGTTATTAAAGTAAAGAATAAAGGGTAATAGTGTTAATTTTAGTAAAGAATAAATGGTAATAGTGTTAATATAGTAAAGAATAAATGGTAATAGTGTTAATATAGTAAAGAATAAAGGGTAATAGTGTTATTAAAGTAAAGAATAAAGGGTAATAGTGTTAATTTTAGTAAAGAATAAATGGTAATAGTGTTAATATAGTAAAGAATAAAGTGCAATAGTGTTATTATAGTAAAAAATAAAGGGTAATAGTGTTATTATAGTAAATAATAAAGGGTAATATAGTAGAGAGTAAAGGAAAATAGTGTTAAGATAGTAAAGAGTAAAGGAAAATAGTGTTAAGATAGTAAAGATTTAGGGGGAATAGTGTGAATGTAGTAAAGAGTCAAGGACAATAGTGTAAATGTAATGTGGTTTGTTGCAGTACGTAAACGGAGGGAATAGTTGAGAAGAAAAGTGGTGTTTGATCTGTTGAGTAGAAAAAAATTCATGATTTTAACAATAGCATCAGAGGAGAGATAAGTAGACGATGAGAAAAAGTAATGTGATGGGAAAAAAATGTAATGATGAGTTACAGTGTTTCCTAAATACAGGAATGTGAAGGTACACCATGATATGATAGATGCTCTTTGACTGATAAATATCATATCATAGTAGTAGATGACAAAAAATCGAACAGATCTCATTATTTGTATATCTTGGATATCAGATAAACACAGAACATAGGAATATTGATCCGGAAACAAATATGACAAAATGTAATAAATTAAACGGGTGTATTAAGGAATATTCTGAGAGGAATATGAGAGTAGAAATTGAACACGGATTTACAATGTAATATCCAAACCAGCCTTGAATTATGGAAGCGAAACATGGACTTCAAGAAATCAAGATGAACTACTTTAAAGGCAGCACAAATGCATTTTAAGCGACCCTTAGTTGGAAAGACAAGACGGGGCAAAATTAGAAATCAAGATATTTGAACATAGCTGAGGGAAATAAGTGTAGTGAATGAAATATACAAGGGATCAAGAAATACATGCTCATCATTTAAAATCAGATGAAGATATTGTTTGGATTTACATCTGACAAGATGCAGAAACTGTCCAAGTTTATTCAGCAATGGTTTAAAAACAGTTGCATGGACATGCGCATGCGCACTAACGTTTATCGAGGAAACAAGCCTGGCGCCATTCAGTAGAACATTCCGTCATTGGACCATTCTTCTTCATCGAGGCAACAGTCAAAGGGAATGTGTATCTGGACAAGTGAAGAACTTTTGTTGTTTATCAACTCCCCCAGGATCGGTTTATCAGCAACATGGGGCTCCAAACCATTACTACGAAGCAGTGCGTGACTTCTTGAATGCAAAATTTCACAATAGGTTGATCGGAAAAGGAGAATCCTTGCCTGGCCACCTATGTCACCCGATTTGACGCCCATTGACCTTTCTCTAGGGCTTTATCACGAATGATGTGTACCAACGTGGTACAGTTGACGCTTTGGAAAAAGTGAGGCAATGCATTATAAATGCAGCTGCGCTAATCACTCCACAAATGTTATGGAACACTTGGAAGAAGTGCCCTTTGGATGTCTTCAGGGTAGCTCGAGGCTCACACATCGGGTTGCACTGACCATTCTTCGAAACTCGGAGACTTTTTACATCAAGTTATACAAAAAGTTATGCTATAAAACCATTATTTATACTTTAAATTAACACTTATTTCTCGATCTCTCTAAGCGGGACACGGTGTATAACTACCAGAAACAGTGGAAATACAATGTTATGCTAATACTGTCTTGTAGATTTCCTAAGCTAGCATTATTTTATAAACCTAAGTCCTAAGGGAACAAGAGATCTGGAACGACCTCGGAGACGGAACGACCAACATAACTAACAAATAGCTTTTTAAAATACACATTAGCCTCGGAAAGAGTCACTAGCCTAAACGTTGGAATGGAAGAAGAAGAAGAAGAAGACAAAGTATGCAAAATTCTTTCGAAACGGATGAGGAACAGCCAGCAGAAGTGGATAATGAAAAAAAGAATATCTACAATCCTATCATTCCCTATTACCTCCAAAATTACCAGCTAAAAGAGCTTGAAGTAATCGGACTTCTGGTTGGAGCAAGAGGTACTGCTACTCTCTTCATTAAAGATGTGTTTAAGAGGCTTGGATTACCTACAACTATTATTCCGATTGTAACCTTAGCTGCATTGAAAGGATCAATTGCTCTACTGAACAATCACCTATATTCGAAATCAAACTAAGTTCAGTAGCATTCTTTACTTTTTTGTAACGCTTACCTCTCTCTCTAAAACTGGTATATTTCCACTACTCTCAGAATGAATTTTCAGCTATGTACTTGTAGGAGTTTCATTGTCAAAACAAAATCAATGGTTCAATGAACTTGTAATCATTTATATGGTTAAGTACTCTTTTTTTCCCATTTGGCAGCTCACGAATGGTGAGAAGATTTATAAATTTATAATACTTGTTAAATTCGGAATTCGCTCTGAACTTTTTAGAAAGAGTTTAATAGAAAGTAGGCCTATGCTCAGAGTTCTCGGAAATTGATTTCTTTAATCTGAGTGTCTTTTAAGTTTTGTGGTGAATATTTTGAAGCAAAATAGAGCTCGAATGTTGTTGAAATTCAGAGTTCACTTGGCGTTGAGGGCACTTACACACTTTTCGAATTCGGCTCCCTAGACAGTAGGCAACCCAGCAGACACTGTATAGCGGCTGGATGGGCTCTGCATGGGAATTGGGTTGTCGGAATGTCTTGCACGTCCTGACACAAATGATTCCTTACTCGGAAGGTGGCGTCGGCGACTATTTTTTTTTCGCACCTCCTTCCCTCAACTTCTCAATTTCCTGCCTGCTTCGCTGTGTATGACGGATTCAGAAATGCGGTCGGAAATGAAATGTAATTGCTCACACCGTCGGTAAATCAGGTTGCTACCTGACACCAGACTGCCCAACACACGGGTCATTAGTTTCGTACTTATATAACAACTGTGTAAGAAATAGCATGCATTATTTCACTATACAGTGGGCCAAAAAAAAAAAGCCACAAAATTAGAAATACTCTTTTTTTTTAGAATAAATAATAGAATAACGAATACACTATTGGAAAGAGTAGTATTTAAAGATGAGAAGGATGTTTTATTATGTTTGTTTGAGGCTCAATTAAAATCTTATGGAGGTCAATACATTCATTCATTAAATCGCCTGAAAAATTTTCTTTCAATTAAAAAGAATTCTCATGCAAACATTGGTGCTGCCACATTTTGACTATTGCGACATTCTACTAACAGATTTAAGTTATAACTTAGCCCAAAGATTGCAGCGCGTTCATAATGCCTGCATACGTTTCATTTGCAACATCCGCAAATACGACCACATTACACCTTCCCTTGAAACGCTCCAATGGGTAAGATTACAGGACCGAATTTTCCTATATCGCATCATCAATACTTCTTCGCCTAATTATCTCTCGGTGCGTTTTAATTTCTTATCCTCTAATCACAGCCTGGGTACTCGTTCTAAAAATGATCCTTTATTATCTATACCATGCCATAAAACAGCTCACTATTCTTCCTCTTTCACAGTATCAGCAATTCGTTTCTGGAACTCCCTACCCAGCTCCCTCAGGAACTGTCGAACGATATTACAATTTAAAAGTAAATTGTTTAAACATGTGACCAGTATTCACATTTAATTCTCCTTTGTGTGTTTGTATGTATATGTGTATATATGTAATTTTATTCAGTGTTGTATAGTTATAATTTACATTTATATTTGTTATTCTTGTAATTTGTAATATTGGTTCACTTACCGCTTGCAAATTCATTGAGTGTAACTTCTAGCCTTATATTATTTTTTAATTATTATTTAGTATGTTCGCATTATTTTACTCGACTTGTGCATGTATAACTATATAAATTTGTATTAGTGTTCTTTAAATATTAGTCTGTAAAATTGTATCAGCTTCTTTTCTTTCTGGCTAAGTGGAAGAGAAGGCCTGATGGCCTTAACTTCGCCAGAATAAATAAATAAATAAATAAATAAATAAATAAATAAACAAACAAACAAACAAACAAACAAACCAAACAAACAAACAAATAAATAAATACATACATAAATACATAAATAAATAAATAAATAAATAAATAAATAAACAAATAAATAAATACACAATGATGCGAAAAATGTGGTTTTTGAAGAGAATTTATTACTGAATGTTGGTAAAATTAATAATAATTAATGATGTTTCAAATAATCAAAATTAATAATGATGCTCTACGTGACCGCCATTTGCCCGCACAGCCATTTGTAGGCATCTTCTCCATTGTCCAATAGCACTGGATATCTGTCTTTGATCAAGCCGGTCCCAACATTCAAGAAGGCGTTGTCTTAAATGTTCAATATTACGAATTCTTGTTTTGTAGTAAACTGCTTTCTGTAGTTGACTCCATACAAAATATTCCATAGGATTAAGATCTCGTTTGAAACTCCAGCGGAAACCATAAGACAATCTGAGAAATGCGATATTTCACGCAATAATCTCTCAGGGGGATATCGTGTCCGTATCTTGCTAATAATCGTTGTACACTTGAAACAGACCATTCTCGCTGAGCGTAGTTCCTTACAATTTGACGGGCAGATAAATTATATTGGTGCAAATATTTAATGAAAATCTTGTCTTCGTTCGTTAAGCGACCCATTATTCACAAAATGAGAACTCAGAACGGAAGAAAACAAATAATGATAGCACAACAAGCGGCTTGGCTGCTGAACTCATAAGACCATAATGCTTAGTTCGGCATAAACAATCGATTTCGCACTACCTTACAAAAATAAAAAAGTAATGTTTACTAAATGGTAGAAAATAAAATATTACAGTACTTTCCCGGTCTACAAGGACTGTGAAATTTGCCTGTGAAACAAACTTTCTAGTGAAATCATTAGCTACTGGAATATAACCATTTAAATTTTGTGCCTTTTTTGGCCCACTGTTTATGTCTTTGACATTTATAATATATAAATATATTTTTATACCAATACTATTGAAAATATTTCTCATTTTATTCTCCTTCATTTTCCGCTCAAACATTTCCTCCACCTACTCATTTTCTACATTTTCTTCTCCAATTTTACCCCCTTCGCTTTTTCTTTCCGATATTTTTTCTCTCTTCCCCTCAATGTATTCGTCTCGTTTTTAATATTCCTCTGTCCATCGTTGTACTGCTTTTCATTCTTACTACTTTCTCATCTATTCATTTCCTACCATATTTGTTTTTCATTACCCTGTTATGTCTTCCTTCTTCTTCTTCTTCTTCTTCTTGTTCTTCAAATTTTACTTCATATTCTTCCATTTTTCTTCTTTCCTCCACCTCTAGCAGTCATTTCCCCTATTTCATATTCCACGTCTCTTTTATTAGTTCCCGTTTTCTTTTCCTCAATTATTCCACCTTTCCCAGTTCTAATTTATATTTTTTCTCGTTCACATACATACCTTTCATTCTCTACATCCTATTATTAATTTTCCATTGCTTTTTTTTGTACATCATCTACTTACTATCCATCTCCTGATCCTTATTCCATATCCCCTCTTTTGCATTTAAATCTTTGTTTCTTTATCTTCAACTTGATCCCCATTATTCCCTATTCTTCATTCTGATTGTCCATTACTTCTCTTTCTACAGTTTCCTTTTTTTCTGTTTTCACCCATCTCTTGATCCTTTCATAACTCATTGCTCTCTTTAGCATATAACTTTTTATTTCTTCTGCACCTTTATCCCCTTTCCTTTCTACCTTCTCATTGTAAATTCCTATTATTTCTCATTCCAATATACAGGGTGGATGGTAACCTCTCTACCAAAATTTCGCAGGTGATTCTACATGATAAATATAACAAAACTTGTATTATACTTTTCCTTTGATGAAGCACCGTTAAGGAGAAAACAAATAGTCTTTTCGCAATGTTTGCAACGCTTTATTGCCGTAATGACCCGAGAGAAATGAACGATTGCTATACAAGCAGATAAATAAAAATAATCTGAACAGTTAATGTCTTGAATATTTTTTTAGATAAACCGTTTAGACATGAATTTAAACTGAATTATAGCAAAATCGTTGGAATAAATCTTGCAACGAAACACACGTCGCGTATTACCGACTGAGTACAGCAGGAGAGGAAGTTAAGGATTGCAGGCTGAGCTTTCTTAGAGTTACTGTAGCAGCCGTGATGTTGCCAAATGCTTCATAGAAACATAACGATTTCCTCTAAAAAGGTGAATATTAGAGAAAAAAACTTATTTATATTTTTCACATCTCTCGTCATGATCTATTACCAGTTTCATTTTGGTGCATAGGTCACTCTCCACTCTGTATTTATTATTATTATTATTATTATTATTATTATTGTTATTATTATTATTTTGCTTTCCAACCACCTTCAGCTTCTTGCACCTTTTCATTCTCTTTTGCATTTAGTTTGTTATTACTTCTTTATCATTTTTATTCTCTTTATTTTTTACCTTCTCATTCTATTTTCTCATTTACCTGCGTTCCTAATATTTCTTTTTCTGTTTTCCACCCACCTCCTGTCCTTTGTATCTAATCGTCTTCTTTCGTATTAATTTATTTTATTTCTCCTTGCTCCCTTTTATCTCCTTTATTGTCTACATATTCATTCTAATTTCCCATTACTTCTCCTTGTGTGTTTACTTTGGTCCGTTTGTCGTCCATTCTCTGTGCGTATCTCACAGCGTTTCAAGAAAACGAGGTAACGTTGACTTCTGATGTGGTCTGGATTTTTTTCATAAGGATCATATTTGCCTGTACAGCGTCGCAGGAAAGTGGGATGAGCAAGCCGTTGTTGATTCTTGGGTTGAGACTATATCATAGTCTAGTACAGGCATGTCAATTGATGCCCACAGGAGTAAGCGCGCGCTTTAGAGCCCAGGAGAGCCTGAGTGCTTTACAGCGGAAAGGAAAGAGACAGACGAAAGAGGTGGTATATCCCGCTTGGTCGAGCTATATTCAGGGATGGCCAGCACTGATTCAACAGATAAAGGGAAGAGAACTTATTAAAACTGTATCCATGTTAATTTTTAGATTTGCCTGAGAAGTATAGGTGCATTATAAGAATGTAAGTTTTAATTTTAATTCTTATTTTTCACAAGTTTGATTTTTTTATTCAAAATAAATATTTGTTCAACTTTTCGTATAGAAAAGTGAAATTTTCAGGTATAGGCCTATTTATTTAGTAGCCTTATAGAATGTTTTCGTAAATCGTAATACCGTATATACGTATTACTGAAGATAGTGTATTGAAAATTTTGAAAATATTCGCATGGAAATTGTTTGTAAGGAAATTAATTAACAAAGCAACTACTGTTACATCATAAGCAAAAGATACGTGCCCATGTGTTGTAAAAATGTCAGCTCTATATCTTCACCAGATTTTGAGAAAGTAGTTTAATATTTTGATGATAGGAAGTTGCTCACAAATATCACCTTAAAAGCAAAATGCGATACCTAGTGTTCGTCCCAATCACTCTCTGCTACACAAACTCTTCTTAAACTTGTAATGGTTCTGAGCAGTCTAAGGCAAATTACCACTAGTTACCAGTCCGATACAACTGAAAAAGCCGCGCTCAAATGGAGACAGTAGGAGAAAAGCATTCTTACAACAAGACTGAATTACTCTTCTCGTCTCTTCTGTTGTAGCTACCTTAAAACGGGCGATTAACTCATTTCCTGCTCTCTTTTTCCTCTTCTCGTCATAACAGTTGAAAACGTTTTCATGTCAGTTGTTCCCAAGAGTAGCGATAACCATTTGAATGGACATGTATCCGATATGGCGGAGCCCCGTCGCCTAGCAACGGAAATTAGTGGCTGGATTGGCCACTAGGCAGCGCATCTGTGCTTGTTTCAAGAGTTCATTTAGTTGTCTGTAACGTTTTTCTGTGTATATCTAAATTAGACTTTTCCAATTGAGTTTACAGTGATGTTACACATTAAGCTCTTTCCTTTGTTTGCGCAATCCAATTTATTTGCTACATGAGGCTGTTCTACGAAGGAAAGAGTTTCTACTTTGTTCCTGTGCCTATCAATACAAATTTAAGGCCATTTCTCAATTAACAGGGCTTCTTCTCGTGTAAGGAAACTTGGTGTCAGTACCCAGCGTAGCAGTATAATGCGATAGCAACTGTGTATAAACACGAGTAATTCAGTTATCACTGTAATTACCACTTAATAATTTTTCAATTACTTCACAAATTTCCCTCGCCGTTTTCAATAATGTCATAGTGCTCTGTGTGCTTGAATAGCTTCATAGCATAGGAGGGACATTAATGTTCATTATACTGTAATTACAATTAATTGTCATCTCATTGTCCCTGAACAGCTTCCATAGAATTGAATGGATGATTGCAAAAAGCACATGAGTCGCCAATTCTTAAATTTACAGGAGAAGCAATAAACTAATTTGTATTCATATTACTGCTTCGAGGATAACCTGCTCACTCTATGTAATTACAAATAACCATTCTTATTAGGCGAGTTCATTGTAGTTAATGTAATTCACTAATGTAGAGAGAATTTTAAATTAATAAGTTTGTGACTCATGTGGTTTTTGCACTAATCAACTGAATTGAATATTTGTTTTTAACTAAACATTGCCTTTCCAATGCATAGCATACTAAATTATTTTACATAGCAACACTAAAGTTACATACTTAACGTAATTTGTTAATGTAATGATATTCTCAATATAATGAATATAAATCTCAAAAATTAAGAAATCTGTGGTTTTTCTAATCCTTATTATCAGAAATCTGTGCTCAAACTTGATCGATTCCTTCTCAGAATATTTCAACATCCTCCTCTTCTTCTTCACCATCTTCCGACAGCCATTGTTTTCGATCGTCCTACATGGCTGCAACTCATGAGGGATGTATGACACAAGTTTTTCAATATCTTCAAGTTTGGACTTCTTGATTGGTACCTTTCCTAACGGATTTAATTTCCCGATAGGCATAGGAGAAATGGTATTGGGCTTATTCAACTTTAAAGTATGTGAAGATATACCATCGATATAGGTTTATACAACAGTGCCCTTGTTCTCTGTGTTGTATTTGAAGGTCATAAACTCAGGTGGTGCAAATGAAATCTTCAACTGCCTTGGAACTTCTTTTCCATATGATTAATTGGAAAGACATGTTCACCAGGCTTTGATGTCGAATATATCTTCAGCTGTCAGATGTTCAACTGAAAACATTTTCATGTTCCTTCAATGATTGATTTGTATTCTCCAGGAACGTAGATCCTGTTCTTCAGCTTCTACTTGATGACACCGAAATCTCTGTCATTAGGCAAGAATGAATGTCCACGTTGTGGAAAGTAGTGAATTATTTCATCAAATCTTTCAGTATGAGTTAGAGAGAGGAAGAATCTGATGAAAGTATGATTCTTGTTCTGCCCTTGGCAACGTCTGAAAAAAACATGCAGAATTCGTACTGTTTCATGCACACAGATTTCTATGTATTTCAGAACCATTGAACACATCTCATTTGCACCCTTCTTGGCTTCTCCTTCATCGTATACGGAGTATTTAGAATCATCAATCTTCAGATTATGAATTCCAAAACAGTAAACTCATAATTGCCTCAAATAGAAGAAATCTTGGACTGGCAAATGCGAAAGACGCATATTTTGCATGAAGTCGAAAGTTATTGCCGTAGTGTCATCCCTTTCCTTGCAATTGTTTGAAATTTCTGTAAGTACTGGCAACGTGATGGCTGGAAAACGTTTGCTATTAAATCGCTGCAAGTTCATAATACTCGTTGGGTGCAAAAACAGTTCGAGTCATTGACTCGTATGCTTTTTGCTCTCACTCACCTATATTAGGGCTTAATATTCTAGCAAAGACTAATCAGACTCATGCGCCTTTTACACCAGATGTGTAACTACATTCTACGAGTAGGATTATGAAATTAACTCAATTTCATAAAAATCTGGACTCATGTTGTTTTTGCAATCATCGATTCAATTACATGAGCGTTATTGACTTATCAACTCATTTTCCCTGAACATTTCCCGTAGCAGAAGATGGATCATTATAATTATCATACCATGACATATGTCATATGATTTCATACCGACGTACCATGTCATATATCGTATCATATCATATGGTATCATGAATAATTTGAGGGAAAAATTGTTTCGGGGCCGAGTATCGAACCAGGGACCTTTGGTTAAACGTATCGACGCTCTACTAACTGAGCTACCCGGGAAATCTACCAGACACTGATCCAATTTTTCCATCTATATCCACAGACCTCAAAGTGGGCTGACAACCGTCAAAGCAACCAACACTGAGTGCACACTAACTCTGTGTGACTTAAATTGAGGTTTTCTGTTAATGAACAGTGACGTGTATTATACAAATCAAGCTTTCAAGTATAACTCCCTGTAAAGTTGGTTTGAATAATTTCGAGGGAAAAAGTGTTCCGGGGACGGACATCGAAATTATTCAAATCAACTTTACAGGGAGTTATATCTGAATGCTTGATTTGCATATCACATCACATCACATCGCATCGCATTGCATCATATATCATATCATATCATATCATATCATATCATATCATATCATATCATATCATATCATATCATATCATATCATATCATATCATATCATATCATATCATATCATATCATATCATATCATATCATATCTAATAAAAATTTAAAATTATGTTGTAGTTACCGACGCTCGCAACTGTCGAGGTTATATCAGCGTCGCCAGTGCTAGAATTTGGTCCCGCAGGAGTTCTTTTACATGCCAGTAAATCTACTGACATGAGCCTGTCGCATTTAAGCACATTTAAATGCCATTGAAATGGGCCGGGATCGAACCCGCAACCTCGGGCACAGAAGATCAGTGCTGTACCGCTGTGTCACTCTGGGCGACTATATCATATTTATTTACTTATTCACTTATTTATTTATTTATTTATTTGTTTATTTATTTATTTATTTATTTCTTTATTTATTTATTTCATCAATCTTTGTTCATGTCATGACGGATTACATGTTTTCCAGTTCTTAATCCGCCATCGCTTTCTATATAATTATTACAAAAAATAATACGTATTGAACCTATGATTATCACCATCCACTCATATTATGAATAATAATAATAATAATGATAATAATAATAATAATAATAATAATAATAATAATAATAATAATAATAATAAGTATAGGTCTTGTATTTATTTTGAAACTCTCACTTTAACTTTTATATTTCTATACTCAATCTCTTAAAAATTATTCTGTTAACTTCACTGAGTACTTTTCATAGTTTCCTATCGTGTCCGATTACTCAACATTTATAATTCCATATCCGTTAGAGCTTTGACTTCCTCTTCCCATCTAATTTGAACTCTAAAAAGAAATGTTTCTAATTTATGCAGATTGCTGGCGTGTAGGGCACCATTAATTTTTTTATAAGCTACTATAGCGTTTATTTGTAGAAAATTTTATCCACCCAACTGTTTCTCAAATCATTCGTTTCCTGACACTTTAACGCAATATGCATTGCGTCTTCCGCTAGTCCACATGTACCTTTCTCTACGTTCCCTCTCTTATTCTTCAGCCTCCAGATATCTAATCTCCACCATGTCATTCCTGTTCTCTCTCTTCCCTGGAATTTTGTCTAATATAGTCTTCCTGTTTCCAAAATTGTTTAACCTCCCTATAGTAGTATTGATATTAAAGATTTTATTAATTTGTCCTACAGAATAATATCTGTAATGTTGACAATTAATATTTGAGGAGAAAAATTCGCTCCGGCGCCGGGGATCGAAACCGGGTCCTTGGTTCTATGTACCAAGCGCTCTGACCACTGATCTACGCCGAATTCAATCCACAGCACCGGACCGAACTCTCCTCCTTCAATGTTTCCCTCTTAGCCTGACTCCAAGTTAGGCACATACGTTGACGTTTTATGTCCAAGTCAACTGCCAGATATTATTCTGTAGGACAAATTAATAAAATCTTTAATATTCCCGTAAGCTAGCAGTGCATATTTCTGTACAGATTACTGTGCACTTAACTGCGGAATCCCGGCCAAACAGTCACTCAGTTGAGTGCGCCCCTTGTATAATGGCAGTCGACTTAAGCATTTAATGTAACATTATTATTTTGTATCAAAGCTGGATATTATGAGAAATAATGCATACTTTGTATTACTTTCCGTAATTAATTGTTACATATTTTTTCTTTGCCTTATTGAGACAAAATTAATTCCATATACCCATTGCTGACAACTGCAAAGATAAAATTGGTAGTAATCTGATGCTTGTGATAATTAGCAAAGGCATATGGACAACAATAAAACTTAATTTGATAAAACCTTAAAATTTCCAATACATTTTAACTTCATTTATTACGCCTAAATAAAAAAGCTAATCTTTATTGATCTATCAACACAGAGACGAAGGAATTAGGCGTACTAAAGAATGTTGTTGACTCATGTTTTATAATCCCTCGGAAATCGAAATACGATTTGAAGCAGTTTGTAATGCTGTAATTGTAGCAGTTATAAACAGCACATATACACCCTGACATTTTAACACAACACTAATTAATACAACTATTTACTAGCTCAGTAACAATCTACATTATAGTAGATTATAGCTTGCTTCGCGGGTTTCAGCACACCTTGCCGCCTAGGTAGCAGCACCTGTGCTGTTCGCGCAGTTCGTGCGCAAAGAACTGCTAGCTGTCTGGTATTGTTATATTTCGTCATTGTTCCTGCAATAACTTCTATGTGACATATTTATCGATTTTCAAATTTTTGCTATATTAAATAACTTAAACATTGATACAGCAAATAATACAATCTCCTATATGTAATTATAGTTCTTTCTTTCGAAAATGTAAGACTTCACAGTCTCCTATGTATGGCTGCCATAGTATTAATGAATGTGTTTTTTCTTCCTACTGAAAAAAAAAAATTATATTTTGCACATAGGGATTATTGCAGGAACAACGACGAGTCCACACCTGTGGAGTTACGGTTAGCGCGTCTAGCCGCGAAAGCAGGTGGCCCGGGTTCGATTCCCAGTCGGGGCAAGTTACCTGATTGAGGGTTTTTCCGGGGTTTTCCCTCAGCCCAATATGAACAAATGCTGGGTAACTTTCGTTGCTGGACCCCGGACTCATTTCACCGGCATTATCACCTTCATCTCATTCAGACGCTAAATAACATAAGATGTTGATAAAGCGTCGTAAAATAATATAATAAAATAAAAAAAAAACGACAACGATTTACTTTAATGGCTTCCCATGAAACGTGTACTGTACGTATTTTAAAACTTTTAAATTAATGCTTCAGGAACAAAAGAGAAAATTACCCTAAACTCTCTGGCATAATAATAATAATAATAATAATAATAATAATAATAATAATAATAATAATAATAATAATAATAATAATAATACTAGTGGTAATAATAATAATAATAATAATAATAATAATAATAATAATAAATATAATAATACTAATAATAATAATAATAATAATAATAATAATAATAATAATATGATGGAGAATTGAAATTCTAAGAAATTCGTAAAGCTATGAAAAAATATGTTTCAAGTTTTGCTCATGTTTTGAAGAGCCTGTGTGTAAAGACACTAGTGACCGTTTCCAATTTCAATCGCTGTATTGTTTCCAGAATATAAAACAATAATTAGTTGAGCTCGACAGCGTGTGTCACGAGATGTCGAGTGTATGTCGCATGATTAATTATTTCAGGATATGTAATAATAATGAGGAAATAATCCGCACTCTTACGTTGACATCACATGAATCATTACTCAGTATTATAATCTCTGGTATATAGACTGTCATTTGTTCATAACTGGGGCTTACTTGTATGGTAGTCTTGTGTTTCGTATACAATAAATCATTTGTAAGAAGTCTGTTTTGTACCCAATTATTATTCTTTTGCTCTTGCTTACAAATATGATAAAGTAATAATTCCAATTTCAGTTTTGTTAAAATGTTTCGACAAACAGTCGTATGAGCCCTATGAGAAGTCGAATGAATGAAACTGCGCTTTACCTTGGATACTCAGGAATTATATACTGTTGCACATCGAGACACTCCCATCTTTTATTATTTGAAACTTCGTGGACATGGTATGATATTACTAAGAGTCCTGCGTTTGGTCACTTTGAATGCAAGTTAGGTGTACATCGATCATACTAGCTTTGCACGGAGAGAAAGTTGCGAGTCAACAGTTCACTCTGCAGTTTTCCCTCGAACGCTCCGGTACTGTGTGTTTACATCTGTTCATTCCTGTGTGTATAATAAGTCTGTGGACAACAGGAATAGTACTGATGTATAAAATATGACTTGGATTTAAGGGACATTTATACCCCTTACAACCTGTGTATGCAGTTCTGTAAATGTCATTCTTCTGTAAAGATATTAATTGCGTTTGTAAAGTGAATTTTGGATTCTGAAAAGCATATTGGAGTACTAGTATAACTTCTCGTTCTAAATACCACAACGTATGATCACATGATAAATAAAATAATTTTCAAATACTGTCAAAATTGTTTTACTAAAATCCTGAAAATTAAACCTTAGGCCTACTCTAGTCAGGTAGTATGCTGCACCAAGTTGCCGCACGCGAGGTCATTCATGTGCTCTTTTCTTGATATCCATGCCTGAGGCCTTTTAGATGATTGTCAAATTTTAACTTCTCCATTATTCAAATGCTGAAACCATCGTTGTGTCGTACGAGTAATGACATCTTCAGACTAGACTTCATATATTATTCCACCCACTGCAGCAGCTTTATAGTATTATTTCCAGTAGTGCTTCAGAAGGACTCTAAATAATGTTAACTTCTACCATATCGATTTTATGTTCTTTATATTATAAACTGACGACTGGCCCATGATCACAGTACTCAATAGGTCTAACAACAACAACAATAATAATAATAACAACAACAAAAGGAAGAACAACAAGAACAACAATAATAATAATAATAACAAAAGGAAGAACAACAACAACAACAATAATAATAATAATAATAATAATAATAATAATAATAATAACAATAAGAAAAGGAAGAACAAGAACAATAATAATAATAATAATAATAATAATAATAATAACAAAAGGAAGAACAACAACAACAGCAACAATAATAATAACAACAAAAGGAAGAACAACAACGGCAACAATAATAACAACAAAAGGAAGAACAACAGCAACAATAATAACAACAAAAGGAAGAAGAACAACAGCAACAATAATAATAACAACAAAAGGAAGGACAATAATAATAATAATAATAACAAAATGAAGAACAACAGCAACAATAATAATAACAACAAAATGAAGAACAACAACAACAGCAACAATAATAATAACAACAAAAGGAAGAACAACAATAATAATAATAATAATAACAAAAGGAAGAACAATAATAATAGCAATAATAATAACAAAAGGAAGAACAACAACAACAATAATAATAATAATAACAATAATAATAACAAAAGGAAGAACAACAACAACAATAATAATAATAACAATAATAATAACAAAAGGAAGAACAACAACAATAATAATAACAAAAGGAAGAAGAAGAACAACAATAATAATAATAACAAAAGGAAGAACAACAATAATAATAACAAAAGGAAGAACAACAAGAACAATAATAATAATAACAAAAGGAAGAAGAACAACAATAATAATAACAAAAGGAAGAACAACAAAAAGAACAACAACAATAATAATAATAATAATAATAATAATAATAATAATAATAATAACAAAAGGAAGAACAAGAATAATAATAATAATAACACAAGGAAGAACAACAACAAGAACAATAATAATAATAATAATAATAATAATAATAATAATAATAACAAGAAAAACAAGAACAAGAAAAACAACAAAAACAAAAACAATAATGAAAATAATAAGAATGAAAATAAGAACAAGAATAATAATAATAATAATAATAATAATAATAATAATAATAATAATAATGATAGTAATAATAATCATCATCATAATCCATGACGCTAGTCTTTTAAGGGTCCAGACCAGGCATGTTCATTTCCACTGTTCGTACTGCTTACCACTGCTTGACCGTCGAGGCAGGAAGAGTGGGGCGTACTGCACGAGAGCAAGCAAAGTGTTTTCAGTCTTTGGTAGCAGAGAAATTCCTGTCCTGACCAAGACGAAATGCTTAGTTCTAGTACTACTCTGTAGTAGGCATAGGTGAGTGTGATTGTACTGCTTCGAAAAGAAAAAAAAAAAGTTATATTGCTTAGGCCAGCATTGTTTTGTTAAAGCAATATAGCAAGTGTGCTCACTTTATGGAAGGAGGCGTAGCTCTGAATTAAACAAAAACAAAGTATGACGCTTTTCCAATAAATAAGCGTCTTCCGTCAAATTTTCATATAAGGAATTGCTCTTATTTTTGATCCAGGAGCACGCTCACGCGTTTTCCAAACATACTTATGGCTCACTCTGCATATGTGTGTGTTGTCTTAAGAGGTGTACACTGGGTCGGACTGATTTCTCACCAGGGGAGTTCCTCCATTCTCCATGTCTCGTGTATGATCCAAAAGAATATCCCTCCCATACAAGCACTAACTTGTAAGACCCTGAAATGAGGTTAGACAAGGATAAAGATTTAGTCTACTCTCCAGCCTTGAAGTGGCTAAAAACAGGGATTATAAAAATTAATGACACCATTGAATGAAGTTTTGTAAGCCCTGTTCCAGCAACATGTTTGCCTATGCGGTAACTTTTCACAGTCCTGTTCACGCCGCAAGACTATTTGGTTTGCGGTCAAGGGTTCGATGCCACATTAGTTGGTTCTCAATTTCCTGCCAGCGGGAGGAGCTGTCAGTGGTTGAGAATTGAGTCGCTGAGCGATCGTCTGCTGTCTCTGCGCGGAATAAGAAACAAGCGGGAGTGCGATCGGGACGCACGCGGTGGGAATGCTGGCAACTATAACAAGGATCTCCCGCGTCTTGACATAAGGAAATGCGTGGAGCTTTATAGACTACAAAACGTGCTACATACAATAGTACATATTATTTTACCGCTAGGTCTGCGGTCGTTCATTTTATAACTACACTTTGAAAAGACACCCGACATTCGTATAAACAGCTCATCAGGTACCTGAAAGAAATAAGGACGAGAATTTGATTTAAGACAGGTTTCAACATATTCATTCATTCATAGTGTTCTGCCCATGGGCAAGTCTTTCAATGCAAACCCAGCATTCTCCAGTCGTTACTATTGTCTGCCTTTCTCTTAGTATACTCATATTTATTTATTTATTTATTTTGCTAATGTAACATAAAATATAATATAAACAGGAAAAACTTTAGCTCGCCCCTAAAAGAGTAGAACTCGTGCTCGGGGCGGATTCCTGAATTGCAATTAAGCAGTATATAATACAATTTGTCTTATGCCTACTACGCAATAAGAATATATAAATTTAAATTTACAATTTTTCAATTTTTATCAAATGCATACATTACCTTTTAAATTTGATGCTATAACTATTAGAATTGACAAGATTAGGATATTTAAATATAAGAATATTATATATTTTTGGGCCTAAATTACTACTATGATTAAATACTGTAGCTGTGTTGCATTTTGGTTCAAACAATCTTAAAGAATTCATATCTTTTGTTTCATAACTATTAGAATGCAATTCAAAATTATTTCGATTTTTATATATGAATTTTATGAATGCAATATAATAAATTTGTCGCATTTTAAGAACATTAAAGTCTAAAAACAATTTTTGAGATGGAAAATCAATAGGTTTATGAAGACATATTTTAATTATTTTCTTCTGTAATAAACAAAGTGGATTAAAATTGGATTTAAATAATGATCCACATATCTTAAAGTCGTCTATCATCTTCTATCTTTTTCTGCCCCCCCCCCAACTCCTCCCGTTCACCATTTCTTCCAGTGCATCCTTGAAAAGTCATTCTCTTCTCAACCAGTGACCCAAACAATTCCTTTCCCTCTTCCTGATCAGTTTCAGCATTATTCTTTGTTCACTCACTCTTTCCAACACAGCTTCATTTCCTATTCTGTCACACATTCCATCCTTTTCCATATCCACATTTAAAGTTCTTCTATTCGCTTCTTTTCACTTCGTCGTAGTGTCCATGTTTCTGCCCAACACAATGCTTCACTCCACACAAAGCACTTCTCTAGTCTTTTCCTTAGTCGTGTCTCGAGAGGTCGGCAGAAGATACTCCTTTTTCTGTTGAAAGCTTCTTTTGTCATTGCTATCCTCCTTTTGACTCTCTGGCAGCAGCTCATGTTACTGCTTGTAGTACACCCCAAGTATTTGAAGCTGTCCATTTAGAATTCACAAATTTACCTTCTTTACTTTTCTTCCTATGACCATGGTCTTCGTCTTGTTGGCATTTATCTTCATTCCTATTCCATACTGCTCTCAGGTGTCATTTAGCTTTCATTTCATTTATTGTATTCCATTGATCTTACATTGGCATTGAAGCTTTAAGATGTGGAACAAGTCAAAATTTTGCAAGATTACAATTTTTTGGCGAGATGTAGTGAGATTTTTTTTTTAGTTTTTTTTTTTATTAAACAAAATTAAAATTATAATACCACATACAAGAAAGTAACATAGGCTACAGACCAATACACTGGAATACAACATAACTCAATGCAAATAGTCAAGAGGGAATAAAATAGAATAATGGTGTCCTCGGTCATAAAATAACCAGGAATCTACTTACAAAACCTAAGATAAAAAACTGTTCTTCACATACAATATCTGTAGGGCATGTTTACAGTAATAAATAATAAACTATGATCTAAAGAAAGTCCTTTTCAAACGATAAGACTCCAATGTTCACTATACTTTTTTTTCAGTGTATAACAATCTGATGTACCTTTGAAATCATGATTGAAATATACAAATACACAAAAACAAAATATCTAGCCTAATATTAGCGAATACCATAACCAATTAATATAATATATACTGTGTTTGCGCACATTATACGGTTCAGTCTGGGCTTCCTTTCCTACCCTACCCTAATCACTTATATTAAATTACATTTATGCAACATCAATTAATTTCTAACAGAATAAATACAAAACTTTCGTGTGATACATTTGTGGTCATTTATCCATTAATTAACGGCACAAGCATGTCCTCATTTTATGCATTTACTCTTTTTTTTCCGACTAGATTTTTTTTTTAATCTCATACTTAGTACAAAAAAATCAGTCTCAAAAAATTAAAGAAAACTTAAGTCGGCCTACTTGTTAAACAAAATAAATAATTATAATAATCACAACATTACTAACAATAATGTACCCCCAAAATATAGTGAGTGATCTATTATCATTCACAAACAACAATTAATGTACTGATAAAGAAAATCAAACCCTTCCTACATATTACAATTGCATAAATCATACTTTTATTACATAATTTCCATATAAGTGTGTGGATATTGCCTTAACATTCCAATATTGTTTCTATACAAATTGCTAATCGCTTCACAATAGCTGCCTGTGTTGTCTTGGGTTTATAATAAAAACTTGGCTTGAGTATAAAGTTTAAATCTATGTATTTCACAGGGATATGCGCGATGTCACTAATATCCTGAATTGTAGTTTCCCAACATTGTTTAATCCTCGGATACGCAAGAAAGCGATGTTGAAGATTGTCCTCTTCCTGACAATAGGGACAGAGTGATGTCCGGGCTAATCTGATATTGTATAATTTGCTATTAGTTGGAAAAATATCATTCACCACTCGAAACCATAGGTGTTGCTGTTTAAAGGTCAAAACACTGTTTCGTATATTCTTCCAGATCCGTTTCCAATTATACACAGGAAAACGGCACACAATTTTAGGGGCTGGCAAACTTCTATTCATATACTTGTAAATATATTTCGCTGTGACAGAAGCTGGGATATTTTGTAGTATGTAACTGATTTCCTGTTTGAAAGTTCGTACTTGTGGGGCATGACTTGGCAGACATCGTAAATCCGGTGGATTCTCTAACTTGGTTATGGAGACCCATTTAGAGAAGAATGTGAAGGAGAAGTCATCTCCCTGTCCTTGGACGTGAAGAAGATTCCGGTAGACGAAGAGACTAAGTGCTTTAGTATAAGGGTCAAAAACTCCTAAACCTCCTTGAAATTTTGCCAGTGTTAACTGATCTCTTGGTACTCGAAAGATCTGTCGGTTCCACAAAAACCAACCTGTAGCGGAACGCAATTTCTTACCGAATAGACATAGAATGGGTAAAATTTGCGCCATATACCAAGCTTTCGACAGCGCATATGTGTTGATATATTGCGCTCTGTTCCCCATGTCGGCGAATCGAAATTTTTGTGCAGACAAGACGTGACGAATAGCATTAGTGACCGAATTCCAGTTATATCGTATTGTTTGACTAAGATCGTTGAAGAAAGTGACGCCTAGGATTTTAATGGACGACTGAATGCTAAGCCAACTGGGAAGTGGGATCTTGTCTTCTTTTCCGATGTACATAGCCTTCGTTTTCTTTTCATTTAATTGAGCTCCCGTTTCTTGACTATACTGTTGTATACATTGATACACTCTTGGCAAAATGGTGGCGTCAACTGCAACTATAGTGACATCATCCGCCTAGGCTCGAATAATGGGATCGGTATTCGTAGGGTATATAGAATAAATATTCTGTAACAGAGGATCCAAAGTGAGAGCAAAGAGATGCATAGACAGAGGGCAACCTTGCCGCACCGATCTTTCCACAGGGAAGGCTTGTGTGAGATGTCCATTTACTAAAAGTTTTGAATGACTAACAGCCATTATATTCCGTAAGCAAGCTATAAAGGCTGAGTCTATGTTTAAATCCCTCATTCGTTGTAGTAGATAATTATGCCGTACTCTATCAAAAGCCTGATCAAAATCAAGAGATATAAGTATATGACTTTGTTTATTTTGTTTTGCGACACTGATGCTATCACGAATTGCACATGTGGCATTAAGAATATTTCGGCCAGCTACTAAACATTGTTGATGAGGTCCTATTATATGTGGAAAAATTGTACTCAAACGTGTCTTCATACACCTCATAAATATCTTGTAGTCGCTGTTCAGGAGAGTAATGGGACGGTAGTCTAGAGCTGTCTTTGGGCACACAATCTTAGGTACGAGTACCATTATTCCCAAACAAATATCACTGGGAATAGCTGGAGATGTCATCATAGCATTCATTATTTCTACCATTTCCCGCTCGATTATACTCCAAAATGCAATGTAGAACTCGACTGGAATTCCATCCGCACCTGGTGACTTATTCAATGGACTAGCTTTAATAGCTGCTATAATATTTTGTGTTGTTAGAGGTGTTGTGAGTGTAGCTGACGGCGGATTATTCTGACTGGCTTGTATATTGATACTTGGCGCAGCAACCGGTTCGGTGTATAAATTCTTGTAACACTCGTACAAAACGGTACGTATTGATGGTTGTGCTGTGTGTACTACTCCATCAGCGGTAGTAATCTTGTTAATATATTTTCTTTTCCCCCTCTTCGTCTCTCGAATGACATCATACATGGAAGTCGACTCCCCTGGCATACTGTTGGACCGGGCTCGTATTTGTGTGCCTCTGTCACGATCATGTTGAATTTTGAGGATACTTGCTTTAACTTTTTTCATTAAAGTAGTTAATCGAGGTTCTGTTGAAGACGAAGCATATATATCCCGCAGTAATCCATATAAATATTCTTCATGTCCTTTTATTTCCTGTTGTCGAAGAATGCTATAGTATTTCATCCATTTTCCTAATTTTTGTTTCGTGTTGACCCACCATTCTAAAATATTTGGATACCTCGACTTCTGGCGTTGATATATTTTCCACTTGTGTTCCAAAGCTTCTTTGAAATCCTCTTCCTTCAATATGCTTGTGTTAAGCTTCCATATTCCTCTGTCAAGTGGAGTGGGTAGACGTGGAATTCGTAGGGTTATTATATAACCACAATGATCAGAGAAAGCGACCGGGCATATGTCTGTACCTCGAAGATTGGACTTCAGGTTCTGTGTCATATATATTCTATCTAACCTTGAAGCACTATTATGACTATATGTGTAAAGGGAATTTCTATGTGCCTGTAAATTCCATGAATCCAATAGTTTTAGACCATCGACTATATTTTGGAGTTCCGGGCAAGGATGATATTCTCCGGAAGTGTCGGAGGCCTGCAACACACAGTTAAAGTCACCTCCTAATACTAATTGTTCATTTTTCCGTGCTAAAAGGGGTGTTATATCGGTCGTAAAAAACTTCTGACGTTCACGTCGTTTCTGCGAGCCTGAGGGGGCATACACATTCATAATATGGATATTATCTACTCGAAGTGCTATTCCCCTTCCATCGGACAGTTTAATTACGTCTGTATATGGAATGTGATCTTGAATCACTATAGCTGTACCTCTCTCATCGGGTAGAACGTTGGATTCTATATTATAACCAAACATGCTATGAAGGTCCGAAGTCCCGGCCTCTTGCAGTAAGCCAATCTGGATGTCCATATTGCTAAGGACTTGTGATAATAACTTAAGTTTTCGGGGAGAAGAGATATTATTGACATTTAAGGTAAGAATATTAATGACATCCGTCATAGACGAGAAATAAATATAGAAGGGGATTAAAGAAAGGAAAAATATGTTTAATAATCCAAAGGATTGAACTTTCTTAAACCAGTATGGATTAAAGTGAGACATGATTAAATGTATCAGACTGAATAACATTTCTATTGGGTATGTCAATATAATAACAAGTGGAAGATATTAATCTGTTACTCGCAGAGGAGGAAACCCCAACTTGCTGCCTTCATGCTTATATGGGTGTAACCTACCCGCTCTGTTGCTTCCTTTCCTTGTCTTCTGCGCGGCTATGTCCTTGTGTTGAGTAGAAGAAGTTGACCTGTGGCTGTGTCGTCTGCGTCCATCATCTCATTCCATGTCTGCTCCGCTTCAAGTTGTGTAGGTATATGTGTACTAGATTGCTTCTCCAATGGTAATGATGTACTACCGCCTTGTAAGTCATTCTTAACAGCTGACTTATGACTTGATGTCTTACGTTCGTTATCGCAATTAGAATTCAACTCGGATTGAAGACGCGGTCCGTCTCCTGGCGGATCGGAATCTACACGGGTTCCCTCAATTTCATCAGCAGAATCAGTTTCAGAATTCACCGGAACAGGTGTCGTCCCCGGATTTTGCTCTGCCTCTTCATGGTCCCGAGTATTATGTTCCCGATGTTGTTCAGTCGTTGGCCCATTAACTCCATCCCCTCTAGACTTCTTGTGTTTGTCAATTTGGTGTTCCGTCTCCATAATGTCAGATGGACGTGATATGACGTCATCATTCCCAATAAGGTTATCATCAGCTTCACTTTCCTTTAGTTGACTAGAATGACTTCTGAGCGAAACTGTTGATCTCGACGTCGATTCGGCATTTTTAAACAAGTCGCTCTAGTAAAGACAGTTCCAGGGGCAACAGTGACTTTCGCTTTTAAGTTTCTGTTAGGACATGTATTCCGCAGATGGGGTAATCCGCCACAGATGAAGCATGATTGTTCCTGGCCTGGATACGTCACATACGCCTCGTATATAGCTACTACAATGGTGGATGCAATCGTTTTGTCAATGACTACATTAACTAGCCGTATTCCGGTATCTACATGAAATCGATATCGCGAAGACCATTTTTCACTGTCTATTTGTTTTACTTTCCCATAATTTTGGAAAACATTATGTAATCGTTCATTGGGCACCTCGGGAGGGATATTTAACACTCTTACAACAGTACTTTCTTCTTCCGCTGGGGAAAGCGTAACGTCAACTCTATCTCCATTCTGTAAAATTAAGGTTGATGACCCTTCGTAACGTTTCAGGTAATTCTCATACACTGTAGACGTTTTAAATTTCAAATAAACAGCATGTTGTTTACTTACAAGTTGAATTGTTTGTAGGTCGTCTTCTTGTACATTTAATTAATCTGCTATCCATTGATGAATTTCCATAGCACTCGGACGTTGCTGATCCTTGTTAAATGTTGCTTTGATGGTATGTTGCCGAATAACTTTTGTTGCCATGTTAACTTACTATGCGTATTTGTACACACACAGAAATAAACAACACCGTTTATGCAGCAACCACTCAAAGTTAGCTGCTTGCCTGCTCAAACCCGACGCGCTGCTGGACGGCTGTCAGAGCTAGACTTGGGATGAAGCCGAGGACTCGCCATAGACAGGGGATTCACCATATTGTGATAGTTAAAATAGCTGAGAAGTAGATTTTAAAAAATAGTTCAATATTTTGTGTCATTCTAAAAGCAAAATTGTTGCTATAGAGACGTCTAGTTAGACATACTATAGGCATTATAATGAACCAACACTTACGTTGCGAAAAATATAATAGGTTCAAGTAGGGCTAATAAGTTACAATAAAAAAGTCGGGCTAATTTGATGCAGACTTTAAATATACAGTAGTGGCAAAAAAAAACAGACTGACCCTTGTAGCTGATTTCAGAGCCTTGTTCACTCCAGAGCACGATAGACTGGTAACTAAGACTTTCGTGGTTTGAATCCTGCCTGAGAAGGAAACTTTTTTTTTTTGTTCCTTATTCAAATTTATTCCCAATACTTTTCGATTGCTGGTAAAATTCATGTTCTGAGAATAATAAATTAATTAAGTGGTAAAATATCACTGCAATCGAAAAGTATTGGGCATAAATTTGAATAAGGAACGAAAAAATGTTTCCTTCCCAGGCAGGATTCGAACCACGAAAGTCTTAGTTACCAGTCTATCGTGCTCTGGAGTGAACAAAGCTCTGAAATCAGCTACAAGGGTCGGTCCAGTTTTTTTTTTTTTTGCCACTGCTGTACCTAACTCTCAGTTAGAAAATGTTTTAAACTGCGATTATAGAAGTGCTATACATTCTATGTTCTGTAAGAAGCAATATTGAACGAAGTTTAAAAATATCATTATCAGCCTTCTAAATATATTAAAAGAAAAGGTAGTGCTGTTTCTTGAAGAAACTTTAACTTGATACTCGGTTACTTTTGTTATTGCTCCTGAATAAATAAAGATAGAATATTTTTTTATTTTTCTTTTTACTCAGAATAGTGTCAGCTTCATTTTTCTCTGAGAGAAATCTGTGAATATTGAGGAATCTAGTAGTAATTAGTATATTAATGAGGCAGGCTGTTGTGATGCACATTTTATGGCTATTATTATATTACAATGAAAGAAATTGATCAACATAAAATAATGTATTACCTCATTAGGGATATTTCATCTCTGCTCTTGAGGGACGTTTGAATTGACAAGTTGGCATGGCACCTACAATACAGAATAAGTTAAAAAATTACACATATATACTAATATTTTTACTTATTTTTAACAATTTTTACTTAATAGTAATTCTTCTTACTGCTAAAATTTAACACAACTTTGAAAAATATATTAATCTTTTTTTTTTTTCTCGGAGAAAGGCCTACAGGCAAGCACCAGAGCCTTAAGCTTATTGTGTTGGAATGATTGTTGAAGTCCATTTAGGATCGCTTCTTCAAGCGCATGATTCACTGCATGGTGTTATCGATCGATTCAACCACAGCATCCAGTTCTGACTGGAGACCTTTCCTCCGTCTTCCTGTGATGTTATTCTGCAGTCTCCTTATATAGATTCCATCTGTTCGCAATTCATCTGTCTGAATCTGCTGCATTCTCAACCAGAAGAACATGCCGCCGTCGATTCCACGACTCACCAAGACGCCATCTCTCCCGATCACCTGCAGTTTGATTATTAAAGCCCCTGAGGCCTCTCTGAATATGTGCAGCTCCCGCAGACAGATGCCGCCTATAGGCAGATCCTCGAACCACGTCCGCCATTTCCTCCTGGTCAATCTGTAAATTATTAAGATGATTAATGGAAATGATATTAATGAAGGTAAAATGAGTCCGAGGTCAAACGCCGAAAGTTACCCAGCAATTATGCTTCGAGTGGTTGAAGAAAAACCTCAGAAAAAGCCTCAACCAGGTAACCTGTCCCGACCAGGATTTGAACACGGGCTCACTCGTTTTACGGTCAAGGAGGCTAACCGTTACTCCACTGCGGTGGACTTCACTATTATTTAAAATATATTTTAATTTATTTTAGCAATATAAACTGTATCATAATTTTTACAATCTATTTGCCGTAAACACAGGCTATGTAGCAATTTTCTAACACTGGTACTAAGTGTTAAAGTTTCAGAAAAATATATAATTTTTACGGGTAAAAGAGGTCATTACGAAAGTTGTTAAAACTTAGTGAATTTTATTGTGATTTATATCAAACTTTTACAGGTTATCACAATTTCCTTACTTCATTGTTCCGTAAAATATGACCAGATTTATAGTACTGTATCAGAATAGTCTTCTAGGGAAAGGAACTGGTTATTTTACCCCATTATCTGCTGTCTTAGTTGCTTCACAAATAATGATTTATTGTTGTAATTTATGAGATCAAACCTATCTTCCGACAGTTGATTGAACAACAACAGTTCCTTTATAAAATTAAAAATAGGAAAGCTACTAGACGTGGTGTTCCATATATTTCACTTATTTTACTTCTTGTACTGACGTGTTTGGATCTGACATTAAGAGGAATACATGGTTTGGTGTTTAAGTGCGGTCTTCCATTTAATTCAAAGGTATTGGAAACGATGTTAGCATACTTAATCCGTTGTTGTATGGAGCTGCCATAAGCCCGTTGCGTTTCACCTGAACGGCTGAAATCCCTCCTGGATGTTCAGGAGGATGACAACTTGTATATCCAAGGGAAATCAAATTGACATGAAATACGCAGGGCGCCTTCCTTGGAGGTTATCCCAATCACAAGACACTCTAAACCAGGATATAGCCATCTCAGCACTCCTCGGTATCAGATATCGGTTACTGATCCCGTTCTTGAAGTTGGACAGTTCGCAAAATCTGCAAGATTTAGAGCAAAGAGAATTAATGACTCAAAGCATTTGATCGTATCTTTCGGGTTTCCTACAATTTTAATTCTAGCACAGAATTACTGTTTTTGTTTGTTGGTTACACTGGACAACAGTAATTTTGCGCCAGACATAAAACTAACAAATTCTTACTAATTTCGACCTCCTGAATTAAAAAATAACAAGCAAAATGTTCCATCAGGTCGGGTTTTCCAGATGCACAATATAATTCATTTTCTACTAATTTTATTTAACAAATCACCGTATTTCGTGTGCAACTATTTTGTTTTACAAATGTGACGACTCGTTATGTGAAAACAATATTAGTATAAGTAGGTCACCATGTTAGAAGCACTTGTAGAAACGGAAATTATTTTATTGCTCTTTCACCAGTCTATATAAAGGGGGTGGAACAGATTCGCAGTATGAATTCGCTTGAGTTTTACTTGAGATGTGTATTTCTTTCACTGTGAGCTTCAATGATATTACTGTAGTTTATATTTTGCTATATACCATCCTGTCAAAACACTTCGAGAAGTGGAAATTGTTTTATTACCCTTTTCGGTTCCATTTGGAGGGGAAGAAACAGGTTTGCCATATGAAATCGCTTCATTTTACCAGGAAATCTTCGTGGTATTAGTATTCTGTGTAAGACGTGTACTTCTTTAAACTTACTTACTTACTTACAAATGGCTTTTAAGGAACCCGAAGGTTCATTGCCGCCCTCACATAAGCCCGCCAGCGGTCCCTATCTGTGCAAGATTAATCCAGTCTCTATCATCATACCCCACCCCTCAAATCCATTTTAATATTATCCTCCCATCTACGTCTCGGCCTCCCTAAAGGTCTTTTTCCCTCCGGTCTCCCAACTAACACTCTATATGCATTTCTGGATTCGCCCTTACGTGCTACATGCCCTGCCCATCTCAAACGTCTGGATTTTAAGTTCCTAATTATGTCAGGTGAAGAATACAATGCGTGCAGTTCTGTGTTGTGTAACTTTTTCTATTCTCCTGTAACTTCATCCCGCTTAGTCCCAAATATTTTCCTAAGCACCTTATTCTCAAACACCCTTAACCTATGTTCCTCTCTCAGAGTGAGAGTCCAAGTCTCACAACCATATAGAAGAACCGGTAATTATTATTTATTTAATTATAATATTCAAAGTACAAATGGTTTATGTGTGCAGATTTGAAGGTTGTAGCATTGCTTCTTGGAATGCAATTAGGGAACACAAAATTTTGCTGCTTTCTGTGCGAATGGGACAGTCGCGCTCGAGATAAGCATTATAAAATGAAAGTATGGCCAACACGACAGTCACTAGTGGCAGGGAAGAAAATTTTCTACAGCAAGTCCCTTTACAAATTAATTTAGGATTAATGAAGAATTTTGTTAAAGGGATTAATCATGAAACCGAAGCATTTAAATATATCCAGGAAAAATTTCCTGCTATTAGTGATTCAAGATAAAAGAAGGAGTTTTCAATGGACCACAAATTAGAGGAATAGTGAAGGACATCACTTCGAATTTTTGCTAGAAGGAAAAGAGAGAGCCAAGGAGGTTGTATTAAATTTTCTGTGTAACCGGAGAAGTGAGAATTATGAAGATCTAGTGCAAAATTTACTGTTGGCGTATGAAACTATAGGTTGTAACATGTTACTGAAAATTCACTTCCTTCACTCCCATCTTGACTTTTTCCCCGAGAATTGTGGCGATTTCACTAACGAGCATGGTGAGCGCTTTCGTCAAGAAATTCCAACACTTGAAAAAAGATGCCAAGGATAGTGGAGTACCAATATGCTAGGAGACTAATTTTGAACTTTGGCTCGTGATGTACCTAATGCTCAGTATAAAATAAAATATAGAAAAAGAAAGCTGTAATCTTCTGAACAGTGAGTGTTTAATCTTATTGTCATATAAAGCAGTATTTTGAATAAATATAAATTCGAAAACTTCTAAAAAATCATAACCAACGACTAGTTTTTATTGTCATATTCGTATTCAGGAGGTTCAAATTATATGCCGGGCGCAAAAAAAAAGTTAAAATTTGTTACGCGGTGTTATTTAACGTCATTGTATCAACTACTAGGATATATAGTGTCCTTGGATTGGTCATAGCGAGGTGGCATTTGGCGAGTTAAGGTCGAGGATTAGCCTTGAGATTATCTCACGTTTGTCTCACAGTTGTAGAAAGTCTCAGAAGAAACAACAAAGCTACGTAACCCGCGTCTCTGGCTGAACTGCTAGCGCACTGGTCTTTCATTCAGGCAGCCTTAGTTCGATTCCCGGCCAGGTAGTGATGAAATTTGTGGTGGACCAAAGAGGCGATGCAGATGGTCTTTCTCGCGATACTCCCGTTTTCCTCTTTTCATTCCCCCATCACTCTCCACTTGCCCCTCATTTAATTTATCGTCTCCAATAATGAAAACAGACTGGGGGTAAATTCTTGAGGGTTGTAGGGGTTTTAGATGTTGTTACAGTTGGTGCAACAATTTTCTGGGGACTAAGAAAATTGTATACTTATATCAGGGTTATTGTTGTATTTAAGAGTTATGAAATTTTAGACATATTTGTGTTTTGAAAGAGAATATAATACAAGTAAGTACAGGGACATCATTTTATTCTTACTTCAATTTTTATTGTACCTGAGTTTTTTTATGTATTTCACTCCCACCCCTTCTACTAATGAAGTTCCAACTGTCCTCCAGACAGAATCAAGACAGCATATAGTAAACAACACTGAGTTAGTGAGTATAGTACGTTCCAGAAATATGTTCGCGTTTTCCAGTGACGAAGGAGCTTTCAATATTGAACCATATTTTCGCACAGGTACTGTTCGTTTGCCTACGTCGCATCCCGATTTCCCCCACCTGCTTCTGCACGCCCCTCTGTAAAAGCTGGGCTGTCTTAGCTCTTTTCTGAAAAGATTAATTTCTGTTAGGAATTGGACGTTTACGTAATATTATACAACTGTTTAAAATAACTTAAATAAAAGGGCCTCGTTATGTAATTAACTGGCACGTGATTTCCCCCCTTTCTGCGATCCTGCGGGATAACCACTTGGACGGACAGTAGATAGCATGTCTGAGTAATTTTATCTGTGCGGGTCGGGCAGAAGTGAAGATTGAATTTACAGTACGTAAGGTACTCTTTTATAGAGTAGGTACAGAATTATTTCAACATGAGTTACTAGTACGAAGGACGAAACTGGCAATTAGAATTAGATGCAATAGTCTATAGTGCGATAATATGCCAAAAGAACTGAAGCCTGTACCGAAATGAACGGCCACCATTTTCAAAAATGTGTTTAAATATCCATATTATGATTATTTTTCAATTGAACTTCATTCTCTATATTGTACGCTAATGTGGTGTAGCAGTATAATATGCACTGCATAATGAATACGTTCGCATGGATAACTCAGTTCGTAAGTAAAACCACTTATTCTTAATACAGTACTGCATTTTGATTAAACAAAAACCTAATGAAAATTATCGAACTCAAAATTGCAATATTTCCTAGTTTACGTAAATGGACGAACTACTTTTCTTCTCTCCTATACCTAGTAAAGTGATGTGTTTGTGTTTTACGCCAGTATCATAGAACTACAGTCGTGGAAAAGGGTAACGAACGGTGTTTCCGGTTCTCTAAAGGTATAGACAGGTTAATATTAAAAATGTTAGTAAAAATAAAATGATGTCCCTATATAAAACAACATTAGATACTATGTAATATTAGATTTGTAATATTGGGTACCGATTTTACTTGGACATTCATCGAATATATTATGTAGGGCACACAATGGGCCAAAGCGTGCCCAAGAAAACGTAAAGCAAGCCATCCAGCCAGTAGTTCTGTATCGGTAGGCAAACGCGCTTATCGCCAGCTGCAGCAGCGCTAGTTCTGCTATGACAATATCGTCTTGATAGTTATATGCATTAAAATGAATATACTGTAAATTGAAAGATCATGTTCTGAGGGACAAAACATTAAGTTGACTAATATTCAGAAATGTTTAATGAACTTTCGATTAAAGTTGATAACTAGGGACCTCTTCTGTCCCAGGGCGTATGGAGTTAAAGTTCTTTGTTCATAGACTATATTGACGTGACGTCATGTTTCGCGCGCGCCACAGGTACTATTGGGGAACATTTATTTGCGTCTTGTTTGTGATGCAGTTGACGTTCTATTAATGATTCAAAACTTGATCCCGAAGACTATTCACAATGCATTCTACACTTAAAGAATGACACTATGACGATATTTCCTACAATTTAATTTTTTTTATTAATTTATTTCATTGATTTATTTTTACTGAGATAAGGCCTTAAGGCATTCTCTTCCACACAACCGATATGAAACTACATAGCAAATATTATTAATAACAGCAATAGAGAAAATAGTGAAATATAATAATAATAATAATAATAATAATAATAATAATAATCGTAATAATAGTAACAGCAAAATGTAGATGTGTTTAGTCACATGTCATTCTTAGAGTTAAAGAATTACAATTTAGTGTTAAATAAGATGATTTCGACCAAAGGAATATTAACATAATGAAGGAAAATTGATATATTAAAATAAAAATCATATTCTATAAAGGTAATATTTGAGCAGTTCAGACCAAAAGTGGTGTAAGTCAAAATTGAGTAATGAGGTTCAAATTAAAAATTCTGTAAAATACAGAGCAAAGTAGCAATTAATATGTCCTTTTTGGTATCCACCGACTAATAATGGTTTAAATAAATTGAATATTAATTGCTACTTTGCGCTGTATTTTACAGAATGTTTACTTTAACCCTAATTACCCATTCTTGACTTACACCACTTCTGCTCTGAGCGGCTCATTTGAAGAAGTATCACATTCTGAAGACGAAAAGTAGTTTTCTTAAAATCGGCTTTTGAAAATAGTCAATAACTGACAGCTCCTTTACATTGAACACACTAGAGTACACTATTTTTACTATTTCTACTACTACAAAGGATGTAGGATTACATTTATCGAATATATTTACACTATTAGAAAATAAGTAGGCTATAGTATTATTAAATAAAATGCCTTGAATTGTACATAGAAGTCTAAATAATATTTGATCAGTGTGGGCCTACATTCTTTATTATACTGTAACAGTAAAAATTTCGTATTCTAGCGTACATAATGTAAATACAGTGGAAGCTCTTAAGTTCGACAGAAAACAAGTTCAACATTCTATAGTTCACCGCTTACGTAGGAGAATTAGACACGCCCCTATATGGACAATAAGATTTGGGTTTGCCATTTGAATGGGAATTGGTTCTGTGTCTTGTAGTGATGCTTTTGTTAAATGGAAAAAACATATTTTATTGATCAGGGCATCCAATTTTAATCACTGATTTTAAATTAATGAACTCTTCTTTTTCTATTTGAGAATTGTGCGTTTGTCAGACGGAACTGTCGAAACCCACTGTGGTACTAGAAGCGCATACACAAGTCTCGGGGCGGGCAGGAAATGCAAGTACAGTACTGTATTCGTTGATGGATAACCAATAATAATTTGTATTCATTTCACCTGCCACACCCTTATTGGACTGAAATTTCAATTCCGTTCAGTCGAACTTAGGAGAGTCCACTGTAATTTAAATTGTAAATATTAGTGTAATTGTTAAAGTGGTCCATGTTTTGTTGTGCCAAACTTGACCAAACAGAAGTCGCATGAGCAGCCAGTCAAGTACTTCGCTTACACATGCAAGCGGATCGTCCACTTAAAAACTCGAGTAATACTTAATCTTGTAGCCTCGTGGGATAAAATACGGTCACTATTCATAACGTTTTGACATGATAACGTCTTAGGTCTGGTTCATAATAAAACGAGAACGGAAAAGAGAACGAGAACGAAAATAATGTTAACATAACTCTGAGCATTCACAATTAATGAGAAGCTTGCCGTAGCCCTGGAAGGGGAACGTCAAAGTTAGTCTAATTATGAATGCTCACATTGAAATACATTTATTTTAACAATATTTCCGTTTTAGTTCTCGTTATCGTTTCCATTCCAGGCGTATTGTGGTTCAGCCTTTATAATTCGGTGTGCAGCAGAGGTCTCTAGTTCATAGCATAATCCGATAGGTAGCGCACATGCATGATGGGTAAAATTGTCGCGAGCGATAAATCCTCGAACGGTATAAGCCGAGCGTTAGACATTCGTTCTTGTTATAGTGATGAACTGTGTAGTAACATAATAGATGTTTATCATTTCAAAACTTGGCAGTGTTTAACTAACCTCTTCATAGTACAACCATATTCGTTATGATACAACTACAAAACTTCCTTTAAAATGTAATATAAATGTTGTAGGTAAATGTGTCCCCCCCCCCCCCACACACAGGAGTGATTTTCTTTTTGCCATATTTGATAGATGTTATTGGTTGTAAATGTAATTATTATAAACGGAGAACACAATCACGATAATGCAAGAACCGTATCAAGTTTTCTAGTAATAATAATAATAATAATAATAATAATAATAATAATAATAATAATAATAATAATAATAATAATAATAATAATCTGTAATAATAATAATAATCTGTAATAATTAGTGAATCAATCTTTGCGTCTGTAACAGTTGTGCAGCATGATTATTCGTTTTATTGTATTTTCTGTGACGTTATCGCTGTACTAATATTGTTATCAATCTAGACTACTGCTATATCAATAATATTTTGTAAAACGTTTCTACATTGTCGCATTATATAGGCGGAACACTATGTATGGACCTAACATGTTATTTATGTGGTAAATCAAACATTGAATAATTATTAATTAGCAATAATAACTGTATATCGAAGTTTTTCATACTATTTTATTTATAACTGCATGTTCCTGTTTTGGTACGTTCCGTTGACTGTTCCATTAAACGTTTGTCATAAACGCAGAAAATAAAGCCTTATTTTTACCGTGTGAGCAAAACATATGTGTATCTTATCTGTCGCCTTCCATACAAGATAAGACATGTTGGTAAGATGACCTTGTACTGTGCTTCTATTTATTACGAGCGTATCACGACCGATCTTATTTCACTCGAGGGTGCGACACTCGACGGAGTTCAAGCGAGCGATTTAAATCCAATGCAGTACTCTGGTGTGCAGGTAGGGGTATGGGCTAGAAAAGTTGGCGTAACGAAATTCAGTAGGAGTTTGAAGCGTTCGTACGATAGGAAGTTCGTCCATTCTTCCGATAGTTGTCACTGTACAACAATATTGGAACTTAGATGTCAAGAAGAAAGTTTACTGATAGAAGATTGCACATGTATTTAAGAAGGAGTACAGAAATTTCTCTTCACACCGAAGGAAATATGTTTGAATTATAGAATAGAGTATAGGTCTTCAACTCAAGTTTAATTTTAGCTTCATTTTCAATTAACTCAGAACTAGTCACCGTGTCGAACTCTGCAGTTCTTGCATATGGCAGGAAACAATATAAACGCTGGAATCGAAACAGTTGATTATTAAATCTATTTTATATAGCTACGTTCTGCACCTTGTAAAAACAGTTTTTAAAAATGATATCTGATTCATGCCAAAAAGAGACTATACTACACTTTTTATGGTATTCGTAGAAATTTTTATATATTAAAGCAAAAAGAAGATACTAAAACCTTTCCGTTTTTACACTACACGAAATACGTCGAATGAAAATATTTCATATCCGCACAGTCATGTTCTGAGAACAGCAGCGCTCCTGGTGTTAGGTCGCCGTACTTCATTAAAGCCATTCTGTGACCATATCGATGCGAAAAAAAAAGTATTCGCTCTTGTAAGTCTATTCTGCTTCAGAAAGCTTACATATTACACAGGAGGGAGACGAAAGCCAGCTGGGTTGCCATAGAGACGGAAACTTCGCAGACATGGCGACTATTTCGTGATATCGCACAACTGTTCCAGAACACAGGGTTTGGGTAAGGAAATGAGAGAACCCACGTGGAGTTAGGTTCAGTTTTAATAAGTAATCTTAAGAACTTATATAAAAGGAAATTAATAGTAATTTTCTTATATCAGCTACAGTATTATCACGACTTCATACTTTACAGACAATATAATATAGTCAATATAGACTTCTTTAACGTCTCTTACTAACAAGATTGACTGTAAGGTTCAGTTGTAATTTATTATTAATGGTTGTAACATTAAATTGACAGCAATTTTTCTATGTCTGTTTTAGTATTACTATGATTTCTTATTCAAGCAATCACATACACTATACAGGTGAACCGTAAGTAATGTTATTAATTTCAGGGTGCTATTCCTTGAATTATTTCAAACAAATAAGTTTGATACAGTTCTGCTCAATTTGCTTCCTTTCTGGCATACACCCATAAATTGTTTTATATGAAACATTTGTTAGCGTATCTTGGTAGAGTAGGGCGACCAGATTCACATCGATAAAAAAAGAGGACACAAAGCTTCAAAAAGGAGGACATTGTTCGAAAAAAGAGGACAGAAAATATGTACTTAGATTTAGGCTTAGGCCTATATTATACTATAAATTACGTCAATATATATTTTATTAAAAAATGATTACAGTACAGATTTAGGCTGTGTTAAGATCTCCATATGTTAATATGTAGCTATGTTAATATCTATTTTATTAAAAAATAATTATGAAAAAAACTTAATAATAATGATTTTACAGTTAGCTACATATGAAAGTCAAGGAAACTATAATTAATTATTAAAGAAGACAGAAAATATCTATTTAGATTTACATTCAAAACTAAATTTCTCGATTTACTAAGCTACCTTGAGCAACGATCATAATAAAGAGGAGGAAATAGACTTATTATGATCGTTGGCAAAGAGTATATTCCGTCGATGGTGCTGCCACCAACAGGCAAGTTACTTGAAAAAGGCGTCAAATCAGATAATTTCGAAATATCAGTCGTAGGAGTACATTTCTTGGTTTTTTTAAATCTGCCTGGATCCTGGACAAAGGCCTAAAAAGGAGGACATGTCCAGTTAAAAGAGGACGTTTGATCACCCTATAAGAGAGCCATTGATTGAATTCTCAATATGCTCAGTCAGTTTAAGAGAGCAGTGCATTATGTTCATAAATGACTGAAATAATTGTAATTTTGTCCTTTAAATGTACCGAACATTGATCTGCAGATATGTAACATTTTAAAATTAATTTTCACAACGAAAAGTTACATTTGTTCGGATCAGAGTTCTACACATTCAAAGGCAAAACTAAAATTCCTTCAATCTTTCATTATCATAATACACTGCTCTCTTAAACTCACTGAGGATATTGGGATATAAAACAATGGCTTTCCCGAAACACGCTATGATATGTTTCATGTAAAACAATTTTTATTTCGAAAGGAAGCAAAAACTACCAAAATTGTATTAAATTCTTTCGTTTGATATATTTCAAGGAATAACCCCCTGAAATTAATAACATTACTTATGGTTCACCTTGTATATAACACTGTTTACTATGCATAGGGATTTAACTTGGGAAATCAATTATTTGTAATTTAATATCTTCTCTGTATCTTTGACAGGAAAATTTTATAACGAAATAGGTTAGAAACTGAAAGTAAATTGAAATGTACTAGCCACTATTTTATTTTCTTAATTTTTAAATTTCATTTCAGTTATTGAATTCCATAGATCTTACATTAACAATGAAGCTTGAAGATGTAGAACAAGTAAAATTTTACAAGATTACAATAAAAATTTTTACAATTTTTTTTTACAATTTCAATTTTTTCAATTTTTGGCGAGTTGCTGTGAGATGAAGTGAGGCCGAGGATTCGCCAACAGATTACCTGGCATTTGCCTTATGGTTGGGGAAAATCTCGGAAAAAACCCAACCAGGTAATCAGACGAAACGGGGATGAAGTGAAGTGAGGCCGAGGACTTGCCGTAGACCACCCGGCATCAGTCCCACGGCTGGGGAAAAACTCGGAAGAAATTAATCAATCACACCAAACGGACATCCAACCCAAGCCTGAGCGCAGCTCCGGATCAGCAGGCCAGCGAGTCTGCCTACTGAGCTACATTGGTGGCTCTACTAAAAATATACAATACATATGCACACAAACCCAAACGATTATTCATCAGTTGAGCTATAAAATATAATACATAGGAAGTAAGTTAATTCAATTTAAAGGTGTAAACAATTCAATCAGTAGAGCTATACGGATTACTATTCAATTTAAAACATATACAATTCATCAGCCAAACTATATAAGCATACGATGAAAGAGTAATGGAACGGAGAAAAATTCTCTCCGGCGCACAGTGGTCTAAAATCCATATTTAGGAGGACAAATGGAGAAAATTGACATGTAAAAAAATGAAATTAAACCCTTAAATTATTTTCCCTATATAAATGAGTAACACTGAATTGATAATCTTAATCAGCGGAGGTAGCTGCATAGCGAGATAAGAAGCCGGTAACATGCCACATTTCGCCACCCAGCATTCTTACTCAGCAAGCGCCGCGAGTCTGCCGTTTTCCTTGTGTTGTAACTCTGTTGTAAGTGGTCGATTCCATTCATATTTGGTACCAACGTGTCAAGTAGTTCTTTAGGTATGTAACACTGTTTGTTTGTGTTGCATTTAATGTTATTATAGCATGTCAAATTAGCATGAATGGACACGGGACAAAATATAAATATAACCATTGAGTGCAGACTTGGATGAGGTAGAGAAAAAAAACCCCTTTTGGTTCGTCCAAAAATGATTTTTTTTTTCACTTCCTCCACTATTTACCTCTATTTTAAATCTAGTCTTAAGGTGCGCAGATTTGCGGAAGTAATAATTTATGAGCACTATTCTTTCGAGGTACAGTAGTGCAATTTTTCTCGGTTGCAGTTATTTCAATATCTGTTAACCGAATCTGCTTCCGCAGTATAATTCAGGGAATTCAAGATGACAGCTTGTTAATTATGTACCAAATAAGCTTCCCAAGTGTCCAAAAGGTGCAATAGTACCTAAAATGTTACATTTTCCCCCCCTATAAGATTTTGTCTAAAAGCATCCCCCTGTATGGGGCACTTCTGTTCATACCAACGTAAACAGAGTTTGTACACAAATCAAATGTACTAAGTGTAACTACTGTATAAAATTTCATAAAAATCTGTCCAATAGGACAAAAGTTACTAATTTTGTCTAATTTTGCCCCCTAAAAGGGGTAGTTCTCCTTATACCAACGTAATCAGAACTTGTATACAAAACATATATGTTCCTTGTAACTGTTTTGTAAAATTTCATACAAATCTATCAAATAGGAGAAAGTTACTAATTTTGTTTAATTGCGCCCCCCTATAAGGGGTAGTTCCCCTTATACCAACGTAATGAGAGCTTGTAAACAAAACATACATGCTACCTGTAACTACTTTGTAAAATTTCATAAAAATCTGTTAAATAGGAGAAAAGTTATCAATTTTGTCTAATTGCGCCCCCTATAAAGGGTAGTTCCCCTTATACGAACGTAATCAGAGCTTGTATACAAAACATATATGCTACTTGTAACTTCTTTGTAAAATTTTATAAAAATCTGTTAAATAGGAGAAAAGTTACTAATTTTGTCTAATTGCGCCCCCACTATAAGGGGTGGTTCCCCTTATACCAACGTAACGAGAGCTTGTATACAAAACATATATGCTACCTGTAACTACTGTGTAAAATTTCATAAAAATCTGTTAAATAGGAGAAAAATTACTAGTTTTGTCTAATTGCGCCCCCTATAAGGGGTAGTTCCCCTTATACAAAGGTAATCAGAGCTTGTATACAAACATATATGCTACTTGTAACTGCTTTGTAAAATTTCATAAAAATCTGTCAGATAGGAGAAAAGTTTCTAATTTTGTCTAAATGCGCCCCCTATAAGGCGTAGTTCCCCTTATACCAACGTAACGAGAGCTTGCATACAAAACATATATGCTACCTGTAACTACTGTGTAAAATTTCATAACAATCTGTTATGTAGCTGAAAAGTTATTAATATGTCCCGCTAAATTTGCATTCTAGACCACTGTGCGGCGCCGGGATTTGAACCCGGATTTTCAGCTCTACGTGCTGATGCTTTATCCAGTAAGCCACACCGGATACCCACCCCGGCGTCGGAGAGAATTTTTCTCCGTTCCATCACTCTTTCTTCGTATGATGACGCTGAATATCTGCATGGAAATATCATATGTACTTCGGTACATTAAAATAATATATATGATATGCGTAAATCACTTCGTGATTTAAGACGGCGCTTATTCCGTCGGATCCCGGCCATCTAGTCACTCATAACGAGTGCACCTCGGCACATGTGTGGACTTCAGTCCTACGTTCATAGACATCTATGACGTAGTGCAAAGGGCGGCCACTAGAGGGAACCCTAGAGTTGGAACTTAAACTGAGACGATTCTGTCTCTATGGTTAGCAGATATCTATGGATGCATATTCCCTACGTATTGAGCTTCGTGACTAGATATACTAGACTGTGGTACTACTCTTGCTATATACTACTTGGAACATTAGGAAAGACAAACTCGAGATATTCATGCAGCTAGTTATAGTTGGCCATGACGACAACAATATTGCAATATACATTGTGCTTGATATTTATCTTCGTTTTTAGTGAAAAAGCATAACTTACTGTTATTTTATTATAATTTTCATAGAAATTATTACATATTACACTTGTGCAATTGCTAGTGACCCTTTATCTGATTTAATATGTGAAGAAAAGTGAAAACGGAATTTTGCTATTTGGTTTCCTAGACTTGTTTATTTGCATATTTTTTTATATATTTTTATTGTGGTGTTATTTATTATAATGTAGGGCTACTATTATGAGTATGAATTTAGCAGCAAATACATCAGTGAGTACTATTATTCCTGAGTCACAAATAAGTGATAATGAAATTTTTGAAAATTCTCAGATAAAGTCTCATAATACCACTACACCTTGTCCATATTGTGGCAAATTGTATGTGAGATTAAGTGCACATATTACAAAATCTCATCCCGAGAAGCATAGGGAACGTATTTTTGATCGACATCGATCTTCTGAAGACCAATCTAGCTCTCCAGATCAATCCACCACTATGATAATTGACAAATCTTTAATCCGAAATACTGAAGCAGTACGTCTGGAACAAGTTCGGCAAGAAATTCAGTTATTTTCTAAAAAATTTGAAGCTCTGTTGGAAAAGGATCCATGTCCTGGTGAGTTCAATACAATTTACAATGATTTTGTGGAAGCCCTTACAGAAATGAATCATAAACTACCGGGTCCTAAGCATCCTTCTGTCCGTTTTTATGAAATGAGAAAACAAAACAAAAAAATTTCTACCACTAATGATAGGCGCTATCTTGATAGCAGTAATCCTCAAAAACAATCAAAAAGAGAAAGGAAAGAAAGAAACAAAAAATATAAATATGAACGTTTGCAATATCAATATTTTAATCAACGCAAACGGTGTGTTCGATCAATATTGAAAAATAACAATACCAATAATAACGAACGCTCTCAGATACCAATACAAGATTTAAAAAATACTATGGAGAACAAATGGGGAATTCCAAATAATTGTACTCTTGACAATTATGTCACATTTCATTCTAGTCTACCTAATGATGAGTTACAACAGGATTTAAAATAGAAGTTATTCAAAAGTGTCTGAACAAGATGAGGACTGATTCAGCTCCTGGACCCGATAAGGTTCTAATTCGGACTTTGAAATTAACTGAATGCTCTCCAATAATATCTCTTATATTGGACATAATGCTAAAATGGAAAATTGTTCCAGATAAAATGCGTGAAGCAAAAACTATATTAATTTACAAGGGCAAGGGGAAGAAGAATGATTCCAATAACTGGAGGCCAATCTCTATTTGTTCAGTAATTCGAAGATTGATTGAAAGAGTTCTTGATTCTACACTGCGCCAATTTGTTAACTTAAATGAAAACCAAAGGGGATTTGTATCGCAACCAGGAACATTTATTAATACTTCGTTAGTTAATGGGTGCCTCAAGAAAGCTAAGAAGGAGGAGAAGGATGTCTCAATAGTTATGCTGGATGTGCGACTGGCCTTTGATTCTATTGGATTTGAACACGTAACTAATTGTCTGAAATCCCTACCTATTCCAGTATCTTTACGAGAATTAGTTCAAGCTTTAGTAGTGGGGAACTTTACTCGAATTCACAGTTCCAATCAGATATCTGATCCAATTGTATTGCAGAAAGGAGTTTTCCAAGGATCACCTTTATCCCCATTAATTTTTAATATGTTAATAGTTTTTATTCTAAAAGAACTTACGGAGAAACAAGTCAGTGATAAATTTGGTTTTGAGTTTTCTGAGAATTTAGACAATCTAACAATGGTTGCCTTTGCTGTGAAGAGGATCTGATTCTTTATGAAGATTGCTCCATAAGAGGGATCAAACAAGATGAAACTATAAGATATTTGGGTGTATCATTCAATGAGGAAATAACATTTGATAGGAAGGCATTTATGTTAAGTCTGAAAAATGATTTGGAAAATTTAGTATCCACCTCCATGCTCCGTCCAGATCAAAAGCTCAACATTGTTAACCAGTATATATGGCCTAAATTGATCTACCCATTACAAATGGCTCCTATCCATCAGTTACCAGGAACATTCTTAGAAGATATTGATAAGTTAATCCGTAGTTCTGTTAAACAAATGCTTATGTTGCCATCTGATATACCTACTAGTATGTTATATGCAAGCAAAAACTACAGAGGTTTGGGAATAGTCAGAGCAACATGGGAAGCGTTCTTGCAACACTGCAACATCTGCATCACTTTAATATTAAATGAAAATCCTTATGTAAATAGTATGCGACCTTTGATGTCTGAACTTAATTCTTCCTGTCAACATCTAAGTCTCTCTTGTCCCGTTGAACTTCGTAAATCTGTGACTAGGAAATTAAGAGAGGAATTAAGAAATGCAGAATTCAAATCATGGAAAGTAATGCCTGGAAGAGGCAGAGGTGTAGAATTGTACAGCCAAGTACCTAAAGCCAACGCCTGGATTTTTAATAAGTCTGGACTATCTGGAGAACCTTTTAAGTGTAGTGTAAATATTTGTAATTTAAATTTATGTATTGTATTGATTAAGGCTGGTTGAGTGGAAGAGAAGGCCTTATGGCCTTAACTCTGCCAGCGAAAATAAATCATTATTATTATTATTATTATTATTATTATTATTATTATTATTATTATTATTATTATTATTATTACATCTGAATGGGTAACCTGCCTCAAAATGAATGCCAATTTAGCAGCAGTTAGAGGAGTACCTGGTCGCTCTTTGGACGGATCCCTGTGCAGACATGGCTGCCCGGAGACTGAAACCCTTGCCCTCGTCCAAGGTCAGTGTAACAGAGGTTTACTCCTCCGAAATGCCAGACACCATCATGTTCGATCCTTAATTGCAACTGCTTTAAGAAAAAAGTCTTGGACAGTAGAAGAGGAAGTTTTTGCCTTGCTACTAATGGCTCCTCTAGACGTATTGACATCATAGCGTATTCCCAGACTACCAAGAAAGGATATATAATTGATCCTACCATAAGGATTGAAACGGGGAGTAGCCAGCCAACATTTGATTACTTCAAAGCAAAAGACCAGCTTGAAGACATTGAGGTGATTGGTCTTCTTATTGGAGCTCGTGGTGTGATTCCCAAGTTCTTTGAACGCTTCAGAAAGACTTTTGAACTACCACAGACACTTACTGCTGACATCATATCTTCAGTTTTGAAACGCTCTTGCCAAATTCTGAGTCATCATATTCACTCTGTTTAATTATTTTTTATTTATTCACTTTCTATTCATATATGTTTATTTTAATTTTCTTTGTACAAAATTTATGTAAACATTTAATATTGCAAAATTCATGTAGGAGAGTATACTGAGTCCTTCTGGGCTACCTCCAATGGGAGCCTATTACTATTATTTATTTAACCTTAAATAAAATTGGAAGAATTCTGTCTCCCATGTTCTTTTTCTTAAACCGTGACGGACTGTAAAGAAAACAACTAATGCAGTGTCCACATTATACTTGTTGTATATAAAAATATAATAAATTTAGCTTCCCTTATGAAAAGGTTGCCAGATTTGACAAAGCGTATTACATATAATTTGGAAACACACCTAAAAGGTAAAATGATACACATTAGAAACGGTTAGGGAATCAGATATGCAAAATGTCAGAAAAATTTATACCTAAGTAGCGTTTGTGCTCATTTGCAGTTAAGAAAGGGGGGATATCATCAGATAGGTTAGAATGATTTGAATGCCATATACCGCGAGAAAAATAATAGTACGGATTGATTGGCATTGATATCTAAACCACAACAGCCATCGCTTAAGATAACTTGAAATTTCCATTATCACTAACATACAAATGATTTCTCAATATCTGAATCGATCCTTTGAGGGCACTAATGGCTATTTCCTTCACAATGCTGTGTGTTAGGCCCAGGTTTTTACATTTGTTGGCAAAGAAGGAGGGTATGGTACCTCGTGCTCCCACCTTCAGACCTATTACATCAATGTGGGACAGGCTATATTTATCTTTATAGAACGGGATTGTTAGTTCAGAGATCCGTTTCTTTTCACTGTCCACCTCATGCGATTGATCTGCATGTGTCTCAAATCTTATGGTGGGATCGAGAATGTATGCCGAGTTGTTCTTAATGGCAATGATATCAATTCGCCGAACACTTCCTTGTGTGGCTAGTAATAATAAAAACTAATATAATTTAAGTGTGAAACAAGTATAAACAAGGTAACGTTCAACCTTGCAAATAATAATTATTCTCGAAATAAAGATGATGAACTCTTTAGTACTTCATACACGCATTTATACTTCCATACATTTCATTCACAATAACTCATTTTGTCCGAGTCTAAGGACAGGCACAACTGTACATATATACAAATACCTAAATATTACCGGTACTTCACTTTGGAAACAATCAGAGACAGTTACATTCTTTCAAAGTATTTACTACTTTGTAATTTTGCTTCAATTTATGTTTCCTACCAAGTTATTTTCTGAAATTTTATTAAAATTATATCATAAATTAAAATGTTGTATCCTAAGGATACTTTGTCAATTTAAGAGTCAAATTGCAATATGAGGGGTTCACAATCAGAGTGGACCAAGTCCAACTGGAGTAGATCTGAGATATAGCGTCTTAAAGTTTCTGGCTCACGCTTAACAACCTTCACCTTCCATAGGAAATGCTGCCCTCTATGGAGTAACAAATGAGTTATGGACTTTGTTATAAAGTCTAAGTTTTCTTCATCCGAGATTTTATTAATCCACAAACTGATCACTAGTGGACTTGGTCCACTCTGGTTGTGAGCCCCTCATATATTCCCCTATATTATCTATGAGTCTCTGCCAGCGCTGGATAGTATATTTCCATTCCGCGTATGAAGAAATCTGCTGGTTTGGAGTTAAAGAATTCGTGAAGCCAAATTTGTATGGCATCTTTTTTATCATAGGAGTTCCCTTGAAGATTATTGCATAGAAAACGGAAAAGAAGAAAATCTGATATCACAAGATCGAGAGAGTGTGGGGGATGTGGAATCACTTCCCAACCAAGCTCCTGGATAGCTGCTTTCGTCTTCTTAGCGGAGTGCGGGCGTGCGTTTTCGTCCAATTCATAGAGTATTCCCGCGTTTGAATTTTTGGCAATAAATATCAGCAGTTATTGTAACATTCTCGGGAACCAATTCGAAGTCTTCTTTATCCCACTAGACACATAAGATCATCTTCCGTGGATGGACACTAACTTTTGTACGGGGTGTTGTGTGTTGAAACGACAGAACCATTTCCTTGTAGTGCTTTCTCCCACGGCATTCTCCCCGTACACGGCACAAATGTTTCGAGCCGCCTCCGCTGCCTTTGGTCCTCTATTAAACTCAAACAGAAGAATATGTCGGAAGTGTTAATTTTTTTCCACTTGACACTCTAACTTCTTAACCAACAAACAGCAAAATATTTCTTCAAATCCGAATTTAAGACCTATTTATACGTACAATTTTCCAAATAACAAATGAAACGACAAATAATAAACAATCTCCTAACAATTAAGTGTTGTGAAGACAAAACAAAAAAGTCCTGAACTTATGTATCAACCTAATACCGCTATTGTTGAGAGGATTTGTAAGTTTGAATTACAAGACGATGACTGGGTGCTAGAAAAACAGATTACACTGAACAACAAGAATTTTGTTCGACTTAAAACAATATGTCCCTTACGGTTTCGTGTGCGCAGAATCTGAAAATGCATCTCTTTTTTCGTATCACGTAAAGGTTTTAAGAGATACTTCACTTTTCGATAAGCACTTTCCCAGGAAGTATCTGGGGCGGGTTGGGAGTTGTAAACCAAAAGAACGCTAATGTATTTTATGAGTTTATAACGTATTTCCGGTTTCTTATGGTTGTTGGCATGTTATTTTGTACTTCTAATAAATAAACAGGTATTGGTTCCTTCTATTTAGTAAATTTGAGAACAGTTCAAAGTGAGTTCATCGGTCCACAAATTCACAAAGCTATGGCTGACTCTTTGATTGAGGAAAACATTTTTCCGTTACAGAAAAAATGGCATGGAGCGCTTTCATAGAGGAGGACTACTACCAACGCTCGAATCATTTTTTAATTTCGTATCTGTATAAAGATGAAATTTCAATTTTCTAAATTATTGAAACTAGAGACATGAAAATTTGTACAGTTTTAGTGCTGCCTATAAATAGTCTTTGTACAAAGATTTATGTATTTTTTTTAAGAAACTTAAAAATTATTAACATTTTTGTAAATTTAAATTGTATTTCAGTAAATCGTTATTATTTCCACAATTTGAAAATAGTAGTCTGAATTTTTGTCTACACACCTGTCATACTCCCAGGAAGAAAACTTGCTATCGAGGGTTTCCATTCGCTTTAATCAAAAACTAAGGAAAAATATTTAATGCAGGAATACAAAAAATGCCAAAAAATAGGAAATCTACAACAATAATTATATATATATATTTATTTATCTAATGGCTAGTACATGATGTTTACTATCATTGACTGAGGGAAAGACAAGAAAGTGGTGAACAAAACTACGGATTAAGTAATCAAAAACATTCGGGCTCTGGCTTCCCAGTAGCGGTCGACTTCCTTGGAGGATTTCAGACCAGGGCATTTTGCAAGATATTGTCTACCCATGTCTTCCTGTTGATGGCACAAAATCCAGGATACTGATGGCAGGATGCCAAGACGATTGAGGTGTTTACCCAGGATGTCATGTTCAAAATAACCATATATAAAAATAAAAATATGAGATCTAAAGAAAGTCTTTATAGCAAATGTTATTAAGCAACCATTGAAGAACATCCACAAAAATCATTAATCTCTTAAAACATTATAGGTAGAGTATCATTTTTAGTAAATGAAATTGTATTGTATACACAAAATTTTAAGCCGAGAAAAATTAGTTTAAAAGTTTGGAACTTTAATAATTAAAATAAACAAACTTATACAGTGTCTTCTATCTCTAACAGGTGATTGGACAACTCTCTGAGCAGAAAAATTGGTGGAGAGCTATTTCAGACTAGTCAATTTTTTAATAACAAAAACGGATAATCGTAATTCCTTTTTACTAAAAAAGTGAAATATTTTCACCTCGGTGTACCCATAACTATTCAAATCCTCCAAATGAATGTTATTTTTATCTTCCGTAATTCTACTTTATGGGACTCAATACTTAACTTTGCTCCTGGAGAAAACCATGCTAAATTTCTGATCATCCTTCAAATTCCATTCTCTGGTTTGAACATGCGGGCCTCGGATTCAGCGCTTGACAATTTAAGCACTTGACTAGTCAGAACGAATGTTCAATTGTAATTCATATTGCTCGCAAAATTAACTTAATGCTAGCTTTTATTATGATTTGTGAGTAACTTTCTGATATCTATGAATTTTTACTTCTCCGGATGCGGAGTTTGAGTACTCCACTTCAGTAACCCAACCCGTCAGACCATTAACTTGCTCTTAGTCCGTACCGGAGTTTGGAGAACGGCTATCGCGGAAGATGTGATGTGGCAATTAGCGGAAACATATCCTCTCTGATTACCGCACTGAGATGTTATATAAAGTTACTAATTGAGTGGGACAGGGTAACAACTGCGAACACTTGCATAGAAATTGAATTGGACGTAAGAGGGTGAGAGGGAAGCGTTGAAACCAGGACCAGTTTATAGAATTTAATATATACATACTCAGACTATGGATGATGGGACTTTACAATTTGATATAATAAGCTCTTAGCAGTGTACCATCAACAGACACTTACATTTCTTGAAATTTATATTGCAGTGTATGAAACTGAGGTATTTTTGCTATGATTGCAATCCGGTATTAGAGTATTAAAATTTATACAGAATTTACAGAAACGAAACGAAACTTAAAAATGTCATAAGTAGAGCCCGGATGTTAGGCAAAATACCTGTTTTATACTGAGTGTATGTATGAAAGACCTATTAGAGATAGACAGGTTTCCACACATTTGGAGACTATAGTAGGCCCAATTTTTATTTTGTTTCTTTTACCTATTTTAAGGTTAAATGCCTTTTTTTAGCCTTTTACGTCGTTATTGTGCGGTTTATATATTTTTAATGTATTTAAAATAGACCGCATATAAATTATTTATCAAAAAACAAAAAAGAATGGTTGTACAAATTAAAAATATATATTCACCTCACACAAAAATTTGCTGAGAATCTTATTCTCCAGCAATACATATCGGGGTTTACCAGCGAAAGAAAGGGGGTGAGGGAAGTATTAAAAGCAAGTCTCCGGGTCCCGTTACTGTTGTCACTTGCACTCACAAGTCACTAGTATTTTGAAATCTCTAATCCCTTCTCACGCCCCTCTTTTTTATACAATAATTACACAAAGAAAGTAGAGACAGTCATTCTGAAATAAGTTGTTTTAAGTTTGTTCCAATCGTAGAAAGATCTTTTTCGCCATGAAAAACGTTCTCTCTGACAGGCGACTCACTATGACAGATGACAATTTAAAAAGGCATCTTGTTGTGACATGTAACAAAGGAAAGTGAGTACCGTATGGGATAGTTTATTAAGTATTTGTCTATTTTTTGTCTGTTTCCACGAATAAATGTCTTTTTCGCTGCCTATTTTTACTATTTTTAGTGCCTATATGCCTGCCTATTTTAACCAAACTAAATGCCTAAACACCCGGGCTCTAGTCATGAGAAATGAGTCCGCAAACGTTTAGTTTCTCAGATAGGATAAGTTTTACAGACATTAGATACATTTTATACTTTTATGAATACAGTTAAACAAGAGTAATTTATTACTGTAAGAATAGATAACTTATAGAAACTAACTATTCGAAATAACTTTCTTCTGCTTAGATACATTCTCTGAATCTACATTTCAAACTTTGTCGGATTTCGTTTAAAACGCTAGGATTTCTGCGTAAATGATCTTCTTAAGACTCCAATATTAAGCGCAAAAGTTGCGTAAACAATTGATATTAAAAACTCAAAAAGTGAAGTATGGTGGTCGGGCAGGCTTCTCAATGAATCTTCCTCGTCAAATCCAGCTTTGAGGAAAGCAGCCAAAAACAATATCATAATACAAGTCAAATATTACTAATTAAAATGAAACAAAATAGTTATTGCCAACTGTAAAGAAAGATATGTAACATTATACATTTCCGCAACTCAGGAATTCTTCAAGAACTGAAGAACTGCTTAAGTGTTTCATGTGGAAGATGCAGAAGTCTGTTCTTTAGTTTAGATTTCACTATTTTCATGGTAGAAAATGCTGATTCACAGAAGTATGACGTCGACAACGGCAGTTCTGTATGTCTTGTTAGTTTATTCCGCACCATCGACTGATTTGACAAAACATTTCCGCATATAAGACACTCGGGATTTTGTTTATATTCATCTCCAAGTCACGTAGAACTATATTGCAAGTATTCATCATTATATTTACGAAATGCAGTATATTTTTGTGAACCCTGAAGGGAATTTTCGCTCACATTATTTGAATTAGCACTGCTGTAATCTAACCCAGAACTTGATTCAGATTGTCTTTCTCGAATTAAAAATTTGTTCATGACAAAATCTAAATAAAGCACTTTTATAAAAATAGTCGCACATATTTACCGAAACTGACCAATACGTTCTGACAAATCTAAACTCTGTTTCTTCCTAAGTAAGTGGTAGGAGTAAACGAATTACTAAGCATTGTTGCAATGTTCACTTTCATTGGCATTATCGCCAGGCAGAAAAATTAAACCGAGCACTGTTGCAGGTTTTCACGTTTCATTGGTAAAGTCTGTCTCAAAACAAAATGTACCACATTAAAGACTTCGTTGTTAATAAAAATTGCGTTGTAAAGAGACTTTCTGTATGGCATAAAAATTATTTTTCAATTCCAAAATTTCGCGACACACCGGTAGGAAAACCCTGGGTTAACTCAAACTACGTTGTCCTGAAATATTTTACATTCCTCTTGAGACATTCTGTATATTGCTAATAGGTCAGCCTGGGTAGCGTAGTTGGTATAGCGTTGGCCTTATGTGCTCGAGGTTGCGGGTTCGATTCCGGCCCAGGTCGATGGCATTTAAATGCGATAGGCTCATGTCAGTAGATTTATTAGCAAGTAAAAAGAGAACTCCTGCGGGACAAAATTCCGGAACACTGGCGACGCTGATATAACCTCGGCAGTTGCGAGCGTCGTTAAATAAACCATATACATTTATTTATATTGCTACGCCTGTCATTTTTCAGCGAATTAAGCAACAGTTACAAATGTATGAAAAACATCTGTTGACATCGCACGGCAAATCTACAGATTTTAACACGATCAAAAATGTACGTAAATCCGTGAACAGGAGAATAGTTTCACAGCGCAGGCCTACTGAAAAATAGACTACTAATATAGTCTATTTATTTCTATTGGTTATTTTACGACGCTTTTCACCTGTTAAGGTTATGTAGCGTCCGAAAAAGATGAAGGTGATAATGCCAGCGAAATAAATCCAGGGTCCAACGCTGAAAGTTACCCAGCATTTGCTCTTATTGGGTTGACGGAAAACCCTGGAAAAACCTCAGCATTACCACTATGAATTAGTTTTATATTATTTGGTTGAATCAAGAATACTCAACATAAGGTAACCGGGGGTAATAAGGTCCACCTAAGGAAAAAAAGTCCTTTCTTTGAAATGGAGACGTTTAACAATTTTTAAATAATGGAATAGCATACTTTTATAGTTATCCTATAATATTTTACTTCAAATAAATATTCAAACAGACACATAAATGCTGTGAGCAATGAAAATTAACATAATGTCACTGGGCCTTTTATCCTGCTGTGACAGGTAATAAGGTCCACAATAAAGAATATTATGTATTGAACACAATTTCGGCATACAAAGTCTTCAGTTTTTTCCTCGGCGAGACCTATACATTCATCGTGCACCCAACATTCACAAGAGACACACACCTGTATATCTACAACAATTCTCTTCGCAGACAGAACACATCCGCGTCCCCTGGATGTTTACAAATCCTGAAGTTGATGGTTCATCCAATGATCTTTCTGCATTAAGAATTGTCAGTCTTTCGTTTGTTTCATTTCTTGCAAAAAAGATTGCGCTTCAGATTTTGAACTTTATAGTTCAGGAACTTCTATGAACTTGTAGGCGTTTCTACGTATTTATTGCATGGGTCTTATTGTCTGCTCTGTTACCTCACGGTAGCCTCAAACTTCTGAATGTTTACACAATAACCTGCATTTAATAGACCTATTATGTTAATAACACACAGTAAATCGATTAAATATCAGCTTAAATTTTGCAAAATTTTACAATGAAAGCAGAAATAATCACACATAACTTGTTGCCACCAGTCAGCTACAAACAAGAACGAGAATATAATTTCTTTATGCCTCACTCGAATGCGAGAAGAAATAGGTCTTAAGAGCTGTTGCTCTCTTTTGCAAAAGTGTATAACTAATGGAAAAACTAGGTAGTGGGCCTTATAACATGCTGGGCCTTAATACCCCCAGGTACCTTATATTTGCACACCACAACCAGGTAATTTGTCCCAACCAGGATCTGAGCCCGTGTCCGTTTGTTTCATGGTCAGGCGTGCTAACCATTACTCCACAAGGTGGACTAATGTAGTCTGCCTTTAGAATGGACAGTAATATTTTCTGTCATCTTGTATTCATACACATGTACGCCTGGACTCAGTTACTTGTAGTGTACATAGGTATAAACGCTTGGTATCAGTGCCATCTTGCCTTGCTGTTTCTTTGATGGATTGTCGTGAACTTTCTTGCGAACCTCGCAAGCTGTGTTTATTTTCTCTCTAAGATTCAGTTTGCTCCGAGGTCGAGAAGTTCTTTTATCTTACTCCACCTCCTTTCCAGGGGTTTTAACAAGGTCTTCTTACCTCCCCTCTCGTAGATCTTAGGACCAGTGACCAAACAAATCATCTTCCGGGACTCCGGTAAGAGGATCAGGGAAAGAGTTGAAGCAGCCATCCAGAAAGTGAGGGGGATGGGACGAGATCGATGGGTGGAGAATACTGAGGCAATCACTGGCTAGAGTTGTGCAGCAAGAGGAAGAATGGGAGGCGCAGTAGAAGAATGAAGAAATCCAGCATAGGAAATAGGAAGTGAAAGAGCGTGAGGGGAAGAAACGAACATGAGTAAAAGAAGCAAGAGAATAAAAAGGAATAAGTATGTAAGTGAAATGAAGGAGAAAAGAAGAATGGTCATAGGGTGATAGCGAGGACAAAAGAAGTAGAAGATGAAAAGTATAGGGAAAAAACGGAAAGACAGAAGAAATTAATTATAACAATGTAAGTAAACGCAGTAAAAAAAGACGAAATTAATGGAGAAAAGGGAATAAAATATGAAGAGTGAAGAAAAAAATAAGGAGGAGATTATCAGAAAGAAAGATAGGGAAAAAATAAAAAGGATTGTAATTAAAGAAAAGTAAATGAAGAATTGAGTAATGAAACTTATGGTTAAAGAAAGGAATGGACAATTAGCTGCTGTAGATATTTGAATTTGAATGTTATTTAGAATCTGAGCACAATACCTATAGTCTACTAAGTCTATAAAATATAAAGGGTGATCCGTTTGGTTATGGATCAGTCCAAGCGGGGATGGAACCCACATCCGAACGCAACTCTGGATCAGCGAACAAACGCGCTATCGTGGTAGACGGATGGAAGTATGGAATTATACAGAGTGGTAGAAAACCTATTAAATCAATTCACAGTGGTAATAGATGAAGTGAATTCGTACAAGTTTTGTCAAATAAGATTTTTTATACGTCCAATAGTTTTGAGAATACGAAATGTTACGTGTTGCAACTCTCCTTGAAGTCATTGCTCCGCAGTGAGGATGAGTAATTGCAATCATGCACTTCCGAGAATAGAATGTAAACAAAAACGTCTCATAAAATACTTTTCGATTATAACTATCTGACGCCCGGAATTTGTCTACCCGTGATTTTTGCAGTAAATAAAACACATCTAGATATTTTAGATCTAATTAAAGTTTGGAATTAACATGAAAAAATGTATATCTCAGGACGAAGTTAAAATAAAACAAATTATGACTGCGTGTTTCACAAGTCTCTGTACACATTACAATAATTAATGACTGTAAAAATTTGAAATCTTTGAAATGAAAAATATTTCCCTCTTTCTGTTAAAATACACTTTGTTTTCGTAATAACTTACTCACTACAAAATTCTTCTATCGCAGCATTCATTTCCAACCGCCTAGCATTGTTTTCGTATGTTCGCTGAACATCAGACTTGAACTAAGTAGCGCTGGATGCCGTCAAGCTATACTCTATACATACCTACACTGTTGGGGGTGCTGAGATGTTTTAGGTAACCAAACGCAGGACTCGAATTACAATATGCTCTTAATTATTGTATTATATAGGTAATGTTATTATTTTATTGTATTTTTTATCCCATAATATTCCATTTAGGCAAGTAATTGGCAACTTCCCTTTTTTATTTCCAGTCCTTGTTTCATCTTCATAATTTCATCATTATTTACTTTACATCCCAGAAGTTACTTTTTCACAAGGTTCCACATTTTCTCCATTTTCCAAAATCAAATTTTGTCTTGCTGTAATAGTAATAATAATAATAATAATAATAATAATAATAATAATAATAGTAATAATAATAATAACAATAATCATAATGTTGTGAAACCGGTATATTTGGTAAATAATGGGTATCGGTAATCATAATATGCAGAGTGTAAGGGGTATAAGTGCCTCCTTTTCACAGCCGTCGGGGACTGTCTACACGATCAAAAAATGTCCACAATATGGGGTCAAAACTTGATAGTCTTCCCAGAAAAAAATATTTCTTTTCTTATCTTTTGCGTTATACTGCTTATATCGTTAGTAAAATTACGAAAACAATTACATCAGTAGGTATATGTAGCAAAGAGTTCATATTGGCTTAAATAAATATTTATGTGTTCTATTACGTTATCGAGAAATTAAATAAAAATATATGCTTAAATTTGTTAATATTCTGGCTTGATAGACATGGCAACATTCAGCAGGCAGTACTCTGCACAGACGTGTCAGCTGAGTTCAAGTTCCCTGTCCATAGGTACACTGCCGAGCGGATGACAATTCAGTACAGGGTATTCAATAAATAACTTACAATGTCATTCACAGTTTAGGAATATCACATATTACTAATTTATGGAGAAAGTCGTCGTAATTCCAATGAGATAAGAGGGATGTACCGTCAACGTTTTCCTCAAAGAAGGTTACCTAATCGGCGAACTTTTGTAGCAGTTTCTAAACGGTTTTTAGAAACTAGGAGTCTCTTACACTGTTTCGAAAATCACACAACCACAAATTTGTTTAAAGATGATACTGCTTTATGGAAGCGAGAGAGATTAAAATTTTGCATTAGAAAAAGTTAGTGTGATTTTGTGCAGAAAAACATTATTGTTTATTTTTTAGACGTACAATAAAAAATGGAGCAATATTGTTACATAAAATGTAAATTTACCATAATGTTCTGTTAATGAGATAGAACATTTATATTTGCTGCTCGTTTTATGTAAACAATAGCATTGTCATGATCCGCTCCTGCATTTAGAACAGAGCGACTGTTTTGTACCGGTATGTCTGTACCCGCTTGAACTGTACTGTGTACTTATGCACCCATTCCTCCCTATCCAGCAACGTTGCAAAACGTCTAATATTGTAAACTTTAGTAATTAGTTAAATATTGCAATTAGATAAAAATTATAAGGACATTTCTTCTTCCTTATGAAATGAATAATCATCAGTTAAAATAATGCCACTTATAACCCTTACACCCTGTACATTTAAAATTGTCAGACTGGCAACACTTATAAGTAAGGCTAAAGAACAATATTGAATCAGGGTAGTAAATAATTTCTATATACATACATTGTTTACAAAATGCGTCCCGTTGTCGGGTGTCTCTACTGTCTGTAAAGAGCATAGATAGTGAGCATCCGACTCTCCTCATTAGTAGACCTGCTTGAGTGACGTGAGGTCGTATCAGAATGCCGAAACAAAAATCTAACAAAGAACAGATAATAGGACTGAATTCAGAACACGGGGAAATTGTGTTTGACTTAATTGATAATGATGTTTCTTATTGTAAATTTAGTACAGGGACATCATTTTATTTTTACTTCAATTTTTATTGTACCTGAGTTTTGGAATGTACTTCACTCCCACCCCTTCTACTAATGAAGTTCAACCATCCTCCACACAGATCCAAGACCGCATATACAGTCATAGTAGCTTTACGTTCAGAGTAAACAGTACGTTCCAAAAATATGTTCGCGTTTTCCAGTGACGAAAGAGCTTTCAATATTGAATCATTTTCGCACAGGTACTGTTGTCCATTTTCATACGTCGCATCCCGGTTCCCCCACCTGCTTCTATTCGCGTTTCTGTAAAGGCTAGTGGCTGGGCTGTCTTAGCTCTTTTCTGAGAACATTAATTTCTGTTAGGAATTGGACGTCTACGTAATATTATACCCATAAAAATTGTTTAAAATAACTTAAATAAAAGGGCCTCTTTAAGTAATTAACTGTCACGTGATTTCCTCCCTTTCTACGTCCCTGCGATATAACCACTTGGACGGACAGTAGATAGGATGTCTGAGTAATTTTATCTTTTTGGATAGGCTAGAAATGAAGATTGAATTTACAGTACGTAAGGTACTCTTTTATAGAGTAGGTACAGAATTATTTCAAAATGAGTTACTGATACGAAGTACGAAATTGGTAATTGGAATTAGTTACAATAGTCTATAGTGCGATAATTATGTGCATTAGAACTGAAGCCTGTATCGAAATGAACGGCCACCATTTTCAAAAATGTGTTTCAATATCCATATTATGATTGCTTTTCAATTTAACTTCATTCTCTACATTGTACGCTAATGTGCTGTAGACAGTATAATATACACTGCATAATGAATACGTTCGCATGGATAACTCAGGTCCACACCTGTGGAGTAACGGTTAGCGCGTCTAGCCGCGAAACCAGGTGGCCCGGGTTCGATTCCCGGTCGGGGCAAGTTACCTGGTTGAGGTTTTTTCCGGGGTTTTCCCTCAACCCAATATGAGCAAATGCTGGGTAACTTTCGGTGTTGGACCCCGGACTCATTTCACCGGCATTATCACCTTCATCTCATTCAGACGCTGAATAACCTAAGCTGTTGATAAAGCGTCGTAAAATAACCTACTAAAAAAAATAAAAAAATGGATAACTCAGTTCTTGAGTAAAGACACTTATTGTTAATACAGTACTGTATTTTGATTAAAGAAGAAATCTAGTGAAAATTATCAAACTCAAAATCGCGATATTTCCTAGTTTTCGTAAATGGATGAACTACTTTTCTTCCCTCCTATACTTAGTAAAGTGATTTGTTTGTATTTTACGCCAGTATCATCGAACTCCAGTCCTGGAAGGGAGTAGGCAAACTGTGTTTGCGGTTCTCAATCTTGATCCAAAGGTATAGCCAGGTTAATATAAAAACTGTAAGTAAAAATAAAATTATGTCCCTGTATTTGTTCCGAGTTAATTAATTTGAAACATAAGTAATCCTGTAAATGTAAATTCATACGGAACGGACTGTACACTTAGTCAAAATGAAAGTGGCCGGAGTCTGAGAGACTAAGTTCGAATCGGGTATTTCCGTGAGCGCTCGGGACAGCCAGGCTGTGTTCAAAAGATTGCGTATATTCTTATAGTAGTTCTAATGGGAACACAACTATTAATCACTAAAATCTTCCGAGAAAATAATTCATATATGAGATTTAAAACAGACAGGTCGTTCAGAGAGTTTACACAGTGAATATTGTAACACAAACACTATATACTATATAAGAGGTTCTCAAGTGGAGTATGACCATTGCTCGTTTTTAGTAGGTTGTTTTACGACGCTTTATCAACAGCTTAGGTTATTTAACGTCTGAATGATATGAAGATGATAATGCCGATGAAATGAGTCCGGGGTCTAGCACCGAAAGTTACCCAGCAGTTGCTCATATTGGGTTGAGAGAAAACCGCGGAAAAAACCTCAACCAAGTAACTTGTCCCGACCGGGAATCGAACCCGGGCCACCTGGTTTCGCGGCCAGACGGGCTAACCGTTACTCCACAGTTGTGGACCATTGCTCGTTACAATGCCATTCTTACTGCTGTAGTTTTCTTAGCGTAGTGGTAGAGCGTTAGCTAAGTTTTGACGGTAGATGGAAGTAACACTAAAGACGATAATTTGGGCCTTTCATATTGAAATGCTGTGTTAATTATTTTATGAATCCCTGCTATTTTACACCCTCTTGTCTAACGAATATTCAGTGAATATTTTGACGGTGAAATAATTGTCAATAATAAATTTGCAAGTTGTGCTACAGGGAATATGATTATTTACTAATCTAAATCCGTGATCATCAGGGTATAAACGTAGTAATTATAAACAGAAGAAGAATCATAATTCTGATGACAAAATATATCCTGATTTCCTGGAATTATAACCACAAACTTTGACCAATTTTGTAATTATCTGTAAGTAACATGAATTAACAATAGCAAAATTATTTGACTATATTACAGTAAAAGGATTTGTAAAAAATAAAAGAAAGGACAGAACAAAAAAATTTCAACGGAGATTCGAAGCATGCTGTGGAGGTAGCCCAAATCAGCGCCTTGTATTATGGAGTTAACTAAAGCGGCGCACGGAGGTTTACGGTAGTGAACTGCGCGCTCACCCGAAGGGACTTGGAAAATTTTAACTGCCCAAGAGACCGGCCGGTTTCATTTTGACCAAGTGTACAAGCAGGCGCTATAGTAACTAGTCATGCGTGCACACAGGCATTTTGTAAACACAGAGCTCTACGTACTGTGAAGCATAACCTATAACCAATACTTTTTTCAGCCCTACTTATGAGTTATAACCTGTTTTTTCCCCGTCATTCTTATCAGAACACAGATAATAGCCTCAATGTGGCAAATTGACTAATTTCCACGATGATATACAGGGACATCATTTTATTTTTACTAACATGTCTAATATTAACCTGGCTATACCTATGGATTAACGATTGAGAACCGGAAACACCGTTTGCTACTGGAGTTTGATGATGCTGGCGTAAAGTACAAACAAATCACTTTACCATGTATAGGAGGAAAGAAAAGTAGATCATCCATTTGCTTAAACTAGGAAATGTCGCGATTTTGAGTTTGATCATTTTTATTAGGTTTTTGTTTGATAAAAATACAGTACAGTAGTAACAATAAGTGATTTTACTCACGAACTGAGCTATCTATTCGGACGTATTCATTATGCAGTGTATATTATACTGTCTACCGCACATTAACGTACAATATAGAGAAAGAAGTTAAATTGAAAAATAATTATAATATTTTTGTGCCTAAAGATAAATTTACTCAGACATGCTATCTACTGTCCACCCAAGTGGTTTTGTCGCAGGGTCGTAGAAAAGAGGAGGGAAATCACGTGACAGTTAATTACTTAACGAGCCCCTTTTATTTAAGTTATTTTAAACAGTTATATAATATTAGTTGTGTAATATTACGTAGACGTCTAATTCCTAACAGAAATAAATGTTTTCAGAAATGAGCTAGGACAGCCCAGCCACTAGCGAGCAGAAACGTGTGGGGAAAACTGGATGCGTCGTAGGCAAGCGGACGACAGTATCTATTTGAAAATATGTTTCAATATTGAAAGTTCTTTCGTCACTGGAAAACGCGAACATATTCCTGGAACGTACTATGCTCACTAACTCAATACTGTTTACTATGACCGTAAGGGGGCTTTGACTGGATACGCGGCCTTGATTCTGTGTGGTGGACGGTTGGAAGTTTACTAGTAGAAGGGGTGTGAGTGAAGTACATTAAAAAACTCAGGTACAATAAAAATTGAAGTAAAAATAAAATGATGTCCCTGTACCTTGTGTGATGAAAGTTTAAACTCCCTTGTTCCTGACTGTGTGGTCTAGCGGAAAAGTCACAAGACCAGATATAAATGCCCAGTCCTGTAGAATAGAAATAAATCTCCGTTGACGCAGAGCATTGAATCACGGACCGTTTGGTTTGGAAGCCACGCCATAGCGGCGTAAAGAAGGGTGCATGAAATATAAAATATGTAAGAATTTAGAATGAGAAAGGAAAGTGTAGAAAGTGGTAACAGAATAACGAGCATTTAGTTGAACTGACGAATGCACAAAAGTGTGTCCGCATCCCCTGAGCTCTATGGCTAGATGTAGTTACCGGCAACTGTTACAGACTCCTGGCTGCACTCCGGTTAATTATAAGAAATGCACTTCACCTCCCGGCAACGGCCACACTATTTCCATAGTTGAGAACAAATGAAGACTGCCGGGCAGGCGACGTGCAGCTCGTGCTTTGTACAGTGCGATGTTGACTGAGCAAGCAATTCGGAGGACCTTGTTCAGCTTCTAGGAGGATGCAGCAAGTTGACGAGTGGCCATCTAGCTACTCTAGTGAGGTCCTTCTGGCACGAATTATCCGTCGTTAGACTGCATGCACACACAATACAGTATAATATAATGTAATTAACACGATACATCAGCTCAACATTAAGATCTGTAAGTAAGCAATGATCCAAACATAAGCAGCTCTCACAGTGAGCATATTTCATGAAGTTCCTCGCAAAAGTCTCTACAACATTCCTGAATAAGACTCGATTGAAAGCGATATTGGAGAGGAGTTTCGAAATATCCAGGATAAGTAATCACTAGGGCTAAGAATTACTTGCCGCTAGATTGCGCTTCATGCGCCTCTGACTTTAGGTACCGGTACGTAATTACGTTGGGGTGGGGGATTTCAGTGTGTTTCGTTCAGCAGTGAACTTCAGTTGATCGGTTACATTACGACCGAATACTGCTATTCGTGACAGGCAACATTCAATGTCTTGTAACGAAGAATAACAGCAAGATGCCGAGGACGAAATTTGTGACTAAATTTCAAATGAGGAAATTTGTAATAATGATACAGATTTTGAGATAAATAATGCTTGTGTAAAATATTTCACATATTCCCCCATTGTTTCTGTAGAAGTGAAACGAAGTTTCTGTAGATAAAAGGCTGTGTTTACTAGCAACAGGCAATCATTCTCCTTTGAAAATTTGAAAATATAGTTTGTTATTCACTGCAACAATTATGAAATGAAAAATTATGTAAAAAACGTAATACACCATCATATTAACATAGCGAAATAATAAGACTGATACTTGTCAATGTCACATTAGGTGTATTTTCTACAGACATAAAATAGCATGCAGTCAATGATATTGTGACGAACCAAATAGTTGGAACACGAAATTGGAAAAAATATAATAAACAAGATGAAAAAAATACTGGATAAACATTATGAATATTAAGCTCTAGGTAAAATTTGTGACTATTTCAAACGAGTAAATTTATAATAATGATACAGATTTTTAGATAGATAGTGCTTGTGTAAAATATTTCAAATGTGTCCTCATTGCTTCTGCAGAAGTGGAACGAAGTTTTTCTAGATGTAAGGCTGTGTTTTCTAGCAAAAGGCAACCATTCTCCTTTGAAAATTTGAAAATGTTGTTTGTTATTCACTGCAACAATATATGAAATGAAAAATTATGTAAAACAAAAACGTAATACACCATCATATTAAGATAGTGAAATAATAAGGCTGATACTTGTCAATGTAATATTATGTGTATTTTCTACAGACAGAAAATAAAATGTCTTTAAAATAGTGCAATTTTTCTTTAACAAAGAGAATGATGTTTTTAAATTTTTCTTTAGCAGATAGTTGTGTTTCGAAGTCAAAGGAGTGGCTTTCAACCACCCAAATGCTGAGGACTAACTTACCGTGATGATAAGCATAGTTCAAACGAACGAAAGACACAGCGTTAACTCACCCAACTCTGAGACGTACTCAAAGTTAGAGGCGCACGAAGCGCACTGGTAGTATAACAGCATATATTTCTCAGGCGTAGTAATCACATAACCACATCGAAAGAATGCAAACCGAATGAGGTTGTGATATCGAAATGCTGTAAATGTTGGTAATAAACGAATAACTGTAGATGAAGAAAGTGGTCTCTGTGCCAAAAGGTAAAGTCTGATGTCATCACCAGAGTGTCCCTTATGAATTTCACCATATTCTCAAGGAGACGGAATAAGTACCCATCTGCCGACTGCACGAATTCAGTAATTTTGCCGGTACCAACATTTTCAGGAGTCGACCCCGTCAGAAACAGTAGAGGTGTAGAGATCATTGCTGTTCGCTAGTCCACTAATAGGAGCACGTGCTTCCTTCCTGTGGTGAAGTCTAGCCATAACACGTCTTTCAAAAAGACCTGAAGATCTTGTGATCACTGACATTAACATGTAGGAATGTGTTCTTGTAGAAATAGAACTTGTGAACCCAAAGATGCGCTTCATTCCTTTCACAGCAAATGTTTTCCCTGAATGTAATTCCTTCTTGAAGCGCGACTGGTCGCCGTTAAGCACATCTTAATTCTTATCGCATCTGATGCGGTGTTATAAATGTTCACATATTACCGACAGACATCGTGAATTCCTGGCAAATTCTTTGCCAATTTTGTGAGTTTCCGCAAAAAAAAAATCTTGTAACGCCCCTTGAAATTTATGTTTCAGGAATCGGACACCTTAAACTGCTATTGATTGTGGATATCAATGCTCTTCTTTATTCACATATTCCAGAGTTTAGTTTTGCGGTCATGGATAATAACATGCTGTGCATGCATTTGGATAAAATATTCAAACACTTCGCTGTTCAACTGTTGCATCAGATATATTTTAATTACAGCAGTGGGCGTCTTCACACTTTGTTCAAACTTTTGAATGACTGTTTCGTTTTTTATTCTTCGCTTTAGGATCATAAGGGTCGTGATGCAGACTGAAGGAGACAACTGAATGGTCAAGCCTAAAAGGCACAGTCGGAGTGAGTCGACGTTGTCATATTTCGCCCTTGGTTGCTTTGTCCAACCTTTGTACGTATCCGCTAAGTATCCATCTGGAAATTTGGTTTGCGCCCTCTTTGGTGATGGTGCGTATGAGGAACTGCTGTTTTCGTGTCGCCTGGCGATAGTTACTCGTCATATGTTGGTGTATCATCTCTAGAGTGGCTGTCTATATCCTCATCGGACGATAATGCATCCTCATGGACGAGTGTATAGACCTCCTTTGTAATTAGGCCCTTCTCTAATAATTCCGTCTTGATTTGTTCAAATTTTATAAGATCAAATTCACGTGTTGTTTTCTCTGGTAGGCTGACGAAATCCGCCAACAGTTTCACTATTTTTGATAAGTAAAATTATATTACAATTTCAGTCAATAACTTATCAGATTGGTACAAAAACAAGTTTTGTTGCAATATTCACATTATAATTCTTGGTTGTATCCACGAATATTTTCGATTTTACAGAAAATCATCATCAGGTGGAAAAGCAATAAATTAGACAAATTGAACATAAGTAAAATATAAAAATATAAAACATATATAATGAATAAAACAGTATAGAAACATTATCATACGTCAGCATATTAAAACAACTTATAAAATTGAATGATAACATGCATTCAAGAGATTATACATAAGCATATACAGGGTGATACAGACCACACGTAACAGTCATTTATTTCGGAAACTAGTGCATTGCAATTTTCGAAACAAAAATATATATTACTAAAGCACATGTGAACTTTCACTTGAGCATGATTTCATCCTTCAGCCGTAACAGGAAGTAGGATCAGTGGCGTATTACTTTAAAATTTCAAATGATAGTCGTAATCAAATATGGTACCATTTGATAGAGCTCTTAAAAACAAACAACTCTCATAGGAAACGTTTTTATTATTTCCTACTCTTACAATGAGAAAACATAGGAAAAGACAATGGATGATACAGACGAACCGTAAGTCATTTATTTCGGAAACTAGTGCATTAAAATTTTCGAGACAAAAATATTTATTACTAAAGCACATGTGAACTTTCACTTGAGCATGATTTCATCAATCAGCCTTAACATGAAGTAAGGTCAGTGGCGTAGTACTTTAAAGTTTCAAATGGGAGTTGGGGTCAAATGGGGTACCATTTGATAGAGCTCTTCAAAACAAACAAATTTCATGGAAATGTTTTTATCAGTTCCTACTCTTTCACTGCCGTCTGTCACTCCACTTGAGATATGTCGATATACAGGGAAGAATTGGCCCGGGATCCATTACAGTTCCTAGGTAGCTCATAAGCAGACATCGAGATTTTGGACCCGATAGAATAAGTTTACTAAGTCCATACTATAGACAGCTTTGTCACTGTGTGTGAGGTGGATGGGAGTCGGCAGAAGGAGAGACATGTGTACATGAAACCAAGTCCAGTCCAGTCTGCTGGTGCTGTACAGTGATGTTCCAAAGAAAGACAACTAATTTATCAAACATTAAAATAAAATGATTGTTAGAGGAGAAAAATTCTGTAGGACCAAAAAAATTAATCTATACGTAAATTAAAATAAAAAACTATAATGCAAAATTTTCAAAATAAATGAATATGCATTTCCTTTCGGCTCTTTCATAAGCACATGTGCAATACTTACACAACATACATAAGAATCATACACAATATACACAACTTATAATGTACAATCAATGATATTCCCACAATATATGCAATATATTTACAATATAAATGTAATGAGAATTTATGCTCTGTTCAACTTGTTTATTTTTCAGCTTTCTCTTCTAGAATATTATTTGAACTGTTACAATGTACTACAACACACATTCTTAAGGTCTCAAAACTAAATTTCCGTCGGTTGTCGGCAAGACAAAGTTTATATTGGGAGAAGCTCCGTTCTACATCACATGATGTAATGGGTGCAAAACGGTAAAACACTAAGTTATTGAAATCTATATTCTCTACCCCAGCAGTGTCCGTAGACTTCTTCCCTGCTAGCATGTCTTTTATGTCACAGAATATGGCATATCCACTGTTTTTACACAAAACTGAGTTTAATTTCTGTTTAACACGATTACTAGCTGGTGTAGCGGATGCTTGATGAATTACTTTCGTCATTTCCTCAATTAATTTTAGATCGTCAGGCATTTCTTAGTTCTATGCTTCAAGAAGTTTAATTGTTTTAGGCACAATAGCAAAATTATGCTCTATGAAATCCAAATTACTCTTCAAGGTCGTCAAATCCAGGGATTTTACAATCTTCGCTGGAGGACAGTCTTCCTTAAGGGAGTTGATAACCTGAAGTATTATATAGAAATGTTTGGCATAATAAAGCGCTGCGTTAAGCCATGTTCCCCACCGCGTAACAACAGGCTGTGGAGGCAGAGGAACAGTGGGTGCAATTTTCTTGAATGTTAGCACTCTTGAAGGAGATTTCAAAAATATTTTTTTGCAGTTAGCGATGAAACAATCTACATCACTGAAGGACGCCCGTATCTCTTCAGCAACCCGGTGGCATCCATATACTAGACATGTTAAGTGGATGAGTTTGGAGTAACAGTGTTTAATTTCTGTTGCTGCTTTCAGCGTGTATGTAGCCCCGTCCTTTACAAAGAGAAGAATATTTTCTTTATTTCCTCCGGCAGGATATAAAAGATCCATTGCCTTATTAAAAATCGTGACGATAGACGAATAATTGACGTTTTCTATAACCTCACTGGTTAGTAGAAATTGTTTTCCTGGACTGTCAGTCACGAGGGTTCCGACTATAATATTTACTATACACCTGCCAGCTGAATCAGTAGCTTCGTCTATCGACACCCAGATTTTATTATTTGCTGTTTGTGTCTAATGTTACTTAATGTTCTATCGTAGCACTTTCTCAAGTAAGTCTGCCGCAACGTCGAGTCAGTAGGGAGAACTCTCTTGGTATATTTTTCCATGAAGTTTTGAAATTTGGGTTGTTTACTTTATTAAATGGTATGTTTACAGCCCCCATCATTTCACATAGATCTAGGAAGAACTCGGATTCTTTATTTTTAAGTGAATCTGAAACAGGTGTAATTTCTTCCCTCTTAAGAGACAAAATGTTTATATGTGAAATGTGTTGTCGGGAGTTACAGTGGGTCTCAACGTACCGTTTTTTGTCTCCCCTTAGTCTGACATGACACAATTTACATGTAACATTGTCCCCATTAACTTCAAAATAATCACTTCCGAACTCCTGCACAAATAAATGCGTCTTAGAGCCTTTCACTTTTGGCATACTTACTGTTAATTATATTCTTCGACTAATCAGATAGATAATCACATGCACAGATTAAAACTAAACTACTATCTTCTGTCCTCTCTTCTGACAAAGTGAACTAGGCGTACAGGAATGTTTTTATTGTGAGAACAGTACCTCCTCTCCCTACCTTGTGAGTATGACTGAGTAAGTAAAGCACATGGACGACAGGTAGGTCGCTACCATCACTGCCCCCACCCACTACAGTCCTGCTTCCCAACTTGAAATCGCACTGTTTTCGTCTATCGGGTCTAAAGTCTCTAAGCCTGCTCATAAGGAAACATTCTCATGGGACAGATAAAAAAAGTTACTTTTTCTTCCACCATGTTAATAATGTAAAAACAAGTATTTATATAACTTTTGGCCACTCCAGTGCAATTACGAGGGCCGTAAAAATGTTTCCCTGGTATCGTTTACAGAAAGAAAACACAATTTCATGGAAAGATTTATTGGAACAGATGAAACAATTGTTGACGTATTTTTCAACATATCACCCACCGGAATTGAAGCATTTCTCATACCGTGGGCTCAACATTTGTATCCCTGTGTCGTACAAGTCTGCCTCCTGGGATCGGAACCAGTATGTGATAGCCGTCTGCACCTCTTTGTAGTTGCTATGGTATAACAAATATCTCAATTTCAGTGAGGAATTTTTTTAAAAATAGCTTAACAGTTTTTGACGAAAATTTACAAGTTGTAAATTATTAAAAGTGTAAAATTGTGACGCATTTTCCTAGCTCGTTGTGGCACAGTAAAAAGTAAGAGGAAATAAAATATATGTACATCAATCCACAACTGTGGAGTAACGGTTAGCATATCTGGCCCCGAAACCAGGTGGCCCGGGTTCGATTCCTGGTCGGGGAAAGTTACCTGATTGAAGTTTTTCCGGGGTTTTCCCTCAACCCAATATGAGCAAATGTTGGGTAACTTTCGGTGCTGGACTCCGGACTCATTTCATCGGCATTATCACCTTCATCTCATTCAAACGCTAAATAACCTAAGATTTGATAAAGCGTCGTAAAATAACCTACTTAAAAATCTATAAATCATTAACTTGTAGTCTCCGTGAGACGCTTGTGTTGAGTGTCCGCTACTGGAATCTGAACGGAGTGCTCTATATTCCTCGATTGATACTACCTCACTTTTATTGCGGCCTACGTCCAGTGATGTCACCGTGGGCACTAACTTGCCGATGACTGGTCTAAACTCTAACAGGATCGCAAAAGCACCGGCATGAGAAATTTATGCAATGCTAAATTTGCAGTTTTGTATTCGTAAAGGCAAGAATGTAGGAAAGTAATTTCTCATATTGGCCTACTTAGATTATGCCTACCTGCCAGCCTGAACCTGCAGGCTGGTCTCTTGGGGCCAGAGCATGAAAATGCTAATGGAGAAGTACGCGATGAGCGAGATCAAGGATGTGGATACTGGTCTGCAATACAGGCTGGATCATTAAGTCACGGAGGATACAGCGGACTGAAAATTCAAAGAGTAGGGCCGACTACTACAGGAACCGCAACACATGTCAGAACTGCACTACGAAAAGCATCAGAAAACACGTTTGTAATTTGCAGGAACAATTAACACGTATAGTTGCTTCTGTGCTTGATAATTTAATCCTGGTTTGGTTACATCTATCACACTAGCTTCACGCTGTGGCCTCTCCCCGCACTCACCGGTAATCTGTGCTTACATCTATTCGTGTATCTGTGTTTATAAGTCGGTGTACAACAGGAATAGTATTTATGTACAAAATACCACTTGAATTTAATAACAGTAATAACAACGAAGTATTTATTTAAAGGCAGCTTATACTATGCAATAAAATATATTTTTGTAACTGTTAAACACTTATTTATTTATTTCATGTCACTTATTTATTTTTTATTTATTTATTTTATTTAAATTTAAATATACGGAATAAAGAATATAATTACAAAACAAAAGAGAAATAGAAATAAAATAATACAAGCAATATAAAAAGAAGATACAGTAGTATTAACAAAATTTGAGACCGAATGAGCAGCGCTCGTGCTCGGTCGCAGTTCAGATATAATATAAAAAAAAATAATAATAATAATAAAATGAAATAAGTAAAATAAAATAGGAACTAAAATATAATTACAGCGGTAATGAAATTATATAATATAATATTAACACTAGAGAAGAATAATATCGCACGTGAAAAGTAGGACTAATATATATTTCAAAATTATAGAATACAAATATAATATAGGTTGATTCATTCATACACATAGGCTATAAATTTATTTAATCAACTTGAAGATATTAACACGTTTCTAATTTTCTTGTTATATGTTAGTGGGCTACATGTTAGAAGTTCTAAAAGTAAACTTTTTCGGAGCCATACAATTTATTTTCGAAAGCCACGACATTTTGTCCACATATGCAATGAGAAAACTATTCGAGCTAAGATGATATATTTACTGGACTATATTAAACAATATTAAATACCTATGCAGTGCAAACACACTCTCTCAGATACGCTCTGTGCTCTCCACTGAAGCTATGTAGTGACAATATCTTGAGAAATGCGAAAAAAAATGATAGAATATTAATTTAAGACTTTCTTCATACAACCGGTTTTATTAACATTATTTATTACTCGTAGTAATATAAAATAAGTCGAAGTCTGAAACAATTTTCAGCCCAATAAGCAATTCAGGCACCACATAATACTTCTGTCGTCGATTTGCAAAAGGGGACACGTCCAAAATAACAAAGAGTTGTAAAATCCCAGAAAAAAAAACCATAACAGACTTAAACAATTAAAATGTTAACGAATTCTGAATGTATGTATCCATAGTGATCTAATTATAAAAAATATATGAACATTTTAATTTGTTAACTTAGTTGTAGTTTTTGCGAATTTTTCAACGCTTTGTGATTTTGTACATGTCCCCTTTTGCAAATCGACGACAGAATTTTTAGTTGCGCTGGCTACATGCTGTCCGAAATTTGTCTACCCGTGACTTTTACATATAAGTAAAACGCATTAAGATATTTTACATTTGATTAAAGGTTGAAATTAACAAATGAAAAAAAAAAAAAAATGTCAGCACAAACTTGAAGTGAAACAAATTATGAATGCGCGCTTTACGAGTCTCTAAAAAGGAGCATCTTCTACGGACCTCGGAAGAAAGAATTAAGGAAGAGACTAGTGAAATACTTTGTGTGGAGTGTACCATTGTATGTGGCAGAAACATGGACATTACGACGAAGTGAAGAGAAGCGAATATAAGCATTTGAAATGTGGATATGGAGAAGGATGGAGCATGTGAAATGGACAAAGTAAGAAATGAGGCTGTGTTGGAAAGAGTGAATGAAGAAAGAATGATGCTGAAACTGATCAGAAAGAGGAAAAGGAATTGGCTGGGACACTGGTTGAGAAGAAACTGCCTACTGAAGGATTCACTGGAAGGAATGGTAAACGAAAGAAGAGTTCGTGGCAGGAGAAGATATTAGACGATGGACGACATTTTAGACTTTAAGGGCCGTATTCATAGACAATCTTAGCGCAGGCCTCCGGTGAATGATCAGCGAACTATCGTTTTTCGTATTCATAAACCAGTGTTAGCGATATGATACGATATGAATCCTTTACAAGTAATCAGTCGATAGCCGGGGCTAGTTTAGCACGCTCGTAGCGCGGGCTAGCGAAATGTCTATGAATAGCACCCTAATGTTCTTAACGTAAGACACATTTATTATATTGTATTAATACAATTCATACATAAAAATCGAAATAATTTTGAATTTTATTCTCATAGTTATGAAACAAAAGGCATGAATTCTTTAAGACTGAACCAAAATGCAATACTGCTACAGTATTTAATCATACTGTAGTAGTAATTTAGGCCCAAGAATATATAAAACATTTATGTTTAAATATCCTAATCTTGTCAATTCTAATAGTTCTAGTATTAAATTTAAAAAAGTTATGTATGGATTTTATAAAAATTAAAACATTTTAAATTTAAATATATATATTCTTATTGTGTAGTAGACATAAAAAATTGTATTAGGCTATATACTTATTAATTTCAATTCAGGAATCCGCCCCTGAGCACGAGTTCTACTCTTTTAGAGGCGAGCTAAAGTTTTTCAGTTAATATTATATCTTATGTTAATTATTAGCTAAATCTTAATATATAAAATTGAGTGTGGGTATGTATGTATGTGGGTGTGTATGTTCCCTATACAAATCTACACTCTTTGACCGATATGTGCCAAAGTTTGCACATTTAACCTTCATAACCAGGAGAAGAACATAGGCTACATTAAAATTGTGCAAATGGAAGTTAAATTAATTAAAATTATAAAAAATAAAAATAAATAGATCAAATCTTCATGCATAATATTAAAATACAAAATCTTCTACAGTCAATTATTTTTATTATTGTCTGTTGTATTCAACATCGACTTTCACGAGGCCTTGGAAATTTTAACACGAAATTAAATTACATTGTTGTTACAGATCATGAAGGCTAAAACTAGATAATTCATGCAATAGGTATATTTACGCATTCCAGGACCGTATTATGAATTCCTCGATGCAGTTTTGTAGATAGTGAGCAAACTGTTTTATGCAACTGAATTCTAGAATTCTTTGAAACTACAAGGATTGCTACCACATAATTTACTTAATATTGAATAACCAATAGTACTATTGCGAAATATTGACCCACTAAAATTATGCACGAATTAGAATTGGTGTGAAAAACTCATACGAAACGTAATAGAATTGATAATATTAACTGCAAAAATAAAAGGAGATGTTTTTATTCCATGTATTTCTAGGATACTCATTCGATTTTAAGCAACTGCAATTTCAATGCCACTAGCATTTGTAATGACCATATTAAAATGAAGCTCAAGGACAGTCGCTCAAAGTTGCAGACATTAACTGAAAAACTGCGTGTTTTGCACATCCTCTACTATATTTTATACACAGAAGTGGAAAAAAAAAAAGATTTTACAGATATCAATAATCAATTCAATGATACTTTTGTCATGTTACTAATATAGTATGTGAATGTACATAAGCCCACTGAAAATAACATTGTATTATTCTCAAGATATTGTTGTTCACGTTGCAAATTTAATATGTTAAGCGTTGTGGAAATAAAAATCTCTTAATTACTAAAATACCGGTAGGTCTATACGTTTCTCAGAATATTAGTCTTTATGTTAAAGAATGACTTATTGCGAGTTAATATTGCATCTGTATTCTGTGTGTAAAATTAGAATTAATATAATATGTTCTGAATTGATGAGATAAAGTTTCAAGTTATATTAAAAAAACTGGATATGATATAAGTGGGTGTACAGCGGTCAAGAGGTAAAAAAATCTTCCAATATAAATTGAATTATATATGTATAATATTGATTCGATGATGAAACTGATCAGAAAGAGGAGAAGGAATTATATTTTCGTTGGGTTTTACTTTACTTATAGTTTGATTTTTCTATTACTTTATTTGTATTTCTGGCTGTGTGGAAGAGAAGGCCTAATGGCCTTAACTTCACCAGAATAAATAAATAAAATAAATAAATAAATAAAAATAAATAAATAAATAAGTATGTAAGTAAGTAAATAAATAAATAAAAATTAAGATATATGGATCATATGAGGAGGCAAAGAGGAAGGCAGGAAATAGGAAAGACTGGAGAATGCCAGGTTTGCAGTGAAAGACCTGTATTTAAGCAGAGCACTATGAATGAACACATTACGATGAATATAGGCCTAACTGTAAACATTTTAAGGGTTTCAAATGAAATGTTTGTCCTTGCTGATAAAATACATGTTTTTCCTTCCTAATAAAGTGCTGGCTACCAAATTCTTCTATTAGGGTACTGATCTCCGTGCGTCCAGCTTTGTTTTGCTTTCGCATGCTCTCTGAACTGTAGTAGGGTCGGGTGCCGTCGATGTATACTCCATACATACCTACACTGTTGTGAGTTGCTTGGAAGCGTTATGTAACAAAACGCAGGGCTCTAGTGAATGTATATTATAGGATTAGCCTACATCAAAAGAAGCAAATAGTGTCAATGTTGTATAAAATAAAAACTATCTGTGATATCCACTTTAATTTTGTGCTGTTAGGTTGAGGAACTGTAGAATTTTTGATAAGACATAAGTTGGTACTACTGCTCATTGTTGTACTGGCGCAAACATAATTGCTAAGGTGGCTATCTGTGATATCGACATATATTTTTCGCTGTTAGGTTGAGGAATTGTTGCGGAGGGATTGATTGCTTTCACAGCGCCTAGATCCGACGGATGGCCCAGGTGTTAATAGTGAAAGTAACGATGCATCCTTCCTGGTCCCTGCAGGTATACACGTATGTTTTCTCAAAACTTATAGATAAGAACATGTGTGGTTTCTCAAATAACTGATTAAAATAATAATAACTACTACTAAGATTTATTTCAAATCATCCGTCCTCAAGTGAGGTTGACCACTGGGATCTGGAATTAATAAACATAAAAGATAAAGGGAAATGGAACGAGGAAAATAATGATTCGATTTGTACATAAACAAAAATTTACATGTTAACATATAGATGATAGTGTAGAATTTGAAGAGTGGCCTTCAGAATTTCCATTACAATCTTCGGATATTACATGTAAATTTTGGTAAACAACTCATCACTCCAAATAGTAAGCCTGTAACATCCCAGTTGTAAAGCGAAATGCCATATTTTTCACTGAGGTATGGAAGACAAGTACATATTTAGCTCGCTTGTCATCATTTATCTGCAGTGCTTGATTTGTGTCTCGTTCAAAGCATATCGTAGGGTCTAAGACCATCGCTTTCTGGGTTCTTCTATGGATGGCAATTATATGACTCTTCTATGAGAATCATCTTAAGACACACAATGAATCTCCTCACGTACTTCCCATCTTCTGTTTCTTAGCAGGTTGGCAATTGTTGTACGGGCACGATGGTGTCTGTTGTTACGCAGTAGCTCTCCCTTCTTACAGAACCCCAACAACAACAACAATAATAATAATAATAATAATAATAATAATAATAATAATAATAATAATAATAATAATAATCAGTATACGATAAACCCATAGAACAAGTAATGAGTTTCAGTTACTTAGGAACAAAAATAACAAGCAATAAAAATTTGGAGGAAGAAGTAAAACAACAGAATATTAAAGAAAACATAATATCAGGATATGTAAGAGATGTAATTTGGAAAAATAAATACATGCACATAGAAAGCAAGATCAGAATATATAAAACGTGTATAAGGCCAGAATTAACGTATGCAACTGAAACTCGAGCAGAAACAAAAAAAAAAAAAAAACTGCAAAGACAGACGAATGATGAGGTTAGGGGAAAATGTGGAGTGCAGGACGTGACAAAATGGATCAAGACTAGAAGAAAAGGGTGGCGGGATCATGTATTAAGGATGACGAAAGACCGACTCCCGAAAATTGCAATGAAAAGAAAGTTGGACACCCCAAAGACCTTTCGGACGACCCCCTAAACGGTGGAAGAAAAGTTGGACACCAACATCGAATTATGACAGTAAAGTTGGAAAATACAGGATTTATCCTAAAACACGAGGAATAATAATAATAATAATAATAATAATAATAATAATAATAATAATAATAATAGTAATGATAATAATAATAATAATAATAATAATAATAATAATAATAATAATAATAATAAATGAATATAGCGATTGGAATAATAATAAAATTCCGAGCTGAACTGGATACAAAAGCAGAACAAAGCGAAAAAAAAAAAAGAAATTGAAAGAAATGAAAGTGTAAAATTAAAAAAAAAATTAAATAAAATTTCAAGACATAAAAATATTGTGGTGAAATGCATCAACAATTACTGACGAGCAATTATTGCGCGAAGGACGTAGCACTGCCTAAAGAATGGAGAAAGAAGAGTAAACGAAAGAATTTGAGAGGAAACTTTCAGCACACCCTATCTGTCTACAGGAAATAAATACAAGAATTTCATTAAACTTTTAGACTAGATACAATTCCAGTCTCTTTGGTAACTGATCGCGTGGCTGTTACGAGTGGCTATGGAGATCGGTTACCATAGCAACAGATACACAGAACGCAAGTAGAGTAGTATGTCTACAGTTATTACTGTTATCAGGGTAATTTATCTAATGTTACAGAATACTTGGTTGCGTAATTCCAACACATCGTGTCTGTTTGTATTGTTCGATTGCGTACTGTGCTTTGTTGTTTAATTTGCATTCTGTTCCTGTATGTAGACTACATGCATGGCTAGTTGCCGTCGCTTGTTAAAGTGTTTAATTCCTGCGACTATCGAATGTTTCAAGCAAACAAAAGACATCAAAGCTGCGTGATTGATCGGTTTATACACTCCCGCCGCATAGCATCTGTCATGCTGACAGGGCAAAAGTTTACTTTACTGCGATGATTTCACTGAGGGCAGAAGGATTAGTCTTCGATCATTGCTAAATAATTCTTTGAGATTCGTAGCGAATAAAATAATATTATTTGGAACAGATTCTCTTGTAAGAAAACGATTGCTTCAATGTAACCGTTCTTAACGTTTTCCCTCTAAAGCAGCGGTCATCAGAATACTGCACTCTCGGGCTAGCGTCTCTTACCCGCAGGTCTCTTACAGCACCAGAGTGCACCCGTGGCTGGCGGGTATGCTGTCTCCCTTTTCTGCACGATGGAGCATACTTTGTTGCACTCCTTGCACTCTATCCATTTCAGTGAGTGCTGACGACCACTGCTCTAAAAGGAGAAATAAATTTATTTCCAACAAATAATTTTTTCGCTATTTATCAAAAGAATTGAAGCGGTGAGGTTCCATACTGAACTTTCGAGTTGAAATCGCGACGGGTTCAAGTGAAACTTGTAATGTAGGAAGATATATCGTGATTCAGAAAAACCTATGGCGAGAGTGGCAACATTGATAACATGTCAATTATTGAAAGTGATTAAGGTGACAGGTGCAAAGTTATTGAGTGTTCATTTACTAGTTTGTATCATCACCACCATAGTGCTACACAAACAGCGTATTCCGAATCTCAGCGCTGAGCAATCTGATGGCATCACGGTGTTCCGAATTTCACCGATGGCGTCACTGATGCTCCACCGGTGTCGCACCGGTGCCATCAGCTTGCAGAGGTGGTGGCAGTCTCCATCAGCCGCCATCAGTAAATCTGATTGGTTCTTGTATAGGGCGGGAATTAGCAGACGAATGACATCGTGCACTGTTGTGTCATGGCGGTGTGTTCTGCTTTAGTTCTGCTGTATTGTTTATAATGAGCACAACGTAAAAACAATATGCTAATGGCTTATGAGCGAACATGTCAACGGGCCAGTTATTACTACGGGTTCAAAAATAAATTATTTATGCTCTCTTTTCTTTGAACGAGAAGGCAATACGGAAATTTCGCAAAATTTTGCTAGCGTAGCACAGACAACTACTTTTACAGTCGCCATGACAGCCATCGATCCTTCCAGCAGTTTTGTTCCTATTTCGCTGCAGCGTAACGTCATTGTTGTCCACCGGTCCGGTGAGATTCGGAATACGCTGAAAGTGACGACATCGAAGCAAGAAAAAGCGTCTTGCGTCATGGACTTTGCACGAAAAGGAGCGCTTCCGGGATGTTTTGTCCCGTCAATAATGCCCGGTCAGATATTTGGTGCCGTCGAAAATGTCGTGGTTATTCGGTCCAGATCATAATATCCGATTGGCTTGGTCCCGTCTATTATATTTCTTTATTACCTATTATTATTAGATTGAGTATTGAGTAGAATGAAATAGTGGACAAAGTTATGTTATTTATTATACAGAGTGCAAGCGAAATAGGTTTGCGGATATTCAGAGCGATTACTTCATATACAAAAAAAACTATATCACATTTAGGCCTATGGAAAGTTTATTGTTTTTTCTCACATGTTTAACAACTTCTTATATAGAGGGAAAAATTGGATCGGTGTCTGGCAGAGTTCCCGGGTAGCTCAGTTGGTAGAGCATTGGTACGTTTAACCAAAGGTCCCGGGTTCGATACCTTGCCCCGGAAAAATTTTTCCCTCGAAATTATTCAAATCAACTTTGCAGGGAGTTATACCTGGAAGCTTGATTTGCAAAATACACGTCACTGTTCGTTAACAGAAAACCATAATTTAAGTCACACAGAGTTTGTGTGCACTCATTGTTGGTTGCTTGACGGTTGTCAGCCCACTTTGAGGCCTGTGGATATAGAGGGGGAAAAATTGGATCAGTGTCTGGTAGAGTTCCTGGGTAGCTCAGATGGTAGAGCGTTGGTACGTTTAACCAAAGGTCCCGGGTTCGATACCCTGCCCCGGAAAAATTTTTCCCTCGAAATTATTCAAATCAACTTTGCAGGGAGTTATACCTGGAAGCTTGATTTGCATAATACAAGTCACTATTCGTTAACAGAATACCACAATTTAAGTCACACAGAGTTTGTGTGCACTCAATGTTGGTTGCTTGACGGTTGTCAGCCCACTTTGAGGACTGTGAATATAGAGGGGAAAAATTGGATCGGTGTCTGGTAGAGTTCCCTGGTAGCTCAGTTGGTAGAGCGTTGGTACGTTTAACCAAAGGTCCCAGGTTCGATACCCTGCCCCGGAACAATTTTTCCCTCGAAATTATTAAACTTCTTATTCGGTAACTATTGCGAGTAGGATTGTGATTTTTGTGCATATCGACAGGAAAACTAATAAAGAATAATTTATCTCTCAGGCGTATTTCAGTAATGTGGACGGTTTTCGTATAAATTTAATTTTAGAAACCTATAAATTCAAGCAATTTCACGCTGCGAGTTGGTTGCAACACAGCACCAGCTCATCTAGCGAGACACACCAAGTTACCGAGTTCGTTGACCTCTTACATCTGTATCACGAGAAGGGTGTGTTCGAGGCGATGTTGCCGGACTGCTGAAACTTCAAACTTAATTTCCTAATTAACCGTGCATTTAATCACAAAACGTAATATAGGTTTTCTATTTATTTAAGTGTACCCTATCGACCTTTTCAATCTGCAAGGTTATTTCACTTGCACTCTGTATAACATATTATCCAGATTTTTTTTTAGATGTTCTGAAAGAGGAACAAAATAGTAATGAGTAAGACATTACGCAATTTTTAGTTGACACACTCAAGTTCGTCCTCCTACTTCTAGCAAGTTCATTCAAAATCAAGAACGTAAGAGAACTTTATTAGAGTTAAATTTGTACGTGACCACATAACGACTTTAAATGAAATAAAAAAGTTTATCACATGTTTTATAAAAAATTTATTTATGAAGAATCATTTTGGTTTTGTGTTCTTTATTTTTACATCTTATTTCGGCTATAATAAACCGTTTCAATTTTAAATTCTGAGTGGTATTGAATTTAGTAGTTTTCAGTCTATTCCTAATTTATTATTGCAAGAGCATTAAAATGACGATTGAACATCTACAGCTTAAGGGGAAATTGAACTGAAAAATGGATATCGGCCTACTTTGCCTAAAAATGCGATTTTTGGATTTTTACATTAAAAATTGTAAACGTTGCTGTGAATCATTTGACCAAGTTTCATTTGCGTATTTCGCTTCTAACAGGTATTTCTGCCGGTATCTTTAAAGTCGTCTTTACCTACGTAAATTCCACGATGGATCATGCCTATTCCCTCTGCTAGGCTTCTCCTCTCTTTATTTCAAACTCACTGTGGTTTTCATCAATTTTCTAACTGCTTGTTTGCAAATTGTTACAGAGAGTCCGTTTCAGGTAGTAGACCTACATATAATATGTGTCCAATTGATAGGAAAGTGTCCACACCTGTGGAGTAACGGTCAGCGCGTCTGGCTGCGAACCGGGCGGTTCGAATCCCAGTCGGGGCAAGTTACCTGGTTGAGGTTTTTTCCCGGGGTTTTCCCTCAACCCAATACGAGCAAATGCTGGGTAATTTTCGGTGCTGGACCCCGGACTCATTTCACCGGCATTATCACCTTCATATCATTCAGACGCTAAATAACCGAGATGTTGATACAGGGTCGTAAAATAACCCAATAAAATAAAAAAATAAAATAGGAAAGTTTCAGAATGTACGTAGAATACATTTTAACTTTGATGTTTATTTCCTCGGTTTTAATTTTTTTTTACACATTCACCCCTTCAAAACCTATCTAATCCCACATTTATTGGTATATATTTTTTTCTGCTGTTTCAGGATATTCCAGTATGTAAATATTTTATATTTGGCATTCAATTTTGTATAGTGACATGTATAATTGGGTCTAAAAAAAATTAATTTCCTAATATGCATGGTTTTTTTTATTTAAAAATAATGAAATTTAATAATTTTTAATTCAAAACATAACTAGAGCTTCAGCTAAGTAATTGTCAATTATGTTTTACCATGCCATAAAATATATTCAGGGAGAAAAGTATTAAAAAATTTGTGAAATTGTAGCACAAGATAGGAATTATATAGATATAACTTTAAAGAATAACTTAAAAAGTTGAGTATAAAGTGTAAGTTAAAATTAAGGTGACATTTAAAATTTAATTTTTTAAGTGACATGAGTTACTCTCTTGGTTTGAATTGTGAATTATATAAAAATAGCGTGTAAGAGGGTCTTAAACTAGAAATGTTTAGCTTAAACGTAGTTCTGTTTATAAGTATGCATAAGGGTGTAATTATTTGTCTTATTTGAACTGTTGTATCAGTGAAGCGAGGTGAGTCAGTGAAGTTATGGTTTTACAGTGCAGTGAATAGTTCCGATCAGTGATAATTTATAGTGTCAATGAAATGTGTTCTATAGTGTCAGTGAAATGTATCCTAAAGTGTCAGTGAAATGCGTCATAGTGCCACTACAGTGAGTGAGATGAGAATAAAGTGAAAGACTACTATCAGTACCAATGTGAAACTTATGTAAGGCCTATACATATGAAGGTTGTATTGTGAAATTAGGGACACTTATTAATTAGGCTATTTTATGTATTATTATTAACTGTAATTATTGTATAAAATTGTATTGTGTATAGTATAATTTTATTGTGTACTGTATAATAATTGTATTGTGTATTGTAATTTTATTGTGTATTGTTTATATTGTGTATACCACTGCCACCGGGTGCTTGCCCACTTGCAGTGTAAATAAATACATACATAAAATATCAACATAAAATTAATATGAATAATTAATAATGCTAATACTACTTATGCTTCAGCTTTGAAAATTTGCATGCATGTACCAAATAATGCCCAGAGTTAGTGTGCAAGAAATGATTCATGTATATTTTATAGTTTAGAAACTACCAAAATTCGGTTCAGGCCACCTTAAGAAGTTTCACTTTTGCGCACGCAGATGAATCAGACTGATTTTACTTTTATTATTATTATTATTATTATTATTATTATTATTATTATTATTATTCGTAATAGATCGACTATTGATCAGATTTTTTTTTATTCGACAGATATTGGGAAAAAAAATGGGAGTATAAGGGTACAGTACATCAGTTATTCATAGATTTCAAAAAGGCGTATGACTCGGTTAAGACAGAAGTTTTATATACTATTCTTATTGAATTTGGTATTCCCAAGAAACTAGTTCGATTAATTAAAATGTGTCTTAGTGAAACTTACGGCAGAGTCCGTATAGGCCAGTTTCTATCTGATGTTTTTCCAATTCACTGCGGGCTAAAGCAGGGAGATGCACTATCACCTTTTCTTTTTAACCTCGCTCTAGAATATGCCAATAGGAAAGTTCAGGATAACACAGAGGGTTTGGAATTGAACGGGTTACATCAGCTTCTTGTGTATGCGGATGACGTGAATATGTTAGGAAAAAATCCACAAACGATTAGGGAAAACGCGGAAATTCTACTTGAAGCAAGTAAAGAGATAGGGTTGGAAGTAAATCCCGAAAAGACTAAGTATATGATTATGTCTCGTGACCAGAATATTGTACGAAATGGAACTACAAAAGCTGGAGATTTATCCTTCGAAGAGGTGGAAAAATTCAAATATCTCTGAGCAACAGTAACAAATATAAATGACACTCGGGAGGAAATTAAACACAGAATAAATATGGGAAATGCGTGTTATTATTTGGTTGAGAAGCTTTTGTCATCTAGTCTGCTGTCAAAAAATCTGAAAGTTAGAATTTATAAAACAGTTATATTACTGGTTGTTCTGTATGGCTGTGAAACTTGGACTCTCATTTTGAGAGAGGAACAGAGATTGAGGGTTTTTAAGAATAAGGTTCTTAGAAAAATATTTGGAGCTAAGAGGGATGAAGTTACAGGATAATGGAGAAAGTTACACAACGCAGAGCTGCACGCATTGGATCCTTCACCTGACATATTTAGTAACATTAAATCCATAGGTTTGAGATGGGCAGGGCATGTAGCACGTATGGGCGAATCCAGAAATGCATATAGAGTGTTAGTTGGGAGGCCAGAGGGGAAAAAAACCTTTGGGGAGGCCAAGACGTAGATGGGAGGATAATATTAAAATGGATTTGAGGGAGGTGGGTTATGAGGGTAGAGACTGGATTAATCTTGCTCAGGATAGGGACCAATGGCGGGCTTATGTGAGGGCGGCAATGAACCTCCGGGTTCCTTAAAAGCCAATAAGCCAATTATTATTATGATTATTATTATTATTACCATAATAAATACATAATAATAATAATAATAATAATAATAATAATAATAATAATAATAGTAATAATAGTAATAATAATTGTAATAATATCAGAAAATAGACATTTTTCCATCTCTTGAGGGAGTGAAGACCCATTTCATTAAAACTTCATGTTCGTATAGCTGCTAGATATTTGAGGAAGTATTTGTTTAACTTCGATTTCACTGCTGTTGTTTCTTCATCTGTATTCCATTAAAATAATTACACACATTTTTTTTTCGGTAGTGTTTACTTACCACTTTGCAAATTGGAAGTCCTTGTATTTTGTTTGTGTTTTATTACACACACGCACATGTGCCGCTCTGTTACACACAGAGTGCTCTACGAATGACGAATTGTAGATCATAATTTTTCAGCTTGTTTTGTCTACGATACACATGGGAATTATAAACATTACTACAATAAATGTTTTTAACAAATTAACAATAGGGGATATAAAGTAGTTATACATTCCTGAAAATATTAGAGGTAAGTGCAAAAGGATTAAAAAATACAATGAAAAAAAGAAGAAAGTGGATCATTTTTTCTTTCAACTGCTCCTCCAAACCTCTGATACTAATTACACTTTTATTTGAGGGTGTATCTTGCAACAGAGAGAGGCTAGTACGGTACGGAATAATTAATTAATGTAACAGGTTTAACCTTCTTTTCAACAACGCCCGCTACCATAGCAACCCAGTCCCGTGTTCCTCTTTAAATCTCCCAGATATAGATGCCAGTATGAACTCTGTGTTAAAGAAGAAAGAATATACCAGTCTATCTCCAGGAGGAAGATTTTATTGACTCTGTACATAAGAAATTGTGTAATGTATGTAGTGTATGTGTTTATTGTATGTAACATTTATGTTTACAGTATATAGAGTAGGCCTAACTAAGTATATAGGCGAACAGAATAATGAAATATTGGAGTAAAACACGATTTTGGTACCTAATTATCAATAGAAACCTGAAATTGGATTCAATTCTATTTGTGGATGACTTAGCTCTTTAGCTCTTTTACAAGATGACATATAAACATCCATTTATAAGATATCGACTGTAATAGCCATGTATTACATGGAAATATAAACGGATACGACATAAATTTGGTATTTTGAGGACAAGAACCAACACATCACACTAGAGATACAACCGTTTTTTATTAATTTATCTATCCTGAAGGAACAGATTATCAGACAAAATTAATCTAAAACTTACTTAATTACTTACTTACTTACTTACTTACTTACTTACTGGCTTTTAAGGAACCCGGAGGTTCATTGCCGCCCTCCCATAAGCCCGCCATTGGTCCCTTTCCTGAGCAAGATTAATCCATTCTCCATCATCATATCCCACCTCCCTCAAATCCATTTTAATATTATCTTCCCATCTACGTCTCGGTGTCCCTAAAGGTCTTTTTCCCTCCGGCCTCCCAACTAACACTCCATATGCATTTCTGGATTCGCCCATACGTGCTACATGCCCTGCCCATCTCAAACGTCTGGATTTAATGTTCCTAATTATGTTAGATGAATACAATGCGTGCAGTTCTGCGTTGTGTAACTTTCTCTATTCTCCTGTAACTTCATCCCTCTTAGCCCCAAATATTTTCCTAAGAACCTTATTCTCAAAAATCCTTAATCTCTGTTCCTCTCTTAAAGTGAGAGTACGATGAAAGAGTAATGGAACGGAGAAAAATTCTCTCCGGCGCCGGGATTTTAACCCGGGTTTTCAGCTCTACGTGCTGATGCTTTATCCACTAAGCCACACCGGTTACAACTCCGGCGCCGGACAGAATCGTCTCAGATTAAGCTCCAACTCTTGGGTTCCCTCTAGTGGCCGCCCTCTGCACTACGTCATAGATGTCTATGAACGTAGGACCGAAGTCCACATATGTGCTGAGGTGCACTCGTTATGAGTGACTAGTTGGCCGGGATCCGACGGAATAAGTGCCGTCTTAAATCTCGAAGTGATTTACGCATATCATATATATTATTTTGATGTACCGAAGTACATATGATATTTCCATGCAGATATTCTGCGTCATCATACGATGAAAGAGTAATGGAACGGAGAAAAATTCTCTCCCGTATTTTTCCTGCGTTTAATTTCCTCCCGAGTGTCATTTATATTTGTTATTGTTGCTGCAAGATATTTGAATTTTTCCACCTCTTCCAATGATAAATTTCCAATTTTTATATTTCCATTTCGTACAATATTCTCGTCAAGAGACATAATCATATACTTTGTCTTTTCGGGATTTACTTCCAAACCTATCTCTTTCCTTTCTTCAAGTAGAATTTTGTATTATTTTATCTCTAATTTATCTATTCTTGAAGTATCAAATATCGGAGAAAATAAATCCAGTAGGACAGGAATTATTAATACAGATATGAACATTTCCCTCATGAAAAGCATGCATGATGTTATTAACAGTAAGTATGAAAAATATAATCCAAAACTTTATAAAGTTCATTAATTAAAATTTAATGGTCAATTTTATCAAACGCTTTGGAAAAGTCAAGTTATATCACGTCTAAATTTCTAAGCTTATATAATGTATTAAATGCCTTTTTTGTAAAATTAATTAGATTTGTTGTGGTAGACCTATTAGGTCAAAAGGAATATTTTGAACATGTTTTCAAAAACTGTGTCTCATTTGTACGGAGTATGACAGTAAGTCTATTTGTTATGGCATGATATACTGATTATACTTTTTCTATTCTCCTGATCACAAAAATAAAAAATGATATACTTTTTCCATTTATTAACGATTGTTATGTAAAAATTGCGACAAGGTTATGATCACAATATATGTGTAAGTCTACATAACAATTATAAATACTTCTGTACCCTATAACTAATACATAATAAAACATAATAAAAATGAATAACAATGATTTTTGCATGACCCCAAGTTTCCTTCATTTCCAACCATTAATTTTTGGAAGGTTATTTGAAGTGGAAGTTCAACCAAGACCGATCAGGAGACCTGGAAGAGTTAAAACGAATTAGGGATAAGAGACAACAAATCAACCAAACAGTGTTGTTGAAAATATTAAACAATATCCAAGACGGACTTGTGTATGGGAGCCATTTTGAATACCTGTGAACTGATATCAAGAAGTGGTACAATTACAATATTATTAATTTTTTATGTTGCTTTACCTTTAAATTGAGTGCCTTGTGATTATGTTTTAATTAAACTTCATTTGTGCATATTTCTATTTCCTAAGCCATATGTGTTTTTTTCTTTAATTTTCAAAAAAATACTCTCCTATTTTAAACGTTTTGAGGCCTGAAGAATCTAAAAATGGAAGAATAACTAGGTCTATATGAAGTCATTTGAAAAACAGACTCCTTGCACAATCTTTATAAATGAATAACATAGTATTTGGGAACACGTTGAAAATGTTCCTTTTTCTTCCCCTATACAGAGTGTCAGACTCAAGGCGTTCATAAATTGTTTTACGCATCACGCACAACGCGACTAATGATGGGGACACAATATTTTTTGTAGTTGAAATTCTCTGACTTGCAGCGCCAGTATTTTAGTTTAAGTAACGACTGAGAACAGCTAAAATAATAATAAATACATTGGTTCGGTAAGTTGATTGATACATTAATTTTTAAGATGTGTCACAGTAAGGGAACAAACATTTATAATACACGGATCTATTGAGGAAAGTTAATGGCTCTATAGCTAGAGTGATGTGTTCGTATCAGTGTTTCGACTTTCTGGAAGAGTTCGATACTTGGTCCTTCCTTTCGTACTTTTTAATTTTCAACTTCGATTCTAGAATATTGTAATTAATACTGCTTTAAAATAGAAATACGCAGTCCATCGTAACAACATATGAACCGGAATGTTTCACTGCATCATTTATAAAAGATCAAATTATCTTTTAGTAGGTTATTTTACGACGCTTTATTAACATCTGAGGTTATTTAGCGTCTGAATGAGATGAAGGTGATAATGCCGGTGAAATGAGTCCGGGGTCCAGCACCGAAAGTTACCCATCATTTGCTCATATTAAAACCCCGGAAAAACCTCAACCAGGTAACTTGCCTCGACCTGTAATCGAACCCAGGCCACCTGGTTTCACGGCCAGACGCGCTAACCGTTACTCCACAGGTGTGGACAAAAGCTCAAATTATACCGTCGGTAATCATTCACGATTTGAATATGTGAAGCTCCTAACAGCGAAAGTGAAAGATGGCTAGAAACGAATTAAATATAAGAAGTTCCAGCAAGCAAACTATATCGATGTCGTCGAACTCCATGCGGATTGCTGTCGATCTCATAATTATGTCTTAGAACATACTAGTAGAGTCAGAAAGTACCGGAACTTCTGGTGACAACGCCATGCTCTGTAGGCAACTTTTCCTCCTTGTCCGTGTAATTGTGGCCTGCTCTCTAGGCGCATACTCAGTGTGCCGTTCGATCAAAGGGGAAAGAAATGCTTAAAGTACTCTTCGATATACAGAGTCACGTAAATTTTGAGATTATTCCTGAGGATCGAACTGTCAGTAAGGAGACGCATGGTACACTCTTAGACAAAAAAAAAAAATGATCGGACTCTTGAAGCGTAAATATTTCTAAGTTCCGTTCGGCTGTGCGCCTGATACACAAGACTAAAATCAGAGTAGTAAGGACGAAACCAGCGAGATCCAAGAACATACTCTTATATCGGCAAACAACGGTTTGAACTGTGTATGTGTCATAGCTTCATGGTAAAACTCTGGCTTCCCACGCAGAAAACCCGGGTTCGTATCCGTCTTCGTGTAAGTACATATATTTGTTTCGTTTTATTTTTTCTCTAGCTAGAATCAAATGATACATTTATTAACGTGCACAGGAGTTTGGATTAGTTGAACAATTAAACAAAAACATTCAGTAATATCGGAGACTTCTTCCTAATTACCCTTGAATTAAAATAGATGTTCAGTTCTTGGATCTTCTCCCCACTCCATAAGGAATATTGATCAGTTACTATAATTTGTATAAGTAGTAGTAGTAGTAGTAGTAGTAGTAGTAGTAGTAGTAGTAGTAGTAGTAGTAGAAATAATAATAATAATAATAATAATAATAATAATAATAATAATAATCACCACAGATTATTCCGCATTGCATTTTCAGAGGAAAATGTTAATTTCGATTGGAATAAGGTTGTATTTTCAGATGAAGTTACTTTTTCCTCTGATAATTACGGGAGGCAAATGTCTACCGTTCACGAGGATCCCGATACGATCCTACGCATGTGGCAACTCGCTTTAGCAGTGGCCGTATATCTATTCCATATTGGGGCTGGATGTCCAGTGACGGTCTGAGTGTTCTATGGCGGCTCGACGGAAATCTTAATGCCCAACAGTACAAGGTCTTATTGGAAAATGTTATGCTTCCCTCTGTACGGATGATACATCCTGATGATCAACAGGTTAATCATCGTGTTCACACATGTGCCGAGGCCATGAGATGGTTTTCAGAGAGGCCATATATCAGACTGATAGAATGGCCTCCCTGTTCACCAGATCTGAATGTCCTAGAAAATGTGTGGTCGGAGGTGAAGAAAACTGTGAATGCGATGATAAATACAATACCACGTCGGCCGACCACAAAAGATGCACTCTGGAACATTATCGAGGACGCTTTGGATCGTGTATCTTCACGTCGACAGTACCTGAGACGCCTGATCGCATCCATACCCCGTAGGGTGCAGGCGGTTATAGATGCGGAGGGATTACATACCCAGTCTTGAATTTTTTTATCTATTTTGATTTTTGTTTATTGGTATCCGAGATGTATTTCTTTATTTTGTTTAATGCAAAGAAAAGGATAATGGCTGTTTATTCCTATCCGAGAAGGATTTCTTTTACTTAAGGTTTATTATTGTTTATTTCTGTCCGAGAAGATTTCGTTTAGTCTCTTTAAATACAAGATACAAGGGAAAAGATTGCTATTATGTAGCTAACTTGCCCTTTGTAAATATTAACTTTCTGTTAAATATTTCACAATACTGGTTATTATCATTATACAAGAAGTAAAAAATGAGAATGAAAAAAAAAAACAAAGTATAGACTGAGATTCGAACTCGAAACCTTTCGAATATAAGGCCACAATGCTACCGACTACGCTATGCGAGATAGACGATGACTCTTTAAGAAGCATGTTATATAATCATCTTATAGTGGTGGCAGTGGAGTATCGGAAACATTTACGACAGAAGAAATTCATCCGCGTGTGTATCATGCTCTGACGAATGCAGCCGAAGTCTTCCGAATCGGACATTGAATCTGGAGCCCGGTCATTTTTTTTTGTCTAAGAGTGTACAATTCTCCGACGTCTTTGTGATGCAGTTCGACTAAAAAGACCCAATTAGTGGCAAGGTCAGAATTGGGTTCTTCATCATGACAATGCCCTAGCATATCGGTCGCTCTTGGTGAGTGAATTCCTGCACAACACAAAATACCTGTCCTTCCACAGTCACCATATTCTTCCGATCTTGCTCCAGCAGATTTCTACCTATTTCCAAAGGTCAAATCCCTACTCAAGAGACAGCGATTTGCGTCAGCCGAAGAGGTTAAAATTCATGCTGCGCGCTCCCTACAGAAAGTGTCCAAAATTGGCAGCAGGAATGTTTCGAGAAATGGTATGGACGCTGGCAGGAGTGTGTCACTGTCCAGGGGGCGTACTTTGAAGGTGGTGTTGTGTAAATGGTTATATGCCATCTGCAACAAAGTTTTATACGCATGTTCGGTTACGTTTTAATTTATTTAATTAATTAATTTAACTAGCTAGTGAGTATAAATTAAATTTATAAAAAAAAATAACTCTGCTAGTAGGTAGAAATCTGGTGAAGCAAGATCTGGAGAATATGATGGCTGTGGAAGGACAGGTATTTTGTGTTGTGCGAGGAATTCGCACACCAAGAGCGACCGATGTGCTGGGGTATTGTCATGATGAAGAACGGAATTCTGTCCTTGCCACAAATTGGGTTTTTAGTCGAACTACATCACGAAGACGTTGGAAGAATTGCAACATGCGTCTCCTTACTGTCGGTTCGAACCTCAGGAATAAACTTGAAATTTACGTTGGTATTCCCAAGAAACTAGTTCGATTAATTAAAATGTGTCTCAGTGAAACATACAGCAGAGTCCGCATAGGTCAGTTTCTATCTGATATTTTTCCAACTCACTGCGGGCTAAAGCAGGGAGATGCAATATCACCTTTACTTTTTAACTTCGCATTAGAATATGCCATTAGGAAAGTTCAGGGTAACAGGCAGGGTTTGGAATTTAACGGGTTACATCTGCTTCTTGTCTATGCGGATGACGTAAATATGTTAGGAGAAAATCCACAAACGATTAGGGAAAACACGGAAATTTTACTTGAAGCAAATAAAAGCGATCGGTTTGGAAGTAAATCCCGAAAAGACAAAGTATATGATTATGTCTCGTGACCAGAATATTGTACGAAATGGGAATATAAAAATTGGAGATTTATCCTTCGAAGAGGTGGAAAAATTCAAATATCTCTGAGCAACAGTAACAAATATAAATGACACTCGGGAGGAAATTAAACACAGAATAAATATGGGAAATGCGTGTTATTATTCGGTTGAGAAGCTCTTATCATCTAGTCTGCTGTCCAAAAATCTGAAAGTTAGAATTTATAAAACAGTTACATTGCCGGTTGTTCTTTTTGGTTGTGAAACTTGGACTCTCACTCTGAGAGAGGAACATAGGTTAAGGGTGTTTGAGAATAAGGTGCTTAGGAAAATATTTGGGGCTAAGCGGGATGAAGTTACAGGAGAATGGAGAAAGTTACACAACGCAGAACTGCATGCATTGTATTCTTCATCTGACATAATTAGGAACATTAAATCCAGACGTTTGAGATGGGCAGGGGATGTAGCACGTATGGGCGAATCCAGAAATGCATATAGAGTGTTAGTTGGGAGACCGGATGGAAAAATACCTTTGGGGAAGCCGAGACGTAGATGGGAGGATAATATTAAAATGGATTTGAGGGAGGTGGGATATGATGATAGAGACTGGATTAATCTTGCACAGGATAGGGACCGATGGCGGGCTTATGTGAGGGCGGCAATGAACCTTCGGGTTCCTTAAAAGTCATTTGTAAGTAAGTAAGTTTACGTGACAGTGGATATTGAAGAGCACTACAAGTATTACTTTTCCCTTTGATCGGTCGTAGACTCTATACGGCCTGGAGGGAAGGCCACATACCACACAGACAAGGCAGAGAAGTTGCCTATAGATAGATATCCGGAGTTCAGGTCTTTCTGATCCTACTAGTATTATGGTCTCTCACAGAATGAATCAAACTTTTTTCTCGGTCTACCCAGGTTTTGACTTTCTCATGGTAATGTTACTGGGCGTGACTTATTCAAGATATATTCAAATAAATTAGTAAATTGTGTTATAATTCTGCACTGCCTGCTCTTTAAAGATCCGTTGATTATTCCGAATGAAACAAAACAAATAAATTAATTTGAAGGGTGGGATATACTTGGCTATTAAGAAAACGATGTTATAGGAACTAGGTAGATAGACAGACAGACAGATAGACAGATAGACAGATAGACAGATAGACAGATAGACAGATAGATAGACAGATAGACAGATAGACAGACAGACAGACAGACAGACAGATAGATAGATAGATAGATAGATAGATAGATAGATAGATAGATAGATAGATAGATAGATAGATAGATAGATAGATAGATAGGCAGGCAGGCAGGCAGGCAGGCAGGCAGGCAGGCAGGCAGGCAGGCAGGCAGGCAGGCAGGCAGGCAGGCAGGCAGGCAGGCAGGCAGACAGACAGACAGACAGACAGACAGACAGACAGATAGATAGATAGATAGATAGATAGATAGATAGATAGATAGATAGATAGATAGATAGATAGATAGATAGATAGATAGATGGGCGGATGAATGGATGGATCAATATTATACACACAGATGTACTATATTATCATAATTTTCTCTTAAATCCAATGCACGGGTCTTCTGACCGTACGTGCTGTGTAAAACAAGTCCTACTTTGTAGGTTTCACCCCCTCACCTATGATTAGATCCAACCACTCTCCAAAAGAACACAGATTAAAATGTAAATGGCACAAACAAAACACATTATATAATAATTGTATCCTAACCTAAAGCAGGCATAAAAATGTATAATTGAGTAGTATAGGAAGAGAAAATGACTCGATAAAACGTTATCCAAGACTGGAATAAATATTGGAAAAGAGAATGAAAATAAATAATTAACGTAAGAGATTGACGGCATGTTTTGAACATAAAATTATCATACAAAGACAAAAATTCGTAACATTCACATGATGATGTCGGTGAACGTTATACCCACCCCTGATACCGCCTACGAAACCGTTAAATACCTCCCACATATCTCGACTGTTATTTGGGCGGCCTACGCAAAAATGAGCGGCTTAAGTCAGACGCCCTGTACATTTTGTATATAGATTTTTTTTATAAAAATAAAAAATAGGAAAGCTACAATAGTGTTGCATACTTTTAGTCATATTGTATGTTTATATAGTACTTTGTGATTCGTAATTTCCTATCTGTTTTCAGGTAAGTGATAAGCAGTACGAACAGCATGCCAAATTCAATCAACGAATTGGTGAGTCAGTATTTGTCATTCCTTATAACATTACGAAAGGAGTAATTAGTATATTAAATATATAATTATATGGAGTTCTAAGATTGGAATTAAGAAATTGAACTACTACACGTTTATAATTCACATCAGGTCTTCTAAGCGGTGTGAAGAATGGAGTTTATCTTCGACCATTAGCGAAACGTCAAGTTTCAAATCGTTTTTAGTGGACAGTGTACCAGATATTTTTATGTCCTTGACATGCTGAACTTGTCTGAATTTCTCTTCTATTCTACTCACATTTGTCTGACAAATAGGTGACAGATTTGAATGAGTTTCGTCAAAAAGTGTGCATATCTCTTGCTACTTACTTCTTCAATCACCAAATTATATCATCGTAGGATGTCAATTATCTAATTTTCTATTAAGAACATCCCGTTTTATGTTGATTTTATCAACAGTAATTTCACTAGAGGTTTTGATTTATCTAGAGAAAAACCCAAACTCTAGTGGGATTTAATTGACTATTACACGATTAGAAGAAACTATATAAAGATTAGAAGTAACGAAGTACTCCAATACAATAATATATTAATTGACTTACAAAAATACAACTGTCTTCAAATGTATTATTCTACCATCTCAACATTACGCTAGATGGCAGTAGTTGTTTTCTTGTTATCAGTTGTGGAATCTTCATTGAAGTCTGTGGACGGTTACTAGTCAAGAAGGCTTTGTTGATTCAGTTTCATTTTTATTAAAACATTTGCATTCCACTTCAGTCATCCGGATCCCAGTAATCAACGTCACTTGACAGATGATTTTCAATAAATCTTAGTATTAAACAATCTCTGATACGTGACTATCCATAATACCATATAGCAGAAGCTATAACAAACATAACCTAAATAATATAAACCAGTGTTAGAAAAATTTTAATTAGGGATGATGAAATAAACAAGAAACGTTTTAATTAACGATGATGAAATAAAAAATAAACATGAATGAGTTTAAAAGAAACAATTATTGAAAGTACAATTATCAAATTTGAATGTTTTAGTTGATGTTATATTGGACGTGTGCGTAAAAGAAGTGAACTCGTTGATGTACATGGTGTATCCCTCGATTTATTCAGGATTTCCGAATGGTGCTCTTCATTTATTTGTAAATAGGGTTTGAGGGAAGATGCATAGATATGGCCAGTGATTTTTATTAATTCTTGTTCCTGAATTCCAATGCGAGTCCTATTTGAAAGTGCTGTACATCGACTGGAGTGGTTTGTAATTTTCTCTTTTTTGACGTCCAGATCAGTGCAGTTTGAAATGTTGGCAAATAAAGAAACAAATGCTAGGGTATTGATAAAAATAAACACAAGCTAGGGACGCGATAAAATTAAACAAATGCTAGGGACGCGATAAAATTGTGCGATAAGCAGCCATGATTGGTTGAAAGACGTCCTTTCGTACCGGTTTATTGGTCAAAATTAGTGTGACGTAGTAAAAGTGTAATAATCAGTGAAACTGCTTTCATAACACAATCACTAAGAGAATGTATAAACATAAAAATTATTATTTTAATAACCATAATCATACTGTTTCTTTTATAAAATAAATCAGGTATAGCATAGGGATACGGAAAAAAAATATTATGCCATATATTAAGTTTATAGAGTATAATTTATAAACATTTTCGAATACGTCTCAACTTGCATAACAATAGCAACAAAAATATTTTGCTTTCCTTTCCAAGTGCAAGGTTTGGTGTGTTTGAGTTTTCTTTCGAAAATCCTCTCATTCAATTAAATTTTCATTAAGCATTCCTTTTGGATAACTTTGTATAATATCAACATAATACAGTATTTAGGCCTACTCATTTACTTACTTACTGGCTTGTAAGGAACCCGGAGGTTCATTGCCGACCTCACATACGCTCGCCATTGGTCGCTATCTGAGTAAGATTAATCCATTCTCTCTCATCATATCCCACCTCCCTCAAATACAGTTTAATATTATCTTTCCATCTACGTCTCGGCCTCCCTAAAGGTATTTTTCCCTCCTGCCTCCCAACTAACACTCTATATGCATTTCTGAATTCGCCCATACATGCTACATGCCCTGCCCATCTCAAACGTCTGGATTTAATGTTCCTAATTATGTCAGGTGAAGAATACAATGCGTGCAATTCTGTGTTGTGTAACTTTCTCCATTCTCCTGTAACTTCATCCCTCTTAGCCCCAAATATTTTCCTAAGCACCTTATTCTCAAACACCCTTAACCTATGTTCCTCTCTCAAAATGAGAGTCCAAGTTTCACAACCATAAAGAACAACCGGTAATATAACTGTTTTATAAATTCTAACTTTCAGATTTTTTGACAGCAGACTGGATGATAAAAGCTTCTCAACCGAATAATAACAGGCATTTCCCATATTTATTCCGTGTTTAATTTCCTCCCTAGTATCATTTATATTTGTTACTGTTGCTCCAAGATATTTGAACTTCTCCACCTCTTCAAGAGATAAATTTCCAGTTTTTATATTTTCATTCCGTACAATATTCTGGTCACGAGACATAATCATATACTTTGTCTTTCCGGGATTTACTTCCATACCTATTTCTTTAATTGCTTCCAGTTAGGCCTACCCATTTAGTAGTGTGAAGTGGCGTAGAATCCTATTGAAGGATACACTTTTGCTATTGTTGTAAGATCTTCGTAGCGTTCTTCTAAAATATCTACACAGAATGAACCGTAAGTAATAGCATTAAATATTTTCAGGGGATATTCTTTCAGATATTTTATAAAAAAGTTTAATACAATTTTCCTCGTGTGTGCTTCCTTTTGGAAGTAAACAATGTTTTTCATTCTGCAGGGGAATTTTAAAATTTTACATTTGTTCGGTTCAAATTTCTACACATTTAAAGAACAAAACTAATATTCAGTCAATCATTTATTATTATAATTCTTCAAGTTACTTTCACAGTACAAATCCTTGTTAATCGTGTATTAAATAACTGAGGAACTAGATGGATTGCTTTCTAGTTGTATTAGAATAAATTGCATGTGGACCAACATTGGATTGCAGGCCAGACGTTGAAATTAATTAAGCATATTGGTTTAGTTGGATATAAATCTAGTGATGTGATTACACAAGCCGTACTGAACGGCAAACAAAATGAAATCAGCTCCTGTACTCACGTGATCAGTTGTAGCATTTTAAACCAGTCACACATGAGGAGGGATTGTTCTTTAATTTGAATCACATTCCGCTAACTATTGTTCTGAGGATTGCAAAAGCCACACGCGGAAAGAACAATAAGATTTAGCGTTGCAAATTATTTTATTCTGGGTGACATACCAATACAAACATAATTTCATTATTCCCGTTTTAATATTGATACAAACTACAGACTCAGGAAAGAGTAAAATGAAGAAATTGTGAACGTTTATAGGGGTATAACCAGGCATGTCAAAATCGGTTGAAGGGGAAAGTATGACGTCTGCCTCACTCCAAATCTTTTAGACTCGATTGACGTACACGCATCGCTCTCAATCAAAAGCAGCGAGTAGTACATAAACTCATGTTGTAAAAACAATCACTACTCTAAACATAAATTAGGATAAGATTGATAAGTCCAAACACAAACTACTGAGCATTCATCTATTTAGAGATTAACTTATCCAGGCACCTTGTTTTGCACTAATGTATCAATATTCGGCTGGATTGTGTTAGTGCGGTCTAGTATATACAGTCACGAAGCTCAATACGTAGTAAATATGCATCCATAGATAGTTGCTAACCACTAGGATCACTAATATCGCCTCATTATAGGCAATGCGAAATAGTACCGGCACAGTCTATTTTTCCTAGCATCCTCACAACTCAAGCTTCGTGACTGTATATACTAGAATGTGGTGTTAGTACACAGACGCAGAGCAAATACAAAATGACCTTCATTTTAACCTAGAGCGTGCAGCTGATTTAGGCTACACTGATTCATTAAAAAAAACTATTCCCAACAATATGTCGACGCGGACATTGCAATTATACGAACTGCAACATTTTTCATGTTAAGATACATTTCTATTGCTAATAACTATATATAAATCTCGACCAATTTTCCCTAATGTTTTTATGAAACTGTTGGCAACAAATCGTTTGATCATTTTGTCATTGACGAAAATTAAAAAATCCCAAATATAAATAAAATTCCATAAAATATGCAACACAAAGGCAATTTTACATAATTACGTATCTGTAAGTTTGTTTTCTCCATAATCCTTGCCGTGGGCAGCATTGATGTGGCGTCTTATATTATAATTCGGTATATAGCGAAATTAAACGAAACATAATAGATTCTATTATCTCCTTCAACAACAAAATAAACATATTCCCATTTCTCACTGAAGCTGTATCTTGGTACTGTAGGCAATGCCATTTTCAAATATTCTGTAAACTTCTCGCCACTGAATATTTACGTTATGCAGGTAACGACTGACTAAAGAGAATGAAAACAGAGTCGTGGACAAGAGGTAGAGGAATAGGCATGGTCATGGATGGGCAACTCGTGCTCCCAAAGTGCTAAAAAACCTTGAAAGAGAGAAAGGCAGATGGAGCCAGCCGCAGCAGTAACAAGTTGTTTGTAGTTTCGCTGCAAAAGCCACGGTGCGCTCTGGCGGCTCATGCAGGTGAACGTGATATCTATTCCATGATTTGAATTTGAGAATGACGCATGGTTCAATAGTTATAGTAATTTTAGGCAGTCTATACCTGAACACATAACAAAATTATATTTTTTTATAGCTTTGTAAGTTTGTTTATTACTGGAAAAACAAACTGAACACAACCTTTTCAAGATACAACAAATATAAGTAGCTGCAAAACTTATTTATTATCACACTATTGTTAATATTTCTTATTATAGGTCTTATTTGAAACGTAGAACGCTAGAATTTAAAAGTGTTTATACATTATAGAGTATTCCTCTGTTCTCAGAAAGGTAGGCCTAATAGTCTCTATTCGCATGCAATAACAAATTCAAGGAAGTATTTTTTACATGTCACGGCAGATGAAATAAGCTTACTTCTGAGGTCTTTCTTTACTTTGAGAGCTTTTACACTTCTTTCTTGTATTAAACTCTGCCTCAAGCACATACAGTATACATGGAAGCAAAGAGTATATTTGGAAATTCTGACTTAGGCAACATTACGAACAGTTCGATTCCTGATTTTGCTGGAATCTGAGTGGCGTGCTGTTCTGTAGATTCATTAATTGAAACTATAAATTTTCAGGATTTTCTATCGACGTAAGCCAATAAGATTTCAGAAAAATTTCAATTCCTTGTCAATTGTCACTGTTTCTCCAAACTTAGCAGTGAATTCTGCTGTAGGTCTTGAAGTAGGGTCTTATATTTGATAAGAAGATTTTCTTATCACTCTTCAAATAGTTTATAGTCAAAGAAAGTGAAGTTGTCTATGTTCTACATGATACTGCCACATTTCAAATTTATCCATAAATGTTCTTAGCTAGTCGATTATATGTCTCGCAATTCTGTAACTCGCACGCACAACGTGCTAATGATATTTGTTATCCGTCTCACCTTGTTGATATCCCATTTTTACCTTTAGCTATTCTAAAGCAGATACAGACAGTATTTCTTTACTAAAACCTTCACTGTTTATTGGTAACATAAAATGTCTTAATTAAAAAATTATCTTTTTACTCGTAACTAAAGGGAAATGATCTGGGAATTATATTGTTTTTAACTTAAAACGAGCTGCCACTTACTGCAGACGCGATCGAACTTGTGTCTTGAAAGAACCGCACACAGACAGTACAATTAGTACAGAGTCCGTTCTACCTGCACTGAGATTGTGTTGACACTTTGAGAGCACGAGTTGCCCACCCATGCACATGGTAAAGTTTGCGCCCTAGAGAGCATACGTTTGACATCCTTGGGTACAACAATGTTACTGTTACATTATTTTAGGGCGTTAACAAAAATCTGCCTGACCATGAGGTTAAATTTAATTGAATAAAAATATAGAGAAATTTCAAGCGATTTTCTTTTACCACTTATTACTTTTAGTTACCCAATCCCGTATAGTTAAAAAGATTGTGTTAAAAACTGTAACTAGACAGAAAGTAAGATCCGATTGTTATTAATACAAATAAAAGGCCTACGAAGCCCTACCCATGGGATCACACATTTCCAGCATCCTAGCAGAAATATTCATACATCACATACAACAGACATACATACTAAACAAAGACAACAACAAACACGCAGAAAACATCAGATACGTAGATGACATACTAATACTATACAAAGCAAATAAAAGAAAGATCCAAAACCTGCATCAAGACATAAACAAAATACACCCAAAGCTACACTACACATTAGACATTAAAAACAACAAATCCATAAATTTTCTAGACATCACAATAAAAAAAAGACGACAACAAACACACATTCAAAGTCTACAGAAAACCCAAAACAACAACAAAACACATCCAATCACCCAACACAACACAAACAAGCTGCATTCCGAACAATGGTACACAGACTACTCAACATACCAATGAGCCAACAAGACTACAAAGAAGAGCTAAATACAAATACATAGCCCAAGAAAACGGATACAACCCTAACATAGTAGACAACATAATGAGAAAGACAAAACAAAAGCATAAAAGGCATAAGAATACAACACAAACACAAGAACACAAAAAATACAGCACACTAACATACGAAAACAAAAACACACACAAGATTGCAACCTCATTCAAGAAATTAAATTACAATATCATCCGAGAAATAAGAAGATTGGCATTGGACCGGGAGAGATATAAGAAATGGGTGGAGGACCCGACGCTGCAAGGCATAAGGGATAGATGAAGAAGAAGAAGAAGAAAATTACAATATCACATACAGGAAAATAACACTCTACAAAAACATCTCAACACCCAAAAACACAAACAAACAAATACAACCACACAGGCGTATAGAAACTGAAATGCAACACCAGCAATAACTTCTACATAGGACAGACAGACAGATCATATCAAACACGTTACAAAAACCACACCATAGCCATAACAAAATTGCAAAACACTTCCACATATGCAGAACACATCACAAATGCTAACCACACCTACAGAGACAAGAAGAAAATCAAATAATACGTTTTCCGAAGTAATATAGTGTTAAAAGTAGTGTAATCAAGATGTAAAATAAAATAAACTGAACAATAATTTTATTGCGTGTCGTACCATTAACCGAACGAATAAAGCGTCGGCTTTGCACACTGATAACGCACATTCGAATCCCGGCGGCCCCAAGTGGAATTTGTGGTGGAGAAAGACGGTGTCGATGGTAGGTTTTCGCGGCGCACACCCGTTTCCCCTACCGGCATTCCACCATTGCTCCTTTGATCATCACCATACGGTGTTACGTAGTTCGCCTTCAATGTTGTACCAGGACAACGCCTTCATGGAAGGTGTAAGATCTACAAGCTTTGGACTAGATGGGGACGTTTGGATGAATGACAGAAGTGAAGGCCCCGCTATTAGTTAAAATAATAATAATAATAATAATAATAATAATAATAATAATAATAATAATTTTCTTGCGTCGGTGTTAAGGTACCAGTTCGCATGCAACTTAAATTGTATGAATTGTCTAGTTGGGCAACTTTTACGTGAAAGAACGGAATTGTAAAATTGTTCCACTAGAAAATGTTTTCATTTAGTAACGAGGAATAGTCAACGGTCATTAACCTTCCTATTGTGAATGGGTCTAAATGACCCATTGCATTTACTAAAATTAACACAAAACGTACAAAAACAGCGATAACGTGACAGGGCTTTGAGTAACCCTAAAAAAAAAAAAAACATCATTACGAATATTTCCTATTACTTTCATCCACATAAATATAGTACTTAGTCATATATTTGACTTTGACACATCTATTGTGATTGGGTCATTTAGACCCAGTCACGGATTTTGATTTTAATTATGAGTTACGGACTATTGTTGTGTTCCGATACACACTCTCACATTCTCACACACTCTTACAATCTCTCATACTCTCACACTCTGACACTCTCACACTCTCTCGCATTCTCTCACACTCTCTCATACTCTCACACTCTGATACTCTCTCACACTTTCACACTCTCACAAACTCTCACACTTAGGCCTACACACTCAAACACTCTCACACACGCTCACACTCTCACACACTCACTCACTCACTCACTCACTCACTCACTCACTCACTCACTCACACTGATATTAGCCGGTGTTTACAGATCTGCTGGATAATCACTTCAAGAGCTGTGGGACAGTATGTATGGTAGACCTGTTTTCTGTGCAACAGTATCACTTCAATTTTTCCAAACTACTAGCAGGTTTTCTCAGGTTTGACAACAAATCAGTCCGACCAGTGAGATGACGTCATGATAAATTGGCTGCTATTATGACTTTTTTCTACATGTTTGTGGAACAAATACCAAAAATATTCTTATCCTACTAAGATGTCACAGTATATGAGTAGTTGGTGCCATTTCGAGACAAATGTCCCTTCCGCCGGTACACACTTTCAAAATCCAAAGGGAAGTATGGTATAAAATTGTGATGTAAAAACAGCAGAAGTGTGCAAAGCAAAGCCAGAAAGTGTACCACGAGAAACAAACCAAGGCACAAATGTTGGTAGCATTGAAAAGACTGATCGAAACATCACGGACAATTTTTTCACCAGCTATATTTTGGCCGGTCCCACGTCGTGACGTCGTGGTCTAAGGCATCCTGCCTAGGATTCGCACTGGTTCGAGTCCTCATGGGGGAAGAAATTTTCTCATGAAATTTCGCCCAGTGTATGGGACCGGTGCCCACCCAGCATCGTGATGCACTTGGGGAGCTATGTTAGCTAGCGAATTCCGGTTACACAAACCAGCTATAACGCCTGGGGGGCTCATCGTGCTAACCACACGATACCTCCATTCTGGTTGGATGATCGTCCACCTCTGCTTCGGCATGCGGCCTTGAGGCCAGCAGCCGACTGGTCGGTCTTGGCCCTTTGTGGGCTGTAGCGCCACGGATTATTATATTTTGGCCGAGGAACTTCTCAAGAGGAATCTAACTTTAGTCAGAGCTCTGAGAAAAACAAACCATAAGATATGAGCTAAACTGTGCGAGACCAGGGTGTCCAAGCATTTTTTGATTTCAGCCCGACGTAACTATGGTGTCGTATGTGTCTTAGAAGACTGCAGTCTGTCTTCAGAAGAGCACAGAAAGCCTGAAATCATAGGCTATTACATTACAACAAAACGAAGGAGGAATTGACACCACAGATAAACGTGCCAGTACCTACTCTTGCCATAGGAGTACCAAAAGATGGTCTGATTGTATGTTTTATAATGTACTCGATATTGAAGGAATACATGCATTATATTCAGGCGAGTACAATCCGAATAAATTGTACAGATGAAGATTGTTCCTGAAAGAATTGGACTAGGCCAACAATTAACACAAGCAATGCGAGGAAGAAAAAAATATGAAGAAGCCTGCCTCAGAAGATAAAACTAATTTTGGAAAATGTTCCAGGAAATAGTTCAGGAGAAAGTGCAACAAAAAGGAATGTAAACCGAAGAAAGACCAAAGACTGTCAAAAATGTAATAGGTGCAAAGCATTCCTCTGCCAAGATCATGTAAATATTTTAGGCCTAATGCAACATTTGGATAGGCTAAATTGGTAATTATTTTGTGTTCACACATTGGAAAATAAGACATTATTAGCTTTTTTGAACCAAGGCATAAATAAAAGAAGATGTTTTACTATTATATGACTATTTTTCAAATCCTGGGTCAAACTGACTCATTCACAACATGTGTGACAAAGTTTCGAACATAATAGGAACGTTAACTTGTAACATTTATGCCATTTATGTTGCACAACTTTGTTGTTTAAACACACAACGTTGTACGTTGAACGCGTTGTAGTAAGAATGACATTTTAACCACTCTAAGTCGGTATGCAGCAGTGGATTATAGATAAACAATTCTTTTTATCTTTTTATTTTGTTCTCATTAATGTAAGGTACCTCAATTATCCTCCTTTAAGTGATATTTTCTAGTAACTGACTATCTATTTCATATAACGAAATGCTACATTTAGTGCATAATACTCAACATGACGTGCGAAGCTATTTATGAAGAATTGTGAGAAAACTACTGGAAAGTATTATCGCCGCGGTCTCATGCTTAACATTGGTCACGTCTTTGAGCGACCTCGTGCGTAACATACGACAGGTCTTTGAAATTTAATTATATTATTCTTTTCAATTTCTTGTATCGCCGCTCCAATCACTCGCCTCAATTTCAATGTTCCAACCAATACGCTGCTTCCATTATAAAATGACACTTACTTGTCTAATCCACGTGGACTAAAACCGAGGTTGCAATGTCTTTTGCTGAGGACGAACATTAAGGTATGTGATTAAAAATTATTATTAACGAATTATTATTAAGAGCTAAGAATGTCAACGTATTCGTATATGAAACAATAATAATAATAATAATAATAATAATAATAATAGCCATTTAACAATATAACAAACTATTGCTTATCCTTATGGAGGAAGTAGACGTGACAAGCGCCACGCTTAGAGTGAAACTTACAGAGCAACAATCGGTCGGCAAAATTATGTTTTAAAAGCACACCGCACGTTATTGTATGATGCTATTCATAAATATATACATAAATAAATTAAATGAATAAATAATCATAAAGTTGCAAACTAATAAACAAATAATAAGTCAATAAATAAAATATCGATGATAAAGAACTAGGTAAGAATAAGTAATAAATAAATTGATTAAAATAGATAAATAAATAAACAAATAAATAAGTAAATAAATAAATATAAAAAGTTAGACATCCACACAACACTAAACAAAATAAGGACTCGGTAATATTGTGGTCTGTCTGAGACTGAAATAAGCGGGATTGGGGCTTATTTCTTTACAAAAAAAAAAATGCTGGCATGTTAAGTATGAGGCCGCGGCGATAATAATTGCAATTTTATTGATGACTTTTACGTGTTAGACAACAAATAAATATAATTTACTTGCATATTTGTTTTTCAAGGCGCTTTATGAATGTGTGCTTAATTTTAGTTATTTTGTGTGTAAACTATGATCTTAACTTACGTACTTTTTGTGTAATAAGTTCTTGTGATTTATTAATTATTAATTTATTTGTATATAATATGCTTATAGAAAAACAGTTAGTTCTACAGAGTTAAGTTTTCTTTTTTATTCTTTTTTTAGCAGCCAACCCTCAAATCAAATTCTTTTATTTATTTGTTTGTTTATTTATTTATTTATTTATTTATTCGTTTGTTTGTTTGTTTGTTATTTATTTATTTAGTTATTTACTTATTTATTTATTTATTTATTTATTTATTTATTTATAAACCTCAATGAATTATGATTTACAATTAACAAAGTGGAATTAAAAATTGTGTTGATATAGTCTGAAGATGTCACGTATCTGTATGCAATATATGAGAGAAAAAATTACTCAAAATTTTGTGATAGTTCCACGTGCTCAAACCAATAATCCAGTCATTTCGCAGCGATTTTCAGGTACGTTGTATTTTTCTTCCAGGTGTTTGAATCAAGGTTCATAATACCTCTTTTTTCACGATCTACTTCTTTGCTCTGTACATCACTTTTTTCAACCGTACTGTTCATTAATATTCTTTTTCCTGTTGATTATAATGATGTCAGCATGTTTGTTGAAAAATTCGGCTGAGATATGCGGTATTTCTTCATGGATTTAGAATTTTGAAAGTTCCTAAGGCATCTGAAGGTGTTACTCCCGACCATGTGGTGTCTGTTATTTCTTAATAGCTCCTCTTAGGGACAGAAAGCAAGAACATGAGGGAATGTTTCATTATCGTTGCAGTGACGGCAACGAGGGCCTCGGTTCTTACCTGGGACGCTAGGAAGAGGGATAATATTATATTTCATATTTACATCATTCGTCCATTGGGAGGTCTTTTGTGGTAGAAATCCAGCAGTTTGATTTTTACCATTCGGAAAATTGTGACACCCCTCTACCACGATATGCTAAGTATTTCATTGTCTCAAACTGCTGGATTTGTAACTTTTCCCCAAGAATCCGTACGTTAGCCTGCTCATCAGGAGTGAAGGCAAAACTTCTTAAACTGCCGTTGCTTGCTTGACATTTCTTGTTTGCTTGAATAATGAGTCAACAATGGATTCTAACAGATTACAAATATTGATATGCTAAAGGAAACCTTCCCACTAAGCTCTCAATATTCCCAATACACAAAATTTTGTAGATAAGTTGGCAAATATATCATGCTGTCTGAACTATCTCTTGGTAATACAATTATTTAATAGGACTTTTAATGAGTTTATCAACGTCTTCTAAGAAACAACGCCTAAGTTTGGATATAGGGACAAATTAAAGTGGGTATACTAGACTAGGGCTCGGTTTCTTCAACCTTTGTTAAATTATAACAGTGTGTTATTCCATTTTAACTGTAAACTTGACACTTGAAACATATCTTCAACTACTGTTAGTACTAAAAGGCTGTTAAAACCCATGTGAAGTTAACTGCCCAATTTCATGCAGTTAAATCATTTAACTCTCTGTTAGCATAGACGTATTCAATATGGCTGGTGTGTTAGATGCTGAACTTCTATATCTTGATTATTTAGAAAATGATATCCATGAATACATAAACAGAGCGGATGATTTCAGTGATTTGACAGGACAGAACGTCATACAAAGGTATAGACTATTTTCTGCCAAACCTCACTTTTCGGTTTCAACGTAGATCCGTTTGTTTGTTTATTCTCAATAATTCGTTTATACTGCGAAATTATTTTCGGCAGAAGGTTTCTCTCGAACGAAGAGAAATTAGTCCCACAATTTTTTTTTTGTTCCAGTGTTTTCCATTTCACGGCAATACGCCGCTCCACGCTACTGTGATACAGACTACGGAAAGAAGTATAAATTAAACCTGAGAGAATAGAAAGACTTCTATCACAGTCTATTACATACAGTCACGAAGATCAACACGTAGGGAATATGCATCCAATGCCACTAGGATCACTACTATCGCACAGTCTATTGTGCCTAGGACACTCAGTTGCTAACCGCTTGGAGCATTATATCGCGAGAAATGCAAAAAAATCACCTCACGTTTCGTGACTATATGTACTAGACTGTGCTTCTATCCGTTCTATCCTCACTGAATCAAACAACAGAAACAAGCGAGATTCGCAATTGTCAGAGTTCAGAAAACAGAATTGAGCCTATACTTGGTTATAGGTTATGGTTAAACTCTAGAATCTCTGGTCCTAACAAAGAGTTAACAAACGGAATGTTAAAATGAAAAATGTAAAGTTGAAGAAACGGAATATTTTTAGCAACAATTTATACTTTTAACTTACAAAATTAACGCTATGTTAAGTACATTTTAACAAAAGTTCAAGAAACTTGGCCTAGGTCGGATGTAATAATAATTCGTGGCGCTACAGCCCGTTAAGGGCTTAGACCGACCAGCCGGCTGCTGGCAACAGGCCCAAATGCCGAAGCAGAGGTGGACGATCATCCAACGAGAATGGAGGTATCGTGTGGTTAGCATGACGATCCCCCCCAGCCGTTATAGCTGGTATTCGCAATCGGATTTTGCTACCTATCGTATCTTTCCAAGTGCATCACGATGCTGGGTGGGCACCGGTCCCATACACTGGCCGAAATTTCATGAGAAAATTTCTTCCCCCCTGAGGACTCGAACCAGCGCGCATTCCGTAACGCGAGTCCTAGGCAGGATGCCTTAGACCACGACGCCACGGCGCGGTAGGCCAGATGTACTGATTTTATTAGTTTTGTGGTGCGGCTTAATAAAATCGAGTGTAAAAGTTTTGGCATGCTATTACTTAATTCACTTCTAATAGATTTCTCATATAAAGTCACTTCATCATTGAAAGTAACGTCCAAATATTTGACGTGTTCTTTACTGAATGTAAAACTCAGTTTTCATTAATGATGCACAAAAATAATCAGAAAGATAAGTGACTATACAGTATATATTATCCACTTACAATACCCAATACAGTACATACAGAACCTTTTTCAGTGTAATCTCCTCGCTTCTCAATACGTTTTGTGTAACTGTCTACATGTCTTATGATGCAGTCTTATTAAAGAAGGTCTTCAAACATAATATAGTTATCATAAACTCCGATAAAGTGTAATAAAATATCTTATCTAAGATTACTTTGATTAAAAGTCACAAATTGAACTTAACAACGATTTATTTATGTCAGTTTTAGTACATTAACGTGTTTCATTATTATGATAGAAATAACATTTAATTATAATTTTTAATGCCAGATAAGATCTGCCTGAGGTTGAATTTTTGTTATCAATGCACATCTATTTAACTTAATAACCATTTCCATATTTAATTGTTAGGAACCTATGTTCAATATCGAAGTCAAGCAATCCAAAGGGAACATTTACCACTTCTCACTCAAGTGTTTTTCTGGAATTTAATCCTCTCCAACCCCTGAGTTTTTCTCTCCCTCACCCTAGTGGTACTTGACAGTAATTCCCGTGTAACTGTCTGTTTTATAACAGAAACATTTGTCGAGCATTGTTCAGGGGGTAGAATTGTGCTGTGGGGGTACTTGACGTGTGATGGAGTACACCCCCACAGTTTGCTGCCGTCACCTGAGTGGTACTTACCCTCTTTATGACTCTTCGCAAAGCAAACAAGATGTGAGTTCTATGATCTCACACCCTCGTTTAAAAGGGGAGCGCTCGTATTAGCTGAAGTCTTTTTATAGCTGGGAGCTTCGACAAATGGAGAGAGAAATGGTTCATTCGGCTATCTTATAAAGATAATAGGATGTATTTGTTGGCCTCTTTTTATATTAAATAAATAAAACAATTGGGAAGTAAAGCGTTACTTCTGTTTCCCTTTTCATATAGCCTAAATTCTCTTTCTTCTAATTGCTCTCAAAATAATTTAATCGCGGGTAATGCTGTTACAATTCTGGTCGTTGTATCCCAAGGTTCGTGAATTGAAACCCAGTCGAGTCAAGGGTAATGGACGTGGAAAGACGATACAATCTTCGGCATGAATTTCTCCGCGATGGATGTAAAAGTAAGATGCCGTGCTATAAATTTATGAATGTAAAAGAATACTGTCTGTAGGATTGGCCTTGTAAACGATTCTACATTCTTACGTAAATTACTTGTAGAAAAACTAATTTTACACGATATTCTACGCAAGGAATTATTTTCATGGAACTAAAATTAGTTACTTTCTTTTTTTGCTCGAATACGTTGTGTTCCTGTGTTTTTAATTATAATAATAATAATAATAATAATAATAATAATAATAATAATAATCCGTGACGCTGCAGCTCGTGAAGGGCCTAGATCGACCAGCCGGCTGCTGGCCTCACGTCCACATACCGGAGTAGAGGTGGACGATCATCCAACCAGAATGGACGTATCGTGATCCTCCCAGCCGTTATAGCTGGCATTCGCAACCGGATTTCACTATCTATCGTAGCTTCCCAAGTGCATCACGATGCTGGGTGGGCACCGATCTCATACACTGGCCGAAATTTCATGAGAAAATTTCTTCCCCCATGAGGATTCGAACCAGCGCGCATTCCGTAACGCGAGTCCTAGGCTGGATGCCTTAGACCACGACGCCACGACGCGGGACGTTTTTAATTATAGAGCCACAAAATGTACCTAACCTATATTTTGCGTAGTTTTTATTTTCAAATTTTGTGGGAATAAAATCAAGTTCGTAATACTTGCTATGCAAATATCTTCCTGCGGACGACATGTCATCTTCAACTTTTATTTTTGATACAGGCTCTTACTAACTTCAAAATCAGTGATTATAAACTTTTCCCTAATGCTTCAGAACTATTCTGTGAACTGAAGTTGATCATGTCATTCCAGTTTGTTAAAATTTCTAGATGATGAAATGACAACATGATCAAGAACAATATAGGAATATGTAGTAAAGGCAGAGGAAGTGTATATACACGATTCTCAAAATAATAACAAATTTTGCGTTTCCACTTGTAATATTGTCCTCTGTGAAAAAGACGGCTTCTTCGATCATTGGATGAAGGGAAATGAATAAAGTCAACAATGCGCACAAAGATAAATAGTTAACCATTACCGCAATAATTTGAGTGATGTAGCAGTATCGTTTCAAGGGATAGATGTAATGAAGACAATATATAAAAGCGAAATGCCTGGGAACTCAAGTAACATTTTAACACTTTGTTTATTTCGTGTTGAAATTCATCGCTTAATAACTTCAGCGTCGTTAAGTGAATGAATTATTTATTGCATTACCAATGGACAGATGCCTGGGGCCTACTTCACGAAATTACAAATGTACAAATTCACAGGAAGCAGATCCTGCAACTACAAATTTTAATAACATATGTTTTACAAAACATTAGAAAATCTTCGTGTAACTATAACAGTGATTTATAAAATGTAGGCCACGAGTTATTTATGTAATAGGCTTTGGTTTACGTTAGACACTTAATGGATTTTCCAAGAGTCATTGCTGGAGTTATGCCAACATAATATTCATTACCATGAATGCAAAACGGAATAGAATGCCAGTTATAGCAAAAGAACTAAGTATGATGTAGGGGAGACCCGGCAAAACGAATAACCCGGGCAAAGAGAATAATGCATATTTCTTAGAAACACCAACAGGTAGCGCTTTCTGCTATGTCTGAGGGCAAAGTGAATAGGACAAAGTGGATAACTTATCCGCTTTGCCCTGCCACCTTTATTTGACTATATAAGTGTTAGCTGTATTTTTGTATGTATTTGTCTATTGTAATAAAGCCTGTTAGATCATTTTACATAGTGGAGGCATTAAGTCACACTAATTAAATTATAAATCAGTAACACTGATCTCAATTTTAACTTAAAAAGGTCGTAATGTGTTTTCAGATGGTTTAATTTTTCAAGAGGAAGACGGAACAAGCCAAATGGTCTGAAGAAGTCATGAAGAAAGCACTTAAAGAAATAAAATTTTCCAATCATTGGTTCTGCTATCTGGCCATACAACCATAATGTGTTTGTTGATAAAGATTTTGCTCCAGATCAACTTACAGATAGCCCACTTGAGATGGAAATCAGCGAAACAACAGCTGGCTCAGATTTAACAAATTCTGCGGTGCCAGCTTCTTCAGCGGCTGAAGAAACAGTTAATACTCACTCAGAATCAACCATCTCTGTGATGCCGTTATCTTGAGAGAATGAAGGAAAATTCAATATATCAATTACACTCAGATTTTCAGTTCCGTCGACCTGGTTGGCAAGTTGGTATAGCGCTGGCCTTCTATGCCCAAGGTTGCGGGTTCGATCCCGGGCCAGGTCGATGGCATTTAAGTGTGCTTAAATGTGACAGGCTCATGTCAGTAGATTTACTGGCATGTAAAAGAACTCCTGCGGGACAAAATTCCGGCACATCCGGCGACGCTGATATAACCACTGCAGTTGCGAGCGTCGTTAAATAAAACATAACATTTAACATTTTCAGTTCCGTTTACACCAAAACCCTCAACATCGTCAGCAAGAGAATCCAAGTCAGTTCTTTTGATTTAGACCAGTGCCAAAAGTGGATGCTCGAAAGATACGAGGTAAACGAAGAAAATATCAGCGCTCTGAAGTTCTTACATCTATACCGATTTAAAAATTTGAAAGAAAAGTAACTTATGGGCAGCAGCAAAAGCAGAAGAAATCCAAGTCTTCAGTGCTAGTGAAACGTCGACTTGCTCAAATTTGCATTTTGTACTAATCTAACGTGCTGTAACGGGCTGGAAATAACATTTCCTGTCGTCTAAAATAACTCATTAACGTCGTGTTTATGTGTTGATTTAATTTTATTATCAGTGAAAAAAATGTGAAAATGTTATAGGGATATTCACTTTGCCCGGGTTAATTGTTCGCTTTGCCCGGTTACACGGGCAAAGCGAATAATTAACTATATTTTCTTTCTGAAATCATATCACTGTCCGTAGGTACGGGAAACGAATTGCTGTTTTCTATATATGTGGACAACTTGTGTCACAACCAATGTCATGAAGATTTTATTTCGGAAGCACCAAAATATAGCCTGTGGCATTGTTTGTTCTTAGCTTATCCGCTTTGCCCGGGTTTTCCCTACCTAGTAATAAGAACAACTATGAATTTTTGCTCCTACGAGTGTTTTCTTCAGATATACCTGTGTATTAATATGCAATATAAGTTCATCCTTTTTATATGCATGTGGATACGTATATCCTCAATCTGTATAATCAGTGATCCACAGGATGAACAATAAATTATACTTACATCATTTAGTAACAGTTCAAGTTCCTCATCAGTCATCCTTAATTTCTTAGTAAACTTCACTAAATTTAAAATTGACCATTACTTATTTTTTTAAATTTTCTGTCTATGACGATGATTTTCATAGATCTTAACTTCATCGCCAAAAGAGGAATACATGCATTTTTTATACAAAACATACCACTTTTAGCATCTAAAATAATACGACCTCCAATTCAGCTATTTACCCATATCCAGAATAGGAGAATAATTTGTTACAAAATTGTAAATTTGTAACATACAATTTGTAAAACTGTAAACAAATGACAGTTGAATTTGTAATATCATGGCCTGGAACCTGTTATTTCCTATTTCAATTACAAATTTACAAGAGTATATTTGTGAAAAGCAAAAATCTGTAACTATGTACATTTGTAACTTTTTTCGCCTCTAATTTGTAATTTATACTCCCGTGAACTAGGGTCCTAGTGGTAATGTGGTACAATACAAAAGAGAGCAAACCAGTTTACATAAAAGAACAAATACAAAACGCAGAGAATATAACAAAATACAAAATAAAACACAAAATATCACGTTAATGTAATACAAATCAAGCAATACGATTACAAAACAATAACACAAATACAGAAAAATAGATAAATATAAAATCTCAATGAACACAACTCCGAACACAAATACAAAACATAGCATAAATACAATTTTATAACACACTAATTCAATCTTAGCACTGCGCTGAAGAATGTACTCAACGGTAGAGCTCACGCTTACATATACTTGGAACACTTGATTTCAGCTTATCTAAGGCAGCATTGGAATGACTCAAATTGGTTACATAACTGTCAGCATGGATTTCGGGGGGGCTATTCATGTGAGAGTCAATTAGTAACGGTATGTCAGGATTTAGCAGACGGAATAGATTCCAATAGCCAAGTAGATGCAGTGATTATTGATTTTTCACGCGCATTCGATGTAGTCCCACACGATATATGGTTGGTTAGACTACAATCAACGGGGATTGACTTCAGAGTGCTCCAGTGGATCAAGGAATTTTTAACTTGTCGCACTCGGAGAGTACGGGTAGGGGAGGAATTATCGAACCCAATTGAAATTACTTCCGGGGTCCTGCAGGGGAGTGTCTTGGGGCCTCTTCTATTCTTGGCTTTTGTAAATGATCTGCCAGTTAATATCTTGTCTTGGGTTCGCTTATTCGCGGATGATTGTATGGTATACAGAGAAATAAAAAGTCATGAAGATACTACTCTTCTCCAGAATGACCTCAATAGAATAAATGATTGGGCAATGGCCAACAAAATGAAAAAAAATTCTCTAAAGAGCAAAGCCATCAGCTTTACAAGGAAAAGAAATAAAATAATCGCATCGTATACGTTAGGGGGTGAAACCATTCCGGAAGTTAACAAATGTAAATACCTCGGAATAACATTTAGCAGCGATCTCGGCTGGGGGAACACGTTAGAGACACAGCGGGAAAAGCATGGAGAGCGTTACACTTTGTGATGAGGGTACTAAGAAAAGGTTCTGATAAATCCAAAGAGATTGCATATAAATCACTAGTACGTCCAGTAATGGAATATGGTGCTGCATGTTGGGATCCTTACAGATTAGAACATATTAAGACACTGGAAAAGATTCAGAAACGGGCTCTTAAGTGTTGTCGGAAAAATTCACCATTAAAATGGGACATACACACGGACAGGAGAACGCGAATTCGATTATGCGCACTTTTCAAAACATACAGAGGTGAGCCTGCCTGGAGAGAAATAAAAAATAGGTTGCAGCCGCCAAATTACTCTTCAAGGAACGACCACTCATATAAATTGAGGAGAAAGAAGGCAGAGGACGGACACTGGAAAGTTTTCTTTTCTCAATCGTACTATCAGGGATTGGAATGCTTTACCTGCAGACTTACTAAAGGCTTTACCAATAACCAAAAATGTATTTAAAAATAGGCTTAAGGACCTTACTAATAGACGGTAATTATACACAGTATTTAAAGGGTGTAAATGATATGTTGTTATTGAACTGTTGTATCAGTTAAGAATTATGTTGTGTCAGTGAAGTGTGTTGTATCAGTGAAAAAGTATGTCGTGTCAGTGAAGTGTGCTGTGTAAGTGAAACGTGTTCCTATCAGTGAAGCTTTATAGTTTATAGTGGCAGTGCATAGTATTTGAACAGTGAAATGTTTTTGAAGTGTTAGTGAAATCAGGATAGAATCAGTGAAATGTGTCGTAGTTCCAGTGCAGTGAGTGAGTTGACAGCGAAATGAGTGTAATTTGAAAGGTACTTGTGCAGATATGAACATATCATACTCGTGGGTTTTAGTTCGATCTTAGTTTTAAGATACAAATTAGATTTATTTCAAATGTTATTTTAAGTGATCGTTTCATTTAATTTAGTATATTCCCTGTTGTTGTTATTATTATTATTAATTATTGTTAGTATTAATTATTAGTATTATTAATTGTATTTTCAATTAATAAGTTTATTATTTTCATTATTGAGTGTAATTAGTTATCACTGCCACCGAGTATATACCCACTGCAGTGTGAATAAATACACACTTTAACCATTTTAACACTTAAAACGAAACAATTAGACACTTCGAACACTTATGGTATGCTAAATCACTTCAAAAATCTTTTGCATCACTTAACCCTTCCAATAAATACAGACGAATAAGAAATACAAAACGCAAACTGAATTGAGTAACCTTTCACATATTCGTGTATGCAAGGCATAACAAAGGCCTAAATACTCTAACCTAACCTATCACAGTTTCGTATATGCAAGGCCTAATAAAAGCGTGAACTAACCTAACCTAACCTAACCTCTCATAGGTTCATATATGCAAGGATAACAAAAGCTTAAACTAACATATCGTAATTTCGTATATTCAAGGCATAAGAAAGCCTAAACTAACCTAACCTGTCACAGATTCGTATATGTAAGGCATAATAAAAGCCTAAACTAACATAGTCTAACCTAATATGCCATAACAATCAATTTTCTTACTTCTACACACCTCCCTGAGGTATGAAAACCAATCCTCGATAGTTGACTCCACTACATCCAGTACATTCGTCTCGTTGCACTCCGTTATTGTTGGGTAGTATGAAAACTTAATTGCATCCCGTACATCACAATAAGAACTTTCTTGGTGGATAATGTATATATATATATATATATATATGTAAGATGGTTGAAGGTACATATCCGCAATGGCAAGGGAAGTCTAGCCAGTGCCAGCGTTTTTGGCACGTGTCCTTGAGTAAAAAGCCAGCCAGTGAGTACTTGTTATCAGTGAAGCTGAGGACGGTACCACCCAACACGTCACGTCAGGAATCTCCCCATTGGGTCAAAAGCAAGACACTCGCGTTTCTGGGATGTGTCCTTGAGTACACTGTCCAGTCAGTGGTACCAGTTGCCACTTCGGCTGAGAGTGGCACCACCTCCTAAACAGAGTCACAGTTGTCAACCTTCTCGCCCACATTTTGTGGCAAACATAAGATACTCGCTCTCAACGTTCCCATTACTTATTTCACACGGCAGAAACGGTGGCACTGACTGTACCTCAACGCTCATTCAACCCTGTTGTAATATGAATATTGTAATATAGGTGTATATGCATATAAAGGCTTATCAATATTTATATGTAAAGAGAGAGTGTGTGCTAGTATGAAGTATTCTTAGAAGATATTTACTGTAACCAATTTGGATAATTCTTTCACCAATGGAAAGTGTAGCTGGACATTGTCTATATATCATTACTGTATCTCCAGAGTGAATCGAGGATTGAACACAAATGTACAGTACGGTAGGATTAAAACAGATCCTTACGCACAGAAAACTTGATACTCGTATATTGTCGAAACATTTTTATTATTTAATTACGTATTTGAGTGAACAACTGTAATCTACAGCTCTACACAAACTTTATTTAGTCCGCATAAAATGCTAATTTTATACTACATTTTGATTTATTTTTGTCCACGGAATATAAACTATTTATCCTTTTGCTAATAATAAAACTGTAACCTGAATATTTCTGGTAACAAGTGCAGCGCAGCGCACGGGTATGGCTAGTATCAGAATAAAGGTTATGTTTGTCTTTCGGATTGCCACACGATTTTCTATGCATTAACGTTTGATATCAGTAGGACTACAAACTGAACTGCAACCCATTCCTTATCCGAGTTTAAGCTGTGTCGATTGACTAAGTCGAGTAATTTAATTTCATATTAAATTTCATAAAAAAATTGCGTTTAGGAGCAAGAAGTACTCGTACACGCGCCGGTAGGCATGGCAACTTATAAATCCGGTTTTTCGACTTTCATATGCCGAGGAGATGTAATTGAATCTCCTACCAGCGCGTAGTCGGGGTCCGCCATGCGGAAACCCAAGCACCATTACTTTTCTCTCTTTTATTTCCCTCAAGCCTTGCGAAAATCCGGTAACGAAATTGATAAAAACATCTTTTCGGCTTTAGCATAATGTTTGCTACTTGTTTGTTCAGATTCGTGTTCAATCTGAAGAAGCTAGCATCCCACACTCCAAGGATTTTATATAGAGTGTCTCATAAACTCCAGGTAATTGAAAACATGGACTGCTAAACCTTGAGCATTATCCGAAAATTTCTCTCATATTATGTATTGATGTAATGAATATCTTGTCATTTTAACTTACTACAGAATATAATTGTTTAGTAAAATTAATGAAATCGGCTATACGAATTTGAATTATATTAGGGACGTAAGGTGGCTCTTCACTGTTAAAATGTTTTTCTTTAAAATTGTGCAGTTTGTAGCTAAAGTGTGTCCCAAAATATCTACATGTTCTCATAAAAAGTTCTTAATTGTAGGTAGATTGTAATTTTGATTTTTCATTCTAGATTACACTTTTTTTAGCACTTATATAATCCCTTATGAACTATTAAGTTGTTTTAAATAAATAATCACTTCACTGTGTTCATATTTACATTATGGTGTTATTTTACCTGGATGACTACTTTCAATGTAATTTCAATTATACTCTGAATTCCATTGTTTTTCCGCGCTATCTTCTGGTTTCCTGTTATAGTGGGGTGTGTTCATAACTGGTAGTGTTGTATCGAAAAAGGATATGTGTTCTGAAATTCAATAAAGTGTTAGGATGAACTGTGGGTATTTTGTTTTCTGTGTCTATAATTTTCCCATTGTTCTAGAGTACCGATTTTCTAGTTTTTTGGTTGAATGTGTAGTATTTTCATACACCACAATAATTCAACCTAAGCAGAAAACATCACAAACTCCAACCACAACTACACCAACATATAAACTGTTATGAAAACACAGGTTTCTCAAACTGTTTTAACAAGCCTATATGTGACGAAACAGGCATTTTCGAGTGTATATTTATGGTTTCTACAAATGAGCCGTTCAGAGCAGAAGTGGTGTAAGTCAAAAATTGGTAGTGAGGGTTAAAGTAAATATTCTGTAAAATACAGCGCAATATTAAATTATTTAATCTGTTAGTAGTCAGTGGATAGCACGAAGGACATATTAATTGCTACTTTGCGCTGTATTTTACAGAATTTTTACTTTAAACCTCATTACCCAATTTTGACTTACACCACTTCTGCTCTGAAAGGCTCAAATGAATAAAAGCTTTAGGAAATAGTGTATAGAAGTCCCATTATCTCTCTTACTTCAGCGATTATAGTTAGGGTAATACCAGAAATCTGTTCCGAAAATTTATATTGGGCGTATAACTGTATAAAATTAATATATAATTAATTTCAGTCACAAACATTTTTGTAGAAAGAGTAGTTATAATAATTCATAAGCTGTGATGAAGCTTTACCTTTGCAAACAGTGGTTATTCCTGTAAATCACTAGTTTGTGTTATAATAACTTTAAACAGTAATAATATAGGGGAGACTCGGTTAATTCCGCAATATTAAGAAGTAAATCTATCATATTTTTACCGAAATGTTTATCGGAAAAGATTACTAGGATATGTTGACATGGGCGAAACCTTTGTTTACTAAATGGAATAAAGAGACGTATTAAAATACAAATATATTTAGTTGTACATACATGACAGTTGAACAAGAACAACTCAGGTAATTTCGCAATAGTTCGGATAAATCCGCAATAGGACTTGGTAATTCCGCAGTAGTAAATAAATGTGCGATACACTGCTTATTTGGATATAATGATCAATACTTACTTACTTACTGGCTTTTAAGGAACCCGGAGGTTCATTGCCGCCCTCACATAAGCCCGCCATTGGTCCCTATCCTGAGATAGATTAATCCATTCTCTATCATCATATCCCACCTCCCTCAAATCCATTTTAATATTATCTTCCCATCTACGTCTCGGCCTCCCTAAAGGTCTTTTTCCCTCCGGCCTCCCAACTAACACTCTATATGCATTTCTGGATTCGCCCATACGTGCTACATGCCCTGCCCATCTCAAACGTCTGGATTTAATGTTCCTAATTATGTCAGGTGAAGAATACAATACGTGCAGTTCTGTGTTGTGTAACTTTCTCCATTCTCCTGTAACTTCATCCCTCTTAGCCCCAAATATTTTCCTAAGCACCTTATTCTCAAACACCCTTAACCTATGTTCCTCTCTCAAAGTGAGAGTCCAAGTTTCACAACCATAAAGAACAGCCGGTAATATGACTGTTTTATAAATTCTAACTTTCAGATTTTTTGACAGCAGACTGGATGATAAAAGCTTTTCAACCGAATAATAACATGCATTTCCCATATTTATTCTGTGTTTAATTTCCTCCAGAGTATCATTTATATTTATTGCTGTTGCTCCAAGATATTTGAACTTTTCCACCTCTTCAAAAGATAAATCTCCAATTTTTATATTTCCATTTCGTACAATATTCTGGGCACGAGACATAATCATATACTTCATCTTTTCGGGATTTACTTCCAAACCTACAGTATATCCTTACTTGCTTCTAGTAAAATTCCCGTGTTTGTCCTAATCAATGATCAATACTAACTAAAGAAATCGGTTGATAATATTTCAAAAACTCAACATATTTGACGATCATTCACTGTCCTCCCTACAGGCCGGGCACTGAAAATTAGGCGCATAGTCATGTATTTATAATTAAACTTGTCCTCACACTGAAGACACTGGATCTACAGTTCTCAATGTTTATCATCTTTAAAATATCCACTGCAAGCTTGACATTTGTTTTGGTTGTTCAGACCTTTCGGCTTGGTCGTAACTGAAACCAGCTTCATCAAAGTTCCACCGTAGATAAGGTTTATCTTTTATAGCATATTTTCTCACAATACTTTCCAATGAATCGTAAAATTCTTCCATGTCCTCTTCTGTTGAGGCAGCATCCCCATTCATTGATAAGTTCTCTGGTAATCTCATAGTGCAACCACATCTATCTTTAAAAGAGAGCCACCATTCCCACACTGCAATCCCTTTCCTGTCAGAGAATGCATTTCTTTTTCTCTTTTACTCTTCTTAGCGAGATTGAATACATATCGTCTAACGTCAGTAGCCGAAAGCCCAAAACCAATAGACTGCATTCCTATAACATTTGCTACTGATTTTGTTTCCTCTACTGCTGTCAAATTGAAAGGCCGTCCTCTCTTCAAATGTGACTTTTTTTCGGCTGATGGTATAACCAAAAACTGGTCCTTTAGCGCGTTTTAAGAAACTTTTAATTCTTTTGAGGCTCTGTAAGTTGTCCAACCTTCCTGCAGCACTTTCTATACAGCGGAACACATGCCTCTCTCTCTCTCTCTCTCTCTTTGCCCCTGGCATGTTCGCAACCTGCATAACACTTAGAACTAATCAATTAATATCGACTGACGGAAGACCATGTCCAAATAATTCAATCAGATCACTACAGATGAGAGAATTTGTCAAGAAACATCAATCAAAATCCGCACGCCTTTTTATAAGGTCAGCAAAATTACTAAGAAAACAGCTTCCGAACCTATGTTTCTGAGAGACAACAGAAATAAATTTGTGTCATAAAGTTAATGTAGATCGATTCTCTTATGTATTTCCTACAGAAATACAGCAAGAAAGTTATATGAAACACACAATTTATGTGTAATAATGCTCACTTTCTTCACAGCTGTGTAGCAAAACACGAAAAACACTCAACTTCCGATGTTTCACTGTATTGTCGACATATGATTTCCTTCTATAGCGCTGCAGAGGCCATGACTTCTGTCGACAGCCTCTCAAAACTTACGTTCGCACTATTGAAATTCGCAGTAAAATCATACATGCACTACCCGTACTGCGGATTTAGCCGAGTTTCCCCTATGCAAATCTAGTTTTCAGGTAAAGCTCCGTTATGAAGGAGAGAATAAACAAAATATTTTAGTAAAAACATGATGTTTCATATACAGGGTATAATCTATATGAACTACCAAAGAATACTGGTAGTATAGTACTGGGCATAAGTAACTGAAGAATAAAGTCAAATAACGTTTGTGCGAGATCGTGCGTATTTGCTTGGATTCCGCACAAAACCAATCCGCGGAAAGTCTAAAATTCCACATTCAGTATTCCCAACCTAATACACATAACAATTTCCCTCTTCTTACCGCTTAAGTGACATATTGATTACTGCTTTAGGCTTTTAACATATTATTTTTAGAGACGTTCAATATAGTAATAATTATAAATTGGAAACTTACCACTGCAATTTCACCTAAATTGCACTGTTAATTATTGTTTTTAAATATTTGCAAAAATTAAGTAAACTCTACAACTCCATTAAAGTTACTCCATTCGTGATGCAAGTAACATTAAGGAAGGCGTGAAAAATCAACAAGATTCCAGACTCATCATAGACTGGGGGAAAAAAGACAGACGTATATCACGGCCTGCTGGAGTATAGTAAACACAGAAAATATTTTAAAGCAACAATGTTGAAGATAGATATTTTTGTCTTGCAAATTTGCAGTCATTGAACAGAAACCAAGATGCAGATTTCATTGCAACTAATTAGAAATTCCTCTTTCAGGTATGTAATAAACGATCTTCGCACAAAATAATGTACGATACACGAACGGTATGTTTTCTTTCAATTCTCGGAAATTAAACTAGCTCAACTACATTTCGCTTTTTCAAACTTTTCCTCGAACATGAAAACTTCAACATACCGCTCTTGTAACGCATATTACTATTCCTGCGACTGTCAAATTTTTCCCAGAAAATATATGTTTTGTGAGTCTAACGTTTTTGAAAATAAGAATAGAATATGCAATGTTACGTATTTGAAGGTAATTACTCCGGCGAACTATGGTAATATCCTCCTTTCTATACCAGGGTGTATAGACCTACACTGTTATGTCTATGTTGTGTACTCGTATTGATATTGTTGGGCGTCAGATCACTGGAAATGGCATTCACGTTCAGTAGAATTGTAAACAAATATTAGGCTACAACCAATCTTAAAAACATGGTATTTTACAAACTAAAAATGAAATTATAAGCAACAATTAAATTTTACTAGGCGTTATGTTCAGTTGACCGATATGTACTGTCTATATAATTTTGACAGTTTATATCGCTTACTCCCTGTATATCCCTCCCGTATGACTTGAAACGTAGAGAGCGTTTATGAAAAGAAGACAGAAAGTCGGAAACAACTTTTCTGTTATCAGGAAGACTGAAAACCTATATTATGGTGACAATCTCGATGCAGCACAATGTATTTTATTTAATGAACTGGTAAGAGCATTATGAATTCAGATCCGTAGACCGCATTTTTTTCGTCATAAAACAGGAATCATGACGGTAAAAAATCCACAAACCTGTAAAAGGAATCAAGTAGTACGAGTAAAACAAAATTCAGGTTCCCTGTATTAAATTGCTTGGATTGACGCACCGCACAACCGTCAACATTTTGTACCCACTATTTATATCCACAATGTATAATGAAAACATTTGATTTACTATTCATTTAACAGATTCTTCCTCACTGAAGGAAAATTTAATTCGTTAGAGAACCGATCCTGTATGATTTAGTGCAAGCAGTAATATGGATTGCTAAGAAGTGATACCTTATATCTGTAAATTTGCAGGTTAATCAAACAACTGTTTTAGAAACCAATTTTTCTCAAAATAGACAAACGTTTTATTTATGCTTCTCCCTTGCAAGGTCTCCTACTCGAGGACAAAATATTAGTTGACTTTGCAACTTTGTGATAATAATAATAATAATAATGATAATAATAATAATAATAATAATAATAATAATAATAATGTAGTTAATCGAAATAATAGTGTAGTTAAACTAAGTGACCAGTTTCGTAGATACGAGGTATTTCTTTTTATCCATCGAAATGTTATTTGGACTGAAGTACTGTATTTCACTTTACATTGATGTCATTCTATCTTTCATCCACCTCGAAGTCTTTGTTGTTGAAAGCTCTCAGTAAGAAGAAATTTCCACAGCGTAAGTGTGGATTTGTGCTTGCTGATCTTAGAAAAGGAATTTAATTTTTCTAGTTTCTCTCAACAACGCTGACTGTATAAGTCTTAGAATCCGGTAATTAAAGTCTATTGTCTTGTGAAAGAGAGAAGCTCCTTAGACTTGTATTCAACCCCTTGTATCAAGTACTTCTACAGGGTGACTTTAAAGGCTATGCTCAAAACTTTGGTTTCATACACAATATATTGTGATGTACCGAAGTACGTATGATATTCCCATACAGGAATTCTGCATTACCTTACGATGAAGGATGGGTGCAGCTCCACAATAATATGATATGCGTAAATAATCACTTAGTGATTTAAGACGGCGCTCATTCCGTCGGATCCCGGCCACTTAGTCACTCGTAATGAGTGCACCTCTGCACATTAGTGTGTTGGACATTGTGCCACTGTACACTTCTGTGACACAGTGCATGAGGGTTGGCCACTAAAGGGAAACTAAGAGGTTGAGCTTAAACTGAGAGGATGCAATCCGGCATCGGAGCTGAAATCTGATGTGGCTTAGTGGCTAAAGCGTTAGCACGTATAGTTGAAAATCCGGGCTCGAGTCCCGGTGCCAGAGAGAATTTTTCTCGTCTCCACTCGTATTTCTTCATACACAATGCTTTAATTAATACAAATTTTCAGTATTAATCAATACTGTCCTGCAATGTTCGAACGTAAAATATGCAACCACGACACTACAAACTTCGTCTTATTTTATATGAAAATCTAATCGCAAGACCTGTGCTAAAATCCTTAAGTGGTTAAAAATATGAAGAGGTAGCAGTGGAGGACAGCGAATATTTTTATAATAAAGTGGAACAAACACGACAGGCTTCTTCTGGAGAGCGAACATCGGCGAATCACCATACTCTACGAAAGACAAACTTGAACCGTACATAGCGCCTTTACGACGCTTTTAGATATGAAGTTTTATTTTACAATCACTAGAATCCGTCATTATATTAAACAATGAGAGGTTCACAGGGAAACTAATGCTCAAAAAGCGTTGTTGAGAAAACTAAAGGCAGCAAGGAGTCACTGCGCAAGTTTCAGCAATGTATAAACTAAATTTTTAATTGACTGATTATCGGAAATGTTAAATTATTCCTTTCTCATTACACGAATATAAAGAGAAAGTATTGTAATGCTAAAATATTTCCCTGAATTTGGTGGAAATATACAGAAATGTGGCATTACTTTTGCTGTTTCACTTTCTAACTGTTCATGTGTCCGTGTGTTGACAATTATTTCTTCTAAACGTTGTGATGAATATTGTTCATTGTGACCAGTTGGAGGAAATGGGACCTAAAGTAGGATTTTCCATTTTTTTTTTTTGTGGTTTCAGAACGAGATGAAATGCTGAGAATTAAAAAAATCATGGTTCTAGGTGCTATAGTACTTAATATATTACTTACTGAATGTTATTACATTATGTACTTTTCGAGAAAAATGCAATTAAAGTGTTCACTTGTTTTCTTAGCAACTACCGTATAAGAAAGATGTAAGTATTTAAGAAGCACTGTGTAGTTATTATGAGTTATATAAGAAATAAGAAGATAAAAATAGCATTAACATTCCTTATTTATGTATTAGTACGTTGCAATTGTGTTTCATTGACAATATAAAAGTAAATTTTTCTGCAAAATAAGTTGAATGTAAAGCGAACATGAACAAATTAATATGAAGTACAACACACACATTAAAAATTAAGTTACAGCATTGAAATGCTTTTAAATACATTCAGAAAACGTAAAGAACTTAAAACAATAATTGAAATAATGACTTCAAGCTGGCCATGACATTTTTCACTCTCCACGTCACTTTGTGTTTCACTTTCACTGTCATGTGATGTAAAATAATCAGTATAAAACGTTTGAAATTCGTATCTTAAACCTTCTGTATTAATTTCCTTCACTATGACACTAAACAAAGAACAATTCTAACTGCTGATTGTAGTACAAAATGAAAGGGACCTAAAATCGGCAATGTTATAATCCCATAAACTACTTTGGGTCCCTTTTCTGGTGTCGGTATTGAATCAATAAAACTCATTTTGTGCGATTTTGTGACAAAAATAATAAATCTACGCCCTAGTTTAGTATGTAAAGAAAGCCTGCAGGTAGCGCAATATGTCAAAATATAGAAATTAAGTTTTTATACCGCAAACTCATTTTGTTCTCCTGTAAAATTTCCTTTCACGACTTTAGATCCCTTTCCGCGCAACGGGACACATATTATTATCCAGTAGAGTTTTCATCCTGTAATGGTACAAATGTAGGCCTATACGTTATTGTAATAGACTTGCGATGCATTTTAATTACAATCAGATAGTTTTCCTTCTGAAGTTTGTGTTAATTTTATTTTAGTAGGTTATTTTACGACACTTTATCAACATCTCAGGTTATTTAGGGTCTGAATGAGATGAAGGTGATAATGCCGGTGAAACGAGTCCGGGGTCCAACACCGAAAGTTACCCAGCTTTGCTCATATTGGGTTGAGGGAAAACCCCGGAAAAAACCTCAACCAGGTAACTTGCCCCGACCGGGAATCGAACCGAGGTTTCGCGGCTAGACGCGCTAACCGTTACTCCACAGGTGTGGACAATTTTGTGTTAAATAGAAGAAAGAAAACAGACGACCGAGACGGTGAAGACGTGTTGTTACGTGTTAATAACACTAAATAAGTTACATTTTATTAATTACTTATTACAAGCTGGACGAAGATTAAAGCGTCCTGAAATATTACCTGGCCATTCTGTTTGTGAAACGGCAGTTGCTTATACTAATACACAGCGCGCTGCTGTTACGTCACCTGTGTAGTGTAATCGCTCTCTTTTTCTAGTTATAGACTATTCTTTCTCTTTCCAACGGAGTAACAACATAAGATAGCAGCGCCACTGTTTACGTCCGACATACAAAATACTCACCTAGTAGCTTGAGTGTTGATATTTATTTATTTATTTAATTATTTATTTATTTATTTATTTATTTATTTATTTATTTATTTATTTATTTATTTATTTATTTGAACTAAAACCACTAACAGAAGCAAGCTTCCAATAATAATAATAATAATAGTAATAATAATAATAATAATAGTAATAATAATAATAATAATAATAATAATAATAATAATAATAATAATAATAATAATAGTGGCTTACATTGATACATATGTTTAGAAGTAGACAGATAGATGGATTTATTGAGCAATATTATACATACAGATGCACTATATTAACAAAATTTTCTCTTAAATCCCATGCACGGGTCTTCTGACCGTACGTGCTGTGTAAAACAAGTCCTACTTTGTAGGTTTCACCCCCCCTCACATATAGTTAGATCCATCTACTCTCCAAAATAACACACAGATTAAAATAAAAATGGCACAACAAAACACGTTATACAATATATCCTAACCTAAACAGGCATAAATGTGCATAATTAAGTGTCCCTTCGTCACTTCGCATCACAAACTTCAACAGCTGAAGTTCTAATCTGTCTCGCCTTCAAGAGGAACAATCCAGTCTTTTGTTCTCATTATCTATTCCCCATCAGGTCAAGACATGCAAGGGAACTCCTATTCTGACTTAGCATCGAGGGTGGTAGATATTTTTTCCAGGTATGTTCCAATTGAACACACTGTAATAAAATATGTGTCCAGGAGTCCTTTTCCCCGCACAGTGAACAAAGGCGCTCTCCTTCTTCGTTGGCAATTTTATTACCCTTCCCTGCCCTCATTCTTAACCACGCTAAACCTGCTCTGCTGTCTTTATTACAAGAATTTATGTAATCACACCTCCCCATTTAAGCATAAAATATGATTGTAAATGTAGCGAGAAATTTTTCCGAACACTGGAGCTCAATATCTTGTCTCTCGATCAAGTACACGTATCTTCACATTACGCCATATTTCCATTCTGTTATTCTCTCCTTTTTCCCACACCCATCCAATTTCTATATTATGGAGCCCTCTCTACAGTTTATAAACCCACCCTTTTTCCCCACTTCTCTCTTTGTTGAATGCTTAGAAGTATATAAAATTATGGATTGAATAAGAAGTAAATATCTTCTTATTATTTATTTCGAGATTCTTGCGCGATTCGGAAGTTTTGACTAAGCAATTCGTGATCACCCTGTACATTTAATTTTTGTTTTCTTTTGTGTTCATCTCGTCATGCTCTTTGATATTTAATCAAAGAAGGGAAGTTAAAACAGTTGTTTACAAGTAGAATTGCTTTCTCGCCTGACAATTATTGGATTTTGTTCAGGTTAAAAGTGACTCTGTAATGAATTCGTATTGTCTTTCTCAAGTATCTCACTCTGCCTTAAGATAGAAAATAGAGAATGGATGTTTCAGCAGATGCCAAACCAAATACACCTCCAGTGATTAAATTAGATTTTCTTTTTGCAAATTGAATTGTTTATTATTCCTTTGCCTGGAAGTCCGGTTTGCGTAGCAAGAGCTACAGGAAAGCAATTTTATTTGAAGTCTAAACAAACGAAAAGAAAATTATGTCAATGAGTTCCGTCGCATTTAATCTAAACAATGAGAGAATATTCTTGAAATGTAGTTTATTTCAGTAGGGTACCAAATAAAGTTAGCTATAAGCGATTTACATTTACAGCTTAAATTTAATAGTGCAGAATTCGTGATATTTACTCACTGAAACTTTCACTTTCAAGTATTTAACACGTAAATCTAATGAAAATTTAATAACAACGAGCGAGATGGTCCAGACAGTAACGTTTGAGACTCGCATAAAGTCTCGGATTCAAACCCTTTGGCCGGCCAATCTTAAGATTTTTTATAATTGTTGTTAGTTTATAAATATTGTTCAGATGTGCTCGTACCACCAGGATGAAGTGCGTTCGGACGTTGAATCACATGTCCTCTCACATCGTGAAGGGCATATCATTCATTAGCAGCGGAAGCGTGTTCTAAGAGCGTTCCATTCAAACTGAGCAGCAAAAAGACAGGATACTATTGTAATCTGTCCGTAGGGTACTTGAAGAAATAAATGAATAATTCATTTCATAATTAACTGTAAATATCACTAAAACCTGTTTTTCATCGATGTCGCGTAGCTCTTTCACGAAGCATCGGAGAACAGATGTTGTTTCACAAAAAATGATCCTCATTGCGAGATGTATCGATCCCCAGAATTTGTTGCAGAGATCCTGAATCACCCTGTGCAAGCGCTGCATCGTTCGGCTTGGGTTGTTTTTTTGTTTAATAGTTTCATTTTGAACTCCTCTTTCATCCGATATGCGTTTCTTGTATTTTGGCTGCAAATATTTCGACATTTCTATTTAATAACTCATTTTTTTTTGGAATTCTCACATAACGTTTCACTATTAATTAATTAATTAATTAATTAATTTATTTATTTAATCTGGTAGAGATAAGACCGTCAGGCCTTCTCTTCCCCTCTACCAGGGGATTACAACTACAATATTAAGAATACAATTACAATTAATATTAAATTTACAAATACAATAAAAATCATAGTACTAAATGATTAACTGATTAATAAAAGCTAGACAGTTTATTGTAAAAGTTAAGAAGAGAGAAGCATTTCTTTTATTGATTAAGTAAAAATTAAACCTACTCTACGCAATAAGAAAATGCTTAATAAGTTTGCTTTTGAACGCTACTAAATTCCGACAGTTTCTGATGTCACTGGGTAGGGTATTCCACAAGCGCGAGAGCGAGATTGTGTATGATGATGAATACGATGATGTCTTATGTGTTGGTATGGCTAGTATGCGGCTATTTTGCGTGCGTGTGAAGAGATTATGATATGATGACAGGTAACTGGAACAGGAGGCAAGGTAGGTAGGTACTTACATTTGTCTGGTTAGATTTTATTCGGACGGATCGTTCGAGACCCTTATCATCGTCCTACAACGTTAGTCTGGAAATATACTAACTTGAGTGATATAAGAAGTTAGCGTATGGTTTATTGGCTAAGGATATTTTTTAAATAGGCTATACAGGGTGGGTAGATTTTATTTGGATGGATCGTTCGAGACCCTTATCACCATCCTACAACGTTACAGTCTGGAAATATACTAACTTGAGCGGTATAAGAAGTTAGCGTAAGGTTTATTGCCCTACGATTTTTTTGAAAATAGTCTATACAGGGTGAATGGTAATCACTACATTAAAACGAAACTGGTAATAGATCATGAGAAGGGATTTGAATACGTTTTTTCTCAAACAATTGCGTTTTGAAGGAAATCGTTATATTTGTATGAAACAGTTGGCAACATCACGGCTACTGCAATAGCTCGGCCTATACTTCTTACCTTCCTCACCCCCTCTGCTGTATTCAGTAAGAGACACGCGACAGTGCGCTGCGTTGCTAGATTTATTTTAACGATATTCGCAATTATTCAATGTATATTCATGGCTAAACGGTTTAATTTCCAAAAGAAAAAAAAATAGATTCAAAAGATTAACCGTTCAGATTATTTTACCAATCTGCTTTTGAGTAAAGACTATTTTTTACTGTTTAACGGTGCTTAATCGAAGGGAAAGTGTAATAAAAGTTTTGTTATATTTAACATGTAGAATCACCTCTTAAATTTTGGTGCATAAGTCGCCTTCCACTCTCTATTTAACAACTTCTGCTACCGCTTCATCACGATTTGATGCATGTGAATGTTTTGTAATCTGCGTATCTTTTACTGAAGGGTAACTGTTTGCCCTTTACATTCCTTCTTTTTGACCTTACACACTGCAATAAGTTTTTCCTCCTCTAGACCGTCTCGCTCTGTGATAACCGCTAACGACAATCTTTTACCGACAATTTTATACTATTCCATTTCTTCCTCTTTTGGGCGTGATGTCCACATTGTGATTTTATACAATTATTCCAAGCATCAGTCTTTAACGTGGGTTCCGTTGTCACGATTTCAGAACAATAACCAAATATTATTTTCAAAAGAAAAATTGTTCTGGGGCCGGGTATCGATCCCGGGACCCTTTTCTTAGCGCACGAATGCTCTATCGACTGAGCTGCCCCAGGAACCATACACGACACCGTTACAATTCTTTTTGGTGTAGCTCAGACAGTAGAGCATTCGTGCTCTAAGCGAAGGATCCCGGGATCGATACCCGGCCCCGAAACAATTTTTCCCTTGAAATGATACAAGCCTGCTTCACAGGAAGCTTTTACCTGAAAGCCAGATTTGCACAAATATTATTATTAGAAAAATTGTCACTTTGAATTTTATACAATTCCAAATAGCAGTGTTTAACGTGCATCGGCTAACACAGTTTCGGAACAATAACCAAATGTTATTAGGAAAGATGGTAATTATGAAAAACGCTTTATAAAAATGATTAGGAAAACAGTTATTACAAAAAATGGTAATTATGAAAGTTACTTCAGGAAAATTGATTTAGGAAAAATGACCGCAAACTTTATTTTAACACCTTCAGTCCTGAATATATATTAAAAAAAAAATAAAAAAAACTGGTTACATAATCATTCCGGGGATCTAAAATTCCCAAATCAAGTCTTCAAAGAACATCAAAATTTGGGGACAATTTTGACTCCTTGGGCCCAAAAATTTTAAATTTTATTTTTAATTCAGGTATAGAAATTTTTAAAAAAATATTATTCTCCATTTCTGTCACATTGAATTTTTCAAAATATTTAAAATTATCGAAGACATTCCAAAAAAGAAAAAAAAAAAAAGAATGTACACGGTAATGTACATCAGGTCTGAAGGGGTTAAATATGATGAAACCTGAAAGCCCCTTGCAAATGTAAGGGTACAATAACACGTAAAAATGACCTTAAGTAGAATAATAAATTTCAATCCATTCTGCAATTTTTTCCAGAACTGAAATGGTGCAGCTTGTACTTTCTTGATTAACTTGGCTGCAAATATGGTTTTAACTCAGATTTATTCATCGACAATTTCGTCGCCATAAATAATTACTCTCGGGACATATATGGAGATAGAAGTAATTTTCAACATAATTTGAATGTCTGACTACACAGCATATGGCTATTTGTCTGTAGAATCTCTTGTTCTGCCTTCTGTTTTCCCAAGGCTATTTGTGATGCATGGGACGAATAGGTACGAACGTAGCAGAACATGTTATTTACTTGTAGATAGTCTAGCCCAGCCGTGGCGAAAAGGCCATGGTGCGCCGAGCCACTGTGTAAGCTGCAACGTGCATAGCACCTATGGAGGGAGGCGGACAACCGAAGGGGAAGTTAATGTTTAGGACGTGTAACGAAGAAAGAAATGAACAAGAAAACATAGGACACATTATCACAACCTAAAATTAACTGTCTTCAGAATGTCTCTGCGACAACGTTTCAAAATCAGGAATTATGTCACTTACTGCCAATCGTAGTTGATCACGAAGGTATTTGTCTGTCAGTCGTGATCTAAATTTGGTTTTTACTATTTTCATTGTTGAAAATAATTTTTCACAAACGTAAGTTACAGCGAACATGGCTTCAAGAGAGCAAGCAAAGGAACGAAGCTTCAAATATTTATTTTTTTCCGAAGATTTGAAAAGTTCAATATCTGTCAAGTCCTTACATCTAGCTTCCATTTAACGTCACATTGTAAATCTGTGAGTTTAAATTGAAAATCTAACCGCATTATTCGTACATCTGCTGTAAAAGAATCAACATACAGAGATGATAATGATAATAATAATAATAATAATAATAATAATAATAATAATAATAATAATAATAATAATAATAATAATAATAATAACACTTAACCTTTTAATGTTTCATCAGTGACATGTAGTAACTTATAATGCCGTTTTATGTTATACAACCGTTTTCCTAGTAATATTTATGAACAAATCATACATTTAATATTTTCATCATATTGTAAGCAAAAGAATGCATCCTCCCATCCTACTTGAAACTTTCGTTTTTTATAGAGGTGTATGGTTTCGAGAGAGACATTGCGACGATACGCCACTCGCAGGTCAGAGACAAATACAAATAGAACGGAATTTGACTCCAGTGAGTAAGAGGGTGGGGGTTGTAGGTAGGAAGCGAGAGAAAAGCACTGCGAGCCACAATGTGCTCGTGAGTCGCATTTTCGCCGCGGCTGGTCTAGCCGATCAGAATCCTTCAGCTATGACTCTAGTATACCCTTTCATATTAACATATTATCTCTTCCTCATTTGATGGTGGATAGGGTAATATAAACATTTGATTTTCCCCTTCGAGAGTTTTCAAGAAGAATTTATTAGGCCTATCTATATACTACTATCTTAATGCAAGGAAAACAAAAGAACGTTAGCAATGGCCAAGGAAGCTTTTAATAGATAAAGGAGCATCTTCTGCGGACTTCTGGAAAAAGAACGAAGGAAGAGACTAGTGAAGTGCTTTGTGTGGAGTGTGGCATTACGAGGATAGAAACATGGATATTACGACGACGTGAAGAGAAGCGAATAGAAGCATTTGAAATATATATATGGAAAAGAATGGAACGTGTGAAGTTCACAGACAGAATAAGATCTGAAGCTGTGTTGGAAAGAGTGGGCGAAGAAAGAATGGTGCTCAAACTGTTCAGGAAGAGGAAAGGAATCACTTTGTGATTTAAGACGGCGCTCATTCCGTCGGATCCCAGCCATTTAGTTACTTGTAATGGGTGCGCCTCTGCATATTAGTGTGTTGGACATTGTTCCACTGTCACACATCTGTGACACAGTGCCTGAAGGTTGGCCACTAAAGGGAAACTAAGAGGTGGATCTTAAACTGAGAGGATTCAATACGGCATCGGAATTGGAATCCGGTGTGGCATATTGGATAGAGCGTCAGCACGTAGAGCTGAAAACTCGGGTTCGAATCCCGGTGCCGGAGAGAATTTTTCTCCGCTCCACCAATCCTTCAGAATATGGTAATGCAGAATTCCTGCATGGAAATATCTTATGTACTTCGGTACATCGCTATAAACCTCTTATTAAGTAACTATTGCGAGTAGGATCGTTATTATTGTCCATATCGATAGAAACTCTAATAAAGAATCATTTATTCCTCTGGCATATTTAATTAGCGTGAACGGTTTTCACTTAAATTTAATTTAAAAACCACTTATTTTTAGCCACTGACCGATGCTACCAGATTGCAAAATTGTAGACGGAAATGGGGAGGGACGTAGTTCACTGAGGCAGACAGACATGAATTCGTTGACCTCTTACACTTACTAGAAGAAAGAGGAGTGTGTTAGAGGCGATGTTGCCAGATTGCTGAAACTTCCAAGTTAGTTTTCTAATTTACCGTGCATTTAATCACGAAACGTATTTTAGGTTTTCTACTAATTTAAGTGTACCCTATCGTCTCTTTGAATCTGAAGGATTATTTCACTTCCACCCTGTAGGGTTTAAGTTGGAGGGCTTGATGGAAAAAGTCCTTTAAGGGGACCGAGACGTATAATATTAAAATGAATTTGAGCCACCGGCGTACCTCAGTAAGCTAAGACGCATACCTGCCGATCCGGAGTTGTGTTCGAGAGCGAGTTCGATTCCCGCTTGGGCTGATTTCCTGATTTGGTTTTTTTTTTAATTTAAGGCAAATGTCAAGTAATCTATGGCGAATCCTCGGCCTCATCTCGCTTAATATCATCTCGCTATCATCAATCTCATCAATGCTAAATAACCTCTTATTTGATACCTCGTTAAATAACCAAGTAAAAAAGGGATCTGAGGAAGGTGTGATATGATGCTAGGGACTGGATTAATCTTGCTCAGGATAGGGATTGATGGCGGACTTATGTGAGGGCGAAAATGAACCTCCGGGTTCTCTAAAAGCCATTAAATTTGTAATAAAATAAGTGGTTAAAAGAATAAAAGGGAAAACATGGGTAGCCTAAGTTGATTCTCTGGTTAACTATGGGCTTTGGCCAAAGAAAAGAGCTAAGGATCCTTGTTTTAATACATTTCCCAATATTCTTAGTATCTATAATACTTGCAGAAAATAAAAAATGGCTTTGGTATTCCAAACAAACATCATCACCACCATCATCATCATCATCATCATCATTATAATCTTTCTGTTAAATATCGTGGTCTGTTACGATCTCTCGCCATCATTGGAATGGCGGACCCATAAATATTCTTCCTCTGCGATTGTATCGGAGCATCTGTTTTGGTATCCTGGAACGAAATATATCATTATCTGAGTTTTTATAATGCAATTTGTTCGATCACTCTTGCTCCCAAATGAGTTATTATGTCTTCAATCAACGTGTAGTAGTCAGATGTGAGCATTTTTGTAATATATAACATTAAACATGTTAGTGTAACTTTAGAAACATTTGAAACTAAATGGAAGAATAATGTACTTCTATAAAAGTTGGTGCCAAGTAAAACTTGCTACTTTTATTGAGAAGTATTGCAACACAGCACTTCGTCATATATTCAATTCTATTGCATAATGACTTGAATTGTAGCGCAACTTCACGTGAAGTTTATATTTCAAAATAGGTCCGTGTCTTGGCGCATACACTAGCCTATGTGTTATCTGTATTTCATTCTGATACATATGTGAAATATATACAGAAGAAATTTTACTTTAATTTTATCTCCTCAATCCTATTTAACAAAAGTAAGTACCATATCTATAGCATTTAATTCAGAAATAAAGTTGAAATCTCTTATGGTTTTTTGTAAATAATTGTTTTAAATTGTTATATCATTTCATTTAAAATATCGCAACTTCAGATCGACAGACAAGCGCCTCAGCCGACTGAGCCACGCCGGGGGCTCATTTCTTGTTCACGTCTCATTTGGATTCTGAATAATTTATACACTTGAAAGTATTGCTATACATACATACATACATACATACATACATACATACATACATACATACATACATACATACATACATACATACATACATACATACATACATACCACCACCACCACCACCACCACCACCACCACCACCACAACTTCTTTAGTCTTGTTAAACTGTTTCATAATGTTCAAGTTTAACCTATCTCTACCTTCTAGATGTCAATATTCTATTCTTTATTTCATTTCAATCTCATGTAAAGTGTCTATGAATAATTTATAGTGGTTTAATAACTAAGAGTCAAAGCATTTCTTCATTATTTTGCTACGAACATGTACAAACGCGTATCATACAACTCTCATAGCAGTCATATCTACAGGGTTGTTTCCGATCTCTGATAACTAATTTGAATGACATGTGCATCTGGAGTCACACGACAACTCAACTGTGGCGCGAGGTGACAGATCAGTAGTGAGTGATCTCATAGAGAGCACGGCGACTCATAGCAGAAATTCCCAAGAAAATTGAGCCTTTTGGGAGGGGTAAGTAACAACCCTTTCTAATGCCAAGTACAATTAAGTGAAAATAAAAGAAGCCTGCAATAAACGAGGTTTCGTTATTTCCAAGAAAGCATCTTCTGTGTAATTAATAAGATTGGTAAAGCCAATCATTTTAGGTACACACAAGATGCTTTTCTTGGAAATAACGAAATCACGTTTTTTGCAGGCTCCTATGATTTTCACGTAAGTGTTCTTGAGATCGGGAAGAGTTGTTATGTACCCCTCTCAAAAAGGCTCAATTTTCTTGGGTATTGGTACTGTGATACACCGTGCACTCTGATTATGAAATCAGTCACTACTGGTCTGTCATCTCTTGCCGCAATTCAGCCGTCGGTGTGATTCCTGACGCACATGACGTCATTCAAATTCGTTATCAGAGATCGAAAACAACCCTGTATTGGGCTACGGCGGGTGCGATAACCATTCCTTTGTCCGGTTATTTTGAGTACGAACAGTACTGCTAGGAGGGTCACTTGTAAGAGATTTCGAAAGTTTCAAGAATTGCGTCTCAATATAACATTACAGAATTCAAATATTCTTAATAACTCAATAAGCGTAAAAATACTAAACAAAATTAATTAACGAGATTATTTTACTTTTAGAAATGCCGCTTCTTGCTTCAACTGGTATATAACCAACATTCTGTATTTAACCTGCTTGATGCTGCATAGGCCTATTGACAACATTGTTCATCTGGTGCAGATAACCTGAGAAGTGGGACCGCGATTTTATCAATTTGATTGTGAATAAATTTCACTTGAGTGAATGAAATGAAATTAAAGGACAAGCTAACTTTTACTTGGGCAAAATAAGGTCATTTTTTATATTTGTATTCCGATAAAGATTTATATTCCTTAATTTGCAAGTACAGCTTCAGTTGAGTTTAAATATTATACGAAGGGATTTAGTTACTATAAGTGAAAATATTGTTGTGATTTAAAATAATATAATGCTTATTTCTTAATTTAAGAAATAAAGAATATATTTTTGAACACATGATATTAAAATAATGATATTCTTTGCTTGAGTTGAGGTATTAAATTGATTTTAAACTATATTTGATCAAGGTAAGGGATTGTTAAATTAAATCAAAGATTTGTAAACTAAAACTTATATGTGCACGATATAATTAAACAACAAAAATCTCATATACAGAATAAAATGAAGTAATTATAATGAAAAAGAATCGTGAATAGGAACAAATAAACAAAGCATTTCTATATTTTATACTGATCAGTATAATTAATATCATATTTCGGAGGTAAGCGTGATACTAAAATGAACAAAATTTGTTATTGAATTACAAAAATATATGAAGAATGAACTAGGAATGTTGTCGGAAATTAAACAATGAATAATATATATTGTAAGTCAAATGTTTTTGACTGTACAAATATATAACAAGAATGTTCTAAGGAGATTTTTCATTAATTAAACGTGGAAATTCATGATTTAAATTAATTTAGATGAGATTTACTTTAAAGTATAGAAATAAGTATTTTGTGTGGGTAATTAAATCTCTGTTTGGTATAATTATAAATGAACATTTACGTACATTACTATGTACACAATGACATTTTTGTGAGAAAGTTCTCAATAAGGAGAGAATAAGAAAACTTTCCTTTAAATATTTGGCATGGGAATGGTTTAAATTGTTGGAAATGGTCACATTTTTATAAGGTAGTTGGAATATATGTGAAAAACCCAGAATGGCAAATTATCCTTGAATGCTAAGATTAGTGTATTATGAGGATATTTAAGGTTCTTCAGTAATATAACGAAAATACGTGCATTACAAATATGTTACCTATTAAAATTGTTGTACAAGTATTTATAATATATTTAATATACACAAATGCACTAACATGCCCATCTATTTGTATCTGTAATATGGAAGCAAGAGAAGCAATGTGCAACAACCAGAATGTCACTGAACTTGACAAGAAAACATTCGAAGGAATGTCCGGTTTAACTGCCTTGAACTTGGATCACAATTACTTAACAGAATTTGTAGATGGGGTATTCAATCCACTAAAGAAAAATCTCTTGGAAATCAGCTTGCAACATAACATGCTAACATATATAGACGATTATACTTTTACAAACATGACAAGTCTTAGACTATTCTCTGTTGCATTCAACAAGATCACAAAGATCTCTAGTCAAGCCTTGATTGGCACAGAAAGACTCGTAGATCTCTATTTAGCTGTGAACAACTTGGAAAGACTCGAAGTATCTTTTTTTAGACACCTGAGAACTCTGGAGTTAATGGAACTGGGTCACAATAAACTAGATGAAATAGAAGAAGGGTTAATAACTTCTCGTGTTCTTGCAGATTTAATATTATCAATTAACAATATACATACATTGCCTGGCACTCTCCTCAAGAATTGCACCAAATTAGAAATGTTAGCATTGGACAGGAATAGAATCAGTATGTTTCCGAAAGGGTTTTTTAGTGAACTTAGGACTCTTCGTGTCCTGAACATAGCTAGAAACCCAATAAAAGATCTCGATGAAGATGTTTTCGAATCCCTAACTAATATAGAAAGTCTTAACTTGGAAGAAATCGGCATGATAAATATAACACAAAAAATGTTTTCAAGTTTAAACAAGCTTAAATTGCTACTACTAACAGGTAACAGAATTATGGTATTGTCACATAGGTTCATACAGTTGACACAGTTGAACACAATGCACCTTGGGAACAATCAAATAACTGAAATATCGACAATGGCATTTCAATCCTTGACAGGTCTCACATACTTGAATCTCTCTCAAAACAACTTGAAGAATCTTAGTCCTGAGACTTTCCTGCCCCTTACGAACCTAAAGAATTTAGATCTCTCTTTTAATAAGTTGGCAACTGTAGATCCAGAACATTTTAGTACAATGAAGAAGTTGAAAACATTACAGCTACATTACAACGAGCTTTCGACACTGAATGGTAGCATATTGGTATTCCTGAAGAAATTAAAGCTAATAACATTTTGGGGTAATCCTTTAAAATGCGACACTCGCCTTTGTGATATTTGGAAATGGTGCTTAAAGATGAATATTTGCAGAAACACGACCTGCTGTGCAAACGACGAAAAAGTAGCATGGGATTTATTGGGTGATAGAATTTGTGTTAATTTTGGGAACAGAACAAGTTCTGGTGATCGTATTTCAACTTTATCAGTGATACCTACGACATTATTAGAAACGCCCTTGCATATGCATACAAGTAATACAGTTCATAGCAGCATCACAAGTAAATATACTGCTATTTCTGAAAACGTCAAATCATTATCAACAGAAGCAAATTTAGAATTGGAAACCAAGCATGTACCAAAGAGTACTTCAGAAAAAACACAACCAAATACTTTTGGAATTTATGTTCCCACAACTGACAAGTCTATATGGAACTCAACTACATCGAGTGATAATCCATCTTCGATCATAATAATTATTTCGTTAGTTTGCTGTGGTGTTACAGTAGCCATTATCTTATTGGCATTCTTGCATTTGAAGATAAGAATTTTTGTGTTCAAGAGAACTAGAAGAACAAGTCCCCAAACTGATATGCAACAAAGAAATTAACACCAATTCATATAGAAAGCTGTGAAACGTATACCATATTTATTCACATTAGAATCTGAGTATTCCTTATAAAACACGTCTTAATAAAAGCGTCCACACTTAAACGAATCAGATATCTTTAAATGCGAGATGCTAGGTGTTACATTTTGGTATTTGAAATATATATAATCAACTATACATAGTCATAGGAGTGACTTCAGTTGAGGTCTTTAAATATCAAATATGCTAAGTGCCATTTTTTTTTCTTTGAAATTTAGATTTTACTACTGATATGTGCTATGTACCATTCCAGGCTACATATCAATCGGGGCAAGTGTGATGAGATATCTAAGTAGTTCAAATCATGAGGATAGACAATACTCACAGCCATTTAAAGTAGGGTATCAGCTTTCCCAAATAGCTGTGTCTCTTACTTTTGGCACATAGCACCTTTGTTATTTCAAGGCCTGAGACACCACAGGATTAAACATTCACCGTGTAGAATAATGCAACTGGCAATTTTTATAACACTTCGTGAAACATACAAAACTCATAATACATAATATAATTACTATCAGTTACGAGAGAAATCTTTTTTCCTAGGGTCGACACCCGCTTAAATAGCAACAAAATTATAACGGATTTTATACTAACGCAATTTTTATCGGGCATGGGAAATTTGGGTGTTATTTAGAACGATTTAAATTACATGAGGAAAATGGCTACTTATGTATCTGTGAGGAACAGCAAACTGTGGATCACCTTTTGTTTCATTGTCCAGTATTCGAAAACTGAAGATTTATTTTGGTCGGACATTTACATTTTTGTAATGTAATATATGGCAAACCATTATTCATTATGTTCAGTAAAACATGCTATTATAAACAGTTTTGTGATTTTATATGTAATATATATATATATATATATATATATATATATATATATATGAACTTGTAATTAATTCAAAATAATGTAGTAGATATGTGTTAATTTCAAGTAGCAAGACCGGGTTACCCACGTCAAAAGAATTCTCCTTGTAATAATATAAACTATCAGTCTATAACTATAACCCTAATGTACTTTCGGGTAAAATAGGGTTCAAGAAATTGTATATTCAAATAAATAAATTACAATCTTTGTGACGTCTAATTTGTACAATCAGTTGATATTATTATCGAATAATTCAACATAATTAATATTTTTGTTGTCAATTCTTGTTTAAAAAATTAAACATACCATAATAGAAAAAAATTGGCACATTCAAAGTCTCCAAGCATGTAAAAATTGCATCAGGTTTTACTTAAAATTTGATATTAATACAAAATAAGGCAGTGTATTCATTAGTTTGTACAATAGCTTATACAAACTATGATAATATTTTAGAACATATATCACAGGCTATTCAAAAACATGCCAACATACATATGTGTACATTTTAATACGTAACAACAAGTGAAATAGGTATATTACATATAAATATTTTGTACATGTATATTTTTGTTTTGTCTTCAGTATAATACAACTTAGCACAAAATAACAACCATATTGAATCATACAATATGTATTCAGACTTATCATTCATTTATCCATCTCGTAACCTATAACACATTCAACGCAATTGAACAAATCCTTCTCCATTCTCATAGTACTAGCATCATAACAATTTACATGTTTTTCAAATATTAATTGTCATTTAGTTTTAACATAGTTTGTAAAACTTTGCATATTTAATAACTCAATATATTTATATACCAGCTTATGCTACACTTATATATTTCCTAACAAAAAAATCACTGCATATTTGTTCAGAAGATCTTTCCATATGGTAGTTACTTCATGTACGTATATTTTGACGTAATTAGACATTGCTATTTGATTAAATATGCATAGTTAAAATTGATTGTAATTGGTACGCTCAAGTGTTTCACTATTTTCATAATTTTAACTTTGATATTCATTAACTACACTTTGACATGCTTTGTCTTCACAATTTTATTACAATATTTTGTTTTCGTTAGATATCTCTAATAAATGTCTGAAGACGCCATATTGCATGGCGAAAACGTTAAAAGTTTTAATAAATAAAATGTAAATTTATAACTGTATAATTTACATTAAAATAAGTCATATAACTGAATAACATTTTTCTTTTTGAGTCACCAACTTATTGCAAAAAAGGGAATCGAATGTTATGAAGAAGTTCATGCAGTTGATACCAATGACATGCATCGTTTTGTGGACATTACGGCATTTGCTGAAGAAGAAAAACAGCTTATGTAATTGATCCGACTATCAGATATGAAAAGAATGAACAGGACCAGCACAAGATGTGGGCCAAGATAAGAAAAATATTTATGAGCCTTGCATTTATTTCTTTCAGGAGAAGTATAGAGACAAGTTTCCTAATTTCGAATATATTTTACCTACAAGGTTTACTTTTTGGTGTGAGTGGGACTATCTATCAAAATACTGTAAATTTATTTAATAACTTTCGCCTCGACAAATAATGACTAATTGTATTTCCTGGGAACATTATTTTTTATTCTGTAGGAATTTTAAATCATCACATGTGAAGGGTACAGAGAAAAAACGAACAGAGTCACAATTCTCTTAAGGGTGATGTAATCATCTAATTCGGTATATTATAGCCAAATTTATTGTTGTTTCTAATGAAAAAGTAGGAAAGGATGACTGTATCTCTAGTGATAATACTCCCATTAATCAGTTTTGATAATAAAAACGCATAAATTTTGCAGTAATATACTAAATTAAATGTTGTCGTCACCCTTATGAGAATTGTCACTCTGTTCGTTTTTTCTCTGTACCCTTCATATATAAATATATTTACATTAATAAAAAAACAACATATAATGTAGACTTAAACACTAAACAGATATGTATTCACTGTATTTGAATCGGTCATTTGTAAAACCACATGAGTCACAGAAAATAAGTTTCAAGAAAAATAGAAAAAACTATCTATAGCTAATGGATTTTATGTTAGCTCTGTGAAATTTTTACAGGATAACCATACTTTAGCATGTGTGATTACAAAAGCATTTTATCTTAATTATCTCATTTCATAACATCTTGGACTCGTATTGTTTTAACAAGTACCAATAAGAACAACTCCAGTATCCTGTTAAAATATGTAGTGTATTGTTTGTTGCAGTATGAAATACATTATTATACAGTTTTAAATCAATTTATATTGTTATTTTTACTTCAGAATCAAAATGGTTAATTTCATTCACAAATTAAGTACAAAATATCTTAGCCGATTTAAAAAAAAAAGAGTTATTTCTGAGTAATTCATTTTCAAAGCAGTATCTCGCATGTTTAATGGAAATGTATGAGTACACACATATCCTTACTTAACAATAAGTAAATAACATAAATTGCATATTATCCCTCCAAAAAAGACGATGTTTCTTGGTTTGGGGTCTCTTTTCTAGGACGTTTCCTCTTTTCATCGTGCACTTCTACAATTCTTAAAGGTACAAAACTTGTTCACTTTTGCTTTCAAATGATGCAGTTTTGTTAAAAATGTCTACTCTATCTGGTACAGGTATTTTCATACAACACTGTTCTTTGCACATGAAAGTAACAAAAATGACTATTATTATCTGTGCCAGGTTTCTGATCAGAACCCTACATAATTTCAAATAAATGCTTCTCATTGATAGAACTAACAACGAGATCTTGTGACAATGTAACATATTCCCATCAAATTTCACACCGATAACATAAATTAAACAATCGTATTTTACTTACATGCATGGATCTCGTTGCTTCCTTGCAACTATATTATTCCCTCTGTGAGAGACCCTCCTCTTTGCAATGCTTTATCCTCTCTTTTATACATATCTCTGTTAATGACACCTTTTTGCGTATTTTTTCTCCTACAGAACTCTTGAAACGACACTCACTGTTCAATATCTTGACAAAAAGTGCATTGTAGCAAATGCAACACGGGTGCATCATGGCGTTATTCACCACGGATACTGCAAAGTGATACTGTTTTATAATTTTCTTTAATGGAATGTATAGAATATTATTAATTATGAACAGTGACGAGGTCACATAGAATGAAACACTTTGTTGAGGACACCATTTTTAGCTACCTTCTATGTTCTACATGCACTGTTTGTCAGTTATTTAATGCTAATTTATCTAAATAAACTTTTTCACAATCATGCATTATATTCTTAATAAAAATAGCTTACAGCTCATGCATTTTGTCAAGACACTCGCGATGTGCAGTACGGGAACAACGTTTCTTTAGAGGGGTAGGAGTAGAAGGGAAGGTCGGGCGTGTGTCTACCGAGTTCAAGGCAAAGAGTAACCCATTCCCCTATAATTCGTAAGTAGACTCATACGATCTCGTGCGCAGCTCTGTGGGAAGAGTGGCCAAGTATATTGACAAAATGCATGAGCTGTACTATGTTACTGTATACATCATTCTATCTACTAAAAGTTTTGATCAGAAGGAAGTTAATTAATCTTCATTAGTGGGGCGTTTGTTGAAAGCAGCGGTTTGCTAACTTAAATAAATTTAATTTTATCGAGCTGAATATTCATAGAGTGTTGCCGAACTTGGGACACATATTTACAAAGCTCCAGGGAAGCTGTAGTTCCAATTATATCATGCCTAGGTTGAACAGCTTACGATGACAAAACAAAAATCTGATGTTAGGATGTGCTTAACTAAAGCACGAGCAAGAAGTTCAAAATATTTCGTGTTGTATTACATGCATTAATCAATATATAATTCCATTATGTCCATTAATGCACTTTTCAAAGTATTTTCGTAACATAGTAGAATGTTGAAATGAATAATGTACAATTATAAAGTAATAATATTTTTTCCGAAACGCTCCAAATTAAATTATTTCTGGTAAGGTACTTGGGCTTTTACTTTCACTTTTTATACAAAAATGTTTTACAAATAAAACATACATCGATATAGTAATGAATGCATTGCAGTAATAGTAACGAATCACAAAATTATACTGTGCTATAATATAACTTGATTGATTCACTTGCTTTATTTTTCATTTACTTATATATTTATTTGCTTTACTTTTAATTTATTTTATTTATTTATTTTCATATGCATTTATTTGCTTTACTTATTTATTTCCTTTATTTATTTATATATATTTGCATGTATTTATTTATTTCCTTTACTTATTTATTTTATTTATTTATTCATTTATATATATATATATATATATATATATATATATTGACTTGCAAATGTAGACTTATATTTATTTGTTTCACTTATTTATTTACTTTTTTATTAATTGATTTGTACTTATTTGTTTACTTGCATATATGTATTTATTTCCTTACTAACTTATTTGTTTTATTTATATATTTACTTGCTTTATTTATATATTTATCTGATTTATATATATATATATATATATATATATATATATATATTTACTTGTACATACATATTTATTTGCTTTATTTATTCTTTTATTTATATATAAATATTTACGTGCATAAATTATTTACTTTACTTATTTATCTGCTTTATTTATTCGTTATATATATTTACTTGCATAAATGTATTTATTTACTTTACTTATTTATTTGCTTTGTTTAATCATTCATTTACATTTATTTAATCACTTGCATAAATGTATTTATTTATTTTACTTATTATATACCTTTATGGGTATCACCATAAACTGTGTGCTACAATACGTTTCCACGAAGTGAGCAATGATTGCGTGTGCTCTCTGTGCGGAGAAAAGTGTGAACGCTACCATATACAGCGTTTCAAAAAGAGAACCAAAACAGTGACAGAATACAGTAAAGAACCGTAACAATTCAAAACCAAAGCACTTTCGTACGGACTCATACTATTATTATTATTATTATTATTATTATTATTATTATTATTATTATTATTATTATATACCTTACTTGCAAATATATGTATTTATTTGCTTAACTTACTTATTTGGTTTATTTATTCATTTATTTACTTGCATATACGTATTTATTTGTTTTATTTACTGATATATTTATGTATAACAATTTACATGTGAAATTTCAAATTTATTTATTTAATACAAAAAGTTCTAATAGCAATATGCTAAGCTTTAGTTGTATATGAAGAGTCCACTGCAAGAATGATGGATGTCACTTTCTTGTCGAAAACGAACCAAGACTGTCAATGCATAGTTTAAGACATATAGAATGTGCATACAGAGTTATATAGCATTAACACTGATAGTCATTGTATTGTATTGTATTGTATTGTATTGTATTGTATTATATTGTATTTATTAACATTCCATGGTATTCATACATGCTTACAGCTAGAATATGGAACAAGTCAAAAAACTTAATACTATTATGAAATCTTAATTTATAGTCACAGTCTAACTGAAATATATACAGAAGAGATTTACAATATAGTCTTCTAGTACAACACAAAATTTTAGTATCAATTTCATCAAGTGTTATTGAATGAATGTCATGAATTCACCTACAGAATAGAAGGCGTGAGAAATTAGGTACTTCTTTAATTTGGCCCTAAATAATTTTATGTTTTGAGTTTCATTTTTTATATCGATAGGAAGGCTATTAAAAATTTTTACTGCCATATAACGCACTCCTTTTTGATACCACAATAGACTTGCCGATGGAGTATGAAAGTTATTTTTTGACGTGTATTTATGCTATGAACTGTTGAATTAGTTACAAAGTTTTCACGATTACATACGAGGAAGGTTATTAATGAAAAGATATACTGACAAGCCATGGGCATTATTTGTAGTTTTTTGAAAATAGTCCTACACGATTCCCTAGATTTGGCACCTACTATTATTTTAATTACTCTTTTTTTGTAATAGAAATATATTGTTACCATCTGTGGAATTTCCCCAGAATATTATTCCAAAACTCATTATCAAGTGGAAGTATGCAAAGTATATTGTTTTTAAGGTATTGATATTTACTAACTATTGCATAGATCTAATAGCAAAACAAGCTGAATTTAGTTTGGGGGTAATTACTTTAATATGATTTTTCCAATTTAACACATTATCGATTTTTAAGCCAAGAAATTTGGTTGTTGTTGTTTCTAATAGGGATCTATTATTAATTATTGCGCTAGAAATTTGCGACGTTGAATTTGGACATTATTTAAATTGAATTATGTTAGTTTTGTTACAATTTAATACTAATTTATTGACTGAGAACCAGTCACATATTTTTAAGGGAATTTCCTCTGTTGAAGATTGGAATGCGTTGGAGTTATTGGCTGTAATTACTATACTTGTGTCATCTGCAAATAATATGGAATGACCTACATCTTTTATTAGGGGGCAAGATCATTTATAAACACTAGAAAACGTAGGGAACCTAATATTGATCCTTGAGGAATGCCATTATTAATAGTTCCCCATGTCGATGCAGATTTCATAGTTGTATTGATTTCAACTTTCTGTTTCCTATCTATGAGATATGAGTGAAACCATTGGTTTGCAACACCTTTAATTCCATAATAATCTAATTTATCTAGCAGCATTTTATGATTTATACATTCAAACGCTTTGGATAAATCACAGATTGTCCAGAAATGATCGGAAAATCACACTTAAGCTTTGAGCGCTAAGCATTTCAAACTTTCAATTGCTTCTCCTGCAAAATGTATTCCAAATGACATCGATCATTCTTGCATATGTCCGTGACAAAGATGTACATAAAATAATATCGAAGAAAATTAGTTTAATAATTTAACCGCAATTTTAAATGATCAAAATATAAGTTAGTTTTCTTATAAAAATAAACAAATAAAAAGGATATTCCCTTAACATTTTACTGTTTCATATTATGACTGTTGAAGACCTTTTCTTTCTTCCTGTTCTACTTGTTTTTTATGTGGACTCCTTCCTGAAAATTAACACTCTTCAAGAACAAACTTAGGCCGTTCTCAAAGCTCAAGTCCATACTACACACTAGTGAGTAGCAACTAGGTGACTTGTAAACTACACGCTAGGGAGCTTTGAACATATGTATATGCTTGAAACACGATTTCTTTCACAGACATTTTCTAAAAATCATGACATTACGCTGTAGCACTGAATTAAAATGGCAGTGTTCTAATGCTGTTTCATGCGAATTATGTGGAAAAGATAATGTCCTAATATATTACAATAATTTTAAAAAAATTGTGAAGAAAGTACGTACTAACAATGTCAATGTTCAAAGTGAACGTGTTAGTCTATATTTACATTATTTCACTTAAAAAGCATCTTCAGATTTCATAACCTCTACTGTTGATGAGGTATCCATGTTTGTTTAATGAACAAGTCATCAATGAAGCAAGCACTTTCGTTTACTAGCTAGTACCAATTGCTATGCACTATGTACCTTTGGATCGTGGCTTCTGACGTCACATCCGACTTTTTAGATAACTGTCTAGATCACTTCAGCTGAAAATGTAGCTTTGAGATACGGCCTTAGTAAGCATTTTCTTAATGAGAAGAGAACAATATAGTAAACATATTTTTTTTAACTTTATTGTAAATATTTCGAAAATGTTACTATTTTCTTTCTCTTGGAATTTGTACAGTCAGTTTTGGTTTTAGATGACTAGTTATTTTCTTTAATCACTAAATTATATTAAGCAGTTAGTATATTATATTAGTACTTTTTGTAGCTATTGTGATTTTATCTTTGTATTTGCTTCTTTTATATCCTCTCCTTATTAGCATTTGTGTTCTTTGTATTTGTATTTATACTTTCATTTCTCTTTGATATTTACTTTTCTCTGCATCTGTTTGTTTTTGTATATTTATTTCTGATGCTGGGGCAGAGAAATCGCGATAATGTTAACTCCACCAGATCGAATAAATAAATAAATAAATAAATAAATAAATAAATAATAAATAAATGAGTGAGTGAATGAATGAATGAATAAATAAATAAATAAATGGATGAATGAATGAATAAATAAAAATATCATAGCTGTTTATTAACACTGATTCGTGCTTTACTGTACCATTAATTTTATTTGAAAAATTTCTGTTACATTTTGAAGTAAGCATCTGTATTCAATCTACAAGGCAAAAAAATTGTAAGATTTTGACATGAAATGTTTAGTCTAACGTCACACATATCATCATGAGAACAGAAGTGTAAGATTGAACTATGTGCCTTTTGGATTCCCACATTATCTTTCTCGCTCCGTTCTCTATTTCATATGTCTCGCACATGATACTGACTTCTTTGTGATGGTAAACACTTAAGATTGGTCCCGTAGATTACAATCAACCTTAAATTAACTTTAGCCGTGGTTCCATGTCTGGAAAATCAACGTCAAGGTAGATAAATGTATTTTCAGTAAGAGCGAGGCTCCAAGATATACTGTGGGGAGCTAACGAGAAAGTCTCTGCGAGGCGTATTTTAATTAGGTGCGGTGCGGGGAGGTATTGATGAATGGAGCACCGCTCTTCCTAGAACTGACCAGAGTTGTTATGCGTTAAATTCTTATGACACTAAACAGATGATATCACAGTCACCACATGATGTTTAATTATACTGTGGCTGAAAATATCAGGCAGTTTGAGGAGACTAGCTCTTGTCGATGTGTTGTATGTATGTATTTATTTACACTGCATGTGGACAAGCACCCAGTGGCAGTGATACAAACAATATAAACTATGCACAATAAAATTACAATACACAAGACAATTATACAGTACACAATACAATTAGATACACAATACAATTACAAACAATAATTAAAATGAATAATAAATAAAATAACCAAATTAATTAATAAGTGAATCTAATTTTACATTACAACCTACATATGTATAGGCCCTACATAAGTTTCACATTGGTACTGATAATAATATTTCACTCTACTCTCATCTCACTCACTGTACTGGCACTGTGACACATTCACTGACACTATATAACACATTTCATTGACACTATAAATTGTCACTGATCGAAACTATTCACTGCACTGTAAAACCATAACTTCACTGACAACAGTTCAAATAAGACATACAATTACACCCTTATTCGCACTTATAAACAGAACTAAACTAAACTTACAATTCAAACCAAGGGAGTAATTCGCCAACATAAATAAATACATGTCACCTTAAAAAAGTCACCTTAACTTTAATTTACACTTTTTACACAACGTTTTAAGTTATTCTGAAGTTAAGGAAGGACAGCCCTCAAAGACCGCTGCAGGTGGTCATTCCAATCATTTATAGAATTATTTAAAAATGAGAATTTACCTACATCCGTTTTCTGTTCTCTACATTTGATTTTAAAATCATGACCATAGTACGTTGGCTTCTCTAACCGAGCTGTTATGTCTACCTATGCTTTTTGATTAGATGTGCTCTATACAGTGATGTTATTCTAGTTTTTCTAAGTCTGTTTTCCAAAGTTTCCCATTTAAGTTCTTTTATCGTATGATTTCTGTCTTCTCTTTTACCTTTAACAAATTTAGCTGCGTATACTGGATTCTTTCTAAGGAATTTATCAGATATATTCTATAGGGATCCCAACATGTAGTTCCGTATTCCATTAGCGGTCGCACTAATATGCTATTTCCCTCGATTTGGGGCTAGCCTTTTTCAAGATTCTCATAATAAAGTGAAGTGTCCTCCATGCTTTACCCGTAACATTATCAACATGCTCTCCCCAAGAAAGTTTGGAGTTTAAATACACACCTAGGTATTTACAACATTGTTCTTGCGGAATTACAGCACCACTGAATTCGTAATTAAGACTAGTTTCCTCTCGGGTTTTACAAAATGTTATAGATTTATTTTTAGAACCATTTATTTTCATCCTACCAATTAACGCCCAGTTATAAATTTTATTCAAGTCTGTTTGAATAGCATCTACATCTGAATTATTTCTAATCTTTCTATAGATAATGCAGTCGTCTGAAAACAGCCTCACATTTGATGTAATATTCTGGCATAGGTCATTTACGTGTATTATAAAGAGTGTTGTGAAGTTAAAATTGTTAGTTTATATTTTAAAAGTTGATCGAATATTTCACGTTGGTTAGTTACTGTAATGTAGTTAGTGGTGTGTCATTATGTTGTTTTCTGCGAGCAAGAGTGGCGTTACGTTGACTGTTGCCTGCATGTAGGATTGGCATTACTCCACATTCCTACTAGGGCTGAACTGTGACCTCGTCACAGTACCTAGAACTCAAACTTTCATGCCAACCAATGTCGTGGATTCAACAAATAGAATTTATATCATCCTAGAATTATAAACAGGTTGTTACTACATCGAAAATCATGAGTAATTGGCTTATTATGGCACGCGTGCCGATAAAAGCAGTGACATATTTGCTGTGACGTAATCCCGGAACGCTTGCTGCTATCTTGGTTATCGTTTCTGCGCGCGACGTAACAAGAAATGAAATGCAGGACAGAAGTTAACGTATCATTTATCTCCAATCTTTAACAATTTTGTATCACTTTTGTAATATCACATAAAACAGTTCTGTGGTTCAGAGAAACCATATTAAAAAAATGAAGGGACATTTGTGTCATAACCTGCAAGTTCATCCATTACTCTTTAGTCAATGCCAAGGCAAGGCGCAACTAATCGATAAGAACATATGAAGACAATTTGTCAGCTATGGATACCGAATTGAATTTCCTTCATAATTCCTTTCCTACAATTTATAATGCTAAGATGACATAACGTTTTTTATCCAACTCGTGGATAATCTTATTATGACAATCGTAAAACATTCACTCGTGCCATAATCGGCAAGATTTTCCACTTGTTGCATAAATAACTATTACGTACAATATTTAATACGTAGGTATCATTGGGAACTTTCATCTCACCTTTCGAGATCATATCCAGTCCCTTTGTCTCAAGATCAACGACGAGTCTGACGGCATTAACTCTGACAACCTAGGATAGGACTTACCATGTATAAAACCTTCATTCGCGGAAGTTATCCACATCCGTAAACTTCAAATTATCCAGAAAAAAGTGACTGGAATCATTACCATCTCCCACCAGTCGCCTGAGAGAGGAATTCCATGATGAGCTACATTTTGCAATCATTGTCGGAATTCATCGCTCGACTTTGTTATGTTGTCATTCAGAAGTGACTTGGGCAAGTAATAGCCTGGCGTGTGTCATATCCATTATTTCGAATATATCGAAGCTTGAAATTAGCTCAAATCTTCACGCATGTGGTTAGATTTTCATATGAAATAAGCGAATTGCACGTCATTTAACGTTGTGAAGTGTGGGCTGCAACTTGTTGAATGCAGAGTTGGGCTGTCGAGGCAAGTGCTGAAGAACCGCTGACCTTCAGTACACTGCTAATAATCCATTAACACATAACACGTTAGTCATTAATATCTCATTTTAACGACAACGGTAATTTACTCCATTTATGACGACACAAAGTTCGTTGAATTGTGGAATCGGTTAGAACACGCATTAGTTTCAATACAAATACGTGAATGAAAAGTCAGGTTGAGGCAAGAGTGAGCTTTGATTTTTTTTTATTTTATTGGGTTATTTTACGACGCTTTATCAACATCTAGGTTGTTTAGCGTCTGAATGAAATGAAGGTGATAATGCCGGTGAAATGAGTCCGGGGCCCAGCACCGAAAGTTACCCAGCATTTGCTCCTATTGGGTTGAGGGAAAACCCCGGAAAAGCCTCAACCAGGTAACTTGTCCCGACCGGGATTCGAACCCGGGCTACCTGGTTTCGCGGCCAGACGCGCTGACCGTTACTCCACAGGTGTGGACGCTTTGATTTTGTTATAATTTTTTGATACGTCTTTTGTTGACCTTGGCTGTCAATTTTCATACGTACATACATACATACATACATACATACATACATACATACATACATACATACATACATACATACATACGTACGTACGTACGTACATACATACGTAGTAGTAGTAAATAGTAGTAGTAGTAGTAGTAGTAGTAGTAGTAGTAGTAGTAGTAAATAGTATTAGTGGTAGTAGTAGTAAATAGTATTAGTAGTAGTAGTAGTAGTATTTTGCCTGGCAGAGTTAGGGTCATAAGGCCTTCTCTTCCACTCAACTGTGTTTCAATAATATACATGACATACAAAATTATGTGATAAATTACAAAACAACACAAAAGAATATACCTTACAGATTACATAAAATATAGTAGGAAATTACAAATAGTCAAGATTAGTTACATAATATAAGGAGAATATAAAATAAAGTAGAAAATTACATATAATCAAAATCAGTTACATACATACATACATACATACATACATACATACATACATACATACATACATACATACATACATACATATATCTATGTCAATGCTATGAATTTAGACGAGTAAACTTAGGATAATTTAATCTATGATAGATAAGAGTAGGCATTAGATATAATGAAAGACTCAAATTTTCACAACAAAATAACAAACCTACATACGCCTAGACAGTGACAGAAACGAGGCATAATGTGTATAGTGTAAATATACAGGTAGCAAGGCATGAAGTATTACCTTTATTGTAATGGCACATGCTGTTCAAGTAATATAAAAAATACATACACATATACACATACATACATACATACATACACATACATACATACATACATACATACATACATACATACATACATACATACATACATACATACACACAGGGTGGAAGTGAAATATCTCTGCAGATTTCAGAGCGAATAGCTCATTTTGTATGTAACATAAAAGTTTAATAACAAATTAATGGAGACTTCATAGTTTACTGAGAAAAAGAGATTTTTTCCCCCTTTTCAAAAATGTATAACATCCACTCAATCGGTAACTATTGCGAGTAGGATTGTGATTATTGTCTATATCGATAGAAAATCTAATAAAGAATATATATTCCCTCTTTCGTATTTCAATAGCGTGGGCGGTTTTCGTGTAAATTTAATTTAAAGACCACTTATTTCAAGCCATTGAAAAATGCGAACAGATTGTAACGTTATAGCCGGAAGGAAAGTAGAAGTTAGATCACCTAGGGAGAGGAATCTGAGTTCATTGACATCTTACATCCGTATTAGAAGAAGAAGAAGAAGAAGAAGAAGAAGAAGAAGAAGATGCAGAACGTAATATAGATCTTCTATTAATTTAGGTGTACTTTACCGTCCTTTTCAATCTGCAGGATTATTTCACTTCCACCCTATATGCATGGATATTCTGGAAAATAGGTTGCAATACTTAGAGAGAAGGTAGTATGCATGAAAACAAGAAATAAAAATCTTACAAACATGGGTTCGAAAATCAATAGCAAATGTTTATCATCACTGTAAGAGCAGCATATCTTCCACTGTGAGCTCTTTGGCAAGAAACAAATGAGAATATAGATTGAAATCATTTGTCATTACTAGACATCGGATTTTTAGGCACTAAAAATTGCAGTTTTAGGCGCCTAAAATAAGCTCAAAATTTGTAAAATTAGGCTCTATTTTAATGAAAATAGGCATTTTAGGCACATCAAGGTATCATACTTATTTCTTTCACTGAAATTTTTAGTTATACACTAAAATACGCACAAAAAAGTATGTTTAAACATTAAAAAAGAATACTATATTATATTTATAAACAGAGCTGCACAAATTTAATATATTGAAACTAATGAAATAATGATTTTTGATATCAAGATTACTCATTTTAAGTTATTGAAATTCAGTTCCATGCTCAGACTTTATTATAATTATCTGCACAGTACACCACCTGAATTTTTTCTAAATTCTCCACAGTTAATCTTTGCCTTTTGTCACTGAGAATCATTTTGAAAGCAGAAAAACTTCTTTCAACCGAAACTGATGTGAGAGGCGCAAATTTTAAATTAGGTACAATAGAAACATCAATACTTACTGGAACATTAACACTTTCCCCCGATATCACTCTTGATACTTTTTCCAACAATGAAAATCCTACATTCTTATTTAATACGTTGTCCCACTTATTTTTAACTTTTTTCCCAGTTTCGCCCAAAGCAGAATGTATGTTCACTTGAGCTTCCTTTACTATTGCTATTTGGCTACAAAGAGATTGTTTTTCACGTTCTAATTGTTCAATGCTTGCAGGTATGAAAGAAAAGTTTGATGTTATGTAGGCAATATCGTTTTTCACTCGTGAGTCATTCAGACAATCTTTCACTGCTTTCACACACGCTGCACTATCAGTTTCAGGTAATTTATCAATAACTGTGACCACTTCTTTAAAATACTTAGAATAATACACCACTGACTGAATCCAGGTTCCCCATCGTGTAACAACCGGCTGAGGTGGGAGTGGGATATCTGGAAAGTTCTCTCTGAATATTGAAATCCTGGATGGGGCTTTACAAAAACATTTTTTTGTGTTAGAAATAAACGAATTGACAAGAGGAAATTCACTCCGGATTGTTTCAGAAACCCTGTGAAGGCCATGTGCTAGACAGGTTACATGCGTGAAGTTAGGATAAAATGTTTTAAGAAGTGGAGCTGCAGCAACCATGTATGAGGCAGCATCAGTACAAAACAACAGAACTTTAGAATCGTCTATATTACCTGAGTATAAAGACTCTAGGCCTTTATTTACAAAATAAGCAATGGCTTGGCTATTCACTTTCGAAAGTTCCTTAACACATACGAGGTGTGGAATCGAAGGTCCATCAGGACTAAGTTTTCCTACTACCATATTTGCTATATACCTATTCACAGGATCTGAGGTTTCATCCACAGAGACCCATATGTAAGAATCACCTATATCCTCCCGAATGGAAGCTAAAGTTTCATTGTATATTCTGTCTAAGTAATTTTTTCTTAGGGTCGACTCAGATGGGATATTTTGTTTGCAGTATTTTTGTAAAAACTGCCTTAAAACCGGATTTTCAATTGCATTCCAGGGAATGTTAGCAGCAACAAACGCTCTGGTTAAATCAGCATAGAAATTGCTGCTGAGATTGGATGAAGTAGGCTGTGTTAGTAAAGTTTGTTGCAGTTGATTTTTCTGCTGAGCTTTAGCCTTATGAGCCGCTCCTTGCACATGCTGCTTTAGGTGGCACTTCTTTTCTTGCGAAATCTAAAAATGTAAAGTAAACTGAATTAAAATAAAATCCTAATTGTTGTATTGCCGTATTTCTATCACAAAGTTAGTGGGTTCGAACAATCAAAATTTTAATGACCTGCAAATACTTTAACTATCGGAATTTAAAAGGTTAAAGTGTAGTGGTCTTAAAAAGAATTATACCTCAGGATAGCTCAGTCAATGTATAAATATTATAGGCCTACTCATTAAAGTTAATAGAATTTATATATTTCAACTATTGTTACATACCTGTTTGCTACAAATCTTGCAGAATATTATTTTTCCATCATAAGTGAATTCTGAATGTTCTGTTAGCCATTGCCGGATCAATGTAGATTTTGCACTTATATTTTTCGGCATTATCGCGTTAAACTTCACAGGAAAACGTCCTACCGCTCAAAACTTCTCAACACAAATAAGGCGAGGGAAAGGGCAACTGTTAACGAGCATTCAAATGAACCGTTGTTATTGAGATTCAATTGGACAAAAATACAAAGTTCCACTTATTGTTGCATTTCCTGGTAGTGTTAACACTAGGAGGGCCATTCTTTTAAATATTTTGTAACGGTTTACCCTACTAATTCGCAGTTTTACGACTTTTCATAAATATTTCAAAAACACTCTTTCTCCAAAAATTGTGATTTTATGACACTCTGAAGGCCAGTACAGCTAATCGGTTTCAGACCGAAAACAGTCATTTTTATAGTATAGTATATCTCTGAATCGGTAGCAGCACATGTTGTGATTGTTACCTGCTTCAAAACTAAGGTTGGTTCTTTGTCGGCATTTATGCCTCCAAACATGTTAAATTCGGTGAAATCTATTGCGAGTGTCGTGAGATTCAAAACATTTTGTTTCCTTTATCAATGGTTTCATGGCCGGTGTGAAGCAAACTTTCCACTTTTTAAATGCCTTAAATTTCGCAGTGAATGCGTGTATAAATTATAAAAAGTAAGAGTAAAATGCGAAACTTTACAGTGAGTTAGGCATTTTTAGGCGAATATTAACAAATTAGGCTCTAATAACCGTTTTAGGGCACTATAAAACTCTTTGAATACCTTTCAATTTCCATGAAACACAAATATTAATAATTATTTTTACTTTTCTCCTAAAGAAACAAAATAGACATTTGCCCTAGAATCCGATGTCTGGTCATTACGTATTATTTTCGTATCTGTTTAATAGGAGCATGTTTTGTCTCTTAGGAGCCAAAGAGCTCTTACTGTGATGGTAAATATTTTGCTCATATATCAAAAGGTATTAATTTTAGGACCCATGTTACTATTACAACAAGACATTATCCGATTCATCAGGTACGAAACAAACTTTCCCGACTGGTACAGCGATGATATTACTGGAGTGTGGAATCAGTTTACGTACAATAGTACAATTACCAACTCTAACGTACTTTCGTCTGCTTTAGCATCCTCTTCAAACAAACACAAACAGAGATATGCTGTGTTATATACAGTGACAAACGGCTGCATTCAGTTTAGTCACTTGTTTCTTACCAAAGAGTTCACAGTGGAAGATATGCTACTCTTACAGCGATGATAAACATTTGCTGATTTCTGAGAAAATTTTAATGTTATTGCCTATGTTTGTAGGGTTTTTATTTCTTGTTTGTTTATTTCTACTTTCTCTCTGTATATTGGAGCGAATTTTCGCCACTACATTGTGATTCTGCGCAACTATGTACATTTGACTTTCCTAACAAATAAAAAAGTACTCACACTCTAGCACTTTATCCCTTTCCATGCGACGGTAGTTCATGGATGTCGCAGCTTTCTAGCCGTTCTGAACATAAGCCGTTCGAGCTTATGCAACGTTGCCTAGTTGTATTGTTAAGACTCAGTCGCTGTTAGTTTTGCTAGGTTAAATATTACATGCGACTAGACAAAGTTTAGTATGAAGAAAGAACATGAGACGTATGAACTAAGTCGCGTGTTAAGAATTATAATTTAATTATTTTTTGTGTTTTCGGTTAGTAGCTATAGTTTATTAGAATTTCATAATTTTCGAATTTATATATATGCTTTGTTTTTTTCTTTTGCTTCTGAAATATGCAGATTTACTTTTGTTTAGCAGAAATTAATGGTACTTCTGATGTTAAGTATCGTTAGAATATTTCATGGTGCCCAGTGGGATGGAAAAATTGTTGAGATAGTTCACATTGCCATAGATGCAGAAGGATACAACGTTTCGTAGCTAAGTGTCGACTCCATCATAAACCAGGTCAGGTTGGATCCGGTACCATTTAAAATGTAAAAGCAAAAACTGGTGCAGTGCACATTAGATACTTACTTACTTACAAATGGCTTTTAAGGAACCCGCACATACATTGCCGCCCTCACACAAGCTCGCCATCGGTTTCTATCCTGTGCAAGATTAATCCAGTCCTTATCATCATATCCCACCTCTCTCAAATCTATTTTAATATTATTCTCCCATCTACGTCTCGGCCTCCCCAAACGTCTTTTTCCCTCCGGCCTCCCAACTAACATCTATATGCATTTCTGGATTCATCCATACGTGCTACATGCCCTGCCCATCTCAAATGTCTGGATGTAATGTTCCTAATTATGTCTGGTGAAGAATACAATGCGTGCAGTTCTGCGTTCTGTAACTTTCTCCATTCTCCTGTAACTTCATTCCTCTTAGCCATAATATTTTCCTAAGCACCTTATTCTCAAACACCCTTAACCTATGTTCCTCTCTCAAAGTGAGAGTCCAAGTTTCACAACCATGCATAACAACAGGTAATATAACTGTTTTACAAATTCTAACTTTCAGATTTTTTGACAGCAGACTAGATGACAAAAGCCTCTCAACAGAATAATAACAGGCATTTCCCATATTTATTCTGCGTTTAATTTCCTCCCGAGTGTCATTTATATTCCTAATAATTTATTTCTAATCATTTATATAGTTTGAATTATAAACTCCACTAAATTTAAAGCAAAAGGTTTGTTAAAAGGCACTGTTAGGTTGACAATTTCTACTATTTCGCACCAGTTACTTTCAAAATTCTTTAATTTGTAAAAGTGGATATAGGGAATTTTGAAACTATGTGATATACAACGTTCTCCTTTACCTTAGTTGAAAGCTGTTTTTCTTTCACTACATGCCCTGATGTTGATGTATAGCTTTCTCCGCTATTCTTCAATCGTTTGCGTATATTGTTCTTCCAATTCAGTTAACTAATCTGTCTCTTCCTGCTCTTATTCAACGTTAACATTACGCTCGGTGACACACTCAGATTGCCAACATTAACCATCTTTGTTGATATACAACTTTCTTGCAGGGAAGGCAACTTTCGACTAAAAAATCTGCCTCATTTGTGTGGAAAAAGATTTACTTTCTGGTGCTAATATATACCTTGGACGACCTACAACCTTCTCCTATGAAAATCTCAGCATGTCCAAATACTGATATACAACGTTTTTTGAGGGCAGGCTTCAAATGTCTGTTAATTTCATTAAAATTGTTCCATATGTTTTTCAACGATATTATTCAACTATGGTGAACATTTGAAGCATATGCAATAATGTAAAATGCACGTTTTAAATTTAAATAATGCATAAATCGTGTCAAAGAGGCGGTAGCCTATATACACCAATTTGAAAGCGGATTTTAATTTGTCAAATTGCTTTATTTTGAATGGCACGATCTCGCAGATCATAAAGCTGTCGATTAAACTGTAATTACATTCTGCAGTAGCCCACTCAATTTTCAACACGTTCATGAAACATGAAATTATTCGATTTCGTGCAGTATGATATTATTTATTGTCATATTTTGAACAAATATAATCCATGGGCTTATAAATATTCTCTCTTTCCTAGCCCTAACATTTATTATTGCTTACGGTTATCTTGTTATTACCTTTTGTTTGTTACTTCAGCAGAAAAGAGTTCGTATTAATTTGGGTAATGTACCATGTACTGGAAGTTAACATTTCCAAAGTTTTGGAACTATAAGTTAAAGTACCCAAATAATAGACAGGACCCTAATAAGAGATACATTGTTAACTTCTCGGGCATAATTTGCCATCTCTCGACAACTATGTGCTTCTAAGGCATCGTGTTTAGTGCTGCTTATGATTAGATTTTCTCCGGAGCGGTTGTTGGTGCGCTTTCAATCGGAGACCTCCGGTTACCTCCGATTGATGCCGGGCAGGTTGTATATGTGCTGTGGCGCAGACATACATTTTCCGCTGAGTATTCCTTTAATCGTATCAGATAGTGGTTGGAGTCCGCTGACGTCCGCGTATCTTTTAAAATAAGTGTGTAATGTTTTGTTTATTTTCTCTTTTTTATTTAGCTCTCTCTCGCTCTCTCTCTCTCTTTCTTCGGCTCTTCTTTTTTCCTTGTTTTGCTTGAAGTACTATATTTTTATTCTAGTTTTGAAATTCATAATATATGTGGAAAGGCTTATTAGTTTTATGTCATTGCTCAAATTAATATACATTAAAATTAACTGCAAACTAACGCAGAAATAAAGCTTTTCAATAGCTAATCTAAACATTTATAATTTTCCTGGAAACACTCGTTTATTCACAAACAGTTTTTGTCAATTATTATTCTAATCGGTTTATTTTAACGTAAAATATATTAAGGGAGCTTCAGAATAGAACAAAAGAAACGTGTGGTATCAATGTGTTAAAGTTTACTGTCCAAAATAATTTATTCAGATTCTTCACCAGACAGGATTGTGATCATTGTGTTAAAGGGTGTCAGTATTTGAACTGTCTCTTCTAAAACGCATCACTCTTCCTCGGTAATAAAACATATAAGCGGATATCAACTTAAGGATAATTGTAATTATATTATTACCACACGTTTCTTTAGTTTCAGAATGAAACTCAATATTTTAATCTAATAACTCAAGTTGCCTTTTAAATATTCCATATAAGTTATATATGATTTTTATTGCCTCGAAAGTTACGTTTTATAGAAATTTCAAGACTTCTTTTCTAGACTGTGGACCTTTGGAACAGTAGCACCAAAGCAGCTAAAAAAATCGTATCAAATGTTTTGCGTAATTTTAAAACTACGAAAACTATAATATTACTAATTAACCGTCAATGTGTATCTGAATGGTAATAATTTATTTTTGACAGCAAGTACGAGTACCACAACCGCGGCTCTTAATGTTAGCCTAAACACTTACATACCTACATTTTAAAATTTAGACCTACTCAGAGAACCTATCTAACCTGGCCCACGCCATAGAGGAAGGAACTTCGTAGACCTGTAGCTCAGAGGAAAGGTTCGGTTTCCCCTAAACCCGACAAAATTGAACCGAATATAGCACCTATAATACACGACACTAGTAACTACCATTGTACCATATTTATTTTCTAGACCGCCTCTATTACCCCTCGCTGCCCTTAGAAAAATTTCCTCTTTGTCTGTTACTCCCTTCTCTAATTGAGGACCTGACTTTCTGTATGTGCTAATGTGATGAAGAACACACTGCAAATGCATGTTGAGGTACCTACAACGCCCTCTTTTGTCGCAGAATAAGTTACTCATAGTTGAGCTACCACAAAAACAATATACTATTATATTCCCATATGGATGTTCCTTCCTTAGATTGAATAAAATGAAATTTGAATAATTGGCACTTAGCACATATACAGGGACATCATTTTATTTTTACTTCAATTTTTATTGTATCTGAGTTTTTTAATGCAATTCACTCCCACCCCCTCTATTAGTAAACTTCCAACTGTTTTCCACACAGAACCAAGCATATACAATCAAAGCCGCCTTATGGTCATAGTAAACACAAACAATACTGAGTTAGTGAGTATACTACGTTCCAGAAATATGTTCGCTTCAATATTGAATCATATTGTCGCACAGATACTGTCGTCCGTTTGCCTATGTCGCATCCCGGTTTCCCCCACCTGCTTCTGCTCGTCCCTCTGTAAAGGCTAGTGGCTGGGCTGTCTTAGCTCTTTTCTGAAAACATTAATTTATGTTAGGAATTGGACGTCTACGTAATATTATACAACTGTTTGAAATAACTTAAATGAAAGGGCCTTGTTAATTAACTGTAACGTGATTTCCCCTCTTTATATGAACCTGCGACAAAACCACTTAGACGGACAGTAATTTTATCTTTTCGGATCGGGCAGAAGTGAAGATTGAATTTACAGTACGTAAGGTACTCTTTTATGGAGTAGGTATAGAATTAATTCAACATGAGTTACTAGTACGAAGGACGAAACTGGTAATTGGAATTAGGTACAATAGTCTATAGTGCGATAATATGCAAAAAAGAACTGAAGCCTGTATCGAAATGAACGGCCACCATTTTCAAAATTGTGTTTAAATATCCATATTATGTTTATTTTTCAATTTAATTTCATTCTCTATATTGTACGCTAATGTGCTGTTTGCAGTATAATGTATACTGCATAACAAATACGTCCGAATGGACAGCTCAGTTCGTGAGTAGAAACACTTATTGTTAATACAGTACTATATTTTGATTAAATAAAATCCTAATGAAAATTATAAAACTCAAAAACCGCGATAATTCCTACTTTACGTAAATAGATGAACTACTTTTCTTCCTTCCTACACCTATTAAAGTGATTTGTTTGTATTTTACACCAGTATCATCGAACTCCAGTCATGAAAAGAGGTAGCAAACGGTGTTTCCGGTTCTCAGCCGTTAAGCCAAAGGTATAGCCAAGTTAATATTATAAATGTTAGTAAAAATAAAATGATGTCCCTGTAGAATACTAGGTGTTCATTTATTACGCCATATTTAAAAATTTTCCCTCTCTCGTCACTTTCTGTTCTGGGCTATGGCTATAGAGGACTTCTATAGTTCCGACGATAGCAGATGTGATCCCTCTTCTGAAGTGCTCCATCGCGGACTTAGTAAATTCTGCTAGAAGATCGATAGCAGGAGAACCCTACCCCTATTCTGTGGTGGGTTATCAGTCTTATTAATCCCCGACTGAGGGTGAATACCAGAAAAATCCTGTGTCAGTCATGTGTAGACCTGTCCCTCATCAAACATCTCCGCAGAGAATACACTATTGTCTCCCCTTTTTACCACTATTTTCTATTCCGCTCAGTTTCTCCCAATGAATCAGTGGTCATTTATCTTGTTAGCATTATACCACAGTCTAGTATACACATACACGAAGCTCAATACGTAGTAAATATGCATGCATAGATAGTTGCTAACCACTAGGGTCGCTAATAATGCTTCGTTACAGACAATGCGAAATAGTACCGGCCCAGTCAATTGTTCCTAGCACCCTCAAAACTCAAGCTTCGTGACTGTATATACTAGACTGTGATTACACCATACTTAAAACAAAAGAGATGATCTTACTTTTATTATCCCCCCTCTCAACACCTAACCGGCTGCCTTCTTGTTTCTGATCGATTTATGTTTCCTCTAACCACCTCGACTACATCGGAGGGATACATGGCCGCGTTTCATTAACGTTTGTGAATGAAAATTTCAATTAACTTTTGTAAAGTTTATGAACACTCTCAACTTCACATGTACGATAATGAACGACATCTAGATTAAATAGATAATTATCTAATATTGATGATCGTTATCTAGTCCAGCCCCGTCCATCTAATATTCGAAAACTCATAGACGACAGAAATTATTATACGGCTGTTTTATTACCATGAATTACGGCAATCAGAATGTGACTTTAGAAATTTAGAAATCTTCTCACTATTCGTGAGCTGCCACATGGGACAAAGGATACTTAACCATATAAATGTTTACAAGTTCATTGAACCATTGATTTTGTTTTGACAATGAAACTCCTACAAGTACATAGCTGAAAATACATTTTATGATTGGTGGAAATATACATAGTTTTAGAGAGGCAAGTGTTACAAAAAAAATAAAGGATGCTAATGAACTTAGTTTCATTTCGAATATAGGTGATGCTTCAGGAGAGCAATAAAATTGATCCTTTCAATGAAGCTAAAGTTACAATCGGATTAATAGATGTAGGTATTCCAAGCTTCTTAAACACATCTTTCATGAAGAGAGTAGCGGTACCTCTTGCTCCAACCAGAAGTCCGATTACTTCAAGCTCTTCTAACTGGTACTTTTGGAGGTAATATGGAATGGTAGGATTGTAGATATTCTTTTCTTAATGTCACCAAAATTATCTAGTTTTACGGAGTAGGGCGAAACCAAAAAAAGGACAGAAATAAAAGCAAATATACTTACATTTACTTTTCAGAAGAATGAAAATACTCGTATATAGGCCTACCATACAAATTTCTGACACAATAATATTTATATCTCTTGTTATGAAGTTTGCATCCATGCCTTGATTTTAAATGTGTTTGCAAAAGGTTCGGAAAAATTTCTTTAATAGGGATCAAATGAAATCTTTTTATGTTCATTTTTATAGGCTATAAGAGGTTGCTGTTCAACACCATCGAAATGTTACATCATGTAACACTGTGTATTTATTTTAATACTGTCGTGATTATGGATCTTTTCCTAGTGCACATACATCTCTGCAACCTTGGTGATTCAAAAGAGGTGAGCTCTTTCTGAGAAGAATTTTATACAGAATGGGAGTTGTACTGTATAGTGCAGAAGTGTTAAATAATAGCTTATTCTTGTGTACCGGTGTAATACCACTAACTTCTCTTGCGGTTTGTAAAATATGATGCGATTTTTTAAGGACATATTGAGAAATAATACTTTTGTGAGAGACTAGAACAGACCTGCAGAACTGTAGCTCCTCAGAACGACTGCTTTACTACCCCTCCTTACCCCACCCACCTCTTCTATCAGTGCGGTCATATGTTCTAGTTACGCTCGGCTGCATCAACATTCATTCTCTGGCGGCGGCAGGTATACAATACGCTAGCAAGAGTTACAAATGAACAGATAATAAAAATCCTTAGCAACATTTTTTAGAAAATAAGAGAAAATAAATAAGTTAAGAGACAAAAAAAATTAAAAAGCATGTGTGCATGTATTGTAAGAACGTCTACCTATGTAACTATCGTCGTATTACTAGTAAAGCCGATTAAGTCCACTTTTTGTGTAAAATAATTTAAGTACAGTCCCGGACTTGTATTTCCGTGCTCTCTATTCTACTAAAATGAAATAAGTCCGAAATGTTGCATGCAGGCAACAAACCAATTACTTTATTTGAAGAATTTATTATGATTTTTCCTGCATTAATAAAGTTTTAATTCCTGCTTTTTATAAAATTTGACATACTGGTCTTAACTGGGTTTACTAGTAATAGGACGATAAATAAATTGTACGTTGATAAGTAAGTGATAGCTATATGACCGGATGTCAATGCTGTCATTAAACATCGTAACGCACTCCAGCTATATATATATATATATATATATATATATATATATACACACACACACACACACACACAATACGCGTACTGCAATTTAAAGAGAACTGGAACATGGCAAAATCTAAACCCATGAAGAAATGCTACTTCCGAAGGAAATGGGAATATGATTATTTTGTTGTTAAAGAAGATGAAAGAATTGCTTGTTTACTGTTTCCCATCCAATTTATTTCTACTCGTCACTTCAATATTAAACCACATTTCAACAAAGCCCATATTAAGAATTATGGAATGCACAAACTTTCGGGTAAGTTCATTATTGTGAACTGTATATTGATTATTTATTTATATACCGTTAAATTAAGGACGTAATTCGTTGTGTTCATTTTGAATTGAAATTAATAGTGACTTTCAAGGTTCATTAATTAAATGCTATAAATTTATATTTCCGTAGGTGATGATAGGAGGAAAGTTTTCCAAAATCTAAAGCTGGTTAGGTGCAAATAAATTTGAAAAAAATTACCGACAGGAAATCTAGCATAATTGTAAACCTTGAAACGAGATAACACATTATAAACACAATGAATTTATTACAATTCTTTTCGAAAATAATTACAGTGCCGTCACAGGTAGAGAATGTAAACACCTCTACGCGGAAATTGATCAATCCGAATAGAAGTGGAGCGAGGCTGACGTCATATTTCCCCTACTTACGAGTTCTGCAGGCCTGGACTAGAATAACCGTGCATGATGAGACGACAACTTGTTATAAAATAAATTCGTGGCAAGAAGTCACTTCAATAATTAAAAGCCTTCAGGCACTGAAATATCTGTTACCGCATTATTGCCGACAGCGACCATCGTTAAATCCACAATTTTTCGAAATATATCGTACTCTCTGGCAGTATTTGTAAATATTTACTTGACATGGATGGTTTTTATACATTACGAAATCTCCCCAAATATAGGTCTATGTTTTTAATTCCTGTGGCTACCTGAGTCTCAAGGTCTCTTTATAAACTAAATCCATTCGAATGTTTCGTGGAATTATTGTATAAATAAAAATTGCGTTAATGTTTCAAAGCATTGAATATATCAGCTGGTAGTGTCGCAGTCTTGTTCCTACGCAGAAAAATAGGGGCTAACTTTGTACAATATTTATTTGAGTTATGATGCTTCATGACAGTAAGTGTTCTTCTAGTGTAATGTTGCAGTCGTATTGTATACACAATTGAAAGCTATAATATTACTATACTTAGGGCCGATTTCACAAAACTGAGTTAAGTCACACTTAGGTAATTTTTCATCAAACCTAACAGCTCTTTTAAGTCTTTCGACGTTTCAAAGTGTCAAATTAAGAGCCATTTAGCTAATGACTTATTATTACCAATAGAACATATGCTCAGGAAGATTCAAGCTGGTTTCACAGTCTTATTACAACTTACTTACAAATGGTTTTAAAGAACTCGCAGGTATTGCTGCCCTCACATAAGCCCGCCATCGGTCCCTATCCTGTGTAAAATTAATCCAGTCTCTATCTTCATATCCCACCTCCATCAAATCAATTTTAATATTATCTCCCCATCTACGTCTCGGTCTCCCCAAAAGTCTTTTTCCCTCCGGTCTCCCAACTAACACTCTATATGCATTTCTGAATTCTCCCATACGTGCTACATGCCATGCCCATCTCAAACGTCTGGATTTAATGTTCCCAATTGTGTCAGGTGAAGAATACAATGTGTGCAGTTCTGTGTTGTGTAACTTTCTCCATTCTCCTGTAACTTCATCCCTCTTAGCCCCCAAATATTTTCCTAAGAACCTTATTCTCAAACACCCTTAATCTTTGTTCCTCTCTCAAAGTGAGAGTCCAAGTTTATCAACCATACAGAACAACCAGTAATATAACTGTTTTATAAATTCTAACTTTCAGATTTTTTGACAGCAGACTAGATGACAAAAGCTTCACAGCCGAATAATAATAGGCATTTCCCATATTTATTCTGCGTTTAATTTCCTGCCGAGTATCATTTATATTTGTTACTTTTGATCCAAGATATTTGAATTTTTCCACCTCTTCGAAGGATGTCTCCAATTTTTATGTTTCCATTGGTACAACATTCTGGTCACGAGACATAATCATATACTTTGTCTTTTCTGGATTTACTTCCAAGCCTATCGCTTTACTTGCTTCAAGTAAAATTTCCGTGTTTTCCCTAATCGTTTGTGGATTTTCTCTAACATATTCACGTCGTCCGCATAGACAAGAAGCTGATGGAACCCGTTCAATTCCAAACCCTGGCTCTTATCCTGAACTTTCCTAATGGCATATTCTAGAGCGAAGTTAAAAAGCAAAGGTGGTAGTGCATCTCCTTGCTTTAGCCCGCAGTGAATTGGAAAAATATCAGATAGAAACTGGCCTGTACGAACTCTCCTGTCAGATTTTTATAGCATAGATAAACATGCAGACCGGGTGTCGATTTCAAGAAAGTTGAAGAAAAAACGATCAGAAAAGCGTACGAGCATTTGTATTGATTAAGAAGAGCGCAAAAACGAGACGAAGATAAGAGGGCCAAATTTTTTCCACAACGATAAAAATGTAATGCTTAAATTAGTGATAAAAGACTAAGAAACAAGGAACGAATGGGACAAACAGCGGGATATCTAGAAAAGAAATATATGTGCTTTAGAACTAATACACAGCACTATAATGAATATCATAGCATGTCGTGAATTGAAATTACTTTGAATTGAGGTAATTTTCAAAACGTTTCTTGCCCGCGAAAATGAACTTCATATGTTCATACATTTTTAAACTATATACCTAACTCTACATCGGTCACGATTTGACATCAGAACGTCCTCTAAACCACTAAAAATCTCATTATTATTGCGATGCACCGAAGTACATATGATATTTCAGTGCAATAATTCTGCGTTGTCATATGATGAAGGATCGGCGGAGCGGAGAAAAATTCTCTCCAGCACCGGGATTCGAACCCGGTTTTTCAACTCTACGTGCTGACGCTCTATCCACTAAGCCATACCGGAATCCAATTCCGATGCCGGGTTGAATCCTCTCCTACATCTCTTTCATCATATGATAACGCAGAATTCCTGCACGTAAATATCATAATGTAGCCTTCTTCGGTATATCTCAATAATGTGATATGCGTATATAATCACTTAGTGATTTAAGACGGCGCTCATTCCGTCGGATCCTGGCCACTTAGACATTCGTAATAAGTGCACCTCTGCACATTAGTGTGTTGGACATTGTGCCACTGTCACACATCTGTGACACGGTGCATGAGGTTAGCCACTAAAGAGAAACTAAGAGGTGGAACTTAAACACGCTAGAACGATGTTCCGACACATTTAGTTGCATTCTTCTTCATGGAATCGAAATATGTGTTAATATCTGTGTTTGTAATATAATTTTTCTTTGAATTCCACTTAGACCTTGAATGTCTTAGTTTGACGAAAAAGGGGATAAAAACTACAAAATTCCCATGCAGTGAACAGTAATCATCTCCCCGTCCGCTATAAAATATTCTACATAGATTTCCACCAGAAGAAAGAAGAAATGCACTGTTTGTTAGTATGACGTAGTAGAGACATGAGTACTGGATATGATGTAATATATTGCATGGTTGCTAGTAGTAGGAGTAGCAGTAGCACTGAATGATTAGGGACGACCCTTCAGCACGTTCACTCGACAGTGGCCTATTGTGCAACCCAAATTATAGGATGATTGGGAGTGAGGTGTACCAGCCCACCGGTTGCATGAGAACCCTCACCCGCTCACCCAACGGGCCCTCTACTTCCCTCCCCCATCTTAACTTTATACCACCAAAGTGACCAAGCAGCATAGCAACCATTCCGACGGTACCTCTAAGGTGTCGAAGCGCCCTGGAAAGTGCTCTTAAGGAATGGATCCTGGCAGAGATATTGTGAAAGGCTTAGGACCCAAAGAGAGTTTCGGAGAGGACGCCCTTTAGCAAGCGGACAATGACATGCGTCATGACTTGAATATACGTATAGAATGTGATGATGCAGATGAATGATATGAAATCTAAATTCTTTTTCTACAGGAAAGAGGAAGGGAAATTGGACAGAGGCAAATTTCTGACATGAAATTTATCTAAGTAACTGTGGAAAGTCACGGAAAAACCACAGTCAAGTTGGTCGGTCTGGTGATTAGAAACGTGGACCTCCCTAATGTGAGTCACGTACTTAACGCGTGAGCCACTTCGCTCGGTTTGCAATGTAATAATAATAATAATAATAATAATAATAATAATAATAATAATAATAATAATAATAATAATAATAATAATAATAATAATAATAACTGCCTCCCATTGGATGTAGCCCAGACGGACTCAGTATACTCTCCTACATGAATTTTACAATATTAAATGTTTACATAAATTTTGTAGAAAGAAAATTAATATAAACATATATGAATTATAAAGTGAAGAAAAAAAAAATTAAACAGAGTGAATATGATGACTCAGAATTTGGCAAGAGCGTTTCAAAATTGAAGTTATGATGTCAGCAGTAAGTGTCTATGGTAGTTCAAAAGTCTTTCTGAAGCTTTTAAAGAACTTGGGAATCACACCACGAGCTCCAATAAGAAGACCAATCACCTCAATGTCTTCAAGCTGGTATTTTGTTTTGAAGTAATCAACTGTTGGCAGATAAATGTTGATCTTTCCTTTATTGACAATCTCCGGCTGGCTAATTGTACATGATTTATAGCATCATAATAAGCGTATTTTAATGCTAGGATTGCATAATTAATATACAGTACTTATTAATATACTGAAGGTAGTTGATTTTGAATAGTATTGCTATCTATTTATTACTCTGTAATTTGCCATTTATAGCTACATTTTACATGTATATTTATCTGTTCTTCATTCTTTTTTATTTTGTGTTTTTTTTTTTACTAAGAAACCGTTACCAGACAATGTTATATTGTTGTTGTTTTGAAGCTTTTTCCTACAGGTACGTTTAATAAAATTGTGTTGTGAAGGCGGTGTTGACGTCATGGAATCCTGGTTGCTAGGTAACCTTTCCTGGCACCAGTGCTAGAATTAGGCCAGTAATTTATTGTACGTGATATAGCGGCATAATAAGCGTATTTTAATGATAGGATAGCATAATTAATATACAGTACTTATTAATATACTGAAGGTAGTTGATTTTAAATAATATTGCTCTCAATTTATTACTCTGTAATTTGCCATTTGTAGCTACATTTTACATGTATATTTATCTGTTCTCCATTCTTTTTTATTTTGTGTTTTTAATTTATACCTGTATCTGTGTTTTTTATTTACGTAGTAGGCCCATGTATTTATCTGTTTTTTTCATTTTTCAGTTGTAATTTTCATTCGTATTTACACTTGTATCTTGCATTTGTATCTGTTTTGATCTTTTTTTTCATGTTATCTCCAATTTATGTTCAAAGCAAATATTTGTACTGTCTATTGTATTTCGGGTTTTGCCCTGTTATAGTAATAAATAAATAAATAAATAAATAAATAAATAAATAAATAAATAAATAAATAAATAAATAAATAAATAAATAAGTAAATAAATAAATAAATACATAAATCAATCAATCAATCAATCAATAAACAAATAAATCAATAAACAAATAAATTAATAAACAAACAAACAAATAAATAAATAAATAAATAAATAATATTTTTGCAACAAGTGGATAATCTTGATGAATATGGCATGAATGAATGTTTGTTACACGAACAATAGTGAGTGAGACAATTTTCACGAGTGTCATAGTAAGATTATCCACGAGTTGGATACAACACTTTATGGCATCTTAGCATTATAAATTGTAGGAAAGAAATTATGAAAAAATTCAATTCGGTGTCCATAGCTGACAAATTGTCTTCATATGTTCGTATCGATTAGTTGCGCCTGGCGTTGGCATTGAATAAAGAGTAATGAAAGACCTTGCAGGTTATGTTACAAATGTTCCTTTATTTTGTTAATATAGTTTCTCTGAACCACAGAACTGCTTTATGTGGTATTATTACAAAAGTGATACAAAATTGTTAAACATTGAAAGGAAATGATACGTTACCCTCAGTCCTGCATTTCATCTCTTGTTACACGGCGCGTCGAAGATATTCAGACGAGATGCATGCATTTCGATCCAAGCGATCAAAACAGATACAAATGCAAGATCCAAGCGTCATATAGCGAATACGTCATTGCTTTTATGGCACGCGTGCCATAATAAGGCCATTTTGAATTATATTCAATGTAGTAACAACCTGTTTATAATGCTAGGAAAGCATAAAAGATATTTCTTCATTCTTTCAACTGGCAATTCATACGAGTTACATTAGAATGAGTAAAGCAGAGAATGATATGGAACTATGTGAATTAATGCATTATATGTGTATTAAGTAATAGCACTATAGTGACAATATTGCTGCACGAACACAACTTTCGCAATATGTTCAAACTTACTGCTCAGTCCAGTCATTTCCTTTTAAAATAGTAACTACTTAAAGCTCCTTTTAAAAGTACGTGTGTGATATCGTGTATTATTAGTGAAGCAGTAGTCGAATAATGAATTAATCTTTACGTAATTACAGTAGTTGTAACTATCTCGAGAGAAATCGCTGTATACATTGTTGTTCGGATGGTCATCTAACCGTCATTTTGCCGAAAATAGCACTGCAGAGATATTTTCCTGTTCTAACATTTGAGATATATGAATTATCGAGCTGAAGCGAGAACACGTGATTTCTTAAGACTTGGGGCTTTCTTTTGATGTGTCACAATATATATTAATAAACTATAATAATATACTACTAAAATTCATATACAGGGTGATTCAAAAGTCTCTTGGCATTTTATGGAAAACGGCATGCAATTGCAAAATTTCCTGTACTTCTGAAACATACTATACCAAAGACTACATTTAATGCATTTCAATGTGGTTGCCCTCTACGTCTAGGCAGTGCCTCCATCTTTCTTATGTAGACAGGAACATTTTGTTCAGCATAGCATCCCGTCTGCTGCTGCAGTTATTCGCTGTTGTAATTCCTATAGGGTGTCGACCTGTAATCCATACACCTTAGACTTAATGAACCTCCAGGCGAAAAAGTCTAAGGGCAAATGGTCTGCAGAGGGGGACGACCAAATTCTCAGTGAGCCACGACCTGTCCGCCTATTAGGAAAGTGTTCATTGATGTATTCTCTTACAATTAAGACAAAATGGTGTGGTGAAAAACAACGGTGCTTGTTATTCCATCCTGTTCCAGCTGGGATACCAAGAAGTGTCATAGCATCTCAAGGTAGGTATTCCCTGTAATTGTTCGCTCTGCGAACATAAATGGCCCTTCATCACTGAACAGCACATTGTTCATCAGGTTTTCATTCTCGACTGCATCCAACAAGTCAAAACACATTGCTTGTAGAGCTGCAAAATCCTCAGGTCAAGTTTGTGCATTATCTGGATGTGATATGGCGTATAGCGTAAGGTACTCCATACAGTACTTTGTGAAACATCAAGCTTCCTGCTCAGTCTCCTATTAGAAGCGGTGAGTCTCCGTGTGATGGCATCCTGTATGGCTTGCACTGTTTATGATGTTGCAGCCGGTCTCCCTGAACGCTCTTCATCCGCAACATCCGCCAGTTCGTTGGAATTTGTTTGCCACATCTCTGATACCTTGCCTGCTAGGCCACGGTTTCCTGAATCTTCTCTCGAAGTCTTGCTGGATCTATTCGTAGGTCATTCCACGTAGTCGAGCTGAAACGACTGCTATTCTTTCTTTTATGGTGAGCATTATTTCCAATTATATATAAAAGAAATCCATGCATTAGCGATATCAGGAAAATGTCAAGATATTTTTGAATCACTCTGTATAAAAATCGAAATAACTTTGAATAGTATTCTCATAGTTATGAAACAAAAGGTATGAATTCTTTACGATTGTTTGAACCAAAATGCGACACTGCTAGAGTATTTAATCATAGTAGTAATTTAGGCCCAAGAATATATAACAAATTTATATTTAACTATTGTAATCTTATCAATTATAATAGTACTAATAATAAATTTAAAAACGATATGTCTGGATTTTATAAATATTGAAAAATTTCAAATTTAAATTTATGTATTCTTATTGTGTAGTAGACATAAAACAAATTGTATTATACAGGGTGTTAAGAAAAATGTATCCAATTTTTCAGAAAGTGCTAGTATGCATCAAAACAAGAGAATAATGTCTAATAAATATGGGTTCTACAAACACATACTTTCTGAGATCTGAAAACTTGTTCATAGAAGGTGCTTAATGTGACGTCCAATCATGGCAATGCATTCCTCTGCCCTTCGGCATAAGGAATCACGCACTTTTTGAAATTGACCAGGTTGTTCTTGATAACCAAAAATCTAGGAGATTTAGGTTTGGGGAACGAGCAGGCCAAGGTGTGGGGCCTGTGGGGCCTCCCATCAATCCAGCGGTCCTGAAATGTCAGCGGCAGGTGTTCACGCTTATTGCGGAAAAAATGTGCTGGTGTGCCATCATGCATGAACCACATTTGTAGTCTTTGCTGACATGGTAGATGCTCCAGCAAGGTAGGCAATACGTTAATAAGAAAGTTCTGAATACGATCCCCAGTTAATCTCTGTGGTAGCACGTATGGCTCTAATAATGTATCATCAAGTACGCCTGCCCAAAAGTTGATTGAGAATCGGTGCTGATGCCTTGTTTCTTCAAATGCATGAGGATTTTCATCAGCCTAAACATGCTGATTACGAAAATTCACAACACCATCTCTGCTGAACCCCGCTCATATCCGCAACCAGACTTTTGTTTTCAGTATTCCTTGCGACGTATCAGTATTCCATTCCAGGGGCAGAGAAATGGATTGCCATAAATGGACGTCACATTGAGCACCTCCTATGAACAAGTGTTAAGATCTCAGAAAGTATGTGTCGTAGACTCATGTTTATTAGACATTGTTTTCTTGTTTTGATGCATACTATCACATCCTAAAATATTGGATACTTTTTTTAAACCTGTATATGAGTAATTCTTAATTTAAAAGCAGGAATCCGCCCCTGAGCACGATTTCTACTCTTTCAGGGGTGAGCTAAAATTTCGTCTGTCTATGCTATATTTTATGTTACAAATATTAGTAAAATAAAAAATAAACAATAGCTTCTTTGAAAAAATGTTCATACCTGCTTTAATAATTCCCGCCCTATTTATGTTCAACTGGCTTTTGTACAACGTCGTTATATAACAAACTGCAAAAACAACTTTCTCATAAACTATTGTCAAACTGCAGCCACGGAGTAGCTCAGGCGGTAGAACGTTTACCTGCTAATTCGGAGCTGCATTCGGGCATGGGTTCGATTTCCGCTTGGTCCGATTACTTGATAGGATTGCTCAGAGGTTTTCCTCCACTGCAAAGCAAATTTCAGGTAATCTACGGCTAATCCTTGGCCTCATCTCACAAAATGCCATCTCCATCCACATGAAATAACTTAGTAGTTGATAGAATATTATCATTATTAAGTAGCCGACTAAAATTTTTACACTGCAATCATTGGATCTCGCTCGACATTTTCAGCGAAGATAGACGTTTCTACATCATTTATACCTAGAAAGTAGGGTGAGCATGCTGACTGTCTGCCAATCTGTCATTGAATTCACAAAGCGAATTGTGCCCAAGTAGTCGACAGAATTTTTTTTATCTTCTCTCTCTACTAGTCAATTTGTCCTGGAGTGATGCACGTAAAATAAGAATTATTCACAATAATTTAATATACTACTTTTATTTTAAACCAAAAACACTAAATATGCTCAAGTACTTTATTTGACTAACTGCTTTATTCGTTATTTTATGGAATTACGTAGAAGAAACTCGGAAATGGGTATCGGTATATCACTGATTTATTTTAGCATTTATGACACTAATTGTGAAATAATCATATCCATAAATACATACATATTTCTTTAAATTATTACAATGAGCGTAATTTTTACATCTAAACATGTACAAATTAATTACAAATATCAACTTATATAGCCTAATATAATTTTTAAATTTTTCAATCCTGGAAATGAACATTCATATTTACAGTATATGGACGGCTCAGAAGTCAATCAGTGTAAGTCACTAAGCATCCAATTCTGATATATTGGGCTTCAGATCCCCACCTGTGGAGTAACGGTTAACGTGTCTGACCGCGAAGCCAGGTGACCTGGGTTCGATTCCTGGCCAGGGCAAGTTACCTGGTTGAGGTTTTTTCCAGGGATTTCCCTCAACCCAACATGAGCAAATGCTGGGTAACTTTCAGTGCTGGAACCCGGACTCATTTCACCACTATTATCCCCTTCATCTCATTTAGACGCTAAATAACCTAAGATGTTGATAAAGCGTCTTAAAAATAACCAACTGGGGCTTAAGAAATTCTTTAAGACACATTTATTCAGAAGCATATTCAGTCAGAGTATGATTTTAAATCGGAAGAGATCAGCAGAAATTATTGCTTCTTAAAAATCACATACAGTTTCAGTGGTGAAACAAAGTAAGTCAAGAAAATTTTATACTCTGTTGTTGAGAGTCACGTATTTGATACAGTCATTGTAATCTATAACTTCAGCCAACTTTCAAGAGAACTAACAATACACAGACTCACCGCATTGTTCAAGGCACAAATGGGACACAAAGCATGGACCGATATCAACGCTAGATTAACAACACCATCATACTTAGGAAGGACTGATCATATTAGGAAGTTTAAATGTAGAAAACAAAGAACGGATGTGGCAAAATTTTCCTTTGTTAACCGCTCAATAGTAGACTGGAACAGCTTACCTGCGGCAATATTTCAGGGTGGTTCTCTTAAAATCAATACATTTAAGGAAAGGTTGAGAAGATTAGACTAAAAAATGTAATTGGAGGTGCAGTGTAATTATTTAAGTTGTGTCATGTAATTAATTGAGTTGATATATAATTAATTAAGCTGATATGTAATTAATTAAGATGATATGTAATTTAGTTGATATGTAAATAAATTAAGGTGATATGTAATTAATTTAGATGATATGTAATTAAGTTCGAATGTAATTAATTAAGGTGATATGTTCTTTCTTTCTTTCTTTCTTTCTTTCTTTCTTTCTTTCTTTCTTTCTTTCTTTCTTTCTTTCTTTCTTTCCCTGAGTTTAACCTCTCCCTTGTTGGTTCATTTACACGACCCACGCCACACGGGCCTTACAGGGCCGCGACTTGTCGGGAGAGGAATTAAACTGTAGATCACATACATACTTCTTTGACCACACAAGTACATGGAGGGCCTCCCCGGACGAGGGATCATCTCAGTGCCAGGGCCACCTCCGATACAACACAAACATTTAAGACATTACACAGCATTCACTCACACATATGAAAGGATTAAGGGAAGGATCGCCGTCCATGGCCGGACTTTCAAGAGGTACAATCCCGGCATTTGCCTGGAAATGACTGAGGAAACCATGAAAAACCTCAGTTAGGATTGCCGGCCCCTGGGATCGAACCCCGGACCTCCCGAATGCAAGGCCAGCCCTCTACCACTCCATAGTTTTTATTTATAGTCCTAGGTTTATTGCATCTACTATTTATAGATTTACGTTTATTTTATTTTATTTCATGTAATTGTAATTATTGTATATTATATATCACTACCACCGGGTGTATACCCAATTGTAGTGTTAATACATACATACATACATACATACATACATACATACATACATACATACATGCATGCATGCATACATACATACATACATACATACATACATACATACATACATACATACATACATACATACATACATACATACATACAAATTAGTCTGAGAGTTTTTTTTTTGGCATTTATGTCATTTATTTACTTAATAGCAAATGGAGTATCACAACATTGAGTTTAAATTGTTCTTAATTCAAATAATTCTGTAAATAACCATTCAGAAGTCGCTAGAACTACCAGCACTTCTGCAGAGACCCAACAGCGATGTGATTGCAGCGATGATACTGATGACTATTGTGATTGGAAGACCTAGAATTAGACCTGTCAGAAAGATGTTTGAAAAAAGTTCTGTGGACAAAATTAATGTCACTAATTTTTTATGATTTTGTCTCTAATATTTACTTTGATTATTTGACACTTAATGTATGTATTAAGTTAAGATATTGTCACACATGAATACTAGATTAGTTAATTTTTAATTCTTAATGGACTTTTGGAATAAACAATCTAATAAAACCTCATTTTCTCTTTTCCTCCAGTTGATGACTTAACACTGTCTTCTAAACCGTGTCCACATGTGGGTGCATATTAAACTCTCTTACTTAGTTAGGCCTACGTCTTTACGGTAATAGTTCGCAGAAATGAATTCTAATCTTAACATAATTCGAAATATGAAAAAGGAACTGAACTCTTTAAAATGCACGAAGCTTAGAGAAAGTGTGTGTAACCTTGGAAACATATCTTTATTTTATTTTAACAACCTGTTGTTAGAATGTAGTTTCGTAAAATCACTATCGTAACTTTAAGTGTAGGAAAGTTTATGTTTTTAAATAATTATTTATAATTTATGAGAAAATTTAGCCTATTGAATTGTCTTCATCTTACTAGAACACCCAATACTCAATTCACTGCAGTGACAGCAGCTGTGAAAGGAATTTTGTTCAATTGTCACTCCGGCATAAGGTTAAAAGACATGAACTGCGAACCCCAGTAAACTGCAGCAGAAGGTCCACAGCTGCTGTCAAGTTCTCTCGGTCAAATAATGCACTAGTCTTGATCCGTAGATCAATATATTCTCCAGGGTTGTGGGCAACCCACTGACCACGACTACACGACTCCTGGGGATTAGTCAACCCACCATACGCGCTACATGTCCGTGAAATCATGGCTGAATTGCAGTGCGGTTTTCACTCTGGGAAGTGATTCCATGTACTTCAAAATGGATGTGGATGTTGTGTGCTCAGCCAACAAAGGTTTATCATTTGGAGATGCTTTCAGACTGTTGCCTTGATCATAACAAAACAATGAGAAGTGTTGCTGGCAGGGTAAATTAAGTATAAAGTTATTCAAAACTATAGGAGTTACATACGAACGAGACATTTCTATTTTTAGAACCTTATCATTTATGCAAGAACATCCAAAGTTTCGGAGCTACGTGCCTCTTCTATCTTCACGGAAATGAAGAAAAGAGGAACCTATCCATTACAGGGAGTTATTCTCCTGGACTGGATCTCTAGAGACATCCCGCGTTCAGGAATTGCTTCTTAGCTTCAAAATTGAAGACCTGAGTAACCTACTGTATCTGTTCGTTTCATTACCAATAGCTATTGTCCAGGACAGGTCAAGTAAAACTTCTAAATGTTTTGGCGATACTTATCGCATCCATCAATAGCAAATGTAAGAATAAATGAATCTATTAAGAATTAGCCACGAAATCCCGTGAAGGACAAAGGCCTCCTGATTATGCAGGGTGGTTTGTCAAGCAATTCCCGATTAGCCGCTCTGGGAATGATGGTCACTTTTGTAATGTAATAGTTTGGGATGCTGTCTGGGTTAACACTGAAGGGTCCACTGTTCACTAGTCACTGTTTGGGATGCAAGTTACTTTGTGATTATTTTTCATTGCCGTCGGTCTTTCGCTGTTCTTGATCATAGATGGTCGAATCATGATCTAAGTTCGCCTGCCCACCTTGTCTTTTGTCTTCCAGGGCTCCGTTTGCCAATTCTTGGGTCCCATGTCGTAAGGATGTGTGTCCACTGGTTCGCGTTGAGTCGTATCACGTGTCCTGCCCATTTCTTCTTCAGCTTGTCGATCGTTTCTGCTGCGTCTTTGAGATGTGTTTGGCTCCTTATGTCTTCGTTACGTAGTCTGTGTCTGAGTGTGATGCTCAGTATCTTCCTCTCCATTTCCCGTTGGCACTTTCTCAGCATGTCCCGCTCTCTTTCCGTTAGAGACCATGTCTGTTCTCCGTATAGGAGAACTGGAAGTATGCAGCTGCATCTTCTTAATTTTAAATCGTATGTCTTGTCTGTCAGAATGAAACTGAGGCTCCAAAATATCTTCCGTGCGTTTCCAATTCATCTTTGAATCTCGTTCTGTCGTCTGTTATGAAAGGACATTAGTTGGCCGAGGTAGATGTATTCAGTCACGTAGTATAGTTGTCTGCTTCCTATTGTGATTGGTATTTTGAAATTGTTAGTCATGAATTTTGCTTTCTGTGGGTTTAGTTGTAGGCCTACTTGCGTGCTGATGTTCTGTAGCTCCAATATCATTCCTTCCAGTTTCTTGGCTGACGTGGCTAGGAGTACAATATCGTCTGAAAACTGTATATTGGAGAATTTCGTCCCGTTAATAGTGGTTCCGTCGTTGAGCTTTCTCTTTCTGAACACTTCTTCGAGAAGGCTGTTGATCATTTTAGGGGACATAGGTTCTTTCTGTGTAACTCCTCTTTCAAGTCTGAATTCTTTTCCTCCCTGGTCTAGTCTGATTTTTTCTGTGCTGTTGGCGTAGATAAATGAATGTATATGTTGGATCAATTACTCTCAACTATTCTCTAGAAGTATACTCATAGAACACTCAATCCATCAGAATTATTAAATGACGGTCATCAGGGAAGATAAGGAGGAATGAACCTATCTGTGAGATCAATTACCATCACGACTCTCTCATGAGGAAAGGCGAGAGAATATTACATCTTCCGGAACTTTTTGTAATGATTCTATCATCACTATCTCAAACGACTCCAGATGTTTTGCTCTACAGCAATACGAACGTTTTTGCAATCTTTCTGAAACATAAAAAGGGCAGTTTAATTCTAGCAGCTTACTTACTTGCACGGGTTAAAGCTTTTACAATGAAGTAGCTAAGAAAGGAGGCTTCGGCGGATATGCATTCCCTATTACAATCGGCTCCAAATGTCTTGTCCTACAACCCCAGGAAGTATTCTACAATCTTTCCGAAACACCCTGTATATCCTCTCCTCTCCTCTCCTCTCCTCTCCTCTCCTCTCCTCTCCTCTCCTCTCCTCTCCTCTCCTCTCCTCTCCTCTCCTCTCCTCTCCTCTCCTCTCCTCTCCTCTCCTCTCCGACACATTATTATTCGCCATTATCTTTCATGAATAATTCGTACTCCATTTCTGTGACTCTCTAGAAAAAGAAAAACATGAAAGTAATTGAGAGTCTGCTATTGCTTGCATTGCGCGTCAGCTAAATGATAATTTTAACTATGCATGCCAGCTATGAAAGTATTTCAAATCCCTACGTAAGCATTTCCAAATATATACCTAATCCCCTGTTTTTCATGGTATACTATTGACATTCCAGTTTCACCTGATTTGAATTACACAATAGGCTATAACTGACTTGTTTAGGTACTGACGATAAAGAGCAAGGGAGATAATGGGGGAAAAAATAAGTGTGGTAACCTTACAAAGAGTCATTTGGTGGATGCTTGTTTAATTACATAGAACTCGATTGCGACTATTAAATTAATGTCTATAGAACGGTTGTAATGATACTTCAAAATCAGTCAGGGGCAGAAATGAAACTATGAAATTCAGTCTTCTGACCAAACATGATACGCGATAATGATGATTTCGACAGGGGTGATGTTAATAGTGACGATGACATTTACAGGGGGCCACAATTGCATATCTGACGGTAAGCGATTTCACCTCCTGGTCCGCAGATGCGCTCAGGCGCTGATTTTATTCTTGCATGGATTGATCACTTCATTGGATTCTTTCCGAGGTTTGTCCAACTGTAAGATAAATGTCAGATAATCTCATGGTAAATTTTCGGCCTCATCTCACCAAATATCATTTCGTTATACCCAATTTCATCGACACTAAATAACCCATTAGTTGATATAAAGTTGATAAATAACAGACTGAACTTTATAAACACACTTACGAGGGTGTAGAAAAATTATCTCCATAAACTATCTCATATGATATGTGCTACAAAATTGAATTGGAATATTCTGAGGTCATCGGCATAGCCCAGACTGTACCTTCGCGCGTGGGTTAGATTCCCGCAACCAACCAATCACATGACGTGACGCATAAGTTTAGTTATGCAATTTGTTTCAAGTAACACACCAAAAGAGGTGTTTGCCTTGTCTTGATTTCACATGAAACGTGAGGAGGCCAGCCTCCAATAATACAAAATCATTTGAATACAAATGTTACATATACTGTACATAACAAAAATTATTGGATTAATTGGCTAGTAAAGCCTTTGGACGTCTGTGAGGGCCTATGATGTTATAATTTCCAAGAGCGTTGAGAAGTGGATTTGGATGCTCCTTCAGATATCTGCCATAGAGATGAGTAATGTGTCGGATTATAATGCTTTGGATGGATTCTAGACCCAAGTCCTCATGAAGTTGGGCGATACGAAGTCCACGTGGTGAATTTGTAATCATTCTTGCTGCTCTGATTTGCATCCGTTGGATTTTTAATAGATGAGTCTTGGCAGCAAAACCCCAAGCTTCGCAGGCGTACAAGATGACTGAATGGTAAAAGATTTTTTTTAAGTAAAATTTGGAACTGCGATATAGTGGATAAAGTTTCAAACGTTTAACATCAGCTTTGGCTACAATCGTGTCTATATGCTGTTGAAACGTGAGCCTTCTATTTAAATGAATGTCCAAATATTTGGCACTAAATTCATAATTGATGTGGTTTCCGAATGCAGTAATGCTTTGAGGTAGTTGGACTCGAGATTCCCGCTTGGGCTGATTACTTTGTAAGGTTTTTCAGGGGGTTTCCCCAACCATAAGGCGAATGTCAGGTAATCTATGGCAAATTATCGAACTCATCTCGCCAAATGCTATTCCGATGCCACCAAATTATCGAACTCATCTCGCCAAATGCTATTTCGGTGCCACCAAGTCCAAAGACCCTAAATAACTCAATAGTTGATACAGAATCGTTCAATATCCAAGTAAAATATTGGAATAGCTATTTGAAGTAACAGTATGTTAAAAATACTTATATTTCTATGACAAATTACCAATATTTTTTACGTTAGGATTTGGTTTGTATCTCATGTTCGAGTGTACAGCATAGTAGTGTTTTTTTTTTTTGCGGTACATTAGAAAAGATATTCTCAAATAGAGTACAGTCCTGTAGAGATGCAGAAAAGTTGGCTTTGTTCTCGCGAAGAGACAGACATTTGTTCTAATGATTATTGTTGCTTATGCATTACAAGGAACGAGATCTTTTTCGTATTCCACGATTTCCTTCCATAAGTATAAATATAATAGTTTTTAAGTCTGGTGACCACGGAGACCAGGACATAAGTCAATATGATGGCTGTAACTTTATAAGAAATCATTTCTCGTCTATGTATTTATGTATTATTTTTGCTCCCAAAAGTCACTCCGAAACATTGTACCTGATTATTTTCTTACGTATTGTATGTGTAGGGTGTATGTATATACCCAACTTATTTTTGTAGCTATTTTCCAAATATCAACTTCAATATTCTGACAGGGATTTTGAGGAAATCACATTGAAGTAATGAAATACAATATATAATTTCTTTACACTGTACTGCATCTTATTTGATATTCATGCTCATACAGACATAACCCATATTCCCAATATTTCCATATTACATATTAAACCATAGGATAGCCACCCTTACGAAAAGGTTTGCTAAAAGGACACAGCTTACTACAGATTGATCCGTTTGGGTGTGGATAAAATAAAAACACTGGTAAACCTTTACTACTGGACTTTGTTTGTGGAAACTTTGTGTATACAGGATCAAGGATGGGAGAATTGTCACTACTCAACGGTGATGCAATTTAACCCACACCCGTTATAACATATGAGTGGTGATTTCTTTGAATCTTGAGTAATTTTTACCCTTAGATCACCAGTATTTCTTCCCTTCTGGTTCTACCAGCATTCCTTCTCTTCTTCTTATTCGTCTTCTTCTCCTCCTTCTTATCTCAACATACCTTCCCTTCTTCTGCTTCTCCCAGCATTCCTTCTCTTCTTCTGCTTCTCTCAACATTCTTTCTATTCTTCTGCTTCGACCTGCATTCCTTCCCTTCTTACCTCAATATTCCTCTTCTTTTTCTGCTTTTCTCAACATATCTTCTCTTCTTCTTCTCCCAGCATTCCTTCTCTTCTTCTTTTTTTCTTATCTCAACATACCTTCCCTTCTTCTGCTTCTCCCAGCACTCCTCGTCTGCTTCTCTCAAAATTACTTCTCTTCTTTTGCTTCTCTCAGCATTCCTTCTCTTCTGCTCCTCTCAAAATTCCTTCTCTTCTTATCTCAACATACGTTCTCTTTTTCTCCTTCTCCCAGCATTCCCTCTCTTCTGCTTCTTCTTCTTATTTCAACATACCTTCTCTTCTTCTGCTTCTCCCAGCATTCTTCTCTTCTGCTTCTTATCTCAACATACCTTCTCTTCTTCTGATTCTATCAGCATTCCTTCTCTTCTGCTTCTTCTTCTTATCTCAATATACCTTCTATACCTTCTCTTCTTCTGCTTCTCCCAGCATTCCTTCTCTTCTGCTTCTTCTTTTACTTCTTCATATCTCAACATACCTCCTCTACTTCTGCTTCTACCAGCATTCCTTCTCTTCTTCTGCTTTTTCCAGCATTCCTTCTCTTCTGCTTCTACCAGCATTCCTTCTCTTCTTCTGCTTTTTCCAGCATTCCTTGACATTGTGTTCGCTATTGATTCGTAGTAGCCATTTAAATCATCTGTGATTTTCATTTCACATTATGCATTGTTGATTTTCATTCTTGCCACTTACGGAAACTCCCATTTTTAAAGCATAATATCACCAATAAGAAATTTCTCATACTATCATTAATAGTTTATAATAATAAATTAATATTATCCATACCCAAACGAATCAGACTGTATAATGCAAAAATAATGCCAATACACAACATATAAAATTTGCAACATAAGCCAAACTTAATTATTCATAATATTAGGTTTGTTTCTGCAGCGAGTTTGTGATACTTTGGCAATTGTTTGAAAACTGTTACAACCACATCTGTTACGCATGATCGGTGATGATCGATTTGAAATAAATTAATTTCAAAGCATCCTGCACGAATACTCATGTACTGTAAAATAATTTACCAGTCTCGTATACTGAAGATATTATTAAACTTTACATTATATTTCAATAACCAATATAGATAAATGTGGAAACATAAAATAGTAATACAACAAGTACGTGCGTGACAGTTCAGTGGATAAACATAAAGCACAACTGTCTCAATGCGCATGCGTCAATGTGATTTGAGAATGGTTTGCGCTTAATCCGCAAATCGTCAACAAATGATTTGGTGACGGTTTGATATGCTGTAAGAACCTCTGATGTCAATCAGCAAATAGTCAGAGTTTGAACTTATCGTTGCACGAAGAGTAAATTGATGTGCGCATGCTCATGACGGTTGGAAACACTGGAGACTGCTGCAGAAACAAACTTATTAGAATTTGTATAACTTCATTCTTCATTCTGAGATTCATTGTCCATATAAATTGTTTCTGAGAACTAGTCCTCAATATTTAACTGCAGTAGCGGATAGAGTTTCTAATGTAATTGTTCGAATATAAATCTCTTGCAAAATTCAGCAAACAAGTTTGAAATTGTATTGAAACACTTAAAATAAACCTTACTTCAGTATGAGCATTAATTAAAGGGAGTATTCCCAATACTCGCTCAGTTCATTTGGGCATTTTTTTAATGATTTATACATATACAGTAGAGTCTCGTTAATCCGAACTACGCTAATCCGAAAATTATTTTAAGAAAAAAAAACAAATTTATTGTAACAGTACAAAGTAGGGAAAAGAAAAAATGTATAAATTCATTCAATTTCTTTTACTTTAAAAAAATATGAAAATAGCACATTCAAGGGTGCTTGCTTGTGTATCTGTACATAATTTACACATCTGTCATGTTCATAAAATCAATAATTTTCTGTTGTCGTAATGAAGTGAGCCTGTTGGTTGTGGTTCTAAAAATAGCAACAGGGTACTCCCACCACCGTCACTCAGCGCTCGTGAATAGCATGCATTGCATTACAGGAAATGTTTCGGTTAATTCGAAAATCTTGTAATCCGAATAGGTCTTGGTCCCAATTAGTTCGGATTAACGAGACTTTAAGAAATCTCATATTTTAAGCCTGATTTCTCCAAACCCAACGCCAATCCTTATGTAAAAGATAGTCTTATTTTGCATGTCACTAGAAAACTCGCTCGGTACGTGGACCGGTGGATAAAAAAACTAGCCAAGTCCTCTCATAAAATTGACTTAACACCTTTTGGGATTACAGTCTTTAATTGTATATTTCTGCTTAAAGTAGTCTCGAACTAGCTTATAAATAGATGATTCTGTATGTTTATTTACAAATCCTTGAGTAACATTAAATAGAAAATTGATCAAGACGGACCGCATGAAAATTACTAGGCACTAAATTTATCTTACACTTATGTTCCTGTGGTACAGGAGTGACTTCGGAGTAAACTTTTTTCATGGTACAAGTTCTATTTTCTATCATATACCTTAAACATGGATGTTTCACGGCGAAAGACGATTATAATTGTTCTATAATTACAATATTTAGTAATCATTTCAATGAATACAGTTGTATTAAATATTTTCATTTAGTGTTACATAGAACACTTACGACTATTTATATATGTGAAGAAAATGACTCATTAAGATACTGAATACATATTTAATCATACTATACACAGAATGAAGAAAAATTATGATACACTGTAAACCCTTACACATATAATTATTTTTCACAGATATTATTGTAGGAAGAATTAAATATGAATATCAAAATTGTAGAATTTCTTACAGAAACTCAAGAAATTTCGAATATATTTGTTCTATAATTACACGTTTAGTAATCACTTCAATGAATACAGTTGTATTAAATATTTCCATTTAGTGTTACATATAACACTTACGACTATTTACATATGTGAAAAAAGATGCATAATTAACATACTGAATACATATTTAATCATACTACACAGTAAGAAGAGACATTATGCTAACACTATAAATCCTTATACATATAATTATTTTGCACAGATAATACTGTAGGAAGGGTTATATATGAATATAAAAATAGTAAGATTTTTTTACAGGAACCTCAAGAAATTTCGAAGTATTAATTTCAATTGTTACAAAGAGACAGAGAAGAGAACACGTACGTGGTTGTTCAGAAAAAATTTCCCTCCTCATTTCTTATTTGAAAATTCGTTTTTTTTTTTTTTTGAGTAAAACAAAATGCGGTAAAGTCCTATAACTTTATATTGTTGACATAATGTAATTATTTCTGTACATAGAAGCCGTGGCGATCAACACATCTTTTCCAACAGGAATCAGTTTCTTGATACCGTCACTAATATTTCACATTCAGGATAGAATCACAGCTTCAATTCTGTATGCACTGTATCGTCAGAATCAAGGTGCAAATATTCTTCAAGTTTTGGAAAAAGTTTAAAATCTTATGGATCTGATTGGGACTGTATGGCGGATGATGAAAAACAGTGAAACCAAGTCCCATCGTGCACAAAGTTTTCGGAATTACATTTCTGTGATTATCTCCTGCACACACACTCCCGTGATACGCCACACTTTTGACCATTACGAGCATGAACAGGCCAACGTTCCACAGTTCTGACGTCTGCACATTCATCTCCATAAACAGCCTTCGATTCCCCGATGAATGTCAATCGGGGTCACATTTTTTGCCGTTAAAATATCACAGCACGCTGCTTCAGACGCACCGACGTAGTGCTGTTAAGAGTCATCTTGTTTCACACTATAATTCAGATCTCTCTAGCGGCAGAGATGTGAAACTTGTGCCAGTGACGCAAAGAAGTTAATTGAATAGAATGTATGACAGTTAGTACTTCAAACTATGTTAACAATAACACAACAATTAGGAGGAATTACTTTTCAAAACACCTTCGTATAACACCATGTCCGAAATGAAACCTACTGATAAAAATACTAAATAATTTATTCCTAAATTATGACACACAAAAACAAATTAGGGGAAAATATTAATCAACTCAACAAGTTTATGTCACCATCAGTAAACCTCAACATGTCCCCCTCTAGTAGCACGACACACATCTAACCTGTATTCAATCTCTCTCCAGGAATTGTGTAACATCTGCGGAGTTACAGATCTTACTGTGTCGGTAATCTTGAAGGTTATCCACTCTGGTGTTGTAGACACGGTCCTTCACGAATCCCCCCCCCCAAATGTCCAGTGGTGTAAGTTGTTCCTAAAATAGGTGGTCAAGGCTAAGTAGCACGTCCCTTTAGGGACACAAAACTTGAAATAACATTAAATCTCTACATATCTTATATGTATATATATTTTTTTTTTCTCTGAAGAAAAGTAAACAATACATTTTACATACATACAGACATTATTCCATCATTCACAGAGGATTTTAGGAATGTTATATGGGTTTAGCCTGAACTGTGACTCTGTATGAAATGATTCATATTCGAGAATATTCGGTAGCGTAGGTATTAGCCAATTCGATTCGTATTTTCAGGCTACACTCTGGCCTGGATTAAAATACAACTTCAACTCTTTATTTCTTGGAACTTATTTTGAAGTTTTCTCCTAATATAAGGCGAATGTGAGGTAATCCTCTGGTAAATCTTCGGACTCATTTCGCCATATACCATATCTCTATTATCAATTCCAGCAACTGTAGATAAATGCCATTTGATAAATTGTCGTTAACTAACCGATTAAAAACAAAAAACGCGTATTGATTACACGTATATCTTTCGACATATGGCATGAAAATTAGTATATGAAAGCTACCATTTCCTTATTTCTATATGTCAAACACTAGAAGCCTGTGACGCTCTCAAAATTACAAGCCTTTTACAATTATTTAGGATGTATAGGGTGTATTTTACTAATTTGAGTGCAAATTATGACTCTAGTTTTAGAATACATCAGTATTAGAGCAATAAATGCCAATATAACAGCAATGAAAGATGAAATTGCTATCATGTATGGAGCGAGATCCCCCAAGACATGTTTGCTTTGAGAATGTGAATGGGTAGGTGTAGTTTCGATATCGTGTATGGGAATTTTAGGAGTGTAAGTCGAAGAAAGAACTATTTCTTTTGTTGTAAACTTCATCGAACTGAAACTGTCCGTCTTCTTCGTCATTGAATATGTTCTTGTAGACCTATTAACAGCACAGATATCTTTCTTCAACACATCCAAGCTTGAGAGTGTTCCCTCTAAAATACAAGTAGTATTGTAGCATCTATGCTTCTTCTTCTCACACCATCGCCAGATGCGACAGAGTCGTTCGTCACATTCAAGAGGATTGTCCCATAAAGTTAATCTAATAAGTTTCTTCAAGTACCGAAAAATTTCACCATCAATTGTGACCAATTTATTATGATGCAAGTACAGTTTTCTGAGTATACCTTGTGTTTTGAATAGTTCAGGCGAAACTTTGTCTAGCGCGTTGAATGACAAGTCCAAAGTGTTCAAGTAAGTGAGTGAAGAGAATGTCTTAAGACTCACAGACGTTAACAAATTTCCGCGAAGATTCAAATTATTGATTCTGTCCACTGAACTAAATGCCATTTCTGAAATATCTGATATCTGATTGTGTTCAAAATACAGTTCCCTTAAATTCTGGGATTTTAAGAATGTAGATGGGATTTTTGTCAACTTGTTGTGTGAGATGTTAAGCATGAGCATGCCTTTCAGGGAAGAAAGTAACCTCGAATTTAGTGATGTCAGTTTATTTACAGAAAGGTCTACAATTAGAACCTTTTGCAGGCTGTCAAATGCTCTTTCTGACATGTCATATATTTGATTTTCTTTTAGATATAATTCCTTCAAATATTTCATGTTCTGAAAAGTTCCTTTTGGTAGGACCTGCAGTTTATTCCGTGATAAGTCCAAGTATCTAAGTTGGGGTAATTCGCCTGATATTATAGGCTTCACATCTTTCAACCCTATTTCGATCAGATTCAGTTTTCTTAGATTCGTCAAGGGTTTGAAAACTCTGTCGTGAATGTACTTAATGGGATTATTACCTAAATCTAAGAAGCGTAGATCTTTGATACCATCAAATAAAGGCAATGACAAACTCTCAATTTTGTTTTCGTACAGATATATTTCGTCCAATACTATAATATGTTTGAATATCGTACTTGGCAGTAATTTGATTTCATTGTTGTGAAGATATAATTTTAATAGCTTTCTGTTCTCAAAAATGGCTTCATCCAATGACGAAATCATATTGTTGCTCAGATCAATTGCAAAAAGTTCCTTCATGTTTCTAAATAGCGTAGAGGGGATACTTTTCAATCTATTATTATTGATGAATACTTCTTCCAGCCGTTCTGTGTCATGGAAAGCACCAGGAAAAATACGATTAATATTATTGAAATTAAAGCTAATATATCTGAGGCTTACCATCGACGTGAAAGTCTTATTGTCTAAATATGTTAGAGAATTATGTTCCAAAAGTATGAGTGTGATACTTGGTTTGATTGGATTAAACACGCCGTCATCAATTGTACTTAAGTTATTATTACAGAGATTGAGTTTATTCAGGCCCTCCATTCCTTTAAAGAAGTTACGTTTAAGTTCATTTATGTGTCTCCCTTTGCAAATAGCTATATAAGAGAATTCGTAGAAGCAGTCACAGAGTTCTGGGCATCTTGGTTGAGTTGTCCGAATCATGCTGATGTTATCACTTAAGCCCAAGGTTTTCATCCAACAAGATGTCATTACTAGAAACAGAATAGTCATTTTCGAAACTTGAATCATTATTCTGATCACTATTTCTCTCTCAAAACGAATATAGTTATTTTACTTCGAGAAATACTATCTAATTTTTAAAACAAATATTTTAAAGTTTTATATCGATATGCCCATTCACATTTCTGAAGACAATTCTCAACTGTGTTCGTTGAAGAATAGATTATTTCAAAACTTTTGTAACAAAAAAATTACATTTCAAGAGTTACAACAAAGTACACACAAAACATTACTCTAAGAAATTTTCATTAGAAGTATAATGTATAAATTGCATTCCTTGAAAATTTACATCGTCTAAGTATGCTGTCTTTTATTTAAGAAAAAAAATATATAAAACTAAGCAGAAATATTTATATACAGAATAATAATTTTACAGCAGAAAGAATTCGTCCAAAGGGCTGGACTCGGGAAGAGTACCCAAAACGCTCATTGCATTTCCACGTTGAATTGCAATACTTAAACGTTGACGCAAATAAGTAGTGCAACGACGATCACCAGTAATGGAGATCAAAATTTTGCCGATTTGAGATACCAAAACTTTAGCGTCATGATTCCAAGGACCGAAGGTCTCCACAGCAAAGAGGACAAAGTTATAATTGTCTAAAAGATGAGCATATTTATTGACCTTCTTCTTCACGGCTAATTCAGCAGCAGATGCTGCGCGTCTGGAGGTATTCGGCAAGTCTTTTATTAAAAATTACGTCAGAAGCATAGAAAGTCCAGGAAAAATTTTACCACATGCAGATATATACTAGCCCTATGTGTCTTTTCTTAATTGATCCGTAAAGCGTTTCTGAATCACACTTCTCAAACACATGTATTATAACATTGTACAAGCTCTGTGTGTTCATTAAGAGCTCCCCAAAAGCACAAAATACCTATATTATCCTGAGAATTCCGTCGAAAACATATAAAACTACTATCACTATTGTAATTCTCCAAAAAGATGTACACCGTCTTTGCTTTTATTATTCTGCCAAAATCAGATCAGAGATTTTTATGTAATATTTTCCTTCAAAGGCGTTGAAACTATCACATTAACTTTTTTACTTCCATCGTTATCGAAGTATAAGGAAAGACTGAATTTTCCACTTCTTTGTGAATTTCATTTCATTTATTAACCAGTAACGAAATGCAGTGTTGTAATGCGTATTACGAAACGATATTATGTAACTCAAAACTAAGGTCAGTCAGTGGTTGTGAAGGTCTGCTTTTCCACTGATTACATTTTCACCTCTGTATGCTAATATCACAAAGTACAGCTAATATGATTGAAATGGTAGAAATTGCTTTCAAATTGATCATTAATGCTTTAATGGCGAAGTGCTTCAACATCGGTTAAAAACGCAGTAATCATAGGTTACGAAACGACGGTTAAACAGTAACTTTGGTTAAAATGTAATTTCTGTGCACCATTCATAATCACCTATTACTTAAACATGGTTAGCTGACACCTCATTTAACCAGCGTAAAATCTATGATGGTACACTGCTTCTACAAAATGACTGAAGGAAAGCATCCATTCCTCTACAAAGATAATAGTCAACGTCTAAAATGGATTGCGCTTACTCCGTTCTATATGGAAACGAACGTGTTCTTTATTTTCGCGTTGCATTTGTTTGCCTTTGGGCGCTGTTATGTTTTACGAGTTTGATTTATTTATTTTTCATTGTTGCTAGGTTAAAATCTTACAGAATTGAAAATGAAATGCAAAAATGATTATATTCGAAGTGAGCTTGAAGTATTGATACTCTTCATTACTATATATAAGATGGAATCTCAATAAAGGATGAAGAAGATTAGTACGAATGTGTTTACGATCCAGGATCCCATTCATACCAGGGAACTGTGAATTATCATAAGATCCACCTATAACCTCTCTTCGTTCAGCCAGTGACGTAGAAAAAGAGATACTCGAGTATTCCCTCTTCAAATAAAGAAAATATCAGTTGTATATAATTGTAATAAAAGCAGCCGATCGACAGGAGAAATACGACTGTTTCTGTGCTATTTTACTCGTAAGTGACCCATTTGTTGCAGCAGAAATGACACTGTAGATTTTGATAAACGAAATCCCTCCTGAAATTTTCTTTCACCTAATTCCTCATAAGAATTCTTTCTTTCCACTAAAGAAACTTCACGCTCACCATAATCTCTATCCAAGTAATTCAAGTACTGCACAATAATAATCGTCTTCGAAATAATCAACTGTGGATCTGGCCGCCATTTTGTTCTACTTGGCCTATTAAACACTGGTTACCTCCTTTAACCACTCGTGATTAACCGGCTAGAGATTACCGTAGTTAACCTCCTATTTAAATCCTAACCGAGTCGATGCCTAACCAGGAATTAGGTGGCAATTTTAACCGGTGGTTACACTAACCGACTTTGATTCATATGGTATGGGGGTATTGACACTTCTGACAACACATATTGAAGTTTATAGGTTCGATAAGTCTGTTGATAAGGGTTAGTTTATATTTATTTTAGGAGTTTTCAATCTTGAAGACTTATCTAAAAGAAGTAAGGAAAACGTGTAGTTTAATTTTAGTATGAAGGATTTCACGGCCAGCATTTGTTACCCCTGGAACGCCGAGGAGATTACTTCGTCCGCGTGTACCTCGCCACTGAAGATGTCTACCGCAGCAATGGACAAAACGTCTGGTAATAACGACACAAGTAGATCACGGCCTCTCAGCCCAAAAAAAAATCCTTGTTCTAACTTAGGCCTATGGTTTCATTAAGATATTTCCGTATTACACCATTTCATTTCAAGAATTACAACAAAGTACACAAAAACCAATGTTCTCGAAATTTTCGCTACAGGCATAATCTATGTAAATTGCATTCCTTAAACAATACTATAATGCTATCCAGTACTGCCGTTAAAAACTTGGGTTTCCAATTTGACACGAATCTCAGCTGGAATGCACAGGTAAAATATGTCTGTAAGAAACCTTTCTCAATCTTCCATTCACTGAAAAGACCGAAAAACTTTTTTTCCTTCTAAACTGAAACGGATATTGATACAGACGCTGGTGATGCCTTACTTTGACTATTGCGACGTTTTGTATAGTGAACTTAGTGTTGAATTGTCATTGAAGCTTCAGCGTGTTCATGATAATTGTGTCCGTTATATCTTTAACAGCCGTCTCCGAGTATTTCTTACAATTATCTTTGCTGCGTTTACGAGAGAGACGTTCTGTTCATTCGCTCTGTTTGGTGTATCAGATTCTAAATAATAACCACACCTATTTACCTAGTTCCTCGCTTCACACTTTTAGCATCCGACCACAACCGTGATACACGTTCACAGCTTAACTTTGTTGTATCAATTCCATATCATCAAATATCTCTCTACTCTCCTTCCTTCATAATACACACAGACCGTTCCTGGAATTCCTTGTCACAGGAAGTCAGGAGTAGTCGGAGTCTAAAACCTTTTAAGTGCACTCTACTTGGAAATGTTTTTATTGAATAAAACTAGACTCTTGCGGACGTTATTAAATAATTTGCTTTACATGATCAAGTTCCTTCTCTGTCTGTCTCTTTTACTTTTTTCTTATCTTGATATTTTACTTAGTCGTTTATATCTGTATGCTATAGGCCTATAATACTTTTTTGCTATTAAACTTTTTATGTATTATAACCCTCACGTATTCTCGTATTAGTATATATCTGCATATTTTATCCCAGTTGAATTCGTTATCATCTAAATTTGTCCTATTCTCATTAAGTACTCCATGCGTCTCTTATTGTTATAATATATTATGTAATCGTCGAGTTTATCTCGTGCAGTTTATGTCTTATTAATTGTATATATTCTCATTAAATTATGTAACTAATCTTGACTATATGTAATTTTCTTCTTTATTTTATGTAATTTCTAAGGTATCTTCTTTTGTGTTGTTTTGTATTGTATTTATATATTTCATATATATTATTATATTATTCAAACCTGGTTGAGTGGAAAGGAAGGCCTTATGGCCTTAACTCTACGAGGCAAAACAAAACAACTATTACTAGTACTACTTCTACTTCTACTACTACTACTACTACTACTACTACTACTACTACTACTACTACTACTACTATTTACTGGAATGTAATGCGCATTTCAATTTTTAAAGACTTTAAATATGAAATTCTTAACTGGCGAATATTATGCGTAGGGGAGACTCGGCTAATTCCGCAATATTAAGAAGTAAATCTATCACATTTTTATCAAAATTTTTATTGAAAAATATTATCAAGATATATAGACATGGACGAAAACTTTCATTACCAAATGAGATAAAGAGACCTATTAAAATGCAAATATATTTAGTTGTACATACATTATAGTTGAAAAAGAACAACTCGGGCAGTTTCGCAACAGTGCGGATAAATCCGCAATAGGACTTGGCTAATTCTGCAGCAGTAAATAATTATGAAATACATTATGAAAGTAACATAAAAGGAACAATTTATATGTAACAATGCTCTCTATCTTCACAGCTGTGTAGCAAAACACGAAGAACAGCCAACTTTCGATGTTTCACTGTATTGCCGACAGAGGTATCGACTAATATTCTTGATTTTTTTCTATAGCACTGCAGAGAACATGTCTCCTGTTGACAGCCTCTCAAAACTTACGTTCACGCTATTGTAAAGCCGCAATAAAATCATATATATATACTACTGCGGAATTATCCGTACTGCGGAATTAGCCGAGTTTCCCCTAGTTCAAGTCCACACCTGTGGAGTAACGGTCAGCGCGTCTGGCCGCGAAACCAGGTGGCCCTGGTTCGAATCCCGGTCGGGACAAGTTACCTGGTTGAGGTTTTTTTCCGGGGTTTTCCCTCAACCCAATACGAGCAAATGCTGGGTAACTTCCGGTGCTGGACCCCGGACTCATTTCACCGGCATTATCACCTTCATTTCATTCAGACGCTAAATAACCTAGATGTTGATACAGCGTCGTAAAATAACACAATAAAATAAAATTCCCTAGTTCAAAGGTGAGAAATTTAAATTTACTTTGCCTAACTACACTTGCCTTGATATACCACGGGCTGTAGTCACTTTACTAACTTTATTGATACTTTTAATTGTATCGCTAGTCACACGGAGCCCATTTTTCCTCCTGTCTTGTATGAATTTCAAAACCCCTTCTCCTACTTCAGGATGTCTTCCTTTTCGTGACTCATGAACTTCTTCCTCATCGCTTTAGAAGCAAAATATCGCCATTCTGTGTTGGCGCCATGAGCGAATGTTGCTCTCAGCTACACAGAATTCTCTTGCAGCCTGTCTGTTTCCATGGTTTTCGGCATGAAGTATCTTTCGTTTGAATCTTACTTCATACGACTCTCTAAGCATTCTGTCTTCCCTATCATGATCAAGTACAACTCACTTTGAAGTTTTTGCCTGTATTAACAATATTACCTACAAAAGTACGGAAGAACGTGAAGTGAGGACCTTTGAAAAACGAAGAGCAACGAGATAACTCGAACAAAACAGAAGCACACGCAGAGCAGAATTTTCGAGTTTGCATACGAATCTAGTGCGCCATCGATTCTAATGCATACGCCGATTTTGGAGACTGAATTCAGCTGAAAAAAGTGCCCATTACATTCGAGTAAATATAATATCAAATGTAAATGAGCAAACGTTTTCGCCTCTTGGCATCACTAGGTTTTCACATTAGTGTTTACAATATCTGATACACAATAATAAGTAATACATATTATAAAATAGCTTACATAAAATATTTTATATCGTATACATTTAAATGTATTAAAAACACCATACAATATTTAATATGGATTGTCAGCCTAATTCAGCCATGGCGAAACTGTGACTCGCGAGCACATTGTGGCTCGCAACGATAGCTATGCATTTCTCTTGCTTCTTAACTCCCCAAACCCCTCACCCCCTCACTCACTGGAGTCAAACTCCGTTCCATTTGTATTTGTCTCTGACCTGCGAGTGACTTATCATCGCAAGTTTTTCTCGAAGCCATGTGCCTCTACAAGAACGAAAATTTCAAGTAGGATTAGAGTCGCATTTTTTTGCTGCCAATAAGATGAGAATATTAAATGTATCATTTGTTCACAAGTATTACGAGGAAAACGGTTGAATACCATAAAACGGCATTATAGGCTACTACATGTTACTGATGAAACCTTGAAAGGTTAAGTGTTATTATTATCATTATTATTATTATTATTATTATTATTATTATTATTATTATTATTATTATTATTATTATTATCATCATCATCATCATCTCTATACGTCGATCATTTTTCAGCAGATGTGCGAATAATGCGGTTAGATCTTCAGTTTAAACTCGCAGATTTACAATGTGATGTTAAATGAAAGCTAGGTGTAAGGACTTGATAAATGCTGAACTTTTCAAATCTTTGCCAAAAAAATGAATTTTCGAATCTTCGTTCTTTCGCTTGCTCTGTTGAAGCCATGTTCGCTACAACTTATGTTTTGAAAAATTATTTTTCAACAACGAAAATAGTAAAAACCAAATTTAGATCACGACGGACAAAGAAATACTTTCGTGATCAACTACGACTGGCAGAAAGTGACATAATTCCTGATTTTGAAACTCTGTCTCAGAGACATTCTGAAGACAGTTAATTTTAGTTTGTGATAATGTGTCCTATGTTTTCTTATTAATTTCTTTCTTCGTTACACGTACTAAACATTAGTCTGTAACCTTGTACTGTATAAAATTATATGTAAGTGCTTGACGTAAGGAAAATGAAAATCTGTTAATAAGTCAGACTGTTGCTTCACTTCCCCTTCGGGTCTCCGCCTCCCTCCATTGGTGCTATGCACGTTGCAGGTCACACAGTGGCTCTGTGCACGATCACATTTTCGCCACGGCTGCTAATTATACATTTGAGTTTTATTACTTTCTATTGGTTATAATAAGTTTCGCATTTTAAATTTTTTAACTATCATTGTTCTTAAGTAACGAGTGTCATGATAGGAGGTTTGATGTGAGCTTATTACAGTATCCTTGCAAATGGAATCAGTACTTGTAAGGTAAAATCGGCTGATACAACGCAGTGGGAGTTATGTCACAGATTTTATACTATACAAAGGTAGTAGATGAATTTTAAGACCAGTCAGTCCAGTTGAGATTACTGCCGTGTGAAGTTGTATGTGAAAAATTTTTGTCCTATTAATAATGTCAAGTTTAAAACTATTAGCAGTGAAGTACCTGAAATTTTAATAATGCTTGAAAGGACATAATAGTGGTTCAGGACGCTGGGGAATGTGAACGACCGTTGTGAAATAATCCGAAGTCTGCCAATCGTCTGGTTACACTGGTTAACAGCCATTTTTCGCCAGACATAAAACTAACAAATTCTTACTAATTTCGACCTACTGAATTAAAAAATAACAAGCAAAATGTTCCATGAGTTCGGGTTTTCGAGATGCATAATATAATTCATTTTATATGCATTCTATTAAAAAAAATCACCGTATTTCGTGTGTAACTACTTTGTTTTACAAATGTGACTACCCATTATGTGAAAACAATATTAGTATAAGTAGGCCACCATGTTGGAAGCACTTGTAGAAACGGAAATTATTTTATTGCCCTTTTACGAGTCTATTTGGAGGGGGGGAACAGATTCGCGATATGAATTTGCTTGAGTTTACCTGATCTTACTTGAGATGTGCATTTCTTTCACTGTGAGCTTTAATGATATTATTGTAGTTTATATTTTATAATAGACCACCTTGTCAAAACGATTAGAAGCGGAAATTGTTGTAGTGCCCTTTTCGTTTCCATTTTGAGGGGGAGAAACAGATTCGCTCCAGTTTACCAGGATATTAACGTGGTGTTAATATTCTGTGTAAGACGTGTATTTCTCCAAAGTGTGCTTTAATGATGATATCCAAATTACGAATGGTTTATATGTGCGGATTTGAAGGTTGTAGCATTGCTTCTTGAAATGCAATTAGGCTACACAAAATTTTGCTGCTTTCTGTGCGAATGGGACAGTTGCGCTCGAGATAAAAATTATACAATAAAACGACAATCACTGTAGTCTGGGAAGAAAAATGATATACATCAACTCCTTGTATCCCAAAGTAAAGTAATTTTACCTCCTTCGCACATTAAGTGAGGATTAATAAAGAATTTTCTTAAGGGTATGAATCATAAAACTGAAGCATTTAAACATATCCAGGAAAAATTTCCTGCTATTAGTTACTCGAAAATAAAAGAGGAAGTTTTCAATGGACCACAGATTAGAGAAATAATGAAGGACAATCAGTTTGACTCTTTGTTGGAGGGAAAGAGAGATCCGCCTGGAATGCATTGAAGGAAGTTATATTAAATTTTCTGGGTAACCGCAGAAGTGAGAACTATGAAGAACTAGTGTAAAGTATACTGTTGGCGTTTGAAACTATGGGTTGTAACATGTGCCTGAAAATTCACTTCCATCTTCACTTTTTCCCCGAGAATTGTGACGATTTCAGTGATGAGCATGGTGAGCGTTTTCATCAAGAAATTCCAGCAATGGAAAAAAGATACCAAGGACAGTGCAATACTAATATGCTAGAAGATTACTGTTGAACTTTATCTTGTGATTTACCTGATGCCCAGTATAAAAGAAAATGCAGAAAAAGAAATCTGTAATCTTCTGAGCAGTGAATATTTAACCTTATTATCATTATATAAAGCAGTATTTTGAATAGATATAACGAGGGTTCAGAATGACAAGGTTCTATCTAGTGTTTAGTAAATTTTACAGGAGAATATTTTAAAAGTTTCGTTGTTAATAAAATCAATGCAGATTAGAACCTTTTCAAACTAACTTTATCACGAACAATAATTGAGATATCAGCATGTTATTTATATGATAGATAGCTGTGAAGTAGCAGAATTCAATGCAACAAAATTCTCAATTTTGCTAAAAATGTCAGATAGAACCTTGTCATTCTAAACCCGCGATAAGTTGGAAAATTTCTCAAAAATCGTAACCAACAATTATTTTATGTCATATTCTTATTCAGGAGGCTCAAATTATATAGAAAACCTGTATCATATGCCCAGCGCAAAAAAAAAAGAAAAGTTAAAATTTGTTACGCAGTGTTACCTGGAGTAAACTGCTGCGTCGCATCTACCGCGGTTCTGGGAGATATGCAGCATTGACTATGAGGGAGATAGGACGCACTATTAGCTAGGGAGATACGACCCCAGTCCTTCGACGAATGTATGGAGTGTCTCAAGAATTACGGGCAGACAACTTCAAAATCCGATTGGATTAAATGCAAACATGGCGATAATGGCATCAAGAAAGTTGTACTGTTCATGAAGATAAGTGCAGTTTGTGTGGCAAACAGAAAAATAGGATGAAAAAACTGAAAGTTGTTAAGTTAGAATGTATTGTCATATTACGGTTCCTACAATAGATGGGTGGTTAGAATAAGTTTTATTCTACAAGTAATACATTGTAATTGATGGTCCTAGAACAGGCATGTCAAAACCCTGCACATTGTGCAGTCGCGCACATTGTGCAGTAGTTTCTTTGCGATGTGCACTTCCTATTCCTCTACCTGGAGGGAGTGAATCGCCTTGGAGGGGAACGAGATAGGGCTATACAGACCTGCAAGAGCATATCAGCTTTTCTTCAGTAACTCAGTTTCAGTACGGTACTGATTTGGCTGTCTGTGAATGAGTTATGATAAATAGAATGAGGCGTTCACAGATATCGAAGAAGGGAAATTATGAATCATATAACATAATTGTTATAATGTTTTCCCCAGCCAACAATAATTATTTTTAAATGAAAGTTTCGATCAGCCCATGTCGAGGTAATAGTGTTGTGACAGTTTAGATCAGAGTAGTAAAGTTAATCAGTATTCTCACGGCAAAACGAACTTGACATTGGCGTTGTTTTAGAGTCTGTACTAACACAGCCATCAAAGGTTAGACGACTTACGACTTTCATTTCATAAGCTGGTAAGTGATGAGAATATTGTGAGGAATACATTAAGGCTCTTGAGGTTGTAAACAACTATTTGCAAGGCGGAAAAACTTTCTGAAAAAATATATAATGCCAAATTTTCCGTCTCACGTCACTATATTATGTATGCTAATATACTTATATTAATAAATCTTTAAACCTGACATGGAGAGAATATCGTCCCTTCACAGCTTGTGAACTACACTTTCAATTTCTTTCAGTAACGCTTGCAACTTGTCGATACTGGCTCTCAACGTTTTCTAAATGAACTATATGTGAATTTAAATTCTAATCTTAATTTATATCATTTATTAATATTAATGTTAATTTATATTGACATACAGCAAGGAACATTTGTGTACCAATGGTCCCAATAAATAATAATGCTTGACGAACAATGAAAGAATAGGGTCTATTATTTAAAATAATTAGTACCTACTATGTAAAATGAAATAGTATGTTCGTTTTTTGTTGTTTCGAAATTACTGCAATATTCTTTTTCTTCAAATACTATATAAAAATCATTTTAATAAATTATGTTTTACAAACCACTACTTTGTCAAGTATAACTGAGTAAACCTAAAGTTTTTTGTATTGCAAATTGTCAAATATAGATACTGACAATAATTGTGTTTTTTTTTCCTTATGCTAAGTGTATTTACAATGTCCAAATGCCTATTTAATCCAACCCTAGAAGCGCAGAATAGATTACTGTACACCCCTCCAGCTACGAACTGGTAAGAGCAACCCTTGAATGATGCAGTCTGCACAGACCGGCAATCCGCGCACATAACTGCACATTCAGAGTCTGTTTTCTGACATGCCTGTCCTAGGAGATCAGCAGTCACTATATTTTTCCTTTCTGTTGGACATGATATACTGGGCAAACATTTAAATCGCAATGGAATAATGCAATCCCCAAACTGTATGCTCTGCAATATCAATGAAGAGATGGACGTCATCACCTGGAAAAGTTTCCCACCCTCCACTCCTCCTCCGAAGTTGACCGTTACTGGGAAGCCAGGATGAAGATGTGTTATTTGAGTTAGCTGCAATTTTCCTATTACTCTTTTTGTTGTTTGTTTGTAGTCAGTGACGCCATTGGTCATGTACTATCCATTTGAAAAATAAATAAATATTTTAAATTTGTGTACTTATGTATTTTATAATAGGAAGTATTCATCCAGAATGATTTTTAATGGTATTAATACCATACAATGTAATGCATTTCACATTCCATTTAATAAATTGAGAGTTTGACGTAAATCATCAAATGTTATTGGGTTGAAATTATATAATAAATTGCCTGGAGATATTAAAAATGTAAGCAAGGTTTCTCATTTTAAAACTAAACTAGAAAAGTTTTTGATTGAAAAAAGTTTATATTCCGTTCAACTAAACTAGTAACTACTGGCATTTCACTTGCAATATATTTTGTCAATTCGAATAAGAAAAAGTAAGTAAGTAAGTAAGCAAGTAAGCAAGTATTTTATTAATATCTAACTGATGTAAAATTTTAGAAGATATAATGAAAATTGTAGGAATTAACAAAATTAATTTGCTCGTCACCTTATGCAACAAGTTTAAAGTTATTTTAAATTCTATTAGGGATAGTTCTGTTTCATTTGAACGACGTAATATATTTCACTACGAAGTATACTGACGAAAAAATATTCTGCAACACCCGGTATAGTAATGTCTTGGTAATTTAGAGAATAGTCAATCACTTTTGTGAAGATTCTTCTCTCTCAGACATCCGCTTCAAATTAAGTGATATAAATTGAGTGTAAGATAGAATGCTACGGCTTTTCGAATTGTATGTACAGATATCTGTAATATTTGTACGGGTTTATCAATTGCATTCTAGTTACAATCTCGTTTATATGTAAATGGCGCGCCTTCAGCATCATTTAGAATCATAACTGAATTTCTTGTCGTTGAACATTGCAATTTGATATTTAGTCATTACACAACCAACGAAGTATTTGCATAATGAATTCACATCCACTTCCCCTGTTGCTTTTGAAACTAGATTTCCCGCTATACACAAATTATCTGAGATAGACTTAATTTAACTCTTGGCATTTCACTTTCATCTCTTGCCAGTCGTAACCATGGTTTCGCCATTTGCAGTGACGTCATCAGATTGTACGATTATTATGCATTTAGAGATGTGCACGAAATGTGGGAATAAACTGAATATATCTGTCTGGTTGTATAAGACTATAAAGTGATAATTTTGAAACACAATGCGTGGAATTATATTCTAATTAGGATTTCATGTAAGTTTTATTTCTTAGAAATAGGCCTATAACCTCCTGAGACCTGAGAGCATAGTATACTATACCATACTTCATACATGATTATGATATAATATGTATGTGCAGAGACTCGGAAGTATAGTATAATATACCTGCATTTGTGCCCTAAAGGTAGGCTACTCGTTCACTGCATCGTATCGCACGCTTCAGCAATCAGTAAATCCGTCCACGTTTCTATCTTAGGAGAGTTTGCAATCTTTCATAGAGCGTTTTAGTGCCACTTTGTCCGTCTATCTGTTTCCCTCTCTGTGTGTCTGCCTGCATATATGAAACTACTCGTCTTCCATCAACCAATCTTAATGAAACGTTATATTTCAATTTTCATTGATATCGGACAAATAGATAAAGGCACAACTCTCTATACAAATTTAAAAGATCAATTAGTTCGACATATTCTTCGCCTTTACTGTAAATGCTATATGGATTAACAATTAATGACGTAAGAGAATTGACATCCTGACGTACTGCAGGATAACATGTTTGATTGTGACCTGGTTCTATTTCGAAAATTTATCTGAAATTCGCGTTGAAGAAGACATTATCATTCCCCCAAGAACACCACAGACACCATCTGCACAAGGACATTTAGGCTTGCTTAATTCCTCACTTACTGATACTTACTTTGAAGAAATGTCGCCAGTTTCGCTCAACTCAACCGCCATTTGTAAATTTACAATGAAATACTTCCTCTCTTACTATTATTTCAATTTCTCTGATTGTACATAAACTTAGTCGACACTTCTAATATTAGTAACATTTCACTACCAATTCCTATTAACAAACACTTCCAATTTCCTTTAGTCCCCTCCTTTAACATCTATCGTTTCTCAAGACACTAATTCACTTATTCGTTCATACATTTTCCCTCCGATTATTTTGATAGTTACTATTACTGCTTGAACACTCACTTAATTGTTTCTATGTCTTTTGCCACTCTTTTATCACTTCCCTCTCCTTAAACACCAACTTCGTAAACTGTAGTTCTGCGATCCCTTATTTCCTCCTTTCTTCCCCTCACAAATAGGGACTACCCAAAATCTTCTTTACTTCCCCTCCTTGTCGACTCCGGACGTCTTCCTTGTTTCTCCTTAGCCACCTTCTTTATATGTTTTCTATGACCTACTCTTCCCGCCGCCAGCTGACTCGTTATCTTATCCCTTCCGCTATTGTCATCAGTCTTCTGTAATTGTTGCTTGCATGGTGATGATGGACTTACTGTAGGCATCCAACAAACAAAACTCAGTGCGCAGAAACCAGCGGGCTTGACTGTCTCTCGCAGATGACGCATACTCCCTTTCCCAGCATGCTCTCCCCGTCTCCAATAACATCACCGACACTATGCGCATGCGCACATATTATCTTCTTGTGCTGAACTGAACACTTGTGTGTTATTGCTACAGAGTCAGGGAGTCACATAGGGTTTTTTATTAAATATTAATTTAATTTAATTTAAATACTGTATTTAAAATTTAAATATGAGGACAGTTCCAGTGAAGATAGATACCGATTGTGACTTAGAAAGAGACGATGTTGACATCTTGTAATGTTATATTCACTTAATTGGTTACTGTTACAGGTTCTGTTTGAGTGCACATGTCCGCAACCGTAGCCGTTATAGCTATTCCAGTAGCCCTTATTAAAGAACCCGCCCACTGCAGGAAGGGTAAGAGGGGTATAGAAAGCGCGGCGCGAGGAGTATGAGCTGAGTTTTGCTTGTAAGATACCTATAGCGACCACGCGTCTCTCCTTTCAATGACGTCATACGTGTCTGCTTCCATTCTTCCAGAACTTGCTGTGTCAGACATTCCTTGTGTGGTTAATGCCCTCGCTTCGGATTGTCCTGAACTAATTGAATCCCTGCTTAAAACTTCTGCTACACTTCCTTGACTACTAATCACACTTCTTCCACCCATTTGCTTGTTTATAATATCCTTCAACATAATAGTTTATAGTAAACAGACGATTTGTTTTTCCACCTTGGACTCTATGCCTTTCTGTTTTTTGCACTAAAATAAAATTTCTGATGAAATTGTCTTGTTCTATTTTACACTTGAAAGAATAAAAAAGTGCAAAAAATCCTCTAATATCTTGTACATTTTGTAGCTTGGCATCGTCAAGCGAGTCTTGCCAGGCGATCATCAATTAGAGATATTTAGTCTTTTCTCTATTTTTTCTTTCATTCTGATAGATTCAGTCTTTTTCTCAGCATATTTTGAAGATAATGTTGATATTATTACATATACAAGCACACAATCGCAAGCACACAAAGGAAACTGACAACAAGGATCCGCAATGATAAATTACTTGATCACGTGACTGTATGGAGCATTCCTACTAGATCAGTTGAAATGCGACTCCTTGGAAATACGTCGTATTGGAAATAACATCGATGTTCTGTTGCTTTCCAAACCGAGAGTAACGTCGTTTTGAAAATAATTTCTGTTTAGTACGTTCAAGGAAGGCCCTCTCAGTATTGTGCTGTGGTTAACTAAAATAAATAAATACATAAATAAATAAATAAATAAATAAATAAATAAATAAATGAATGAATAAACAAATAAATAAATAAACAAGTAAATAAATACATAAATAAATAATTAAACGAATAAATAAATAAATAAATAAATAAAATGAAATAAAATTGGAGATATGTCGCTTTGGAAATACACCGTTCAATTACAGCGATGAAAAATTATGGTTTTTCAAACGTGTGTTAACATTTATTTTGTCGAATTCTCAGAATTATTTACATGCTTTATTTTTAACTTGGCTATATTATTTATTTATTTTTCTTTATTTATTTATTTTATTTATTTAGTTTTTATTATTTATTTATTTACTTATTATTCATTAATTCATTCAGGCTGTCTGTCAGTAAGTAAGTGAGTGAGTCAGTCAGAGAGTTATTCAGGCAGAATTAAGGCCATGAGGAAAGAGAAACGAATCATTATCATCATCATCATCATCATCATCATCATCATCATTATCAACTTCTTCGTTTTAGACCATGTGATCTGTAACGATAATCTAAGAAAGATGGCCTTCATCTCTCCATCAATGTCTTGGTCTTCCTCGATCTCTGTGCCCTCTTGGTCTATATCCGAAGGCTAATCTTGGAAGTCTCTCCCTTTCCATTCTTTTTACATGGTTCTTTCACTGTTGCTCATATTGTTAAATTTCTTCGGTTATACAAGGAACTTGTAATGTTTTTCGGATATCAATGTTTCTATTTTGGTTCAACCTCGTTATACCCAATAACGATCTAATAAAAAATGCATCTGACCTGCTTCTGTGAATTTTATTTATTTAATATCCAAATTTCGCTTCCATAACTGAGTGCTGCTTTTATCATTATGTTATGTAATCTTAATTTTTTATCCATTGTCACTGTTTGCCAAAATGTCTTATAATAACTCCATTCATTTTATTAAATCTTTGTAATTTATGTCTAGATCTGTTTCATGTTCTGCAATTAAATTGCTTAAGTATGTAAATTCAGAAACTCGTCTATTATTTCCCCATTTATTTCAATTTTCAAAGGGGAACAAGTAGGCCTAGCTATGTAATATGAATTAAGACTGGGGAGATAATTATATTGAGAAAGCAGTAGATAAAAATATGAATGATTAATACTTACTTACAAATGGCTTTTAAGGAACCCGCAGGTTCATTGCCGCCCTCACATAAGCCCACCATCGGTCCCTATCCTGTGTAAGATTAATCCAGTCTCTATCATCATATCCCACATCCCTCAAATATATTTGAATATTAGTCTCCCGTCTTTACCTCCCCAAAGATCTTTTTCCCCTCTGGTCTCCCAACTAACACTCTATATGCATTTCTAGATTCGACCATACGTGCTACATGCCCTGCCCATCTCAAACGTCTGAATTTAATATTCCTAATTATGTTAGGTGAAGAATACAATGCGTGCAGTTCTACGTTGTGTAACTTTCTCCATTCTCCTGTAACTTCATCCCTCTTAGCCCCAAATATTTTCCTAAGAACCTTATTCTCAAACACCCTTAATCTCTGTTCCTCTCTCAAAGTGAGAGTCCAAGTTTCACAACCATACAGAACAACCGGTAATATAACTGTTTTATAAATTCTAACGTTCAGATTTTTTGACAGCCTACTAGATAACAAAGGCTTCTCAACCGAATAATAACAGGCATTTCTCATATTTATTATGCGTTTAATTTTCTCCTGAGTGTCATTTATGTTTGTTACTGTCGCTCCAAAATACTTTAATTTTTCCACCTCTGCGAAGGATAAATCTCCAATTTTTATATTTCCATTTCGTACAATATTCTGGGCACGAGACATAATCATATACTTCATCTTTTCGGGATTTACTTCCAAACCTATCGCTTTACTTGCTTCAAGTAAAATTTCCGTGTTTTCCCTAATCGAATATGAAGATAATATAATGAACAAAAACAGGATAAGTGAACATAATATTAGCAAAAATGGGGAACAGAAAATGAGTTGAAAGAAGAGAGATCATGCGATGAGGAGTAGCATAGTTATGGGAAAAATTGAGACGAAATTACAGAAAAGGAAAGAAAATAACTATAGTAGGAGATAATAATGATGAGTGCCTTATTGCTAGTATTGATGGGTTTATACACATAGGCCCTATTCAATGATAAATGAGGTATGCAGAGTATTCTGAACTCTACAGGTACAAGCAATGTGGAAGCTTACTTATTAATAATAAATAATTAGTGGTTATAATTACATAATAATTATTAAAGACCTTGCCGTTTAATTATCAAGCAAATCTTTAATTAATTTCATTATCATAAATGTGACCATAATAACTGAGCTGTGTAAATTAATAACCTACTAATTAACAATTATGTTTTGCTACTCCCTAGTCTCTCAGTTGTTCCTGAGTTACTATTATTATTTGTATTGGAAAACCAATTACGGCAGTCAGGAATCCTAGATACAGCATGTCCCACAGGCTCCGTTCCATTGACTATGATATTTAGATTTCCAGGCATCGTTTTGAAGTCATTGTATTGCCAAATTCACTTCAAAATTGTTTTACGTCTAATGAAAACCAAGGCTTCTATAGAATTATGGTTTTAATAAAGTATTAATTCATTCATTTAATAATAATAATAATAATAATAATAATAATAATAATAATAATAATAATAATTTATTTTAGCTGGCAGAGTTAAGGCCTTAGGGCCTTCTCTTCCACTCAACCAGCAAAAAGTATACATACATATGAACTTAAAAGCTACAAAGAATACAACAATTTGATTTAGATAAGATTTACAAATATATATATAAAAGAATTACTTATGAATTAAACAGCAAAATACTATGAGCTATTAATTAAATAATTAAATGGAAACTGTGTAGCAGAATTAAGCTAAAATACATAGAATTTTAATATATTTAAAATAATATTAGATAATAGAAAGGGATTATTATGAGACAATTTTGAAAATACAGCGCTATCAGAATGATGTCTAAAGGAAGAAGTAACATTGTAGTCAGTGATAGTTTAAGTCAATATGATTGGAGTGAATTGCTAAGAAGGTTATACTTCAAGATGTTTCTTAAAATGTTTATTTTCTTGCAGCCCCTAACACTTTGTGAGAAGGAATTCCATTGTCGTGAGGTGGATAATGTAAAAGATGATGAAGAACAAAATTTTCTATGAAGAGATATACTTAGCGTGCCACAGATAAGTGATCTGGTACTTACGTCGTGCTTAGAGTATAGATTAGAGAAACGCGACCAAAAGTAATTTGGTGTTGAGGTGTCTAGAATTCTTAAGAGTTAGACAAAGAGTGTAAAGTTCTACGTTCGAGTCGGAGCACGAAAGACTTGCGAAGGATGGTGAAGGATAGTCATTTAGTGTTGCCCAAGGGTAGGACTTTCACTGGAAACACAGCTTTCTCCAATCTTTCCTATTTTCTGCCGTTCTCTTTGTCTCCTCATATTATGATCCATCTATCTCAATGTCATCATCATCTGATATCTTCTTCTGCCCCTAACTCTTCTTCCGTTCACCATTCCTTCCAGTGCTCCATACTTCAGTCTAGTATATACAGTCACGAAGCTTGAGTTTATGAGGGTACTAGGAGCAATAGACTATGAAGGTACTATTTCGCATTGTCTGTAATGAGGCGATAGTAACGATCCTAGTGGTTAGCAACTATCTATGGATGCATATTTACTACGTATTGAGCTTCGCGACTGTATACAGCAGGCATGTCAAAACCCTGCACATTGTGCAGCGGTCTGTGTGCACTGTTCGTTTCCTATTCCCCTACCTGGAGGGAGTGAATCGGCGTGGAGGGGAGCGCGACAGGGTTGTACAGTTCGGTATCTGCAGTTTCAGATAAGTTATCGTTCCAGGAACACAGTATGTCCTGCAACCCAAAAAAACGAAAATCCTCCAGTCGATTCAATCCCGATTGGCGTTATATGTTTCTTAGTGCAGAATATCGTGGAGATGCACAGTGTTTAGTCTGCAAGAAACAAATGGTATGTAAGAAATTCAATGTTCAGCGGCATTATGAAATGCACCATGAAGTGGATTATAAAAGTTACCAAAGCGAAGAGAGGATAAAATTGATTTCTCACCTTTCAGAAGACGTAAGTACAATTTAGAGGACTTAAATATTTTGTATAATTTTCTACACTTTATTTATACTTTTAGGCATAAACTAAGTAAACGTTAATAATTTCTAATTAGTCTATATTAATTGCTTTCAGAATGCTACTAACACTGTTGACTTACAACCTAATCATCATGAAAGTTGCTTACGTGTTAGTTATGAATTATCTTTGAAATCGCAAAGAAATGTCGTCCGTTTACAGAATGGCAATTCATTAAAGAGTGTATTACCGATATAGTAAATATAATGTCCCCTAAGAAAGTTAAGAAATGCAGCTCGATACCTTTGTCGAGAAATACTGTATCTAGCAGAATAAACGATCTTTCCGAAGCCTATGTAATAATTTCGTTTTTTTTTTCGCTGGCTACTGATGAGAGCACTGACGTATGTGATACGGCTCAACTTGTTGCATTTATTAGAGGAGTGGATGAAAACTTAGAAATTACGGAGGAATTTTTAGACTTAATTCCTCTGAAAAAATACAACGGGTGAAGATATTTTCAACGGAATCGTAAAATCCATTGAACGTGTAGGGCTGTCTTGGGATAAATTGATGTCCGTCACAACTGATGGTGCCCCTTCTATGACTGGAGAGAAGCAAGGTTTCGTAGGATTATTAAAACGGCATCTTGAATTAAATAATTTCAAACGTAACATAATAGCTATTCATTGTGTCATTCATCAAGAAGCCTTATGTGCTAAACGTGCAAATATTAAACATGTGATGGATGTAGTATTGAAGTGTGTAAATTTCATAAGGTCACATGCTCTAAATCACAGACAATTCAAGGACTTTTTGGAATCAATTGAATGTGACTACACTGATGTTCCATATCATTGTGAAGTTCGATGGCTAAGTCGAGCAAAAATTCTCGAACGATTTTTCAATTTGAGAGAGTACATTTCGGAATTTATGCTTGGGAGGGGCAAAAATATTCCTGAGTTAGACGATCCTACATAGGTTCAGGACTAGGCTTTCTTGGTGGACCTCACGAAACATTTGAATGATATAAACTTAAAACTACAAGGGAAAGATAAACTGATTTGTGATATTAATGATGCAGTGAAAGCATTTAAACTTATGATTTCCTTATGGAAAACACAAATAAAGAATCACAATTTTACCCATTTTCCCTATCTGCAAGAGTGGACGTCCAGAAATACATTACCATTTTGAGCAGTGTGAAAGATGAATTTGACAATAGATTTCATGACTTGGAGGCACTGCAATTGAAGTTGAAGCTCTTCACTATGCCATACTCTGCAAAGCCTTTGGACGTTCCTTCCAGTTTGCAACTTGAACTAATCGACTTACAATGTAATTCAGAACTTAAAAAAAATCTACATTAATAAAGATATCACTGGATTTTACAAGGCACTTGAACGAACACACTACCCACAATTTCATAAATTTGCAGCAGAAATGATTTCTATATTTTCCAGCACTTACACTTGCGAACAGTTTTTTTCCCTGATGAAGCAAAATAAATCTGGAGAGAGAGCCCGACTTTCAGACGAAAATCTCCGCTCTGTAGTGAGACTTTCTACAGCTAATAAAATAGTGCCAGATATAGAAAGAATAGTATCTGCAAAAGTGAACATTGTGCCTGATAATGAAGCATCCACATCCAAGTCGGACCAGTAAATACTGAGTTCACAATACGTAATTTGTGTTTCATTGTATCTTCAAATTTACAGTAGTAAAAATTCTTAAGAAACCTATTTGAAACTTTTTTCTAAGAGAGATGTTAATTTTAGTTCACTTAATAATTCAAATGTTGTGTTTTTTTAATCTTTATTAAAGGAATATGTAATTGTATGACATATCATTCCAAGGCTAATTGTTTTTAGGGTAACATTTTTTCAATGTTTAGCTTACTATATTATATTATACACTATTTTGGAACACTTTGAGAGCAGTCTGTTTTTTCAGACGTGAATTTTTATTTTTGTTATTATTATTATTTGTATTATTATTATTATTATTATTATTATTATTATTATTATTATTATTAACAAAACCTTTTGTCATTTCGTACTCACGAAAAACTACTTCCATAAAATTTAACTATTCTCTTAACAACGTCTGTATTATTAGGAAAAATTCTATTAAAGATCTTGGTGTATTACTCGATTCTAAATTATACTTTCACGATCATGTTCAATATATTTATAATCATTCAATAAGAATGCTTGGTTTAATAAGGTCTATATCTTATTCTTTTTCTACTCCAGAGTCACTATTAATTCTATACTTTACTTTGGTTCAATCTAAACTTAAATATGCATCTGTAGCCTGGAATTCCTTTACTTTAACTGATTCGGTTAAATTGGAAAATATTCAAAGAAAATTTATTTCGCTATGTGCTTTTCGATTTATACCCAATTCCTCTGACTTTAACTATGAGATTACCTGTACATATTTTAACTATTATAGCCTTTATTCTAGACGTCAAAATCTTGATTATCAATTTTTTTTGCAAAGTTATCAACGGTGATATTGATTGTGAGTCTATCATAAACAATATCAGCCTTCGTATTCCTACAAAAGGTTTAAGATTTAGAAAAAATGTTTATAACAGAAATTCAAAATCACTTTCTCCAGTCTGTAGATGCATAAAATATGCCAATTTGCATGGGCACAATTTAGATCCTTTTAAGGTATAGTTTCGTTTTAATTATTAGTATTTACTGTTCTTGTTCTCAATTTTATTTATGTATGTTTTTGTTTATTTAAGATATTATTTATTTTGTTTTTGCACCTTTGTATCTTCTGTTTGTGTATTGTGCTGAACTATAATTGGCCTCTGGCTGTTGTTCAGCACACAAATATTAATAATAAATAAATAAATTATTATAACTACATTATGATTACATAGGCCTATGCTCGTTTCCCTTCAATTTATAAATGTTCCTGCATTTTCTTTCCTTATTATTATGATTATTATGATTATTATTATTATTATTATTATTATTATTATTATTATTATTATTAACCATTTTTTAACTTATGTAGCTAAGTTTTATAAAATTATAAAATCACCTCTTATTCTGATAGGTGGATGAATTATTTGCTCCTCAAATATTAACATTTACTCAATGCGTACTTTTGTATTACACGCGCTCAAAAAACTGTACACGCGCAACTCAAAAGCGATCAGGATTTGAAAATAATTAATTTTCTTAGAAAATCACAATCCACATTGGGTACAATGTAGAACTTTACACTAGTTTTAGTATGGTGAATGATTGACCTGTAAATGTGAACGCGTTACGAAAAATAAAGTGAGTCCGCAGACATAACTAAGACGAGAAATCAGGAACCATAGAAAATAATTATTAATTTTTCCTGAATCAAATATAGCTAATAATTATTTTAAAACGGTAGGATTTCATCAGCCCATGTCAAGCTAATAATGTTGTGGCAGTTTAGATTAGGTTAGTAAAGTTTTCAGAATATATTCGACAACGCTTATTTCTTAATCAGTAGGCCTATTGTCAAGGCAAGGCAAACGTGAGTTTCTTCTCACACTGCCGTCAAAGGTTAAACGACTTACGACTTCCATTTTGATAAGCTGTTAACTTATGAAACTACTGAGCGAGGAATACCTGTGAGGCTCTTGAGGTTGTAAGGGAGCAAGAAAGAAACTATTGCAAAGACGGAAACATTTTCTGGAAAAATATAATGGCAAATTTTCCATGTTACGTCACTGTATCATGTTGATATACTTGCAGTAATTTATCTTTAATTTTTAATCCAACACCAGAAGCGCAGAATAGATTCATGTACACCCCTCCAGCTAAGAACTGATAAGAGCAGCGCATGAATGACGCAATCTGCAGGCAGACGATCCCGTGCACATATACTGCACATTCAGTGCCTCGTTTTTGACATGCCTGGTATACAGTATATTAGACTGTTATCATACTTCAGTAGGCAGTTTCTTCTCAGTCAGTGACCCAACCAATTCCTTTTCCTCTTCCTGATCAGTTTCAGCATCATACTTTCTTGACCCACTCTTTCCAACACAGCTTCATTTCTTATTCGTCTGTCCACTCACACGTTCCATTCTTCTCCATATCCACATTTCAAATGCTTCTAGTCGCTTCTCTTCACTTCGTCGTAATTTCCATGTTTCTGCCCCATACAGTGCAACACTCCGCACACATCACTTCACTAGTCTCTTCCTTAATTCGTTTTCCAGAGATCTGCAGAAGATGCTCCTTTTTAATTAAAAGCTTCCTTGGCCATATCAAGTAATATATATGCAACATAAGTTGCTATAAATCAGTGCAATGTAATGGAACGTAACATGATTTATTGGAATATTTTTTTTTAGATAGATAGATTTATTGATATAGTTCACAAAAGTACAAAACTTAATAATTTAACAAAAGATCTATATACAAATGTAGTTCTACATAATAAATATACAATTTCCTAAACTAATTAATCTATCGCAAATCTCAATACTTATTGGAATATTACTATACAGCACATTGGAATGCAGCACTATACAGCATCATACCCTACCACTGAATGAAGTGCAATTCTATTTAATGCAATTTAAAGCAATAAAACGTAAACAAGTGCTAGGAACACTACAATTACAATTTCAGTGCAGTGAAATTTAAGAGTTGTACTTCAAAAAATTATGTAGTGGAATACCAAGCAGTAAATTTGATTTAATGTCGTTTAATATAATAAAATGTGATAATGTACGGATCACAATGTAAAAGTTTACGCAGTACTATGTCAGTAAAAATTTGATGCAGTTGGAATTGATGTAGTACGATATTAATGACATTTTACAGCTTCTACAGTAATTTCACTACATAATCTTTTAAGATAGGACTATTAAATATCACTACATGGAATTGTATTTGTAGTACTTCTAGTACTTGTTTATGTTCTATTGCTTTAAATTTCATTGCATTGAATTGCATTTTATTCAGTGCTGGGTATGATGTCGCTGTTCAGAGATTAAGGGCCATATTTAGAAACATCACTTGAACTTCACTTACAATTATATCTGACTGAAGTGGGTAGACAATGCAGAATTTGTATTCAGAGTCAGAATTTAACTTACACTTTAGTCGTAGTTTAGCCAAAAGCTAATAAGATTTAAGATACGCGAAGATCAATATTATATCTCACTTAGTGTTAGAATTGACTGAACAACACCTAATAAAACATTTGTTTACTATGATAAAGTTAAGTTCAAGGCTGAAATTGATTTAGAAGGTGGCAGTTTCCAAGAATTCATTAATTATGCGTTTTGTGTCATATTTTATGTTTCTTTATTGTGAAGTTATTCCTATGTAGTCATAACCTCAATCTTATCTCCAGTTTTATCATTATATTCCGAAGTCATGTAGGCTAGCTAGAAAGAGTATGTTTAATTTCTATTTTTGTTATTATTATTATTATTATTATTACTATTATTATTACTACTATTATTATGTTCGTCTGAATATCAATGAAGACGGAAGATCTGATTTTTTTAAATGGTTGACCTCTAAATATTTATACAGAGTGATTCAATAGGAATTACCGTCCTTTACGGAGCTTATTCCTGAAGACATTTTGAGCAAAAAAGTCATATAAACATAGTTCCTATTCTCAATATTTTCAGAGTTACACTAATTTAAAATTGTTTGTAATATACGTTTTTTTTTTCTATTTTGAAGGTAAAAGAATAATACAAATAGAGAATGAACCATTCACAAGTATCATTTCTTTAATTGGCAAGTATTATGAAGCTAAAAATGTGCTGTGAATTCCTTAGTTGCTTCGTACAGACATCTCTTTCTATTTTTAACTAGAAAATTACATTATTTTACGAATTTATCACAACAATATTACAAATCACACCACTTCCACCGACTTAACTATTTGCAGTTCAATTTTGCATCCTAATTTACAGTCTTGGAGAGTTTACAACACATTTAAAAAAAAAAATGTCGCCGTCCGCTTGATTACACTTGGCCGCACGCTTGTGAACGGCACTCGTCGCGCTACGTAACTGCATACGGCTATCTTTGATTTCCGTAGCGCTCGCGCTGGCTGTTGACTGCACGCTGACCAAGATCACGCGTTCACAGCAATGCGTTCCAATAACGAAACGTAACTCTATAAGTATTGAGAATAGGACCCATGTGAATATGACATTTTTTGCTCAGATTGTCTTTGGAAATAAGCTCTGTAAAGACGGTAAATTCTTGTGAAACACCCTGTATAGCATCATATAGTTTGTAAAATATTATCCTATAATTAATTGGCTATGATTTTTTTATAGAATGAGAATGATGTTATAATAATATACTTTATTCGATACAAGTTTGAAAATTCTAGTTCAGTTCTCATGTAATTAATATTATCAATATTAATTATATATTTATGCGCTAAATTTCGAGCCATTTCTTATTCTTTGCCGCAACTTAAACGACGTCCGATTTATTTTCCACCATGCCTTCATATTTAAGCAAGTTCTTTGATGTAGATCTATAATAATAATAATAATAATAATAATAATAATAATAATAATAATAATAATAATAATAATAATACCGTAATAATAATAATAATAATAATAATAATAATAATAATAATAATAATAATAATAATGGGTTTTTAACGAAATCTACTCCACTTTTCGTTTTGAGCAGCTATGAGCTGGAAGTAATACGTCATTATATATGACCAAGTTCACTTACTTTTTACTTACATTTCACTTTGTCAAGGAAAATTAAGTGTTGTCTCTGTATACGGATCCGGCACATTAATTTATATGACATAACTTCTGACTTGAGAAAGTCAAGACGAAATGAATTTGGAGTGACATTCTTGAATTCGGTCATAAGTCCCACCACGGAATAGCTCGGGAATCTTTGTGTGCACTGTGTTTACAGGCGTGCGTTTTACACAGAGAGATTCGAAGTCCAAACTTTGTAACTAGATGAAAGAGCTCTATCGTTATGCCATAAAGGCTTCGTAGGGAATACATCGTTTCATGACATTTAGATACGTCGCTGCTACCAAGTCGACTTCAACATATGCTTAATTTTTCCCCGTGTAGATCTCATGTCAATCCGAACGATACTTAGACAAATTCATGCTACAGAAGAGCGGCCATTTTCCATGTCAAAGGGTGTACATTACAAATCATTGTTTTGTATTAACGTAAAATCCGTAATTGCAAAGAACTCATCAATATACTGCAGCTAAACAATTCATTCAATCAAAATTAAAGTTATATAGGCCTACTATGTACAAGACACATATACAGATTTATGGAAAATTTTGTCATTATTGGTTGAGTAGTTTCCAAGATAAAATTGTAAATGGTAACCTGTCAGTTTTCGCCACTTAGCTTAGTGCAATACAATTGAATGGAGTAAAACTTACGGAGTTAGGTACAGATTATAGCAGTAAAATTTTGGAAATATTCAACATTTTTTCCACCATTACTGTATGTTGTATAATAATAATAATAATAATAATAATAATAATACTAATAATAATAATAATAATAATAATGAAATCTGGTATGTTTGAAACACTGTCCTTCTGCTATACGATATATATATATATATATATATATATTTATTTATTTAAATCGGTTTCTTGGTAAAAGTGACCAAGTCATATTGAAGGCTTCCAGGCATTATGAAAATTCAAGACACAATTTTATATTGAAAACTAATAATATAGCACATTTACCTTCAAAATAACTGATTACTAATATCTAAAGAAGTATAGTTATCTTTGGATGGATCATTAAACCTTTAAATGCCTTTACCCAACAATTTTGCATTTTGGACTTGGTCACTTTTACCAAGAAACCGACGAATATATATATATATATATTCAAAATTTGAGATGCTGGCAGTTGTCTATGCAGCGATGAAGCGTTTCCCTCAGAACTCAAAAACTATACAACATTCTGGGTTGAAATTGCTTTGTGTGTATTTATGCATGTCATATCTCCAATATGATGCAAGATCAATTCTCTACCTTTGATAGAGTGATAAAAAATAAATTCATTTTAAAAATGGTCAAATATCAGTATTTTCTTCTAACACAAAATAAAAAGAATATTATTTATTAAGGAATGTAGATGAAAGAGCATGATATTGTAAACATGAGTTTCAGCTATAAAATAAAAGAGAGAAAACATGAAAAAGTTAACAAGTTTATGAGTTATGAGGGAAACGCTTCATCACTGCGCAGTGAACTGCCACCATTTTGAATTTTGAAAAAAAAATATATATATATATATATATAATTTTTTTTAAATCGTAAAAATATTTTATCGTATAGCAGAAGGACAGTGTTTTAAACATACCAATTTTCATTATTGCACAAGATACAGTAATGGAGGAAAAAAATGTTGAATATTTCCAAAAATTTTACTGCTGTGAGCTGTACCTAACCCCTTAATGTGGTGGGATTTGCTGGCAGTACATTTTGATGTAACATAATTACTTTCAGCAAAGTTCATGAAAACAATAATCCAGTTGATTACAGTTCGGAAGAAATCCAGTGTAATAAAAATCATTGAAATACGATTCTGTGCATTGAGTAAGCTGAGATCAGTTAAAATTGTGCAATAAATGATTCGTTAGAGCTCAGAATTATAAAATAATAATAATAATAATAATAATAATAATAAAAATAATAATAATAATAATAATTTATTTTAGCAGGCAGAGCCAAGGCCGTAAGGCCCTATCTTCCACTCAAGCAGCAACAAGTATACATATCTATGTATGAACTTACAGGCTACAAAAAAAAAAAATTAATGATATCCTCTAGGTAAAAAGTAGGCCAACATATAACTTAACATTGATTGCCATGGCCATTCTATGAGAAGATAAATATTATATTTTAATAGCTGGAATAACATTAGCTAAGGAATAAATTTCTTGGATAGAAATCTTGTAGCAGAGGGCGGACGAACCCCGAATTCCGATATCTGAGAGCAATATCAACCCCCCACAATGAGCTTTGTTACCCTCAACTCGTGGTTCTCACCTCTCCAGTCTACTTACGGAGGAATCGATATCCTGGCCTGTGTAACTTAATAGCCAGCTTCATCAGCAGGAATCCGATCTAATGACTCCTGAAGCAAAAAGTTAGGTTAATGATAGTGATTATTGTTACTGTTATTATTATTATTATTATTATTATTATTATTATTATTATTATTGTTGTTATTTAGGCCTATATGATTCTTTACTCAAATCTACCACATTTTTTTTTATAGATAACTCATAATCATTCATTCAGTGTTCTGCCCAAGGGCAGGTCTTTCACTGCAAACCCAGCTTTCTCCAGTTTTGCCTATTTCCTGCCTTCCTCTATGTCTCCTCATATGAGCCATGAACAGGGTCATCATATTATTTTTACTAACATTTCTGATATTAATCTTGCTATACCTTTGGATTAACGGTTGAGAACCAGAAACACCATTTTCTACCCACTTCCACGATTGGAGTTCGATGATACTGGAGTAAAATACAAATAAATCACTTTACTAGGTATAGGAGGGAAGCAAAGTAGTACATCCATTTACGTAAACTAGGAAATATCGCGATTTTGAGTTTGATAATTTTTATTAGGTGTTTGTTTCATCAAAATACAGAACAGTATTAACAAGAACTGTTTTTACTCACGAACTGAGCTGTCTATCCATTCAGATGTCTTCATTATGCAGTGTATATTATACTGTCTACAGCACATTAGCGTACAAAATGGAGAATGAATTTAAATTGAAAAATAATCAAAATATGGATATTTAAATACATTTTTAAAAATGGTGGCCGTTCATTTCGTTACAGACTTCAGTTCTAATGTGCATATTATCGCACTATAGACTATTGTACCTAATTCCAATTAACAGTTTCGTCCTTCGTACCAGTAACTCATGTTGAAATAATTCTGTACCTTCTTATAAAAGAGTATCATATGTACTGTAAATTAAATCTTCACTTCTGTCTGATCCGAAAAGATAAAATTACTCAGACATGCTATCTACTATCCGTCCAAATGGATTTGTCGCAGGATCGTAGAAAGGGGGGAATCACGTGACAGTTAATTACTTAACGAGGTCCTTTTATTTAAGTTATTTTAAACAGTTGTGTAATATTACGTAGACGTCCAATTCCTAACAGAAATGAATGTTTTCAGAAAATAGCTAAGACAGCCCAGCCACTAGACTTTACAGAGGGGCGAGCAGAAGCGAGTGGGGGAAATCGGGATGCGACGTAGGCAAAGGAGCGACATTACCTATGCGAAAATATAATACTATATATTGAAATCTCTTTCGTCACTGGAAAACACGAACGTATTACGGTTTACTAGTAGAGGGGGGTGGGAGTAAAGAACATTAAAAAACTCAGGTACAATAAAAATTTAAGTAAAAATAAAATGATGTTCCTATATCTTAATGCCGTCTATGATCTGATATTTTTTCTGCCCCGAACTCTTCTCCCGTCCACCATTACCGCCAGAGCATCCTTCAAAAGAAGTTTTTTCTCAGCCAGTAACTCAACCAATTCCTTTTCCTCTTCCTGATCACCCATACTACGAGTATATTACAGTTAATATAACCATAACTGAGGAACGTTTTGCAATGTTTTATAGTTTTAGTATTTCTGCAAGAACATTTCTTGCAACAACTAATTTTGAGAATGGAAACGTGTATAATTCTATTTGTTCTTGTTTTGTATAATTGTATGCAGTAACTAGTCATTGAAAAAAAATAATAATAATAGCTTTACTTAACCTGGCAGAGCTAAGGCCGTAAGGCCTTCTCTTACACTCAACCAGGATTAAAACTTGCTTGCATAGTTGAACATACATCTGGATCGAAATTAAGTAATTACATACTGATACAATTTAGGTACATGATGAGATAAAAAGAGACAGTTACATAAAAATTTACCTCATAAAATAAAAATAAACATAGTGGAATACATATTAATGTTGTTAGAATCGAATACGAATCACAGAAAAACAGAAGCCGATAATTCAATAAAAAACAAGTACACAGTAAAAATAAATATAAACAATTAGATTTCAATTAAGTAGGATTCACATAATTAAACCAGAAACCGACAATTGAATAAAATGTACACAAAAATAGATGAATAATAAAACAACAAAGTGGGATACATATTGGCGTTAAGTGATAAACACGATGTACATGATTACACAATAAAAATAAGAAAAAATAAATAAATACAGTGAAACATATTCCATTAAATATTTGCAACGCGTCAGGTCTGGCAACTCATCGTAAGATATTTTTCTAATTTACATTTAAAGGAAATTAAAGTTCGGCAGCCCTTGACTTCAGGCGGCAGAGAATTCCAGTGATGAGAAGTAGCAACAGTGAAGGATGAAGAATAAAGAGATGATGTGTGGAGTGGTATTTGTAGCGTGTTATCATATTGTGACCGAGTAATGAAGTTATGATACCGAGAAAGACTGTGGAATCGGACAGATAAGTAAGAGGGAGTAGAGGTGTGCAAAAATCGGTATAAGAGAGAAAGGGAATGTAACTTTCTCCTCTCATTTAACCTGAGCCATAATCATTTATCCAAAGAAGGCGAAATGTGATCGTAGTAGCGGACATTACAAATGAAACGAACATACGCATTATGAACACGTTGCAGTTTCTGTATTAAATATTTGAATATTTACGAAGCGGGTGTTCATTTATATGATAGTGAGTTGACGTGCCTTTTTAAACCAACATTTTCTGAAAAATGCATCTTCGAAAAGTAAAATTGTGTATTCGACTCGACCAGAAATGATAGAAATTCTAAAGAGAAGAATTCTAGAAGAGATCGCCGCTGTGTCCCACGAACAACTGCGGAATTCTATTAATTGTATACTTCCCGTAGTAAAAGAATGTCTCAATTGTAATGGAGACCATTTGAAGGATATTGTTTCTTCAAAAATAAGTTAATCTGTTGCTATACAATTATCCCAAACTTTGTGGGCATTTATTTACTTCTTTGTGAAGTGTTTTGCTAATATTTTATTATTTATTAAGACTTAAAATGTGTCAGTACTTTCCGCCGGACCCGTTACTATAAAATTAAATTTTCCGCAACTAATAGTATACATATCACCAGTATTATGCCTGCTTAGGCATGACGTGGTCAGATCCTAATAAATCTACGATTACATTATCAAATATAATTACGCGTGATCGACTCCCTAGTGAGTAATCCTCTGCAGACTGTACCCTAGAGATGTACAATTGGGTGTCCCCATTAGTACTACAAATTAAACCGGAGTGAATTGAGATAATGGGATTCAAAATCCGGACTGCTAAATTATGTAAGATGTTTCATATTAGATTACATTTGCACCTGGTCATCTTCGTTGATCACAGAAACCTGCAGAAAAGTATATTCTATTATTCATGTGCTAAAAAGGATAAATGTTCATCTTCCCTCTTGCTTAAAAAAGTCCCTTGTGCAGACCCTTGTATTTCCCCATTTTGACTATGCTGACATTTTACTGACTGACCTTTCCAGCGACAACAAAATGAAACTTCAACGTGCTCATAATTTGTGTGTACGTTTTGTAAGCAATGTTCGTAAATATGATCAATATTACCCCATCCCTGGAAGCAATAGGTTGGCTTAAACTAGATAAGAAAAGAAATTTACATTCACTTCTCTTTCTCTTCGAAATCTTGAACTCTTCTATTCCTTCGTACCTGTCGTCTCGCTTCACTTACCTTTCTTCCCACCACAATCTGAACACACGCTCTCGCCATGAAACAATACTAACAATACCATCCCATCGCACCTCCTCATACTCATCCTCTTTCACAATAGCCCTGCCAAGACTCTGGAATTCGTTACCTGCTAGCATCAGGGACTGTCGAAATAAAATTCAATTCAAACGCAAACTTACTAGGCACTTGGTCAGTAATTGAGACTCGTTCAAACATGGTTTCTTGTAAATAGTTCTTTTAATCTACCACAAAATATCTCAATATCCGGTAATTTCATCACTATAGAATTTTGTTATTGTGGGTTTAATTTGTAATTTAGTAAATACAAAAATATTCTTTGTTCTTAACTTCTATGATAAAATGTCTAGCTTTCATTAATCAGGTATTCTTGTCGTACTTTAATTTTTATTGTAATTGTCATTGTAAATTTAATATTAATTGTAATCTTATTGTTCATGTTATAGTTGTAATCCCCTGGTAGAGGGGCAGAGAAGGTCTGATGGCCTTATCTCTACCAGGTTAAATAAATAAATCTAATCTAATCTAATCTAAACCATCCACCACTACCTACACATTCTCCTACCTCACAATGCCACCCAGCCGGAAGCAAAGCGTAAAATCTCACTATACTTGTTTTTTTTTTTTAAAGATGGGACATGACAGGAGCGTTGCGATCGGAAAAATAAGTGAATGTCACATAGCGTGATAGGCCTGTTGCTATGGTAACAACGGTTGAGTTGCCAAACTTACCGTTCACACGTGGCGAGTGCTTAATAGCTCTCTTGGCGACATTTATTATTGGTACGTTTCGTGTTTGATTCTCTGTCGATTTTTGTATTGTTTTCTTACCTTCGCATCAATTGCCAATTAATGTTTTAACGTCAGCCATCTTAACATCAATTGCTAGCTTCCATCACCTGGCAGCGTGGTAGCCCATATTGGCAACATAGCACTGTAGTTCCAAGCTCGGCCGCTTAACTGTCATGTCCCATCTTTCAAAAAAAACAAGCATAGAACGTTTGATAATGGCGCAAACTACTCCGAAAGTAATCAAAAAGGTATACTTCCTCTTAAGTTTCAATAGTTCAGCACAGTACATTACTAAAAATTGTTGATTTAACAAGTTTTTAACGTATTATTATTAACGAAAGAAAATCGTGAATGCTATATGAATGCTGTGATGTTGCTACAAGGTGTCTATAAAAGTATAGATAAAATTCAGAATATGGAACATGCAGTGTAAATAAAGTTGCTAAATGACAGCATATGACCTACTCAACAGCTTGGCGTATTCTCAGAATAGTTTATACCTGAATAAACCTCAATCTTTTATGTATGATTAACTCATACTTTTCCCAAATCATTTTCCCCAATACACTTGTTGCAAAACCTAATTTCCCAATACAAATTTCCCAAAGCATTTTCTCCTTACTTCCAAAAAATATATTTGGTTCTCAAAATTTTCCAATATCATTTTCGTAGTAGATATCCTAAAACGGGAATTTGTTCTCTCTACAATATTGGGTACTTGAACTCTGTGTATCAGGTTTCGATTGATCTATTGCGTAAAATGGACGACTGCAAGACAGTGACGATTTCTACTGTAGATATTGGCCGGTTTAATAAATCTAAAAAAAGAATCCAGACAAATTAATATTAATAAAGGGAAAGGTGTGTAACGAAGGTATACTTCCTCTTAAGTTTCAATAGTTCAGCACATTACATTACTAAAAGTTGTTGATTTAACAAGTTTTTAACGTATTATTATTAACGAAAGAAAATCGTGAATGCTATATGAATGCTGTGATGTTGCTACAAGGTGTCTGTAGATATTGGCCAGTTTAATAAATCTAAAAAAAGAATCCAGACAAATTAATATTAATAAAGGGAAAGGTGTGTAACGAAGGTATACTTCCTCTTAAGTTTCAATAGTTCAGCACATTACATTACTAAAAGTTGTTGATTTAACAAGTTTTTAACGTCGCTGAGAGAGTCTTGAGTATACAACAAGGATTTTCTCTAGATAAATCAAAACCTCTAGTGAGATTACTGTTGGTAAAAATTAAGAAAAGATCATTCCTTAATTATTTTCGCTCGAATATTCCACATTTTGGATTGCGTTATTCAACTTAAGGAGAAACTGTGGAGAAATAATGGTGAAAAAGTAAGAAAATCAACTTACTTTTTTGTTTTTATGTTTGTATTATATAATGCTTATAGTTTCATATTATGATTATATTTCCTCTTTGAGAGCCCGTGAAATTGTGTCGCATGGCTCTTAGATATAATAATAGAGAAAAAGGAATTGGCAAAAAAAAAAAAAATGCTCCCAGTGGCTGTACACACGAACCCCGATCTAATCTAAAACCTTCACATTTCTAAGATACCATGCAATATAATTAAATGTGTCCAAACTTATATACGTTGCGTGAGTGAGTTGTGAGGATTGTTTTTAATTGTGTTTTCTCGATTTAAAATTTTACTTAAACAGTTTCTTGAATTAAAAAAGCTGCTTGCACAATAGTTGTCAGATTGGTCTGAAACTTCTGATAGTGGTCAATTAAATGTTGATAATTAAAATTTAATTAGTATTTGTATGAAATATTAATATTAAGTTCCTTCGGGGCTTATGCATATTGTACTTAGATTAAAATGTGCTGTAATCGTAAATTTATGAATTTAAAATTTATTGTGACTCTCTATTTACACTGAGCTCAGAAAGCTTTAATTTTTATTCCTATGATTATTTGAAGCTTTTGAGCAAATACCGGTATGAACTAAAATTTTTGGAAACTTTGTCTCAAGGAACCTTTTAAGTGACGTTAATATTAAATATATATTAAAAAATAGAATTTCGAAACTATTATCCCTAGTAGCACCTAATTTTGTACAGATGATAATATTGTAGGCGTGTTTATGTAGTTTAAAATTTATAAATTTTGAATGAAAATTGAAGAAGTTTTAAAAATCACATAGGTGTCCTCTTAAATAAAATTCCGATGTTCATGTTGTTATGTTAATCGTTTCATTTTGAGCATCCGTTAAGAGTGACAACAAACAGTGAAAATGAACTACACTTGCACTCTTTTGAAAATAGTAAGCCACTGAATATCCATGCTGCCCTGAGGACATACCCTGGATTTGTGTAGCTACTGGAAACAAGAGTAACTGCTCGCCCCAAACCCTCGCAACTCTGTTCATATTGAAGGGAGATTTTGCCCTCCTGTAATCCATAAATTACTGTTCGCCAAGTTGGTTTCATGTAATAAGCAAACCGGGAATTCCCCTGGTGGCTAAAAGTTGTGCTTACAGAGGTCGCCTCATGCCCGAATTCAAGTTGCTGGAATGGACTAAACTATGACCGCACAAATTCGACGCTGACGTCCTTGTTCAGCTATACAGACTACAGAAACTAAACTCTCTTTAAAACATAAGTAGATACAATTTATGCAACATTGTAAAAAAAAATTCTGTTTAAATAGCTTGTAAGAAATATTTATTTAAGTATCGATTTCATTATCATCATAATCATAATTTCATTTTGGTTAATCATCAATATTATATAAATAACATTACTTACCTTTTTATTAGTTACTTTTAATCTCATTATTTAAATTACTACTCACTGTCGTGTTGTACATTCTACATATTATTATTGTAACTATTAATATAACATTTATGTAAGCCTATTGTATTCAGTTAGTCTGGCTGAGCGGAAGAGAAAGCCTCCAGGAGTTAGCTCTGCCAAATTATTTATGTTATTATTATTATTATTATTATTATTATTATTATTATTATTATTATTATTATTATTCAAATCTAGCTTTCAGGCAAAGCTTCCTGTGAAGCAAACTTGGATAATTTCAAGGGAAAAATTGTTCCGGGGAAGGGTATCGATTCCGGGACGTTTGGCTGAACGCACCAACGCTCTACCGGCTGAGCTACACAGGAACTTGAAATTATTGAAGTCTGCTTCACAGGCAGCTTTACCTGAAAGCTAGATTTGCATTACGATAACAGAAAACCACAATTTAAAGACGCACAAAATTTGTGTGCACTCGATGTGAGAGGTTCGTATTCCAAAACTGCACCGGTAAAGCTATGTGTATTCTTAAGGGGAATATGTATACCGAATTTTGACAAAAAAAATAATTTTGGTTTTTATCGTATTTCCGGTGCCGGTCGTTTAATATGTGTAAAATGATAATAAGACTACTTCTTCTAATGGAATGTAATTTAGCTGAGGGGGGGAACGAATGGCCCAGCACTGCGACCTATTGAATTCTATTGCGCTAATCCTCGATATGGAATGAGTTGCGTGCCACAGATCCCCTACGCGCACCACCTAACTACATGACTCCCTTAACGACCGGTCCCTACAGCTGACAGAATCCATATACCATTCCTGCTTCGGCAAATTCCCCTAAAGCCCCCTGTCGGTCCGAGGCGAAACACCTCCCCGAGTAGGTCCGCCTCGGGTGCCATTGCAGAAGCCATCCAACATCGCTGAACTATATTCCACGGAGGCCGGTCGAGAGAGTCACCAGCTTCGGAAGGCCGCCTTCTTCTTCTAATTATCAGCTTTTAGACCTATCTTCAGCAAACATCGCTCAGTGAAATTATATATTCATTTAGCCGGTTCTATACATAAAAGTATGTTACATATGCCCTATTTTTTCTACATTTGTATCTTTTAACACTTCTGAGAAAAGAGCTCCCAAAATTGAGGAATTTAACATTACATGATATGGAAACTCTGAAGCTATTTTCCTGCACTTTCTTATTTTTGTGACATTTCTCAGAAAATATTATACCCAGAAGGCTGAATGAATGTGATGACATTTTACTCAGTAGGTTAAAAAATATTAAGATTATATTTATCATCAGGAAAAAAAAATGTTGTAATTCTTAATGAAAATAATGCTGTCAATGATAACATTTTTTTTTGCCAATCGTTCTGTGAAATTTTAAATTTATTTAACCGGTTGTATAGGTATATAAATATATGTTACATATGCCCTATTTTGTCTACATTTGTATCTTTATAACTTCTCAGAAAAGTGTACCCAAAATTGAGAAATTTAACATTATAACATTTGGAAGTACAGTCTCCCCTTAACGTGATTAATGTCATATTTTCCTTACCTTTCAAAATTTTTCTGTTTTTCTTCCCATCTTCCAAGCTCCAGAGTCTGAGATAAAATCTTGCAATTTCATATTCCCTGTGTTGCGTTATTAAAGAGGTGAAGTAATAATCTTTTTCTTTTCTAATTCTCTAATTGTGACCATGCTTTTTATGAACACGCTGTATAATATCGATGCAGTGTTCTGGTATCTTAAGGTCTCTCGATGAACCCTTGTTCCCCGCGATAACTTAATAGGGATTCGTAGTTCACGCCCAACCGAGCAAAAAGGCGTCGGAGTCTTGTTTCGTCTCTCGAGCCGGTTTTGTTTGATAGAGAAGGATAAAACAGGAAAATTGAGAACAAACCCTTCTGTGAACCCTCTTTGTTCTCAACTTTTTATGCGCTGAGGAGAGTGTATGCTCGGAATTCCTCTTTCTGTTATTTAGGACTCAACTTTAATTTCAATTCCTTCTCTTCCTTTAGACTTCCAGTTCCATGAAAGAAATAGAGTCTTGCATACAGTAACTTAGTAGCATGTGTGCATCAGTGGTTCTACTTGAACGTTCCTTAAATTTTGATGGATTTTTGGGAAAGAATAGTTTGATTACTGGCATAATATATTGAAGCTATTGTAATAACGTTTAATTTCATAAATCTACCATTACAGCATATTTTAATCTAAGTGCAATGTCAATAAGCCCCGAAGGAACTTAATATTAATACTTCATACAAATGAAAATTAAATTGTTATAATTACCAATCGATTAGTTTGTTTTATGTATTTTTATTGCGTAAGTGTATTCTTACTCTAATTTTTTTATTTCTTAACTGCTAATAATATTAATGAAATAATGGGAAAACACGGTAAATATGATAAACAATATCGACAAGCCTGGAGAATGTTTTTATGAATTGAAAACTGAGCTAATTTCTTCATAATATCTAATTATTGTTTGTAGCGTTACAATAATTTGGGGAAAAACCAATACATTAGTAACTTATGTAAAAATAGATCGTATTTAGCATGTGGGTTATAATAATAATAATAATAATAATAATAATAATAATAATAATAATAATAATAATAATAATAATAATAATAATAATATTAATACTACTACTAATAATAATAATAACAATAATAATAATGATAATAATAATAAAAATAATAATTATTATTATTATTAATAATAATAATAAAAATAATTCATCCATTCATCATGAATTTCTTCGTTTTTAGACCATGTGATCTGTAGCGATAATCTAACGTAAGAAAGATGGTTTTGATCCCGCCAATAAGGTCTGTCCGGTTTACTTTCTTTATAATAATAATAATAATAATAATAATGATAATAATAATATATATAATTATAATAATAATAATTATTATTAATAAAAATAATTCATCCATTCATCATGAACTTCTTCGTTTTCTTAATAATAATAATAATAATAATAATAATAATAATAATAATAGTAATAATATAATAAATAATTGTAATAATAATAATTATTATTAATAAAAATAATTATCCATCCATCATGAACTTCTTCGTTTTTTAGACCATGTGATCTGTAGCAATAATCTAACGTAAGAAAGATGGTTTTGATCCCTCCAATAAGGTCTATCCGGTTTACTTTCTTAATAATAATAATAATAATAATAATAATAATAATAATAATAATAATAATAATAATAGTAATATAATAAATAATTGTAATAATAATTATTATTATTAATAAAAATAATTCATCCATTCATCATGAACTTCTTAGTTTTTAGACCATGTGATCTGTAGCGATAATCTAGCGTAAGAAAGATGGTTTTGATCCCTCCAATAAGGTCTATCCGGTTTACTTTCTTAATAATAGTAATATATATAATAATATATAGGCCTATATAATTATAATTATAATAATAATAATTATTATTATTATTATTAAAAATAATTCATCCATTCATCATGAACTTCTTCGTTTTTAGACCATGTGATCTGTAGCGATAATCTAACGTAAGAAAGATGGCTTTGATCCCTCCAGTAAGGTCTATCCGGTTTACTTTCTTAATAATAATAATAATAATAATAATAATAATAATAATAATAATAATAATAATGCTAATAATAATAATAATAATAATAATTTATTTTTACTATATAGATCGCTAAAATAAGGACATGTCTTGCTAAATGTGGACTTTGGTAACCCTAAATTTTTTAGGGTGTTATTAATGACAAGACAGTTTTATAGGATTATCACCAATAGCATTGCATTGAATTGTGAATCCGAAAAATTAAAGAAAACACAACTTATTTCTAAATATTGGGTGTATCATTCAAGCATTCCAAATCAATTCATCCACAGCATTAAAAAAATGTCCACAACCAAAAGTCCATACAAATAAAGCCACTAGTCAAATTGTCCAATGTGCAGGGATGTCCACCAATCAAAATATTTAATATATAGAAATGTCGACTAGCCAAAATGTCCAATATATAGAAATGTCCGCAAATCAAAATGTCCAATATACAGAAATTTCCAATATATGGTACATACAGAGAAGATTTTTCAACATTCTTTTTCGGAGAGCCTCATTTAGCCAAATACGATCTCGCTATCGACGCTAAATAAAGCAATACTTGATACAGCGGCGTTAAATAACCAAGTATAAAAATTATAAGATGTCCATAGGACCAGTAATGCAGTGGAAGGTTTCCACTTTAAATTTAAACAAATGCTTTATATTGTCAGAAGGCCTATATGGACATATACAGGGTGATTCAAAATTCGCGCGACATAGGAAATCTCCGGTATTAGTGTAAGTACAAAAAATAGTTTCAAATAAATGTTTTAGATATTGGTACGTGTAGTTCATGTGCAAAATTGTAAGAAAATCGTAATAGCCATTTTTGAGAAAATTGCAACAAACATGTTCGCGTTTCAAGTAAAGTACCAGTTTGGTTAGGAAAAACACATCCAAAACTGAGAAGTCACATCTCTGGAGCTTTCGAAACTTAAATTAGAAATGTGGTTTAGGTCGCGCGCCGTAATTAATAAATTGTTTTTTTTTTGTGTGTGTAGACAGGTGAGTAAGTGCTAGTTTCACCAGTGAACCGGGTAGTAACAGACAATGTACACAATTCCTGAGAGGGTGGAAATGGTTCTCATCCATGCGGGAGGCCTTAGTTTAGGGGAAGCAGCAGAAGAATATCACAGACGGCATCCAGATCAACCTACCCCACATCACGGAAGCATTGGTCGTTTAATGGAACGGTTCAAAACAGCAGGCAGTATCCACGACAAAAAAACGTTCAGGGCGGACTCGTAGAGCAACAGGGGATGCAAACGCAGCTAGTGTACTAGCTAAGCTGGTAGTCAGTCTGTCACGGTCAACCAGGAAAGTGGCGCAAGAATGTGTCACCAGTCAAGCGTCCGTGTCCAGGATACTATCCGTCAATCATTTCCATTCCTATCGTATGCACGTTGTGCAGGAACTGCATGGGGATGACACAGATGAGCGGTTGCAGTCCTGTGAGTGGTTTCTTGAACGACGAACGCACCAGCCAAACCTTGAAGCTGATATTTGTTGGAGCGATGAGGCCTGTTTCCATTTGAACGGAACAGTGAATCGACATAACGCTGTGTACTGGGCAACCGAGAACCCCCACATAGCTGTAGAGGCTCATAATCAGTTTGATCCAAGATTAAATGTGGTGGTGTGGCATACACGGGGATGTTGTCATCGGCCCCGTGGTTCTGAACAACAAGCCTACTGCTCCACTGTACAGATAGCATCTCGAGGCTACCCTACTTTGATGATCTGCCCCTAGAAAGAAGACGTGGGTTTTTCTTTCAGCAAAATGGAACACCACCGCATTTCAGATTGACAGTTTGCGAATTGCTGAATGAAGTTATCCCTGGGCGTTGGATCGGTTGCAGGGATCCAGTGAAATGGCCGCGTAAGTCGCCAGATTTAACGCCACTTGACTTTCTTATCTGGGGACATCTCAAGTGTGTAGTTTACAGCAAAAGGCCCCAAAAACTGGATGAACTGCAGAAAAATATCAGGATAGAATGTGCACAAAAACACCTGCAGTGTTACATAATGTGCGGAGCAGTTACCTCAACCGTGTATGGATGTGCCATCAACAATATGGCCACGGATTTGAACACTTACTCCATTAGTGTGCCTGTGGAACAATTACACAGTTCGTGTAAGTTCAAGTGCTAAAATGTTTCAGTTTGCCATTGTGACTCTCAACTTACTCACTTGTCTACAAAAAAAAAAAAAAAAAAAAAAAAAAAAAAAAAAAAAAAAAAAAAAAAAAACAATTTATGAATTACGGCGCGCGACCCAAACTACATTTCTAATTTAAGTTTCGTACCCTCCAGAGATGTGACACCTAAGTTTTGGATGCGTTTTCCCTAACCAAACTGGTACTTTACTTGAAACGTGAACATGTTTGTTACAATTTTCTCAAAAATGGCTCTTACGATTTTCTTAAAATTTTGCACATGAACTACACGTACAAATGTCTAAAACATTTATTTGAAACTATTTTTTGTACTTACACTAATAACGGAGATGTCCTATGTCGCGCGACTTTTGAATCACCCTGTATATAGAAAACGTATACAATATCTTAATGTCGTCTATCATCTGACATCTTCTTCTTTCCTGAACTCTTCTCCCGTTCACCATTCCTTCCAGTGCATCCTTCAGTGTTCAGTTTCTTCTCAGCCATTGACCCAATCAATACCTTTTCCTCATCCTGATCAGTTAAGTATCGTTCTTTCTTCACCCACTCTTTCCGATACAACTTCATTTATTATTCTGTCTGTCCACATCACATCTTCCATTCTACACTTTTCAAATACTTCTATTCGCTTTTCTTCACTTCGTTGTAATATCTATGTTTCTGCTCCATACAATGCCACACTCCATACAAAGCACTTCACTCTAGTCTCTTCCTTAATTCTTTTTCCAGATGTCCGCAGAAGAAGCTCCTTTTTCTATTAAAAGCTTCCTTAGCCATTGCTGTCCCCCTTTTGACTTCCTGGTAGCAGCTTCCAAGTATTTGAAGCTGTCCACTTGCTCTGCTGGTTCATTTAGAATTCGCATCTTTCCGTTCTGTATTTCTCTTCCTATGACCATGGTTTTCGTCTTATTTGCATTTATCTTCATCCATACTGCTGTCAGCTGTCATTTAGCTCCAGTAGCATATCCCTTAGTATCGTCTTCTCTTCCGCTAACAATACCATATCAACAGCAAATATCACGCACTTTATTCTTCTTCCTTCTACTATTACTCCTTTCATGCTCTGAAAACAGTTCTTCACTAAATCTCGAAGGAGATGTTGAAGGGTAGGTAATGAAGGACATCCTTGACGTACTCTCTCCCAACTTCATTTCCTTCTGACATTTCTTTTCCTATCCTGACTTTCACCATTTGTTTGATATAAAGATTGCTGAACAGACATCTCTCTTTCCCATCCACACCTATTTTCTTTAGAATCCCCATCAGTTTATTCTAATCCAGACAATAATCATGTGAAACAATATTTGCGGGCACTTTCATAATATATGAATTTTCATGCTGACCCCAATACAGAAGAAATTTAGAAAATGAAATTAGTTACCGGTATGGAAATTTGTAACTTTAGCTCACATTTCGTTGTTAAACGATTTATTCACAATTGTTCTGGACATTCATGTTATTATACTTGTAATAACGCTGGACGTGTTTTATAATAGCCATTTAATGACTGTAAACATATTCTATACTGGATATTTAATGACGGGACATTTTTCGTACTGGGCATTAAGGGTGATGGACATTTTTGCAGTGGACTAATTTACTGATAATCCTTTCAAGATACAAAAACCTTTCGGATTAAAATTAAGGCAGCTTTAGACTAAATGCAACTCGCAAATCAGCAACTATTACTCATCACAATCTGGCAACCCTGTCTCTTACCCCAACTGGAATATCTCCTCGAGTAATGATGTTAGCACAGTCTAATATCTACAGTCACGAAGCTTGAGTTGTTGGTAGTAGGAACAAAAGACTGTGCCGGTACAATTTGGCAGTGTCTGTGATGAGGCGATAGTAGCGATCCTAGTGGTTAGCAACTATCTATGGATGCATATTCCCTACGTGTTGAGCTTCGTGACTGTACATATATACTAGACTGTGGTGGTAGCATGACATTTCCTAACTTCAATTTCATTATTAATACTCGCATAGCGTTTTTCTTGGTCAGGTTTCCGCCTGCGGCAATTAGTGACAATTTAAATTGCATTCTTTAAATTGAATTTCAGTGTCTCTTGTGACATCTGTATTAAGATTATAAACGCAGAATCCTCTTTCCAAAGTTCCCATTTCATCGTTGCTGGGTTTCTTGTCCGAATTTAGATACAAACAACATCTTTCACAAAGCTGTATCTCTTTTTCCATGCAAGAAAACAATTCCGTAGCGGATAATCGCAGTCATTTGTCTGCTTCTTTCAATTTCCCGTCAGAGGCAGTGGATTCGCAGTGAAACAAATGAGGGTAGAAATAATTCGCAGAGTCTGATTAGATCAGGGACAGTGAAATTAATGGAGGGTGGTTCCAGCCTCGTTCCCAAAGCAATCGGTTAAGATTTATGCCTCTAGATACTTTAATATTCAAAGAAGGGAGATGACTAATAGAAATTGTGCACTAAATAGGGAAAGAGTAATCATGAACCATCAATATTGCTCAGAAACAGAGGGAAAATATCTCAGAAATTGGGGCAGCTATTTACTGGATAAATAGCCTTACAAGTAAGATGCATTATTGAGTCATTAGGAGAACATGTTTTCAAAGAAGAAATTCTGAATAATATAAATATAAATTTAGCTTCACTTATGAAAAGGTTGCCAGATTTGACAAAGCGTATTACATATAGCCTAATTTGGAAACACATTTGAAACGGTTAGGGAATCGAATATACAAAAGTCAGAAAAATTTACACCTAAGTAGCGTTTGTGCTCATTTACAGTTAAGAAAGGGGGAAAAATATCATCAGATAGATTAGAATGGTTTGAATGCCATATACCGCGAGAAAAATAATAGTACGGATTGTTGGCATTGATATCTAAACCAATCAACAGCCATCGGTTAAGATAACTTGAAATTTCCATTATCACTCCGATACAAATGATTTCTCAATATCTGAACCGATTCTTTGCGGGCACTAATGGCTATTTCCTTCACAATGCTGTGTGTTAGCCCCAGGTTTTTACATTTGTTGGCAAAGAAGGATGGTATGGTACCTCGTGCTCCCACCATCAGACCTATTACATCAATGTGGGCAGGTATATTAAATATAAAAATTTATTTACTTTTCTTAATATATTTTCAGTATGGTAGTAGTTTTTCGTGACTCATGAGCAGGCTTCGGTCCTGGGCACAGAAACGCATGAAGTTCAGAACGCACGGTGATGCACTATCATCTTTATTTTTAACTTCGCTGTAGAATATGTCATTAGAAAAGTCCAGGATAACAGACAGGGTTTGGAATTGAACGGGTTACATCAGTTGCTTGTCTATGCGGATGATGTGAATATATTAGGAGAAAATCCACAAACGATTAGGGAAAACACGGGAATTTTACTTGAAGCAGATAAAGCGATAGGTTTCGAAGTAAATCCCGAAAATAAAAAGTATATGATTATGTCTCGTGACCACAATATTGTACGAAATGGAAATACAAAAATGGGAAATTTATCCTTCGAAGAGGTGGAAGAATTCAAATATCTTGGAGCAACAGTAACAAATAAAATGACACTCGGGAGAAAATTAAACGCTGAATGAATAAGGGAAATGCTTGAGAAACTTTTGTCATCTAGTCTGTTGTAAAAAAAATCTGAAAGTTAGAATTTATAAAACAGTTATATTATCCGTTGCTCTGTATGGTTGTGAAACTTGGACTCTCACTTTGAGAGAGGAACAGAGATTAAGAGTGTTTGAGAATAAGGTTCTTAGGAAAATATTTGGGGCTAAGAGGGATGAAGTTACAGGAGAATGAAGAAAGTTACACAACGCAGAACTGCACGCATTGTATTCTTCATCTGACATGATTAGGAACATTAAATTCAGACGTTTGAGATGAACAGGGCATGTAGCATATGGGCGAATCCAGAAATGGTAGGCATGTGGGAAAAGACATTTGGGGAGGCCGAGACGAAGATGGGAGGGTAATAATAAAATGCATTTGAGGGAGGTGGGAACGATTGTTGAGACTGGATTAATTTTACACAGGATAGGGACCGATGGCGGGCTCATGTGATGGCGACATTGAACCTCCGGGTTCCTTAAAGCCGTAAGTAAAGAAGTACGTAAATAAATTTTACTAAAATACGAAAATATGTCAAGATGGACAAAAAATGTCTCCCCCTTTGTTGAATAAATGTTGGAAAATATACAATAACATTTCAATTATTTGTCCCTTTTATGATAGTGCAAACTATTTACTAATTACAAATGTTAAAAGATTGTTCAATAGTAAATAATTTTTGTAGTAAAACTGTGGTCTGTTCAATATTTGAGGACGGGTGTAAAGAAAGTGATACGTAACATTTTCCTGACTGTTACGTTGAAGTAATTTTTTGAAAATATACAGTGACATTTAAGTTGTTGTCTTTTATTATGATACATGCTATTTGTTGATTACAAATGCTAAAAAATCGTTCGAAATTAAAATCTTTTTAGTGGTCACAAAATATCCCACGTTGGTACTGCATGCCATTTAAAATACGTTGGTATTGCTAGGATTAAACTTAAGACGGATATCATTATCGCAACCAAAGTATTCTCTACTGAAGCAACGCGAACTAAAAATGTTTGACAAACGTGCTTCATTTATACCTAGATGTCACATAACGCAGAAATTAGCAATGAATAGTGCAGTCCTAAGTTAGTTTGCTTAATTTGTGCCATAAATGAATTAGTTTAAGTATAACTAGTGCATAAGAATTAACGACTTAATTTAAAATAAGTTGCGCAATGACTATAGATAGGTCAGTTTGTGTATAATCTTTATCATCAAATTCACTATAATGTTATATTGTTGAGAAGGAAAGCTGAAATGATTTACTATTGCTGTAATTATTGTCATTTTGTGGAAAAGAATGTAAGCGTATGCGAAAAAAATATATATTGCTCTACTATTTATAGTTCTTTAAAAAGAAACGTTAAAAATGACAAATTTAACATGGCGGAGATAGGAAGTATCTTCTTTCCTAAAGGACAATAAGAACCCATAGCATGGCTTTCTGAGAAAGAGAATCCGGTAGTTTCTCGATGTATAAAAATGGCAGTAAATGATCCCTGTACACGTCGTTCCTCTCCAACGTCTAAACTTGTAGCTAGGATAATGGGTCTGCAACAATGACGTAAATGAACGTGAACTTATCCCATATTCTCTATTTACATTCCACGTCAATGCACCAGTAATTCAACCGACGATATCTCGTTATTTGGTTTGATGCTTTGCGTAGTTCATTCAGTATCGTATGATTCTTACAAACTATCTTCTAAGCAGGGTTTTGCAAATCTGTGCTAGAAATACATTCAATTTCCATCCCGAAGAAAACTAGAATCAGATTTTGTCTCTTGAAATCGGATCAGACAACTCACTTGGGAATTCAAAGCTTCGTACAACGCTAACAAGCAAAAATAATGATTCTCTGAGCTTCTTCGGTCTTCGTTTGTCGCTATCAACTGACAGTTTTCTTTAACAAAGGACGAAATTATCAATTGCCATTCAAATCTACAAGCTCTGTGCATGACGTTTCTCAGATATGTTCTAGCTAGAAGTTGCAACTCCCTCCCTCCCCTCGTTCCTTATTGAATTAGCTGACACACGACTGAAAGGAGGTTGACTTCCTACTTTATTTGATTTAGTACCGTGTTTCAACCCCTCCGGCATTCTACCCCCGTAACATCCTCAAGACTTCAACCCCTCTCCAATATTCTAGTAGTTCATGGAAGTCAAGAATTCCACCCCTCAACCCCTCTATGAAGCTGAGGGAGTTAATCAGGCGGATTCCTTCAAGAAATGGAATCATCCTCCTAAATACGTGAATTATTAAGTAAAATTCTGCATGTCTTTATGAGAGCAAGAAAGCGGTTCTAATACCATCATGCATAAAGGCTACATTTATACCTGGGATTCTGACAACATCTCGCCATATACAAGTTAATATCTGGAGGAGAGATAGGTAGGGGAGACTGTTGTACTTTTCACATTTTATTTTTTTAATGTTGGGAAATGAAATTTTTTAAATGAAAGAAATGCTTGAAAAAATTATTGTTGAAGAAACCTTTACAACTTCCGGTATGTATTTTCCTGTTTAATAAATCTATTAAGGATGGAAAGAATAAAATGAAGGATTACGTAATGTGTTCAAAGGTACAACAGGTTCATGTGCCTTCGAACATTCCCTCTTGTAAGTTGGAACACATGGCATATAGGTGGGAATATACAGTAGCTGTAAAAACTGACAATCATATTTAAAATGTACTTGTCATCATAAACCAGAGCAGGCTTCTCTGATTGAGATTTTATTTCCTGGAAGAGCAATAACTGCTTCAACAGTTTTCTTCAAGACATCCGGATCAACTGGGGGGCCTCTTAACTCTAGACTTACTTCGTGACATGATCTTAAAATAAAAGTAAAACAAAAGCCGACAGTATCGTGTACCTTGGAACATGTTCCATAGTGCAAGATGTTTTGTGTTCAAAGGTACAACAGGGTGCACGTTTAAACAAATATTAACTTGTCATACTGAAGCACAGCATGACATCCCTGTCGTCTCGCCTCAAACATATGTCGTGAACAAAAGACTGGATTTTTCCTCTTGAATGCGAGAAAGATTAGAACTTCAGCTGTGGAAGGGATAATAATATCTACCCAACTGTACACTTTTTTTGTCTTTTAAGTTAGGATATATTATATAATGCGTTTTGTTGTGCCATTTTCATTTTAATATGTGTGTTCTTTTAGAGAGTAGTTCGATATAATCGTAGGTGGGGGGGAATCTACAAAGGAGGACTTGTTTTGGGTACAAGGCACGTACGGTCAGAAGACCCGTGCATTGGATTTTAGAGAATATTATGATAATATAAAATCTGTATGTATAATGTTACTCAATAAATACATCTATCTTCTTCTTTAAACAAATATGGCACCCAAAATTAGAGATTCGGATAAATCATGGAAATTAAAATATGTTATTACTCACTAGATGATAGGGAACACACTGTACTTGATTGATAGTAACAAATACAATCTGTTTTTATGTTAGAAAACATATATCAATGTACGAAATATTTTGTCTACAGAACTCATGTTTTGTAATAAAACAAGCCGAAATTACGACCAGAGCTACTTAGCGGCTTTCTCTACAATCTACTTCAGTTTGAGTCCTCTAGGTAGCAGCAATAATTAAAAAACAGAAAATTAAAAAAACAAAAAATGTTCAAAGGTACACTATGCTGAAGGTACAACAGTCTCCCCTGACCTTGATGTTTTGATGATCTGAGAAATAATCTAAAGCTACAGTAATTACAATTATTATCACACTTTTTTCATTTCTAGGAAATGTAATTAAAATGACAACAGCAACAAAGTTAAACAGCTCTGATGTTCGGTAAATAACTAGTAAGACGAGGCATACCAAGCTCAGTTGAAGGGAAAATATGACGTCAATCTCACTCCAAATCTTTTAAACACGATTGACGTCCATACATCATTCTCAATCTCAAACTTGCTTCAGTGGCGGGTAGTACATAAACTCATGTTGTAAAAGCAATCGCCACTCAAAACATAAATTAGGATATGACTGATAAGTTCACACACAAACATTTGAACATTCATCTATTTAGTGATTAAATGATCGCAGACTCCTCTTGTTTTCCACTAATATATCAATATTCGGCTGAATTGTGTTAGTACAGACACAGAATTAAAATTTGGAGTGAGGCTTGATGGGAGTCCACCTGTAGCCTATGTAGACAACAATTTCGCACGACTGTCCACAAGTAGCATCTATGCAGGGGCTCATATTTACTGCACATGCGCAGTGTGTTGTAAGCGAAATTTATACAATAGGGAGCTCCAAGTTTTATTTCCGTTTGACGCAGAGCAAAGGCAAGTTGACAATAATTTAACCTCGAGAGTGCAGCTGATTTATAGTGATTCATTAAAAATGTTCACAACAATATGTTTATCCAAATATTGTAATTATACGACCTGCAACATTTTTCACGTTAAAATACATTTGTATTGCCAATAAGGGTTTTTTTTAACACTGCCACATTTACAATCTGTCTACAACAGACAATAAGTAAATATTATAAAAGAATATGACATGAGTTGAGATGTTATCCCATGACAACACTCCAAAAGAAAAATAACAATGTTTCAAATAGTTGTAAAAATGAATGGAAGGTCAAGAGCATTGGTCGTTTTAAGTCTTCTTATTGCTTGACTATTATCCAGCAAATTTAATGCATAATGATTGGGATATTTATTTAATCGGTGCAGGTATTTTTTTACTGAATTTAGAGATTTCTTCCGTCACAGTTGAAATGTTTAGGTCACGATGAATGACACCATTACGGACATACCATGGTGCAGTGACAATGGAACGTAAAGTTTTGGACTGATACCTTTGCAGTATTTCAATGTTTGAGTGGCTAGCAGTTCCCCACAGTTGAATGCCGTATATCCAGATTGGTTTTAGTACGACTTTATAAACAAGAAGTTTATTTTCTAATGACAGCTTTGACTTAGGTCCCAATAACCAATAGATTTTTGATGTTTTAAAATTTAATTCTTTACGTGCCAATAAGTAATACTTCTCGATCACTTTTCCATAATGATTTTTTTATGAAGCTGTTTGCAACAAATCGTTTAACCATTTTATCATTCATGAATTAGAAAGGAACCAAATGAGAACAAGAATTGGTTGGGTAACTGAGTAGAAATTGTCTGATGAATGATGCACTGAAAGGAATGCTGAAGGAGAAAAGAGTTCGGGGCAGAAGGTATCAGATGATAGACGACATTAAGCTATAGGTGTATGGACCATATTCGGAGACAAAGAGGAAGGCGGAAAATAGTAAAGATTGGAGAAAGCTGGGTTTGCAGTGAAAGACGTGCTCTTGGAGAGAATAGTATGAATGAATGCAATATATTCATAATGACACCACAATAGCACACGTTCTAACACATTAATTAATTCAATATTAAATAATATGATTAAGTATGCTACATTACCGGCACAGATATAAGAATTAGTTTTTCTCTCCCTCTCTCTTCTATGTCCCTCTGTCTCCTCTTGTCTTATGATAAGCTTGTGTTAATCACTCGGTTTCTAAATTGTGTTAAGGAGGAAGGTATACCTTTCCAAATTGTATAAATGAAGCTTACTTAAAATGAAAATAAACACTTGCAGTGAATTTCTTCTACTTTATTATATATTTCTGCAATTTTCATAAATCTATTCTTAATGTAGAGTAATTAATTTTTCAAAATTTTGGATGACAATTCAATTATTAATTATTTTTTTTATATCTTTCACGTATCTATAAAAATATTATTAAACGATTCTGAAGTTAAGATGTAAGTAACAACTGCATTTAGCAACACGAATCGAATTATTTTATTTTTTTCTTATAAAAATATTTCGGAAAACGTATTAATGTCTTTCACGTGTTAAATTTTATATTACCTAATTAACATGTTTCGGCCTGCTCTTGGCCATCTTCAGAACTGCTTGTTGCTGGTCTTGGCGCCTTTTGTTTTGTTTCCTGTGGGGGTGTATTTGTGTAGTGTAATATGGAGTCAAAGTGTGTGTGTGTTCTGAAATTGAGTTGTGTGTTGAGAATTTCATTTGGATGTTTTTTTTGTGTGTCTGTATATTTCGTATTGTTCTAATGTGTTTAATTTCTGGCTTTTTGGTTGGATGTGTAGAATTTCCATGTCTGTGTTGATGTCTCTGTAGGTGAGGTTAGCATTTGTGATGTGTTCTGTATATGTGGTAGTGTTTTGTAATTTTGTTATGGCTGTGATGTGTCCTTTGTAACGTGTTTGAAATGATCTGCCTGTCTGTCCTATGTAGAAGTTGTTGCAGGTGTTACATTTGAGTGTGTATACACCTGTGTGGTTGTATTTGTTTGTTTGTGTTGTTTGTGTGTTGAGATATTTTTTAGAGTATTATTTGTGTTAAGAGTTGTATAATCAAGATGTATAAAAATATTTGTTCTCAAAATGTTATAGAATGAATTATTGTAAAATTGTCATGATAAGTATATATATATATTATTTTAAATATACTTAGCAAATACTAGAGCTAACGCTACAATTTATGTTGTTAAATTCTGAAAAATGAACAATTGAACATTCGTGAATAATTTATTAATTTGGTGCATACGTTCGTAGCGTTTCGCTGTACTTACATTCATTTAATAGTACTATAGTGACACAACTACCATAGCAACGAAAATGCTACAAAAATGCACCAACCTAATAATTAAATTGTCTCAAAAACTATTTCAGTTATGAGAGAAAACAAATATAAATACTTAATTTAGGAAAATGAGCGACAAATAATAATTTTCCCCGGACATTGTCTATTAAAGGTTTCTAAGAAATTTTTCGTCACAAGAAAGAGAAAAGTAGTTGTGTATAAAAAAAATGGCAAAATATCGTTTTTAGACTCATTAAAGGAGCTTCCAATTTTTGCATGTAGGCCTATTGATAAATTCAATGCATTCACCGGAACTTTAATTTTATGCATTAAATTCTGTTTTGTTCGGGAATGGGCATATTTTTATCTCATAACAATTATAATACAAAATGGCAACATTGAATCGAAACAATTGAGGTACTACCCATGCCAAGTTACATGACGGGGGATTTCGTCTAACAAGAGCTAATGGAGTCCTGCATCGTAAATTTAATCGGGTGTTATTACGTACACTATAACTCATACCCCTTTCAACTGTCCGCTAATTGAAGCTAATGCAGGATTTAAAATTTTTATTTTACAATTAAAATTAAAAGAGATTGCGTGATGGCGAATTCCACCATAGGCCTATCAAGTGTAATTGACGTGCTGGACTTCGATCGGTGTTTTAAAACTACTGTTTTCCACCAATGACTGGCAATATATTATGCCACATATAAACGTGCTTAACAATAAATTGAAATCATTGATTAGGAACTATAGGCCTATGAAGGGTTCAGAACCACAGTGGACCAAGCGCGATTTATTAAAAACATAGAAAACAACGGTTAAAATGAAGTTATCATAATTCAATGGAAACATATACTTACTTACTTACATACTTAATTACTTACTTACTTACATATTTACTTACTGGGTTTTAAGGAACTCGGAGGTTCATTACCGACCTCACATAACCCCATCATTGGTCCCTATTCTGAGCAAGATTAATCCAATCTCTATCATCATATCCCTCCTGCCTCAAATTCATCCCATCTACGTCTCGGCCTCCCCAAAGGTTTTTTTCCCTCCGGTCTCCCAACTAACACTCTATATGCATTTCTGGATTCGCCCGTACGTGCTACATGGCCTGCCCATCTCAAACGTCTAGATTTCATGTTCCTAATTACGTCAGGTGAAGAATACAATGTGTGTAGTTCTGTGTTGTGTAACTTTCTCCATTCTCCTGTAACTTCATCCCTCTTAGCCTCAAATATTTTCCTAAGCACCTTATTCTCAAACACCCTTACCCTATGTTCCTCTCTCAAAGTGAGAGTCCAAGTTTCACAACCATAAAGAACAACCGGTAATATAATTGTTTTATAAATTCTAACTTTCAGATTTTTTGACAGCAGACTGGATGATAAAAGCTTCTCAGCCGAATAATAACAGGCATTTCCCATATTTATTCTGTGTTTAATTTCCTCCCGAGTATCATTTATATTTGTTACTGTTGCTCCCAAGTATTTGAACTTTACCACCTCTTCAAAGGATAAATTTCCAATTTTTATATTTCCATTTCGTACAATATTCTCGTCACGAGACATAATCATATACTTTGTCTTTTCGGGATTTACTTCCAAACCTATATCTTTACTTGCTTCAAGTAAAATTCCCGTATTTTCCCTAATCGTTTGTGGATTTTCTCCTAATATATTCACGTCATCCCCATAGATAAGCAGCTGATGTATCCCGTTCAATTTCAAACCCTCTCTGTTCAATGTAAACATATACCAAGTAATATAGGTTGACCATATTTTTTATGGTTCAACAAGGGACATCGGCAATTTCAAGAAAAACCACAAAGACTTACCTACTCACTATCCGTTGAAATGTTGGAGAAATTACATGTAGCAGTAGATACAATTGTAGAACTTTGCACACTAAATTTGTAGAGTATCTTAACTTTCTGAATTAAATGAATAAACACACATAACTTATATACATAATTATAGCCACTGAGAATTCAATTTCCGTACTGATGCTTATATCGAAGTTTTCACATAATATTGTACACAATGAATTCTAACACACATATTTACAAGTACTTGTCTGAACAATATATCTTTTTAAGGATCTGTTCATTCCAATACAGCTTCACACTAAGTTCTTCACATGAGAAATGGAAGTTTGTTTTCACTTGTAACAAAGCTTTTCAATTTTCATTCTTGGCTTTTCATCAGTCTAGATTGAGTTCATTGTACAGAAAAGTCTTTCAACTGATGAATTACTGACTGAAAGACACCTGACTAATGACACTATTTTGAGAAGATTTTCAAATGGAATAGATTTTTTTTTAATGTTGAAAAACATCACACCAATTTTCACCTGTAGGTTTGTCACAAAAATGTTCAGTTTTTGAACTACTTAAAAATGGACGCTGCGGCAGTTCTAACTCTTCCACGCAATGCGAATGAAGGCAAAGATGGTATATCGCATGTTCTTCTCAAAGAGTGCATAATATCTTATAGGCACCGTGCAAGCTCCTCTGGTGGCGGCTGTTGTTACTAACTGCGGGATAGCAGCGAAGAGTTGTGCTTGAAGCGTATGAATATACTTAACATCTTCGGTTAAATGATTAGAAATATGGATGATCCTAAAAAGCGGAAAGGTAATGCAAATTGCTGTGTTCTTGAGTGTAGTAATGCTTATAGGAACACACCAACCGATATTGTTTTTACTCATTCCCAAAACAGAAAACTGAAGCTCAACGACGCTAATTGTGGATCCATGCTGTAGCCTACGCAGACGAAAGTAAATAAGGCTACACTGCTTGTAATCATAGTATGAGTATTATTATATACTAGGCCTGATATAAAAATAGAATGTATATAGTATTATGTTTATAAATAACCATTAAGTTAACAACAACAGGAATTTATCATTTAAATTTCAAAAAGTACATAATTGCTGAGTTCTTTACATATATATTATGTATAATATTAGCAACAACAAATAATAATATACTTATTTTTAAATGTATTCATATCGATATTTAATTCTTGATTTCAAGTGTTGATGGTTCACCTTGGAAACCAAAACGCGCAGCAAGAATTTACGGTATTCATTTTATTGGGAACGAGATCAGAACACTCCCAAAACTGGCATACCGTTCCCAGTATTTTTATAAAAGATTGCAAGAAAAAGACTGCCTCATCTCAAATAGCTCCGGAAAGGTACGAAAGAGACGCATAAAGAAGAAGAAAAGATGAAAATTTAAGTTTTATGGAAGGCGAATGCTCAACAAGTGTTATTTCGAAAAATAAAGTAGCCATACAGGCAGAAGTAAATGAAACAATTCTTAGTGATTTTGTTTTTTCTTTCACAATTGAATTGTGTGAATTGTCTACCCAAGTGTCTATTCCATTACATGCCGAACTGAAGTCACATAAGAAATGTTATGACAAGCGTTCAGGAACAGATGATATGTTTAATGAAATGCAAGGTTTCCTAAATTATTCTACGATAAAATATGAGACAGAACTACCAGACTTAATGGGAGTGACATTTGTGGTTTCGAATATATTATTAAAATTGCTGCCAATTGAAACACAATCATACCCATAGAATCATAAGAAATATTTCCAATTCTATCATTTAACCCAAAAATAGCTACCATAGATAGTCGAAACGCCCCAAGATGTAGACCATACATATTATTTTTGCCATTTTTATTAGTGAATTTCACATCGAAAGCTTTCGAAAAATTCTGTCCAAGAGTAAGATTAGTAAAGAAAATAGTCTACTCATATTTTCCAATTAAAATGAAAACTGGATTGTCGTATTCTGCTATGAGGGTGATGTTCGGAGTTAATCGTACAATTATAATTATAATGTATTTTACCGCCACTTTAATGTTATTGACATCCACAATGGTTACTGTAATTTTGGGTTTTGGCCTAGCAGAGAAAGTATTCAGGAAACAATGCCTGCAATATTGAAAAATGTAGAGTGACAATTAATTGTTCAGAAGTGGAACAGCCACCCAATGTGGATCAGATGGTGGCCTTCAAATCTAAATGCTACCGAGGCAGATCGAGTGACACATTCATAACAACTGATTGCGGATTATTGAATTTATTAGAAGGTGGTGATGAAGTCAGGTTTTCCCGGAATAATAACAAACCTCTCCGATAAAGGGATCATTGTTGTTACTCCACGTATCTGCACGATGGTAAATTAACAGCTGAAGATGTCGAAACTACTTACAGCGTTGCCAGTGTTCGAATTCATGTTGAAAGGTGCATTCAGCGAATTAAAATATACTGTACAGTATAACATTTTTACACAAACTATCAATTGAACTGCTTCCGCATGTTGATCTTGCTGTTTATTCAACTGTCCAAAGAGAAGTCTGAACCTCATAACTGATACCAACAAGGCACCACTTATGAGGCAACTAGGTCAGAATATCATGGGGTAGAGTGGCCAATTCCTTTTCCCTTCCATTGCATATATCGCCGACTAGCTACAAATTACACTAGTCAGACTTCATATGCATACAAACAATATTGTTCTTCCTCTGACACATATCGTCAAGTGAGATGTACAGCCTGATAACAGATGTACTTATCAGCCAGAACCTCAATCAGAGGTAGTATGTTGATGATATTGTTCATTATGTGTTGTGTTTTAGAGAATTTGCAGTCGCCCATTATTCAGGATGTGTAATTAAGACTACTTTTAGAATTAAATCACATTAAAAATATGTAATTTATAGAGACATTATACACACAAATATTACACACGTCATGACATCAAATATAAGTAATATGACTGTTCACCCTCATTCAATGGTCTGAAATCTGATTTAAATGCCAAACAACTTAATTGATATTTCAGGAACTTTGTAGTTACATTTTTACAGTCCTATAGCAGTACTGAACTTTCCACTGAGTCTATAAAATAATTAAAGACTGGAGATTTCTGGGTTTGCAGTGAAAGACCTGCTCTTGGGCAGAACACTATGAATCAATGAACTCATTCTTACTAATATTACAACATTTTATCGGCAGAAAGCCGCATGTAATTTCTATATCACACATGACTAGTGAATGACTGCGAGCCTGTAGTTAATTAGGAATTGAGACACTGCGCGGCGCCACCAGTACGATTTTGAGACCCATGCACGGTGCCTATACTGTGCTCGCTGGTTCTTCTGCCCCAGTTTGTTTTATTCTTTTTCTCTATTTAGATATACTGTAGGTGTATTTTGTTGTTTTTTTTATCGTATCGGGAATTAATTGTCAAGTTATATATTTCATACTTACAGTAGCATTAATGATTATGGTGATTATAATAATGATAATAATATATAATTATTATCATTCAAAGTGAATACGAGTTAATTCGTAAAGTCGCATCAGAATGCCACTGGTGTCGTCTTACTTGCGCGTGCTGTCTTCACAGAGGACACATCCCGCTCACCCCTTGATGTCTGGGAGATGAAATGTGACACTTGTGCACAGCGGCAAGACAGGGGATTCCCCTGTCACCGCCCGCGGCTCAACAAGTCCTTGCGGTTCTAAACAAGGAGAAGTCTCCCCTTCCAATATGACAACTCCATTAAACGAGCGTAGAGGATTAGGATTTGAGAGAGCAGGAGTGATCTATGCCCCCCAGGTGGCTAGCGAGGAAGTGAGCCGTCCCCTAATTATGGCAGCGGGTTTGATTGTTTAAATTTTGTTTGGAAGTGGACAGCTTCATAGTTTTTGCATCTGCATGCCAGTAATGTTTTCAGAACCCAACTTGTTACCGGTATTTATTGGGTTTGTGATCTGATTTCTGTCTTCTGACTTATTATGAGATGAAAACAAGCGAGAGCAATAGCTCTATGCATACGAATGTTTTACTGATATTACTTACTTACAAATGGCTTTTAAGGAACCCGGAGGTTCATTGCCGCCCTCACATAAGCCCGCCATCTGTCCCTATCCTGTGCAAGATTAATCCAGTCTCTATCATCATATCCCACATCCCTCAAATATATTTGAATATTATTCTCCCGTCTTGGCCTCCCCAAAGGTCTTTCTCCCTCTGGTCTCCCAACTAACACTCTATATGTATTTCTAGATTCGACCATACGTGCTACATGGTCAGCCCACACGAACATCAACTACGCAAACTATCTTGTAACTTACGACAACTTTCAGCCATGATTACTCTAAAATATTTTATTATCATGATTGTAAATTTTAAATTTAACATCATTGACAAATTTTAATCATTGTATATTAATTGTAACATGAGCTATATGTATAAAATAAAATATTCGTCCAGTCTAAGTTCAAAATCCAAAGATTATCTCAATATTCATCCTGTATTATGTCATATTTTACATAAAGCTCATGAATTTCATGTATCACATATATTGTTCTCTATTCCTTGTTATTTGCATAATTTACTATTATAGGTCCAGATTATATGTTTTGTTATATCTGAAGATGCCCTAAACGGCGAAAACGTTCATATATTGTTATTAAATAGCAAATAAACTTTTGCAAGTTGATATGTCTTAAGATTGAAATTCATTAAATACTTATTAATAAGTATTATGAAGCTAAAACTATGCTGTGAACTCCTTAGTTGCTTCGTACAGACATCTTTTTTCTAATTTTAACTAGAAAATTACATTATTCTTACACACTTATCACAACAATAAGGCTATTACAAATCACACCACTTCCACCGACTTAATTATTTGCAGTTCAATTTTACATCCTAATTTACAGTCTTGGGGAGTTTAAAACATGTTTTAAAAAATGTCGCCGTCCGCTTGAGTACACTTGGCCGCACGCTTGTGAACGGCACTCGTCGCTCTACCTTACTGCATACGGCTATCTCTGATTTCTTTAGCACTCGCGCTGGCTGCTGACTGCACGCTGACCACGATCTAAATTTGTAGTGTTTTTGTAACGCAGTTTTTACTCCTGGTTGAGTGTTAGAGAAGGCCATATGGCCTTAACTCTGCCAGGTTAAATAAATCATTATTATTATTATTATTATTATTATTATTACTACTACTACTATTATTACTATTATTATTATCACGCGTTCACAGCAATTCGTTCCAATAACGAAACGTAACTCTGTAAATATTGAGAATAGGAACTATGTTTATGTGACTTTTTTTGCTCAGAATGTCTTCGGAAATAAGCTCCGTAAAGGACGATAAATCCTCTTGAATCACTCTGTATTTGACAAGTGAAAGGCAGCCATATTGACAAATTCTGTTTTAGAATATTGTGAAAAAGGTAGTGTTATAATACTAAAATCAGATTTAATTGTTTAATTTTGCATTTATTTAATTAAGAAAGAAGAAAGACGATCGTAGTCTGTGTTGCGTTTAATATTTATGTGTTATATTGTTGTAAAAACTTCATGAAGCTATCTTTGCGTCATATTTCTCAATACAGTAAGAGAGAAAAAGATATATTACTATTTAGACAGTTTTCTTATAATTTGACGAAGGAAGTAAAATCAAAATAAATGGAAACAATCCACGCATGTACTCAATCAATTGGTCTGGTACTACCGGTACCAATTGCAAATATACATGAGCGATAATTTTGCCAATCTTTAGGAAGAGAGCTGTGATATTATATATTTACATATTATCTTTCAAATATTATTATTACTAATTAATTAATTATTTTTAATACAGGGTTTGATTACTATTAAAATAGTTTTCTCTTAGTTAGTGGCCTATAGAAGAATCGTGTTGCAGGATCTAAATAAGTCTTTGCAGTAGCAAGCAATATCTCAAACTTAAATTTTGACATGCGAAATCTATCCTTAAACTGGAATTCTTGAAAATCAGTAGGGTCTATTTATTCTCGGCCGAACTCTTTTCCTCTGCCTATATATGAATTCTTCTTCACTCTCAAAACTTGAAAATGAAGTCATATTACATTCAAATGTTGTTTCTACACTTTTAAGAAAGTTTACCAAGAACAAAAGATTGGTAGAAAACGTGCTCGCGATTAAGTGCACATTTTAAGGATGACAAATTTTTATGCAACAATTCGTTGGTAAAAGAAATGAAACTGTTAGTAATTACTAGTGCTTGTCACTTGTAATGACAAATTTACCAATACAGAATTATACAACGGAAATGAATAGTTTTTTTACGGTACTTATTTACTAATTTGTCGCCAGTAAAATAGTAATTTTACCTTTTTGCAACAGGCCCCTGCTTACGAAAAAACTGAATTGTTGACAAATTACTCTCATGTCTTCGAAATATGTCAGATTCCTGTCTTCTTATTTTTTTCATTTTTCTTCAATTACAGTAGCAGTAAGTTATACAACTGTAGGAGAGAGTTGAGTAGTATCCGACATCGGGTAATGTCGGACAGTGAGTTTCTTTCACCTACTACCAGATGATAGTACTTGAATGACATGGTTACGTTTCTGTTATGGCGCATACAGAAACGTAACCATGTTATCCAGGTACTACCATCTGATTATAGATGAAAGAAACGCATTGTCCGATATTACCCGATGTCCGATACTACCCAACTCTCCCCTAGGTATATCTATAAAATGGTAATGATTGATTGTTTTCTTAAGTCTGCGTACTGGAGTATCAATCTGATAACTATTAGGCCTAAGAGTATTATTACTCATGAAAATTCAATCTGAGATCTTAGTTGGAGCGGCGATTATGAACATTAAAATGTACTGTTTAGACTGTTAACCATTCTTAAAATTCTAGAACTAAAAGACAATGCTTGCTAAAGTTTTCTTGTTTATATTATATTTTATGTTACAATTATTAGCAAAATAAATAAATGAATGAATAAATAAATAAATAAATAAATAAATAAATAAATAAATAAGTAAATAAATAAATAAATATTTCCCCAGACTAAGATAACATAACTTAACATACTTCGAAAATACCATTAAGTACGAGAAAAATTAGTACCGGCACCGGGAATCGAACCCAGGACCTCTCAGCTGTGCGCGCTGAGTGCTCTCTAACCAACTGAGCTATGCCGGGACCCGATTCACGACGCCGGCCGAACTCCTCTCGTAGTATCGTGTTACGGCCTTACTGCCTGCACTTGAGACGATACACGTCATATATGTACAGGAGCGCATATTACATGACTTTATGGCCATATTCAACAACAGTTTCTTTAAACTGTTAACATCATATATGTATCAAATGTGAATGAGGTCTCGCCCACCTCATTATATTTTGCTCGACTAGTATGACTAGTCAGTTTGTTTTTATACCATTAAGTACGAGAAAAGTTCGTACCGGCACCGGGAATCGAACCCAGGACCTCTCAGCTGTGCGCGCTGAGTGCTCTCTAACCAACTGAGCTATGATACATATATGATGTTAACAGTTTAAAGAAACTGTTGTTGAATATGGCCATAAAGTCATGTAATATGTGCTCCTGTACATATATGACGTGTATCGTCTCAAGTGCAGGCAGTAAGGCCGTAACACGATACTACGAGAGGAGTTCGGCCGGCGTCGTGAATCGGGTCCCGGCATAGCTCAGTTGGTTAGAGAGCACTCAGCGCGCACAGCTGAGAGGTCCTGGGTTCGATTCCCGGTGCCGGTACGAATTTTTCTCGTAGTTAATGGTATAAAAACAAACTGACTAGTCATACTAGTCGAGCAAAATATAATGAGGTGGGCGAGACCTCATTCACATTTGATACATATACTTTGAAAAAGTGTGACGTATGCTGCTTTTACTGTACATACCATCCAGGCACAGAAGATTTCTGCTCATTAAATATATTAGGCCTGTCCTAGATAATTTCTTACTTAGATAGTTCAGGTATATGGGATTCATGTTATGATTAAACTATATGTCTCACAAATATTTATTTTCTGATAATCATTTTGATCCTCTATTTCAACATCACTACGAATATTCTCCTCTGAGTTTCAAATGTAAACATTTTATACGCTTATGAATATTTGCTCGCATTGATAGTATGTAAAGAAATGCTTAACTCAGTTTCTGAATAAAGTCTGTTTGAGAAATAGAAACGTTTGAGACTGAACGGTTGACCTGTAACATACTGTAAATTTACTGATGGTTAAGCGGAACTCAACGAATCACACTGGTGAACATGACAGAAAAACGCGCAAATAAAGCACTTGCGTCAGTTATCGGGCTCGCTGAAAATACTTCGATATTAGATATCGGATTTCGCAAAAACGATAAAACTTCATACTCCAATAACGTTATAGAAGTTTGTTCGTGAAAGAGACAAAAAACGCCTGAGGGAAGGCAAAATTTTGCTTTTGTATAACTATTGAATAGGCAATTTGAAATCGGGTTTTCGAAAACGCATCTGAGTGATATGAAGCATTTTTCATACTTCATTTTGTATTGCATGTATGTTAGATGGAATTCAAGCTCCGGTCAATACGTAGACACTTTCGTATGCATTTGCACAGAGTATTCTGATAAATCATGTATATTTGGCATCATGGATCTATCACTGTCAAACGAAATTCATCCTTAGACATTTTATTGTTTGCAGACGTCATAGTATTTACAGCAAATTCGGAAGATAGATTACATATGTCAGTATACCAATGAAAAGGAATAACAGACCTATGTCACCTAATATTATTCGGTTGAGAAGCTTTTGTCATCCAGTCTGCTTTCAGAAAAGCTGAAAGTTGGAATTTATAAAACAGTTATATCATATATTACTGGTTGTTCTGTATGGTTGCGACACTTGGACTCTAGCTTTGAGAGAGGAAGAGAGGTTAAGGGTGATCGAGAATAAGGTGCTTAGGAAAATATTTGGGGCTAAGAGGGATGAAGTTACAGGAGAATGGAGAAAGATACACAACGCAGATATGCACGCATTGAATTCTTCACCTAATATAATTAGGAACATTGAATCCACACATTTAAGATAGGTAGGGCATGTAGCACGTATGGATGAATCCAAAAATACATACAGATTGTTAGTTGAAAGACCTGAGGAGAAAAGACGTTTGGGAAAACCGAGAGGTAGATGAAAGAATTCGGAGTAATATTACAAAGATTTGAGGTACGTGGGATATGATGCTAGGGACTAGATTAATAGGGACCGATGGCTGCCTTATGTGAGGGCGACAAAAACCTTCCGGTTCCTTAAACGCCATTTGTAAGTAGATAATAGCCCTAATTTAATATGAAATTAGCCTACCTGTCGAAAAATGTGAGATAACATTACGAAGGAAATGACAGATCCGCAGTAAACTTAGTGTATATGTTTGTTTGTATGTATGTATGTATGTATGTATGTATGTATGTATGTATGTATGTATGTATGTATGTATGTATGTATGTATGTACGTACGTATGTATGTATGTATGTATGTAATGTGTGTGTGCGTGCATGTGTATATGTGACATACCTGTTGAACAAATAAATTGTTTCATACATTTTTAGTAGTAGTAATATTTATTTAACCTGGTAGAGATAAAGCCATCAGACCTTCTGTTCCCCTATTCCAAGGGACTACAACTATAATATGAAGAATTGCAAATCTGAAGATGATTCTCATAGAAGAGTCGATATAATTGCCATCAATAGAAGAACCCAGAAAGCGATGGTCTTAGACCCTACGATATGCTTTGAAGGAGACACGAATCAAGCACTGCAGATAAATGATGACAAGCGAGCTAAATATGTACCTTGTCTTCCATACGTCAGTGAAAAATATGGCATTTCGCTTTACAACTGGGATGTTACAGGCTTACTATTTGGAGCGAGGAGTTGTTTACCAAAATTTATATGTAATATCCTTAAATCCTTTCAAATTCCCTTTATGAGGTTCAGAAGATTGTAATGGAAATTCTGAAGGCCTCTCTTCAAGTTCTACACTATCATCTATATGTTAACACATACATTTTTGTTTTAATGCACAAATCAAATCATTATTTTGCTCGTTTCATTTCCCTTTATCTTTTATGTTTGTTAATTCCGGATCCCAGTGGTCAACCTCACTTGAGGACGGATGATTTGAAATAAATCTTAGTAGTAAATGCAATTAATATTGAATTTATAAATGCAATAAAAAACAGAATAATAAAAGATTTCCTGATTAATAAAGGCTAGATAATTTATTGTAGAAGTTAAGAACAAATAAAGATTGTAATCTGTAATCTATCCTGTAGCCGCATGAAAGAAGAAGGCATTAAAAAGTAAACTTTTCGAGATATAATTCAGCCATGGGTGTAATCAACCGAGTGTTCAAGCCAGACATAGCCCAAGAAGACACGAGAATAAGAGTCTAGAAAACACTGGTCCGTCCTATGGTGACATAAGTCAGCAAAGCATGGGCCATAGTCGCTAACGAGAGGAAAAGGCCAGAGATTAAAGAAATGAGATTCCCTAAATGCATCAGAATATAGGAGACTGAATAAGAAAAGGATTGCTAATATATGGAAAGAACTACAAACTGCAAACCTTCTGTAATTCATAGATGATTACAGAAAGACGTGGAGAAATACGTCTTACGAATGGACATCTTACGAATTCAGCTCAAAATTGTGGATTACCAGCTGAATACAGAGCGGTCTTTAGGAAGATCTACCAAACGATGACTTGAGACTGCAAGAGGCATGTAATAAGCCTACATGTCAGGATGATGATGATGATGATGATGATGATGATGATGACTTGGCATAGTGAAGTAGGAACAAGAGAACAGATGTGGCAGACTCTTCGGTGATTATGGCACATACATACATACATACATACATACATGCATACATACATACATACATACATACATACATACACACATACATACATACGGATCCCGTGTAATCGTTTATCTTCGGATTTATCGCAAATTCTACTACGTAATCCGCGATATAATTTACTGAATTTAATACTTTAAATTCGGACTATCACAGTACAATATCTAATACGTACTTATCTTATTTTGAAATGACTAGAGGCACTTAAAATATTGTCATTAAAAGCACTTTTTATTTGTTTTGGAGTTCAGTATTTATGTCTGTCTTCATAAAACGTCTGCAGGCAATGCTCTTTCCTCTTCAGAGTGTATGATATTAGTATTTTAACTACATATCAAACAAAGCAGTATTAATTCAGATACTTAACTAAATGTTTTTCTCTGTTTCAGTATTGTGTTTTAAAAGTCATGTCGTGGAAAGAAATATCAACATAGTGAACTTCAAATGATTAAAAGTGTTTTTTCAAATCGAAGCCTTTATATGAGTTAAGTGGTTTTGATGTACACTTTACTGCAAATGAATTATGTATAATGCTATATTAAAATCAATCGATTAAAAGTATGACTTTTTGAATGAAGATAACTCTCATGTTATTGCTTTTTGGAGAATGCCTTAGCAAGATTCATGATACAGAGATATCAAGTCCTCCGCTCCTAGCCACCGTTACCTACGTAATCTAACCTAACCTAACACCACTCTTTATTGGATACTTTTCACTTCTATTCATTGCAAATATTAAATTCATTTCTATAAAATGATTGCTTTTTTAACCTTCGTATCCCTATGAGAGGTATAATCATACCCCAGCTTTAGTTATTGTACAGTAATACCATCACATGTGATTTCAGCAACACGTATTAATTATTTTGCGTCAGAAAAACATTGTTACGTTTTTTACAATTGTTATCACTCCAATTTTGTCGACATTGTGCCCACAAATAAATTAAATTATGCTTGGGGCGCGTGTTCATCCCTCTCAGGAACCCATGTTGTAACGTTGGCGACACTGTAATTCTACTTTTCTGTCCTTCTATATGATTATTCTGGACCAGCCTCATGGGCTAGTGGTCAGAGCTTCTGACTACAGTTCATGAGGTCTCGCGTTAGAACACAAAAATTTTTCCTTAAAGGGAAATATTCCCATATTCGTCTATGGTTTGGAAATTAGGTTAGGATTAGGTTTAAGACCTCTCCTGGCACTTCATAATCAACCTATCATAACTTCATCGGGGCAGCGTAATTCCGCCTTCCAGGCGTTCCAACCTCAGAAGTGAGTTACAAATCAGCCATTGCCAGGAGAGACCAGAAATGTCAGGTAAAAACCTCTTTGTTCTTTTTGAATGTATTATTATTATTATTATTATTATTATTATTATTATTATTATTATTATTTAGTTCGATTAATTAAAATGTGTCTCAGTCCGTATAGGTCAGTTTGTCAGATGCGTTTCCAATTCACTTTGGGCTAAAGCAAGGAGATGCACTATCACCTTTACTTTTTTAACTTTGCTCTAGAGTATGCCATTAGGAAAGTCCAGGATAACAGAGAGGGTTTGGAATTGAACGGGTTACATCAGCTGCTTGTCTATGCGGATCACGTGAATATGTTAGGAGAAAATCCACAAACGATTAGGGAAAATATGGGAATTTTACTTGAAGCAAGTAAAGAAATAGGTTTGGAAGTAAATCCCGAAAAGACAAAGTATATGATTATGTCTCGTGACGAGAATATTGTACGAAATGAAGAGATGGAAAAGTTCAAATACCTGGGAGCAACAGTAACAAATATAAATGATACTCGGGAGGAAATTAAACACAGAATAAATATGGGAAATGCCTGTTATTATTCGGTTGAGAAGCTTTTATCATTCAGTCTGTTGTCAAAAAATCTCAAAGTTAGAATTTATAAAACAGTTATATTACCGGTTGTTCTTTATGGTTGTGAAACTTGGACTTTCACTTTGAGAGAGGAACATAGGGTAAGGGTGTTTGAGAATAAGGTGCTTAGGAAAATATTTGGGGCTAAGAGGGATGAAGTCACAGCGGAATGGAGGAAGTTACACAACACAGAACTGCACGCATTGTATTCTTCACTTGACATAATTAGGAACATTCAATCCAGACATTTGAGATGGGCAGGGCATGTAGCACGTATAGACGAATCCAGAAATGCATATAGAGTGTTAGTTGGGACGCCGGAGGGAAAAAGACCTTTGGGGAGGCCGAGACGTAGATGGGAAGATAATATTAAAATGGATTTGAGGGAGGTGGGATATGATGATAGAGAATGGATTAATCTTGCTCAGGATAGGGACCGATGGCGGGCCAGTAAGTAAGTAATTATTATTATTATTATTATTGTTATTATTATTATTATTATATACTGCAACTATTATTATTAATCTTGTAAATATAAGTTATGTATATTCGGTTATTTCACGCAGCTGTAATTGGTGATAGAGAAATGGTATTTGGCGGGATGGAGCCGATGATTCACGACAGGTTACCTGAGGAACTTCCTTTCGGAACTCTGGAAAGATCCTGTTTTGTCTCAGATGAAACCGGGAGCCGATGACTTTGTCTACTGTCAATCATACATTGAAAAGCGCGTGCATATGTTTGTGTGTGTAACAATGGGTTATTTGTTTAAAATTGGATCATCAATAATTTAATTCTTAACTTGTTTAAATAATAAAATAATGTATAAATCTACGTCTCCCCTCTCGAAGACCAAAAAAATACTTGGAGTGTCATCACACGCCACACAGTGCTCCTCGTTAGCGTTTATGACACAGGGACAGGAAGGTTAAGGAATGAGATAAGCTGAGCTTTGAGCATATCGAGACCATAATACCAGAAGGACGTATAACAAATTGCAAGTTTACAGTAGAGCCTTATAAATGTGGAATGATTTTTCCTATCCTGGTTACATTTCAAGGTATTTTCTTTGACTCGTCCTTATGTCCATTGTAATTCTCAAACGATTATTTTCAAACATAAATAGATGCTATTAAAATATTTTGAAGAATGCAAGATTTGATGATACGCCCTTCTGACATGATGCCTTCGATATACTCGTAATCCACCTTGCCTCAAAATGAAGAGTGGGAAGTATGAACAGACCGTACAATATGTGCAGGCGTAATGTGTGTTGCCTATCTCTAGGCGTAATGAATTTAAAATCAATATTTAGCCGACCTGTGACGTATACATATATTTACTAATTTGCGCTTGATTTATGATGCTTTCAGATTTTTTTCCTTCAGTATTTAATTTATTCCATTACATCCATATTTTTCAATTCCCATTAATTTAATCTCGTCGTGACATTTCCATAATAAAAACATTACAGTTCTGCACGCATAACAGATCCACGTGTTATCTAGTGAGCTCTGAATTACTTCTCATTCAAAATTACCAGAAAATTGCGAAGATAAATGGCTTCTGTCTTCAATGTTTGTGGTATTTAAAGTATCACTGGTTCGAATTCCGGTATCTATAGCAATGAGCTCGAAAACGGATAAAAATTTGTATGTTTGTATTGTGATCTTTGCGAAATATATTTTGCTGTCAATAGCCTAGTTGTGGGAGAAAACATGACCAAGGATAAGAATGATGACTTGCTTGGAGACATTCATTCAATCCCGAATAGATTAAAAAAAAAATATTTTTTGAGCAACTACTGAATGTACATAGGTAAAATAGAAATGAACGGGACGAAATTCTAATACAAACTGCTGAGCCATTTATGCCCGAACCCACACTTCCAGAAGTCGAAATTGCGATAGAAAATCTGAAAAAGTACACGTCTTCAGGTATCTATCAAAGACCAGCACAATTAATAAAAGAGGGTGAAAGCGCATTATCTAGCAAAATTTATAAGCCTGTACTTGCTATTTGGAAAAAGGAAATTGTACCACAACAATGGAAGGAGTCCAAAATTGTATCTATCTTTAAGAAGCGGGACAAGACTAACTGCAGTAACTTTCGATGAATATCACTTTTGTTGACGTACAAAATTCTGTCCAATTTTCATTTGTGGATATTAACTCCATATGTACATGAAATTACTGGAGATCATCAGTGTGGTTTTAGGCGTAATAGATCGACTATTGATCAGATTTTTTGTATTCTACAGATATTGGAGAGAAATTGGGAGTATAAGGGTACAGTACATCAGTTATTCATAGATTTAAAAAAGGCATATGGCTCAGTTAAGAGAGACTATGTTAGGAGAAAGAATGGGAATTTTACTTCTAGCAAGTAAAGAAATAGGTTTGGAAGTAAATCCCGAAAGGACAAAGTATATGATTATATCTCGTAACCAGAATATTATACGAAGTGGAAATATAAAAATTGAAAATTTACCCTGTGAAGAGGTGAAAAAATTCGAATATCTTGAAGCAAAAGTAACAAATATAAAGGATACTCGGAAGATAATTAAAGGCATAATAAATATGGGAAGTACCTGTTATTATTCGGTTGAGAAGCTATTTTTATCCACTTTTCTCTCAAGAAAGCTGAAAAATAGAATTTATAAAACAATTGTATTACCGGTTATTGTGTATGGTTGTGAAACTTGGATCTCAAATTGAGAGAGGAACAGAGATTAAGGATGTTTCAGGAAAAGGTGCTTAAAAAGGGCGGGTGGGTGGATGGATGGATGGATGGCTGGATAGATGGATGGATGGGTGGATAGATGAAAAGAATGATATGGGTGCGAAGATTCTTTCAGTTATCCAAGATCAAATATAAGCATTAAATATTGAAGATGATTATGATGCTGAATACAGCAGTGTTAGCCTCCCTTTCAGTTTCCTGTAGTTAACAATTTATTTGTTGCACACATTGAAATTCTGTATCGTTCAAGAATTTTAGTTTCTGATAAATCTACAATATCGTAATTATTTTCCAATGTCAAATATGTCTTGATAATAATGTAGCTCGCACACAGCCCGTTCCTGGAATTCCTTGCCATAGGAAATCAGAACCAGTCGGAATCTAAAATCTTTTAAGTGCACTGAACTTAGAAATGTTTTTATTGAACAGAACTAGACTCTTGCGTAAGTTTCAAATAGTCTCAAATGACCAAGTTATTATTTTTATCTCCTCTCTCTTCTTCCCCCCCTTTTTTATTATCTTGATATATTACTTAATCGTTTGTATCTGTATGCCATACAGTACAATTTTGCTATTCAACTTTTTATGTCTTGTAACCAACATGTATTTTCCTATTAGTACATTAACTGCATACTGTATCTCAAGTGAATTAATTGTCGAATTTATCTCGAGTCGTTTATGTGTTATAAATTGTGTATGTGTATAACCAAGTTGTTATTTTTTTCTCCTCTCTCTTCTTTTTTTTTTCCTTTTTATTATCTTGATATATTAATTAATCATTTGTATCTTTATGCCATTTAGTATGTTTTTGCTATTCAACTTTTTATGTCGTGTAATCCACATGTATTTTCCTATTAGTATATTAACTCTATACTATATCTCAAGTGAATTAATCGTCGAATTTATCTCGAGTAGTTTGTCTTATAATTTGTGTGTGTGTATGCCCATAAATGTGAGGGCGTATTCCTGACACCAAACCATAACAAAAAGTTCATATGAACATGGGTCCGCAAACCCTTCGTTAGGGAGTTACGGGTTTATTGGTAACGGTACATGTGATACATGGGCAAACGTTTTTCCACAAGGTAAATGCCTCCCAGGGTACCTTTCTGCATAAAGTTGATGTGCTGCTACCGTATTCCAATCTTCTAAGCCACAAATGTAGTGCATATCCGTCATTTCTCTTATTGAACACATCTTGTGATGTGATGAATGTTACTGTGAATAACACAAAACTGAACAAAAGGCAATCAGAATAACTCTTCTCGGGTTCTCAGCCAGGTTAGTTGGAGATTTGCTTCCAAGCTTTCGACGACTAGCTCTGCCATCTTCTTCAGGGAATGAAGAGGCTGGCAGAGCTAGCCGTCGAAAGCTTAGAAGCAAATCCCCAACTCACCTGCTAAGATCCCGCGAAGAGTTATTCTACATCAAACGCCGGGAAAGCCTCAAGTCATGCAAAAGGCAATCAGACAAAAAACAAATGGCAGGGCCAACTGTAATGAAGAAAGTGGAAAAATGCAAGTTTGAGGTGAATTACATAATCAGGGGTCAATACAGGAAATTCCTTTCATAACTCCCTAACGAAGGGTTTGCGAATCCCATGTTCATATGAACTTTTCGTTATGTTTTGGTGTCAGGAATACGCCCCCACATTTATGGACACATAAATATCTACACCCTGTGTATATTATACATTCCCCTTATGTTATGTAACTGATTTTGATCATATGCAATTTTCTACTTTATTTTATATTTTCCTGATATTATGTAATTGATCTTGACTATTTGTAATTTTCTACTATATTTTATGTAATTTCTAAGGTATCTTTTGGTGTTGTTTTGTAATCTATCATATAATTTTGTATTTAATGTATATTATTAAAAACTGGTTGAGTGGAAGAGAAGGCCTTATGGCCATAACTCTGCCAGGCAAAATAAAACTACTACTTACTTACTTACTTGGCCTTTAAGGAACCCGGAGATTCATTGCCGCCCTCACATAAACCCGCCATTGGTCCCTATCCTGAGCAAGATTAATCCATTCTCTATCATCATATTACACCTCCCTCAAATCCATTTTAATATTATCTTCCCATCTTCCTAGGCCTTCCTAAAGGTCTTTTTCCCTCCGGCGTCCCAACTAACACTCTATATGCATTTCTGGATTCGCCCATACGTGCTACATGCCCTGCCCATCTCAAACGTCTGGATTTAATGTTCCTAATTATGTCAGGTGAAGAACACAATGCGTGCAGTTCTGTGTTGTGTAACTTTCTCCATTCTCCTGTAACGTCGTCCCTCTTAGCCCCAAATATTTTCCTAAGCACCTTATTCTCAAACACCCTTAACCTATGTTCCTCTGAGTGAGAGTCCTAGTTTCACAAACATAAAGAACAACCGGTAATATATCTGTTTTATAAATTCTAACTTTCAGATTTTTTGACAGCAGACTCGATGATAGAAGCTTTGAACCGAATAATAACAAGCATTTCCCATATTTATTCTGTGTTTAATTTCCTCCCTAGTATCATTTATATTTGTTACTGTTGCTCCAAGATATTTGAACTTCTCCACCTCTTCAAAAGATAAATTTCCAATTTTTATATTTACATTTCGTACAATATTCTCGTCACGAGACATAATCATATACTTTGTCTTTTCGGGATTTACTTCCAAACCTATCTCATTACTTGCTTCAAGTAAAATTCCCGTGTTTTCCCTAATTGTTTGTGGATTTTCTCCTAACATATTCACGTTATCCGCATAGACAAGTAGCTGATGTAACCCGTTGAATTCCAAACCCTCTCTGTTATCCTGGACTTTCCTAATGGCATACTCTAGAGAAACGTTAAAAAGTAAAGGTCATAGTGCATCTACTTGTTTTAGGCCACAGGGTATTGGAAACGGATTTGGCAGAAACTGACCTATACGAACTCTGCTGTACGTTTCACTGAGACACATTTTAATTAATCTAACTAGTTTCTTGAAAACTACCACTACTACTACTATTTTGTTCTCTGGCAGCCATGATTCACACTATAATAGGATGTTAAGGATTTAACTGCTGGAATGTACTATGTTAATTTAACAATGGTTTTAACATGACGTTAGCAGTTATAGTAGTTGAAACATCATTCTCTTCTGTTAAGTTTGCTGTTAAACTGCTTTAACTGCATGTTAAATATTTAACAATGCTTGGTGAAACTGGGTGTAGAAGTCTGTTTACCACACTGCGGTATAAACATTATTTTTTATTCTAACATGAATTTATAAGTCGGAGATATTCTTCACAACTTAAAATGCCCGTCGCACAATTCTCTTTTTTTCTTTCGCACTTCATACATTGTGTGTTAGAACATTATACCGCTTGTCACTTGATAATAAACTCAGCAGTTGTACTTGAATGCCCTCCCCCCCTCGGACAGTTCTGGTGACCTCTTCATTATTTCACATTCAGCTGAGAATTCCACAGGCTTTGTTCTGAGCTGCGGCTTACAAATGTAAATTACTTGAGTTTTAGAGCGCTCGGCCCTCAAACGAGGTTAAAGTGACGCCACTAGCAGATCCACAATTTGTTTAGAAGAGGTTAACTCATCTTGCAAGAATAACATCTGCTGCGTCAACTTGTGAAGTTGGCACCGCTGCTCTGCACTTTCGTTTATTCAATAAACTAACTCGACGCCAAGTGGCCCCGTGTATCTCTTTGCTTTGTGCAGAAGGCTGCTAAAGTTAAACTCTGTTTCAAAGGGCTGTAGTTCTTACTTATCCTTGTGGATATAGAGAAATACGTCAGATCTCCGTACATTTATATACGATACATTAATGGAGCAACTTATCGATCACTAACACTGTCACTAGAACACCTTTCACTGTCCATAGCGTTGCAGTGTAACCGGTTTTCTGCAGCGGACATTAGAGTTCGAACCTTGGCGAGTCTATTTTAAAATGCATTATTCGTGTTTGAAATGTAGGGAATATTTCGTAATTTCAATTTTCCTTCAATAATTACACAAAGAATACCTAATTTAATTAGTTATCCGATGAACTGGTTAACGAACACTACTGCATTTTGTATTTTTGTCATTATCAGTTGATTGTAGGATGAAAACACGGTTTATTTTGTGTAACTTCCTAAATTTAATCAATAAGGATGATTTGTTTTCTCTCTTAAAGGGTATACACCATTTTAAAATAATTTAATACAAAAACACAACTATTACATGAAATGCTCAATAAGTTTTTGTAGCTTTATTCTCTTCAGCTCTAATCAACAATAACAACAATTCAGGTTGTATTGAGAAAATAGAAAACCTCGGGTAATATCGGACAGTGAGTTTCTTTCATCTACCGCACGATGATAGTACCTACCTGATTGATATGGTTACGTTTCTGTGATGTGGTATAGAGAAACGTAACCATGTCATTCAGGTACTACCATATGGTGGTAGATGAAAGAAATGCATTGTCCGATACTACCCGACTCTCCCCTATATATATTCGTATATTCAATTTTTATGTCCATTCTTACATTTATGGATATATTTTTGTATATCCGTTTGTAAATACATATATGTGTTCATTTACATATCATTCGTGTATTCATTTATATCATTAGTATTATTATCACCTATCCATTCATTCATATAACTATTCTTACATCCGTGGAAATATTTTTGCATATATTCTTTCATACATTCGTTCAGATATTTGTTATGCATTCATTCGCCCAGCCTTATATTATTTTGTACCTTCATTCACGCGCATTTATTAGTAGCCTACATTTATGCATGTATAGATTAATTCATTTATATAGTCGTTGTTAATGCAATAACTCCTATGTGCAAAATATACAATTTTTCAGTATGAGGAAAAACACATTTATTCATCCTATGGCAGCCGTACATGGAAGATTGTGAATTCTTACATTTTGGAAAGAAAGAAATATAATTGTATGTAGGAGATGTTATTATTTGCTGTATCACTATTTAAGTTATTTAATAGAGCAAAAATCTGAAAATCGATAAATATGTCGACATAGGAGTTTTTGCAGGAACATCGGCGATATATAGGAACCGTCATCATTCTTTCATATACTTTCTTCTTGTTCCTTCTTTTTTTTTTGATTAATGCTTCTGTATAATTATATTATTTTCCTACTTCCTTTTTTTCGTGTTTATTTTGTATTCACTCTTTTCAAAGGTTTTATTTTTCACTTTTCGAACCCGATGATCGGGGATGTTCCCGCGCTAAACCGTCAGAACGATTCTAATATTTCACTTACTGACATAACCCAGACTGATAAGTACAAATTTTCTCATCCACGTCTTACACAACTCTAATAGTTCGCTTTATTTTTTGCGTGCATGGTCTATTGTTTACAGTAGTGAGAATGTAGTAAACGATCGCGTTTTACTCTGCGTGTGTACGATCACCATAGTAACGCTGGTTATCGACGTCTGCCTCCTTGCTCGCAGCCTGGTGCTTGATGTTATAGCCTCGTATAATGCTTCGAGCACCGGGTTTGCCAGTGTCATATAACACTGCTAAAGGCACAGATGTTGCTGGCATTTCCATCATGTGGCATTGCCTACCGCCTCGAGGAAAAGCAGACTCTCGCCTTGCGCATGTCTTGATTGGGACGTACAGAACACAACCAAACAGATAGTCGGCTTGAAACGGCGAGAATTTTAGTTCAAAGCCCTGAAATTAGGAGTGAAATTTTTTGTGTAGTTAGGTGCAAATTCTCTAAGTAGGGGAGAGATGGGTAGTATCGGACAGTGAGTTTCTTTCATCTACCACCAGATGATAATACCACGGTTACGTTTCTGTGATGTCGCATACAGAAACGTAGCCATGTAATTCAGGTACTACGATCTGGTGGTAGACGAAAGAAACGCACTGTCCGATATTACCCGATGTCCGATACTACCCAACTCTCCCCTAAATTTTTCCTCTATAGACGAATATGGCGAATGACGTCAGGGACTGCCGGACTTTATCACAATTCAAAATTAAATTGGAAAATTTTGTCTTGATTAATGCTTTTTAGGTATTGCTAGAAGTGTTGATTTATGTTTTTACTCTAGATTAAAATCGCAAGTTTCTTGTTTATGTTAGTTAATTAGGATACAATTAATTATACTTAATCACTCATTTAAAGTTTGTGTGACTGCAACCTGTGTATATTTTTGTGTGACTTTACTTTGTTTATAGTGTTTTTTTTTCCTTTTTATTTCTGTTATTGTATTTGTATTTCTGGTGGTGTGGAAGAAAAGGCCTGATGGCCTTAACTACACCAGAATAAATAAATAAATAAATAAATAAATAAATAAATAAATATGTGTGTAATTAGTAGGCTCCGTATTCCAGCTACCTAATGAGTGAAAAAGACACATTGGGTATACAGAGTGATTCACGAGGAAAGGTAAAAAATTTAGGATGTGAATTCTGAAGTCATTCTGAGTGAAAAAGTTCATATAAATATAGGTCCGTTTTCGAACGGTTACGGAGATATGGCTCTTTGAGTTCACAAAAACTTCTGAGATTCTATTGTACTAACTCGCATTTAGAGACAGATAACGGATAAATTTAAAGTTTATATTCACGTATGCATACATACCCAATATTCTAGATGTCGGGGTCGATGTTTTCGCACATTTTCAAAGGTACCTCCTTCTGCTTCAATGCACTGTTGAGCTCGGGCGTGAATCGTGCTCATCGCTCGGGAGAGTTGCTCGTGGTTGTTCTTTATGCCGCATCCAAAATACGGTCGATTAGCGCCTCTCTCGTTTCCCCCTTCCTTTGCTATACCAAGTCTTTCATCCAACTCCATAGACAGTAAGTACTCTTCGATGTGGTACCCTTCTGTTCGGAAAGCGTCTTTCATATTCAGCGACGGCACGCAAGGAACTTCCATCACACAAACCAAAGACATACACAATATCGGCGTATTCTGTAGTCGAATTTTTATAAGGCATCTTGAAAAACACAACTTAACACTTCCGATAACTGTACCTTTATAACTACTGTACTGTAGGTAGCTGACTGAACTGCTGTGAATTGATAAGTAATAGTGTACTGTGTAGGCTATTTGTGTTATCTTCGGGTTCTGTGTCATTACATCGGGCAAGGGCTGGCGATTGGACATTTGTAATGCCCCACCACTCGGTTTCTTTCTCTTATCTACATCGCTCACAATGCAGATTCCAATGTTACGTCATTCATTGCGATCGGTGACGTTGTCTCGCGTTCTCACGTCAGCAGCATATGGTAACGTCTGATTCACATTGGGGCGAGACATTTTACCAAAAAACTACATCTAGCTCCTCCATCGTTCGAAAATGGACCTATGTTCATATGAACGTTTCCACTCAAAATGGTTTAAGATATCGTATCCTAAATTTTTTACCTTTCCTCGTGGATCTCCCTGTACAGTACGCCGAACACAGTTAATGCAACGGATAAAGATATAAACGAACATGTCGTCGCTGTGTGTTCGTGGAGTACAGTCAACTCCCGACATTCCAAGTCATATACTAGTAAACACATGTTTGAGCAGTGATGTTCATTTTCGTCGTGATCTTTGCATTAAATAATAACTTGCCTTTGTAAGTTACGGAACATTACTATGTGGATGTCACTCTAAATTATTTTATATTGCAAGAAATTCTTTCAATAGCACATGACGATATTTGTGCATGATGTAGTACAAGATATTTGTATTGTCTGGTATTCTTTCGTGTTTCATTAGGATATTACATGTCGCACATCACCTAAAACCCACTAATTTTCTACGTAATTTTTCTAGAAATTGCGTAAAATGTAGATTATATAATTTAATAATTGGGATGTTCGTATTGAACATCATGCTAGGCTATAAAAGTTCAGGCTAAACGTCGAGTTAATATATTCATAATTTTCAGATTGTGATTGTATTGGTTCTTTTGGATTACGTTCAGTACACTTTCTGTGCCTTTTGGTATTGCATTGTCTTTCATTGCGCTGTTTTTATCACTTTTACCTTTATTTAACACAATTTATATGTAATGTTGTCTATATTGACAGTGAAAATATTAGTTCAAATATACTCAACTATTACCTGTAATATTACACGCTTGAGCGTCTTACCTATGACATTTTATCTCTGCAATGAACCTTCAATCAGCCACAAAGATGTAGTTATTTAAATGATACAACTAGTAAGAGCAGTGATCGATAAGACTACTCACTATGACTACGTCCCGGTTTTTGACTTTCCAGAGGAAGAGGGCAGAGGATGCATAACTATTTTGTATACGAACGTACCTGTATCTGCGCTGTAACGTCACATATACTTTGAATCTGGCAACTTCGTTCTAGTTTATAGGTACCGGTAGCTGGAATACGAAGCCTAGTAATTATGTGCAAATCCTCTAAGTGCATTTTTCCTCTATAGATGAATATGTGTGTAATTAGGTGCAAATCTTCTAAGTACATTGTGCTCCAAGTACACGATTTCCCAATTTTTATCCCATCTTTTCATTATACAGAAAGTTTCTGACGTCTGGGCTATCCAGTATCTCAAAAGAAAGGATATATGAATTTAATTTGGTATTTTATGACATTATAGTGAGGAACACGTAAGTGTAGTTCCTAAAAGTCTAATTTGGCTGTCTCTTCAGTGTTGTCAGCTAATACCAGTTTTCACCAAAGCGGGAAAAATCTCAATGCTACGTACTGAAATAAAAACTAATAATAATAATAATAATAATAATAATAATAATAATGATAATAATAACTAGTACATTCCTTCTGGAGAAAAAGGTGATGAAACTCTGTGTAGAATATTTTATAGCGGACTGGGAGATGATTACTGTTCACTGCACGGGAATTGCGTCGTTTTTAAACTCCTTTTCGTCCAACTAAGACTTTCAAGATATAAGCGGAATTCAAAGAAAAATTATGTTAAACATAGTTATTCACAAATATTTCGGTTGCATGATGAACAATGAAACAAAAAGGTGCCGGAACGCCGTTCCAGCGCGTTCCGCCAGAAAAAAAGCATTGATAACTTCTATGTAGTGTTGTAGATAGGTCGATGGTAGCACGCAATCGAAAATTATAAAATAACAAGCAGCAACTTGAGTGGCATTAGAAAAAAAAACAAAGGTATGTGTCAAAAATTCCAACCTATGTATGATGGATGTCCGATAAAAGATGTCCGATCAAAGATTATCGTTTTTGAAAACTCGCCTATTGAAATTAATGTGAAGTCTGCGCTTTGTGTGTTGCACAGAGTTTCTCTATACATGCCCTTATAGTTGAAAAACTGAACTGAGCATTGCTGGAGGTGTTCACGTTTCATTGATAAAGTCTGTCTCAAAATAAAATGTACCATATCAGAGATTTCGTTGTAAATAAAAAATGCGTTGTAATGAGACTTTCTGGATGGCATGAAATTTATTTTTCAAATCCAAAATTTCGCGACACACTCTTTGCTTCATACTTTCCAAGAAGAAAAATAAAGAAGGTAAACGTGTGAATTCGAAATGAGACAGTGCAAATACTTGGGATGTACTATAAGTAGTAACAAGACATAACCATGGTATTTATTTTGTTTGCATTTATCTTCATCCCATACTTTGCTGTCATTTAGCTCCAGCAGCATGTCCCCTAGTAACATCTCTTTTGGAACAACGTCATATAATCAGCAAATCTTATGCACTTTATTCTTCCTCCTACAGTTCTTGATTAAATCCTCCAAGTACATGCTGAATAGGGTAGGTTATGAAGGACACCCTTGTTGTACTCCTCTCACTATTTCACTCCCCTCTGGCATTTCTTCTCCTGTCCTGACTTTGACTCGTTTCATATAAAGATTACTGAATAGTCTTCTCACTTTTCATTGCAACTTGAAACAACTCATTGGCGTCATACTGACGTCTGAATAATAATTAATAAATATGCTACTATCAATCATAAAAGCATGGTATTTTACAAATTAAAAATAATATTATAATAAATAATTAAATGTCAGTAGACATTTTGTTCAGTAGATCGATAAGTACTGTATAAATCATTTTGGAAATTTATATTGTTTACACTAGTGGTTCTTAACCTTTCAGGGACTGTAGCCCGGCAAATTCTTTTTCTATAACACGAGGGCCCGTTTCCAACAAATTTACTCTTAAATATCTGTCTAATTTTTTTTAAGTTCCTACATTTAACTAACGTAAGTATTAATACAGACGTGGACAAATTATTGGACTAAAACGTTTCTTGGAAACATAATATAATTCGTCATATCAACTCTCAGTATAATTCACAGAGTCTCTATTGTTGTAAATATAATTGTTTACATCTTCTGGTATATTTTTCCAATGGTTAAGTATATTTTGTCTGGTTGCGTTGGTACTACTGGAAAGAAAATATTTATACCAGTGTGTCGCGACATACCGGTTGGGAACCGCTGTCTTAAGGTGTTGTAGAAACTTGGGAAAACTGAAGTACATTATTTTATCATTTAAATTGCCTCATAGAAATATGAGCTCATACATGTGTAAATGTAGGTAACTGTAGACAATGGTTGTTTTAAGAAGAAATACTCTGTTGTGGCTGAAGTGTACCTCCCCTTTAATCTTCTTTTTCTTTATTATATCCTGTTTCTTCTCCTTTCGTTGCTTACGTTTCTTCCATGGGGATCACTTCTGCACCTAAAGATGACTCCATAACTAATACAACAATTGAAGGGTTCAGAGCCATAGTGGAACAAGCGCCATTTATTAAAAACGGAGAAAGCAAGGGTTACAGTTAAGTGAATACCATAGTTTAATGAAGATTGACATATCATTTAGTTTTAATGTATATACTTTATATTACTTGCTACCGTATATGTTTTCATTGAATTATAGCAATAACTTCATTTTAACTCTTGTTTTCTACGGTTTTAGTAAATCGCGTTTGGCCCACTATGGTTCTGAACCCTTCAATTCACGTGCCAAAGTATTTTCCTCTGAAGTGGCTTTTGCCGCGTAAGTAAGAAGCAGTACCGCCAATCTACTACAGTTTAAAATTGTATGGATAAATTTTTCAAGATGATATGAGTGGAATATATTTTGTCCTGGCTGGACAATGACTGTTTTCACAAAAAAAAAAAAGTCTTCGAAATATGGTTGTTTTACGAAAACCGCTAAAAATTTCCACTCTTGTAACATAAGCTTGTGGTGTTTTTTCCTAACAACTAATTCAGTAGATGGCCGCTACAATTCGTTCACCATATGCTTAATATCTCAAATTTTAATTTTGTGGAATAATGTAAATATGGGGGATAAACACATACAGGTAACAAGTACTCCACCTGGTGCAACTTCCCTTGTTCAACCATTGGATGTATATTTTTTTTCGGCAATGAAGAAGTTCACCAAACGTTTTTCTGAGAGAGTTTTACTCGACAACATTGATATCGACCTCCAGAGCGTAACACTATCATCAACCTGCATGCACTTACCCATAATCAGTTCAGCGCCCCATATTCACTAACATGATTAAGCGTGCCTGGAAGAAAGTTACTTTTCCAGTTGAATGTGATGCCTTTGAAGCTCCTGCCAATGTTATCTGGGACACTGAAGATTCGAGTTTCTCAACTCCCAAGTGCAGAAATCCATCATTCATCCAATGTGCTTATTGTCGTTTACATTAATTGTGCTTAGCGGATTTCTACATCAACACCCACAAATATGTTTAAGTATATGTAAGGACAGCTAAAATTAGTAGAACAATCATTATTTATAGTTGAGTTTCCTTGCGTATTCATTATTATACCAATATCTATCTAGGCTTATAAACATTGTACAATTACCACTATGGGCAGCTGCAATTGGTACGATAAACAATTATTACAGCTGAACTTTCCATCGTATTTGATTTTATACCATTATCAGTCAGGATCTTCGCAAATATCCCTTGTTAGTTTAATAACTGTTAGTTAAATAACTGTTTAATAACTGTTAGTTAAATAATTGTTTAATAACTGTTTCTTTAATAACTGTTCAATAGCTGTTAATTTAATAACTGTTTCATAACTGTTAGTTTAATAACTGTCTCATAACTGTTAGTTTAATAACTGTTTCATAACTGTTAGTTTAATAGCTGTTTAATAACTGTCTCATAACTGTTAGTGTAATAACTGTTTAATAACTACTGGGTGTTCAGTTCAAAATGTGTCATGGTTCGCTGTATGCCGTCATGTGGCTAGCCGATGAGCCTAGAGAATTCAATCTTCCTACACTTCCGCAGAGGTGTATAACCTAAGAGGCAGAAAAGTTGCCTAGCAAGTACGGCGTTCATTCTGAAGAGTAGTACCGATACGTACGGTAACGCCGGTAGTGGCAGAAATGTGAAGTGTTTGGAAATACGTACTGTCGGGATATGGGGAGAGGGTTAAGACGATTACTTACGTATTTGCTGACATTAACTTCGACGGTCAACATGGACACGGAGCATTTGATTTGTGTTGTGGAATGTTACCGTACGCAACCTATGATAACAAATACCCTGCGTACGACTTGCCGGCGCAAAACACAGTTCGAAAGAGGTTATGGTAGCACACACACCGTACAGACCGCCATCTGTTGCTACGACGTTCAAGTTATACCGTACACGTTCTCAAGTTCAGATTGAAGAACGCCTTAAATAATAGGCAACTTCTCTAACATATAAGCTGAAACTAGCTTCAAATCGTTGACCCAACAACAGTGACGTCATGACACACTTTGAAATGAACACCCAGTATTAGTTTAATAACTTTCATAACTGTTAGTTTAATAACTGTTTAATAACTTTAATAACCCACGAAGGCTCTCAAAAACAATTGATCGAATCTATATTGTAAGTTGTCTAAACAAAGGCTAATGTGCTTCTGACATTATTGTCACTTAAAAAAATTAAAATCCCTCTCAAAGAAGAAGAATGTCCCTTCAAAAATATTCGCGAACCCCGAGAATGAGCTTCGGGGATCCCCGGATGTCTGCGAACCCCACTCTGAGAACTACTGGTTTAGAGCTTTCCGATTAGATCTTGTTCAAACGAATCGTTTGAAACTCATACCATCGTCCTACACGTTGCAGTCTGGGAATATAGCTTCTGATTTCGGAAGCGTGACTCAGTTATCAAGAACAAAAAATAGCCGACGCTATCTCCGCTCCCCGTGCAAGCGTGTGACTTTGAAGTAGCTATTGTAAAGTACTTCTATCCTTCGGTTATCGATGTCAGTTTTCACATTTTGCCTATCGGTTATACTTTTTAAGATTATTAGGTAAAGTTCTATATCCCTTTTTTGATCGCCCAATCTTTCTTATAGTCACCCATATGGAACCGATTTTAAAGATTATCTACGTCAAAAAACCCAACCAGGTAATCAGCGGGAATCGAGCCTATGTCCGAGCGCAGCTCCAAATCAGTAGCAAATGCACCTGTCGCCTGAGTTACTCCGATGGTCTTCAGATGGAAAGAAAATTTGTACAACGTTTAAAAGTTGACGAAATACTAAGAGATGGATCTTCGACAGTCTACTGCTGCTTTGCTTAATGTAGGCATATTTACCATAATCAAATTTTACTTTTTTACGTCGCTCTGGTAGCGCAGAGGTTAAACGTCCAACTGATATAAAAGAGATATCAGTTCGAAATTCTTCTAGTTTTGCAGTTCTTTGTTATACGGGATTGTTTCCGATCTCTGATAACGACTTTGAATTACATCATATGCGTCAGGAGTCACACGACAGCTGAACTGTGGCGCGAGGTGACAGACCAGTAGTGAGTGATCTCATAGTCAGAGTGCTTGGCGACTCACCAGAAATTCTCAAGATAATCGAGCCTTTTTGGCAGGGGTACATTACTACCCTTTCCGATGCCAGGTACAATTACGTGAAAATAAAAGAAGCCTGCAATAAACGACGTTTCGTTATTTCCAAGAAACGCATCTTCTGTGCACTTAATAAGATTGGTAAAGCTCGAATGGAATTAATTTGTATCATCTCGTGGGATGCGGCGACTTGTGACGGGGGGGGGGGTGGATTTGCTTGCTTTTTCCACTCTGGAATTAATCCCATTCGAGCTTTGCCAGTCTTATTAGGTACACACAAGATGCCTTTCTTGGAAATAACGAAACCATGTGTTTTGCAGGCGCCTATGATTTTCACATAACTGAAGGGTACACGGGAAAAACGATCAAGGTCCATCAAAAATCGAAATTGAGTTAATAATGCCATCTTATAGTGGAAAGGAAGTACTATCATGTGGTCTAGCTAGTAATAAGAAATCATCGTTCTTGACATTCCACTACGTCAATTTCTATTAAATACACACATAACAAAGTATTAAGTGCTTAAACTTTAAAATTCGTTTTTCTCGAAACTTTCTAAAATGGACCTTGATTGTTATTCCCGTGTACCCTCCTTGGCATCGGAAAGGGTTGTTATTTATCCCTCCCAAATGACTCGATTTTCTTGGGCATTGCTACTGTGATACACCGTGCACTCTGATTATGAAATCACTCACTACTGGTCTGTCACCTCTCGCCGCAATTCAGCTGTCGGCGTGATTCCTGACGCACATGACGTCATTCAAATTCGTTATCAGAGATCGGAAACAACCCTGTAAAATCTTTATTTTTGTGTCATCAGACCGAGAAGAAGATTGCCGTAGAGAAGAAATGGGACAAAATATGGCCATATGCAAATATCGAGATAAGTCTCTTCCATTGCTTCAACTAAGAATTGAGCCACGGACCTCTTGGGGGATAAGATGGCGGACTGATGTTATGGCAACTTCAACAACTTCATTTGGGATGTACGAAGGTTTAACAGATGCCTTATGTTTAATCATAATTAAGTCATACTAGACTATGATGTAAAATAGTAGTCTAAACTGAAAATTCATCACCTATTAACTCCTAGTCAAGCATTAAAGCCACCTACGAGAAGCATTTAATTTTCTCCCTTATCAAACTTAGAGAAGTAGTCTGTAATTAAAAGAAAACTTCATCCAATTAATGTGACCTTCTGAGGACTAAGAAAGAGCTGTTCTTCCTGTCATTCCCTTGGGATCTTCTTCCTGTCAAGATCTCTGGAGGCCGGAAGTAGCGTTGAGATTCAATTAGTGCGATGGAAGTAGAAGGAGCGTGGCGTCTCTTTCTTGGCTGCTGTCTCTTGTTTTGGTTCCATTGCGGACAGAGTCAACAGGGCGGATAATTGGGGCAATCAATTACACCCAGATGAGTGGAGTCTTACCTCTCAGATGGTCCGTGTCCATTTAATTGACCCTCTTCCTAGAGTTCAGCCTAACCCTCAACAAGTCCCTGTTTCTCTAAGTGCAAATACAGTAGAGGATGTGCAGCGCCAACGGACAGTTAAGTGACAACGTCTTATCAAAGGAAAGCAGTTCGATTCCTGAAGGATTGTCCGACAGTTTTAAAAGTAAATTTGACGGATATTTGCTGAGTTCTTCTGCTTCTTCTGTTGGTGTAATTTTTACAATTATTATCCATGCTAGTTCGGATCTGAAAACATCATATTGCTTCGAAAAGAATTGAGTATTAGTATTGTCATCACAACCATCATCATAAAAATAAAGAATATCACTACAAAAATTAACATTATTACGAGTATCACCATTGTTGTAAATTTCATTATTAGTATATCTTTAATATCATGTACAGTAGAGAACTTATTCTAGAAAGTACATTAGGGTAATATTTACTTACTGGCTTTTAAGGAACCCGGAGGTTCATTGCCGCCCTCACTTAAGCCCGCCATCGGTCCTTATCCTGAGCAAGATTAATCCCGTCACTATCATCATATCCCACCTCCCTCAAATCCAATTTAATATTATTTCCCATCTACGTCTAGGCCTCCCCAAAGGTCTTCTTCCCTCAGGCCTCCCATCTAACACTCTATGTGCATTTCTGGATTCGCCCATACGTGTTACATGCCCTGCTCATCTCAAACGTCTGGATTTAATGTTCCTAATTATGTCAGGTGAAGAATACAATGCGTGCAGTTCTGTGTTGTGTAACTTTCTCTATTCTCCTGTAACTTCATCCCTCTTAGCCCCAAATATTTTCCTAAGCACCTTATTCTCAAACACCCTTAACCTATGTTCCTCTCTCAAAATGAGAGTCCAAGTTTCACAACCATAAAGAACAACCGGTAATGTTACAGTTTTGGTTGGGCGAAGGGCTAACAACCCATCACCGTAAAAAAACAGCTTGTTACGGAACCTCAAAATAAGCCTCGAAATGGGACATTAGGGTTATAGTTACTTATATTTATGAATAGGTAAGTTACAGTTATTACAAATTAAGATGACAATTTGTAATATGTGAGGTGAATAAATTGCATAAACTACCTGTTTTGCTTCCATCTGTAGCCTACAATATATTTGTGTAGCATAATGCAGTAGTGTCTTCAACTTCTGGAACATCCACTGCATATGTATGTATGTATGTATGTATGTATGTATGTATGTATGTACGTATGTATGTATGTATTTTAAAGGTATTACTGATTGTGTATATGTATTCAGTCTCTCTTTTTTACTTAATTATGTTTATTATTATTTTTAAGTTGATATTTGTATACCGGTATGTATTTTTCTGTATGTGATTTGATCCTGGTTGAGTGGAAGGGAAGGCCTGATGGCCTTAACTCTGCCAGGGAAAGTAAAACTATTATTATTATTATTATTATCATTATTATTATTATTATTATTATTATTATTATTATTATTATTATTATGTATGCTCATATTTAGCTTATACAGAGTGAACCATAAGTAATATAATTGATTTCAGGGGTTATTCTTTGAGATTTTTCAAACAAAAAAGTTCAATGCATTTTTGCTTGTTTTTGCTTCCTTTTCGAGATAAAAATTGTTTATATGAAACATTTAATAGCATGTTGTGAGAAAGCCATAGATTTAGTTCCCAATATGCGCAGTGAAGTTAATTATTATTATTAATTATTATGATAATAAATTAATGAAAGAATTTCAATATTTAAAACTAAAATTATTTCAATAATTTATTATCATAATACATGCTATCTTAAATTGACTGAGCATATTGAGAATTAAATCAATGGCTTTCCCACAACACGCTATGAAATATTTCATACAAAACTATTTTTATCTCGGAAAGGAAGCAAAAACCAGCAAAATTGTATTATACTATTTTGTTTGCAATATCTAATAGAATAACCCCTAAAATTAATTACATTAATTACGGATCACCTTCGATATAGCGTCACGCACTTATAGCCAGGTTGGCTCGCCGAAATTCATAGGATAGTCATGTTGTCAAGTAGAAAGGTCCACTTAACACTCCCACACCCTTATAGAGGTTAGAACTTAAGAGCATTCCATCTACTGAAGTTTAATTGGAGATATGGACTAATATTGACCCTGAGCAGAATGGCGCCTTAAGGTACGTACACGTTGGAGCGACGATAAACGATAAAAGAAGCAGCGATGCTATATCAGGGAGAATTGAAGCATGCATTGTCACTGAGGTGTGCATATTGGAGTAACGATAAAAGCGAAGATACACGATAAAAGTGACGAAAAAGAAAAGTACCATTTTCTTCGCTCTTGTCGTTTATATGATCTCTGATTAAGATAATATTAATCTGTATAATTACCGGTGGTTGTCAATATATCCGAATATTAATCTATTTATTATTATTTCGGCATATTAAATTAATTAGTGTAGATATTGGCAAATTGATCAGTTGTGTATTTATTGGTTATATGTTATGTGATCACAAGAACCAATCAAACACAACGAATTTATACTAGCTTTGGGATGAGAAACTTATTTAATTTTGTACGTATTTAACTTATATTAACCTTGAAATTAGCAGCTGTTATTTCCTATAATCTTCTTTCATTAAGTGGATGTATAGAGTATCTTCTACTGATAAATCAAAATGTTCGCTTCCCGCGTCCTCGTTGCTCCGATATGAACACTTGATTCTTTTATAATACCAAAGCGTCGCTAGATCGTTTCTTTTATCGTTTATCGTTGCTCCAACGTGTACGTACCCTTAGTTATAAAAGCGACTAGTAATCCCGTTGGTCCTTGTTTGGCGAGATGTAACCAATTTCACCTTCCTGCTACATCAAAGGAAACAAAAGCCACCCGACATTCAGGCCTTCACTCCGTTTCCTTGGAGATGTCGAGTTATCAGACCATGCAAGTGTACAGTTTGAAAAAAGCAAAGTAAATGACAATAAAACCTACACCATATCATTCACGCCATTTCATTCATACAAATATTATTTTATGTAGCGATTAGTTTTCATTATATGAAAATAAAGATTTTTGTCTCTTTTGTGGTAATAATTTTGCGTCCTTGTGTTCTATATGTGAACTATGTAGAGGCGATGAAATAATAATTCTAATAGTATTTATTTAAATATTTTGTAATTTATTTCCTTATATATTTATTTCGAATATTTATTTATGAATAATTGATTAAATAGCGATCTTACTCGTGTTAATTATGTAAGCATGTGCGGCTTACAGCTGATTCGGTGCTACGTGACACCATCCTCAGAGCCTTTTGTGTGTCGGCGTCATCTCAACTTCGCTGCCTGTTGTGTGGGTGCGTTCGTGTGATAAATAGTTGAGTCAAATAGTGCATGTGTTCTGAAATTAATCTGTGTTGAGAATTCGATTAGGGTGTGTTTTAGTGTGTCTGTATATTTCATATTGTTCTAGTGTGTTGAGTTTCGGTTTTTTGGGTTGTTATGTGTAGGATTACCATGTCTGTATTTATGTTATTGTATGTGTGGTTAGCATTAATTATGTGTTCGGCATATGTAGATGTATTGTGAACAGAAAACACACTACAAAGACACACACACAAACGACACAAACAAATAAATACAAGCACACAGGCGTATATATTTTTTTATTTTTTTATTTTAGTGGGTTATTTTACGACGCTTTATCAACATCTTAGGTTATTTAGCGTCTGAATGAGATGAAGGTGAAAATGCCGGTGAAATGAGTCCGGGGTCCAGCACCGAAAGTTACTCAGCATTTGCTCATCACAGGCGTATACAAATTCACATGCAATAGTTGCGACAGTTTCTACAGTGGACAGACAGGCAGATCATTGCAAACTCGATACAAAGAACACATTAAAGCAATAACCAGAGGACACAATACATCTACATATGCCGAACACATAACTAATGTTAACCACACATACAATAACATAAATACAGACATGGTAATCCTACACATACAACCCAAAAACCAAAAACACAACACACTAGAACAATATGAAATATACAGACACACTAAAACACACCCTAATCAAATTCTCAACACACAGATCAATTTCAGAACACACACACTATTTGACTCAACTCTTCATCACACGAACGCACCCACACATTAGGCAGCAAAGTTGAGATGACGCCGACACACAAAAGGCTCTGAGGATGGTGTCAAGTAGCACCGAAACAGCTGTAAGCCGCACATGCTTACATAATTAACACGAGTAAGATCGCCATTTAATCAATTATTTATATTCAAGTGTTAAAAGTAGTGTATGAAAGATTCAACATGGATTTATTTATGTCTCTTTACTTACTTATTATTTATGTATTTATTTATTTACCTATTTATGTATCCATTCATTTATCCATATATTTATTTATTTACTTATTTATTTATTTATATACTTATTTATTTATTTATTCATTTATTAACTTATTTATTTATTTAATGAAAATATTTTTAAGTTCTTTATATGCTAAAGCGACTGTACGGAGGCCATGAGATCAAAATTATGCTTGGATTCCTAATTTTTAGTGGCTTATTTTACGACGCTTTATCACCATCTCAGGTTATTTATCGTCTGAATGAAATGAAGGTGATAATGCCGGTGAAATGAGTCCGGGGTCCAGCACCGATAGTTACCCACATTTACTCATATTGGATTGAGGGAAAGCCATGGAAAAAACCACAACCAGGTAAATTACCCCAACCTGGATTCCAACCCGAGCCATCTGGTTTCGCGGTCAGACGTGCTAACCGTTATTCCACAGTGGTGGACTACATTATTATTAAAGATTCTTAAAGGTATTGTAACAAAGTCCACGAGAAAGTAATATAACAGCTACGTTATGTCAATATGTGGAATGAAAATAAAATAATAATTGAGATCAATAGTAAGAAACCTGTTCGGAATTTTAAGACACTCTGTATATATTGTACTGTATTTATTATTAACTGCAAATTGGCGTATGGCAGCTGACAGGTTTATTTAGGTTTCTTTGTGTAGATATTTCCCTTAATTTTATTTATAATGCCTTTATATAATTCAAATTTTCGAGGTATATAATTTTACCCAACTAATCAACTTACATTCTGATCAATAAAAAGAAATGTAATCCTATTACGTATGTAGGAAGGTTGTTCCAATAATCACATGTAGTCCATGGAATCCTGTTGCGATAAAGAATACAGTATCACAAAATTTAATAGAAAAGACTACAGCAGTAACAAAAACAATAAGAGAATAATACACCAAGAGGAATAATAACATTAAGATAATTAAAGGAAGCATTGTTTAAAGTAAACCTAACTAACTACATGTCAACTTAATTATTTACATGTGAACTTAATGATTAGGCCTATACATATAACTTAATAAGCTATACATTAATCTGATTACATCTTAATCTAACTACATATCAACTTAATTAATTATACCTCAATTTAAGTAATTGCGTCACAAGTGAACAAATTATATAACAACTTAATTAATTATAGATCAGATTAATTAATTACACATTAACATAATTAATTACACATGAAATTAATTACTCATGAACTTAATTATGTATCAATTTAATTACATATGTACATAATTACAAATCCTATTTACATATTAAGTTGATTAATTACGTGTAAACTTAATTACTTTTATAAGAACTTAATTAGTAATTTACATAAGAACTTAAAATATTATTTTTTATTTCCTTTGGGAAAGACAGTCCTCAAAAATCATTACAGGTAGCTTATCCCAATTTATTTATTTATTTATTTATTTATTTATTTATTTAATCTGGTGGAGTTAAGGCCATCAGGCCTTCTATAATCTATACCACACTACCAGAATACAAATAGTCAAAAACAAAAAACAAATGCAGAGACAAGAAAGCAAATGAGTAATGGAAATGAAATTACAAGTACAAGTACAAAAAGCACAAATGAAAAAATGCAAAAAGAGAGGAATAAAAAGAATATGTAAAAGTGAAAAAATAAGATAGCAATGGTCACAGAAAGTATTAATAAAATATATTGACTGCCTAATATTTTATAATTAATGTAAAATATCTAGAAATAAGTAACTGACTATGCAAAGATCAAGAGAAACAAAACAGTAACAATTTAGAAACATTTGCAATAAGTTAGAATACTCAATTTGTGTAGTTCTGTTTAGGAATGAAAATTAACCGATACTTGTTTTCCTTTGTCTACATATCATTCATAGGACAAGTCACCGTAGAAACAGTATGTCCAACAAGTCCGTTTACCCCTATAACTTACTAAGTTAGTTTCTTGTTATCGTATCATATTATATTATTCATTTCATTTCATTCAATATTCTGCCCAAGGGAAGGTCTTTAACTGCAAACCGAGCATTCTCCGATCTTTTCTATTTTCTCACTTCCGCATATGACCCATATATCTTAATGACGTCTATTATTTTATGTTTTCTTCCGCCCCGAACTCTTCTACCGTTCACCATTTCTTCCAGCGCACCCTTCAAAAGACAGTTTCTTCTCAGCCAGTGACCCAACCAATACCTCTTCCTCTTCCTGATTAGTTTCAGCATCATTTTTTCTTCACTTACTCTTTCAAACAAAGCTTCATTTCTTATTCTGTCTGTCCACTTTACACGTTTCATTTTTCTCTATATCAACATTTCAAAAATACTTCAATTTCCTTCTCTTCACTTCGTCGTAATGTCCACATTTCTGCCTCATACAATACTCTATACCAGTGGTCGTCAGCACTCGCTGAAATGTGCAAAGGCTAACCGGAGCCGTCCCGTGTGCTCCGTCGTGCAGCAGGAAGAGGTAGAGAGCAAACCCGCTAGCAACATGGTGCACTGTATTCTCCGCGGGTAAGAGACGCTAGCCCCAGGGTGCTCTGTGCTGACGACCGCTGCTCTATACAAAGTACTTCACTAGTCTCTTCCTTAGTTCTTTCTCCAGAGTTCCACAGTAGATTTTTCTTTTTCTATTAAAAGCTATCGTGGCCTTTTCTTCCTCCTTTTGACTTCCTGGCAGCTACACAAGTTCGTTTTCTGCTGAAGAAAGATTAGTTACGAGTGTATGCATACATGAACGTCCTCATACAGGAGAGATAATTACCATCATACGAAAACACTTTTGGAAACGAAATTGTGTCTGTCATTTCAACTCACAAAATGACAATCGAGTGAGGCGAACTCAATAACAACGGTTCACCGACATAATAACAATGCACCTACAACAATTACTAATGTTATGAATATTAAAAATAATAAATAATTACAATATGATAATATTATAATATGATGCACTAATAAGAAACCAGTAAGGTATAGGGGTATACGGACATCCCGGACATACTGTAGTATTGTTTTTAAATTCGAGATCATACCTACCGTAATAATAAGGTAACTTTTCTATTCCCCTCCTCCGCAATCTATCCGGAATCAAACTATAGTCCTCTTTGACGAGAAACATGTCTGTTAAGGGCAGCGAGCTAAGAACGCATACAATATTATGGCAAAACATGCACTGACACTTTTGACAGCCATATATAAATTTCATCACTGAAACTCGAAACAAAGCTGAACTGATTGACATACAGTTCACTTAATTTATATTATTCATCTGTGCTAAATAATTTGTTTTATTTTTGCAACAAATAAAAAATGCACTGAAACATAAGATCACATAAGTACAAATTTCTGGTAAACTAAAGATCTCATTGGTCCTAAATTTTTGTCAGATTTTACATATACATACAGCTAAAAGAAACTTACTTTTTACTTATTTTGAGAAAAACCTGTCGATTTTGTGATATTTTAAATCATTAGGTTGGACAAATATAATTTTTACAGCCTGTATAAAATTATGAAACTAACTTAATTGTTAAGTTACTAAAATAAAAACAGAGTTCCACTATCACAAGGCAATATATAAGATCTGGTAAAAATTTGGGACCGAAGACATTATTAGTTCACCAAAAAATGTACCTATATGATCTATGTTTTTGGAAATATTCAACATTTTTTTTCCTCCATTACTATATCTTGTACAATAATTAAAATTGGTATTTGTAAAACATTATCCTTTTGCTATATGAAAAAAATATTTTTACGAAAAAAAAAATGAATTATATATTTTTTTCAAAATTCAAAATCGTGGCAGTTTACTGTGCAGTGATGAAGCTTTTCCCTCATAACTCATAAACTTGTTAACTTTTTTATATTCTCTCTCTTTCATTTTATTGTTGAAACTCATGTTTACAATATCGTGCTTTTTCAACTACATTCCTCAATAAATAATTTTCTTTTATTTTGTGTTAGAAGAAAGTACGGATATTTGACCATTTTTTAAAATGAATTTATTTTTTTCAGACAATCTATCAAAGGTAGAGAAGTGATCTTGCATCATATTGTAGATAAGACATGCATAAATACACAAAATATTTCATCACAGAATGTTGGATAGTTTTTGTGTTATGTGGGAAACACTTCATCACTGTACAGTGAACTGAATTTTTAAAACAAAACTGCAAATATTTTTTTTAATCATAAAAATATTTTTTTTTCATATAGCAGAAGGACAGTGTTTTACACATACTGATTTTCATTATTGTACAAGATACAGTAATGGAGGAAAAAATGTTGAATATTTCCAAAAATTTTATTGCCGTAAGCTGTACCTAATCTCTTAAGTATATTTTCGATTTGTTGCAACAATTAAACAAATTGTAAAGAACAAATTAAAAATCTAAATTAAGTGAACTATAAGCCAATCAATTCAGCATTCTTTCAAGATTTAGTGATAAAACATATGTATGGCTATCATAAATCGTGTGGTAGATATTGCCAAAAGTGTTATTGCATGTTTTGCAATAATTTTTGTAAGCGTTCGTAACCTTCTGCTCTTAATTAATATTTGAGGAGAAAAATTCGCTCCGGCGCCGGGGATCGAATCCGGGTCCTTGGTTTTACGTACCAAGCGCTCTGACCACTGAGCTACGCCGAATTCAATCCACAGCAGCAGATCGAACCCTCCTCCTTCAATGTTTCCCTTTGTGGCCTGACGTTGACATTTTATGTCCAAGTCAACTGCCATTATAGAAGTAGCGCACTCAGCTGAGTGACTGTTTGACCGGGATTCCGCAGTTAAGTGCACAGTAATCTGTACAGAAATATGCACTGCTAGCTATGAGAATATTAAAGATTTTATTAATTTGTCCTACAGAATAATATCTGTAATATTGACAATTGAATTGGTCATTGCTAAAAGGCCCTTTCTCCGTATTTTTGCAATAATGAGTTAACTACTGATTCAACATCCTTACACATAAATACACAATCTGTGCTAAAAGACTTTCCTCAAGCCTTCATACACACGCACAGTTGAGCATTTCATTTTTCGTGTCATGCTAAAATGCCCTTACTCCAGGATAGAGGGCCTTCTAGCTGTGAACTTGTCATTTAGCGGTGTTTCCATCTGATGACAAACCTTTATACTTACTATACTATCAGCTACCTTCATTGTTTGAAGCGGTCTGTTTATTCTGCTCTGATCTTTATTTGTGTTTTAATACAAATTATTATATTATTCGCAATTTCGGCTAATTAAAATGGAGACTGAGAGTTTGAAAAGCAAAAAGAGATGTAGTGATACTTGCAGTTGGAAACGAAATATATTAAAGAAAGCCAAAGTTAAAGGCACTGAACATGTGACTTACTCTGGAGAATTGGTGGCTGAAAGACGAACTGGTGAGGATTGTAGGTAAGTTCAGAATATTTACACTGAATCACTGACGTAAATGAATATTGCATAAAAATGTTATTTCTTAGGCCACAAAAATCTTTATAGGCTATATAAAATATTTATGCATGCACAAAAATAAAGTCACTCATTAACTGGTGGCCCATGTTTTACAAAAGAGGTCTTTCTGTAGAATCTTATGGTAGAAAGGTACCTCGGTGTTCGAAGTTGTCATTCGCCCCGCGAGTTATTATGAATATATGTACAATGCCACTCTTCCTCATATTGTTTCAACATCCAAGTTCATTGATGGATGTATTAGGCATACCTTTGCTCTTTGTCTACCTGGAATTGAAAACCTAGTCCTTCCCCAACGTCCTACTTATGATGAATTGATTGCAGTCAACCCAGACAAAATGCAGGATATCAAGAAAATTCTATGCTACATTCCCCATGAACAGTTACCTTATTATGAGAAAGTTGTAAATTCTCCACTAGCAGAACATAGAGAAAATACAGAATGAAATCATCAAGTTAGATTTAAAACAAGGGCCTAAAACTTTGTAATACGTAATTAAAATATATTTTAAGAAGAGAAATATACTTTTAACTTGAAATAATGGTAGTTTACTTAATTTACAATCCTGTATTTTATTACAGTACTCCATTTTTAACCAAATGTGAAATTATTTTAAGTTCACTGCTAAAAGGCCCTTAAATTTGAATTTTTAATTAATAATATTATACAAACTACATATGACAACAAAATAAAAATTGTGCTTCCAGAAAGCACAAATATACCTTTATGATGGACAGTCACCACATTGCTCTACGAAGATTAGTATTTCTTAAAAACAGTTTTTTTCGATTTATTCAGAACTAACATTTTTGGACAAAGGGCCTTCTAGCAATGACCAATTCAATTAATATTTGAGGAGAAAAATTCGCTCCGGCGACGGGAATCGAACCCGGGTCCTTGCTTCTAAGTACCAAGCGCTCTGTCTGTCAACATATATGCCTAACTTGCTGTCAGGCCACAAAGGAAAACATTCAAGGAGGAGGGTTCGGTCCGGTGCTGTGGATTGAATTCGGCGTAGCACAGTGGTCAGAGCGCTTGGTACGTAGAACCAAGGACTCGGGTTCGATCCCCGGCGCTGGAGCAAATTTTTCTCCTCAAATATTAATTGTCAATATTACAGATATTATTCTGCAGGACAAATTAATAAAATCTTTAATATTCAATTCTGCTCTTAATTCGCTGAAAAATAAACAGGGCCAATCTATTACAGACTTGAAACATCATCTGTGCCCTAACTGGAACTGCTTATTGCAATGTTAAAGTAACTTCATACGAGTAAAAATGAAGTTTTGTAAAGAGTTGGAAAGTATCTTCACTAAGGATCGCTTGCGTCTTTATGCGCTCAGGACCTGCTGAGAGTCGTCCCTATCATTGGGGTGTGTACGGGGTGGTATATCGGTCAGAGAACATTTATCATTCTTCCCGTAGGAGAAGAGTATGAGTCCCTAGGGATCTACTTTATGTTGCATACGTAATGGCCGTAGTTCTCTTGAAAACGATTCTCTCCTATTTTCCAGAATATAGAAGCGGCGAGCAGTAAATTTCGAGCCAGATACAGGGCATTATACTGCGTTGGAAAAGGGGAAATTTTATCTCTGTCGTGACAGATTAACATTAAAAGTCCCTTTGTCTGTTTCCGGAATGATGAATTAAACTTGCGGATAACGATGTGAATTAGCAATTAATCTTTTGTCATCTTTTGTGTTTTTTAAAGAGTTGAAAGGTTTGGACCCGAAGGAAGGTACTTTATTTTTAAACATATGCCCACGCCGTCCTTTATCGTACCTGTATTTGCGAAGAGAATTCATTTGGTTACATACTGTTCTTCCCTCGACCAACATTACATCCTGACGGGTGTGAAAATGCTCTCTACCTTTTTTATTTTATTTTTTTTTTGTCTGGGAAACAAAACGCTCGCGATAAAACAGTGCATCGAGGTGCCTTCACACTGGTGCGGAAATTTGCGGCATCAAAAGTCAGTTTGTTAAAAATCCTAATTTTTCTTAATTAAGTTGTAAGCAGAATATTCTTAGTGTTTGAGTTTTATACCAATCATACATGAACAGTGAAACGAGATACCTTCACGCTGGTGGGGACTTTTGCGTTATGAAGAGTGAACTAGTAAGTAAAAATCCTATTTCTCTGAAATTATTTTGAAAGAAAATTTTTGGAGTGGTTGGAGTTATTTTAAATGTTACATCAGACATTTCCAACTGCTGACTCTGTGACGTCATACTTCTGTCCTCTCCTTGACAGGGGAAGCATAGGTAAAGGAGCAAAATAGGAGTGTGGCAATAGATGAGATGAAGTTTTTTCAATAGTAGCGTATTTAACAGCTGCTATTCTTTGATTTATTAAATTGGCAGAGTTATTATACCTTTCATATTGATTTGCTTATTATTCAATTAGCAGTGATACCTTTGATTCCAGTTTAATTGTATTTATCATACGCGCAAAATAAATCCTGCTTATTAATGTGATAAACTTCTCTTCATACTCTACTTCAGCCCAGGGCATAAAGGGGAAGTGAAAGGGGTTGAAGCAATGCTTTCCTATGTCCTTTCCACTTACAGAGCCTTAGAAACAAACGCACAGCAAGGTACTGTGCATCAGTGGTGGATTTTAGACGACCAACGTGAGCCGGAAGTTTATAATAGCTGTGATGCTTGCCTTCTACAGGGACATCATTTTATTTTTAATAACATTTCTAATATTAACCTGGCTATACCTCTGGATCAACAATTAAGAAACACCGTTTACTACCCCCTTCCACGACTGGAGTTCGATTATACTCGCGTAATATACAAACAAATCACTTTATTGGGTACAGAAAGGAAGAAAAGTTTACGTAAACTAGGAAATATCGCAATTTTGAGTTTGATAACTTTCATTAGGTTTTTGTTTAATCAAAATACAGTACAGTATTAACAATGAGTGTTTTACTCAACAGAGCTTTCCATTCGGACTTATTCATTATGCAGTGTATATTATACTGTCTACAGCACATTAGCATACACTATAGAGAATGAAGTTAAATTGAAAAATAATGACAATATGGATATTTAAACACATTTTTGAAAATGATGGCCGTTCATATCGATACAGGCTTCAGTTCTAATGTGCATATTATCGCACTATAGACTATTGTACGTAATTGCAATTACCAAGTTCGTACTTCGTATCAGTAACTCATGTTGAAATAATTCTTTACCTACTCTATAAAAGAGACCTTATGTACTGTAAATTCAAACTTCACTTCTGCCCGATCCGAAAAGATAAAATTACTCAGACATGCTATCTACTGTCCGACCAAGTGGTTGCGTCGCAGCGTCGTAGAAAGGGAGGAAATCACGTGACAGTTAATTACTTAACGAGGCTCTTTTATTTAAGTTATTTTAAACAATTGTATGGGTATAATATTACGTAGACGTCCAATTCCTAACAGAAATTAATGTTCTCAGAAAAGAGCCAAAACAGCCCAGCCCCTAGCATTTACGGAGAGGCGAATAGAAGCTTTTGGAGGAAACCGGGATGCGACGTAGGAAAATGGAAAATGATGCAATATTCAAAGGTCTTTCGTCATGGAAAACGAGAACATATTTTTGGAACGTACTGTTTACTATGACCGTAAGGCTACTATGACTGTATATGCGGTCTTGGATCTGTGTGGAGGACGGTTGAACTTCATTAGTAGAAGAGGTGGGAGTGAAGTACATTCAAAAACTCAGGTAAAATAAAAATTGAAGTAAAAATAAAATGATGTCCCCGTACAATCCGTCACTGAGCAATGCTTACCTTCCTGTCTACTTGTATCGTACCGAAACATTATTGTCTCAGCTGGAGAAGATGGAGTGACTCCATTGAAGTATTAATGTCCCGGCCTGCTCTACTTAACAACCAGATTAAATTAACAGAATTTTTAACCATAACTGCAGATACTATTGAAATAGCCTTAAGTTCTATGGAGATGGTAAGAAAAATTTTGTTTAGCATATTTTATGAATTTATGTTTGGTCCATGACTCAGTTGAGTTGATGTTTGGCCCGAGACTCAGTTGAGTTAATGTTAGCCCCGGGACTTAGTTGATGTATATTCCAGGACTGAATTAGTCTTCTTGGGACAAGGAACTGAGCTGAGTGCACCGCATATCTCGACATTTGTTTTAATTCCCGAGGAAAACCACAGAAAATCCAGAGGCACGATGAATTGTCGTACTGACGACAAGAGTATTGGCTCACTCTGTGTCTGTAGTGCAGGCTTAGAGAACTGGGCGACAATATTGGCGTTGCGTCACTCATCGGATACGTCACTCACCCCTTCCTTCCATCCCCGCGTCATTGACTTTGTAGGGGAGGGGATTTGTATTCGTATGGGCCACAGATACGTCATTCAACGCCGGTGGACTGTGGACGGGGAACCAACGTTTTCCCCATGCTTTCCATCCCTCTCTCGCCAGTTCTGTATCCCTGCTCCGGGAAAACCAACAGACTGGTCCTTATGAGGGACTTCTCACTTTATCATTGCATAAGTTCACAATATATATTATGCAATATTTGATCTGAAAGATATAGTCGAAAAGTGATTTGAATTTATGGAGTACACCACGTGGTCCGCAGCGCTGTGTCATTTATCGACCCGCCGGGAGTCGTCTATCTTATTTGAGAGTGTTCTGCGGCGTTGTCACTCCATGCTAGTACTTGAAAAATACTTTTTTGACGTTTATGCTCCCTAAACGCTGGGTTATAATCTCCACTAGAATGTAGCATGTTTTTGCTAGTGTAGCTTCTGTTGTATGTTGAAAGTGCAGAGTTGCTTATGACCACTCTAACAGTCCAAATTTCAAGTTCGGGAGTGACATAAGATAGCCCCGATATTAGTCGTGCCTGGTATATTAAAAATGGAATGGAGCGAGCGGACTGCGTGGAAAACCACGAGATTCTTTGTTCATCGTAGACTACTCTGGATAACAATTTGATCTCCCCAGACACCATTAAGAACAAAAGACTCAAGGAAACTCAAGAAAATTTTGCGCTTTGAGGAATTTAATAAATGGTGTCAACTGTCACAAAAAGGTAAAGGGGTCAGCTTATATCAAGACTTCACTCCCGTAAACAGCTGGGTCAGACATCATACAGGCCTTTCTAGCTCCGAGTGGAGAGATGCACTGAAGATGACCGGTATTGTTGCTCCTGTACGACCTGTTCCAGACAGAACTCAAGATAATAACCACTGTATACGATGCCATAGTGAGGTTGAAACTTTGGCTCATGTCTTGGGTTCATGGCCATTTGGCGAAATTCTTCATAACAGCAGGCATCACAAGATCAGGTCTGTAATCGCAACATGCCTCAAGTCCAATGGCTACACTACCTATGAAGAAGTCTATGGAATAGCGGATACCGGAAGTCTTCGGCGTATTGATATTATAACATTTAAACCTAGAGAGACAAAAGGTTATATTCTGGATCCGACCTTCAGATTCGAGACGCATCAGAATCAACCCGAGAAGATTAATCTAGAGAAAAGGGAAATTTATGAACCAACTATCCCTTATTACAAAACATCATATAAACTCAGGGATATAGAATTCATTGGATTAATGATGGGGAGCGCTAGAGGGACCATAACAAAACAATTTGTGACATTCTGCCATAAATTTGGAGTCCCAACAATAACAATTAAGGAAATTTCTATGATAGCTTTGAAAGATTCTCTGCAGATTTTACGGTGACACTTGTACTTCAATTCAAATTACAATTTAATTTTCTCAGTCTATTTTATTTTTATCTGGTTCTTATTTGACTGCAAATTTTCATTATTTTAAAACATTATCTATTGTAAATTTCAATTTATTGTAAACAAACTTCTTGTAAGACATTTTTATGTCAAACTTTAAATGTTACTGTTTAAAATTCTTTGTCTGCGGCAACCTTACCAAGTTGAGGTAGATTTATTTATTAATTGGTACCACAAGTGACGAAAATAAACTTTACGTCATCACGTTAAAATGTTTCTTTATGTGTTTCTCGGATAATTATTCAGCCATCATGGATAAGCTGACGTATTTCAATGTTGGCAGTAGATACTGAGTAAACACTTGTTTTTATGAAGTAGATCCCATGTCTTACGAAACATTCTGTATATATTTGATTCATTTTTTGGTAGAAATTTTGGCAGTAGATACTGAGTAAACAGTTGTTTTTATGAAGTAGATCCCATGTCTTACGAAACATTCTGTATATATTTGATTCATTTTTTGGTAGAAATTTTGGCAGTGGATACTGAAAAAACAGTTGTTTTTATGAAGTAGATCCCATGTCTTACGAAACATTCTGTATATATTTGATTCATTTTTTGGTAGAAATTTTGGCAGTGGATACTGAAAAAACAGTTGTTTTTATGAAGTAGATCCCATGTCTTACGAAACATTCTGTATATATTTGATTCATTTTTTGGTATGTAAATCGAAGCTGAGTGTTTAGATGTTTTATGAACACTTTCATGTTGCGAATTATAAAATATTGAAAGCGACGAGCTAGCAACGCAGAATTGTTAATGGAACGGAATGCGCTTTATTAGTTATGTAGTACAAAAGAGTAAAAGAGTGGATTAATGAAAATAGGAAGGCAGTGAGCATTATGAACAAATAAAAAATTTCATGCAATATTCAGACACACATCCCGGTACCAGATATTCGGCAAACAGAGTTCACAGTCGCGATGATTTCCAGGCCAAGCTCAAAGTAGAATTTATTGTATAATGGAAGAAGAAAATGAAATATCTTGAACATTTTTATCTCCTGTTATCCACCTATACACCATAATCGTATTTTTACTAAGTCATGGATCTTCATGTAGTTTCTTAGTATTACTAGAACAAAAGTAAAATGAACTAAACTTCCGTGACACCACAAAGTACTTTTCTTTGCAAAGACTTATACACTAAAAATATTTCATATTACGCTAATATTTATTTACTTATTTATTTTGTTATGTATTTAGTTAGAAATATTTTAAATTCTTTATAGGACGTTTGATCCACTAGGTTTCGTCCATTTCTTCTTGTCCACCGAAACATTCGTCCATTTCATGATTCGTCCATTAAGTTTTGTCCACTTTCATGCTTCGTCCATTATGTTTTCGTCCACTATGGCAAAACATAGATGACTTACTACTTACTTACTTACTTACTGGCTTTTAAGGAACCTAGAGGTTCATTGCCGCCCTCACATAAGCTCGCCATCGGTCCCTATCCTAAGCAAGATTAATCCAGTCTCTATCATCATATCCCACCTCCCTCAAATCTATTTTAATATTATCTTCCCATCTATGTCTCGGCCTCCACAAAGGTCTTTTTCCCTCCCGCCTCCCAACTAACACTCTAAATGCATTTCTGGCATTTCTGGATTCGCCCATACGTGCTACATGCCCTGCCCTCAAACGTCTGGATTTAATGTTCCTAATTATGTCAGGTGAAGAATACAATGCGTGCAGTTCTGTCTTGTGTAGCTTTCTCCATTCTCCTGTAACTTCATCCCTCTTAGCCCCAAATATTTTCCTAAGCACCTTATTCTCAAATACCCTTAACCTATAATATTCCTCTCTCAAAGTGAGAGTCCAAGTTTCACAACCATAAAGAACAGCTGGTAATATAACTGTTTTATAAATTCTAACTTTCAGATTTTTTGACAACAGACTGGATGATAAAACTTCTCAACCGAATAATAACACGCATTTCCCATATTTATTCTGTGTTTAATTTCCTCCCTAGTATCATTTATATTTGTTACTGTTGCTCCAAGATATTTGAATTTTTCCACCTCTTCAAAGGATAAATTTCCAATTTCTATATTTCCAGTTCCTACAATATTCTCGTCACGAGACATAATCATATACTTTGTCTTTTCGGGACTTACTGCCAAACCTATTTCTTTACTTGCTTCAAGTGAAATTACCGTATTTTCTCTAATAATTTGTGGATTTTCTCCTAACATATTCACGTCATCCGCATAGACAAGCAGCTGATGTAACCCGTTCAATTCCAAACCCTCACTGTTATCCTGGACTTTCCTAATGGCATATTCTAGAGCAAAGTTAAAAAGTAAAGGTGATAGTGCATCTCCCTGCTTTAGCCCACAGTGAATTGGAAACGCATCTGACAGAAACTGACCTATACGTTTCACTGAGACACATTTTAATTAATTGAACTAGTTTCTTGGGAATACCAAATTCAATAAGAATATCATATAAAACTTCTCTCTTAACCGAGTTATATGCCTTTTTGAAATCTATGAATAACTGATGAACTGTACCCTTATACTCCCATATTTTCTCCATTATCTGTCGAATACAAAATATCTGATCAATAGTTGATCTATTACGTCTAAAATCACCCTGATGATTCCCAATAATTTCATCTACATATGGAGTTAATCTTCTCAAAAGAATGTTGGACAAAATTTTGTACGACGTAAAAATAGATGACATGAAACATAATTCATTTGGTGAAAAAGCAATTTATTTAAATTTAAATGTGTTGTTGAATGTAGCCCACCTACTGTTTGTATTATAACATGTGTAGTCATCATTTTCTTCTTCCTGAAGACCTTCAGTAGGCTTAAACTATATGAAATTCCTCTCAGATATATTTCCAGCCGGTCGTCGTTCTTGTAGTCTTCATACGTGTAACCATTTCCCTGATGCGTCCATGATTACTGACATATGCCTGACTTAGCCTAATGGTGCAGGGACTCCCAGCAATTGAGTAATCACCTGCTCATTTGATTTCTATTCATCCAGCAAGAATTCCAAAGTTTCCAAATGCTGGGATGATGAACAACCATTAGTTCCTTTAATTTATAGGTACTAGGCCTATGCCAACCTTCGACGGAATTGTTAATTTTATATTCCCCACTCAGGACTGCTTCGTACACATTCCATAACCATGTTTCCGGTGTTGTAATTGTAGGTGGCAAACACAAATATGTATTATAAGATGGACGAAAGGTTATGGACATAAAAGGTGTGGACAAAATGTATGGATAGATGTGAATGTATTTATTTTTTATTTATTTTATTTATTTATTTAATAATAACATATACATAAAAACGTTACATTAAAATACCCCGAAAGATCAAAGCTCGTGTTCGGGGACAGTTCCGTTACATAAATATACATACTTTGTAGACAAAATACTTAAGAAAAAAGGTCACATAAAGATGAAAATAAATTTAGTAAATAATAATTCTAGTAATAACTGAGTGAAAAAGGGACGATGTTGAGATTGGTTGATTAATATTAAATTATTATTAGTAGTATAATTAGTACAGGTCATGTTAATATAGTAACCGAGATAAGATAGAAAAATATACTTAGGATAGAAATAAACTTGTTTTACAATACATGGCACATAATATAAATACAGGGAAGTCTGTCATATAAATTTTTTAATTCTGGATCTGAAAATTTCATTGCTTAAAGTAGTCAATTCTGGATGAAATTTTATTATCGAATTATATAGACGTGGACCATAATTTGTACTGTGTAGTAAAGCAGCAGTGTGAAACATTTAGGTTCAACTAATTTAAGATTGTGTAGACCAATCGGTTGTGGGCAAGAGAATGTGGACGAAAGGTAATGGACGAAAGGCCCGAAAACCTTTAAATTTATTTGTACATATTTATTATTTACTTTTTACATATTTTTTGAAGTACGTAGTTACTTATTTGCTTGTTTATTTTTATATTCATTTCTTTATTCGCCAATTTTTTTTATTCGTTTCTTTATTTATATTATTCCTTGGCACTCCCAGATTAAAAAATTGTGTTTTCTTTTCCACTTTTATAAGCAAAACGTGGTAACTTATATTCCCGAGTTACCGTTAAATAACTTTTTCTTACTAATGGGGAGTACTTGACTGTTCTTCATTCACCCATATGAAGCCAGTTGTGTAGACCAATTTACCAGTGTGCGCTGGTCTATGCTACAACCTCAATGAGATGAGTTGATGATGGAGATTTGTTGGGATCCCACAGGAAAACAGGACCGTTAAATAACGTTATGTTATGTATTTGTGTTTATATGTTTTTTTTCTGTTATACAGTATATTCTCACATGCACGTTTCTCTCGCCGTAACGAGATAGGCTTACACTTTCACCTTGAAAAGACACATAGAGAATACACTTCAATTTTATGACTGAACTGCAAGATTAATTATGTAATTAACTGTTACCACAGTGCTTAATCTTACTTTAAATTAAAAACATTTTTTTTTTTTTTTTGGAAATGATGTACACAATCTTCACATCTCTTCAATAATTTGTTGACTGTTGCTGCAGAAACCAATTACGAAACTGAATTCTTACGTTGCTCTGAATTAGTCAGTCTTTGAACACTCTTATAGGGCCGTATTCATAGACATTTTTAGCGCTGAACAATAATGTATTGCTAGAAATAATTCTGTTACAGTTTGTATTAAAAGCATAATCCTAATAGTGAGCCAAATTTTCATCAGATTCTAATATTGGTTGGTGTTGGTAAATCGATTAAAGCTTTGTTAGCAATTTTAAATATAGGATGTCTAATTCGTGCATCCTTCAGTAGGCAGTTTCTTCTCAGCCAGTGACCCACCCAATACCTTTTCCTCTTCCTGATCAATTTCAGCATCATTCTTTCTTCACCCACACTTCCAATACAGCTTCATTTCTTATTCTGTCTGTTGATTTCACACGTTCCATTCTCCATATCCACTATTAAAATACTTCTATTTGCTTCTGTTCACTTCGTTGTAATGTCCATATTTCTGCCCCATACAATGCCACACTCCATACAAAGCGCTTCACTAGTCTCTTCCTCTGTTCTTTTTCTAGAGGTCCGCAGAAGTTACTCCTTTATCTATTAAAAGCTTCCTTTTGATTTCTTGGTAACAGCTCGTGTTACTGCTTACAGTACACCTCAAGTATTTGAAGCTGTCCACTTGCTCTACTGCCTCATTTAGAATTCGCAACATTACCTTCTTTATATATCTTCGTAAAACCATGATCTTCGTCTTGTTTGCATTTATCTTCATCCCATACTGCTCATTGCTGTCATATAGTCCAGTAGCATATCTTTTAGTATCATCTTCTCTTCTGCTAATAACGCCATATCATCAGGAAATCGTATGCACTTTATTCTTCTTCCTCCTGCTATCACTCCTCCCATGTTCTGAAAACAGTCCTTTAATAAATCCTCCAAAGTAGATGTTGAACAGTGTAGGTGATAGACTAAATGTCATCCTTGACATATTCCTCTCCCAATTTCACTTCTTTCTGACATTTATTCTCCTATCCTGAGAAGTGACGATATATTTCATTATACTGACGAACATTTGAATCAGGTTCAATGAAGTTAAACAGATGTTACATATATCCAGCTGCGTGCAAGGTATAAACTAATGATTAAATATGTATTGTTTAGTGCTGGTTTACCGCAATATCAGTGTAATGTCATATCACATGTGCGGTTATCCAGAGTCTGAAATTGGTGTTGGTGATAGGAGATGTGGCCTAGGATTCGCTTTAAGATTATATCACATTTGCAATCTGATGACGTCAAAATTCTAGAATCTAATAGTCTGCAATTAGCTGTTATGATAGGTCGTCAATGCTGTCATTTAACATTGTAACGCACTGCAACCAAGTAAATAAATAAATAAATAAATAAATAAATAAATAAATAAATATGCAGGAGCATGGAATTGAATTAGCTGTTGAAGACTCGTTAATGATTATTATTGGTTAACTTGTATGAGTACTTCCCTGCATCTGCTTTCAACCTGATTGAATGGAAGAGAAGGCCTGGTGTCAATTCTGCAGGGGAAATAAACTATTATTAGTTTTGTACTATATTACTAACTACTATGAATTATCAATTCACTGCGGCGTAAAGTAAGGAGATGCACTATCACCTTTACTTTTTGACTTCATCCTAGAATATGCCATTAGGAAATTCAGGATAACAGGCAGGGTTTGGAATTGAACGGGTTACATCAGCTTCTTGTCCATGCGGATGACATGAATATGTTAGGAGTAAATCTACAAACGATTGGGGAAAACACGGGAGTTTACTTGAAGCAAGTAAAGCGATAGGTTTGGGAGTAAATCCCGAAAAGACAAAGTATATGATTGTATCTCTTGACCAGAATATTGTACAAAATAGCAATATATAAAAATTGAAGATTTATCTTTCGAAGAGATGCAAAAATTCAAATATCTTGGAGCAACAGTAACAAAAATATAAATGACACTGGAGGGGAAATTAAACGCAGAATAAATATGGGAAATGCATGTTATTATTCGATTGAGAAGCTTTTATCATCTAGTCTGCTGTCAAAAATCTGAAAGTTAGAATTTATAAAACAGTTATATTAACGGTTGTTCTGTATGGTTGTGAAACTTGGATTCTCACTTTGAGAGAGACACAGAGATTAAGTGTGTTTGAGAATAAGGTTCTTAGGAAAATATTTGGGGCTAAGAGGGCTGAAGTTACAGGAGAATGGAGAAAGTTACACAACACAGAACTGCACACATTGTATTCTTCACCTGCCATAATTAGGAACATTAAATCCAGACGTTTGAGATGATCAGGGCATGTAGCACGTATGGACGAATCCAGAAATGCATATAGAGTGTTAATTGGGCGACCGGAGGGGAAAAAGACTTTTGGGGAGGCCGAGACGTAGATGGGAGGATACTATTAAAATTAATTTGAGGGAGGTGGGATATGATGATAGAGAACTGATTAATCTTGCACAGGATAGGGACCAATGGCGAGCTTATGTGAGGGCGGCAATGAACCTCCGGGTTCCTTAAAAGCCATAAGTAAGTAAGTTAGTAAGTAAATAAGTAAGTATGAATTATTAAGGTGTCAAGTTTCTTTAATATTATGTTTTATTCTTTTAAGAATGTTTTATTCATTTGATTCTGTCATAGATTTTAAAATGTTTCGACAGTAAAGTAATTAATTTATTTAGTTTTCCAGTTATAAGAAGCCTCAAAAAATATCCAGCTAGGTAATCAGTCTACGTGTGTTTTCAAACCACGCCCGAATAGTTGCGAGTCTGTTATTAGAACGTCGATAAACAAACTTAGGCAAGTCTGTGAATAAAGTAATACAAAATACATGCACTGCTCATACAATATTTTAAATCTCAGTTTCGTGGGATTCCACTGAACCGCAGGAACGCGCGAGTGTGAACCCGTCTTGACACGTGGTGGCGGTTTGATCCATTAGCAAGCCTCTCGCACCTCGGCAGCGGGCGAGGCGCTTTATCAGTCACCGCGCCTCCGCCAGCAAAAATATTTCACTGGCTCACAAAAATGTCGGTCCATCGCATCTGCCGATAACGCCCCCGACCCACCTCCGCGTGTGCTCTCGTCAGTGTTCGGATTTCATTTGTTTGGACGGCCTTTTTGTTTACGAAATAAATGGACGCTTTCAAGTGAAACAAAGCGGACCTCGAATTGCTTCGCGGGTTAAAGAAAATATGATTACCGGTTTCACATGCGTACCTACATAGTATACATACATACATACATACATACATACATACATACATACTTATATACCATACATACGTACGTACATACGTACATACATAATTACATACATACATACATACATACATACATACATACATACATACATACATACATACATACATACATACATACAGACATACATGCATAGAATAGAATGTTTTATTTTCGCTGGCAGATTTAAAGTCATAAGATTTTCTCTTCCACTCAACACAATCTTCAGAAGAATAAAGAAGTGTATTTAGTATTTGTGAACTTAGAACAGGCGTTTGACAGAGTGAATTGGAATAAACTGATGGGGATCCTAAAGAAAATTGGTGTGGATTGGAAAGAAAGGAGGCTGTTCTGTAACCTGTATACCAAACGAGTCAAAGTCAGGATAGGAAAAGAAATGTCAAGACGAAGCTAAATAGGGAGAGGAGTGCGTCAAGGATGCCCTTTATCACCTACCCTGTTCAACATCTTGGAAAATTTAGTGAAGAACTGTTTTCAGAACATGGGAGGAGTGATAGTAGAAGGAAGAAGAATAATATTTGCTGATGAAATGGCGTTGTTAGCAGAAGAGAAGGTGATACTAAGGGATATGCTACTGAAGCTAAGTGACAACTGTGAGCAGTATGCAAAGAAGATAAATGCGAACAAGACAAAGACCGTGGCCATAGGAAGAAAGGTAAAGAAGGTAAACTTGCGAATTATTTTAAATGAGATAGTAGAGCAAGTGAACAGCTTCAAATACTTGGGATGTACTATAAATAGTAACATGAGCTGCTGGCAAGAAGACAAAAGGTTGAATAGCAATGGTGAAAGAAGCTTTTAATAGAAAAATGAGCATCTACTGCGAACCTTTGGAGAAAGAACTAAGGGAGAGAATAGTGAAGTGCTTTATGTCGAGTGTAGCATTGTATGGACCAGAAACATGGACATTGCGACCAAGTGAAGAGAAGCGACTAGAAACATTGAAATGTGGATATGGAGAAGGATGGAGTTTGTGAAATTGGTAGACAGAATAAGAAATGAAGCTGTTTTTGAAAGACTGGGTGAAGAAAGAATGATGCTGAAACTGATCAGGGAGAGGAAAAGGAATTGGCTGGGTTACTGGTTGAGAAGAAACTGCCTACTGAAGGATGCACCGGGAGGAATGGTGAACGGGAGAAGTGTTCGAGGTAGAAGAAGATATCAGATGATAAACGACATTAAGATAAATTGATCATATGAGGAGGCTAAGAGGGAAAAAGAAAATACGGAAGGCTGGAGAATGGTCGGTTTCCAATAAAAAAACCTGCCTTCGGGCAGAACACTATGAACGAATGAATATATATGACAGTGGAATCACAGCTTCAGTTTCCTTTCGGATCATGTCATGTTAAGTAGAATTTATTACTGTATATCGCCTTTTATAATATTTCACCTTAGCCTTCTTCAGTACACGTGCGTTAAACCAAGAAAGTCCAGAAAATGGTAGTTAAGAATGTTTTAATTATGATATTCTGGTCGTAACTATAATCTATGTTGCTCCTGTTAGGGCACATCCTACGTATTTAGATTATATTGTATTGTATTTATTAACATTTCATGGTATTCATACATTGATTCACAGCTAGAATATAGAACAAGTAAAAAAACATAATACTGCTATAAAGTCTTAATTTATAGTCACAGTCTAGTTGAAATATATGCAGAAGAGGTTTACAATATGTTCTACTAGTATAACACAAAGGTTTAGTATAAATTCCATGAAGAGTTGTTGAATGTCATGAATTCTCCTACAGAATAGAAGGCGTGAGAAATTAGGTACTTCTTTAATTTGGCCCTAAATAATCTTGTTTTCAGTTTCATTTTTATATCGATAGGGATGCTATTAAAAATGTTTACTGGTATATAACACACTCATTTTTTATAGCACGATAGACTTGCCGATGGAGTATGAAAGTCTTTTTACGCGTATTTACGCTATGAAGTGTTGAATTAGTTACAAAGTTTACACGATTATATACGAGGGCGATTATTAATGAAAAGATATACTGACAAGTCATAGGCATTATCTGTAGTTTTTTCTAAATATTTCTATACGATTTCCTACATTTGGCACCTACTATTATTCTGCTTACTCTTTTTTGTAGTAGAAATATACTGTTACTATCTGTGCAATTTCCCTAGAATAATATTCCAAAACTCATTATCGAGTGAAAATATGCAAAGTATATTTATATTTATATTTTGCTGTCCTTTGCATACATGTAATAGAAAAATAAACTGAAATTAATTTGAGGGTAATTCCTTTAATATGATTTTTCCAATTTAACATATCGATTTTTAAGCCAAGAAATTTGGTTGTTGTTTCTAATAGGGGCTTGTTGTTAATTATTGCTCTTGAAATTTGCGAGGTTGAATTTGGACAGGATGTAAATTGAATTGTGTTACTTTTGTTACAATGTAATACTAATTTATTGACTGAGAACCAGTCACGTATTTTGTATAGAATTTCCTTTGTTGAAGATTGGAATATATTGGAGTTATTGGCTGTAATTACTATACTTACGTCATCTGAAAATAATGTGGGAAGACCTACATCTTTTATTAGGAGGGCAAGATCATTTATGAACACTAGAAAAAGCAGGGGACCTAATATTGATCCTTCAGGAATTCCATTAATAATAATTACCCATAGATTTCATGCTTGTATTGATTTAGACTTTCTGTTTTCTGTCTATGATATATGAATGAAACCATTGGCGTGCAACGCCTTTAATTCCATAATAATCTAATTCGTCTAGTAGCATTTTATGATTTATACAGTTAAAAATAGACGTAGTGAAGAACTTCTGTCAAAATTCCTTTGTGCTGCAGCTGTAATATAGGCTATATTCGTTCTCTGTTCTTTAATTCTGTGTACCGAAATATTAAAATTATTATAAACTGACAAAGGACGTTAAAAATGTTCTCTGCTATGATACAAATTAATTCGAAAATAAATATTCCATATGTCCAATTTAACAGTACACTCAGGGATGATGATACATACTCGAAAAGTAATAAATTGAGTACGAAAATAATTAAACTGTATCTCATAAATCAAATATGGTAATCCTACATCAAAGCGATTTCGCTGAAATATTTGAAGCTCAATATGGATGTGCAGTCATGGAAACTGCCGGCAGTAATTACAAAAAATGAGAGAATCGCCTATATTACCATAAGAACTAATGATGTTGTACAACTTCATATGTCACAAAGGATTTATACAACGCTCTTCGTACACTTTGATTGTTAAAAGTTTTCACGTGCATACGTTGATGTTTATGTATAAGTAGATACAATACTACTGTGCAATCCCACAAAGTCGACCGACATATTTTTAGACGAGTTTTGTCGTGATTGTAATTTCTAAACTATGAGAAATATTCAAATGAAGTGAACGGCGATCGACGGACGAAGGATAATTTTATCTATTGTGATCTCGAGTTGGACCGGGTGAAGTCATCTAGTGATACATGGGAAGGAGGGATATTGAGGCATGAATTAGCGAGTTACGCGGTAGCCGAAACAGCGTAACTCGAGAATGCAAAGGGCGCAAATAGTCATAGTAGCTGACGCGTCCTTTTTAAACCCCACTAACTAACTAACTAACTAACTAACTAACTAACTAACTAACTAACTAACTAACTAACTAACTAACTAACTAACTAACTCGAGAATGCAAAGCGATAGAACGTTCGCATTAGTGTAAAACGATTGGTATCAAATCTGGCTACAATGTCAATTGAAGAGCAATCAGCAGTCGACAAGTTAAATCACGAGTAACGCATGAAGTTAGGAACACACAGACAACTGTGTTCAGTAGATCGAGGGGAATGGGACATGGATATCGCAGTTAGTCTTTGCCTCAACATGTACACATTTAGTCATAGTAGGATATAAAATAAATGTTCATGTTTAGAGATACTATAAGCGCATTTCTAGTAGAGCAAATAATTGCCTAACATGGTACGCATCAATTTGCATTATACAATACATGTTTTAACAATCTAAAATAATTATTTCTAAACTTTGTGCGAGAATAAAAGGAAAAATACACGGTATAATTCCTTCACAATTCATTGGACCGAATTACAAGGCACATTGGAAATATATCAAAAGAAAAACACGTTCTGTTTCCACTCAAAATAAGTTTTCTCAAGGAACACTTTGAAATATTTATTTTCGACCTTGTGGAAACAGTTCTCGGCATGTGCATGAAATTCTTTTTGATTTTCTATATCTGATTTTCATGTTAAAGGCTTGTTTTGACTGTGTAATTTAATATTTTCCATGGCATTTTGCTATTACAGTGTTTTTCAAAGAATCGAGTTCTATCTGTCTCATATATATATATATATATATATATATATATAATTTTTGTTTTGTTTGCACAATTTGCAAAATGCAATGTTTATTTCCTTTTAATGAAAGTAATCATTTCGATCGTTTCCACAAGTTCGTTCCTCACTACTGTAAATTATAAAACACCGAAATTAATACTAACACAAAATAATATGAGTTCATAAATAATTAAATGAATGAAATAATATAAAATATACTTAAGTGTTCGCGTAGGCTTCCGCGGCTGGTGTACATGGTGTGTGGATAAGCTTCAGGGCTTCTACCGCGTTGTCTTGGTGTTGGTGGCTGACGTTTCGACCGCTGTGTTGTGGTCATCTTCAGACCAGTTGTTGGATAAGAACAACGCGGTAGAAGCCCTGAAGCTTATCCACACACCATAAAATATACTTGCTTACTCGCAAGATTTCAAGTACGTGTGGTCCGTTTGATGATTGCACGGACCCCACGCCAAGCAGGAATAAGAAAGATGGTAATGCACTTTGTTACGAAACCAATGTACTCTCCCAATTCCACTGCACCCACGAGTCATGACGTCATTTATACTCCGCGCTTTTCAAACTTCATTCTAGTGATTCGGTGACCCTAGACCAGCTATGGGGACTATAAGCAAAGTAGGGAGGGAACGTTCCTACCCACCCCACATTCGTTTGATTGACAGGCGAGGGGTAAAGCAGCTGTTTTGCTAAGGCAAGCGCAGTGGTGGATTCGACATACCTTGCGCATCAGCAATATCTTCGCTCTTATTTCTTGTTTCAAAATCTTTACAGTTTTTTGTTTATAGGAAGTACACGTATCATACAATAATAAATTATGACGGCCACCTACTGTCATTAGGCAAATTATATATTTTTCAATTGTATAACTACTCCTTTGTCATGTGCACTAAAAATTCTTGAACTGCCTTGTGATCGACATATTAAAGTATTTCTTTTTTTAAAAACAATAAAGAAAAAAGCAAAGCTCCATTGTCATTTAACTGCACACTATATTAAAAGATACAATGCTCAACATAATAAATTGTTTCTTTTTAAAACTAATAAAGTAACTAAGCTCCATTGTCATTTAACTGGAAAACATATTAAACACAATATAATGATCAACAAAATCAATTGAAGGGTACACGGGAATAACGATCAAGGTCCATTTTAGAAAGTTTCGAGAAAAACGAATTTTAAAGTTTAAGCACTTAATACTTTGAAATGTGTGTATTTAATAGAAATTGACGTAGTGGAATGTCAAGAACGATTATTTCTTATTACTAGCTAGACCACATGATAGCACTTCCTTTCCACTATAAGATAGCATTATTAACTCAATTTCGATTATTGGCGGACCTTGATCGTTTTTCCCGTGTACCCTTCAATTGTTTCTTTTTATAAATCCTAAAGAAAGTAAAACTAAGCTCCACTGTCATTTAACTTTAAAACATATTAAACAAAATACATGAGATATGAATGAAACGAAATACTACTGTAGGCCTATACTGCTGGTTTTCATTTTTTGTTGTTGATTTCCCTCGAAATTTCTTGTTATTAACTAAAAAGAATATATTTGGCTCTAAAATAGAACAACTCAACCGTAATACTGAAACTAAATGCATGTCTGTGATCCTAGACCTGGAGATACTTTTGGTCATATTCATTTTGAAAAGAAAAACAGCTCACAACAGTAAGTTGAGCCAAACATAGATACCATACGCATTGCAAATGTGCGCAGATTAGGGAATTGCTCCTCTGGTAGGTAATCCATTTTTTCCTAAACACTTTAGTGGCGTGCTCTTTTGCATCTCTATAGTGGCACTGATGCTTGGGTAACATCAAATGCAAATGGATTATTGAACAGACACATCTCCATGTCCATTGCAGTTCTTCTGAAAATCTTTCTTGGAAAGAGAACGCATCAAGTAGGCCTAATATGCACTGAAAGTTTTAAATAACTTCAGTTCCAGATACTACTTAATAAAATAACAGGTATCTAAATCCTGAAAATACCATAAACATATCTTGTTTTGTATCTTTTCACAGATATTACGAAAATAGCTTTTAAAATTGTAAATAAATACTTGTAAGATCACCGAAGTCAGCTTTAGCCTATGCTTCCGATTAAAGTGGCGTTTAATATTGAAGCGCTTTATATGCGTAATTTTAAACCCACATATTAAGCAACAGACTTTCTTCTTTTTGTAAGTAACAAAAAATTCTTTCTGCCGCTCTTCCTGAAACTGACGTCCCGAGATCGAAGCCATACCCACCACCGAATGAAGCTTGTCTAGAGAAGCACCAGGCGGAGGAGAGAGTCGGTGGAGTGGGGTAAGACGGCTTTGAGTGCAGTGGCCCTTCGGAGCCATTTTTCCCCATGGTTGCCCTACACGGAGGCTTGATTATTAACCTATAAATGATTTTTCCTTCTTCTTTTAATTATATATATATATATATATATATATATATATATATATATATATATATATATATATATATATATATATATATTTGTACAAGTATTTACCATGGAAATTGGAAATACTGGGTTTCATCTGACAGATCCGTTCCTAAGTAAGTGACTTGTGAATAATGTGACGTAACTTATTGCCGTTGCTAGTAAACTAACGGGAGATATTGCAAATTTTCGTAACGTTTTATTCATATGACACTGAAGCATAAACTTTTGACGTTACAAATCTCATTTCCATGGCAACAATAGTGACACAATTCAAACAAATTTATGTAAAAATAATCCGATTATTTTATAAATGAAACTGTACTATTATTTTCCTATTAACTTACTGCATTAACAAATGTACAGGTTCTTCAAATAGTTCGTCAATTTCGAATAACATTGTTTACTAAAATATTTTAAATGTTATAGATATTTGAAATTTTTGTTTCATACTGATTTGACTAATTTTAGTGTAACATAATTGAAATTGCATGATAAACACATGGAAGGAACACATAATTGTTCAACAAAGGAAGAGAAAATTCGCCGCTTTTTCCTGTGGGTATAGTTTCATTATATTTGTAGCTAGGAACTCAAGTATCAGAGACATGATTATATTTATACGTTATATAAACCTTTGTAACTGTCATAGAGAGTGACATTAAGACAGACTGACAAATTGGATAACTTTACAAGTCCCTAGACGTTTCAGCTGAATGAAAAGTAGAGAGAAGAAATTGCGCAGAATTCCTTACAAAACAGAAGGGTGAAATGTATAATTGATTAATGATTCTGTGACATTGCCTTCAGCTTCTTAGGAAGGAAATAAAACTCGAGGCCTCCAAATATCAGATGTCAAGAGCTGTTACAAATGTCGGAACCACCCCCTACTCAAGTGACAAATCTCTTACCATTGATTCATCATCTAGAAATCCCTCTGCTAACTTGTCTTGTGACGTAAGAACACTTCCTCAATGCCTTGATTAATGGTAGGGTGGAGGAAGAGGAAGTGCTTGATGGATTGTTTGAAACATTTTCTTCCCTTTGTGTGTTTGCAGGTTGGGAACCCTGGTCTGATTGGTCTGCCTGCAGCGCCTCTTGCGGTGAAGGAACTCAGGAGAGAAGGCGATTCTGTCGCCAAGCTGGAAGTTGCCATGGATACAACAAAGAGAGACGACGTTGCAACATGTTCTCGTGCCAAGGTATGCCATTTATTATGCAAATTGGATCGTTAACTTATCTTTATGAGCCACTAATGACGTATTCTGCTTCAACAGAGTCATAGAAGGAACAAGATACATTGGGAATGACATTTGAAGTCATGATTTCATGTGCTTTAATAATAGTACATTCATCCAGTATTCAGAATTTCTTTCTGAATTCCTTCAATTCGGTCTTTAATGCTTTCCAGTTTTGCACAGATACCGTTTCCTACGTAATGTCAGTTTTGGAGCAAAATTTTATTTGGAGTGTGTTTTGACAAAAAATTCCCTAGTCTTCAAATAAAAACCTTTAGGGGAGACTCGGCTAATTCCACAATATTAAGGATTAAATCTATCATATTTTTATCAAAATGTTTCTTGAAAAATATTATCAAGGTATGTAGACATGGACGAAACCTTTCATTATCAAATGAGATAAAGAGACCTATTAAAATGCAAATGTATTTAGTTATTTTACAGTTGAAAAAGAACAACTCAGGTAATTCCGCAACAGTGCAGATAAATCCGCAATAGGACTTGGCTAATTCCGCAGTAGTAAATAATTATGAAATACATTATGAAAGTAACAATTTATATGTTACAATGCTCACTTTCTTCACACCTGTGTAGCAAAACACGAAAAACAGCCAACTTTCGATGTTTCACTGTATTGCCGACAAAGGTGTCGACCAAAATCCTTGATTTTTTCTATAGTACTGCAGAGGACATGCCTCCTGTTGACAGCCTCTCAAAACTTACGTTCACGCTATTGTAAAGCCGCAGTAAAATCGTATATGCACTACTGCGGAATTACCCGTACTGCGGTATTAGCCGAGTTTCCCATAAATTCTATGGTCTTATGCCACCTTTCAGCGAGTTGTGCTATCCCGCGACGGTACCAGTTTCTGGTTTTCTGATGCGAAGACTTCCATGATATCCATTTCACTTTGCTTCCTAGTTTTGTGAATGTGCCATGGATCGAAACAAATGCTAATCTGAAGGCGCAAGTTCAGGACAGTAGGCTATGCCGACTGTTATAGCAGTTCGATTCCTGTATTTTTTTCCTGGTTGTTCAAGCGGTATGAGGTCTGGCATTGTCTCGTTGCAAGAGAATTCTATTTCGATCAACTATGCCGGGTACTTCTCCTTCAAAACTTCTTGAACTCGTTCTAGCTTTTGAGAATAAAGATCCGCATCGATATATGTATGTCTGTTTGAAACAAAGTCCAAGTGAATAACACCTTCAAAATTCCACCAGACACATAACATTAACCACTTTGGGGTTCGATTCCTCAAAGGTTTTTGGAGATTTCTTTTTCACTGGGTCTGAATGCATAGTCTTGTTGTGGCGAATATACGCGATGCTAACAACAAAATAAAACTTTTTTATACTTATTAATATCGAGTGTTAGTAAAAAAAAACTTATTACTCAGAATGAAATACTCCAGTCATAGCAAAATACCTATAATTATTGTGATGGTAATACATAAATTACTTGCTTGCTTTAATTTTTATAATAGAAATCTTAGGTTTCCAAATTGGCCTTCTGTAAATCCTGGGATTAACTGTGTAATCAACCATTTTACATAATTTTCATTATTCATTTTGTTATGAGACTCGCCGCATTTTGATTTGGCTTCGTACATCAACAAACACCTCGGAATGAACCTCATGTCACCACCTGCATGGACGACAATCGTTCTCTACGCCGCACTGCTATACACACCGGACTCATTCACATCTTTCCAACATCTGTGGACGGTATAATGCAGTGGTCGTCAGCACTCGCTGAAATGGGTAAAGGTGATATGCCTCCTTGTGCAGCAGGGAGAGGGAGAGAGCATAACCGCCAGCAGCCACAGATGCACCATAGTGCAGTCTCTTCTCCGTAGTTAAGAGACTCTAGCCCGAGGGTGCAGTGTGCTGATGACCGCTGGTATAATGGGTATGAAACCACATGTCGTCGATGTAGAACACAGGCGTTTGTTCATCTGTTATCATTCTTTTTCAAGAGACGAAGGTATGCACCACGTTTGGCTACAATATCTGTGTGCGCCAGTAGCAAGTGTCGTTTCTTCTTTACACTTGTTCAATTTGAATCCCATAGCTTTAATCCGTAACTGGTGAGCTGGTGTTTGCTAGAAATTACGAACCACGACTGCTAAGTGTGGAATGTAGTATGTGTGACCATCACTCATGTAACTTTCAGACAGTCTGTTTAGTAACGGGCCTAGTGAGCGATCGCATTGTACGAAGCATTTTCTTCGAGTTATTTCGGATCTTGCACGGTTAAGGTTCACCAAATCTCACCTCACCAGGTACGTAAATTTTACGACCAGGCGATATCTTCTTTGAAAAAATATAAAAGAAAAACTACTTCCGTACGGATGTTGTGAGAATTTTTAGAAGTGAAAATTATTTTTTCGTATGATTAGTTATTTTGTATTAAGTGACATTTTCAGCTTTTGTAAGCAGTACATAATCAAAATACAATAAAATTGGAACCTATTTACTTAAGCCTGTATAATTTTTCATAGGCTATTACTTCACTATCTGTTTAATAAACCTTAAGAGTAATACAAAGTTAATTTTGTTATGTTTTAATAATTACCAGTCCTTTTTGAAAAAAAAAAAATTACCTCACACCTCACCTCACCAGATACATGACAAAAATACCATCTCACCAGCCACAGGTTAAGCATGGACGGTTTTAGAGGTAGTGCTCTCGTGCCATGGCACTGCCTAAATAAAATGTAATTATATCGTATTTTCAAATGTACATTCAGAGCGCTATAAGATAACAAATTGTATAAAAATACGGGTTTTCTATGAAGTGATTGGAGCAGAACATCGATTTGAACTACCGCGCCGTGTCAGAGATAATACTGCCGTTCGACCTCTCATGCGCTCCTGTATAAGCTGTGCATATTACAATCTTTGACATTCGAGCTAGGTGCCAACCAGCTCTACAAGGGCATTCGCAGAAGTGTTTTGTAATTCGATGGAGCTTCAAGGGAGTGCAAAGGGCAGGGGGAAAGGTCCTTGCCATTCAGTTAACAACTCGATTCGAGATGGCAGCTCTAAATAAGGAATATTTGTTCCATGCCAGGGTATTTCTTGCCGACAAATACGTTATTCAAAAGAGCGTAAGCAAAACATTATGGTATCTGGCATCATGTGTGCATGTAATTGTGCTGTGTTGATGAGAAACAATAAATTATGAATAAAATAAATACTCCATTATAAAATCCAGTTAGCCACCGGCGTGGTTCAGTCGGTTAAGGCGCTATCCTGCCGGTGTGAAATTGCGCTCGGGCGCGGGTTCGATCTCCGCTTAGGCTGAGTACCTGGTTGAGTTTTTTTCCGAGGTTTTTCCCAACCGTAAGGTGAATTCCAGGTAATCTGTGGCCAATCGTCTGCCTCATCTCGCCAAATACTATCTCGCTATCACCAATCTAATCGACGCTAAATAATCTAGTAGTTGATACAGCGTCGTTAAATAATCAACAGTTTCTTAATCCTATGAAGATAAACAGAAAATAAATACATTATTGAAAGACTAACTCTAGATTTGAACATAAATATGAAAACAATATGTGCTAAAATATATATGCAAACAAATGGATTTGTTTGACGTGATATTAAAAATTGTTCTGTTTTCCATGCTTGCCTTTTGGTTATGACAGTGTTAGTCTAAGAAAGGTGTAATGGATTTAGTCTACATCTGAAGCAAGATCACCAATTTTAATCAGAAATTCATTGAACGCTTTGCTGAAAATTACAGAAAAGTAGAATTCAAGTATAGAACAGTTTAGACGACATCCAAGTTGCGTGAATTTGTTTTTTTATTTTATTACTAAGTGTATTATTATTTATTACTGTATTATTATTACTATAATTATTATTGTTATTATTTTTATTTTTATTAATAGTATAAAATATTCACGACATAAAACGTTACACTTTTGTTTCTTTTCGTTTCTAACTGTAGCTTCATCCGCCACTGGCTTTAAGAACTCTTATCTGTGTTTCCTCACTACCTTTGAATTCTTACCTCGATCTGACACCATTTATGTAAGTTTCGTAAAGTAGGTACTTCTTTACGATCACAATTTAAATATTTATGATTCTGAGATCTAATAATGCATTTATCTAATTTTATTTGCAGGAGACGGTCAACATTTCTTCGGGATTGTAATATTAGACGCTTGCTTTTCTACTAGATTACAGTCTTTCCGTATTTTACGAACATTGGCTTTATTTATACCCAGCAATGCAGAAGCACGTTTCATTGCATTGGATAACTTATACCAGCTTTCTTCTCTGAGTCAAAAATGTAATATCTTTATAACAGAATTGTCTCGCTTCGCTATGCATTACCTTTCCTGACTTCGACATATTGAACTGCTTGAGTAGTATTACTCGACTAAGGCAAGTGGGGCTGCGGACGTAATGTGAAGTATCGCGATGAGGTATTACGAACGCAGGAGCAGTAGCGCCACGGCTCCGGGCTGCAGGACTCCACTGGCCTTGGTCGAGTAATAACTGGAATTGAGGATGCTTGTGGATGAAGCATGACGTCACACATTGTAGTTCCGGAGTTCGACTATACGTTTTTTCCGCTGTGTCGACTAGTAGGCCTATGTCAGAGATGTCAAGGTTATCTACTGGTGGCTGTGTCATGCCAGTGAAGGGTATTATTCGAATATTGTTCGAACTAGATGATTATTTGAATAAATGTAATATCAACACATTTATTTAAGATTGATTAATTCGTGAATAGCGAAGTATTCGTCAATAGCAAGTGAAAACATCATTCATTATTCGTTATTTTCAGTCGTCAATGGCGAATATATTTTAGTTTTTTATGTTAAATTCATACAGTTACTTTGCGCTGACAGCAATTTGTAAACAACTAAGTAATATAAAATAATAAATTAATGAAATTCTTCAATAAAAGTCTTAGTTTATTAGCTTAATGGAATTATACAAATAAAAAAACATTAGGTCATAGTTACAATTGTAATGTGACTAGCGCATTTTGTGTGGCATCATCAGGTCTAAAAGAGTAATATATAGGCTTCGTATTTCAGCTACCTATAAACTGGAATGAAGTTGTCTGATTCGAAGTATATGTGACGTCACAGAGCTGGTACAAGTACGTCCGTGTACAAAATAGTTACGCATCCTCTGTCTCCTTCCTCTAGAAAGTCAAAACTGGGACGCAGTCATATTGAGTAGTATTATCGATCACTGCTCTTACTAGTCGTATTATTTAAATAACTACATCTTTGTGGCTGAGTGAAGGTTCATTGCAGAGGTAAAATGCTTTAAGTAAGATGCACAAGAGTATAATACTACAGGGAATTATTGAGAACATTTGAACTAATGTTTCCACTGTCAATGTAGACAACATTACATACAAATTGTGTAAAGTAAACGTAAAAGTGACAGAAACAGTGCACTCAAAGACACTGATATACCAAAAGGCACAGAAAGTGTGTTGAACGTAATCTAAAAACCAGTACTATCAAAATTTGAAAATTATGAAGATATTAACTCGACGTTTAGCATGAATTTGTATACCCTACCATGATGTTCAGTGCCAACATTCCAATTAATAAATTAAATAACCTCCATTTTAGGGAATTTCTAGAGGAGGGAATCAGTGGGTTTTCAGTAATGAGGGACATGCAATATTCTAATGAAACACGAAAAATATCAGACATTAGAAATATCTGTTACTATATCACGTACCAATAACGTCATATGCTATTGAAAGAATTTCTAGCAATATAAAATCATTTCAAGTGACATCCGCATATGTTCAAGTTACGTAACTTACGAATGCACGTTATTATTCACTGCAAAGATCACGACGAAAATGAACATCACGGCTCAAGCATGTGTTTACTAGTATAGCTTCAGAATGTCTGGAGTTGACTGTACTCCACGAACACGCAGCGACGACCTGTTTGTTTATATCCTTATCCGTTGCATTACCTGTGTTCGGCATACTATATACCCAATGTGTCTTTAACTTCAGTCTTTAGGTAGCTGGAATACGGAGCCTAGTAATATATATATATATATATATATATATATATATATATATATATATGAACATAAAAACATGAACAGTGTGCAAATGTAATATGACATGGAAAAATACCTGACGAAGATTATAAAATTATCGGTTAAAACAATGTCATATGGGTGACTGCACAAACACAGAATTGCGAGCAAAACCAATTATTTGGATGTGCAATTATTTACATAAGTAGGTTTCAATATTTTTAATGTAAGTAATGAATATTCTTACAAAATCAATGTATTAACATTTTCAGATGACATACGTTAAAATACAAGTCTTAAAAAATTACAGTGTTTGATGTAGATGCATAAAATAACAAAGTTGAATAGGGTAATGCTTTGCGGCAGTCATCATGACGCAAACTTAACAACAATGGTATATGCATGTACAACGGATGCCCCCCGATCGTTTCTACGGCAAGCAATTTTTATCAACCCCAAGGCAGACGAGATATTGGTCGGCCACAAACAAGATGGACTTCGCAATTCCATTAGTTTCGGAACGGGATTACCCATCCTTAATAGGAAGAAGAAGAAGAAGAAGAAGAAGAAGAAGAAGAAGAAGAAGAAGAAGAAGAAGAAAATATGTGCAGGGTTTTGGCATGCCTGCGTTGCTGTAATCTATGAAACACTGTCACTCTTTAAGGATAAAAGCGCAGGATTTCAGTCCTCTTAATGCTGATCTTTGTTACTTGCCGCACTCTTGTGCTAATCGGCGTGACAATTTCCTAGGACTTAACTGTATTCTTGCCTGATTATCTGCAAGTTTTTCCGATATGATTCTTGTATCCAGAAAGATGAACATCTTTTTGACATATGCTTTGATAGAAGGTAAGATCAACATGACTTTTCTTGTTAGGCCTGCCACATACCGGTACATTATTTGTACGGAACTATAGGCCTAGTTGTGCCTTTAGACATAGCTACAAATTATTCAAGATAACACAAACAGATTAGACACTGCATTGTACTTCCTAACTCTCTGACATGAATTATATACTATATTTGCTTATGAATAGGAGGGATTCCTTGTTTAGAATGTGATCTCATGTTTTCGAAATAATCACAAGTTTAGATATTCACTATTACTAAGTTTATTAACAAGGTATGAAATTAGAACAGATAAATGTAGAGTATTGAAATTGAACGATTTATTTATGAAGTATCAAAATTGCTATTAATTGTAAAATAAGAATTGAACAGTTAATTTTACTTACAGTTTCTGTAGGGCGAAGTCCGGTGCTATTCAGAGATGATGCTATTTTCTGCATTTCTTCTGAAAGTCAGGAAGTTACGACCACTGTTGCATGACCGCTGTCTAATGACTAATGACCAAAGCTCGGAACTTGGGGACTTGTGTCGTGTGCATGAGTAAGGTTACAAGTACAACGTACACAAAGCTCACGCTGCAAGTGCTCAGGGACAGTCGTATGTACTAAGAAAGTGGCCACAACTAATGACAGGAAGACGGACGAAGAAACTGTTATGTCGAAGCCAATGACATTCAGAGAATTAAAGGTAAACGGTCTGTTTGAGGAAATAGAAAATACGTGTTATTTCGAATGGGTATTATAGAAGTTTGAAAATACATTATGTTTTAAATTTAACATACAGAATTTCATGGAGAATTCGGAGGAGATACATTATTTTTTTCAAATGGAGAATTTATATTTTGTAAGTTGTGCCACACACAAACTAGAGGCTGGAAACGAAATTCATTGAAAGGCATTGCAGTCCCTCAAAATGTAGAAAAAACTGTCCATAGCTATGGATCGAGACGTAGAGGGGCCTGCCCTAGTAGTGACACACTAATTGAAAACTATTTTCGAGAAAAAATTAGGATATACTTATCTTTCTCAGATACGAGATCAGCTAGCAACTGCTGAAAATCGAACAGAAAACAGTGGCAGTGAAAACATTCAGTATTTTAAGTCTACTACCGAAAAATCGTCGAATGTAGGTAGTCATACACTGTAATAAAATGTACACAGCAGAACAGTAATTTGATATATTTCTCATGTTTATTATATATATATATATATATATATGCTATGAATTTACGTGTTTCAACCTACCATAATATTATCAATATGTTGTCGCAGCCAGAAACCACTTTTGTAGCAGACCTGACAGTACCTCCGTGCTGGAAGAGGGAGTTTGTTGACATTGAAGTCCGGTCGCTTAGTCACTTGCAAAGACACAAGTCCCCAAGTTCCGAGCTTTTCTAATGACCAATGACCGCGCTTTGTACGCTCCGTGTCCATTTTATAAGTCCTCGAATCGCGCCCTTGTGACGTAACAGATTGACACTATTTTGCCCGCGAATCTTCTAAAGAGACGGTATTGCGCTGACCAATCATCACGTTATCGATTCTCGACCATTATTTAGAATCGGAGTTTCCTGTCGTCACTTGGGACAATATAGACTTAATGAACTCGCACAATATTCAAGGTTTGAATCGTCTTCGTTTTGATGGAACCAATAGAAAATCAGAATTCAGATAGCCTATCACGAATTGAAAGTCGTCTTCTTTACATCTCGCGAGAGATGCGAATTGTAAATGGTTACTAGACAATCTGTGTATTTTTCGTTACATGTCACCTATTGCGTAAGAATGGCTTTGCGCGAGATGCTAGCGTACTCACTTCCTGTCATGTTCAAGTACTGGACTTTGACTTATGCTCACTCGCTAAATGTATGGTGTAATCTGTTGCTGCCTGGAGAAACAGAAGCCTGATCGCGTGTATAAAGCATGTTTTCAACAGATTAATCTGAATGTTATAAGTACGATTTCATTAGTTCCAAATATAGTAAAAATATATTGCTTATGGTCATAACCAAAGTTGTTATGCTTGTCATAATCCTTGGGCACAACAGCCTAAACAACTGCCATTCAACGCCGATTTGTTTTCCTCCTGTGCGAGAGAGCGGTCGGATCTCCCCACTGAACAGGCGCGCGTATAATGGCGATAAGTTTTATATGCCGCCAACTGTAGTATGGGGAAACGGTTTAACCCCGAGAAAAACCCAACTGCGACCTTGTCCGCCACATGTGTCACTACGGATTATTCCCACGAAAAATTCCAGGTCAGAGCGGGACTCGAACTCGGACCATCTGCTTAAATACGCATATATTGATATTACTCACGACGATGTTTAGGAGATCTTCATTTGATCTATTAAATTTAGTTTAAAATGTCTAATAAACTGAAATTCATACGGTCACTGGAAAGTTTTCTTTTCTCAATCGTACTATCAGGGATTGGAATGCTTTACCTGCAGACTTACTAAAGGCTTTACCATTAACCAAACATATATTTATAAATAGATTTAAGGGCTTTACTAATAGAAGATAGTATATTATACATACCATTTAAAGCGTTTAATTGATGTTTTGTTATTTCAAGTGTTGTATCAGTGAAGAAGTGTGTTGTGTCAGTGAAGTATGTTGTGTAAGTGAAGTGTGTTTTTGTCACTAAAATTTTATAGTTTATAGTGGTAGTGCAAAGTATTTGAACAATGAACTGTTTTTGAAGTGTTAGTGAAATCAGGATAGTATCAGTGAAATGTGTCGTAGTTCCAGTACAGTGAGTGAGTTGACAGCGAAATGAGTGTAGTGCTGAAATGTACTTGTGCAGGTATGGAAATATCATACTCGTGGATTTTACTTCGAACTTAGGATTAAGGTACAAATTAGAGCCACCGGCGTGGCTCAATCGGTTAAGGCTCTTACCTGCCGTTCTGAAGTTGCGCTCGGGCGTGGATTCGATTCCCGCTTGGTCTGATTACCTGGTTGGGTTTTTCCCGAGGTTTTCTCCAACCGTAAGATGAATGCCAGTTAATCTATGGCGAATCCTCGGCCTCATCTCGCCAAGTATCATCTGAGTATCACCGATCTCATAGACGCTAAATAACGTCGTAGTTGATACAGCGTCGTTAAATAACCAACTAAAAAAAGGGAAGAATTTAGATTTACTTTAAATGTTATTTCAAGTGATCGTGCTTCATTTAATTTAGGATACTCCTTGTTATTAATATTATTGTTATTATTATTACCATTAATTACTAATAGTATTAATTATTATTATCAGTATTACTACTAATTGCATTTTTATTAATTGTGTTTATTATTAATTGTTATTATTGAGTGTAATTAATTACCACTGGCATCGGGTATTTACCCATTTGCAGTGTGAATAAATACATACATGTTGTTCGCGACTGGATGTGGTACATTTTCATATTTTTGTTAACTTGTGTTTAATATACCTAGTAATGTTTGGACATTTGTTACTAAATTCAATATGTTTATAATACAACGGTGTTTAGTAACTATCGTTTTCTTATATTAACGTTGGTTTATTATGTCCAATAATATTTGGACACCTTTGGCTATTCATTTTCTATGTTTTCGTTTAATATTCCTAATATAATAGCTGGTTGTTTGTATTAGTTTCGCCCTTGTTAAGTATCTATTCATTTCATGTGTAAACTTGGTTTAATATGTGTAATAATAGTTAGACATGCTTTACTAAATTTCGCATGTTGTTAATACTACAGGTTTAATAACTACAGTAACGCCCATTTCAACAAAACCACAGAGAGGTAAATATATCTGTGTAACTACAACATTTGGCATATGTTACAAAAAACTTACTGGAAGAGGACGTTGCAATACCGTATTAAACTTAGTATCTAGTTCCTCCAAGCGCAGAGCACTTGCTTTTGTGGCAGACAGTCATTTTAACCTCCTCACTTGTTTTTGTGAAGGTTCAGTAAGTACTCGTGTGTGTTGTCTGGTATACGGTATTTAGCTTTTGAATTTAATGCTAGATATTATTTGTATATGGAAGTGAAAGTTATAAAGTCTTCAATTAATAGGAAAAATGATCAATCAATTTAAGTATAAAAACAGCTGATGAAGGATGAGTGGAGCGGAGGAAAATTCTCTCCGGCGCACAGTGGTTCCAAATACAAATCTAGCAGGACAAAATTAATAACTCTCTTCGTTTCTAACAGATTTTCATAAAATTTTGTATACAGGTTACAAATGGCATTTTGCATTTGCGTGTAATCTCTGATTACGATTGGATAAAATAAACCACCCTTTTACAGGGGTTGAATTTTAAAAAATTATAATAATTAAAAAAAACTGTTTTTTTTTTCGCAGGCATTGGAACGAAATCACAAATGCATTGTATATTTTCTGTTTTATTTTAATGTGTGAAAGATGTTAAAAATACACAACAGTCGTGCATATTGAGTCAAATATCATTTAATTTTTTTAAATAAAATAGCCTACATATTAATACAATTTTAACAAAACCGCTAACTCTGGTTAAATAAACCTACATTTGAAACAGTTACAGATATTTGAGAGAGTTGTAACTCTATTAATTTTCAAATATCATCATCATCATCATCATCATCATCACCATCGTGACCCTGGAGCATTCTCATAAAGTCTACATCAGATGATATACTTTTTCTACTCTTTGGCGTTAGATACGAAGACTGCTTACCATCGGGCCAGAGGAAATTCCATCAAATCGATCGTCGTATCGGCTCTACAAAATTTGCGCGCGTGATAAGCTTATTCCCTGAAATTCTTGTAATATTTATTTTTGACTTCTTGGGGTTCCTCGGTCATCATCCCAACAGAAGTACGGCTTCCTTTATCAACTGCGCACCATGGGTAAGTAATTTAAGCACACTTTGCGGCATATAATACCACTTATATTTCTGGATGTATACGTAATTCTATAATGCCCAAACAGTATTTTTTCAAACTCTCCAATATTAATACTGTAGCCACTGGCGATTGTTTTAAGCAGTGGTCGGCAAAGATTACGTCATATAAAATGCAGCCCGCAATAAACAGCGAAGGGGAATGTAGGAGAGAAGAATATCCAGATTGCTTAACGTTGAACGAACAAGTGTTGGCTAAGGGGATGGAAATCATGCCTTACCCCTCCGCCCTGCTTGCAAATTAAGGGGTTAATTCGCGAGTTACGAAATGACGACCACTGGTTTTAAAGATGATTCCAAATCAAGCCTTCATCTATGCCAGTAGTTTCTGATGCCAAACCTGTATCTTCGAAGAACCTCCGCGCGCTAATCCCGTCATTAGTCGTAGCAAATTCTGGTTTGGGAAGGTCGAAAAGAAGTCCCTTTTCTTTACGTAAGCGATCTTGTTTTCTTTTCTTTCATTCATTTTCGTGGCCCTTTCTGAGTAAAAACTTGCTTTACCATTCCTGCTGCATCAGGCCTGTATTTTGATCTCAAATCCATTTCTGCGACTAGAGCAACCTCATCAACCGAGTGTGTTTCCGGCAAAGACTTCAGCTTCCTCTTCTGACTTTTCTCAGCACACTCATGAAACGGCTTTTGTGGACGATTTTTGTTTTTTCGTTTCTAGACACAGTCTATTTTTTAAAAAAGTCATTTCAACACTTAACCAATCCTTGTATTTCCTTAAGGAAAATTTTTAATACGTGGAGGCAATTAGTCCATTGCTCTGCAAGTTTCATTCAGAATGCAGCACTTTTTTCTGCACTAATTTACGATCATGTCCCTCAGAATCTCCTAAACCATTTTAATTAATACATACTCACACACACAAGCTAATCTTCTTAAAATATTATTTTATTTTCACGAAATGTCAACTAGTTCTCTTCTTGGAATTCCGTTCACCATCATTAAAATATAAATAAAAGGAGAAGGTGGTTGAAGTTGGTTATAAAACCTTTATAATTACATACCTAAATTATTAATGTAAATGCTGAACCTGCTTTGACAGTGGCCTTTTGTGGCCTTTGCTTTTGCGGGCCTGCTACATCAAATACAATTTTAAGAATTTTCATGGAACACTTCTCTGTGTGTTAATGGGTATTATAACTAAATAATACAATGTTAAAGTTCGGAAATGCACTAAAAGTGTAGGGAAATACCTGTAGTTTTATTCATTGAAACTCGAAGGAGATTGGCAATATATTATATATCTTCACACATCGATGTTCCGAAGGTAACTTGCCGGGCGATGCTAACGAGAATAGAATGTCTGTGCTGAACACTTGACTTCTACCTGCTGCTGCGCAGACCACAATAATTTTTATGGAAAACTGAATACGAATCGTAGATACACGACTATTTAGGATTATAGAACTGCAGTATTTATATTGTTTTGAAGCTCAAACTTTTATACCTTTTGTCCAGTCAGATTTGAGTTTGGAACCACTGTGCGGCGCCGGGACTCGATCTTCGGTTTTCAGCTCTACGTGCTGACGCTTTATCCACTTAGCCACACCGGATTCCAGTTCCGATGTCGGAATGAATCCTCTCAGTTTAGTCACTCGTAATGAGTGCACCTCTGCACATAGTGTGTTGGACATTGTGCCACTGTCACACATCTGTGACACAGTGCATGAGGGTTGGCCACTAAAGGGAAACTGAGAGATGGAACTTAAGTTGAGAAGATTCAGTCCGGTATCTGAATTGAAATCCGGTGTGGCTTAGTGGATAAAGCGTCAGCACGTACAGTTGAAAACCCGGGTTCGAGTTCCAGTGCCAGAGAGAATTTTTCTCCTCTCCACCCATCCTTCATCATATGGTAATGCAGAATTCCTCCACGGAAATATCATATGTACTTCGGTACATCGCTATAATATAAGAAACAGCTGTAAATTGTTTATTTTTACTTGGTTATTTAACGACGCTGTATCAACTATGCGGTTATTTAGCGTCGATAGTATTAGTGGTAGCGAGATGACATCTGGCGAGATGAGGCCGAGGATTCGCCATAGATTACCTGACATTTGTCTTACGGTTGGGTAAAACCTCGGAAAAAACCCAACCAGGTAATCAGCCCAAGCGGGAATGGAACCCGCGCCCGAGCGCAACTTCGGATCGGCAGGCAAGCGCCTTAACCGACCGGGCTACGTCGGTGGTTAAAATTGTGATACATTTCATGTCTCTAAAAATTGTACGACAACGATGAAGCAGAACATGACGTTCAACATATCGTTGAAACAAAAGGTATGTGCAGACCCAGAAACAAAATTTGGTCCACCTGATTTTACTAAGTTCCAGATACAACGCATTGGACATGTGCAATATTCTTCGTAATAGGTAGAGGAAAGTGCCCTAAACCGGACTCCTCCCCCTAAAGAGGACCCCCGGTCTCCTGGCTCTGCATTCTCCTGAACTCTAGTAGGACTATGTGTAAATAATAGTTTAGGCTTCTATCACTCTGTAGCGGAGCACACATGCCGCCCATTTCACTTGTTGCTTATCAGTCCGCCATTACATGTTTTGAGAGTGGAAAAAGTTTTTACATTGTGCTAATTTTTCGTTATTTCTCCTAGGTATTGGCAGGTAAGCCATTCGAACTATATATATTCTTAAATGGTAAGGTTTAAGGTTAATGTTTATCATTAAACCGTTTAATTTAGATGTTTGGTCAAACATTTATTGAGTTATGTTGGCTGTAGTCGCGCAAACCGGACCCCCTTCAGTTGCCTAAACCGGACCCCTTATTTTTTCATGTTTAAAGTCTGCCTGTAAGCTATTTGTACACACTCTTATTCTCTTGGAATTCTGTTAAAAATTCCAAGAGGATAATGGGAAGGTTGATCAAAGAAAGTGGAGTCCGTCTAAAATGACTACAGCTATTGAAGCAGTTCGGAAAAAGAATGTGAGTTGGAAGAAGGCCAGTGAACTGTTTAATGTTCGAAAACTACACTTATAAGATTGTCCAACATGAAGTACGTTAACTTACACCTGAGGAAGCAGCAAACACAAAAAGAGGCAGACCTACAATTTTGGGTAAAGATCTTGAAGAAGAGCTAGTTGACTATTATCTTGCTATGTAAGCTTCTTTTTTGGGCTTACTCGTAATGACTTAACGAAGAATGGCCGTACAATTGGTAGAAATAAATAACTTTAAACATCGTTTGAAAGACGAAATTGCTGGAAAAAGTGGGTAAGTCTTTTTCTTAAACGCCACAAACCAAAGTTCCAAAAGGAAACCTACTGGAACTTCCTATAGCAGAGCTTTTGGGTTAAGCAAAGAAAACAGAGAGAAATTCTATAACCTTCTGAAAGATGTTTATGAGAAAGGTGAATTCACTCCTGGCAGAATTTATAACGTTGACGAGAGCGGCATTACTGTGGTACAATCTAAAGTAGCAAAAGTAATTGGCCTTAATTGTAAAAAGCAGATAGCCAGATTGACGTCAAGAGAATGTGGGGCTCTTATAACGATTGTTGTTCGTACGAATACTAATGCCTCATTCGTGCCCTCTTTAGTATTTTTTCGAGGAAAAATATGAGTGAACAATTGAAAAAAGGGGCTCCACCAGAACAATCTTTGCAGCGCACCATCCAGGATGGATCCAAATGAACTCCTTCACTCAGTGGTTTCGACACTTCATCGAGTTTGCCAATCCTACAAACGAACAATCTGTGCTGTTGCTCTTGGATGGCCACTTTAGCCACACACAGAGTATTGATATGATCAACTTGGCAAAAACAAATCATGTTACCAATATGTCGTTACCACCTCACTCCTCGCACAAACTACAACCTTTGGACAAAACTTTCATGGGTCCCCTCTAAGTTCACTACAGCAAGGAACTCAGGCAGTGATTAAGGCACAGTGAACGTGCTGTCAGTGGTTATGATGTAATGGACCTGTTTGGCAAAGGCTATATTAGATGCCAAACAGCTCAAATAGCAGTCAATGGACTTAAAGCAACAGGCATATAACCCTTGAACAAGAAGCTATTCTCAGCTGCCAAATACATTGAAGAGGGAAACAAAAAACGAGATTTCTCTTTCTATGAATCTGTGTTAAAAAAAACAAACAGCAGAAAATCAGAGCTTTCCAGAGAAAAGAGAAGAATGTGATGTGGACGAACCATAAGTTATAGTAGAGTTTGACCAAAATCAACCATCAACATCTTCGGCAGGTCAGCGTGTTCCTCTGTCATCAGCTACACTTGAGGATCCTCAGGGTTCCAATCTTCTAAGAGAAGCGAATTTTTTGGGTGAATTTTCGTTTTGGCCAACTTCCATTGTGCGAGTTAGCCTGATTCGATTCGCCGTCTGGAGGCTAAATTGTCCATGTGGAGGTGGTTTCTTAGTCTGGGTCGACCCAGTTCTCCCAGTTGCCTCGTTCTCCACTCGGTTCTTATGAACCATAATTCGTAGGTAGCGGTCGCCAGCTAGTGTTGTTGACCGTGGGCGAGCACTGTGAGGCATATCTGCAACATATTGTGTAACACGATAACGTGCCTTATTCTAACGTCGTCGTTATGGTGTACGTCGACCCGACGGGCGATGTCCCGGACTGACAAACCTTCATGTCGCAAAGTAACCATGCATGCACGAATAAACGTGTGGGTGACGGATCTAGACATGTTGACTAAATGAACACAGCACACACCGCTTAATGCTGTTCAGGATTGCAGAACCAGCGCGGCATAATCGGATATACCGAGACCACAAGCCGTACTTCGACTCTAAATGGACAGGTGGCGATAAGTACAGATCTACTGTGGCAGTTAGAATGTTGACCTATTAATAAACATAAACATGAAACATGCAATATATATGGGTGATGTAAAACTTTTGAAAACAATTGATATTAGGGAGAAAAATTCTGTCCGGCGCCGGGGATCGAACCCGGGTCCTTGGTTCTACGTATGAAGCGCTCTAACCACTGATCTACGCCGAAGTTCAAAGTTGGCTTAATATAACATGTCAGCATATATGTCGAACATGGAGTAAGGCCCTAAAAGGGAAAAACACTAGAGGAGTGGGGTTCGAACCGGTGCTGTGGATTGAACTTCGGCGTAGCTCAGTGGTTAGAGCGCTTGGTACGTAGAACCAAGAACCCGGGTTCGATCCCCGACGCCGGAGCGAATTTTTCTCCTCTAATATCAATTGTTACCATAACAGATAAATGCTGTAGGACCAAAAAAAATTAATCGTTACGTAGATTCTTTTGAGTAGTATACAGGCTGTCATTAATTTAAGTGGTTATTTTTCATGTCATAAGGAACAAAAAATGTCATCACAATTTTTCTTTCTAATTGCAATATGTAGCTAATTATTAAAGTTTACATTATTGGGCGTTTGGCAACATTGTTGGTTGGGGAGAAGAGGGTTTACAGGTACACAGTACAGCTGAAGCGGGGACAGACATACGGATACAAAACAAATGCTATGCCCCAGTGCAGGGCGGACTGTTGTTCACGTAAAACGCGCAGCAAATACAAACTTTCAATCTTATTAATAGAACACTATGGCAAATTTCCACTTTATTTAACAATATTGCTCGATTTTTTATTGTAGTCTAAAAATAAATAATAATGGTTTTCTGCACACAGTCACATGAACGTTTTCTTCTAATGCGAAATTTTAATCTCTCCCGCTTCCGTAAAGCAGTATCATTTTTAAAGAAAGTAAAAGTTTGCTGTTTGTTATATTTTAGGACATAACACTTGACGAAAAATCATTTCTTACCTACAGGGACATCATTTTATTTTTACTTGCATTTTTATTGTACCTGCATTTCTGAATGTACTTCACTCCCACCCCTTCACTAATGTCTTTGCTCCAGTCAGACACACAAACTTACGGCCGCTGTTGCATTCGAAGTCTTCAAGCAGTGAAGTAAACACTATAGTGTGAGTGTTTCATAAATATGGTTGCGTTTTCTATAGAAGAAAGAACCTATATTAATAATATGGTACTAAAAATTATATTCAAGAAACGATGAATTCAATTTCAGAGAATATGCTTCAAAATGTTTTTAATAATATGCGTAAAGAATTGAAGCCTGCATTGTAATGAACGGCAACCATTTTCAGAAACTTGTTTAAAAATTCAGATTAGCTTATTTTGAATTGAGGTGGCTAGAAGCAAAGGAATGCTAGTGACATTTGTAATAACATGAGTTAAGTGCATCCAGTGTAAGCAAAAGTATCTAAAATTTTAGTGGAAAAGGGATATTTTAATCCCATCACACATTAAAATTTAATTAAAAATTTCACCGATTTTACGAAAGCTTAAATATTTAAACCCTATTTTCTCAAAAGTAACTTAAGTGCACTAACAGCCTTTTACTTATGAGCCCCTCAATTTAAATGCACTCTCTATATTGTATGTTAACATCGATAATTAATATGCTAAATAAAGTAGACATTACATAACGAACATAGCCGCCTGAAAAGTTGACTATTTGAAAAAAAAATTGTTACTACTCTGCTGTATTATGATAAATTCCGTAAAAGTGATCATCAAACTGAAAATCGTAATATCGTATTTCCCTACAACATAAATGATACACCACTTTTCTCTCCTCCTATAGCTAGTAAAATGATTTGTTTACATATTGCACTAGTAACATCAAACTCCTGTAATGGAAGGGGGCAACAATGTTTCCGAGTATAGCCAGGTTAATGTTAAAAATGTTGGTAAAAATAAAGTGATGTCCCTGTAGAAATCTTTCGTAAGTGATTGTCTAAGTTCAATTTGTTTTCGTATCAATACGAACTCGTTAAATTACATTTGAAAAAAGTATATATTGATTTATATCAGATTTTCCACATGTCCACCGTCGTTGAGATCTACGATCTTTGAAAAGGGGTAAGAGAGTCCCAGTTTCTAATAATCGTTGAGAAACTGCTACAAAAGTTCGCCGATTAGACAATCCTCTTTGTGGAAAACGTTGACGGTACATCCTTCTTGCCGCACTTGAATTACGGAGACTTTCTCCATAAATTCATAAGATATCATGATATTCCTGAATTATGAGTGACACCACAGTCTAGTATATACAGTCGCGAAGCTCAATACGTAGTAAATATGCAAACATTAGATAGTTTCTCACCACTAGGATCGCTAATATCGCCTCATTACAGGCAATGCAAAATAGTACCGTCACAGTCTATTGTTTCTAGCACCCTCAAAACTCAAGCTTCGTGACTGTATATAGTAGACTGTGGTGACACTGTAAGTTGTTTATCGAATACCTTACTGAACTGCCATCCGTTCGGCAGGAGACCTATGGACAGGAAGTTTGAAATCAGGTGATCTGTATCTCTATGCAGAGAACGTCAGCTGTATAAATCCTGCTGAACATGTTGCCACGTCTCTCACACCAGAATATTAACAAATTTAAGCATGCATTATTATTTAATTTCACGAAAACGTAATAGAACACACAAATATTAATTTAAGCTAATATTAACTCTTTGCTAGATGTATCTACTGATGTAATTGATTTCTTAATTTATCAACGATATAAGCAGTATAACGCAAATGAAATAAGGAAATAAATAATTTTTTTCTGGGAAGACTACAAAGTTTCGACCCTATGTTGTATGGAAATTTTTTGATCTTGTTGACCAGCCGTGACGAAAATGTGACTCCCAAGCACATTGTGGCTCGCAATGATAGCTATGCATTTCTCTTGCTTCCTACCTCCCCCAACCCCCACCCTTTCACTCACTGGAGTCAAACTCCGTTCCATTTGTATTTGTCTCTGACTTGCGAGTGGCGTATCGTCGCAATGTCTCTCTCGAAACCATGTACCTCTACAAAAACGAAAGTTTCAAGTAGGATGGGAGGACACATTTTTTTGCTGCCAATATGATGGGAATATTAAATGTATGATTTGTTCACAAGTATTACGAGGAAAACGGTTGTATAACATAAAACAGCATTATACTACATGTTACTCATGATACATGAAAAGGTTAAGTGTTATTATTATCATCATCATCATCATCATCATCATCATCATCATCATCATCATCTCTGTACGTCGATCCTTTTTCAGAAGATGCACGAATAATGCGGTTAGGTTTTCAATTTAAACTCACAAATTTACAATGTGATGTTAAATGAAAGCTAGATGTAAGGGCTTGACGAATGTTGAACTTCTCAAATCTTTGCCAAAAAATAAATATCCGAACCTTCGTTCTTTCGCTTGCTCTTTTGAAGCCATGTTCGCTACAACTTAGGTTTGTGAAAAATTATTTTCAACAATGAAAATAGTAAAAACTAAATTTAGATCACGACTGACAGACAAACACATTCATTATCAACTATGACTGGCAGTAAGTGACATAATTCCTGATTTTGAAACTCTGTCGCAGAGACATTCTGAAGACAGTTAATAATTCTAGGTTGTGATAATGTGTCCTATGTTTTCTTATTCATTTTTTTCTTCGTTACACGTACTAAACATTAGTTTGTAATCTTATACTGTATAAAATTATATTTAAGTGCTTGACGTAAGGAAAATGAAAATCCGTTAATAAGTCAGACAGTTGCTTCACTTCTCCTTCGAGTGTCCGCCTCCCTTCATATGTGCTATTCGCGTTGCAGGTTACACAGTGGCTCGGTGCACGATCACATTTTCGCCACGGCTGTTGTAAACCATACCCGACGACTGTGAAAAGGACGGCACTTATACTCCTTGCATTCTGTATATGTCTAATAATGGCTGGACGGTTTTTAGTAATGGGTCATTCCATAGTGACACACGTAACATTTTTTAAGTACCTAACTATGATCTTCACAGAATATTTAATTAAATACTTAGTAATTCATGAAAAAGACATTACTGTCTTTTAACATGAGTATTCCTAAATATAAACAAAAATTCTTAATGAAAAGGAATAATTAATAATGCAAAAAATATTAAATATTGTATGGTGTGACACACAACATTTTCTTGCCACTAGATTTATTACCAAAATGGAAAATGCACATATTATTGTGCCAAATGACATAAATGCATTCAGTTGCTTTCCAAACAATTAAGACACTTATGTAGTACATGTAACTGCTAAATCATGAACTTTAAAAAAAAATTAACAGTGCCATAAAGAAACAAAATATTGCAAATGTGTTGTGACACACGAACGTGACACACGAACATTTCTGTCATGTTGGTTACTAATTGTTTTAAATGCACTATAAATACATGAGTTCTTGTGCAAGACTTATACACTATGCCTACAGTTCTTATTATACAAAACAACACTAGATTACACTAAAATACACCTTTAAATTTAAAATATCCACAGTTGTTTACAACCATATGCAGTGATATTTCCTGTGTAATGTCATGTGACGAATATACCAATATGTCAGCCATTTGTAGTACTTCCCTTCCTTGGACATCACAGACACTTTAAATTCTTCGCCACCACAAGATTTTGTAACTTCATATGTAGCCTATATTTGAGTTTTTTTTACTTGGTCATTTAACGACACTGTATCAACCACTAGGTTATTTAGTGTCAATGGGATTGGTGATAACAAAATGGTATTTGGCGAGGTGAGGCCGAGAATTCGCCATAGATTACCTGATATTCGCCTTATGGTTGGAGAAAACCTCGGAAAAAACCCAACCAAATAATCAGCCCAACTTAAATTCTTGAAAATACTATCAAAACATGTTCAAAATGTATTAATATTTATATCAATAGAAAAACTAATATAGGCCTAGATTTAAAAAGGCCAAACTTTTATAATTGCTAAATGATACCTAGGGTAAATTAATTAATGTTATTAAATAAAACGATTTTAAATTAATATCAGAAATTTAGTACCATTTACCTAATGTGCAAATAATTACACCAATTTATTTATACACAGGCCTAGTATGGTGGCTACCTATTTACGATATAAATGTACTGCATAAGCTTGTTTTTAATATGAAATAAATTAACATAAACCAATTTTTTAAGTTTTTAATTCAAGGAATTAAGAAAATAATAAATATTTTATACGAACTTTAGGCATAAATTGTTTCATGCTAATTTTAGGCCTACACACTATATTTTTACAACAGTTGTTGTTTAGTCTGTACAAAGACAGGTGTAAACCTCACAAGTGATACCAAGAAGGCACCACTTATGAGGCAACTAGGCCAGGAGATAATGGGATAGCGTGGCCAGTTCCTTTCCCCCTTACAACAGGTATGGAACACATATTTTCAAGAGTGTTTAACTTACAGTTTATGTACTTTGAAAAAAAACGCACAGGTACGTGTGCACGCACACACAATTATCTAAATCAACAATAAGTATTTGAAATTCCACTACTAAATGTTTAGACGTAAAGATTTCCAATAACAACAAAACTTGTAACTGGATTTTAGGATAAACTTTAGTGACACACGAACATAACATTTTTGTTCGTGTGTCACAGTCATTGTGTTGCGAGTGTCACGTGTTTTTCTTGTAGAATACGTACATAAATCAAAATGTTGTCCATATAAGAAGTTGATTGTTATGTGATGTTTCTCACTTTTACATTTATGAAACATGAAACAATTAAATGGTTTTGAAGAAATATAAACAAATGTTCATTTGAGCGTGACACACGAACTCTCAATCTTTCCTTGTAATAATTGCAATCAAGCACGAAATAGTCATTTTATTACGGTTTCTATGCATTGTAATTATTAACAAAGGTCCGCACTTCATTATTAATTGCATTTAACGTACAGAAGTAATGATTTATTTGCCTTAAATGTGCATTCAAATATGTGATTTCTAGTAGATAATTTCGTGCTCTTAAACCATAGATTTCTTGGTGCTTTTACTCCCACATACGTTTTGTTACACAATCAGTGTTATCAAATTCAAACAATTCGGATCATAACGAAAAAAATGACATGTAACAAGCAGAGATTCGTGAGATTTTTATTTTTCGTGAAAATGTCGCATTTTCGTGGAATGACCCTAATTATAAATTGTTTTTGTTTGTGTTACTCAAGCTCTTCTTCTAGCGAAAATATAAATATGAATAATTAGTAAAGTTTCCTTAAGAACAGAATTTGGAGCGGGATATTGAGCTCATTGCTTGTTAAGTGTTAACATCATTTAGTCTTTTTCGTTTTCGTTCATTTTAATTTTACATGTTTTTAAGAGGGTTACTCATATTATTTTTTCTCCCTCAGATAGCAATTTCACCTCAAGGCTGTTACATTGTGGGACCTTATGCCCGCTGGAATATAACAGAATTCATTTTCATTTTCGCTGTCAATTTGAAGCCAAGTTAATCCAGAGCGATGAACGCCAGCTCAGATCGCTGCAGTCCGCGCGGAACGTTGTATAGAAACCAGCTCCGCTTATTTATACGTAGAGCTAACCTCAAGGTTTTTTTTCGTTCGGCGATGATCGCCATAGCGGAACCATAGCTTAACACAGTGTGTGCAATAACGCTAATCTAACTGGACAAAATTAATAATTTCTCTGCATTCCAACGACTTGTTATAAAACTTTGTACAGACCTTATCAAGAGCACATACTTTTTGCGTACAAACACTTACTACGTTTGTGTATTAAGATCTACCCCTTTATAGGGGTGGTTCTTAGACTAAAATAATAACTTCTCTCCTGTCTAACAGATTTTATAAAACACTGTACGCAAGTTACAGGTAGAATATATTTTTTGTGTACAAGATATATTTACGGTTCCATAAGAGGAAGTACCCCTTTACAGGGTGTGCATTTACGCAAAATTAACTTCTCTCCTACATAACAGATTTTTATGAAACTTTGTACAGGAGTTACATGTAGCATATATATATTTTTGTATACAAAACCTGGTTACATCTGTATGCTACCTGTAGAGTTAATTGTTGTACAAATTTTCATAAAAATATATTATATCGGAAAGAAGTTATTAATTTTATCTAAACGCACCACTATAAGTGGGAGTGCCGCAGGGCTCCGTATTAGGTCCACTACTTTTCTCTATCTACATTAATGACGTATCAAAGAACTTACAGTATTGCCGATATCACCTCTATGCCGACGACCTACAACTTTACATACATTCCAGACCCAATACGATCAATGAATCGATTGACAAGTTAAATTGTGACCTAGCCACTGTCTCCACTTGGGCGGCCAATTTCGGACTCGCACTTAATCCAAGTAAGACTCAAGCCATAATTATTGGACATAAGCGTTTAGTTAACTCCCTTAATAACAGTAATCTTTCAGTTGTTACTCTTAACAACACGCTAATCCCTTATTCATCTGTCGTAAAAAATCTTGGCTTCTTTTTTGATAATAATCTAAGTTGGAATTTTCAAGTTAAAGAAACGATAAAAAAAATCTGTTCCTCCATTCACTGTTTGAGTCGCTTGAGAAACTTCTTGCCCCAGCAACTAAAACTTACCCTAGTGCAAACCCTAGTAACGCCGCACTTCGATTATTGTGACGTTTTGTTAAGTGACCTAAGTTCTGAATTGTCAGTCAAGTTACAGCGAGCTCAGAATATGTGCGTCAGATACGTGTGCAACATCCGACGGTATGATCACATATCACCGTCCTTCGCAAGTCTCTCGTGGCTCCGACTTAAAGAACGTAGAACTTTACACTCTTTGTCTTTACTCTTTCGAATTCTGCACACTTCAACACCAAATTACCTTTCGTCTCGTTTCTCTTATCTATACTCTAACCACGATGTAAATACCAGATCACTTATCTGTGGCACGCTAAGTATACCTCTTCATAGAACATCTTGTTATTCATCATCTTTTACAATATCCACCTCGCGTCAATGGAATTCCTTGTCACAAAGTATTAGGGGCTGCAAGACAATAAACACCTTTAAGAACAGCTTAAAAGATAACCTTATTAGCATTTCACTCCAATCATACTGATTTAAACTATCACTGACTACATTGTTACTTTTTTCTTTAGACATCATCCTGATTGTGCTGTATTTTAATTGTCTCGTAATAATCTCTTTCTATTATCTAATATTATTTGAAATATATTAACATTCTATGTATTTTAGTTTAATTCTGCTACACAGTTTATTTCAGTGTTTAATTAATAGTTCATAGTATTTTGTTGTTTAATTTGTAAATAACTTTTGTATACATGTAACTCTCATCTCAATCAAATTGTTGGATTCTTTGTAAGTTCATGCATATGTATATACACTTTTTGCTGGTTGAGTGGAAGAGAAGGCCTTACGGCCTTAACTCTGCCAGCTAAAATAAATCATTATTATTATTATTATTATTATAAAGGGACAGTTCCTCTTATAAAACATAACCAGACCTTGTAGACAAAAATATTTTTCACCTGTAACTTCTGCATAAAGTTTCATGAAAATCTGTTAGATAGGAGAGAAGTTCTTAATTTTGTTTAAATGCACCCGCTATAAAGGGGTAGTTTTCCTTGTGCAAACGTAATCGGAGTTTTTACACAAAACATGTGTTCCACCTGCAAGGCATGTACAAAGTTTCATAACAATCCGTTGGAATGCAGAGAAGTTATTAATTTGTCCAGCTAGTGATTTGCGTTCTGATTCACTGCGCGTTTGTTAGGATTAGATAAAAATGTGTCCAATGTACTTTTAACCTGATGTTCGATGTCATGTGAATAATTTTGCAGGCCTAAAACACTCACAAGTGATTAAAAACTTCTTTATATCGTGATTATTTTCTGCTATTAAGCCAAACATAGAACAGTTACCGTATACCCCACCGCTGACAAAAATTAATTACTGATAAATGCGCAAGAACGCGCAAACTTTAAAACAGAGATTCAACACTTTAAATAATGCTGTATTAAATGGTAAAAGAATTGCTGTAACTGGACGTGACCGGCTATAGTAAAACTCACATTATATATATATTTTTTTTATTTTATTGAGTTATTTTACGACGCTGTATCAACATCTAGGTTATTTAGCGTCTGAATGGTATGAAGGTGATAATGCCGGTGAAATGAGTTCGGGGTCCAGCACCGAAAGTTACCCAGCATTTGCTCGTATTGGGTTCAGGGAAAACCCCGGAAAAAACCTCAACCAGGTAACTTGCCCCGACCTTGATTCGAACCCGGGCCACCTTGTTTCGCGGCCAGACGCGTTGACCGTTACTCCACAGGTGTGGACCTCACATTATATGTGGAGAACTTTGTTAAAGTAATATTTTTTTCAATTGTAATGTTTAAAGCCTTCTGTGAGAAGAAAAATACTTTACAGACTTATAATTGACGTTACATTAATAAGAACGTACCTATTATGAACAAATTCCATGTCTCACAACACAATAAATCACTAACAATTGGCTCTTTTTTACAAGCATAGTAAGCCTCTCTGTCTACAACTGAACAGGAGCGAGAAGTGTTAGGAATAACTCATTGTTTATACCCTTCTAAATATAGCTTACCGCTGATAAAACAGTGCAAGCTATTTCTCACAGCATTCTTCAAATGTTAAAGAACATGAATTCATATTCACCTATGCCTAACTAAACAAGTCGAAATTGATTTTTTCCCACCTAGACTGGGAAAATTGCACACTGTGCGATGTGCCTCCACAAGGTAAAAGGTGTGACGCGAAATTTTACCTATTATTGTAAGAAATTAATAAAATTAATTAAAATTAAATTCCTCTCTCTGCTGACACGATCAGCCGCCCAGTTAGTGACATGTCCAGTGACATCCAAGACATGATGAAGGAGAAAATAAAGAGAGTCAGATGTTCTCACTTCAGATCGACGAGTCCACCGATATTAGCGGTCCGCACAACTTCTTTCCTATATTCGGTACAAAGAAGTGCCCGAGCGAGCAACCGGTGAAGAAATATTTCGCACTACTAATGGATAAGTAGTCCACAATTAATTAACAACGGAGGGTTGCGTTAACGTTTTACAGATGGAGCCACTTCTATGAAAGGATTTGTGGCTAAAGTACGTGACGTATATCCTAACATACGGAGCGACCATTGTATCATTCACCGCGGAGCCATTGTTGCTAACTCTTTGCCATCTCCTCTGAAAATTGTGGTGGACGAAGTAGTAAAAATTAATGTGTTATTGTCATTTTAACTACATATTTGTGTGAACTGGGCTTCTCGACGTTAACTGAAATTAAAACATTAAAGAGGGAGAGACTTAAATCTATCGATGAAGAAATTAGGCTTGCACTGTCATCAATTCTGCCGTATGCAGCTAACAAGCAAACATTCTGATGGGGGCACATAAAAAGGTTAATTTTTTTTTCTTCCATCATGTTAATAACGTCAAAAGGAGTATTTATACAAATTTTGGCCACTCGACCGCAATCACGAAGCTGTCTAGAGAGTGATATTCTTTTATTTATTTGTTTGTTTATTTATTTATCTATATATTTATTTATTTATTTATTTAATTATTTATTTATTCTGGTGTAGTTAAAGACATCAAATCTTCCCTTCCACAACACCAGGAAAACAAATACAATAATATAGAAACAGAGAAAAAATACACTATATACAAAATAAAGCTACACAAAAAATAGAGAGAGAGAAAACACTATAATAGTACATTATGCAACGAGCCTATAATGATAGTAATTAAGAAGCGAGTATGGATGTTTATAAAACGAGCGCAAGCGAGTTTTATAATTTTAATACGAGCTTCTTAATTACCATTATAGGCGAGTTTCATACGACTTTTTATGCTCGACCATATTTCTAACTTGAAATTACCGGTATTCAGATGTATACATTTTATTTGTATCTGACAAGATCGGAAGTGACCTTGTTCTAGGTCGTGAATTGTGAGATGTGCGCAGACGCGAAAGTATTGATTTTTTCCGAGTAACAATAATGTCATTGACCTTGATGTAATCCCGTTAAACTTAATATAACCTTGATTATTGAATTCGACATTGAAAAACGAGATGACAAATTGAATTTATTTGAATATTATTTACAATTAACGCTAATTATTATAGTAACTGAACATAACCTTCTGCGACAGTATTGGATTTCCAGCCTCCGTGACTTTTCGCTAATTCTCTTTCGATTGCATATCCGAGAATAATCGATACTTGCGGTTTATAACGGTACAAAGCTGACTTGTCATTGGCTGAACACCTGTAAGCTGAGTTGTCATTGGCTGAACATCTGTACTTTAATGAGTAGGTGTACTTTAATGACATGCATTAAAGGACTGCTACCAGGTGTATAATTACTACATTTCGGCATGGTCTAGCATAAACAAAGTAAAGCCACACAAAAATATACACAGGTTGCAGTCACACAACTTTGGGGCGTTTAAAGAAAAAGAGCACAATTGTATGGGAAGATTTATTGAAACAGATACAGCAATAGTTGCGCTATTTGTCAACATATCCCCTACTGGAGTTGAGACATTTGTCATACCATGGGATCAATTTTTGTAGAAGTAGAAGTCGGCCGCCTGGTATCGGAACCAGCGTTTGACAGCCGTATGCACCTCTCTGTCGATTTCATGATATGATAAATGTCTCAATTCCGATGGGGGATATGTTGAGAAATTGCTCAACAATTGCTGTGTCTGTTCCAATAATTTTTCCAATGAAATTGTGTTTTCTTCCTGTTAACGCCTCTGGCGAACTTATTTTTTACGGCCCTCGTAATTGCGGTCGAGTGGCCAAAATTTGTATAAGCATTTCTTTTGAGATTATTAAGATGGTGAAAGAAAAAACTTAACTTTATTGTCTGTCACCATCAGAATGTTTGCTTGTAAGCTGGTTCAAGTATCACTTTGAAAGTATGAGTAGAGTTATTTACTTTAATATTGGTAATAGAAATGTGTACTTTCTACAGTGAATAATAATAATCATAATAATAATAACAATAATAATAATACTCACTTACTTACTTACTTACTTACTTACTGGCCTTTTAGGAACCCGGAGTTTCATTGCCGCCCTCACATAAGCCCGCCATCGGTCCCTATCCTGAGCAAGATTAATCCAGTCTCTACGATCATATCCCATCTCCCTCAAATCCATTTTAATATTATTTTCCCATCTACGTCTCGGGCTTTCTAAAGGTCTTTTACCCTAATAATAAAAATAACAACAACAATAATAATAGTAATAATAATAATAATATTATTATTATTATTATTATTATTATTATTATTGTTATGGTAAATTTGATTACCTTACGTAATTATATTTAGAGAGTCACATCATATATTTTTGAAGGGATTAACATTTTGGTGTGCCGTGTTGAGTCTGAGTCTGCCTAGGGCAGTGATGTCCTGCGCGGGCATTAAGCTCTAGGTATGGAAGGAGAAATAAGCAGCCTGTTGGATTAAGAAAACAGTGGTGCACAAACTTCAAACGGAACGTGAAATTTTATGTTGTTATTTTTATACTGCTTCTTTCTGTTTCTTATGTTATACCCGTATATTGTCTGTAAAACAAAAGTACTAACACCTATTTCTTAGCCTAATATTGCAGTTGTGTTTTAAACGTTAATAACATAATAAAGAGTAAAGAAGGAATATTCACACAAGTTCTATAACAACTACAACTATACTGTACTAAGTGAACTAAATACATCATTCATAAAGGAAGTGTTATCCCAAACAAAAACACTGAATATGACATGAAGGCTGAAAGTGATATTGATGATATCTATAGCCTTATAAAAGTAATCAAAACAATATTACAGTACAAAGCAAAGTTGCCTAGTTATATGTTTTAACTGTAACTAATATTACATAATACAACTCTTATCGCATTATGCTTTTAGGTGATATTGGTACGCACTTTCTGTTATCATAATATTAAATTATCTCGAAATCTGTTGAAGCTATAGAGCTGAAGTTTTTACAACACATAGGCACATATGTTTTGTTTGTGATGTAACAGTATTACTTACTTACTTACTTACTGGCTTTTAAGGAACCCGGAGGTTCATTGCCGCCCTCACATAAGCCCGCCATTGGTCCCTATCCTGAGCAAAATTAATCCATTCCCTATCATCATATCCCACCTCCCTCAAATCCATTTTAATATTGTCTTCCCATCTACGTCTCGGCCTCCCTAAAGGTCTTTTTCCCTCCGGCCTCCCAACTAACACTCTATATGCATTTCTGGATTCGCCCATACGTGCTACATGCCCTGCCCATCTCAAATGTCTGGATTTAATGTTCCTAATTATGTGAGGTGAAGAATACAATGCGTGCAGTTCTGCTTTGTGTAACTTTCTCCATTCTCCTGTAACTTCATCCCTCTTAGCCCCAAATATTTTCCTAAGCACCTTATTCTCAAACACTCTTAACCTATGTTTCCTCTCTCAAAGTGAGAGTCCAAGTTTGACAACCATAAAGAACAACCGGTAATATAACTGTTTTATAAATTCCAACTTTCAGATTTTTCGGCAGCAGACTGGATGATAAAAGTTTCTCAACCGAATAATAACAGGCATTTCTCATATTTATTCTGTGTTTAATTTCCTTCCGAATATAATTTATATTTGTTACTGTTGCTCCCAGATATTTGAACTTCTCCACCTCTTCAAAAGATAAATTGATGTAACAGTATTTACTTTGTTAATTCATTTCCTTACACATATTTTCCATGCTAATATTTTCAAACATTTTAATACATTATCTTCAATAATACGTATTTACGATATATTAGATTTACAAAACATTGTTTCAGTACTCGTAAGGCTACTAAACAAACATATCTAAACATTTCACTTTTCTGTAAAAAAGTTGATAAAATATTCCTTTTGAATAAAAAACAAAAAATGAGCATTAAAATTAAAACCTACATTCTTATAAGACACTTATACTTTTCAGACAAATCTAAAAATTAACATGGATACAGTTTTAATAAGTTCTCTTCCCTTTATATATTGAATCAGTGCTGGCCATCCCTGTATATAGCTCGATCAAGCTTCATATACTACCTCTTTCGTCTGTCTCTTTCATTTCCGCTGTAAAGCGCTCAGGCTCTCCTGGGCTCTAAAGCGCGCGCTTCCTCCTATGGGTATCATTTGACATCACTGGTCTAGGGTGTACCATGATTAAAAAAACGTTGCGGAACATTTGTTTAACACACGTCCGTCGTCAATTCTTACGAAACAGTACCCATATTCTTATTCCTACATTTCTAGTAGAATTGGGAATCCGAAATTTCCATTTACAAAACACTAAAAACCTAGATCAGATTGACCGATCTAGGGTCGGGGCTCCCGAATGCTACTCCACAGTCTTACCCTTATTTAGCTAGTTCGCTCTGTAGTTGCTCTTTCACTCTGTTATTTACACACACAGTAAGCATGTATATACTCACACATGAATACATACAAAAATACCCACATGCATGAGTATAAACATACTAGGTTTTCCATTTTTTCTCGTTGAAAGCTATAGCCTCGCAACAGAACATAACGCAGTGCTTTGTTACATTTCAAAAGTCGCCTCTGTTAAACTGCCCAAGGCGCTGGGAATTTAATCCGTCTCTATAGAGACGCATGATAAACTGTTTTCTGGCTGCGCTCACAGTTCTTTCATATTTTTTGGAGTGGTCGTTTCAAATATGTCACGAACACGTGTCTGTTACTGGTCCAATACACGCCTTGCTCAAAGTCAGTCAGGAAGTATGATAAAATTCATTTTATACCTTTATTTTCTGAATTCGATTACATCTCCCAAGTCTTGCATTGCTTTCCCGGAGAGCGGAATGAAAAGTGAATGTCGAAACTCGTGTTTGAGCGCCATCCGCACGTCAATACGATGTTTTGACGTCATATATGCAGACATTACACAATTTTTTTATATTACACGAGTATGAAATAACAGTCATTGCTTCTACGCTGCAGGCAAGAATTTGTCATATAGAGAGTGTCCCAGAAATACTTCTCATTTATATCAGTTATAGACATACGTTTTTGATATGTAGATAGAAAATGTTTGAGTTGTCTCGATATGTTTTATTTTTATCTATTTAAAGGTATTCTGGTGTTTGTGCCATAACATATTGCCAGTTCTGTTGCTGATATTTTACTGCGCTGTTTGCGTAATTATAAACTAATCTTATTGGAGGAAAAGTACTTGGCAAGTAAGGGAAAGGAAAGCCGAAGAGAAAATATAGAGGATAATTCATGAGTTTCGTACAAAAGTTCGGAATATGATTGCTGACAGCATTTTCGTGAAATGAGTTATACCAATCTGTGCCTTATTTCAAACCGTTATAACGCTATAACAATTTTTATTGCGAAAATAAATCTTTAATTCTGGAAAATATAGGAATATATTATTATTTTAAATATTTATGAAAGCGATACACTTCCATTAAACTTAACTCTTTTATTTCACTAACCTGTTTTTAAGTGGACACTATACTGTAATTACTAATTACTAACTTCCGTGTTTTCAAAGCGAAATTTACAAAACTTTTATCACTGATGTATTTGGTTAATAATTACACATATACAAAATTTCATGCCTCTGTAATGAGTGATTTGTATTTTATTAATATCTTAATAAAAATTTGTATCATTTTATACAGGCTGTAAGGGGTATAAGAGCCGCCCTTTTCCCAGTCATCGGGGACGATCTACAGGATCAAAAATTGTTCATACAATATAGGGTCAAAACTTTATAGATATCTAAAAAAAAAAATCTTTCCTTATTTTATTTGTGTTGTACTGCTTATATTGTTAGTAAAATAACGAAAAGAATAATAACATCAGTAGGCATATCTAACAAAGACTTAATATTAGTTTAAATAAATATTTCTGTATACTATTACGTTTTCGTGAAATTGAATAAAAATGCATGCATAAATTTGTTAATATTCTGGCGTGAGATACATTGCAACATGTTTAGCAGAATTCATGCTGCTAACAGAAGACGTACAGATCAGCTGAGTTGAAGCTCTCTGTTCATAGGTCTGTTGCCGAGCGGACAGCAGTTCAGTACAGGTATTCGATAAACAACTTATAATGTAATTCACAATTCAGGAATATCATGATATCTTATTAATTTATGGAGAAAGTTTTTATAATTCAAATGCAGTAAGAAGGATGTACCGTCAATGTTTACCGCAAAGAAGATTACTTAATCGGCGAGCTTTTGTAGCAGTTTGTCAACGATTATTAGAAACTGGAAGTCTCTTATCCCTTTTGGAAAATCACACAACGAGAATTTTCTTTAAAAATTATACTGCTTTACTGAAGCGGGAGAGATTAAAATTTTGCATTAGAAAAAAGTTCGTGTGATTTTGTGCAGAAAACCATTATTGTAAAGGCGTGCAATAAAAAATGGAGCAATATTGTTAAATAAAGTTTAAATTTAACATAATGTTCTATTAACGAGATACAAAGTTTGTATTTGCTGCTCGTTTTATGTAAACAACAATTGCCCTGTGCGCCCCTGCAATGGAACAGAGCATCTGTTTTGTATTGGCAAGTCTGTCCCTGCTACAGCTGTACCGTGTACTTGTAAACCCTCTCCTCCTCATACAACAACGTTGCTAAACGTCTAATATTGTGAACTTTAATAATTGGTTAAATATTGCAATTAGAAAAATATTGTGAGAACATTTCTTCTTCCTCATGTCATGGATAATCATCAGTTAAAATAATGGCACTTATATCTCTTACACTCTGTATAAGAAATCCCCTATACCACATTTTTCATTATTTTTAACTGATATTCACTTATAAAATTATGTATAAACATTGGAAAAAACATTACTATTGTAATCTTGTACAGCGAATCAATAAATAACGGGGAAATTTTTATGATTATTAGTATTTATATTTTTTATTCTTTGTGCATATAAGGATCCATATAAGTGAATATCAGTTAAGAATAATGTAAATTGTGGCTCAAGGGACTTCTTATATATAGCGATTGAATATTTTATCAAATATTAATAAAATGCAAATCACTTATCATAAGCGGATGAAATTTTTCACATTTGTCAATATTAACCAGATATGCCAGTAATCGAAATTTTGGTGAATCTAGTTTAATAAGTTTGATAGTTATTGATTTCAATATTGTGAACTCTTAAAACTAAGCAACTTGGAAATTTCAGTATAGTGTCCCCTTAAAAGTTATTTTCGAAGATGCCTCCTTCAGTTGCAATGCATCGCAACTGAGCTCGTAGCCTGCTTTAGCTGAAATCTGTTTTCCCTGATTTCGTGCGTAGCGTTCAATATTCTGTAAGTGAAAATGTGAACGGCATCTTGAATGCAATGTTAACTGTCAAACTAAAATGCAAAACTGTTACGAATTCAAGTCGGATGAACCTTGAAGGTAGGGGTGAATGAAACTAAATGTACTACAAACAATCCTCAGAAGTCAAAGTCTGCGACGTCATACTAGGACATCTGTACAAGTAAACAGGGGCATAGGGGGTTCAAAATATATCGCTTAATTAAATGAGAAAAAAGAACAGACGTAGCTCTGTAATCAATGCAAATAGAACCAACATTAATATAACATAGTTTCATGTCTATAATTTGCGCAATCACGTCCTGCAGTTTAGTACAAAACTCGGGAATTATCCTATATAAAAGACATGCTCTGTGGAATGGAGTGCAACAACTATTCATCATTTAAAACAGCAGAGAAAAGGTAAGGATGTTTCAAGCGTCAATGTGTAACTTTGGGGTCTATCAAAATAATTGTCTTCTCCTAGTCAATAATTTAGGCGAGAGAAACTGTAACATTGAATTTAAAATTTAGCATAAAACTTACAAGAACAAATAAACTTGTTACTTTTTTCAGGTTTTAGTTCTTGAATTTGGAAGAAGTCTGAAGTCTAATAATATTTTGGTTGCTTAATGGACAGTTTTCATTAAGAATTGAGGGTTTAGTTGGAAGAAGTGAGTAACTCAGAAAACATAGTTTGGAGATAATCGACAAAAACTATCTGTACCCCGCATCTCTTGCTGGAATATGACACATTCATATATATTGTAGGGTAATACGTTCCCTTGGGGTTACAATGAGTTCCATGATTAATGTTTAAATATTGTACGAGAACGAAGCATTCAGTTCCTTTTAATTACGCTCTTCTTCCATAGAAGAGGATTGAAAATATACTGCATTGCTGTTAACTTTTCTATATTTCTAATATTTCTATAGGAAAGCCTAAATATAGGTCTATACTATAATAATGAAGATAATTACAATGTATGTTCTACTATATATATATATATATATATATATATATATATATATATATATATATATACTGTATATATTCGTTTTTACTAAATTGTTATCAAAACATTAAAAATAATTAATCCCACTTATTTTACTTTATCATTTAAACTGAACGTACCTACAATATAGGCTTACAAACACTATACCACTTTAAGTAATCTAATAATCTAACATAAGAACATCTAGAATCTCGTGAGGCCTCTTGGAGTGTTTGCCTCTCATATCTGTCATTACAGTATCACCTAGTTTCACTATATTTTGTACAGTTATCACTCGTTTGTTAGATATTTTAAACAATGACAGAATAAAGGGCTTGCATAAAAATTCTTCTCAGTCATGATAGACTATTGTATACCCAAGAACATTCTCGGTGCTGTGGTTTTATAGTTGTTTCACATTGCTTAATGGTCCTCTTCTCCAAATATCCAATAAGAAACGTATCCTGTTGGTTTTTGATTCCAGTTCCCCAAAATCCTCAATAGAAAAAGGCTTGTTCCTTTGTAGACATCTCATATTTCTTCTGGCAGCAACTGGCTTAAATGTTTTGCTGCTAACCTGTCAGAAATACAGTCGTTCCTAAATGACTGACTGCTAGCCTGGATCAACATTTTATAGCACTGCATACGCCTATATTATTAGTACCTTATATTTGTTCTCCATTGACAAAATAAATAGTAATACTGTATTTCTTTCACTATTTTCCTGACCTACTTGTGTAAGCTTTGCCGTAATTTCGTCGTCGCTTGCTAGATTATTTTTTCATAGTTTGTTAAACCGTTTTCGTCTTTTACCTTTCCGTATGTATTAATTTTCACTAATACTTTCAACATCAGAAATGTTATATTCGCTTCCATTAGACGAAAGGTAGAATAGATCAGAACATTCGTCTGACTACGCGAACACCCTTGCAGTTACCTTCGCCGGTCCTCGAACCACAGTAGTGAGATGGAAGAAGGACGCAATTCAATAATACTTCTCTATTGCAATCTATTGGGAGTAGAGGAATAACATTGTGGTGGTTGGTAGAAACGCTGCCAAAGAACGCATATAGCCATTTTACGGATAAACGCCGTAATTCGAATTACGCTCTTCTTCCAGCTAACCCCTCAATTGTAACTTTGTTTACTATTTTACTGAATTTTCTGGAAAAGAAATTAAATTTTTAAGCTAATTTTCTGGCTTTGTTACAGTATGATTAAACTTGGAATACATAGATGAGTAATTTTTTAATAAAAGCATGGAAAAGTAATTGTATTCAAAAAAATTCTGAAATTAATATCTAAAGGTTATCTTCAAAACTGGCAACAAACTTAATAATGTCATTCCTAATAATATTTGTAATTTCGATAAATATGTTAGTGGTGGCGTATACATGCTGCATTGTAAGAATTGTACACAGAAATATATTGGCCAAACTAAAAGAAATTTCAGAATACAAAGCAGATTTTTGTCATTGACGTAATAGATCAAAATTTGTCTCCTACTTAATAGAGAATAACCACGAACTTCAAAAAATGGCAGATGCTTTACAAAAATTTAAAATCTATTAATAACGGGAAAATCAATTTATTTGCAGAAGAATTTTATATTTCTAAATTTCTCGGTAATAACACTTCCTTACTTAATTAACAACTACCTAACCCTAATAACTCTTTATTCAAGTTGGCCAATAGGAGCTCTTCTTACTGCAACACGTATCTCCCTCCACTTACACCATGATGTGGTTCTTTCATATGTGAATGCACCAGTCAACACCACGCAACTCGCCATGAAACATCGGTTCTTCCTACATGTTCAAATTTTGAAAGTTATTCTGTTTATTAGATAACTCTTCTTTTTGCTTCGTATATTTTTCACTTTCTTACTTATACGTTTTTATTGATTCTTACGGATTCCTAACACGCTACCCATTTTTGCGTCGTGATGACTGCTGCAATATTTTTACCCATTTTAACTATGTTATCTTCATAATTCTACGCTACAGACATGTTCTTTTAGTTTTCTGTCAAATGCATGGATTCTGTATTTTAACATTTAGACTCTATATGAATTTTAATCACTACAACCACTACGTCTTTAAGTGATTATTATCACATTATTCTGTGTTTGTACAGTTATTCATGTAATACTGTTTTTAATTAATCTCTTTTAATTTCACATCATGCAATTCATCATATTTCATTATCTTGCCATCTTGCCAGTTATTGAAGGATTATTATACTGATTTCATTTATCTAAGCTTTTATAACTTGGCAAGGAAGAACCGTTAAGATAGCATTCAACTTAGCTTATTGTACATACTGTTATCACAGTCTAGTATATACAGTCACGAAGCTTAATACTTACTAAATATGCAAACGTAAAGAGTTGAAATATGCATCCATAGATAGTTGCTGACCACCAGGATCGCTACTATCGCCTCATCACAGACTCTTTCCCTAGCAGACCATAAAATGTATTGTACTTTCGATATCGTGTTCTTTTGAAAAAATTAACACCTTCCTTCCACTATTGAAATATGAAATACATAAGGTTTATATATTATTTTCATAAAATATATATTATATTCTATAAACTCACCTTCCTGGATCTTTCGGAAGGATAACTCTAACCTATTTTTCTTACAATTTATACTACTACAAACGTCTCCTTGTCCCATATTATTATTCAAATTATTGTAGTTTAGCTATTAAAGTTATTACAACCGATAACGAACTTTTCACAAAAATGCGAAATACGGTACAGTCAATGCTTTTTCGATCTAGACCAGGCCGTAATGTTTGTTCGGGTTTTCTATTTCAGTGTATGGAGCTCAGTGAAATATTATAACTTTATTGCTTATCATTGCCCTTATACTGCTTGTTTGAAGCTTGAAAGTAATGTAATTTTCCCTAAGATAGGTTACTAGCCTTATCGTTAGGTAGTCCAGTAGTGGGGCTGCCACTTTCAGCCTCTGGACAGGCTTGTAATGCAGCATTTCCTCTGCATTTGATGACACAGTTATACCGCTGTGACTCGGTCGCCATTTCCTCGTTGGTAGAAACAGGATGGACCACGGGAAGACCTTTAAGAAGACTGCTAGATGGGGCCGAAACAGGTCTACAGAGGCCTAATTCGTGAAGGATGATGATGATGATGCTTATCATTGCTAAGCTTCATTTAGTGTAATGTGTTATAAGTTCCGTTTACTTCTTGTTGCATAATATGTTGCAGAAATAATTACAAAACTGTGTTATTTTAATGTGAAGAGAATTTTACATGTTAACATAATCTGTTCGCGTCAACATTTCAAGTTTAGAATGGAAGCTATTTTGAGGTTTAATAAAAAAGAATTTATATTGTGATTTCAATTTAGCACATCTACCTTCCTTAATTTTAGACAAAACATTTTCCATACCACTCCTATGAAATTAATGTACGTACAATTGTGTTACTTCATCTCTTAAGTCGTAGATAAATACAATAATTCAGTACTCAATTTCAGTATTAAAATACAGACAAATTGAATGTCCGGGGTATCATACATGACATTATGCTTAACCATAATGTATGATTGCGAATTTAGGAATATAAGTTAAATATAGTAAACACAACCTATAATTTTCATATGAATGGCAAGGCATTGGAGATCACTAAATTTAGACAGAAAGAGGCAACTGGTACAGTAAACGTAACCTATAATTTCAACATATCTAAATATCCGTGCGGGGCAATTGAAAATTATTGAATCGTGCATAAATTAATGTACAAGAATCTCGCAATATTTAATCGAAATAAAGGCAGGTATTACACATACGAAAAAAGTAAATTTTCACACCATAACTAATATTGCATCTTAACTCGCAAGTAAATTATGTCTGAAGTGTCTCATAATCATTGTTTTAAATTTTATTAATGGAATTACACTACATTTTAGAGAAACATATGTTACTGTTTATGCATTCCAACTAATTTATATGGTTGAAACGCCGCCCTTCGTGATCGGGTTAAGCGAGTTACATGGTCTGTCTTACGGCCTGTATTAAATCACGATGGCTGTGGCACAGTCTATTGTTCCTAGTACTCACAGCGCTCCAAGCGGCTAGCAACTATCGCGAGGTTTGGAAAAATTCACCCCAGGCTTCGTGACTGTTTATAGTAGACTGTGCTGTTATGTAAACGTCTTTCTAAAGAAGTAAAATAACAATATTTGTCTCCTTAGAACTTTGAGCACACACTCTCTTTTACACCCTGTGTCAAAGACTTGAGAGTCTGAACGCAAGAGGCAGCACCATCTCATTTACTGAAGTAGTGCACTTTTAATTAAAAATGGTAACATGTAGACCCGGTCGTTATCAAGTTTTCATACACGTGCACGAAATTAACAAAAACCGCACACATTCACTGCCACACCCCACTTGAAGAAGAGTGCGGGTTAATGTGCACGCTCTAAGAGGGTATCCAGGATTTATAATGTCTTTTTGTGGGCCACTCCGTTCTTACGCGATGACTCGCGACGCTCTGCTCTTTTGCTTTCTTTGCTCAGTTTTTTTTCTATCTCCATGGTAACCATTTTCACAGTATATCGTATATCTTACATCAAAGTCCACCGTGCTGAAAGCTGAGATTCTTTAACATGAAATTGTTCGAATAATTTGAATCTTTGATAAATTATTCAGTCTTTACATAACTGGAAAGTTTCAGAAAAAGTTCCAATCGACATAAAAAACGAAGAATGATTGCAGTTGTAATTTTGAAGTTTAATACGTGTCTTTTACTCTTGCTAAGTACAATAAAAGTAAAACGTTCTTGTAAGTTAGGTTAGTACTTATAAAATAGGTTTATATTTTGCTTATAGTAGACGTTTTATAGCAAAGTTTTTATTTATAGTCCTAGGTTTATTACATTTATTTATTTATAGTTAGAACTAAATTTACGTTTATTTTATTTTTATTGCTGTAATTATTGTAATTTTATTACATGCCTTAAGTCCAATGGCTACACTACCTATGAAGAAGTCCATGGAATAGCGGATACTGGAAGTCATGGACATGTTGATACTCGTGTTATAATATTTAAACCTGGAGAGTCAAAAGGTTATATTCTGGATCCGACCATCTGATTCGAGATGCATCAGGATCAACCTGAGGAGGTTAATCTAGGGAAAAGGAGAATGTATTAACCCACTATCCCTTATTACAAAACATCATATAAACTCTGGAATATAGAAGTCATCGGATTAATGGTGAAGTCATCGGATTAATGGTGGGCGCTAGAGGGACCATAACAAAACCATTTGTGTCATTCTGTCATAAATTTGGAGACCCAACAACAACAATTAAGGAAATTTCTATTATAGCTTTGAAGGGTTCTCTCCAGATTTTACGGCGATATTTGTATTTCAATTCAAATTACAGTTGAATTTTCTCAGTCTATTTTTTATCTGTATTTTTATAAATTTTCATTACGGTATGTGAAATATTATCTACTGCAAATTTTAGTTTCTTGTAAGACATTTTTAATGTCATTTTTAACGTTACCGTTTAACATTCATTGTCTTTGGAAACCTCACCAAGTCGAGGAAGATTGAATTATATTTATATATGTAATGTTATTATTGCATATTATATATCACTGCCACCGGATGTATACCCAATTGTAGTGTTAATAAATACAAACACAATAAAGGTATTACATATTACACATATTACATATTCTTTATTTGCCTGAAGGTACAATAGTACGAGAGGCCTCGTCAATGTAATAATATAAAAACAATGTGTCAATACATAAAATATTAAAAGAGTAAAAAAATAATAAAATTCAACTAAAATACTACATCAGTTTCAAAAAATTCATTCATATTATAAAAAGGATTATTTTGTAGCCATCTCTTAATCTGAAGTTTAAATTGTCTTTCATTATGTGCCTTTATAAATTTGTAGGTATCTTATTATATACTTTTATTGCAGTAATTACATAGCTAGATTGTGTTTTGCAACCTGAGAAATGGTACGTTTAATTGATCAATATTTCTCGTTTCATAGCGATGCAGATCTTCTATACTCGTATAATTGTAATATTCTTGTTTACGGACATTAAAAGTTCTAAAATATACAGATTATAGACTGTCATAATCTTTTCATTTTTGAAAAGAGATCTACTTGATAATCCGGGTGGTGACATTGTTAAAATACGAACTGCCTTTTTGTGCAATAACAGAATGTTTCGAAGATCAGGACTATTTCCATACAAAAGTAATCCATACCTAATAATACTTTCAAATAGTGAATAGTAAACGTGTTTTAAATAATGTTTGGGAATCTTGTACACGAGACTTCTCAAGAGATAAATTACTCTAGAAATTCTTTTACATACATAATTTACATGGGTATTCCATCTTAGTTTAGGATCCAGATACATACCCAGCTTCTTTACAGATTCATTTATCACATTATTTTGAGTTTGTTTCAAACTTATAGTTAACACATGAGTTTTTTCATCATTAACAATAAATCCATTAATTGAAAACCACTTTCTTATTTCAGCAAATACAACTTGCTTCATAAAATCTAACTCAGCAATATTATTATGTGTGATAAGAAAGTTGTATCGTCAGCATACATTATAGTTTTAGCCGACACATTGTATGGCAAGTAAAAATATGGAACGCAGTAAATTTATATAACTATTTCGCTCGTAGAGTCAGTGAACAATTTATCTAGAGAAAATCAAAACTAGAGTGGGATTTAATCGAGTGTTACACGATTAGAAGAAAGCATATAGAGATTAGAAGAAATAAAGTACTCTGAAAAATAAAATATTAATTGACTTACTAGAATTCTATTTCAGTAAGTTAGCTTCACCAAAACGTTTGAACGGAGCCGCCATTTTCAGTTGACTATCTATGGACCGTCCCAGGTATCTGTAGAGTAACTTCACGCATATGGGGCGGAGTCTATCCGTGCCGGAGTGTATTGCGGGCAGCATCAGCTCGATTTCGCTAAGGAGTACGATGCTCGTGGTATAAGGTAGGGTAGAGTTCACATAGAAATGATTTCTAGCGTGGTTCAACCAAAACTTCCTCCCAAAGCGGTCATTGGCCTTAGCCGTCCCACATACCACTTGCGCAGAGGCTTTGTTTAGTCTTCCTACTCTACAGATTCCTGGGACGGACCATATATGCGGTAAACAAATGATGACGCAAAGCATGTCTCATAGTACTGTAAAGAATTTGCAATTTGACATGTTGGCAAACAAAGAAACAAATGGTAGGGAGGTGATAAAAACATAAAGTATATAAAGATTAGAAGAAATAAAGTAATCTAATACAATAAAATACATAATAATTGACTTACTAAAATTACATTTCACTAATGTTAGCTTCACCAAAACTTTTGAACAGAGCTGCCATTTTCAGTCGACACTATATGAAAGATTCAGAACCATAGTGGGCCTAGCGCCATTTACTAAAAACGTAGAAAACAATGGTTAAAATGAAGTTATTGCCATAATTCAATGGAAACATATAGCAAGTAATATAAAATATACACATTCAAACTAAATGGTATGTCAATCTTCTTTAAGCTATGGTGTTAACTTAACTTTAACCCTTGCTTTTTCCGTTTTTAATAAATGGCGCTTGGCCCACTATGGCTCTGAACCCTTCAATTTACAGATGTAGCCAAATATTCTTATGCAACACTGTATACATCATTGCTATTGGTATACATCATTGCTATTGGTATACTTAGCTTTCTGGATGCCCTCACAATCGACTATCTTGCGCTTCCTAACCGGTCTCTGGTCTTCCAGTTTCTTTGCCTGTCAAGAACACTACCGTTCTGCATAAACTTGTTGCAACAAGCTTTAATACTGTTTGCAGATAGTGGGTCTCGCACGCACCTCGTCCTGAAGAAGTTTGTATTTGGATAACAGATTATGTCTTGATCTTATACCTCTTTATACACTGTGCCTTGTGCTGCACCTGAACTATAGATATGTAAATAAACATATTCACAGCATTTGCAGTAATACTAGTACTGCTGCTACTGCTACTACTAACACTACTACTATTATTACCGCTACAACGTAATACCATCACTACTACTACTACTGCACTGCTACTACTACTACTACTACTACTACTGCTACTACTACTACTACTACTACTACTACTACTACTACTACTTAGGGTGACCAGACGTCCCCGATTTCCGGGGACAGTCCCCGGTTTTGAGTTGCTGTCCCCGAAGAGCAAATGTCCCCTTCTTGTCACCGGAAATTAATTTTGTCCCCAGAAATTTTAATTTTATTTCAATAACATTTTACACGTAAATATTTAAGTATCGTGATGAAACTGCTGCGATCCATGCACATTTCTGAACGGTTCTTAGTATGAGACAGAAGAACTAGCACAGTATGAGATATTCTACACTCCTTGAGAACAATATATCATCTTTGTTTTTGGTCATCTTCGTATTCGCATTGCGCGGAAGCGTTAGAACTGCCACAGCGTCCATTTTTAAGTAGTTTAAAAAAATGGGAAATTTTGTGACAAACCAACAGGTGCAAATTGGTATGCTGTTTTTCAACATAAAAAAAATCCATTCCATTTCAAAATCTCCTCAAAACAGTGTCATTAATCATGTGTCTTCCAGGCAGTAATTCATCAGTTGAAAGACTATGAACTCAATCTGGACTGATGAAAAGTCAAGAATGAAAGTTGAAGGCGGGGTCAGAGATTTTCATGAACCCTTACACATATACTCACCCTATACATGACGTAAACATGACATAACTCTTCACAGACACACATCATGTACAGCGTGGCCCGCCGAAATGGTGTACAAATTGAAAATGGGTCACAGTTCTGCCATCTATCCGCAATATGCAGAACCCAAATCACGCAAGTGAAGTGGGTAGGCATTAGATACACACACACAGTTAAAGCTTTGTTACAAGTGAAAGCAAAACATAGTGTGAAGCTGTATAGAAATGAACAGATCCTTAAAAGATACATTCTTCAGACAAGTACAGGTACTTGTAAAATGTGTGTGTTAGAGTTCAGTGTGTACAGTATTATGGGAAAGACTTCCATGCATGTGTCAGTACTAAAATTGAATTCTTAGTGGCTATAATTATGTATAGCAGTTAAGTCTGTTTATGCATTTAATTCAGAAAGTTAAGATAGGTACTCTACAAATTTAGTGTAAAAAGGTTGCACGTATTTCCTGTAACATTTCAACGGAAAGTGACTAGATAAGCGTATTTGGCTTTTATTGAAATTGTCCCCTCCTGGAGCATAAAAATCTGGTCAGCCTACTACTACTACTACTACTACTACTACTACTACTACTACTACTACTACTACTACTACTACTAACGCCAACACTACTATCTCCACCACCGATAATATTACTACCACCACTATATTACTACTAGCAACACAAGTGCTGCCAGCGGTATTTGTTTACACATCAGATTTCATCTATGCATTACGCTTATTTCCTTTGTTGTTACTGGTGTTCATTAGTTGATTTATATATTAGTTATGAAGATAAATGTACCAAAGTGCCCAATCAATTATGACCCTATTTCAAGCTAACTTACTTATGGCTTTTAAGGAACCCGCAGATTCATTGCTACTCTCACATAAGCCCGCCATCGGTCCCTATCCTGTGCAAGATTAATCCAGTCACAATCATCATATTCCACTTCCCTCAAATCCATTTTAATATTATCCTCCCATATACGTCTCGGCATTCTCAGAGGTCTTTTTCCCTCCGGACTTCCAACTGACACTCTATATGCATTTCTGTTTTCGCACATATGTGCTACATGCCCTGCCCATCTCAAACGTCTGGATTTAATGTTCCAAATTATGGCAGGTGGAGAATACAATGCGAGCATCTGCGTTGTGTAACTTTCTCCATTCTCCTGTAACTTCATCTCTCTTAGCGCCAAATATTTTCCTAAGAATTTCAAGCTAACCCATTTTTAATAAGGTAAAGTAACTTTCCTTCAATTACTCCATTTGTGTAGTTACAAAATGTCATCAGAGTTCCTGTATGGTGAAATGCGCTTGATATTCTGTCCTACATATATGTGGTTCTGTGTAGCCAGACGCAACCGCTTCAAGGCCGGATATTCGAACGAATGTCCAACCTCGCCGGTTGATCTGCAACCGGTCGAATACAAACCGGTTGTAAGCGCTGTTCTGCAGCACTCTGTAGTCTACCACTACCACTACCATTATCACTATCAACAAAATGTCTACTACTATCACCACTAATATTACTAATACTGCTGCTATGACTAGATTCATCTATTAAAGTATATGCGAAATGTTTAGTTGACGATTAGCTTACATTATAAAAACTGTACTTTCCTGTTTTCAATATTTAAAATTATTATTTAGTGCTATCCCTGAGTTTTCTGGGACACCGTGTATAGTACCTCTACACGTAGTTCACTCTGTGTGTAGCTAGCGAATTCACCCTAACCCACATTTTCGGATTTTTATCCCCACGTGAGGTAGACGTGCACACCATCAGTCTCCCATGATGTGGGCTCTGTAAAACGCCAGGAATCCGTATGTAATTATCTATGATGAGACCATCAGGGCAATCTGTTACAGCACGGATATTGAATATTAAAAGTTATCGAGTGATAGGTTTGAAATCATAAGCACAAAGGGGAATTTTGATATATTTTTTTCCTAATTTTTCTTGCAATATATTTTCAGTACGGAATATAATTCCCGGATCATGCCCCGCACAAAAGGTCACTGATAGCTGAAGTATTTACAGCTACGGTATTGGAACAAGTACGTAGACAAACTGCAGCGCATTCTGTGAGCATTTTCAGTAATGACAAACATGAGCAAAACACCATCCATTTAAGCGATTTATTGCATTTCCCAAATATTTGCACCTGAAATTCATTCCTGCGGCTTTTTAACCTTTTGTCGCTATGCATTCTTCTAGCCTGAGAGTCGGACGATAAAATATCTGTGTAGGCCATAATGAACGGTAGGGGGTACGATGTGAAGAGCCGGATGAGTGCAATATAGACTTAACCTACTATTGAATTGAGTGGTTCAGCGAGGGAGTAATGTAACCTAAAACCGATATCTAAATGTTGACTTTTGTTGGAATCTTTCTGTACAGGGATGTACAATCAGCGTTTTGTTCCCTTGAATTTTATCGTAGGATATATATTGAAATACAGCTGAGTCTAAAAAGTGTATAAGGTAAATTCTCCTAAGATTGCGCAATTAGTGGATTTATGTCCTTAAATACTCATTTTAAGACCAATATAAAAATTATATTTATGAAATGAAACTCTTGATTCTTAACATCACAATTATACGAAAAAAGTTACAAAAATGAAATATTTTTTCTTTACAAAAATTGAAATGGTGAGATCAATAACCATTCAAGTCCATTTACACAAGTTTTGAGAAAAATGCAAAAAATGTTCTTTAGTTTCTTACCTAATTATAATTTTTGCACGTAATATTTCTGGTTGTTTTAGAGATCAAGACAAAGTAGGCCTAGTATACCAACTTTTAAAGTCGTAACACTTGTAGAAATATCCAAAATTAATTTCAAATTTGCAAAAAATGAATGACCAGAAGTTGACCTGAATGGTTATTGATCTCACTGCTTCAATTTTTCTTTGAAAAGTTGTGAACGCGCAATCTTACAGGCACTGTCCTTTAAGACTGCGCACGTTGTCCTTTAAGAATGCGCGTCAACACATGTCATATTTAAAAAGTCCAACGCCTTCGTAGCTTGGACACTCTTCATGCCACCACTGTTTGCACCCACTACACTGCACCCAGTCCTCAGAAATTAGTTCTTCATAGGCTTCGTCACAATCAGGACAGAAAATGTTTCCTTCTGAAACTGTCCGATCTGATGAAGTTGACGCTGATGGACTGTCGTAACTGAAATTCTTCCTGCATTGTTTAATGTTGCACACCTTTTTTGTTGTAGCTGACGAATCACTAGAACTAGTTTTTTTGCATTGTTTCTTGTTCCTAGAAGTTTTCATTGTTTCTAGAAGTGAGTGCTTATACGGAAAGGAAGACAATATCTCTGTTTTTTTTTAATTCGTTTCCTTTTCTTTGACTGCACTGTCTTTGGTAACGAAGAGATCATAGCTAGTGAAATTAGTGCCTGTTCTATACAAGTCAGGTTCGACTGCTAAGGAAATTTGATCTTCATTTCCCTATGTTTTCACCATTTTCAATTCTTTTTTGACTTTTCTCTAATATTTCTTGGGTAAATATTAATTTTCTGTCTGATTTCCTAACTTGCGTCGAAGTCATTTACACAAGGCTGCAAAAATAATATTTAATTTCTAAAAACTGGTTGTATGAGACGAAATGTGCCTGTAAGATTGCGCACTGAGGATTCTTAGAGGATTCTACACAGTTCTGCATTGTAGTCAATAAATGACAGGAAACAAACAGGGAAAGTGCATAACGTAGCTTATGTATTTGTCTAGCAACAGTAATACATGCATGCAGGTTTACCTCGTTGGAATTGTTAAATAAACTTAACCTTCTTCATATGCAAATTTATAAGAGAATCTGGGTAAAATCAATTCTTACCTGATAAACCTTTATAAATCCACTTTCACACAAACGCTTTAGACCAGAGAGATATACCTGAGAAGCAACTTTTCTCGACGGAATGGCGGGAATCAACAATGCTGCCAACTACAAAAATATGACACTGCGCTATCTTAGAGACTGCGCAGTCTTAGGTGTCTGTACCTTACACATTTCAAGATGCAAAATATCTGAGTAAAGAATTTATTTCCAAATTAATACACACGTCAAGGGATGGCTTGTGTAACATACGTAATTGTTGAACTGAAGAAGCAAGATTTTAGGTAGTTGTAGATTAGTATCTCAAGTACATAATGACGTGGATATATACTTTTTATGAATTATTTAAATCTGCCTATAATCTTTATTTATAGGCTAATGCGGGAAGTTTTTGCCCCCCTCCCTTAGACATGGTTGTGACAAGTTTCCTGTCTGAAAGTATTTCTCAATAATGAGAGTTAGTTAGTTAGTGGGATTTAAAAAGGGCGCGTCAGCATCTATGGCTATTTGCGCCATTTCAATAATGAGATTAGGATACATTGTTTAATTGTTGGTACCACTGGATATACAATTTTAATTCAAATTTTGTTGTCATTGTTGCTTTTTTATTTGTGGTTTGCAATAGTATGATTACTTAGTACAGAAAAGTCTGAAGTTTAAATAGCCAAAGCGTTAGCCTATATGAAAAATATACGTTTTTATAACACTATTTTATAAACTCTTATATTTGTGTGTTTTAGAATGTTCCTGATATTGAAAATTGTATAGTAACATAGTAAAGTAATTCCTAGTCCATTACATCAAGACAAAACGCGGGCAATTTTGCCCCCCCCCCCTTGCTAGCCATCCACAGACAAATCGCATTTTAGTAGTGCTAGGGTTCAATGTGTCGAAGAAATTTAAATGTCATATGCAACCATCAGGATCATGTCAGTAGATTTAGTAGCATGTAAAATAACTCTTGCGGGACAAAATCGCGGCACACCGACGACGCTCATATAACCTCGGCAGTTGCGAGCGTCGTTATATAAAACTATTAATTAATTAATTTATTTATTTATTTATTTATTTATTTAGTTATTTATTTATTTATTTTAGTAGTAGTCTTCGTATTAGTGTACTGTCTTAAAAAGAAGTTAATTTTTATTGTCGTAACTAATTGTGTTTTTTCCTTTATAATTTGTGTAAATTTATTTCTAAAGAATCGTTTAGTGAAAATGTGGAAGTTATAAAAGTAGCGGAAAGATGTTTTTTTTCCACCCTTCAGGCATAAAAAGTTTCTTACGTAGTATAATCACAGAGGAAAGTTTAACAGCTCTGGAAAGCAATTAATTCGAGGTATTGTCGACTTCAATGAAGCAGTAATGACAATTTCATCGCAATGAAGAGAAGGAGAATGGACCTCTTTGATCTATACAAGCATTTTGCATAGGATTGCTCATTTTCTTTCTTATTCATGTATAGAGTAAAGGCTCCTAATATGGGGTAGCTTTTGATTTTGTCACATACAGCAGACACAATTCAGAAATAATCATTAATTTTACACATAGAAGATAATATGGGATTGCAGGATTAGGTTTGTTTGATTTTTAGGTTGTTAAATGTAGACATTTTTGTTATTGATGAATTTTTTTGAAAATCCGAAAAATGGATCCCAATATGGGGTGGCTCCTATTATGGGGTACCACCTTTACTTACAGTTTACAGTTAATAAAATAGCAAGAAACACAATATTATTAGACACTGGTTAACATAGTTTGCAAAAGTATTTCAATTCTTCAATCACCAACACTTCTTACATTAAAATTCAGTTTTCACTACGAATTAAATGAACAAATAAAAACATAAAAAAGTAAAGATATAAAATAATGTCAGACAGATCAGTTACTTGCACTTCAAGCACACGAATTTCTTTTTTGGATTACCTGCACAGTGTATATGAGCCCATTTGAGACATTTTTGGCACCGGATCCACTGCTCACCTGACTGATCATCTGAAAACAACCCTGAGCAATACACACACTCTGCGTCATTTTCGTCTTCACTTTCTCTTCCCCAATCGCCATCCTCTGACAGAGAAGGGGAATCTGAATCGTCTGAAGAAGGTGAAGTTGGAGGGTCTTGACGTTTCCTTCCTCTTTTCCCCATTTGTTTAGAAGTTGATCCTTTCTGTGCATAGGAACCCCTCCTGGTAACCTCCTGGAGCCTTTTGGCTTGTGTAGCAGCTTTCTTATTCACAACTCCGGCGTTCTTCTTCATTTGATTAAGAGCCAGTTGTTCTTTATGTGGCGACGAAGTTATGATCTTTGCTGAACCAGCTCTAGAACTTCTTTCAGCAACAGCGTTAGAAATGGATGGTAGAGGGCTTACGTCTGAAGCACGCACAAACCTCCTTGACGAATGCATTTGTGAACTAGAAGGGGATGGGCTTTGTTCAGAACAACCTGTTGAAGCTGTAACATCTGTCGTGTCAGGTCCATTTTGTTGTCTGAGTTCATTGACAGAAGACTGTTGATCACGACTCTCGGTATGTTCTTCATTTCCAGAGTGAATGGCAAAATCATGACTTCTGAACACATTTCGGTTTAAGGGATAGATTCCACTTTTCCGAAAACCATTAACTGCCGTTTCAACAGTTGCTGCGCGAAGATATGCATTGCCAAATAATTTCCCTACCTGGCGTATTGTAACAGTGCGAGGGAAATTATTTTTTAACCAAGACTCTATTTCCTGGCAGTAGAATGTCTTGAGAGGTTTCATAAATGCCAAGTCTAGGGGTTGCATTTTATGAGAGCTGTGGGGCGGAAGACATACAATTGAAACACCATTTTCCCTTCCCAGTTCAATTACTTCCATATTTCTGGTGTGGGAGTAATGTCCGTCCAGTATGAGGATGGTAGGATCTGATTTTGTTGCTTTCACCACTCCCAAAAAAATGCCTGAATCACTGTGTGAAAATGTCTGCTTGTATCCATCCTGAAATATGACAGGCATGGATTGACCCTGGTGGAGTTCCATCCATGAGCTCTGCTTGCATGTTTTTGCGTGGAAATACAATTAACGGTGGGACGTAGTGCCCAGCAGCATTCATACAAGCGACGACATTAATGAGGGATCCACGCTCTGCTGATGTTAACGACGCCACTGATCGTTTGCCTTTTAAGGCAATCACTTTAGTGTTTTTGTATTGCACTATACTAATCCCTGTTTCATCGCAATTATATATTCTGTTAGGGTTGAAGTTAATTTTCTGCAGTTCAGGTTCTAAGATATTGAAAAAAATATTCACGTTCTCTTCAGAAAAAGATTTCACGCAAGCCATTGATATTCCCTGTGGCACTCTAACAGACATAGTTGATGCATGGCGTTTCAGAAATGCTCGCAACCACTTTTTACCAGCAGATTCGGTTTTTTCATTGAATTTATTTGGAATATTATTTGCCAAAGCTAAGCGGTAAGCCAGTCGTTTTAAATCAGTTCTGGTTACCCCAAAGAATCGCTCTTCCATCGGTAGGCAATGGCTTACCAAATCTGATTCAAGATCCGGTGGAAAGACTGGCTTTCTTCCTAACTTCGTTGAAATCTCTTCATTCTGAGATTCTCGCCTGTGTTTCACATACCTTTCTAATGTAGTTTGTGGTACACAGAAATACCTTGCAGCTTTCAAGTACCCCATTTCCTTCCTTACAACTGCTTCGACAGCCCTGTTCATGTGGTCTTTATCCCAAGCCTTTCTTTTCTTCGGTGGCGTCATCTGATGAGAAAAAATAATAGTTAAAATTTATGATGATAATGATGATGATTATGATGATGATAATATTAATAATAATAAAACATTATCTTAATTTTGAAAATATGTATTAAGAAGCACTTACACGTTTACACAATTAAATTAATAAATAAGTTTCTCCCAATATGGGGTACCCCATATTATGATTCGCTAAGTACCCCATATTAAGCTCCTCGCCATCTTGATTTTCCTTCGTAATCACATGATACACTGATGCATGAAATAGAATAACTACACAAAGAACATGTACTTACCATTAACACGAAATAAATAAAGCACTTAGAAGATGAATTCCTGAAGTTCCAACAACGATGCAGCCTGATTACCGTAGCACTGTAAAACTTTTTCACACAGCAGATGCAAACAAACACGTGTAACAGCTACAAATACAGCTCAACAACTGTTTCCGGTCATAAGATGTCGCTGGATTGCGTATACATCGAGTTCCAATATTCGCAAATAGATGTCGAGTGCATACTGAGAAAAAAACATAGGTACCCCATATTAGGAGCTACCGTCATATTAGGAGCCTTTACTCTACATACTCACAATTTAAATAATTAACCTTGGTGTGAAAATGTATTTTGAATTAGCATTCTGTGAAGTAACAGCGCGTCTGGCGCGAAACCAGGTGGCCCGGGTTCGATTCCCGGTCGAGGCAGGTTACCTGGTTAAGGTTTTTCCGAGGTTTTCCTCAACCCACTATGAGCATATGCTGGGAACGTTCGGTGCTGGACCCCGGACTCATTTCACCGGCATTATCACCTTCATCTCATTCAGACCCTAAATAATCTAAGATGTTGATAAAGTGTCGTGAAATAATAAAAAAAATTAGCATTAGGCTGGCTGTAATTTCATTTGTTGTTAGTAAAACCCCGGTTTCTAAGAGCACCAGCCGCCACTGGTAAGAAGTAAACACTAAAGTTTCCACATTTGAGAAAGTATTGATACTAGCAATTGAATATTTCTGAACTTTTCTCATGTAATTTCACTTTTATTTACATACCGTGGGGCAGGATAGGTTTATAGCGAAGGTTCTGAGGTCTGTATTATATTTTACCCTCTTCAGTTACCAATGCAACGTATTAATACAATACCTGAACCTTTGCTGGAACTATCTTCAAGATCAGTTAAACATCTTATCAGGGACATGCCTCTTAATAAACATAAAAATTACTGGAACTGAAGTGAGGGCTGCTGACACTGTAAGGCCGCTTAAGTTATTTTAATAAAAGCAAGTCAAGTCACTTGCTAAAATTGAGGAAGAAAAAGCCCCCTAGGCAGTTGCATTCCTTAGAGCAGTGATGTCAAGCTTGGCCACTGGTGACAGCTGCCACAGGTTTGCCAAGAGCTCGGGCCCAGGGCATCTCGTGGCCGGAGCTACTAGCACAGTGTTTTGGCAGACGGAGACGTAAGAACTTGGAAGTCCAAGAAAAGACTGTGTCTAAACCAATGGTGACAAAAGCGGGTGTCGTGATTAGATCGTGTAATCACAGACTTTCAAACGGGTACGAGGAGTTTCCTGTACATTGCTGTGTGTTTCATTCACGTACTGAAGGCAAGCAGTGGCGATATCATGTCGCTTTACAAACTCTGTCTCTACAAGCAGTAAGAGGTGGTTTCGTAAAGAATGAGAAGGAGAACTTTTTTATTTTTCTGTCGGACAAAATGTAATACGTATACTTTGCTCAATGGTTCAGTTAGGAGTACCGGTATAAGAAAATTTGCGTTGCACCACAAGGTCGTCTGTGATGATGGTTGGCCTCCCACTGCGCTCCTCGTCATGCACATTTTGCGTCCTGCTGAAAATTGTCTACACCAGCAACGCACCATCTGCTTACTCATGACGTTAGGCTCATAGACCTGGCACAGCTGACGATCAATTTCAATCGGCGCTATGTCCTGTGCATTCAAAAACTTTATCACTGACCGCACTTCACAGGCGGCGGAAGCTGGAATAGGAGTGTCCATCTTCAACCAATGCAACAAAGCTACTGGGAGCACTCGAGAAGTTCCGCTAGCGCATGTGCCATGATAGGACATTACTCTATCACGTACACGCAGTCGCTTCGCGCAACATATGGTTTTCTAGCTGTGGGACGAGTGGGAAAGTTACTTTATGGACGCGCCTCGTAATAACCAGATAATTTAAATATTTATTACGTGATGTATATAACCATTAGTCCAAACGTTTGGAGTAACGGTCAGCGCGTCTGGCCGCGAAACCAGGTGCCCGGGTTCGATTCCCGGTCGGGGCAAGTTACCTGGTTGAGGTTTTTTCCGGGGTTTTTCCTCAACCCAATACGAGCAAATGCTGGGTAACTTTTAGTGCTGGACCCCGGTCTCATTTCACCGAAATTATCACCTTCACTTCAATCAAACGCTAAATAACCTGAGATGTTGATACAGCGTCGTAAAATAACCCAATAAAATACAAATAAATAAAAATAAATGACATATAACCATTAAACATTGAGAAACTTGAAACAACTGTTATAAAATTGTTAACAAGAATTATTAGAAAAATATTTTCTTAGTCTATTCTTAAATTGGTTTGATGTCTGACAGTCCCTGGCATTACTCGGTAGGGAATTCCAAAGTCGAGGAATAGCCACAGTGAAAGAAGATGAATATGAGGATGTTCGGTGGGAGGGAATGGATAATATTGAGGAGTGTTGTGATCGTGTGTCCAGATCATGGTGAGTGGATAAATTTTGAAAACGAGACGCAAGATATACAGGAGAGGAGAAATGTAATATTTGAAAGAGGAGGGAAAGACAGTGGATTTTCCTACGGTCTTCTGAAAGGAGCCAGGACAACATTTCGAGGGATGGTGTTACATGATCAGCTCGGCGAATATTGCAGACGAAACGGATGCACATATTATGAATACGTTGTAGTCTCTGCGCCGAAGTAACGCTTAGGTCAGTAAGCAGAATATCACAGTAATCGAAGTGGGGCATCACGAGTGTTTGCACTAACATCTATTTCATGGAAAAGGGTAGAAATTTCTTCAATCGTCTAAACGAATGGATTAGTGAGAATATTTTTTTCCAGATTTCTGCAAATTGAATGTTCCAATTTAAACTTTTATCAACAGTAATCTCACTAGAGGTTTTGATTTATCTAGAGAAAATCAAAATTCGAGTGGGATTTAATTGACTATTACACGATTAGAAGAAAGTATATAAAGACTAGAAGTAACTTACGAAAATACAAAACTGTCTTCAAATTTGTACCATCTCAACATTATAAATATTACGCTAATAGAGGGCAGTAGTGTGTTATGAATAGCAGTTTTCTTATCAGTTGTGCCAACTATGGAATCTTCATTGAACTCTGTGGACGGTTACTGGTCAAGAAAGCTTTGTTGATTCAGTTTCATTTTTATTAAAACAGTTGCATTCCACTTCAATTATCCCGATCCCAGTAATCAACGTCACTTGACTGACGATTTTCAATAAATCTCAGTATTAAACAATCTCTGATACGTGACTATTCATTATATCATATAGCAGAAGCTATAACATTACCTAAATAATATAAACGAGTGTTAGAAAACTTTTAATTAGGGATGAGGAAATAAACAAGAAACATTTTAATTAACGATGTGGAAATAGAAAATAAACATGAATAATTTTAAAAGAAACAATTATTGAAAGTAGGTACAATTTTCAAATTTGAGTGTTTTAGTGGTTGGTGATTCAGTTGATGTTATATTGGACGTGTGCGTAAAAGAAGTGAACTCGTTGATGTACATGGTGTATTCCTCAACTTATTCAGGATTTCCGAATGGTGCTCTTCATTTATTTGTAAATAGAGTTTCAGGGAAGATGCATAGCTATGACCAGTGATCTTTATGAATTCTTGTTCTTGAATGCCAATGTTAGTCATATTTGAAAGTGCTGTGCATCGACTGGAGTGGTTTGTAATTTTATATTTTTTGACGTCCAGACCAGTGCAGTTTGAAATGTTGGCAAACAAAGAAACAAATGATAGGGTAGTGATAAAAATAAACAAATGCTAGGGACGCGATAAAATTAAACAAATGCTAGAGACGCGATAAAATTGTGCGATAAGCAGTCATGATTGGTTGAAAGGCGTCCTTTCGTACCGTTTTATTGGTCAAAAGTAGTGTGACATAGTAAAAGTGTAATAGTCCATATAAATACATAGGTTCTTTACTGATTCACTGAACGGTATTTCGGTAACGTATATTTTAATCGGAGACAAATTCGTTATGTTAATAGTGCTTAACAAACGTGAATAGCCCACAATTATTGACTGTATGTGACTTTTCTTGTGACCGATAGGTTCCGTGTACCCTCTGGATATCGAGGATCGACGCTATTTCCACCCATCCAGAGGACAATGGGAGCGAGTCCCTGGAAGACCGACTGCTTGGAGACTTCGCCCTAATTCTTACATCTGGGTGCCGTCTTCTGAACTGTTCCCTGCAGTGGGGCATAGCCATACCGGTAGCTTTCCTCGTGAGTTCACCCTCCTAGTCACTCTTCGCCTCCACCCTCAGGTAAGGACAGTTTTGCATTATGTATCATTCTTAGTGCAGCAAGAGTCGAATTTTTTATTTTTGGGAATATGAAGGCTTATTTTCATCTTATCAGTAATCTATCATTAGTTAAGTCAGTGTTCTAGTTAAACTAAGCATAGAATATGTAGGTAAAAATCTCTATTGCGCAAACACACAAGTAATTTTACTCCCGAAACGCGTTGCGAATTGGAAGATGATGACCTATAGTAATATATATATATATATATATGTATATATATGTATATATATATATAATTATACAGTGGTGGACTATAAAATTAGACACGTTATGAAATTTTAAATTTCCTTCTAAAGTACTGTACAACGATTGCTGACAGCTTTCCGGCAATTTAATCGACTATGTTGTCACGATATCTATCTAATGACCAGGCTTCGGCCTAGCCTAGATCATATATGTAACAGATAACTCATCGCTATTTTAAAATCGGCAGCACTTTGAAGAGAACAACCGCCAGGATCGCCACCCGTCCCCCGTAAACGAACACGAGAGGTAGTACAATCGCTAATGCAATTCAAACGGGAATTATAATGTGACTCCTTATGTAACAACTAAATGGCAGCGAAGTAAACCTGACAAAAGTTAACCTCAAAGCCTATAAGGCCGACTTATCTGGGTATATATGATCTAGGGGCCTAAGGACACAGAGTAATCAGTATCAGGTTTAGAATACATGGAGTATAAATGACGTCATGACCGTGTGGAGGAGTGACTGCAACAGCACAGGTGGGTCCGTAATGCGCATTTCCGTTGTGTGTATTGCTGCTTGGCTTCGGCGTAGGGACACCTGATTGAAGGTTACAACTCACGTTAATACTTTAATGGTAGACATTTATTATCTACATTAGGAATGTACTGTATATACTGGATCAGTAAAGGGTGAAATATATTTTGTGCCGTCCACACCTATGGAGTAACGGTTAGCGCGTCTGGCAGAGAAACTAGGTGGCCCGGGTTCGATTCCCGGTCGGAGCAAGTTATCTGGTTGAGGTTTTTTCCGGGGTTTTCCCTCAACCCAATATGAGCAAATTTTGGGTAACTTTCGATGTTGGACCCCGGATTCATTTCATCGGCATTATCACCTTCATCTCATTCAGACGATAAATAACCAGATATGTTGATAAAGCGTCATAAAATAACCTACTAAAAATATTTTGTGCCACACTGTGATGGACTGTTTACATGTTGAGACACGAAGTAACAGCGCGCTCCGTCTCCCACTCCACTCGACCAACACAACACTATATATCCGTGCGTTCTGAACTTCATGTGTTTCTGTGCCTAGGACCGAAGCCTGCTGATGACAAACAGGCGTTTAGAAAGCGAAATTAAATACCTGTGGATAATTATTATGACGATTGTATTCGCCGACATAATTCCAATACGATGAACTTTAGCTATGAACAACTAAACAATCGATGTTATAAATGTAAGATCCAGGAAAACAATCGAATCGAAGCAGAGATAATGGGAACAAAAGATCCTTGGAATAAAAACAACTGATCATTTGAGGCTATATCAACACTTCCATTTGAACTCTTTTATCATTGCTTATGTATAATTTTGAACCGGTTTAATTTTATTGTAAATCATTTTTACTTTTTATAATAATAATAATAATAATAATAATTAGGGAAAACACGGAAATTCTACTTGAAGCAAGTAAAGCGATAGGTTGGAAGTAAATCCCGAAAAGACTATGTATATGATTATGTCTCGTGACCAGAATATATTACGAAATGGAACTATAAAGATTGGAGACATCCTTCGAAGAAGTGAAAAAATTAAAATATCTTGGAGCAACAGTAACAAATATAAATAACGCTCGGGAGGAAATTAAACGCTGAATAAATATGGGAAATGCCTGCTATTATTCGGTTGAGAAGCTTTTGTCATCTAGTCTGCTGTCAAAAAATCTGAAAGTTAGAATTTATAAAACAATTATACTACCGGTTGTTCTGTATGGTTGTAAAACTTGGACTCTCACTTTGAGAGAGGAACAGAGATTAAGGGTTTTTGAGGATAAGGTTCTTAGGAAAATATTTGTGGCTAAGAGGGATGAAGTTACAGGAGAATGGAGAAAGTTACACAACGGAGAACTGCACACATTGTATTCTTCACCTGACATAATTAGGAACATTAAATCCAGACGTTTGAGATGGGCAGGGTATGTAGCACGTATGAGTGTTAGTTGGGAGACCGGAGGGAATAAGACTATTGTGGAGGCCGAGACGTAGATGGGAGGATAATATTAAAATTGATTTGAGGGAGGTGGGATATGATGATAGAGACTGGATTAATCTTGCTCAGGATAGGGACTGATGGCGGGCTTATGTGAGGACGGCAATGAACCTCCGGGTTTCTTAAAAGCCATAAGTAAGTAAGTAAGTAAGTAAGTAAGTAATAATAATAATAATAATAATAATAATAATAATAATAATAATAATAATAATAATAATAATAATAATAATAATTGAGTAGTTATTGCAATTAATTATTGTAGCATGTTGAGACCACGAGTCTGATGTAATGGTTTGATTGCATATACATCGAAACAGAAGATACAAATAAAACAAATGAACGTAAGAGGAAGAAACTATCACTTATTAATTTTGAGTAGCATGCTTTAACTAACAGTGTAATTCGATTCTCATTGGTCAATTTATCGTCAATGAGTTCGTACATTGGCTGAGAAACGTTCGCGTGGGATTATCACTATAATTATGTTGTAATTAATAGGAGGTTATTGCTAACAGTTTCGCAATAATTACTTTATCAGTAAATCCAAAGAGACAACGGTCACGCAATATTTGGTACACATAATCCAATCTGCTGTAGAGAATAGCCTACATTTCGATATCAGCGATCGGACAATCGAAATAAAGTGTACCTCTAGATTGTACATTGATGTTCAAAGATATCTGACCCATACTAATCAATTGTGATGGATAATTTATTGGTGGAAGTGTCGCTTCTTCAATTATTACTTGTATGAATACGTGACAAAGATAGTATTCAGTATCGCCAGTCGTACATAAATATACCAGCATTACAGAATTCAATATTTCATACACTCTACTGATTGTAAAACAACACTGGGATTAGCTGAAAACCGCTAATATTGTCAATTATGAGAATAATTTATGCTTAATCTACGAGTACATCACCATTTTCCCCGACATTTTTTTAATCTCCCCTATAATGGTGTCACCTGTTGAGTTCTAGCGGAACTATTTCAAAGTTTGTCAATTATTATATCTTTGATTCTGGCTCACCCCGTCATCAGAACGTTCGCTTACACCATGGCTGGCCACATCACGTGAGTCTGAGAAATGAGCAGCGCTGTGTGCTTTAAAGAGCGGTTCTTCCGAGCGCTGTGACGTATGCATACTGGATGTCATACAGTATCGGTGCAGTGGTTGTCTCTGCAGTTTGATGGCGAACTTTTAAGACGGAGCTTCCGCTCATACACTAAAGCGGCCCGCTACTCCCAGTGCTTGTAATGTATCATGGGAGGAGGAGTTCTTTTTCGTAGAGAGCAGTGGATTAGTAAAGTGTTTAATTTGTCATAAAACACTCCAACTGATTACGAAGTTCAATATCCAACGGCATTATTCTTCACAACATGCTACTGAATATGACAAATATGTTGGTAATGAACGCCATAAATTAATACAACTTAAAGAAAATGTTTCTCAGGTACATTATATTAGAGTATCTATTTGATATTTATATTGCATTATAAGTTATTATATATTTAGTAACATATAATTTTAAATTATACAAGTATTAGGTTATAGCATAGTAGGCTGTAGTATATTACAATTTATGATATATCATATATTATATTTGCGCTGGCCTTCTATGCCCAAGGTTGCGGGTTCGATCCCGGGCCAGGTTGATGGCATTTAAGTGTGCTTAAATGCGACAGGCTCATGTCAGTAGATTTACTGGCAAGTAAAAGAACTCCTGCGGGACAAAATTCCGGCACATCCGGCAACGCTGATATAACATCTGCAGTTGCGAGCGTCGTTAAATAAAACTTAATATTTATAATTTATATTATATTATATGAAGTTACATATTATATTATATTATATTATATTATATTATATTATATTATATTATATTATATTATATTATTGTAATCCTTTATTACACATGTTTATATTATTAATAGCCTACCATTATGTAATTGTTAAAGCACTGTGCGTATGGGATATGTAAATAAGCCTAATGATTTGTGTATGTGCATAGAGCGAAGTTTATTCCATTAAATTAATAAGAGTGTTATAAAGTCTGTACTGTACAATGGATTGATGTAATATCCTTATAAACTATTATGTACTGACAGACTGAACAACCGTGGCTCTTGTTATATTAATGCAGGGAAGGTAGCTGTAATGTAAGTCCGCCACTGGGTTCTGCTCTGGCTTGCCTTGCGGAGCGAGAGCAGCTCTGGCCGGCTAAACAGCGCCGCTCTCATGCCCGATCCTGGCTTACACGATCATAAAATCGTAGGTCATATATCTTTTAACGTCAGTGTACTAAACTCACAACATAATCTTGTCCTGAAAGCGATTTTCTAGAGCCGCCGATTGAACTGGCTGATTTTGGGATATCCACTACTTTATTTTTTCTAGATTGCATAAAAAGAACTAGAGTAATACTTGTCAATAGCGGAAACCTCCCGGGAATTGAAACATTGGGAAGAGTCCGCTATTGAGAAAATAACGTAAAAACAAACTATCGTATTTTGACACGTGTCGTACTTCTTTCGAATTCCTTACCAATTGAAGACTGGACATAAAAAGGAAGTAATTGTCAATATCTTTGAAAATGCATTTTTCCAAAATAGAGTTATGCTCATGATTCAATCCAGTAAGACGAGTGTATAATTCCCATTGTCATTTTATTTAGAACTGAGCTTCTCCCACAGTTGTGTAAAATGTATGACATTACATTACTAGTTGCACAAGGTAGCCCTATTTTCTTTTTTAGGGTTTTTCTCCTTGGCACTTACAGCCTTTTCATGTCAAGTCTTGGACTGTATTCCTTTAAATCATTATTAATTCTCTGTCATCTCTTAATGCTTTTGGTTGAACTCATAGATGGCGTCACTTGTCAACAATGTGCCGTTACAACGTGTGTTCATGTTTCTGTACAGCTACAGTTCTGATATATTTCATTTTTATTTTGAAAACTGGTTAATTAATAATCTGACACACTCGCAATTAGACTCTCATTCATACAAATTTTCAGACTCTAGACGCCCAGAGAACTTTTTTCCTTCAACGAACTTTCCTCTAAAACCGAGCCGGGAATCGAAATCTGTACCTCAAGATCAGGAAGCCAGCATGCTGACCACCAGACCACGGAGGTAGTCATAATTTCGAATACAGAATTTTTATGCAGTACTAGTAATACTAAAAATATTGAATACTATACCGTATTATACATTATGAGATATAAAAAATTATAATGGAATAATTAACCTGAAATATTCAGTATTAATTCCATATGGTATGTACAAATTTTTAAATCAATCTGAAATACTCGCATTTTTCATACAGTTTTCGCAATAAAATAGTGTATATCATAGAAATATTTCTTCATCAGATGTGAGCTGAAGTCCATGACCATCATCTTTCCCTATTTTCTTTTTTACCTTCCACACATGTCCTATCGCAGTCCCACTTGTAAGAGAAGGTAAGAAGATATGCAACGAACTATTTTTCTGTCGTCCAAATAGCAGAACAATGTCCAGTAAGAAATAATGAGGCACACAAGAGATATATTATCCTAAAACCTCAGAAAGTAGGAGTATGTTAACAGATGATTGACGATGTTTTTAGTGTGTCAACCATCCGCTATTTGGAAAATTACATAAAAATATGTTTATATAGCTACCCGTGTCCGTTAGACAGAATGTCCACTCATGGTAGGATATGTCCACTCCACATATGAGCGCATGTAAATTTGCCGGAGAATGTCAAAATACCCATTATTGAGAAGTATCCGCTATTAAGAGGTATCCACCATTTAGGGGTTTCCCCTATTCAGAGATGTCCATTAAGAGAAGTTTCTCTGTATTTTGTGGACTATGGTTAGCGTTTTCCAAAATCAGTTAACTAGAGATTTTGTAATAGTTAACGCACATAGCAGACTGTCGTTCAATTTCTTCATTTTCCGATTAGTATAAATCTTGCCTAGGCCTGTTAATTGTAAACTGATGCTGTCGAAAAGAAAGAAAACAGTTCACTACAGGAGGTGTCCTTTAACAGTTTTATCGGTTAGCACTTGATAGTGGTATTTGTTTTTTGCTGTCATTCATAGATCCTCATTATCGTAAGATGGCCGCCGCGATTGAGTTTTCTCCATTACACTACTGTTAATTTTATTGAAACGCTTGATTAATATTTCTATATATTACTCTATCCTTTAGAAGTCTGCAACAAAAGGGTAGAATGTAGGTACAAGATGTCCGAGAATAAGAAATATTAAATAAATATTAAATGAAATATTTATTGTAGTTGAAATTTATCTTACAGAAAAGTAACATTATTATACATTGTTTGAAAAGAGAGTGGCCTAATGACGCGATTTTTCATGAGACCACACCAAACGTTGACTTTATCTTATATCTTTGTTGCTGATTATACAGAGTGTTTCCGAGGTGGTGTTACAAACTTTCAGGGATGATGGCGAAGGGCACATGTATCAATTTGAGATCAGGAACCATGGTCCGGAAATGACCGAGTCGAAAGTTATAAGCAAAAATAGTTGTGTGGGAATGGAACTGTAATTTGGCACCACTGCCCTCCTTTCCTTAACTTTTGGAACAGTCGTGGAAAAATGATATGGGCCGGATGTCTCCTACGTGGGTACTTGCCCCGATACAATCTGTGAGCTTGCCTACTGTTCCCATTGGCTCATCCATATTCGAAAATAAGGTCTGTTTATTCCACTCTCGTGTACTCCTCCATTTTACTAGGACTGATCGACTGGACACTGTAACTTGTACACATACACTTCTGTCTACAGACGTGCATATCAGGACCGACCATGTCCGTTACACATTACACTATCTGGATTACTTTAGTGTAGTTTCCTGTCCCCATCCCTCAGACAGCGCACTGAACGGAATGCTGTAAGTAGACAACGTAAGCAACGTCAGATGAATACAGCATGTGTAAGATGTACAGATAAATACACATAAATAAGGTGTAGAGAGGAATAAAGTTATTTCATTTCAACACAACTATTTTTGCTTGTAACTTTCGACTCAGCCATTTCCGGACCAGGGTTCCTTATCTCAAATTGATACATGTGTCCTTCGCTATCATCCCTGAAAGTTTGTAACACCACCTCGGAAACACTCTGTAGATTATGCAGCTGTATCTGTTCACACTAATATTCAGATGTCGTCGGTAAAAGATACAGAATTGTAGAAATTTCCATCTTCTTCCATTTTTAGTAACACGTCATCATAAAACAGTATTCTAATCACACATAAGTTTGATTTAAGATCATTTAGATGTTGGAGAATACATGGTAAAATTAGTTTTATTACTTACGTTCGTTTAGATATCACTAATAATTATGTACTTCCGTAGTATACGGTATATACTTGAAGCTTAGTGTTTCAGTCCACAATATGTACTGGCTGTGCTCCCCATGCACAAATGTTCACACGTTGTTGCTACATGTTCCTTGATATGGTTCAGAGCATTGTCAACAAGATTATGTAACAGCGTTGCCAACCTTACTGCTTGACTGGATCGCATAATTAGGTTCCAAATTATCGTGCTTTTCATTGGATCATACACTACATATAAAAATAGGACTATTTGGATTATCTTACCTAAGCCCCTCCACGGTGTTTTATTTCAACGTTTTTTTTATTCTTGTAAGGAAATAATTGAATCCTCTAACACACAATATTAAAAAATGTGTTCTGTGGAAATTAAGCAAACACTCTCATTTCACTAATTACCATTTGGCAGAATTATTTTAAATATAATATAATCTAATTAAATATTTAAATTTAATGACTATTTTAAGTAAAATAGTTTGCTCTATATAAGTTTATAAATTATTAAAAGGAAGTAACTTTTTGGATATTGTGAGCTGTAATGACTCTAGAGGACTCATTTTCTTAAATTAAATATGACCGTACAAAATATAAAAATGTGCTTTTTTTGGGAGGAGACTAAAATTTCAGGAATCACCATCAGAAGTTTGTTCCCTTATTTTTTATTCACTCTGTATAGTACAAAAATTCTACATTTTTTATCTTACAAAATTGTGACTTATTGCATGTCTTCAAGTTTCAATGCGAATGTAAGATTTATAGAATACAGTAAATGAAATGAAATGAAAAAAACTTGATTTAAGAGCCTTCTCGAGGATGGGAAGTCAGCACTCTCACTCGCATGTTTCCCCTTTTGGAACGTCTTCCTAAATGGCCCGAGCTATAATATTCTTTGTCAGATTTTGAATGGGAACCTGTCAGCGGTGAGACTAAAAAGCTGGACAATTATCTGCCTCTCCATCTTCTCTCGGTGGCTGATACACATTTAATATTTAAATTTACTTCTTTTAATTGTACTGTAATTGTTAGTTATATATATATATATTTATTTATTTATTTATATTTATATTTATATGCATTTACACTGTATATATATGTATGATATATAAATGATGTAAATTCATTCATTAGATCAACGTTTATAATATAATTTGTAATTTTGTAGTGTCTGTGATCATTAACGCTTAATCTCTGGACTCTGTAAATCTCTATTTCAAAGTTATTGTTACAAAAAGAATCATTGGTATAGATTAAGAATCGAACCCGCTCTTTTCTGCACAATACGCAGATATTTTAGCGATTGAACTATTGAGACGACACGTAAGCTTTCCTTTTTGTGCGGAGTGTCGATCTAGTCATGAAGGTCCAATGTATGTTTAACTACACGATTTATGCATATATTTATATATTATTTACGTCATATTATCTTTTTTTTTGCAGTTTTTGATATGAATTTCGGAACGATGCTTGTAACAAACCAAGTAGCCTGAATTTAAGTAACTCAGATATTCGTTATCTTGTGTATCAGTGCTCTGGTCTCCGATCATGCGCAGTGTCTTACATCTGAGACTTAAGAATATTTCATCGTCTCATTCCTTTTTTTGGGGAACTGTACATAGTTGTTGATTGTAACGCTAACGCCTTCAACGTTGCCGAGGGACATGAAAACTTGTGACATGTATGCTACTTCATTTTCCACCGTCACTAGATTGTACTACAGTAGAATATAACGCAGCACATTGGCGCCGTTTGTTTACATTCACAGTATGTCTGTCTACTACAGTCAAGTTGTGCGTAGATTGGTTGCTAAAGTGTCCCGGATCTTAAGCCTGATAATAACAATAATAAATCAAAATTTAATATACCGAAAATGTAAATTGTAAACAATTTTAATAATGGCCTTCTCCTTGGCAGAATTCTGCGTACACCACTGAGGCCTAATAAGTTTATGAAACAACTCTTCTTACTACAGACATCAAGAACTTTAAGCTCGTATTTAATGTTATCGAAATATCTTAATTTTGAAGAATCTAATATTTTAAATTAACATAGATTACATCTATAAATCCGAGGAATGAGAAAAATAGGATGACCTCCGAAATGTTTTTATAAAGATTTAATTAGTCTTACAATTCGGATGACGTGAATATGTTAGGAGAAAACTCACAAACGATTAGGGAAAACACGGAAATTTTACTTGAAGCAAGTAAAGGGTTAGGTTTGGAAGTAAATCCCGAAAAGACGAAGTATATGATAATGTCTCGTGATCAGAATATTGTACGAAATGGAAATATAAAAATTGGATATTTCGAAGAGGTGGAAATATTCAATATTTTAAAGCGAGAGTAACAAATATAAATGACACTCGGGAGCAAATTAAACGCAGAATAAATATGGAAAAGGCTCTTATTATTCGGTTGTGAAGCTTTTGTCATCTAGTCTGCTGTGAAAAAATCTGCAAGTTAGAATTTATAAAACAGTTTTATTATCGGTTGTTCTGTATGGTTGTGAAACTTGGACATTACTTTGACAGAGAAATAGAGATTAGGAGTATTTGAGAATAAGGTTCTTAGGAAAATATTTGGGGATAAGAGGGATGAAGTTACAGGGGAATGGAGAAAGTTACGCAACACAGAACTGCACGCATTGTATTCTTCACTTGACATAATTAGAAAAATTATATCCAGACATTTGAGATGGGCAGGGTATATGATACGTATGGGCGGATCCAAAAATGCATATAGAGTGTTCGTTGGGAGCCCGTATGGAAAAAGACCTTTGGGGAGGCCGAGACGTAGATGGGAGAATAATATTAAAATGGATTTGAGGCAGGTGGGATATGATGATAGAGACTGGATTAATCTTGCAAAGGATAGGGACCGATGGCGGGCTTATGTGAGGGCGGTAATGAACCTGCGGGTTCTTTAAAAGCTATATTTTGTAAGCAAGTATCTCTTTATTAAATTACGTCCCTACTGTACAATACATTTAGATCACTTACTCTAATACTCATGAATTTACCGTGCTGATTAGGGAAAATATGTCATAATATAAGTGTAAAATTTTAGAACAGACATTTTGTACAGTCCTGAGCCTGGCTTAAGAAATCTCAATCCTCCAACTTTTCAGATATGAAGGGTAACTTCTCCAGGGTGCTGAGCTGATGTGATCCTTTCGGGGATGGATTAGAACTCCTTTGGGAAGGGGTGGGTTGACGGGGAAGGGGTGGCTTACGAAACGTTTCTCTTAAGAGTTAGAGAGATATGTTTGCCCCCATCAAAATTTACATTTATCCTGAGTGACAGGGCAAAAATGGGAAAGATGACTGAGTTAATAGGAAGACAGGGGTGAACAAATCCAGAACTTGAATGTATGATTATTTCACTCATACACCTATTCATTTGAGACTAACAGCTATTGAATTTCAACTTATCGAGCCCTGTATCTCTGCGATATTAATGCTTTAAAATATTGATTTTGATATTTCTGTACTGCTTTGAAATTGGTTCCTCTAAATTCACAATTTAGAAGGCCATGCGTCTTTGCAATTTAATGAAATATTTTTATGATGATGTTAATTTATATGACTGGTTGGTACAGAGTAATTAAATTATTGGTTTATGTTATAAACACAATGAACTGTATAAATAATTAATGATTTAATTTAATTTACAGTCTTTGAGTATCTTAGAAGTAATACGTAGAGGCAAGACATTTACAGGAGCATAATTAAAAATGTCTTTCCCGTAATATAACGTTGTTGTGAAATTTTTTATTAAATAGATTTACGCTTTAAAACGTAAAAGTGCCTAAATATGCATTTATAAGATCAACAAAAACCTTTCATTTTCATTAGAATGCTTGGAAGATTATAATGTCAGCCTGAAACTCGAAGTAATGTCAAGGAAAAAATTAAAACGTTATAGAAATCCACCCTCTAATTTTTATATAGATGAAGTAATCGTTGAATGAAAGCCGCGGATTTTTTAGTTTTGTAAAAGAAGAGCCTATCACGCGTTTTTAAACGTCGGAGATGAAAACTCTTCTTCCACCAAGAAGGCAAGTATTGAGTTTTACTCCTCTTCTTCATGAACATTAGGCATATAAAAAAAAAAACTCGAGATAGTTGGTGCTTCCTAATATATTTTGCAAAAAAATGATGATAATAATAATAAAAAAAATAAAATAAGTTTGATAGACGAGTTTGATTAGTCCTTTCACCAAGTTCTTCAATTATTCAATTAAGATGTGGATGGGAGAGCATGAGCGAAAGGGTGTGACTTATTAGTACACACATTGATAAATAATACAGGGCTACTAGAAAAGAAATAGACAAGTTTGAAGTGCTATAAAACAAAAACTATTCATGGTATTTTATTTGAGTGATTCGATCAATGTCACTTTCAAAACTCGCGCCTGCCATTGTTTCATTCAAACGGATAGTATGAAAGATAGGGCAATAAAATTACAGAGATGTAAAAAAAACTCATAGATTTTATTATACTCACACTAGTACACTCTACATGTGACCCATTCGTAGTACGAACAATATCCAACCCGTACTCAACTTCTTGGATTGTTCTAACATTTCACCTGTTACTGTGGCAATCACATCACGGATTCGGGTTCGTAAATCTATTATATCATTCACTAGCGTCGTAAATACACGGTCCTTCACTTAACCCCAGAGGAAGAAATCCAACGGTGTTAGATCAGGTGAACGTGGTGGCCACCATATCGGTCCGTCGCGTGCAATCCATCGATTAGAAAATGTTGCATTGAGGGACCCCCGAACATCCATACTCCAGTGTAGGGGAGCCCAATCTTGTTGAAAGATGATATTAAGTTGTAGAGCTACTACCTGCACGTACATGAACTGTTCCAACATGTCCAAGTACACAGTTCACTGTCGGTTCACGGAAAAAAGGACCGATGATCATGTCCTTCAAATATTTATTATTATTATTATTATTATTATTATTATTATTATTATTATTATTATTATCATTATTTATTTATTTATTTAACCTGGTAGAGATAAGGCCATCAGGCCTTCTCTTCCCCTGTATATATATACACTATGCATCCACACATGTGTTTTAATACACACTGATGCCTTTCCAATAGATGATATCATTCACAGTGACCTAAAATAACCCTAACAGAATACCCTTAATTTATTCTTCGTGTTCAGTTTCGGAGTGTCACGGACATGTTCTCTGTACCTACACATATGGGTTTACCGATCCCCATATCCGTACATTATGCCGATTGACAACCCTCGACACGTGAAATGTTGCCTCGACTGAAAACATCACGTTGGCAAGGAAGTGAGGATTTGTGTCGATACGGTCGAGAATTTCCATAGCAAATTCTTTACGACGCGGCCTTTGGTTTGGTTTCAGTTGTTACACAATCTGCACTAATAAATGAATACAACCGAAGCCGCTTATGCAGAACTCGATGCACGATTGTCGGAGGCACATTGAATTACCTTGATGCCTGGCGAATGGATTTACTCGGGCTTCTCTCAAATCCCGCTCGAATTTCTTTCACCTTTTCTTCTGTCACGAAACGCTGAGCTCCACCAGATTGTTTTAGGACACTGCCGGTCGTTAGCAACTTATTGAATCAGATCCTAATTAATCTTGCATGAGGTGCAACTCCTCCGTACACTCGACTGAAATTTCGTTGCGTTGAAATCACGGATCTCGCCTCCGCATACCACATCACCATTTGCCCGCATTGCTGTGGAGTCGCCAGTTTTGCTTTTGGGATTGTTGCGCAACGCAGTGACAAAGCAATCAACTTCAATCAAATGAAATAGAAATTCTTTGAAATTGACTTTCTTTTAGTACCAGGTCTCATTTCATAAATCCGTATACCTTGTTAGCAATGATTATTTGAAATCAGGGAGGTTTGAATGGAACACCGTATACAGTGTGTCCGCAGTAACATTCCGGGGTTATAAACTGCTGTAGCGTCGCTGTCATTTGCCTAATTTATACGAAACAGGTATCATTAGAAAGAGAAGCTCAAAAATTTCTGTACCTACCTCAAAGACACTCGATGAGTGCTCCACATGTCACGTTGCACACATCAAGGTGATACTCCCACTCATGCCACACACATTCCAACATATCTATAGGGATGGACTTGATGGAGGCAGTGATACGAAGTTGGAGCTCTTGCAGATTTTGAGGTAGTGGAGGCATATACACAAGATTCTTTATGTGACCCCATAAAATGAAATCACACAAGGTCAAGTCAGGGGATCTCGGAGGCCAGCTGCAGAAGACACTATCTTGGTTCCCAGCACGCCCTATGCATCTTCCTGCAAGTTGTTGATTTAAAACATTCCGTACATCAAGATGCCAGTGAGGAGGTGATCCATCTTGTTGGAACAAAAATTCGTTGTCTTCTTCTTTCAATTGTGGAAACAGCCCCTCAGTAAGCATATCGAGGTAACTCATACCTGTGACAGTGTTCTCTTGAAAGAAAAATGGGCCATAAGGGAATTCGGGGGAATATGGGCACGTGGAGAATATGGGCAATAATAAGTTTTCATGTCAAAACTCTTGCAAAAAATTATGTTTCTTCGCTAATAACGGTTAGTATAAAGTGAGAGTATCGTAATGGTTGCTGTACGATGCGCTCTATGCAGTACTGTCTCGTATTGTTGTTAAAACAGCCATCTAAATCGTGAGTATTGACTTCCAAGTATACTAAAATTTCACAACACTTATTTTAGATATGTTATATGCAGTAGATTACACATGAACTTTAGAAAATGGTTTAAATCTAATAGTATACATACAAAATACACATCTTTAACTGCCGTTTTATTGCGTCAGAAGATGTTTTTGTGAATAGTTTACGGTAGTGCCAACTGTTCAAAGTAAACCCTTCATGTCGGGGTAACATGGACGCTAATGTTCGGGGGAATATGGACAAGCATTACAGTTCATGAAAATGACTCTTCAATCTTGATGAAAATGGCCTACAAATGATAACAAGAGCGAAAGGTATCATTGCACCCAAAGCACAAAAAGTGGTGCATTGCATTTACTCTAAAGAAAAGGGAAAGACCATTACCCTTGTGGCCTGCTTCAATGCAGCAGGGAACTACTTTTCTGCAAGTATCGTTATAAATCTAGTGAGGACAATAATGACTGAAAGAAGAGCTGCTTGCTGCCAGTAAGTTGTACTTCAACAAGCAGTCTGCCTACATTAACGAGATACAAGGTATAATCATTAAATTCCGAGACCTGTCCCATAAGTGGAAATAAAACTACCTTATTTAAATGTGGCTGCCATCACCTTCAAGGTAGTCCTCTTGGGCAGCTATATACTGATCCCAGCGTGTCTGCCATTTTTGGAATGCCTCCTGGAAGTCGCGTTCTTGAAGCCTGTCAAGCACCTTCTGCGATTCGCGTTGAATCTCCTCCACAGTGCTAAAACGGTGACCCTTTAGCTTGAATTTCATCTTCGGAAACAACAAAAATAATCGCAGGTGGCCAAATCTGGTGAATACGGGGGTGAGGCAAGACGACCATCTCATTAAGAGTGCAAGACTGAGTGTTGCGAGAGCTCTGTGAGCTGGAGCAGTGTCTTCATGGAGCATCCATTTGTTCTATGTCCAGAGCTGTAGTCATTCATATTCAAAATGGACGTGAGGATCATTATGCACAATTTGTCGAATTTTTTCGACATTTTCCCCAGTGTTGCACGTGCGTGGTCGACCTGGCATCTCGTCGTCCTTCAGCGATGTTTTGCCATTTCTGAAGCACGAGTGCCATTCGAAACATCTCGCCTGAATCACTGCTTCATTCCCGTAGGCTTGCTTCAATATTCCATGGGTTGCGGTTGCCGATTTCCCAAAGAATTTGACGTTGGCTCTCTGCTTCAGTTCCGAGTCCATCGCATTTCGCAAGTGCGCGGATGCACGTGCTAACAAACCCTTGTGTAACACAGGTTTCAATGAAGAGAGCGCTTCGAAACTTCGTGTCGCCTGTTTTCAAGGTCGTCTAGTGTCACTGCAGCGCAAGCGTGTCAATCACGTGATCCCTTCGCCCACAGCAGACAAAATCTCGGAATTTAATGATCACACCTCGTATATATTCTCTCAATAATCAAAAACTTCGTTGCTTATTACAACATCAGTAAGCATGCACCTGCAATTTAGATAGTAGATGCACGTGATTCACATAGTTGTAATCCTGACACTCTTAACTTTGCAGTAGTAAATGGATTATGCATGTTTTGTCTTCCTCCACACACCATAGCCTGGCTTCAATCAGCAGATAGTGGTCTGTTTAGTCCTCTGAATAAAGCTTACAACATTAGTGCTACAGCTTTCTTCAGGCAACATAGGAGACATTTTACGAAGGTCGGGTTTGCTTCCATTGTCAAAGAAGCATGGAACAGATGTGTCAATGTATGTCTGCTGTAAATGCCTTCCGAGCTTCAGGCCTTTTTTCACTGCACATGAGTGTCATTCCTGATTATGCTTTACATTGGCACTGCAGCATCAGGTGACAAACCTACAATTCATACAATTCCTTCAACTGATTCAAGTGTATTAGAATCTCCAAACGTCATTCATCGCCAAAGAGTCACATCATCTGCCAAAGGTGTTACGCAATAACCATCACAAATTGCATATACAATATATAATATAGTTATATTTTCAAGTATTTTAAGTGTTTTTCACTTCTTTCAGTTGAATATGATTCACATCATTAATGCCCATTTTACCCCCACACTCGGGGGAATATGGGCAAAACACATTAACTTGCATTTTCCAGTTTTACTTGTATACAATTAGGAGTAAGCAGTTAGGATTCTTATATAATATAGCTAAATAGTTAAGAGACATATCCCAGCTGTAAAATTATTTATTAGAAAAACCCAAGAGACATTGCACCCGAAATAGTACTAAGGTGCCCATATTCCCCCGACTTCCCTTATACTTTCCGTTTCGAAACGGCACAAAACACATTTAGCTTCGGGGAGTCACGTTCAACCTCCAAAATGAAATGTGGATTCTCGCCCCCCCCCCCTCCCAAATCCTAACATTGTGCTTGTTTACTTTCCCATTGACGTGGAACGTTGCCTCGTCACTAAAAATGAATTTCATCCGCCACTAATGTCAATTAGTCAACAGACTTGAAAATTTAACATTCAGATCAAGTAACGCAATTTATTTATATTCAACAATGCCTTAATGACAAGCGAAATAGCGGAAACGGCGGTTTTTTTTTCTTGTGCTGCCATCTGTTGTTCCGGTCAACAATTATCAATTAGCATTTCCTGAAATTCTTTGTGCTGTTCTTTCTAATGACACCGGTATGAATTTCGTAAAACACATAGTGACAGAATTATAGCAGTTTATAACACCGGAATGTTTCAACGGACATACTGTATGTCATTAAGATTCTGTTACGCCACATGAAATGAGCGTAATATTGTATGGTCGAGCAAAAATACATAAATAAGATAGTAAGTAAGCAAGATAGTAAATAAACAAATACATCTTAATATATAAAATTGAATGTGGGTATGTATGTATGTATGTATGTATGTATGTATGTATGTATGTATGTATGTATGTATGTATGCATGTATGTATGTATGTATGTGAATGTGTATGTTCTCTATACAAATCTACACGCTTTGACCGATATGTGCCAAAGTTTGCACATTTAACCTTCATAACCAGGAGAAGAACATAGGCTGCATTAAAATTGTGCAAATGGAAGTTAAATTAATTAAATATATAAAAAATAAAAATAAATAGATCAAATATTCATGTATTATATTAAAATGCAAAATCTTCTACACTCAATTGTTCTTTATTATTGTCTGTTGTATTCAACATAGACTTTCACGAGGCCTTGAAAATTTTAACACGAAATTAAATTACATTGTTGTTACACATCATGAAGGCTAAAACTAGATAATTCATGCAATTAGTATCTTTACGCAGTCCAGGATCGTATTATCAATTCCTCGATGCAGTTTTGTAAATAGTGAGCAGACTGTTTTATCCAATTGAATTCTAGAATTCTTTCAATCTACAAGGATTGCTACCACATAATTTACTTAATATTGATTAGCCATAGTAGACCTACTATTGCGAAATATTGACTCACCAAAATTATGCACTAACAAGAATTTGTGTCAAAAATTCATGCGAAACATAATATGAGTGGCAATATTAACTGAAAAACGAAAGAAGATAATGTTTTTATCCCACGTATTGCTATTACAGCCATTCGATTTTAAGCAATTATTATAAGTTATAGTAATATTTGTGATAATATTACAATATTATAATATTGCAATAATAATATAGAGCCTATTTTACTGTTACTGTTAACCCGTCTCTTATTAATAAGTTACGGTCACTAATGACTTGGCCGTTTATAGAAAAATATGATTTTCTGTTGTGGTAGTGTTCTACATTGCCTTCTCCAGGAGAGTGAATTCTGATGAGTATAGTCGCCGTTACTGCAAAACACCCTGAAATCAATGTATTTGATATAATCCATCCCTTACAGATTGTAGTTTGGCCTTGAAGGAAATTAAATATATTGTGGGCAGAAAGGCTTAATAACGCATAATGCCGTGGTACGATAAATATTATCATCAATCACAATGTTAAATGTCTTAAATATCCCTGTAGCATAAGGTCTTAATGTTGTTAAAACTCTATTCATAGGTGAGATGGAATTATTTCGATTAGTCAGTTTCTTTGGATATTAGTGGCACTTTCTTTAATATTCGTCACTAGGGAGGAGAAAATATAAGTCAATATGGTTCGTTTTGGTTTTATATAGTTCCCTTGCCGAGGTGTCCGATAAGTCTAATATACAGTTTATTTAGAAATAGACCAAAATTTAAAACCCGGGCAACGCCGGGTAATTTAAGCTAGTAGATAAATAAATAATAAAATAAGTCACTAAATAAAAGCATTAGCAAATAAGTAAATTAGTGAATATATGAATAAGTGAATAAATAAATAAATAAATTATTAAGTTAATAAACAAGTTAATAAATAAATGAGTAAATAAATAAAGATATAGTAGATAAATAAGTAAATATATTGATGGATGAATGAATGAATATATATATATAATATATATAACTACGTAAATAAATAAGTAAATGAATGAGTGAGTGAGTGAGCGAGCGAATAAATGCATAAATAAACAAATTAATAATCGAGAATTATAGGTAATCAAACTTACCGGTCAAAAACTACTCTTTTATTCTTTATGAAAGAAACTTCAGACCTTTACATTGATTCATCCTATTATAGAATTAAATAGTCTTTTAATAGTATTCATTCCATATCTATTTTTATAGATCATTAAGTATATACAAATGGATTTTATTGTAGTCTAATGAAATAATGGACATCCACGTAGTAACCATATTGTAATACTGTACATTCCTTCTTTTTTAAACTAGCTTAATACTCTTTTTGTCATGATTTTATTAGGAGTTTAAGAAGTTATTTGGTAGAGTTAATAGATACTGAATGTCATCGAAATTAATATCTGAAAATGTGGTTTAATTCAGGAACATCACACACACTCGCCATTCCTAATAGAGAAGAAAAATTCTCGTCTTGTTAATAATAAATATGTTTATGTTTCATAATACTGTCTATATTTCGAAATTAAGCAGCCCTTTAATGGTACACATTGTATACCTAATTTGGTGGAAATCAGTTTATGCAAATAGTATTATTGACGCGAAATCATATACATCCACAGTTGTTAGCATGTTATTAAATGTTTCTCTTTATAAACCAACGTAATACTCTTATGTCCATGATCCTATTAGGGGATTAAGCGCTTCTTTAATGATATTAATTGTCAACAGATTATAGTCGACATTTTTGTATGTAAATGGATGTTTTAACAGAAATTACCCCTGTGGTTACCATATTATAAAATTCATCTTCTTTTTTAAACCAGCTTAACACCGTTGTCTTCACTGATCCTATTTGGGGATTAAAAGCTCTTCAGCAGTCATAATTTTATTTTCAGTTGAGTCAAAATCAGTTTCTGCGAATTGGAGTTGTTTGGCGAAAACCAACACCCACAATGCTCCTCTCCATTTTGGTGACGAAATTAAAACTTTCTTTCCCGAGATTTTATCTACAATAGTTATAGCATGGAAACAAATTTTATAAGCTAATAAGAACTTCTTGAGTACAAATTAATCAAAATACAGCCTCAAGTAACCGGCAGTCGAACAATGAGTAGCATGAAAGAGAGAAATTTTCGTTTTGTAATGAGAAAATATAGAAATTTCATTGTATTGGGAACAAAGACACGACGTAGATTTCTGAAAAGCACAAGACAAAAGAGAGGAGGATGAAAGACGGGTGTAGATAATACAGAGAATTCCTCCTGGGAGTGAATCTTAACTCAGTAGAGTTGGACAAAGAAAAGGATGTTGTTTTGTTTGCACTTACTTTCCAAATCCGTTCAGAGAACTGCGACAGAGGTATCTGTATTTACCAGACTCGCTCTGATTCTCAAAAATTGGGTCTTAGTCCGAGATTAATGTAAAGAGAGAATAATTAAGAATGACAGTATTGGTATAACGTTACAATATTGTTGAACAATGCACGAGTCACAAAAGTATATAACGTAATAAAACAGTGCTATATAAAAGCTGATATAGAATACGTTACCATCTACATCATTAAATAAAGGAAGCTTGAGGTTTCAGTACAATAGTTTCACGCCAACATATAAAGAAGACGGGAATTTAAGCAATTTCATTTTCAACATACGAATAGATTACTGTTTTGATATAGCAAAGCAATAAAGAACACAATCTACACTTTCAATTTGAAATGTATTTCACGAACTTCAATTGTTAGAATTAAATGTACTGGTACAAGATTGAATCAAATACCATAGAACAGCCGTGGCGAAAATGTAATCGCGCGCCGAGCCACTGTGTAACCTGCAACGTGCACAGCACCTATGGAGGGAGGCGGAGGGGAAGTGAAGCAACTGTCTGACTTATTAACGGATTTTCGTTTTCCTTACGTCAAGCACTTAAATATAATTTTATACAGTATAAGGTTACAAACTAATGTTTAGTACGTGTAACGAAGAAAGAAATGAACAAGAAAACATAGGACACATTATCACAACCTAAAATTGACTTTCTTCAGAATGTCTCTGCGACAGAGTTTCAAAATCAGAAATTATGTCACTTACTGCCAGTCGTAGTTGATCACGAAGGTATTTGTTTATCAGTCGTAATCTAAATTAGATTTTTACTATTTTCATTGTTGAAAATAATTTTTCACAAACGTAAGTTGTAGCGAACATGGCTTCAACAAAGCAAGCGAAAGAACGAAGCTTCGGATATTTATTTTTTGGCAAAGATTTGAAAAGTTCAACATTTGTCAAGTCCTTACATCTAGCTTTTATTTAACATCACATTGTAAATCTGTGACTTTAAATGGAAGACCTAACCGCATTATTCGTACATCTGCTGAAAAGGATCGAAATAATAATAATAATAATAATAATAATAATAATAATAATAATAATAATAATAATAATAATAATAATAATAATAATAATAACACTTAACCTTTCAATGTTTCATGAGTAACATGTAGAATAATGCCGTTTTATGTTATACAACCGTTTCCTCGTAATACTTGTGAACAAATCATACACAATACTCTTACCACATTGGCAGCAAAAAAATACGTCCTCCCATCCTACTTGAAACTTTCGCTTTTGTAGAGGTAGGGCTACATGGTTTCGAGAGAGACATTGTGACGATACGCCACTCGCAGGTCAGAGACAAATACAAATGGAACGGAGTTTGACTCCAGTGAGTGAAAGGGTGGGGGTTGGGGGAGCAAGAGACATGCACAGCTATCATTGCGAGCCACAATGTGCTCGTGAGTTACATTTTCGCCACGGCTGCCATAGAATAATAATACCGGACAGCTGCAATTCTGCGCGCGAACGACACTGGTGCTGCTACCCAGGCGGCCGGTGTGGCGATACTCGCGAAACAAGCTGTAATCAACTGCAATGTATATTGTTGCTGGGCTAGTTAATTGTTTTATTAATTAGTGCTGTGTTAAAATGTCAGGGTGTATATGTGCTGTTTATAATTGCAGCATTACAGCATTACGAATTGCTCCAAATCGTACTTTCGATTTCCGAGGGATCATAAATCTGAGTCAACAACATCCTTTAGTAGGCCTAATTTCTTCGTCTTTGTGTTGATAGAAAAATACGATAATTTTAAGGTTTTATCAAATTAAGTTTTATTGTTCTCCACATGCCTTTATTAATTATTACAAGCATCAGATTACTATCAATTTTATCTTTGCAGTTGTCAGCAATGCGTATATAAAGGATTATTGTAAATTCATTCCTAATATCAGAATTAATTTTGTCTCACTAAACCAAAAAATAAATAAATAAATAAATAATAACAATTAATTACGGAAAGTAATATGAAGTATGCAATATTTCTCATAATATGCAGCTTTGATATAAATAATAATTTTACATTAAATATTATTCAACATTTCTTAGGAGCTCACGTTTTAAACAATAGTCCGAATCCCGCTACGTTAATATTTGTATTTATGGACGTAATTCCACGCCGCTCCGCTAGATGTCAGGTCCGCGATATTTCTCACTCACATCAATGCTGCTAGTATACAGCTGTCCGGTATTATTGTTTAAATACATCTGTTTTGAAAACAATAATACATGGTGGGTTAAAAGTCACTTTCCCCAAACACTTACTTACATTTCATTCAATGGCGGTTCGTGCCTAAAATGACAAGGGGTTCACTACTATTATGATATTTCGTTGCTTTCCAAGAATATAAACAATATCTCTTTTCTGAAAAATTGGGAAAAAAATACAGTCCTTTAAAGTAGATAATTACCTTAAAATGAACCTGATGATGATGATGATGATGATGATGATGATGATGATGAGGAGCAATATTATCTTTGAAGGAACATAGCAGTTTGTCTGCCGGTCTGAAGTTGCGTTCGGGCGCTGGTTCGATCCCCGCTTGGGCTGATTATCTGGTTGTTTTTTTTTCCGAGATTTTCCCCAACCATAATGTGAATGCAAGGTAATCTATGGCGAATCCTCGGCCTCATCTCTCAAAATATCATCTAGCTATCACCAATCTCATCGAAGCCAAATAACCTAGTAATTGACACAGTGTCGTTAAATAACCAACTAAAATAAAAAAAAATAGCGCTTTTTCCTTACGTTATCATTGTGTCCTTCAATATTCTGCCTGAAAGCTGAGCTAAGCTGTTGCCTGAGTTCTGTTCTTCCAAGGACTGATAAATCTAGACAAGCATTCTTAAGAGCAATAGATTCCTCATGCTTCTTAATTTTCTGTGTCAAATGGCTTAAATGTGACACACTAGTGCATGTCCAGCTCGTATCTTTACTCTAAGCAGATAGCAGGGACGGGAAACTAAATAATTTATGTGTAGCAAATCCAGCTGTTTCTTAATTTTTTTTTGCATTGAAAGCCCTGCAAAAAGTCTTACCTCGGCTTGTTTTAAATCGAGTTAAGATAACAGCCTTCCAAGCTTCTTTGTTTTACACTTATCTTCCAAGATTAAAATGGAAAAATTCGTTTGTAAAAGATATTAAACAGTGAACACTATTCATTTTCTGTGGAAACGAACACTGATCACACTCACAAATGAATATATCAGGGGCCCCCCCCGAAATAACGTTCTCCTTCTCCCCTTCACCCCTCCCCTATCCCTCTCCTCCCTTCTCCTCCTCCTCCTCCTCCTCCTCCTCCTTCACCTCATCTCTCTCTGTCTCTCTCTCTCTCTCTGTCTGTGTCTCAGTCTTTACAAAGTAAAATCTAAGCTTAATCCTGTCATTAATACATATTATTAAGTGTTGTGATTCTAACCATTATTCTCTGGGGACTGTTGTAGGAGGTGCCCCTATTATAAGATGTAAAAATTTGCTACTGTAGTAATAAATTGATTAGTTTAGTGATTTAATTATTAACAGGACATGGTCATTTATATATAATTTGAAAAGAGATGTTATATTGTGCAATTTGCAATCTCTAGCGAATCTCATGACGTCTCATCAGTTTAATCCAGCCATATTGAACCGATGTACCGAGAAACAGTACTGTGTCGTGAGATATTGAAAATATTAAAGGTTGTCGTCGCAAACGTTTGGAAAATAAACGTGAAAAGAGTATTAAAAAAAGTGAGTTCAAAAGAGTGACCTTTCAAACAATTCGACACAAGTCAACATTCGGTAAAGACAGTGTGGGCGTGTGGTCAGCAGAGAAGAGAAAGACTGACGCAATGTAGGGTTGCCACATCAGTTAAGTTAGAATATCGTACCAACCTAGAATTTCAGGGAGGATGTACTACGACCCATCACTGCTATCTTATGGGATCTATTGCGTTGCCCCTCAAGCTACACGTTTTCCGAACCCATATCGGCTGCCTACACTAAGGTTCACTGCCTACAGACCGATTATTTAGTCCTGACAGCTCAGCGACGCGAAAGAGGGGAAGTAATAGGAGTAGTGGGAAGAGTTCCGGAGTAGAGATAAGGGCGAGCGGTCGGTAAAGGAATTCAGTACAGTTTAACTGTACTAGAAACATACCGTTCTACCGCACGCATAACATCCGATCGCTCCGAAGGCAAGCGAGTGACTAACCCAAACACCCCTTGGCGTAACTAAATGGATTCACCTGACCCAGGCGCACTAGTGTGCCACGTGTTGAAAAAGGTTCATTGACGGTGATCCAAACTCTTGAATTTTAGAAAATTTCGTAGCTAAGTGCTGAAGTGCATGTTTATTATTGATTTCGGGTTCAATTCCCGTCGTTGGTTATAACTAGGCCTGAGAAATATATGCCGTTACACTACCAGTGCGCTTCGTGCGCCTCTAACCTTGAGCACGTCTCAGAGTTGAGGTGAGTTAACGCAGTGTCTTTCGTTCGTTTGAACTATGCTTATCATCACGGTAAGTTAGTCCTCGGCATTTGGATGGTTGAAAGCCACTCCTTCGACTTTCAAACACAACCATCTGGTAAAGAAAAATTTAAAGACATCATTTTCTTTGTTAAAGAAAAATTGCACTATTTTAAAGACATTTTATTTTATGTCTGTAGAAAATACACCTAATATAACATTGATAAGTATCAGCCTTTTTATTTCACTATGTTAATATGATGGTGTATTACGTTTTTTTTTACATAATTATTCATTTCATATATTGTTGCAGTGAATAACAAACGACATTTTAAAATTTTCAAAGGAGAATGATTACCTGTTGCTAGAAAACACAGCCTTACGTCTAGAAAAACTTCTTTCTAATTCTGCAGAAAAAATGAAGACATGTTTGAAATATTTTACACAAACATTATCTATCTAAAAATCTGTATCATTATTATAAATTTCCCCATTTGAAATTGTCAGTAATTTTACATAGAGCTAAATATCCATAATGTTTATCCAATATTTTTTTCATCTTGTTTGCTACATATTTTCGTGTTCCAAACTACTCGTATTTAGTTTCATATGTAGAAAATACACCTAATATGACATTGACAAGCACCAGTCTTATTATTTCACTATTTTATATGATTACATATATTTCTTATATTGTTGCAGTGAATAGCAAACCACATTTTCAAATTTTCAAAGGAGAATGATTGCCTGTTGGTAGAAAACACAGCCTTATACATACATACATACATACATACATACATACATACATACATACATACATACATACTAGGTTCAAAAAGTTCCCGGAATTTGCTAGTATCATAGAAACAACGTACTTTAAACACTATTCTACAGCATTCCTTTCAAAATAGTTGCCTTCCGCAACAACACACTTTTGCCAACGCGTGTAGAGTTCCTGGAAGCAGGCCTGGAAGCCATTTTGTGAAACCCGTCTTAGTGCTCTCGTCGCGTTTGCGATAACCTCTTCAGCATTGAATCTCCGTACTTTCAGATGACTTTTCAGACGGGGAAACAGAAAGTAATCAGGTGATGAGAGATCAGGAGAGTATGGTGGGTGATCCAAAGCAGTTATGTTGTGCTGGCAAGAAAATTCTTTACAATAATTGCGCGATGGCAGGTGCATTTTCATGCATAAGGAACCAGTTGTTTTCTACCCACTTTTCTGGACGTTTCCTTCTCACTAAGTCCCGGAGGCGAAGGAGGATTTCTACGTACAATTCTTTCATTACAGTACGACCTTCTGGAATGAACTCATGGTGGATGAGACCCTGAGAGTCGAAGAAAACTTCCAACATAACTTTGCCTTTGGAAGTGTCCCTAGGAAATTTTTGCTTCCGAGGAGATGTTTTCAATTTCCACTCAGATGACTGTCGTTTAGGGACTGGGTCGTACAAGTAGCACCAGTTTCATCACCAGCAATAATTTTGTTTGAGAAATCTCTGCAGGAGTTTTTTTGTAACAAAACACAGAACTTGATGTTTGTACGTTGCTCTGTGGACATAATTACAAAATGCGACGAACAAACAAAACACTATGATAAACAATTGCCTACAACTCAAAACCAACAATCGCCATTATCAACAAACTTTAAGGAAATGACATCATGAATGTTACCAACAAAACAAATGTATAATATCCCTTGTTATATATTAATACGAAAAATGGTAGTAAAATTCCGGGAACTTTTTGAACCCGTGTATATATATATATATATATATATATATATATATATATATATATATATAGAGAGAGAGAGAGAGAGAGAGAGAGAGAGAGAAACTTCATTCCACTTCTGCAGAAACATTGGGGGCATATTTGAAATATTTTACACAGACATTATTTATCTCAAAATCTTTATCATTATTACAAATTTCCTCATTTGAAATTAAGTCACAAATTTCGTTCTCAGCATCTTGCTATTATTCATCTTTACAGGACGTTGAATGTTGCCTGTTACGAATAGCAGTATTCGGTCGTAATGTAACCGATCAACTAAAGTTCACTGCTGAACGAAACACACTGAAATCCCCCACCCTAACGCAATTAAGTACTGATACTTAAAGTCAGAGGCGCATGAAGCGCAATGTAACGGCATGCAATTCTTAGCCCTGGTTACAACAATATCGAAAACTACGATTTTTTTCAGAACGTCTCCCGCTTTTCTCAGCTTCACAAGTTTCACTCCCCCAACGCAGTACGTTCCACTTTACATTTTTTGTTTGGACTTTCATGTTCACCTTCCAGTGGGATTCGAGGACAATGCATTGAGGCAGTTTACATGTTATGACACGCTCTGTGCTCTTCAGACATCTTCAAGCAGAACACAAACCTTGTGTTTAACCGTTACAGTGTGCAACTCTGCACACACTTCACTCGTATAAAAATGAATGTGTTGCTTCACGCGCAGGAGAAGTCAAAACTTCTTAAGCTGTAGCCTAAACGTGTAGTCGACTTTTTAAATGTTCGTACTGTGCGAGATGGTATATAGAGTTAAGTTTAACACTTTATACTGAATACTCTTCAGAATCTAAAAATGTAACATTTTCTTGCCCTGCATTCTTTTACTCATCTCAGTCTGTTCTTTTTCGTTTTTGTCTCAATTCGGTGTTCATTTCAGTTTTTCTTTGACGCCGCGCTCTCATTATTTCAGCCCCTGGTTTTGGCAAATTTAATTAATTATTTTTAGTAGGTTATTTTACGACGCTTTACCAACAGCTTAGGTTATTTAGCGTCTGAATGAGATGAAGGTGATAATGTCGGTGAAATGAGTCCGGGGTCCAGCACCGAAACTTACCCAGCATTTGCTCATATTGGGTTTAGGGAAAACCCCGAAAAAAAAACCTCAACCAGGTAACTTTCCCCGACCTGGAATCGAACCCGGACCACCTGCTTTCGCGACCAGACGCGCTAGCCGTTACTCCACAGATGTGGATGCATATTTTATTAGCCGTAAACTTCTCAAAGAAGCAATTTCACTCACTGGTTTCGACTACTGTGACGTCGCCACACTACACAGAAGATGTACAGCCCGGGACATCCCCACTCCGAATAATTTATGCACTAATTGGTGGAGAACCGCAAACATCAGCAACTTCATAAAGATAAAAGTACAATGGAATTTCTACTTACGTGATCATGAATTGAAGAAAACAGCTATAATATTAATTACCATATATTTAATCAAGCGTTAAGAAGACATAAAAATAAGAATATCATCAACATTAACTTCACGGATTGAGCAGGCAGGACCGTTCCGTCCCTTTTAGAATAATTATTCTCTCCAACGAAACCTAGGACGACCAACATTTCTTCTTCCTCTTGAAGCATACTGGAAAGCTTTCTTGGGAATTCGGTGATCCTCCATTCTTTCTAGATGTTACATCCACCTATTACATTGATTTGTTAATCTTTGTGTTAGTCCCTCTATGCCTATAGGCCAATTCACAACGAAACTTAAACATAACCGTAACATAAACACAGAAGTTTGCGCCCAGGTTACCAAATGGGATCATTCACAATGATTCACATAAACACTGACATTAACATTGCCGTTAGACGTTAACATGAAAGTTTGCGAACTCCAAACTTTCATGCTTATGCTTACGTGATTTGCAAAGAGAACACAACAGTGGAGCGCTGAAGTATACGACAGAATATGTGGAAATGACGTCGTTGTTATGTTTCCATGTTTACCAAGTATCTTTGCGGTTATGTTTATGTTCCTATGGTGAATGATGGTATGACTTCTTGATTTTACCGTAACGTTCACATTTTTAAGTTAACGCTTAGGCCTACGTTATGTTTAATTTTCATTGTGAATGGGCCATAATTCTTTTCTGAAAACATATCTTTAATTTTGGATAACATGGTTAGTTACTTTTATAGCATTCTTATGCATATTTCTCCCACTGAAAGTCACCTTTCCTCTTAATAAAAAATTGAAATAGATCATTATTAAGTGAATCTCTAATTCTATAATCTACGTAACTCCACTTTTCTCATGAAACGAACTAAGGTCAGAGCATTCTCTAGGAATAAATTCATCATTCACCATTGAAACTACGTTATTTTCACAAGCATGTAACTGTTCGCACTGAGAATCTTTGGTTAAGATTAGAACACTACAGCTCCTGGAGTTGTGTAGTTTCTGTTGTTAACAGTTTGTAATTCTTATAGTTATTGTTGCAAAATAATTTTATTTTGTTCGATCCACGCCGTTATACTGTATGTTTATAATCAAAACTAGCAGAAGCGAAGATCACAGCGTGTTTGATACGTGTTTATTATTAAAATTGGAGAGTGAAATTTATGTGAGGAAGCGGTGTAGTAGTAGCAGCAGCATATTTATAAACCCTATTTTACATTGAGTATATTAGAGTTATCATTTAAACTAATCATAAAAAATTAAAACTTCTCCTTAATGACAACAAATATAGCCTAGAATTGTAGACATATCATAACATATAGATACAAATATACATTACTTAAATTAAAGCCTTGCCTCAGTCCGGCGATTTCGATCCTTCACTCTTGAAATTACAATCGAAAAAGAGAGAGAATTTAACAGGGATATTTGTATTTGTATTTATTTTGCTAATAATTGTAACATAAAATATAATATAAACAGATAAAACTATAGCTCTCCCTTGAAAGAGTAGACCTCGTGCTCATTGCATTTATAGATTACATTAAGTCATTGATAGACTTAAAAAAAAATTACTTATAATTCTACATAATGATGGCGTACTGAAACAAATTATTAACAGAATATCTAACGTTCCTGTCCTTTTAAATGAAACCCTCTGATGTTTATGCAGGGACCAAATAACTTTGAAACTGTGTATTATATAACAATTTTTCTGTTATGAAAACTTACTGAAAAATGACATTTTGATAAGGAAAAAATTAATTACTCCAGAATGTGTGTACTTGGATTCTTGAAATTTGGGATAGAGTTAGATATTATCTCTAGTAATTTTTCCATATCCCCATAATCTGCCACTTCACTGAATCTCGATCTATTTTCAGTTTTTCAACGAAGAAATCGAACCTTCCCACACTTGTAGCAAACTGCACATCTGATTACTAAAAATAGAGACAATAAGTGATTGAACAGTGTCACAAAACTCCCAATGTTATTTTGTAAGAGGCAGTGACCGTCCCGGGTCAATTTTTCGCGAATTTCGAACACAAAAGAATTTTAGAAAATTACAATTTTTCCTAAAGGATATAGGTGAAAAAATGTGAATTATAATAATGGGTGAACGAACTGTCACAATTTTTTAAAACAAAAAGTAGTAATTGCACAAGAAACCTTTCAGATATGTCTACCTCTGTTTCAAAATTTATTGATGTATGTAAACCAATTCTGTAGTTATTAATTTTTTTCCTACAAAAAAAATTTAATTTTTCAATAAGATTTTATAACAGAAAAAGTGTTATATAATTCACAGTTTGCAAGGTATGGAGACTGGGTTTGCAGTAAAAAACTTTCACAGGCATTTGATCCCAGTATAAACATCAGAGTGTTTCGGATAAATATAAGAACAGGAGTGAAACATCACTTTTGAAGGGGTGTCCTTAAACTTTTGGTAGAAACTGTAAATGCTGAGTGAACAGTATAGAACGGAACAGGTTTCACGGCTCTTAGCCGACCGGTCGGTCGACTATGAGCGCGGAGGTGGGGGACTCAAGGCCGAGCGAGTTCTGCTCTACACTGTTTACCCAGTATATTAATAATTATTTTTCGTAAAATATTACTGAACATCATCTCTTCTTGGACAGTTATGGAGGAGAAAACAGAAACCGTATCATATTATCATTTCTAATAACATTTCTCCAGTGAGAGGGAATTAATTTCTTCTTAATCATTATGACTTCGGAGTGATTAAGAAATTATTGGCTACGAATGATCAGATATATCACCCGAAATAAATCTGTGTGGTAATCATCATTACGACTATAGTGGCTGAAGTTGAGGATATTACAGACTCCAATCACGCTTAAAACAATAATAAAAATACAAAATCAAAAAGTCTTGTGTATAAACAGAGCTTTGTGAGTCAGTTACAGTATAGCTAGAGCATGAGTGACATTAAATGAGTCTAACGCTGGACTGTATTCCTCCATTAGTTAGTGTACCATTAAAGTTAGTGTATTGCAGAAGACATATTTAACGGCCACTAGTTATTGGATCGTTAACCATGCATCTTTGGAATTCACAAACGTGACGCAATAATACGTCAATGATGAATAGAAAGTTATCATCGGCTGTTAGACTGATGTGAGGCATTACTTTTATTGTCAAAATTTGCAATAAATATAGGCTAATACAGACCAGAAAGAAAGTAGGAACAGAAGTTTTAGTGGAAAAGATAAGTATGCCTATTTGTTATTGGAAATAGCGCACGAGTGTATTGATTTTATAGAAAATAGAAGGACAGAGCACATAACGTCGCCAGACGATGAACTAGATTCTGTAATAAAGAAATAAATAATAATAACTTCGTTATTCGATGGATAGATGGATGGATGGGTGGATGAATGAATGAATGAATGAATGAATGAATGAATGAATGAATGAATGAATGAATGAATAAGTAATAAAATTACCGTATATCGATGGCTAAGAAATATCTCATGTCAGCAAAAATGGTCATTTAGTTGAACTATATTATTATTATCATTATAATTATTATTATTTGTACTAGTACTAGTAGTAGTAGTAGTAGTAGTAGTAGTAGTAGTAGTAGTAGTAGTAGTAGTAGTAGTAGTAGTAGTAGTAGTAGTAGTAGTAGTAGTAGGAGTAGTAGTAGTAGTAGTAGTATTTAGTTTAACTACATTAATATTCTGTTCACAAAATTGGACAGTGTACTAATATTTTGTTCTAGGTAAATCCTCCACAGCAGAAATATATATAAAAAGTTTGTCTATTTTGGGAAAATAGTATCTAAAACAGTTTTTTTCTTAACCCTATGCAGCATAGTGCTTGTTCAGAAAAACCACAATTTTCTTTCTTTCTCTACAATTGTAGTACAGATGTTCCACTATGCAACCACCCTTGAGGATACATAGAGGTGCCCCTGTTTTTAAATTTGTGTGCAAATTAAAATCTTGAAAAAAAAAATTATCAAAGCTTTGTTATGATCAAAGCTCGGAACTTGGGGACTTGTGTGTCGTGTGCATGAGTAAGGTTAAGGTACAATGTACACAAAGCTCACGGTGCAAGTGCTCAGGGACAGTCGTGTGTACTAAGAAAGTGGTCACATCGAATGACAAGAAGATGGACGAGGAAACTGTGTCATGTCGAATCCAATGACATTGAGAGAATTACAGGTAAACGGTCTGTTTGAGGAATTAGAAAAATACGTATTATTCGAATGGGTATTATAGAAGTTTGAAAATACATTTTTTTAAGTTTTAGGTACAGAATTTCGTGGAGGAATTCGGAGGAGATACTTTATTTTCTTCGAACAGAAAATTTATATTTTGTAAGTTGTGCCACACACAAACTAGAGGCATTCATTGAAAGATAGTTCAGTCCCTTAAATTGTGCATTCCCTTGAATTTGTGGAAAATTTGTCCATAGCCATTGGATCAAGTAGTAGTGACACACAAATTGACAACTATTTTCGAGAAAAATTGAGGATACACTTATTTTTCTCAGACACGAGATCAGCTAGGAACTGCTCAAAATCGAACGGAAAACAGTGACAGTGAAAATATTCAGTATTTTAAGTTTGCTCCCAGTGGAAATAAATTTTTCTCGTTTGAAATTAGGTTTAGCTAACAGGCGAAGAAGTTATGGGTTCGAAAATCTTCGAATGTACGTAGTCATACATAGTAATAAAATGTACGGAGGAGAACAGTAAAGTTAATATAATTGTCATGTTTATTTTTATTATATATTATATGCTAAAAATTACGTGTTTCAACCTACCGTAATACTATCAATATGTTGCTCCATCAGACCTGACAGTACCTCCGTGCTGGAAGCGGGATATTGTTGATATTGGAGTCCGGTCGCTTAACCACGTGCAAAGACAAAAGTCCCCAAGTTCCGAGCTTTGGTTATGATCCGTGATATGAAAAGCATAAAAAGTACATTTGTACTGCGAAGGATTTACCTGCAAATTTAGAAATTTCACTTCTTAGCCATTGATATGCAGTATTATTTTACCATCGTATATGAAGTCTATTAGCCTATACAAAATTTTGCATGCCTGAATATCATACAGGTAACATTATAATGAATGAAAACATTTGTAAACTACTCACCCAAAAAAAAAAAAACTTAAGAAGGCAGTCTAACGGAGGAATAAATATTATTATAGGAGGGAAATCAAATCTCTAAGTTGGTGAGTCCTTTAAAGAACTAATAAAACTAAAGATGTTTCTTGCAACGCGTCTTTCAAACTTAATGGTCCGTTAACGGCTAACGAAAGAATAAATGCTTTCTTGCAACCCACCATCAGGGTCTCAATTGAATTCTGTGAAAGTGATCATGTATTTTCGATGGTAGAAAATGCGGCACAGTGTTCAGTTTGTGGAAAAGTTATTTCTCCACTGCAAAATTACTATTAGAGGGCCTTTATAAAACATACCGTATTTTAGTGGGTTATTTTAGACGCTTTATCAACTGCTGTAGTTATTTAGGGTGTGAATGATATGAAGGTGATAATTTCTGCGAAATGAGTCTGGGGTCCAGCGCAGAGACTTACGCAGATACACAGATTGTTTCGGTTTGGTTAATATTACACGTATCTACCGACACGAAAGTTCAACTCAGATTAAAAATTTATTTTCCCTCTCAATATCCACTGGTGATGCTATTGCAATGATGCGTGATTAGGTCACAGGACAGGTCTTGCCTCTTCTACTATACATGTTACCTTCTACATTCAATTTTTTTAAAAGTGGAACAATTTATACCCAACACCTGTGGGTTAATTCTTTCCTCGACTTGGAGAATAAACCCTATATATACAGAATGAATCAAAAGTCTGGAACCATATAAATATCTTCCATATGCTTGATTTTCGATTACTATAGATGTTAACAGTATTTGTAAGACCAAATGCTCTACCAGTGACACATTCGATTCTAGCCCTCAGCTGTCTCAAAAGCCGCCATTTTATGTGCAACGTTAAAGTTTTAAATGAAAAGGGGTCATGTATGTACTCAAAATCATGTGAAATTTTCTGCAAAAAAAAAAAAAACAAACAATGGTGCAATCTGTTTTGAGATATCTCTAATCGTTTTCAAGTTATTTAAAGATAACTGTCATAATGACATAAACATTAGTTACTGCATCTGCAGATATTTTTAACATGGTACAGTACTAAGAAGGCTTTGGAAAAGGTATTTTTATGCAATTCTGGTAATTAACTTTTCCTGCTTTACTGTTTGGCCAACCTGTATATATACTGTATGTATGTGTGTGTATATATATATATATATATATAATATAATGGAAAATTTATATCTCGAAATAAAACAAAGATAAACAAACAAATTAATGCAAAAATATAAAAAAGACGTGTGGACCTAATACCTTGTCCACACACAACCAGAATTTATCACCGCCTCCCATCTTCGGGGCATAGAGTCGACCAATTATATGGGAAGCAGGTGCTCTCTCTCCACTAGACTAAAACCGTCAGTGATAGAAATGGTCTGTATGAAGCGATGCAATACACTAGGACTTACTTAAATCATGAAATTGGATATTAACTTCACTTATTTTAAATTATTGAGACGCGTTTTGGATTATTTGTTGAAATATAGCATCTTGCCTTTCTCTCTCTCTCTCTTTTTCTTCTTTCTTTTGTTTGTTTCAATTACAGTAGCACTGTGGAGTAACGGTTAGCGCGTCTGGGCGTGAAAACAAGTGGCTCGGGTTCGATTCCCGGTCGGAGCAAGTTATCTGGTTGAATTTTTTTCCGGGGTTTTCCCTCAACCCAGATATGAGCAAATGTTGGGTAACTATTGGTGCTAGACCCCGGATTCATTTTACCGGCATTATCACCTTCATCTCATTCAGACGCTAAATAACCTAAGACGTTGATAAAGCGTCGTAAAATAACCTACTTAAAAATTAAAAAAAAGAACAGTAACACTACTTATTTACGCGAAAGTCTTTTCCCTGGCACTTGTTCTAGTTACTATAGGACGACATACAACGAAACAGAACTAATCGGCGTATTCCGAATCTCACCGGACCGTGGACAACAGTGACGTCACACTGCAGCGAAATAGGAACAAAACTGCTGGAAGGTTCTATGGCTATCATGGCGGCTGTACAAGTTGTTGTCTTGCTACGCTAGCAAGATTAATAAGCCATTAACACATTACTTTTACGTTGTGCTCATTACAAACAATACAGCAGAACACACCGCCATGACACAACAGTGCACGATGTCATTCGTTTGCTAATTCCCGCTCTATACAAGAATCAATCAGATTCATTGATGGCGGCTGATGGATACTTCCACCATCTCTGCAAGCTGATGGAACCGGTGCGACACAGGTGGAGCATCAGTGACGTTATCGTTGAAATTCGGAACACCGTGATGCCATGAGATTGCTCAGCGCTGAGATTTGGAATACGCTCAATGTTATTACCTCAAACTAGTGGTTCGCTTGTCGCTCCTCCTCAGATCATGCGCAGTGCCTCCTTTCTGGAACTTATAAAATATCTGTTCTCCATCAATTCTCTGCACGTGGGGAATGTTTACCTAAGGTTTTGTCATAAGTTTCTGTTGCACTCTAATTGAATTAACTTAGGTAGCATCATCGAAACAATTATCTCATCCTTAACTACAACTTACAATACCGGTACATCTAAGAACTGGTTCCAAGTACGTGTGTCAGTCTCTCACAGTGGATGCAAAATAATGCAAGAATTTGTCCATCTCTGTTCTGGACATTAAGAGAGCGCACAATATTTCCAAACTTGCTGATCAATAGAAAATATAGAAGTAAAAAGAAAGTGTCCTCTATTCCATACAGTGAATTGGAAAGCGCTTTTTCGTAAATTGAATATCGTACTTGCATATAAACAACTTTCTGGAGAACTGGTTGCACTTTCCACAGTAATGTTTTAGTTTGTAAATGTCTCTCGAAACTTCTACTTAAATTTTTCTCTTTTTTCTTATGAGGGTGAGGGGGTTGGTGACGGGGAGAGTAAGCCTGTCGTCACAAAGTTTGTCCTGTTCTCTCCCCCCCTTACCCTGTCTGTTAAGTCATTCCCGCCTCGTCTTATTTCCTTCCCTAGCCATCCCCTCTGGTGCACTAGTTTTTTTATTTTACAAGTTTTCGTCCATTGCGCCGCAAACTGTTTGGAATAATTACTCAAGCAGACTTAAGGGGTGTGACGCAGGGTGGAAAATTTCTATTGCATTCGCTCCGTTTGATTAGTTTGCGAGGTTTTGTTTTTTTTACTGCAAGTTGTTTTCCAAGGGGGTGAGATGGGAGAAATGGTGGTGGTTCGATGATATTTTAAGAAACTTTGCACACTTTCTTTCAACCCCCCACCCCCACCAATCCTCTACGCCTACTACAGCTCTCTACAAAAGTTTTTTATGCAGAAAGCTTTGAGAGTGAAGAGCTATATTGAACTAGACTGTTATGTAAGTTTTCAACGAGATATAAAGGTAGTTCGAGTTTGTTTTATGTATACTGAGGGTTGTTGCTCCATATAGGCTTGCTGAAAGCAGGTAACTGCTAAAAGTAGACATCAAAATCAGAAGGTATAATTTACATGTAGAATCTGGAAAATTCTTTACTATAATAGAGCAGTGTAAGAGATATTCTGCAGTTGTTTGTATATGAATTATTTAATTGATTACATAGTGAGTAAGGTCTATATTTTAAGACTAATACATATATTTTACTGTAAGAAATAGGCCCAGTTTCTTCAACCTTTGTTAAATTATAATATTGTGTTATTCCATTTTAACTGTAAATTTAACAGCTGAAGCATTTCTTCAACTACTGTTAGTATTATCAGGCTGTTAAAACCCATGTTAATTTAACTACCCAATTTCATGCAGTAAAATAATTTAACTCTCTGTTAGCATAGAAGTATTCAATATGGCCGGTGTGTTAGATGCTGAACTTCTATATCTTGACTATTTATAAAATGATATCCATGAATACATAAACAGCGCGGATAATTTGAGTGGTTTGACAGAACAGAAGTTCATACAAAGGTATAGGCTATTTTCTGCCAAGCCTCACTTTTCGCTTTCAACGTAGATCCGTTTGTTTGTTTATTCTCAATATTTGTTTATACTGCGAAATTATTTCCAGCAGAAGGCTTCTCTCGTTCGAAGAGAAATTAGTCCCACGATTTCTTTTTCTTTCTATGTTTTCTATTTCACAACAGTAATACCAATACGCCACTCCAAGTTACTGTGATACAGACGACGGAAAGAAGCATAAATCAAACCTGATGTAATAGAAAGACATCTATCATCTCTGAATCAAACAACGAAAATCAAACCTGATATAATAGAAAAAAAAAGACATCTATCATCTCCGAATCAAACAACGAAAAGAAGCGAGAATCGCAATTGTCAGAGTTCTGAAAACAGAATTGAGCCTATACTTGATTATGGATTATGGTTAAACTCTAGAATCTCTGGTCCTAACAGAGAGTTAGCAAACAGAATGTTAAAAAGTGAAATGTAAAGTTGAAGAAACGCAATATATTTAACAGCATTTTAAACTTTTAACTTGCAGTTAATTAAACGTTGTGTTAGGTGTATTTTAACAAGGGTTGAAGAACCGGGCCGTAGCCTATTTAATTTGTAACAGTCATCGCTGCAATGTATAATCAATATATTTCCGAACTGCACTTGTATTTATTGTACCGGTAAACATATATGCTCTTGTCACTGAAGATCATTGCTTCCATGCCTTTTGAGCCAGTCTATCAAACAGCGTCAGATTATCTTTAAGAACTGAGCTCCTACATGTGATTTTGTGCAAATGAACACGTTATTTGAGAAACCCCGCATGTCCAAAATCTTAAAATTTTCAGGAGAGATAAAAAACTAAATATTTCCCATACGAAAATAATTTTATGGAAATATATATTTTCCCCTTAATTTTACGTTGTGACTACATGTTTTATGTTCAAAATTGAGGTTTTTTTTAGCACAAGTCAGTTCCTCAGGAAAATTATTTAAATATTCTGGACATGAGGGCTTTATCAAATAAAAGATTAAATGTGGGAAGTTATATCATTATTATTGAAGCAGAATGCGATAGAAGTTATTGTATTGTTGCAAAGTATTAAGACACGTATTGTATAGGGTGTGGCAGTGATATGACGGTTTTTAAAGCCATGTTTCGGGACACTTAGGACGAATTGAAAGGCAACGAATACATTCTTGTAATCTGCTATGAAAGTTCTGCATAACTCGCCCAACAAAACGGATTCGTTAGCACTAATTTCGCTCCTTATGTTTGGTTTCAGCTGGATGATGGTGCGAGGCTTGTTGCGATACACCCTATTTTTGAGATAACCCCATAGGAGTCCACACCTATGGAGTAACGGTCAGAACGTCTGGCTGCGAAACCAGGTGGCCCGGGTTCGAATCCCGATCGGGGCAAGTTACCTGGTTGAGGTTTTTTCCGGGGTTTTCCCTCAACCCAATCCGAGCAAATGCTGGGTAACTTTCGGTGCTGGACCCCGGACTCATTTCACCGGCATTATCACCTTCATATCATTCAGACGCTAAATAACCTAGATGTTGGTAAAGCGTCGTAAAATAACCCAATAAAATAAAAAAATAAAAAAAACCATAGGAAGTAATCAGCTGCAGTCAGGTCAGGAGATCTTGGAGGCCAGCCAATGTCTTCAAATCGTGACATTATTCGTCCTGGAAACATATTTCGCAGTCAGTTCATTGAACCATGAGCAGTGTGCGCTGATTACTTCCAAAAGTAGGGTGTATCGCAACAAGTCTCGCACAACCATTCAGTTGAAACAAAACATAAGGAACGAAATTAGTGCTACCGAATCTGTTTTTGGTTGAGTTGTGCAGAACTTTCATAGCAGACTGTAGGAATTTATTCGTTGTCCTGGAGGCTACTTATGGAATATAATTTTTAAAAAGTAATCAAATATTAATAAATTGCATTTTACTAGATTACTTTCAGTAAATGTGTTTCCTTTCAATTCGTCCCGAGTGTCCCACAACAGGACTCTAAAAATCGTCATATCACTGCCATACCCTATATTTTGATGTCTACAAAAATTATAGATATGAGTCAATAATACTGTGAAAAAAGTTGGTTGATAAGAATTTTCTATTAAATCATCCTTAGGTAAGGTCACATATACAGCACTGTCCAGTTATATCAAATCATACTAATGCTACCAACATATAAATATACAAACTTTTTAACATTACTTACTCACTTACATACTTGCGGCTTTTAAGGAACCCCGGAAGTTCATTGTTGCCCTTACATAAGCCCGCCATCAGCCCGTATCCTGAGCAAGATTATTCCAGTGTCTACAGTCATATCCCACCTCACTCAAATCCATTTTAATATTATCCTCCCGCCTACATCTCGGCCTCCCCAAAGGTCTTTTTCCCTCCGGCCTCCCAACTAACACTCTATATGCCATTCTAGATTCGTCCATATTGCTACATACCCTGCCCATCTCAAACGTCTGGATTTAATGTTCCTAATTATGTTAAGTGAAGAATACAATGCGTGCAGTTCTGCGTTATGTAACTTTCTCCATTTTCCTGTAACTTCATCCCTCTTAGCCCCAGATATTTTCCTAACCACCTTATTCTCAAACAACTTTAACCTCTGTTCCTCTCTCAAAGTGACAGTCTAAGTTTCAAAACCATAAAGAACAACCGGTAATGTGTCTGTGTGTGTTATAAATACTAACTTTCAGGTTTTTTGAAAGCAGACTTGATGATAAAAGCTTCTCAAACGAATAATAGAGATTTCCCGTATTTATTATGTTCAATTTCCTCCTGAGACTTTTTAACATTACCAGCATATAAATATTCAACATTTTCAAAGCTATTCCAAAATCATAGAAAGTGATGTCATTGAGAAAACCCTCATGTCCTGTACTTGAGGGTTTCTGAAAAATATGCATTTTTCAACAGGCTCTGTATGCTACAAGAATGACTAAACTTGAGGGGTTTCTTCATAAAACGATGTATCGACCCCTAAAGATATTATATGATGCGTATCTCAATTTTGAAAATAAAATGGACATGCGAGGTTTCTCAAATAACCTGTTCAAATATGTCAAGGACTTGTTGCGATTTTTTCTGAAATCTCGCCATGTTCGCATTATGGCTAGTCTTCTCTGTTTTTGAAGTGATGCATTTAGTAAATATTCCAGGCGTTTCCTTGGTTCTAGATAATTTTTCGGTTTTTTCGTCCTGTTTGTTGCCTACATTCAAGGAGTCCGGGAACTTATTGATTCCCCCTCTATGATGATGATCTCTCCTTACTTCCTACAACTCTCTTGGCTTCGGCTTCTACGTCTAATTATGTGGCTCCCGGCTTCACATTCCCCAGTTTACCATCACAACCTTGATACACGTTCACAGCACAATTTACTTCTACCGATACCTAAACATCAAAAACTCTCTGCTTCCTTCACAATAGACTCAGATCTGTTCTGGAGTCGGGGTCTAAGAGATTTTAAGGGAAACGGATGAGAAATTAGAAATATTATATTGCCTAAAACTTCTAAATTTTTAGAGCCAGGTACTTGAAATTTGGTATAATGCATTAAAAGGTGTGCTACTTTACTTTTAATTTCTTCTATAGTTTTTTATTATTTCTTTTGACTTTCAAAATTTTTATACCGCCCGTCCCTTTATCTCTCGTTTATGTGCAAATCAAACATATTATTTTTGTGCCATAATAGATTCAGATTCTGACAAATAAAGAATGAATATTCGTTTGGAATGATGAAGGATGGGTGGAACGTAGAAAAATTATCTCCGGCACCGCGATTTGAACCAGGGTTTTCAGCTCTACGTGCTCACGCTCTATCCACTAAGCCACACCGGATTCCAATTCCGGATTGAATCCTCCGTTCCACCCATTCTTCATCATATGATGACGCAGAATTTCTGCATGGAAATATCTTATGTACTTCGGTACATCGTAATATTATAATATGCCAAAATAAACACTTTGTGATTTAAGACGGCCACTTAGTCACTCATAATAAGTGCACCTCTGCACATTAATGTGTTGGACATTGTGCCACTGTCACACTTCTGTGACGCAGTGCATGAGGGTAGGCCACTAGAGGAAACCCAAGACGTGGAACTTAAACTGAGAGGATTCAATCCTGCATCGGAATGGGAATTCGGTGTGGCTTAGTGGATAGAGCGTCAGCACGTAGGGCTGAAAACCTTGGTTCAAATCCCAGTGCCGGAGAGAACTTTTCTCCGTTCCACCCATCCTTCATCATATGATGACGCAGAATTTCTTCATGGAAATATCGTATGTAGTTCGGTACATCCTAACATTTATTTTGCAGTGTTGATACTTTTTATATCCTTTAGAGAGTAACGGTAAATAATGTTATAAGGAACAAATCTCAATGCGGATGCTGGGTACAATTCTATAATTTGTATAGTTAATGTACTACTTGAATACTTTCCCTGAATAATTGTGTAACCAACAAATCTATAATATACATTTCAGGAGAAAAAAAAAGCAATTTAAGGGACATAATTCGTTACAGCTTTAATTATTAGCACAATCATTTTACTAATCAGGGATACAAACATATTCAGCTATTGGTTGCAAAAATTTATTGCTGTAAATTAACACTTCAAAGTTACTTTTCTCACCTAAGTCACATATTTCATTAACTTTACGTTACATCCGTTTTCAATTGTGCCTGCAAAGAACCAACCAAAAATTATTGGTGTAATGAAATGTACAAGAAATTGAATTTTCCGTTGTTGTCGTGTTTATTTTATTTTGTTTTTGTTAGTTTTGTATGCGTAGAGTTTTATTTCCTTTTTCTTGCATACCGAAAGTTTTGTCATTGATATTAGGGTAGATTGAAAATATACAATCAATATTCAAACATTCCAGTTCTCACGAATGTTACACTTCTACTATTTTGACAACTTCATTAATTTAGTTTGCATTTACATCCGTGCCTTCCCGTGTGTCTCAAAGATATGCAGTAGTTTCCAAGGAAGGAAGCCTATGAATTTTGGTTTCAAACCCATTAGAGGTAACACGACACACAGGGAAGTAGTGTTATATCTGTGCGCTGGAGTTTGTGATATTTGAAGCGTTGTCTAGGGTATGTAGCTACTGGCGATGAGATATGCAGCCCTAGGGACGCGCAGAACGAATCAGAACTATCAGGAATGAAAAATGAGAACGCAAGGACATCTGATAGTGTTTCTACAAGTGAATACTCGTTACACATTCTGTTTATATATTCATAAATTATGTCTTAAGTTCTGCGGCTTAAATGTATTGATTTTATACAGGGTGTTTAACGAGCATGGAACTCGCATTCGGAAGGCCCGCAGTTCAAATTCCCGGCCCGACCAACCTGACTGTGATTTTCCATAGTTATTTTAGGCAAATGTCGAGTTGGAAATTTCATTGTCGAAGGTCCTTTTCCCTTCCTCTTCCCTGTAGAAAAAGAAATTAGATTTTATATCATATCATTCATTTTCATAATCTCATTCCATAGACATATTCTGGTCAGGACGCATGTCTTCGTCCGTTTGCAGGAGGGGCATCCTCTCCGAAACCGTTTTTGGGTTCCAAGTCTTTCGCAATATCTCTGTCAGGATCCATTCCTTAAGAGCACTTATTAGGTCGCTTCGACATCTTAAAAGGGAGTTCAGTCTACAGTATGTGGAAAACAACTATAGGCATCCAACAAGGAAAACTCAGTGCGCAGAAACCAACGAACATAACTGTCTCGCGCAGATGACGTAAGCTCCCGTTCCCAGCATGCTCTCACGCCTACTGCAGGGGAGTAAGAGGGGTGTAGCATGCGCGCCGCGAGGAGTCTGAGCTGAGTTTTGCTTGTAGGATACCTATAACACATACAAAATCCTCAAAGAATTAAAACATTTTATTATTTTTCGTTAAAGGCAGGTAATTTCTTCACAGAAACCACAGGATTCTTAATGAATATATAGACAATGCAATAAAAACTAAAAATTTTACCAAATGCATCTTGAAAGTAGAGATATCCATGACAACAACAACAACAACAGAAATTATCACGAAGTGTAGGGAAAATAGAACGTAATACTAAATCCTGTCCTTTCAAGCATTAAAAACAAAAAAGGGGCGCGGGAGCTATCGCAAACATAGGCTACTGAAAATTCTCGGAAAGGATATGAAATGAGTCTCTTGCTGAAAGTAACATCTATTACAGTTTTGGAAACATACAAATATAAATTTGTTTGTTACAGGAAAAGTTTCACAGATATCATGATTCCTTACAATACATTTGACATAGGCCTAAGCATTCTGAATCAAAAACGAAGGAGGTGTAGTTAATATGTAGGCAAATTGTAAGTTTGATTAAGCCATAACCTTCAGAATACATCAAAGAACAAATTAAGCAAATATCGACATAATGTGACGAGATATTAAGGGGAATTTTACGTTAGCGTTTGGAAAAAAATCAAAATAAATCTGCCAATATTTAAACTGTAATTATTGGACAAAATATTGCTGCCATAACTTGATCAAATTTGAACATAAATATAATGGACCAATTAGGAATATTTTCAATGGGAGACATGACTTTAAGACAATAGTTTTACATATATAGGCTACAGTACATCTTGATTACACAACTTTTAACACTATATCACTTCGGAATATATATTATATGTCTTTCTCGTGTTAAATATTACTATACCTGGTTAACATGTTTCGGTCTGTTATTGACCTTCTACCAGTTCTGAAGAAGGTCAATAACAGACCGAAACATGTTAACCAGGTACAGTAATATTTAACACGAGAAAGACATAATATACATATTCCAAAGAATAGTTTTGTATTTATTCAATATTATAAACGATGTAAAAATATTTTTAAATTTTTGAACTAGGTATGTATGATAAAAAAAAACTGATTATGTAACAGGCTTGATTTTTGTTGGTAGTTTTTCATAGGTAATATTTAAAACAGATCAATTTAAGTTTGTTTCTGTTATTGTTTATATCCAAAATATATATTTTTAAATTTCATTACCAAAAATGATTATAAAAGTTCATAATTTATAGAAATTTCAGGTTCTTTTCAAGGTTGATAGGCAAAACGTGTGTAATCGTAGAAAAAAAAACATTGTATGATACACATTCGTATAGTTATGTTTTTGGCACGAGTGTGAAGTTTGTTGAACGAGGCGATCGTGCCAAAAAGGTTACTCTTACGAACTTGTGTCATAAATAACTATTTTTATGCGCTCAAGGACAAGTCTTCTTAAATCACCTTTGTCAAATTGACAGACTTATAGTAATTTGAGAAGAACAGTAATACCAAAGGCCTTGCAAGTACCATATCATATACTCAGTTATATTTAAGAGGTTAGGTGCAGCTTACAGCAGTAAAATATTTAGAAATATTCAACATTTTTTTCCTCCATTACTGTATTTTGTGCAATAATGAAAATTGGTAGGTGTAAAACACTGTCTTTCTGCTATATGAAAAAAATACTTTTAGGATGTAAAAATTTATTTATTTATTTTTTTTTTTCCAAATTCATAATGGTGGCAGTTCACTGTGCAGTAATAAAGCGTTTCTCTCATAACTCATAAACTTGTTAACTTTTTCATGTTCTCTCTCTTTTATTTTATTGCTGTATCTCGTGTTTACTATATCAAGCTCTTTCAACTACATTCCTTAATAAATAATATTTTTCTTATTTTGTATTAGAAGAAAATACTGATATTTGACCATTTTTAAAAATGAATTTAATTTTTAGCAGACAATTTATCAAAAGTAGAGAAGTGATTTTGCATCATATTGTAGATATAAATACATACAAAAATTTCATCACAGAATGGTGGGTAGTTTTTGAGTTATGTGGGAAACGCTTCATCTCTGCACAATGAACTGAATTTTGAAAAAAAAAAAAAAAAAAAAAAAAAAACGTAAATCATTTTTTTTAAATCGTAAAAATATTTTTTTATATAGCAGATGGATAGTGTTTTACACATACTAATTTTCATTTTTGTACAAGATACAGTAATGGAGGAAATAAAGAAGGTGAATATTTCCAAAATGTTACTGCTATACGCTTACCTAACCCCTTAAACCAATTATATTGGACACATGTGTTATCGAAAGCCCCAAACCTGGAAGAGTAATATTGTAAAATTTTGTTTCCCCTGCTCGTCTATCTAATGAAGATTGTACCAGATTTGCAACGGTGGTGCTCTGTGTAGTATGAATAGTAGAGAGAAGTATGGAGTAAACAGTACTTCAATAGTAAAGTATTGCCCCGCCGTAGAAAGCTATGATAGGGTCGCTTGTCTCTTTGGTAAGGTGGTACAAAGAAAACACTTAATGTAAATCATCAACTCACTCTGTTTACATTTATTAATCATATTCTCAAAGAAAGAAAATGAACCAAGGACTACGGCAAAGTACAATCACCAATAATTCACCACTCCAACCAACTTGGATTGTTATTGCATTTCACCGAACTGGCATTCGCCATTACACTGACCAGCAACGCCATCTGTACTCATAGTTTGTAATCATTAGTAGCTTGCTAGACAAGTCCCAACTTGTCTGATTTGGTAGCAATCACTTTTACACAACCAATGTTTAAACCCTTGATGAATGCCAGCTTATTCTTTCATACTCCATATGAAATCAAAAATCTTTCTACTAATCACACCAAACTAAACACAACTGACATATAAAAACCTGGTATGATTTCTGGTAGGCCAGTCTCGAAACCAACATAACAATGCCTCTCTTCAACTTTCACGCCTTCCCAAAACACACAACACACTGCATCCCAGCTCGGCTACGTTACTGCCCGTAGTGTGTCGCGAACCCCGTTCGAGACCCGGCTACACCAGTTCACGCCCCTGCCCTCACTGGGTTATCTGCGATCCCATCGCAGATAGTCGCCACACGCACAGCTCTCCACAGCTGTCGTCCAACCTTACACCTTGAGCGTCTCCCTCACACTAAATTCGAATCGAAATTCTCCCCGAAACTCAAACTGTATGGTAATGCTCCCCCCAAAACCGACGCCAAAAGCAAAATGGCCAATGACATACCAATCTCAAGTCACGTGATCACTGAAGTTCACTCCTTATATGTGAGGAAATGATAGAGCAAAAATGGAAGAAATGAAATAAGCTATCTAAAGAAGAAAGAAAGACTAAAAATGGAGGAGAAGTAAAGCCATCTATGAAAAGATGAGGTAAACTAATATTAAAAAGGAAATAATAAGAATAGAAAAGAAGAAAGGAAAAGAAAAGAAATGAAGCAAGTGTGCCGAAACCAAACGGCACAGATTTTCTGTGAAATAACTCACAAAGATATATCTACAAAAATAACTACAAAGAGGAATGTTGATATTTGATGACGTAGAACTTTTGTGTTGTAAGCCAAGCTCCAAGAGGTTGGTTATATTCCATAATCCCTATCTCTGTTTTAATTTAAGTGAGAGGAGTGTTTCAGCTGCTTGGAACGAGGTCGTCCGCCTTGTGTTGATTCCTCCTGCTGTCCGTAGGTCACGTCCCTGAGCCAGATGTTGGGAATCCCTCCTCTCGCTTGTTTTCCTCCATCATGAAGTCTCCATTTCACGGCAACTGCCTCCCTCTATTCGTTATTTCTATGGCGTTGCAATCTCTTGCAGGAACACGCACCCCGCTAGTGTGAGAGGAGTTCCAGCCAGTGTTTACACTCCAGAAGAGCTCTGATATGAAATTCAATGTGACAATTCAGGCACGTTCGGTTTATCACACACTTGATCAAAAAAATTCCAAAATTTCAGAGGATAGAAAGGTGATATATCTAGTTCAGCCTGTGTAGTAAAAGCCTTTTACCTTACAGAAACGTGCCCTATCTTGTGCAGATTTTGTGGTGCTGTTACGTGATGGGCAGAATTTGTCAGTTCAGTTTATTTTTCACTGGAATTTCTATCCACATTGCTCGTCTCTGAATAGCCTCTGTAAATAAAAAGCACGTGAGAAAAAGAATTACAATATTACTAACTTATTGTCTCCCGATGTCACTCATAATGAAGACGGAAGTGAAATGAAGTGTCAGTACCTCATTCCCTCAAAGTAGTATATCGTGAGTGCCAGTGAGTAAGTCATTCTTCAAATAGAGATAACTGGAAGTTAAAGTTCTTTGGATTATGCAGATCGATAAATGTATGTATGGGGGTTTATGGCCTTATTTATTTTATGAGCTGTTCAGAGCAAAAGTGGTGTAAGTCAAAATTGGGTAATGAGGTTTAAAGTAAAAATTCTGTAAAATACAGCGCAAAGTAAAAATTAATATGTCCTTCTTGCCATCCACTGACTACTAATAGTTTAAATAAATGGAATATTAATTGCTACTTAGCGCTGCATTTTACAGAATGTTCACTTCAACCCTCATTACCCATTTTTGACTTACACCACTTCTGCTCTGAACGGCTCATATGGTTAGTAGACCTCGGATTTTTAGGCTTATTTAGCATAGACTGAAACATGCGTTCTTTAATGCACCTACCTTTAGGCAATATCATCGCTCGAGAGTTTATCGTGTTGCATGCATTTAGGGAATTTTAGATACCATTGTGCAGTCTATGCAGTCTATACCAGTCTATTCGAGCTTAAAAATCCGAGATCTAATGAATAGTGCTCTGGAATACAAATTTGAATATATTTACTGTGTTTTTAAATTTTTCATAATAATAATAATAATAATAATAATAATAATAATGACGACAATAATAATAATAATAATAATAATAATAATATCTAAATATTCAGATGATGTATGAACATTTGTGCTTTATGTCGTTTGGTCCAAGTGATATGTTATGCCCCAGGGCTTAAGCACGCCCTGTAGCATGATTTTCATTTGGAAATTAATTTCGAGACAATCCAGGAAAAGTTTCACAAAAGGTAAATGCATCGTGTTTGTAGTAAGCAAGATAGGCAAGGCAGTCCCAGTTTGCGAAGTATGTGCTTAACCAGGGTTTGTCTTCTGGGCACCAAGAGAGCAGCGAACTGATGACTCGATAAAAGCTATGTCGCGCGTGCATTTGATCACCGACTACAATAAAAGTATTCTTACGCCACGAATCACAACTTGACTAATCACACTGGTCCAGTGAAATCAATCATGCATTTTAATTGGTTAAATTAAGACACGCATTGTTCGAACTCTTTTCTTGCGCAGAGTCTCTACAAAGCGACTTATTACCGTATTTCACAGAATCGATTTAATTGTAATAGATGATTGATTATGATGGCATTGTAAAGTACAGATAAACGAAAAAGGTTCTAAAGCCCGTCTCACCAGCTGGCTAGTGTGAGTGATGTCACGGCCGGGAAGCCGGTAAGAGGACATAAAAAGATTTGGGAACAGTTATAGTGAATAAAAATGCTGAAAGAAGGAAACAGTTTGTAATGGCGTCAGCTCCGCCTAGGGATATATCATGTAAGTAATCCATCATGTTAGTTTGTAAATTTAATAAATGAAATACAGTTTTGTTCATAATTAATTCAATCTTGAACCTGCTTTGAGAAACCAAGTAGTTTTTCTGTAATATCCTGAGAGAACCAGCTCAGTCAGTACAATCGTGCCTATTATCCATTATACAAAATTGGTGATGTCAGAAATCCTGATAAGTTTGAGTATGGTATTAAGTGTGAGTCGAACGCAGTACAGGTCGCGTCACCGTTTTTGGCGTGTGAAATAAGTAATGGGAACGTTAAGTGCAGTGTTTTACATTTGCCGGAGTCAGTCTGACAACTGCGTTTGGCAAATGGCTGATGTGACGTGTATAGGAAGTAGTACCATTCTCAGCTGCACTAGCAACATGCTCACTAACTGGGCACTATATATCTAGGACACACACCAAAACGCTGGCGCCAGCTGTAGCTTTCCGTTCAGCAAATCATCCGACCTAAGTTGTCGTGCACAACACATACAGTATAATTGACTTAACCCCTTTTTGTTAGACACAAGACGTATGTTCATTGTATTAGTTATCCACGAAATTATAGTAAATCACCGTATCATCACGATGACGATTTTAATTAAATTTTGTTAGTATTTACTGATACCATTCATTAGCACAAGAAAAATAATCAAAACACAAAAGTATTTACATGACATGAACAGTAAAGTATTATTTTGAAAGTTATCAATGAACAGGTACATTTTTATCATGGTGTACAAAATTACATTTCGCGAAATGCTCTATGGTCCACCATAGCGCTTTTCTGGTCTTAGAGAAGGTCTAGCTTTCCTCCTCCATATTAAAGAAACTTGCTAATGCGGCATCATCATTCAAAATAGTCCAAAGAAAGGTTTATTTTGTTTTTTTTTTTTTCATAGTGCAGTCACCTAACTTCTCGTCAGTTCATTTTATTTCCTTCCAAGCCTTAGTTGGAGTGTAAAGTTAAAGAGTTCTGCATAGTAAGAAAATTCTAATGAAACAATCATTGACATTATATCCCCACATTGATTAGTGAGTTAAACTAAATTGTAGGGGTGTTGAATAGGAATGGAAAATTTCTTTTTTCTCTTCGATAATGCTGTGATTAGTATCACTTTACGTCAGTATGTCCTCGATTAAGAAATTTGTGGTTCGCGGACTCGGTAAAATTTGAAAAATAAATAAACTTGTTTAAAATCTTTTTTCTTTCGAGCTTTCTTGACCCAAAACTACTCCATTCTCACCACAAGAATTCATAGGAAGCAATTCTACATCTGAAACCTCGCGGACCTTCGCCGTAGCATAACCCCACTCATATAAAACCGACTAGACTTACAATTATAATATCATTGTCTCGGAAACTTCTTTCATTTGACCTTCAAATGAAAAACAATTACACACTTCATAGATTTCTCATTCAATATCTTCTTTATTTTAAAATGACATCATTTGAAATATGTTACAGTTGACTCACTGTATCTGAGTAATATTTGTATTTAAGGGTGTCCTAGCCAGAACGCCGTCGGAAGGAAAGCGCCTTTGCCGACTGAGCGATGCGGGTGGCCAGGGGCAGCCGGTCCTTAGGGGCTACCGGGGCCGTGCCCCACCAATATTTCGTCCCCCACTATTTTTCTTTTCCCATTTAAAATACGTGAATTTTGTTAGGACAGTGTACAGGAGTCACAATTCTTTTAGTAAATTTCGTCACATTACGCGATGTGTATCGGCAAAACGTCAAAGATTGTATTACTTACTTACTGGCTTTTAAGGAACCCGGAGGTTCATTGCCGCCCTCACATAAGTCCGCCATTGGTCTCTATCCTGAGCAAGATTAATCCAGTCTCTACCATCCTATCCCACCTCCCTCAAATCCATTTTAATATTATCTTCCCATCTACGTCTCGGCCTCCCTAAAGGTCTTTTTCCTTCCGGCCTCCTATCTAACACACTATATGCATTTCTGGATTCGCCCATACGTGCTACATGCTCTGCCCATCTCAAGCGTCTGGATTTAATGTTCCTAATTATGTCACGTGAAGAATACAATGCATGCAGTTCTACGTTGTGAAACTTTCTCCATTCTCCTGTAACTTCATTCCTCTTAGCCCAAAATATTTTCCTAAGCACCTTATTCTCAAACGCCCTTAACCTATGTTCCTCTCTCAAAGTGAGAGTCCAAGTTTCACAACCATACAGAACAACCGGCAATATAACTGTTTTATAAATTCTAACTTTCAGATTTTTTGACAGCAGACTGGATGATAAAAAGCTTCTCAACCGAATAATAACAGGCATTTCCCATATTTATTCTGCGTTTAATTTCCTCCCGAGTATAATTGATATTTGTTACTGTTGCTCCCAGGTATTTGAACTTCTCCACCTCTTCAAAGGATAAATTTCCAATTTTTATATTTCCATTTCGTACAATATTCTGGTCACGAGACATAATCATAGACTTCGTCTTTTCGGAATTTACTTCCAAACCAAAGATTGTATTACACTAAATATTGTGATCTTGGACAGGCGTCAAAGGGCCCCATAACTTGAATCACTTTAGCGCTCAACTGCCATGGTGCGCGACATGCAATGTCACATTCGCTACCGACGGAAATTCACGAAGTGTCACGAAGTTACCGTTACGAGTATAATGCTACGTTGGGGCCCGTCCAAGCTTGCCCGCCTGACAGACGGAACTAATACTGTCGCAGATACGTATTATTCTGGGAACAACCGCACAGCTAACGGTCTGAGCGAGGTTCTAAAAGAAAGTCTACAACCTTTCAATTTATAAAATTATGACGGTGCTGCAGTAATGAGTGGAAACCAGAGTGGGGTCCCGACTCTGATGCAGAAAACATTTTCTTATGCGAAATTTGTTCACTGCTAGGCCCACCAACTTAATTTAGTTATAAAAATACATGTTGAAAACGCATTAAATCAGTAAAGTTGGTTTTGAAAATATCACTGGATTCATAGCATTCTTCTCCACTTCACCTAATGCAGTGACCTACAGCGGTCTGTGTGCAGTAAGCGCATACCAACCATTTCAGCAATACGATGGAACTTTCAGTCCCGAGTTGTATCCTCCGTTAAGGGAAATAGAGCGGAGCTGTTGAAATGCTTCGAAAGTATTGAAGATGGAGATGACTCAAATGAATGGAATGATATAACAGTGAGAGAAGCTTTTGACCTAAAAAACTTGTTAAATAATAATGAATTTTTGTTTTTCTAAATTTCTTTTATGACTTAATGAAACATGTTGATATATTATACAATATAATACAGATGCAAACTGCAAATACATTGAGAATATCTGACGCATTACAATATTTTGAGTCAGCTGTAATGGAAATAAGAGAGAAAATATCGATGAAGAAGAAGAATGTTCGTTTCCTCCAAGAAAAAGGCTGAAACTTAGTAAGCAAGTAAACTTGTCGACAGATGCCAAAGAAATATGCGATATCATTATCAACCAATTCAATAAAGTTTCCTGCAATTACATATACTTGGCAGCTTTAACATGTTTGATCCAAAGAAATTTGCTTCATATAGAGATAAGTTCTCCACGACCTGATTCCTGGTGTTGTGGAAGAGAAGGTCTGATGACCTTAACTACACCATAATAAACAAATAAATAAATAAACAAATAAATAAATAATATTTTCATAAAAATTACAGTCCTTTAATTTCAAAAGAAAAATGTATTAATGAACTGTCAGTGATCTATCAAAATGATACATTTGAAGACATTTCCTCTGTATGTGATTTGTTCAATTTTTTTATGGATTACCGGTACTCCTTTGAAGATTCATTCTCTGAAGTGGGAAAAGCCCTTCGAATCACACTAACACCACCTGTTTCAACAGCTGAGTCAGAACGGAGTTTTAGCACATTAAGCAGGATAAAAACCATTTCTCAGAAACACCCTGGGCCAAGCAAGATAGGCTGAATTTGTTGGCTTTCTGATCTATTCTTAAGGATCATTTCCATCAAATCCCGCACTTAAGAACAGGGTCATGAGAAAAGTTTGCCAGAAAGAAGGACAGACGAGTACATCTTCTTTATAAATAACTCTGCAAATTGGTGAGTTTCATATTTAATTTGCGTTATTATGCATGCGGTAGTTTTAGTTATATTATTTTAAGTAGAAACAGTTAACTAAAATGAAATAAAAAAATCTTGGTGCACTATTTAACGCATATCGCGAAATTTGTGAAATATCTGGCCCCACCAAAAAAAATGATTACGAGTCGCCACTGCCGATGGCTATGTATAACAAATTACTACGCATATTGCAGTCATCAACACTGAATAGCATCGACAGTTTGAAGAGTAAATAAGTAATTACATTTAAAATTTACATACCATCGTCCCTGATTATTTTCGTTAGGTAATTGGCAAAGAGAAATTAAAAAAATTGCCATTCCTGTAAGTGTAATAATGTTTTAGAGTTCGTCTGGATCAGTAATCTAAATAAACTCCGCTTCGCTCTTTATATTTCCGATGATTGCAATATTCCGAAATTTTATGCAACTGCAAAATTCTTCACGCTTGCCCGAGTTCAAGGGATTAACATATCTTTTATTTCCCCGCCTCCCATCTGTCCCCTTATGGCTCACTCTATCGCCCTCCCCCTAGGGAATTGGGGTGTAAACACGAATGCAGAGAGTTCGCATAGAGGGGAGATGGTGTGGGTTTGGGAATATCTATTGGATTACGAGTATACCCAATTTTTTACGCTCAAAAATGAAATGGGGTTTCGAACTAATGTCGACCATAATACCAGGGATTCATCCTACGTCATCGCTCCACGATCGTGTTTTGTCTTTTGTTTGCGGCTGTGAGAGCAGAGGGCTCTGTTTTCAATCCTCTCTCTCTCTCTCTCTCTCTCTCTCTTCCTCTCACTCTCTCTCTCTCTGCAGAAAATCTGAATCATTTCATACGCATGCATCTAGGCCTGTATTCTGGAACAATGGTCGACACTGTTGATACAAGCTCACACTGTTGAAAATTACTCATTTAATGACACTCGTGAGTAATAAATTCATTCTATCTCTCTCACTCTCTGTATTCTTCCCTATAGTAACGTACACAAAGACACAAATATTCCCACAATCTCCATGGATTTTTTATGGTAATGAAACTAACAACTGTCTTGTGCTCACAACGCCCGAGTAAAATATATAACAAACTGATGTTTTCTCTGTTTGATTTTCCTTTCTCTTTTTATGATTCTAAATGTAACACTATATTAGTGTACTCAATATAAAACGTCATTAAAATGTATGCCATGTATGGAAAATTGCAAGATGTGTTACAGTTACACTCATTATTATTATTATTATTATTATTATTATTATTATTATTATTATTATTATTATTATAAAGGACAAAGTATATGATTATGTCTCGTGACCAGAATATTGTACGAAATGGAAATATAAAAGTTGGAGATTTATTCTTCGAGGAGGTGGAAAAATTTAAATATCTTGGAGCAAGAGTAACAAATATAAATGACAGTCGGGACGAAATGAAACGCAGATTAAATATGGGAAATGCCTGTTATTATTCGGTTCAGAAGCTTTTGCCATCTAGTCTGCTGTCAAAAAATCTGAAAGTTAGAAATTATAAAACAGTAATCATATTACCGGTTGTTCTGTATGGTTGTGAAACTTGAACGCTTACTTTGAGAAAGGAACAGAGATTAAGGGTGTTTGAGAATAAGTTCCTTAGGAAAATATTTGGGGCTAAGAGATGAAGTTACAGGAGAATGAAGAAAGTTACCAACACAGAACTGCACGCATTGTATTCTTCACCTGGCATAATTAGGAATACTAAATCCAGACGTCTGAGATGGGCAGGGCATGTAGCACGTATGGGCGAATCCAGAAATGCGTATAGAGTGTTAGTTGGTAGGCCGGAGGGGAAAAAACCTTTGGGGAGGCCGAGTCATAGATGGGAGGATAATATTAAAATGGATTTGAGGGAGGTGGGATATGATGATAGAGAGTGGATTAATCTTGCACAGGATAGAGACCGATGGCGGGCTTATGTGAGGGCAGCAATGAACTTGCGGGTTCCTTAAAAGCCATTTGTAAGTATTAGTATTATTATTACTATTACTATTAACTTACTATTATTAGATATTAATTCACGACAATTTATTATTTTTCTTTTATGGGTATAGTGTCAGTTTTCGGTGTGATATTTTTAAGCATTTAAACCAGTTAAATATCAGGTTGCAAGGCTGCCAGAAAAATATTGTCGGATGTATGGTATAATTCAGACACTCATGAACAAAATTTTTATCTTGTTGGAATACTTACAGTGCGCAATTACTCAATTTTTAGGCATAAATTCCCTTTCTAACATACCTTCCAATAAACTTATAATTACGCTAATGCCCGTATAATTCTAAAACATCAATTTTGTGTGGGTAGATTTCCTGACTTAAGACTGTTGGAGCGCGACAGTTCTTTGTGTATCACTTCTCGGTAGATATACAAAAAGGGCTAGAATAGATCTCCAAAGAGAAATTACTGGTTTATAATAGGATGTAATCACTAAAATTAGATGTAAAGAATTAACATGTGCTCAAATTTTCAGTAATTTGTATAAACACAAATACCAAAAGCTTCGTTCCTTTGCGTGTTCCATTGAAGCTATGTTCGCTATAACGTGTGTTTGTGAGCAACTATGTAGTAATAAAACATGTAAAATTCAGTTGTAGATTCCGACTGACAATTATCTTTTTGATCAACTTCGACTAACAGTAACTGATATAATTTCCGATTTTCAGTCACTGATCCTGAGATATTTGTGTGTATATATAGTACTTACTAATAAAAACTCTTATACAGATGTTGAACTGTCTTATTATACTTACACATCGAATAGCTCGTTTATAAGTTGTGTGTAAATTTCTGATTAATAATCACTACATACGTCGTGTAGTCTACAACAATACAACTATTACACAGCTACGTCATAGTTTCTACATTATTTTATTACGAAAAGTAAGAGAATAACTGAGATTCTCTATTGCGTCCGATAGTGTGAGCTAGTGTGTTGCGCTAAATATCAATAGTACTAGTGGGCCTAATCTATTGTCACGCTATATTTTGATGATAAAAGAATACGGCTACAACAATATTATTCGAATTATTCTGTGGTCTTTGTTTTGTTCTTCTGTAGTTACAAGGCAACCATCCTCAATAAATGACAATCGATATGAACAGCTGTTAAAATGAGACTACTTTTATCTATACACAACACTTAAACAGGAAGTTTCGTGCGAAGAAATTCCCATGTATAGGCTAGTTACACACTGCTTATACATCCATCACTTATGCATGGTTTATTAGTAGGCTAACTTTTTCTGTCCCAACTCTACGTAAGTCTCGTATAAAAATTATACACGGTTTATTATTAAGACCGTTAATGTTTTGTCATGTATGACACAGTGTATATATGATGAAATGTGTATTATATTTACGGAAAATTTAAAAATTCGCCGCTGACAGAAAACATTTCTGCTTGTACCTTTGTAACGTACTGTATCTTTGTAGAGACTTAATCTTAACGCGAAACTTAATCTCAACTCGTATTTAAGTTACAATTCCGTACAATTAATCTGATAACGTAATATCACATTTATTCTAAGCCATTCTGTACTGGTGATCACAAGTCGTCTATCTTGTTGATTGGTTAGAGTTTCAGTTGGTATCAACCCTTCCTCTTCAATTATGTAGCATATTATAATCTTTGGTATCAGCATGGTATCTAAATTCCGTCGACACGAAGTACTGGTGAAGATGGCGCTGATAAATGTGTGTTCGATGTTCGGTGTAGAGGGCGCTGAACAGGGGGTGGGTTTCGATGTCTCCATAACCACAGTCGAAAGAAAGTGTTGCTGCTGGAAGGAAGTGCTGGCTGTGATAGGAAGTGAATTTAAAGTGAAATGTCATTTATAAGAACGGTTACAAATCGTGGCGTAGAATGCATTGTTAAGGACAATTTCAAATATATTAGACAACGTAAAATGAGTACGGGAAATATTTCGTGGAGATGCAGGAAAAAGTAATTTACCGCAATTTTACACACTAATGCAGAAGTTAATGAAATAGTAGGCTATATATAAGAGATTTACATGATCATGAAAATAAAAGCGCTAGGGCTATTGAATCACATATTTTCGGACAAATTGTAAAAGAGAAGCGTGTGAAGGGATTACTTTACAATCCAGTAAAATAATACGAACAGAATTATCGAGCTCTGATACTTTTAATATTCAGAGAATAGAGACGGTCAAACTTCGATTAGCATTGTACAGAGCCCGGAGGAAACAGATGCCCACTCACCCTGCAATGTAAATAAGGCTTTAGAACAGTTAAATAATTTAAATATTTTAACAAATCGAGGCGAAAGGTTCTGTTTCGTAGACATCGAAAATAAGGCAGTAATATTTACTTGTGAACGAAATTTGCAGTTTATGTATAGTAATGCGCATAAAATATTAGCGGATGGAACATTCTACGTTTCACCAAAACACTTTCATCAGGTTTATACTATACATACATATACTACATTGAGTTACGTCCAAGTTGCTTTTTGTTCACTGTTATCGAAAACAGTATCAGTTTACGAATGCATGTGGAAATGTATTCGTGATTTGTATAGTGGTGGATTTAATCCTGAAATCATTACTTTACATTTTTGAAGTTGCTGCTCATTATGCAGTCAAAAAGTGTTTCCTAACATAACCATTAAAGGCTGCAGTTTTCATTTAGGCGAGACGTGGTTTAGGAAGATACTCGACCTAGGACTTCGCTCTGAGTATACCAATCCTAATTCCGAAGTAGGAAAGTTCCTGAAATGTATGTTTGGTTTAAAATATGTACAGCTGTAAAAAAAAAAAAAAAAAAAAAAAAAAGTGGCCGCACTCGTGAACAGCGAATATTTTCAAAGTCCACTTCGGGTCGCGGCGATGTTACACGATGCATGTGCTTGTACAAGCAGTTCCGGAACTATGAAAGTGTTCCATTTCTGCTCCTCGCAGACCAGCGGTAGAGTGCTTGTTTAATGATTCAAAGGTTCTGGGTTCGCGCCTTCTTCAAGTTTTCATTTTATTTTTTAATCGTTCTTTAGCGATGTAAATGATATTCAAATTATCATTTTTATCCAGTTATCGTTCTTGATGGATATCACGTTATTTATATTTTGTTATAGTTCTTTAGAGATATGAATAAAATTCAAGTCATCATTTGTATTCTGTTATCGTTTTATAACGATATGAATAATAATTATTACTATTGTAGCTACAGTATCTCCAGTGGGGGTTAGCCCTATTTTTCATATGTATGTTAGGGCTATAGTTTTATGCACAAAAACGATAAGCATAAAGAGAAATGGAAAAGAAAATTAAATTAGCTTACGCGATGTAAACAAAACATAAACATTCCGTAAATTAGGCATTGCGATTGCAAAACAAATATCAGTTATCAATTTGAAACATACAAAAACATTAACAACACACATACGTAACACTTCTATAACACAAATATGCAGCTTTCCGTACCATACATAATAAATTAATACACAATAGTCACACAAACACAAACTATAATTACGACATTGCGACGACATCAAGCATCCCATAACTGACTCACATACATAACAAATCAAGCATCCGTTGCAAAACATACACTTCAACATAGTAACCACACTTTTAAAAGTTACAAATTTGGCTCCAAGAAGAATAAATAGGACACTGTTACTAATTACTATTCTTCTACAATTTCTTAAATACATCTGTAATAAATCTGTGAAATTCCGATATGAATAATATTCACGCTTTTTATATTGTTATCGTTCTTTGGCGATATAAATAATATTCAAGATATCATTTATATTCTGTTTTCCTTCATTAGCATTATAAAATAATATTCAAGTTATTTATATTGTTATTGTTCTTTCGCAATATAAATAATCTGTATTTTATGTAGGTAATTATTATAACACAAATAAACATCTTTCTTTGTAAAATAGGCCATTTTATTTAGATAATTAAATACGTATTATATAATATCTTATATTAATTAAACAAACCGATATTTATCATTTATATTGTGTTATCGTTCTTTAGTGATACTGTATAAATAATATTCAAGTTATTTATATTGTAATCGTTCTTTAGCGATGTAAATAACATAAATTTAATATTAGGTTTGGAAAAGTCCAGTTGCATAATACTGGTATTAGTTTTTCTTTTTGTATTATTACATTATACTATATTGAACCACAATAAAATGAAAAGGAGTAACGAGGAATTTAACCTGAGACGCTGACATCTAAATTCCGACGTTCGTCCGCTGAGCTACGAGGGCAAAAGTGTGGAAACATTTTCGGAAAAATTGGCCCAATCACACTCTAAGATTTTCTGATGATTCGTAGAAGCTAGTCCAGGATGCGGGGGGCAAAGGCTAATTGAGATTTCCCGATCTCTGACCGGGTCAAACATCCTGATAGAATTAATATTTAACCCTTGCCGTGACTTTCGATGAAGTCCGGAGGGCTCAATTAGTCAAATCCACTCTCCTCATCTCCACGCTTGGGCCACCTGGAATTTAATAAGATGCGAAAGAGATAGTGGTGTGCGGAAAGCAACGGGATGTTACCGCATTTAGGCCTATCCTTCCCAAGAAAAACTGCAAACATGAACAAAGGAAGCTTTAAATAGAAGAAGGAGGATCTTCTGCGGACCTCTGGAAAATGAACTAAGGAAGAGACTAGTGAAGTGCTTTGTGTGGAGTGTGGCATTGTATGGGGAAGGAACATGGACATTACGACGAAATGAAGAGAAACGAATTGAAGCATTTGAAATGAGGATGTGGAGAAGAACGGTGCGTGTGAAGTGGACAGATAGAAAAAAGAAATAAAATTGTGTTTGAAAAAGTGAGTGAAGAAAGAATGATGCTGAAACTGATTAGAAACATAAAAAGTAACTGGTTGGGTCTCTGGTTGAAAAGAATAATAGACGACATTAGGATATGTGGATCATATGCGGAGACTAAGAGGAAGGCAGAAAATAGGAAAGATTGGAGATTGCTGGGTTTGCAATGAAAGACCTGCCCATGGACAGAACACTTATGTATGTTCAGAATGCCTGGAATATCGTGTATAACAACAGTCGCTATTTTCAAAGACTAGTCAATTCCATGCCCACTCGACTGCAAGATGATCGAGATAAGATGAAGATAGACTAAATATTGAATTGTGGCTTTTTGTTTTGTTTTTTGAACACTTAATTGTTTGAATGTTTTAAGGCCGACGCCAGTAAATTTGTTTTGTTTATGCCACGAAAGATATTTTATTGAGAATAAAATCTTTTTTTCTTTCCATTTGCAGCCACAATATCATAATGATAAAGTCATGGCATAATATATTAATGAACCTGATGTTAATTACTAAAATAATCGTAAAAGAGAAAGGAGCCATTATGTATAGTTTGTCTCTCTCAAAAACAGAACAAAAAAGAACATAAAAAGCACGTGGTTGTAATCGAACGCAGGACCTCATGAATAAGAGGCCTGAACGCTACCATTATGCTATCGATAACACACAGAATACTTCAATTATAACTATAGATTTCAGGCAACGTGGTCCAACAACATGTAACATCGCCTGTCTCCGAATTGTAGCGAAGATACCCGAAGGGCACTTTGTTTCAGGAGAGCGGCCACTTTTTCTTTTGACAGCTGTACCTCCGTGCACAATAGGGTTCACGTTTGTTGAGTTGCATAGCATTGATCCTAATCACAATCAGTTAACGAGATTCCTAGACTATTTACTTGAAACCTATGTAAGTGAAGATGCTAAATTCTCTCCAAAATTGTGGGTCAGTACCAAGAGATGAAATCAGAACAACAAATGAGACGGAATCGTTCCATCGTCATTTGAAACGACAACTTTATAAACCTCATCCCTCTGTCCATGAATTTACGGAAGTGTTAAAGCAACTGCAGAGTGAAACAAACAGACGTGACCAAGATAATCATCGTGTTGCAACTGAACTATGGAGGAAATATCAAAGTGGTGAATTATCATTACTGGAGTATGTTAAAAAATTGGATTTCGGTCCAGCCCATCGTTCTGTAGACAAACGGCATCTCGGGACAATCACTGGACTGTGTGCTTTGAAGGGAAGTTGTTGTACATGTATTAATTTTATTTTAGGATCAGTTAGGCTAATTTAGGGGCTTGAAATATTTTGTACACTTGCAATCCGTCGGCTTGCGGGAAGGAAAGTATGGGATTTTACGGATTAGCAGTACCTATTTGCGTAAAAGAAAGCCGCCGTAAAAGACATATCGAACATAAGAAATTGTTTAGTAATGCGATTTCATATCAGAGCACTTTTATTATGACATGTCTGATGATGAAATACGCGAAAATTTCGTTTCATAAACTTGAGAATCCCCATTTCAAACACTTCATTGAAAAGTAAGTATACGTCTTGGAAACTGAAGACTTCAACAACTATGCGTACGCAATACTTACCCTCTTGTTAAAATTAACTTTAAAATTTATACTATCAGCTATTGTTAACAATACAATGGTCGAACTAAAACTGAACAGTGTTCTTGAAAAAAGAATGCTGCAAATCCGTTACTCTGCCAAGAGCAATATGAATTAAACAGTGAACAGGCACAAGATAATACACAACAAAAATGAACTGTTTCTAATTGTCGCACCATTAGCATTGTGTACAGTACGATTATTTAATCTTGACAGTCGCCGGCGATCTGCTCCTGGGTCAGGCGAATCCATTTAGTTACGCCAAGGGGTGTTTGGGTTAGTCACTCGCTTGCCTTCGGAACGATCGGATGTCATGCGTGCGGTAGAGCTGTATGTTACCAGTACAATTAAGCTGCACTGCATTCCTTTACTGATCGCTCGCCTTTACCTCTACTCCTGAACTCTCCCCACTCCTCTTATTATTTACCCTCTTTCGCATCGCTGAGCTGGCAGGACTAAATAATCGGTATGTAATTTCGAAAGAACATATCTTTATTTGAGTACAATGGAAATAGGTTTATATATGTCAGTTTACGAATGTGCCTGTATACAGTTGAACATTGCAACGAAATTAGTGACACTTAAAGAACACCATTAATTTTTACTTAAAAGGTACCACCGTTTTCTACAAAGAAAAGAATGAGAAATTTTTTTACCTAAACGTGTGTTATATTCTATCGGTCTTAGTAATAAAAGCAATATATACAGCCGTTTAACTGTCTTATACAATGAGTAGCTCGTTTATAAGTCGTGTGTAAATTCCTTACTAATAATCACTACATACATCGTGTATAACAGAATAACTGTTAACGCAGCTACGTCATAGTTTCGTCATTACTTCATTACGAAAGGTAACAGATTGTCTGAGGTTCTCTATTGCATCCGGTAGAGCGCTCTAGTGTGACATGTTAAGTATCGATAGTACAACTGGCTCTGATCGATTACCACACTATATTTTGGTCAAAGAGTACAAGCTACAGCAATATTATTCTAATTATTCTGTGCTCTTTGGTTAGTTCTTCTGTGGTTACAAGGCAACCATCATCATAAAAAGACAGTCGATACGAACAGCTGTTAGAGGGGCGGCCATTTTTTCTCTATATACAACGCTTAAACAAGGGGTTTCGTGTATATAACTACTGCAAAGAAATTTCCATTGTATTTTTACAGGCTTTTTATACATCCATCGCTTATGCATGGTTTATTAGCAACGTTTTCTGTCTCAACTCTGCATAAGTCTCGTATAAAAACTGTACGGGGTTATTAGTAAGACCGTATTTGTTTCAGTTACCTGACTATACCAAGCAATGCTTTAACTTAAGCATAGCAGTGCTCTATACCGGTCCCTGCAACATTCTGAATAGATGTAAAGAACACGTGACGTAGTTAACTTCATAAATTTGGTGTCCGAACTTCGATCCCTACTCATCACAGAACGTCATTGTCATTATACTCATTCTACTATTACTTCATCTGTGGAATTTTCTACCTAATGACATCAGGGATTGCCGAGCTATCGGAATTCAAAATTAAGTTAACGTATACAGGTTATACCAGAAGTTTAAGGACACCCCTTCGAAAAAGATGATTCACTTGTCATACTTATGTGAAATCCCCTGATGTTTATAGAGAGACCAAATGCCTGTGCAAAATTAAGTTTTTTTTTTTTTTTTACTGCAAACCCAATCTCTCTCTATCTTTCAAACTGTGAATTGTATAAAAATTTGTCTGTTTTGAAAACTTACTAAGAATTACAATTTTTGTAGGAAAAAAAATTACTCCAGAATTTATGTATTCATATCAATGAATTTTGGGATAGAGTTGGATATTATCTCAAATCAATTCTTTCACATTCCAATAATCTGCCACTTCTTGTCCACACTCCTGAATTTCGACCCATTTTCATTTTCTTTCAAAGAAGAAATCTAACCTTTCCACATTTGTACAAACTTACTAAAATAGAAAATATAAGCGGATTGATCAGTAATAACAGCCAATGTTATGATGTAAGTGGCAGTGGGGGCCCGAGTCGATTTGCTATGAATTTCAAACTCAAGAGAAATTTAGAAAATTGCAGTTTTTTCTAATGGAAATCAAGAAAAATAATCTTGTTTTATATATATACGTGAACGAGCTATCTCAATTTGCTTAAACAAAAAATACTATTCGCACAGGAAGCCTTTCAGATATTTCTACTCTATCCCAAAATTCATTGATCTTAGTAGGTCTACATTTATTTTGGAGTAATTAATTTTTCTTCCAAAAAAGAATATAATTTTTTAATATTTTCATAGCAAAAAATTGTTATATAATCCGCAGTTTAAAAAATGTAGAGATTGGATTTGTATTAAAAAAAACTCCACTTTCTCACAGGTATTTGATCGCTATATAAACATCAGAGGATTTCACATAAGAAAAAGACAGGAGTGAAACATGACTTTCGAAGGGGTGTCCTTAAACTTCTGGTAGAACTTGTACTTCTAATGAAATTTATTAGTTATAAATTACTAGATGGATTGATTAAATTATAGCTTTTGTTTAATCATTTATAATCTACTTCTTGTTTGGATTGTTCCTTGCCCTTTCTTGTTTAGTGCCAGAAGGCCGTATCAACAAATTTTGCGTCATTGAGATATCTTTACTGGAAACTATTAATGTTTGGAAAAAATCGTTTGACTGTTACAGTGAACATCAGAGAGAATTATATTGAAATACCTTGTAGACAAGAGTAAAAAAAAATTATTTCTTATTTAAATAGCTCTATTGTAAACTTGCAGTTTTGTTCATAAGCCTTCGTGGCATTATACCCTCCATACTAATTTAGATCTTAAGCTTTGTTTCAGTTGTACGCAAATTGAACATGTTAAATATTTTGGTTTCTTTTTTAATCTCTGTGTTAATGTAGCTGTAAACGTTCTTGTTTTGTGTCTAATTGAACATTATTTATTAGTTTCTTCCTTGCTATCATAAAATTATTTTTAGAAGTACTTACATATTACTAGAGGCATGGAAGAAAAGGTGTGATGATTTTAAGTTTATCAGAAGACATGAACCAATGAATAAATAAATGAATAAATAAAAAAGAATGATAGGATGGCTGAATGTATGAATGAATGAAGGTAAAAATGAATAAATAAATAGTTATACGTGAGCTAAAAAATGTGTAGTGTTGCTTTATAAACAGCGATATTATTTTATTTTATCCTCTACATAATTTTGAAATTAAAAACATTATGGTAATCCTCAGCAACACAATTACATGTTATGAACAAAGTACGTCAAAACAGCACTCAGTTACTGTGAATCTGAATTTTAAATGAGGGACTTAACAGATTAGCATTTACGTACACAAATGGTCAAGCCATTCCAAACATCTGATTTGATTAGCAATTAATTTTATAATCTCACTGTAACAGCTTATCTCATGTCCCTCCGTAAACAAATTAGATATTTACAATTCAGTGTGTCAATTATGTTTGTTTGAAAACTGCATTGCACCAGATTTATGTTGTATAATGATCTTATCGTACTGCTGCATAGCAACGAGTGAACGGCTACTCAGTACATAATAATAGTATTATGTGCAGTACGTGATTGCGAATTTCTTCCAATGAATGTAACCATAACTGCTCACATTTATTCCCAAAAACTAAGTGGCCTCAATTGAAGGAAAATTATGCACAGGGTTTGTGTGTTGAAACGACAAAACCAGTTTATTACAGTGCTTTCTCCGATGGCATTTCACCCCATGCATGGCTCAAATGTTTCGAACCGCCTCCGCTGCCTTCTTTCCTCTATTAAACTCAAACAGAAGAATGTGTCGGACATGTTTTTTTCCCACTTGACACATAGATTTACTTTGTTCTGTAATTGATTCCTAACGAAATCATAAGAAGATACACAGTCGGACGCTGTAAAATTGATGATTTTTCTTTGGTGCTCATGTTAAGTATGCCGACTATTAGCCTGCTTTCCAAGACTTCAAACACATTTTTCAGTGACGCTTTCAATTTTGTAAATAATTAGTGGTTTAACATATACAGGGTGATTCACGAGGATTTACAGTCACCTACGGAGCTTATTTCCGAAGACATTCTGAGCAAAAATGTCGTAAAACATGTCCTAACTTCAATATTTTCAGAATTACACTAATTTGAAGTTGTCAGTAAACTACTTCTTTTCTTTAATTTTAAGAGTAAAACAATTTTACAAATAGAGAATGAACCGTTTAGAATTATCATTTGTTTAATTGGTTAGTGTTCTGAAGTTAAAAATGTGTTGTTAATTGCTTTGTACAGATTTTGTTTTTCAGTTTTTAACTAAATATTACATTATTCTTACTCACTTATAACAAAAATAATTACAAATCATTACAACTTTAGGAACTTGTTTCTTCACAGTTTAATTATGCATCCTAATGTAGAATCTTGAAGAATTTACAAGAGTGGCTTGATTTTCGACAACTGTTGTGATAAATGCGTAAGAAATTGTAAGTTTGTAGTTAAAAATTGAAAAAAAATGTACGAAGCAACTATGGAATTCACAACACATTCTTAGCTTTAGAATACTAGCTAATTAAAGAAATGATATTCCTGCGTAGTTCATTATTTATTTGTGATATTGGTTTACTCTTAAAACTCGAGAATAATGGTATTTTACAAACCACTTCAAATTAGTGTAACTCTGAAAATATTGAGATTAGGACGTATGTTTATATGACACTTTTTTCTCAGAACGTCTTCGGAAATAAGCTCCGTAAGTGACGGTAAATCCTCGTGAATCAGCCTGTATATTGTGTTGATGCAGAAGTTGGCAGCGTTTTCTCTTTTTGACAAAAATTTTTATTTCAGATGAAAAGAATACAGAAATTAATCAGTAGGTGTAATATATTCTCCTATACTTTTATGTGACTTTTTGTCAATCCTGTGGTAGTAGCCTATTTCGATTCAGTGTCTTAAGAAATCTGCTGGTTTGGAGTTAAACAATCGTCAAACTAAGCTTGTCAAGAATTTCCATTATGAATGGAGTTCCCTTGAAGACTGTTGGGTAGAGAACGGAAAAGGTGGAAATCTGAGGGCGCAAGATGGGGAGAATATGGAGGGGAATATTGAATCGCCTCTCAACCTCCGTCATGTTCGCGGAGTGCGAGCGTGCATTATTGTGTCACAGCATTATTTAATGCAGTCTTTTCGGTCTTTTTTTTTCTTCAATTGAGGCCACTAGGCGTCTGAGTTTTGGAAATAAAAGTGAACAGTTATGGTTACATTCCTGAGAAACAATGCGTGGTACACGACGCCTTCTTTATCCCACCAGACGCATATCATCAACTTCTGTGGATGGACACTAACTTTTGTACGGGGTGTTGTGTGTTGAAAAGGCAGCACCGGTTTCTTGCGTGCTTTTTCCGATGTTATTCTCGCACGGCGCAAATGTTTCGAACCCATCCGCTGCCTTTCCTCCTCTATTAGACAAGAAATTGTTTGAAGTATTGACTTTTTCCACTTGACACTCCATCTTCTTTAGTCCACAAGTAGCACAAACTTTCCTCAAATCCGCCAAGTTCAAAGGGTATTTACAAGCACAGCACTACAAGTAACAAATGACAAACGATAATAATTAATGGTCTAACATCTCAGTATTGTGATGACGAACAAAAACACTACGACGTTATACAACAACATAATACCTTCAATCCCTTATTCATTCATTTACTTGATTGTTTAATTGTTAATTCTTCGTTTTACAATGGATGTATTATAATATCTCCATCCTTTGTTATACTTGTTTATTTATGTCTTGATTTAATTGAAAACTCTAGCACTCGTGTGTTTATTTCTCCTTTTTTTATTACACCATTCGTTTGTTTCCTACCTTCATGTTTTATTTTGTTTACCTCTTTTTTCGTTTATTGGCGCCCTCATATACTGTACTTGCCCTAATATTTATTATTCAGTTTGTTTATTCCAGCCTTATACCATCTAGCGTTGGAGGAGAGAACGAAGAAAATCGTAGAAAATGGTCGGGGGTGTTATGATATTTTCTTCCTACGTGTAGTTTAAAAACTTCGTCTTGGATCACAGATAGCCATATATCTGAGAGGTATAGGCCAGGTTAATATTTAATACCTCCATGGAGGAATGCAATAGAAACCTTACTACTTTCTAGACTTGCCGAGAAACTCTTAAAACACAAAGAATTAGGCCTACACTCGAGAAAATACAACATCTACTCTAAACATAAAAATCCAGAACTGTATGTACCAGACACTAAAACTCTCAAAAAAGAAGTCACAGGACGAAGTCACAGTAAAAGGTAATTTCTGAAATGAATAATTATGAGGCAACGCATTTTCCTTCCCAAACGTACAGCGGATCGGGTAGTTTCTTCTGGTAGCTACATCTACTACATCACGTGGATGCGTAAGCAAGGTCGAAAGATAGGCATAGGGTCATTAAATAATAATGATGTAATGTATTATAAATATGCCTCTGTAACGTCAATATAGCTTACAAATAATTCGTTTATCAAAACCTATTCCGTTGCAGTGAACGAAAACGTTTATTCTGAGGTTATGAAATGCAGATCTATTATGATCATCACATAAAATTTGTTTCAAGTAAGAGAATGTTCTTTCTACGTCACATGACATTACAGGGGCATATTATAATACATTACATCATTATTATTTAATGACCCTATGCGTACCTGCTTGCGATTCTAACTTGCTTACGCATCCACGTGACGTAATAGAAGTAGCTACCAGAAGAAACTACTCGATCCGCTGTATGTTTGGGAACGAAAATGCGCTGCCTGATGATAATAATACAAAAATCTTACTTTCTGGCAGCGACGCACTAAATATCGTTGGGAAGGAATATGAAGCACTGTCTTTAAATTTAAGCTTGTATTTAGAGAGATTGCACTTTGTATTAATTGAAAGGTAACTTATGTAGCTTGACTTCACAGTTACTTTCAGTTTACTGCCGCTGCGACATACCGTTCATTTTTCACATCAGTCACTTGTTTAAATTCAACTAAAGATTCACGCTATATATATATATATATATATATATATATATATATATATATATATAATACACATACATACGTGTTCTGCCCAAGAGCAGGTCTTTCACTGCAAACCCAGAATTCTCCAATCTTTCCCATTTTCTGCCTTCATCTTAGTCTCGGCATATGATCCACTTATCGTTGTCTAACATTTGGTATTTTCTTCTGACATGAACTCTTCTCCCGTTCACCATTCCTTCCAGTGCATCCTTCAGTAGGAGTTTCTTCTCAGCCAGTGACCTAGCCAATTCCTTTTTCTCTTTCTGATCTGTTTCAGCATCATTCTTTTTCACTCACTCTTTCCAACACAGCTTCCTTTCTTATTCTCTCTGTCCATTTCACACCTTTCTTTTTTCTCCATATCTACATTTCAAATGCTTTTATTCGCTTCTCTTCACTTCGTCCTAATGTCAATGTCCCTTCGCCATACAATGCCACACTCCACACAAAGCACTTCAACAGTCTCTTCCTTAGTTCTTTTTCCAGAGATCCGAAGAACATGCATTATTATACATGGACTGAAATAATATTGGATAGTAGTTAAGTATAACATTTGGGTTGCATTCAAAAAGTGTTGATTATTCAATCTGTCTTAAATAAGAAACCTTTCACTACGTCATACTATTTTTGACCAATAAAACGGTCGGAACGACGACGTGTTTCAGCCAATTATGGCTGCTTATCGTACAATTTTGATCACCTCCATAGCATTTCTTTCTTTCTTGCCAACATTGTACTTTCAATAATTGTACCTTTTAAAATGACTGATGTTTATTTTTTATCCTTAATTAAAACTTTGCTATCATTTATCCAGTTTATATTATTTAGATTATGTTATAGCTTCTGCTGTATGAGATTGTGGTTAGTCACTTATCATAGATTGTTAAATATTGATAATTGAAGTAGAATTAAAGTGAAACTCAATCAACAAAGCCTTCTACACTAGTAATCGTCCATAGAGTTGAATGAAGATTGTATAGTTGACACAACTGGTAACAATGAACGGCCAATCATAACACACTACTGCCATCTAGCAGAATATTTGTAATGATGAGACGGTACAATAATACATTTTCAAGACAGTTTAGTATTTTAGTAAGTTAATATTTTATTGTATTGGAGTACTTTATTTTTTCTAATCTTTACATACTTACATCGTAATTTCTTCTAATCGTTTAATAGTCAACTAAATCCTACTCGAGTTTTGATTTTCTGTAAATAAATGAAAACTTCTAGTGAGATCACTACAGATAAAAGAATTATTGTTTGAAGTGTGGGTGGAAATTCTCAGCTCTATTTGTTGTTCTCGGTAAGGTTGTAGTGGGAGAGATGATGCCCACGTATGAGGAGAAAAACAGATTCAGGATCGATATGAAAGTGCAGAATGTAGACAGAAATATCATTGCTGCTTTACAATTTTATACGATATTGCAGCGCTATGAAATGTTAACACACTTTGATATTCACTGCTCTCTGTCACTTATAAAATCACTTGAGAAATATTCTCATTTTCTTTATTAATTGAATATGTTATAAAATCCATTTTAATAATCGAGTAGCATCATAAGCAAAGCAAAACGGATGAAGTAGTTAACTGGCTGCTTCCCGTAACAAGTCAAGAGGTAAATCAACTCTCATTCTACGTTATTACAAATCAAGATTACCGTCACCTTGTTATGCATGTACGAATGTAGATACAGAGTGATACAGATTCGCTACAGCTTTTAATTGAGGTAACATCCTTTTACAATTTGAAGACATTATTACAAAAACAGCCCTAGTCATTTTCAATGAAATTGAGTTAAGGGCACATTTGCTACTATTTTAAATATACTCCAAAAACGGCACTTATCAAGTGCAATAGCCACAAGGATAAAATACCAGTTGAACGGAAATAGCTGACATGTGTTATTCTTTTAATTTTACGGTTTTCATAAAAAGATAGCAAATTTGACAAGGGTTGTTTTTGTAATACTGTCTTCTATTTTTATGAAGTATTGAAGTTTTGCACATTTCTATCTTTTTTTATCGGATAAGGTCGTTATTGCATTGGCTTGTTTCTACGTCAGTTTCAATTTTCATCCACCTGTTTCATTCGTCCGACGGTTTCATTCATCGGCTTGTTTCTTGGTCGGATTACTTCTTCATCGGCCTGTTTCTGCGTCGGCCTGTTTCTCCGTTGGTCTCTCTCCGTAGGTCGGTCTGTTTCTGATTGTCTGTTTCTGATTCGGTCTTTTTCTTCGTCGGTCTGTTTATCCGTTGGTCTGTCTCCGTCGGTCGGTCTGTTTCTGATTCGGTCTTTTTCTTCGTCGGTCTGTTTCTCCGTCGGTCTGTTTCTGTCAGTCTTTTTCTGCGTCGACTTGTTTCTTCGTCGGCATGTTTCTCCGTCGGTCTGTTTCTGTGTCGGCCTATTTCTTCGTCGGCCTATTTCTCCATCGGTTTGGTTCTTCGTCGGTCTGCTTTGTCGGCCTATTTCTCCGTCGGCCTGTTACTTCGTCGGCCTGTTTCTCTGTCGGTTTGTTTCTTCTTCGGCTTATTTATTCGTCTCGTCCCTTGTTTATATATATTTTCATTTGCTTGTGTACCTCCGTTTATTCAATCGACTGCTTGTTCATTCGTCTGTTTTTAGTTTGCACGCTTATTTACTTACATATTCGTTATTTATTCGTATCTTCATTTTATTTCCAGTCCATGTATCCTGTCTTTCACTCTTCAGGTTGTTTATTTGTTCGTTTGTTCATGTTTTTTTTTTATTAAATTCTTATTGCTTCATTCTTCTGCTCATTTATTCGTTCGTTTCTTCATTTTCCCGTTTTTTAATCATTCGTTTATTTATTCGTCAGTTTCTTCATTCCTTCTTTCGCGCTTCTTTATTCGTCCCCGTTTCTCTGATTTCCCTCTCCTTCAATCCTCTACATGTTTAGTATTCAGTTTCTTCATTTTCCCGCTTCTTCACTCGTCCGGTTGTTTATTCTTCCTTTTCTTCATTATCTGTCCGTCGTGCTTCTTCATTCGCCCCGTTCCTTCTTCATTCACCCCGTTTCTTCATTTCCCGCTTCTTCAATCGTCTGCTTGTTTATTCCTCAGTTTCTTCATTTTCCCGCTTCTTCATTTCGCCGCTTGTTTATTGATATATTTATTTATTTATGTATTTATTTCTAAAACTCTTATTTGGTAATGGGTCGCCACCACATCTCTGTATTCGTGCTCTCCATTACTTTCTAATTACAATAAACTTTCATTGACGTGTGCAGTCATCTTGTTTTACCTTTGTTATCTCTATTACTTTAATACATACTCTCAATTTGCTTCCTAACCTCTCCCCTTAAAATTTTCCCTCTTTCTAATGAACACCTCACCACTTTATAGTTTACTTACTGTATATTTGAAGTACTTCCTAATCGTCTAAAATTTCCCTAATTTTGAACTAACTTTTACTAACACTAGTTAATCCTACTCATTCACTTTCATTACTAATTTACAATCAGTTCTACCTCTCCTCATTTCTGTCATCACTCTTATCCTCTATTTCTCCATTAAACACTGAATCACATGTTTATTTTGTTAAACTGTTCCCTTTCACCCCGATAAATTTTCCGTTTGCCACTATTTTTGTAAGTCAACTCAACATTCATTTGTAAACTTACATTAAAATACTTGCTGTCTTCCTATCATTTCAATTTCTCAATTCCGCCGCTTGTTTGTTCGGCCCATCCTTCGCGCTTCTTTATTCGTCCCCGTTTCTCTGATTTCCCTCTCCTTCAATCGTCTACTTGTTTATTACTCAGTTTCTTCATTTTCCCGCTTCTTCACTCGTCCGCTTATTTATTCTTCGTTTCTTCATTATCTATCCTTCGTGCTTCTTCATTCGTCCCGTTTCTTCAATTATTTCCCTCTTCCCGAAACATTTGCTTTGTTTCCACATTTTCCCGCTTCTTTATTCATCCGTTTCTACATTTTCCATTTTTTATAATCCGTTTGTTTATACGTCCTTTTCTTCAATTTCCCGCTTCTACAATAATATGTTTGTTTATTCCTCAGATTTTTTTGTTTTCTGACTTCGTCCATTCCCTCATATTCCCTTCCTGCTAATTTCTTCTTCTGCTTGTTTATTCGTCCGCTTTTTTCAATTTGCCATTTCATTGATCCGGTTTTTTCATTTGTGTGTTCTAGTGTTCTTTATTTAAATTCTATGTTCTTTCGTTCTTTTGTTTGTTTCTTTTACCCTCTTTTTCGCCTTCCATTCGTTTGTTTTTCTTACATTTTTAAATCATATTTTTGTTTATAATTTCGGTATTTTACTAATTCATTCAATTATTTACAAATTCTTTCAAGTCTTAATGTTCCTATTTTGTACGTTTTCTTTGTTGATAGTGGTGACTGAACTCATAGAGACAGCTGTATGTAACGATCCCGACGAGTAGGCTTTCTCTCACCTTATGACGAATATAGAACCAATCTTTGAAACATCATGAAACTGTATTTTATTACTAGCAATGGAGTAAGTCCACTCCATTCTTTTGACAAATATTAATACAGCATTGCTCTCCCTGTTATTCAGATCCACTATGTTTCCTCTTTAGCTAAACCGGTAATGAGGTAATTCTGTGTGCCTCTCTCTGTGCATCTCTATCGCCGAACGATCTGTTTTCCTGCAGCAGCCTCAATAACCTAATTTCAATGTCTCACATTTCATTACTACTATGTTCTCTCTACTTCACGAAGTAACTTAATAAACAGTTGGTAATATTATAAACCAGCCGATGTGAAATTGTATCTCATTCCAAACAAACCATAAAGCCCGCATAAACCGCACGGCATGAATACGTTTTTCCATCATAACGAACGGATTTATAGGTGCTCGTTACATTGTTACGTAGAAACATCAAGTTTAAAGAGAAAATAATTAACCAGGGATTATAGCTCGAGAGTTTTGTTGGAGAGGGGTGTAATGTAGCAGGTAGAAATGAATTCAGTCGGCACCACAGCGGGGGTTGAAGTAGGATGAGGTACGTGCCCTGCAAGAGGTATTGCTGACGCAGTCTGTAATGATCCCGGGCGCCATCGAGAACATTGCCTTGGAATAAATTCGAGTCGACAACATGACGCCCCTCTCTCATTGCGTATTCCAGACACAAACACCCCCTCCTCTCACCGCGCAACACTGTTGTAAGTAGCTGATTGTTTCAAGAGATACCGAATTTACCTAAAACGTATTTTATTGCCCGCGTCTCTATCTTCATATTACAGTTGCAGAACACGAATGAAATCCCTAAACAAATATTCCGCTGCCATGGTAACGGCAGACAAATGAGTGTCGACTTCTTTTGGAAATGTTCAGCTCTTACACAACGTGAATAAATGTTTTGTTACCATGGTAACGCGCCGATCAAACTACGTTAGATTGTGAGGAATGTAGTACAGGGGAAAGTAGTGTAAAAACAGCCTAAGTACAAGTGAAAGTGAATATGAGAGGCAGGTAACTTGCAAGATTGACTATTTGAGTGATTTCTGAAGAAAGATATTGTAGATTAGAGCGGTGATTCACAACTGAACTCACGAACCCCTTTCACGAATGTCTTAGTTGTAAGGGGTATAAGTGTCATTATTTTAACTGATGACTATTCATGTCATAAGGAAGAAAAAATGTCCTTACAATTTTTTCTAATTGCAATATTTAACTATATATTATTTTAATGTACCGAAGTACATATGATGTTTCCATGCAGATATTCTACGTCATCGTACGATGAAAGAATACTGGAACGAAGAAAAATTCTCTCCGGCAACGGGATTTGAACCCGGATTTTCAGCTCTACGTACTGATGCTTTATCCACTAAGACACACCGGATTGCTATCCTAATGTCAGATCGAATCCTCTCAGGTAAAGTTCCACCTTTTGGGTAAATCTTGCGTAAATCACTTGTGATTTAAGACGGCGCTTATTCCGTCGGATCTCGGCCAACAAGTCACTCTTAACGAGTGCACCTCCGCACATGTGTGGACATTAGTCCTACGTGCATAGACATCTATGACGTAGTGCAGAGGGCGGCCACCAGAGGGAATCCAAGAGTTGGAACTTAAACTGAGAGGATTCGATCCGACACCGGAATGGGAATCCGGTGTGACTTAGTGGATAAAGCATCAGCACGTAGAGCTGAAAATCCGGGTACAAATTCCGGTCCCGGAGAGATTTTTTCTTCATTCCACTTCTCTTTCATCGCAATATTTAATAAATTATTAAAGTTTACAATATTAGATGTTTTGCAATGTTGCTGGATAGAGAGGAGGGGGTACAGACATACCGGTACAGATGCTCTGTTTTAATGTAGGAGCGGACCATAATACTGTTGTTTACATAAAACTAGCAGCAAATACAAACTTCCAATCTCATTAATAGAACATTATGGTAAATTTACATTTTATGTAACAATATTGCTCCAATTTTAATTGTACGTCAAAAAAAAATAAACAATAATGGTTTTCTCCACAAAATGACGCGAATTCTTTTCCTAATCCAAATAATTTTAATCTCCCCCACTTCCGTAAAGTGGTATCATTTTTAAACAAATTTCTGGTTGTGTGATTTTCAAAACGGGGTAAGAGACTCCTAGTTTCTAAAAATCGTTGAGAATCAGCTACAAAATTTCGCCGATTAGATAACTTTCTTTGAGGAAAACGTTGACGGTATATCCTTCTTGTCTTACTTCAATTACGACGACTTTCTCCATAAATTAATAACCTATGATATTCCTGTGATTGATATTGTAAGTTGTTTATTGGATACCCTGTACTGAACTGTGGTCCGTTCGGCAGGAGACCTATGGAGAGAGAGCTTAAACTCAGCTGACATGTACACTTAGCGGCAAAAAGAATGGGCCGGCCGACAATTTCTAAGTTCCAGAGACATACATTGCGCATGCTCGTCTCGTCAACGCTGTAGTTCACTAGGTAACACATAATTAAACCATTTAAATTTGCTGTATTTTGTTTAAGAGGCTAAAATATGTAATAAAATCGAATGGCGGGTTGATTCTAGATACATCAGGGCCCTTGAAGAGTGAAATAGTAATAAAATTGATAAATACAAAATCAACCGGAGCGAATATGAACACGAAAACCATGTATTATGCCGAAGCGAAATAAACAGTTACAGTAGCGTAAGTTGTTACTGCGTTGGTATATTGAACAAGTTAGTAGTAGTAGCTCAAGGTTCGAATCTCCCCAAATCTTCTTTTTTTTTTATTACAAAATTGCCATCATATGTGTCTCGCAAAGCTATAATTATGTGGCGATATCTCTTAGAATATGCCCAAACTCTAATACATAATAAACCTCCCTCTCTCTTTCAAGCAATACTGCTATCTGTTAATACAACGTTCTGTCTCGTCATTACGCTTGAATATGGCACAGAAACAATAACTCATTGCCCTGTTTCGCATAGGTTATTCTGCGTATGCTACTCTCCGACAGGACTTCGATTGGAGAAATGTCATTTTCTCCGACCAGGTAATTGTCTCCAGTAACATTCTGCGTATGCTACTATGCGACAGGACTTTGATTGGAGAAATGTCATTTTCTCCAACGAGGTAATTGTCTCCAATAGCAATGATAGTACTGCCCTAGTTTATTGTATGAATGACCACCGATAAGCTTCGCGTGAGGGTCGCGTGTTGGGGGTGGATGTCATACGATGAGGCAGGACTTCTGGAACGCATCCACGGTCTGTTTACGGCAGAAGTCTACGAACACATTTTGGCAAATGTAATAATCCCTTCCGCCCGAAAACGATATCCATAAGGAACACTTTTCTTCCAGCAGGATAATCATCCGATAGACTACACACCGCCAACCGGATTCAAACATGGTTTACGAGGAGGCGTGATGTCGACCCAGTCGACTGGCCTCCAAATTCACCAGATATGAATCCGTTTCAAAATTTGTGGGCTGCAGTCAAAAGGGCCCTACGCTCAAATTGGGCAGAACAACCACCCGTTCGGACACCTGAGGAATTGTGGGACAGAGTTCTAGATGTGTGGGAGAAGATGGCCAAGAATTTAAACCTGTTCCATAATTTTGTGGACTCCATGCCGCGCAGAATGAGGGCAGATGTTGATGCAGGTGGTTTGTGGACGAGATACTAGTCCCCACCACAGCCTTGTTTTGTTAATATATTAACAAATTGTTTGTTTTTGTTAATTTAATTATTTATATGTGTTTAATATGTGTTCTTTTTTAGGATGTGAAACAAGTATTTTTGTTTATACAGACCAGGTCTCACCTATTAATAGCCCACACGTGATGGGCAATAATATTTTTAAAAGGCAGGCATAACGAAGTTTGTTAACAAATGCCATTTCACATTTAAACTAATAAATTAAGTAAAAGTTAAAATAAAAAAAAAAATAATAATTTTACCGTACCGGGAGGCGAACTCTCAACCTCTGGCACGGATGTCAGACTTCTTACCACTGGGCCACACACTGCTTGTAAGGTTTATTACATTATAGACGGATGACTTTCAATGAAGAGACACCATAGCAATGCCTTGCAGTGGGTTACGTTTACACGAGTGAACCGCGCGATAGAACTTGGCATTTCTATCGACCAAGAGTCTGCCCATTCTTTTTGCCGCTAAGTATACGTACAGTTACTGTTACCCTTAAAAGGAATGAGACGACTCTTGGTCGTCGGAAGTTAAAGTTCTACAGCGCGGTTCACTCGATATCGACGTAACGATACGTAACATGAGAAATACAGCAACAATTGTTACGAGGACCACAACAAGGACAAGGACCAAAATAAGAATCACGAAGAAGGCAGCCATTTAAGGCCACGATTTCTCAACATAGCTCGGGTCACAAAATATCATTGCTTCTCTGTACCGAATGGCAAATGCATTCTATGGGATCTACATTCTGGACTGCTGCTGTCGCTGTCTTGCCTCGGTAGCTCATATAGTAGCGTGTCGGTTCCACTGCTTAACCAAAACGTCTCGTGTTCGATCCCAGGTAAAACTTTTTTATTGAAGTGTAATTAATTTCTTCAGAGTTCCTAGACTGTCTAATTTGTCGAAAAATATGAATAATGTATGCCCAATTTCTGGGTCTTACAAGTGGGCTGAACCTCGTCAAAAAAAAAAAAAAAATCTTACTTGGAAGTTAAGAGTGTTCTTCTTCAAACAAAAATCATAAGAAACAAAAAGAGACCTGTCAACTTAAAATCTTGTCCACATGTCATCAGCTTCTATTACAGCTCTAAGTCGGTCCAGCATGGATGTCACGAGATTGTGGAATAAATTCTAATCCCCGGCGAGATCTTCCCAGGTTTCAACAACTTGATCCCACAATTCGTCTCGATTTCGAGGGCGCCGGTGGGCATAGGTGGCTATCCTTCTCTTTTTCAATAATAATAATAATAATCGGTGGCGCTACAGCCCGTGAAGGGCCTTGACCGACCAGCCGGCTGCTGGCCTCACGCTCACATGCAGAAGCAGAGGTGGACGATCATCCAACCAGAATGGAGGTATCGTGTGGTTAGCACGATGAGCCCCCCCAGCCGTTATAGCTGGTATTCGCAACCGGATTTCGCTACCTATCGTAGCTCCCCAAGTGCATCACGATACTGGGTGGGCACCGGTCCCATACACTGGCCGAAATTTCATGAGAAAATTTCTTCCCCCATGAGGACTCGAACCAGCGCGCATTCCGTAACGCGAGTCCTAGACCGCGACGCCACGGCGCGGGACTCTCTTTTTCAATTCCGCCCATAAATGTTTGATGACGTTCAAATCAGGTGACTTCGGAGGCCAATTAATGATTTCGATCTCGGGTCTGCTTTGAAACCATCTTTGAATGTTTGCGGCATAGTGCACGGAATAGTTATCCTGCTGGAACAGCAATGTTCCTTCGGGAAAACGTTCTAGGGGCGGAAGGAAGGAATATATTTTCCAGAATGTGCTCGTAAGTTCCCGCGTTAAACCGGCCATCGATGCGTTCTATAACGCCAAGTCCATAGTAAGACATCCACCCCAACACGATATCACAGTCTACTATATACAGTCACGAAGCTTGAGTTTTGAGGGTGCTAGAAACAATAGACTGTGACGGTACTATTTTGCATTGCCTGTAATGAGGCGATATTAGCGATCCTAGTGGCGAGCAACAATCTAATGTTTGCATATTTACTACGTATTGAGCTTCGCGACTGTATATACTAGACTGTGACAATATGCTAAAGCGCCCCGATCTTTCACGTCGGTGCACATAGCGCTGATCATGTCGGAGACCATCCTCTCGATAGACACGGACAGGACTTTCGTAATCACTCGAGTTGGTTGTTTCGTCGGAGAAAATTACATTTCTCCAATCGAAATCCACTCGATTGGTAGCGAAGGCAAGACGGTCGACAGTTTGTGCTTCCCCCAATATTTCCATTTGCGCAGCCCTCCGGCTCCTAATACCGCGGTTCCTCAACCTGCTGATCACAGCCTGTGAAGAACCGGGAAAGTTAGATGCTGCTCTTATTTTGTTAGCAGTCCGAAAGGGGTCCTGTCGAACTGCCTCGAATAAGAGAGCATTCTCTTGCAATGAAGAAATCCGGGGACCGCCCAGGAATAGGGCGATTTTCGACCTCCCCTGAATTTTGGTAACGATGAACCCACCTCTCGGCTGTACTTCCAGGAACACCGACCAAACGGCCAGCAAATCTAGCCCCATATCCAGCCTCAACTAGAGCTATAACTCGCTGTCTCATGTCACGTTGGTTCGCCCTTAAGATGAGAAATGAGGGATGATGATAATACTTTAGTGTAGACAATTACTATTTAACGTGATATAGAATTATTGAAATAAGGGTCATCTTGCACAGTAAGAGTTAATAAATCAACTCTAACTTAAATATTTAAATAACAGGACATAACAGGAAGTCCAATTGTTGCGAAGCTAATCAAATTAAATCTAATTACATTAAGTAAACAAACTCCAAGTTATGACACCACATTGCTACAGCTAAATTGTAGGTTACTAATATAAGCATTGAATAGGTCCGTGCTTATGCGTTGGACGACAAAACCAAACATCGAAAGTTCGAATCTTGCCGAGGAATGTAACTTCTTGCTTTTTATAATGTAAATCAGACTTCTAACTACAATCATTCATATTTCTTAATATTTATTAATATTTATAGCCAACATTGAATTTGTAAAGAAAAGACTTTAGAAATCTCATATGGAATTTGTGATCTGTAGTGACATAAACATAGATTATCTCTCGGAACTATTCCGTAAAAGTAAATTAAATTCACTCCTTGAAACTGGAAACGTTAGTCGTAGACTCATTTTCCCACTAGCATACAAGCTGAAGTAGCACAGCCATTGATAAAAGTTTTGCACACTGAATTAGACTGAATTCCTATTCGACAGCACCTATAATCAATGACTTGTATGGATATGATAAACAAATCCTCTTTCCAATGTTACTGAACAATTTCAAAATATTAATTTAAAAACTAAAAAAGGGTCGTAAATGCTGTATCTAGTGATTATTTACATTTATGTCTACAAAATGAATCTTGGAAAAACATATGTTACTGGTACTACTGATATTAAGAGTAAATGTATGGTATTTTTCACTTCATTCCATAATCACTTCAGTGGATGTTCTCCACTCAATGTTGTGAAAAAATTATAAAGTAAAACATGTAGATAATGCAGGGACTTAAAAATCTCATGTATTAAAAAGAAGAATCTATATGTAATGAGCTGCAATGTAACTATTCTTATATTCTTAAATACTATATGGAGTACCGTGTAATTTATCAAAATTTATGAAAGAGGGAAATAGAACACAATTGAATAGAAAAGCACAAAATCCAATAATGCAATTAAAGCTATTCGGAATATTATTAAAGTTAAACTTGTAGATATCCTAAGAAAGAAAATATTTTTTTCATTGAAATTAGTGATTATAAAGTAGAGGTCCCAAATCTATTGCAAATTCTTTTATGTCTTATAGTATATAGTACAGAAATATTATTGACAACTTAAACATTGAAGATTTTGCAAAAGATACTGGAATTTGTTACTTAACACATCCATTTAATAGTTAGTATTAATATATGTAATTAATCAATAACTGCAACAGTGTTTATTCATTCAATCATAATATGAATTAAATTGAATGCACATTAAATTAAACACTATTGAAAACACGTAGATAAAATAGTTAAAATCAACTGAAGGGGTGAGAATGAAATAATCCAAAGCCACACTTTTAACAAAAATTGTTTTGTGCGAGTGCATTTATTACACATGTGGGAAAGCGACTAATAAAATATTGTAATAATTACTCAACAAATGACATAGCCTAAGGACTCTAAACCTTTATAAAAGTGTGTCTGTGTGGCTTAGGAATATTTTTTTTAATATCATTTTAATTTTTAGTTTTTAATTTATATATAAATTTACATTGTATGTACGTATGTGTGTGTGTGTGTGTGTGCGTGTATAAATGCATTCATTAGATTAACGTTTATAATATTATAACTTGTAATTTTGTAATTTCTGTGATCATTAACACTTAATCTGAGGACTTTGTAAAACTATTTCAACGTTATTTAGAAAAAAAATCGTTGATATAGACTAAGAATCGAACTCGCTCTCTTCTATACAACACGCAGAGATCTTAGCGTCTGAGCTATTGCAACGACACGAAAGCTTTACTTTCTGTGCGGAGTGTCGATCTAGTCATGAAGGTCCATTGTGGATTTAACTACACGATTTACGTGTATATTTATCTTTTATTTACGTAATATTATTATATTTTTTGCAGTTTTTGAAGTGAATTCCGGAAAGATGCTAGTAACAAACCAAATAGCTTGAATCTAAGTAACTCAATATTCGTTATCTTGTGTATCAGTGCTCTGGTCTCTGATCATGCGCAGTGTTTTACATCTAAGACTTAGGAATATTCAATTGTCTCATTCCTTTTCAGGGAACCTGTACATCCTTGCAGAGTACTGCCTGCTGAACACTTTGCCAGGTCTCTCACACCAGAATGTTAACAAATTTAAACATGCATTTTTATTTAATTTCACGAAAACGTAATAGAACACACAAATATGCATTAAACTAATATTAACTTTTTTCTTGATATACTTACTGATGTACCAATTCTTTTGGTAATTTTACTAACGATAAAAGCAGTATAACGCAAATAAAATACAAGAAAAATAATTTTTTTCTGGGAAAACTCTCAAATTTTGACCCCATGTTGTATGGATATTTTTGATCCTGTAGATCTTTCCGGCGACTGTGAAAAGGACGGCACTTACATCCCTTACACCCTGCAGTGTCCTTGAACAGCTCTATGAGGGAGTCTTAATCTCTTGCCTTGACCTGAGCCAATTTTTCTTGCCATGGGGTTGACATTACCTTTTATATTTAAACTATAAACTACAGTAGCATAAAGATACTATGTTTGCGGTGGATAGTTTAGAATAACTATCAAAAAATAACGTGAGAACACTCATCATATTTGAACTGCGTCACTACGAGTATCATTATACGTTTAATTTAAAAGTTAAAACTGAAATGGTAGAAGCAAATTTGTCCAGGAATAACATTTTCATATGTTTATTGTTACAGTATTATCATATTACATACGGTAGCCTATGTTAAATTTTAAAGCGTTGGTGAAAATTACTGTGTTGACATTACTGAATACATTCTGTATTTACAAATTCCGTGAGGGTTTCTGTTACCGCATAGATTAAAAATTTCAAACCTCTTTTTTAACCTACAGTCTAGTCTATATTTATTCAATACTTATTGATCTCTTCACGTAACTTCAGTCAGAAAGATGTGATTACTTTGGATGGCACAGAGGATTTAATATTCAGGAATTACTAAAGATACGTAAAATCTCAAATTACTTTCAGACCTGATGAGACTGTTTCAGTAGTTAATTTTAAATAGATACACATAAGGCGAAAATTTATTTTCTGAAAAAGGTGTTCATCCGTGACTTTTATGGTATTTGAAATTAAGAAAATTCTCTATCACATCACAAATATCACTGCGAAACAATTAACACCATTTCAATACGACAGCACCCCAATAAACTGGTGTAACGTAGAAAGAAGTTGTCAATAGTAATCTCACAAGAGGTTTTGATTCATCTAGAGAAAATCAAAACTCGAGTGGGATTTAATTGTCTATTACACGATTAGAAGAAAGTATATACAGATTACAAGAAATAAAATACTCTAACACAATAAAATATTGATTGATTTACTGAAATTCTATTTCACCAAAATTAGCTTTACAAAAACATTTGAACGGAGCCGCCATTTTCAGTTGACTGTCTATGCTGTAAACAAATGACGATCGCAAAGCATGTTTTAAGGTACCGTAAAGAACGTACAGTTTGAAATGTTGGCAAGCAAAGAAACAAATGGCAGAAAGGTGATAAAAACAGGAAAAATTATTGTAACTTTTAAACAGCAACAATGATGTAAATTTTATTTCTAACTTTAATCACACACCCGTCAACAATGGGTATTCCAATCAACACTGTAACACAGTAGTGATTAATGTACTCCACTGAACGACAATGGCAATTCACGTATATTATTGGGAAGAACAACACTGTACCCCTAATCTCAACTAATGTTCACAAACCACTATGTACAAACAATACTGTCAGTTCTCAGTTCACAGTTCGTTCGCCTTGGCTAGTTCTTCTAGCTCAATCATATAGTTCACTGCACTTCGAACCCAAGACTTCCGAACGCGTTGCTTTCGCCTGGACGCTGCCACAGTTACTCAAGTTCACTGCACATCGAACCCCGGTCTCGAAGACTGGCTTCCTTGCTCGCTCGCTGCTGATTCACTGACTGACTTTTTTTGCGGCTCACTTGCCTCTTTTATTTATTAGATCACACATTCTCGAATATACTGCGTCGCGTAGCTTCTGTGAAACGTCGAGAGGATTGAGCTTCTAGAGGCTTCCCCTGCTTTCTCCTCTCAGTCGCAGTCGCACCGCGGCTAGCATCTCGTAGTTTTCCTTCTTCTCACTCCAGTGTTCACCGAAGCTCGAGCCTCGCCTTCCTGCGCCCTCCCTTCTGCCGGACGCGCGCGCGACTCCCGACGCAACTAGACACCAGCAGAACGTTCGAGACGTTTGCCACAGTATATAAATATTAGAAGAAATAAAGTACTCTATTACAATAAAATAGATATTAATTGACTTACTAAAATTCTATTTCACTGATGTTACCTTCACCAAAATGTTTAAACGGAGCCGCCATTTTCAGTCGACTACTTATGCAGGAAACAAATTACGATGACAAATCATGTTTTATAGTACTGCCGTAAAGAATTTGCAGTTTGAAATGTTGGAAAACAAAGAAATGCTAGCTTAGTTATAAAAACAAACAAATGCTAGGGAAGCGATAAAATTGTGCGATAAGCAGCCATGATTTTACCGTTTTATTGGTCAAAAGTAGTATGACGTAGTAAAAGTGTAATAGTCACTGTAAAATAGCGTCTTGGGTAACAGGCGCAGGTTCTCAATTGAAAATATCAGCCACACTTTGGTTGTGAACTGCAATAATCTTCTGATTTTAGACAACAGAACCAACTCTGTTTCAACTTATAAGAGATACAGTAGGCTAAATTCATCATCATTAGCTTTCGTAATGTTGTAGGGAAAATAAATTCTCTTAATTTATTAGTGTATATTTATTATCATATTTTTCACTTTTTAAAGGCATACTTACATGCTTATTTTTAGAGCATGAACTTCCGGGATCTAGTTATGACCAGGTTTCGGTCTAGGGTCACCGAGTCACCAAATTCAAGTTGGTACGCACGGAGTATATACGACGTCATGACACGTGGGTGGGGTGGTACTGCGAGAGTACAGAATGGTTTCGTAACAAAGTATATTACAGTTTTTCTTATTCCTGCTTGGCGTGTGTCCATACGATCAGCGAAGGGTTTGTGACCTGGTAGAGTGCAAGAGAAGGCCCAATAGCCTTAACTCTGCCAGTAGAAATTATTATTATTATTATTATTATTATTATTATTATTATTATTATTATCATCATCATCATCATCATCATCATTAATATTAGATTACGTAATTGAGTTTCCGTGTGTAAACAAGTATATCATTTATCTTATTTCATTAATTAATTTAATTATTCATGTATCCATATTTGTTTTAGTGTTAATTCACAGCTCTGAGGAGCATGTCTAGAACAAAGAGCACCAAGCGTTCCCTTCACAAAGAACTTAATAAGAAATTCAGAAAGGAATGTTTTCTTATTAAAGTGGTGGTGAGAAACACTGCATTTTGCAAATTCTGCAAAATAGACTTAAGGACAGATAGAACTCGATTCTTTCAAAAACACTGTGATAGCAAATGGCACACGGAAAACATGAAATTATACATTGAAGACAGGTCTACAACATCAAAATCAAACATTGAAAATCAAATGAATATTTAAGATCTCTAAGACATATACACTACCACTCAAAAGTTTTCGATCACCTATCACAACTATGGTTAAAGCAGGTATTTCGTTTCGAATATTCTATATCATAATTCTAGAGAGAGAAAATATTTATTTTGTTGAACTATTAGGTTTTCTGATATGTTTGTTTATTGAAATACAATATATAGTTGTTTTCATAGCTGATCGAAAACTTTTAACCGGTAGTGTAGTATGATGTAAACCGAAACATATGATGTCAGACAATTCTTTCCTATAATTGCTGAAATGCACTGTATACAGAGTGTTAAAAAAGTGTCCAATATTATAGGAGGGTTTTCAGCTCTACGTGCTGACGCTTTATCCACTAAGCCACATCGAATTTCCTGTTCCGATGCCGGATTGAATCCTCTCAGTTTAAGTTCCACCTCTTACTTTCTCTTTAGTGGCCAACCCTCATGCACTGTGTCACAGATGTGTGACAGTGGCACAATGTCCAACACACTATGTACAGAGGTGCACTCATTACGAGTGACTAAGTGGCCAGGATCCGACGGAATGAGCGCCGTCTTAAATCACTAAGTGATTATTTACGCATATCATATGATTGCGATGTACTGAAGTACGTATGATATTTTCTTGCTTAGTGGATAAAGCGTCAGCACGTAGAGCTGAAAACCTGGGTTCGAATCCCGGTGCCGAAGAGAATTTTTCTCTGTTCTATCCATCCTTTATCATATGGTAACGCAGAATTCCTGCATGGAAATATCATATGTACTTCAGTACATCACAATAATATAAATATTGATTGTTCATGTTAAACCATTATTATACTAACATTGTTGGTTTTATGTGTTAGAAAACTAATTTACTAACATAGTAGAGAGTAGTTTTGATTCGCCAGAGGGTAGATCTTACATATTCGTAAATAGTACAATATCTACTTTAAGTTCAAATTTAATAAATCTGTCACTTTCGCTAGTTTACCAGAGGGGAGAGGGACGATGTTATGAATAATTTCATTTCTCAAGAACATTAAAGACGAAATTTATTACCCCGATGATAGTATGAAACTTGCAGAGTTCAACTTTTACATGGATGAGAAATAGTCGGTAAATTTTACGTCGAGCCTCCTAGTCCAATGATAGACTGCCACAATTAGTTTACAACATAAACTTTCTGAAGTTCCTTTCATCTCGAAGAAATCCATGCTAATATATTAGCACTTTAAAAATGTTTGCCAGGTCTTACCTATAAGTCTTACACATAGAGGACAACTACTACGCACTTCACAGTTCTGTATGCATAAATAAAATAATATAATGTAATGTACTTACTTTGTGGAGTTCCACTAATTTAGCTTAGAAACGCTGTCACTTGAAAGCTTTTTTAAAAGGTTCACTTGCATTAAGTAATTCGAAATATGAAACTTACATTTCCTCGTATAAAACTCGCTTAAAGAACATTAATAATGAACCATAGTACTTTAGCCTTAGTAATGTAAACTGAATTGTGGCCTTTCATTCGACTATGGGATGTAAAATAATGTTGGAATTCTCTTCTGAAAGTTGTCACAAAAATATTGAGAGAAGTTTTAAGTTTAAGCTTTAACACAATCTAGGTTTTAAAACAGAAGTGCTCAGGTCACGATCAAGTACTTATTCCCAGCAAATGATTGATGAAATATGGACTCTTATTCCTACTTTTATTGTAATAATTTCACAAATATAATATACAGAAGACGGCAATTACATTTATCTGATTATTTTCTACTACAAATAGGTTCTAGTACTTGTGAAAGTTATTTAAGTTTGAGAATCTAGAGATAGAAAATAGACAACAATTTTGTATTAACATATAGTACGAGTAAGATATTCTCGAAATTAATACATAATATGTATCATAACAAAAAATCATCGAAATGGTCGGCAAGGTAAAATCAATTCATTTTCAGTAGGCCTATATTTTAAAAATAAATATATTTGCTTCAGTACGCTATTACAAGAAATATAAGAACAAATTCTAGTAAAATAACTTGAAATCAACAGCTCGTTAAACATTGAAGTAACATATTTAATATATTTTACTGTAAAACATTTTACAATAGGTGGTTAGAATATACAGTCTGATACGTTTGGGTATGGGTAATATTGATTTATTATTAAAAAGCTATTATGATAGTAGGAAAAATTTCTTGCTGGTTATATTATGAACTAGTCGTACCCGTGCGCTCCGCTGCACCCGTTAGAAATAAATATAAAGTAGTTACATAATTAAAATAGGACATTTGATCCAGGGAACATTCGTGTTTGATAGAAGGATAAATCGTTTAATATGTTACTTAATTTAAATTGCATCCAAATAATTAAAATGCGATCATTTTGGTCCAGAGACACTCATTTGGTGCAATGACAATTCCTTTAACATGTTTCTTAATTTTTATTACATGCAACCATAGCTTAATGAAGATTGACATCATTTAGATTTAATGTGTATATTTTATTTTACTTGTTATAGGTTTCCATTGAATTATGGTAATAACTTAATTTTAACCCTTGTTTTCTACGTATTCAGTAAATGGCGCTTGGCCCACTATGGTTCTGAACCCTTCAAATAGCTTAAATTATATTATATTATATTATATTATATTATATTATATTATATTATATTATATTATATTATATTATATTATATTATATTATATTACATTATATTATATTATATCAGAAGTTACTGTAATAACATTATAGCATTATGTCCATCTAGAGAAACTACACTTTCCAATGGTGAAATAATAATTAATTATACAAATCGGTTAATTTAGCTTCCGATATTACTTCATACAAACACAGAAACATTCTCTGTAGGCTATCTTTCATAGCTTTCGATTGTTGCTGTCCAAGGTCCCTTATAGACGAAGTCATTTGTTTTTTAATTCATTACACGGCCTTAGATGGCAGTTATTTTAATTTTGAAACTCATTTATCTCATTACATATCAGTCCTATAAAATTTTGCAAGGAATAAAACTTATCGCAAATTATTTTTAAAGAAACGTTTGTTATGTAACATTTTTTACAAAAATCAATAATAAGCGAGATATTTCGATTTATTTAATTCAGGTCCCCTTATAACCTCCCCATTTAAATAGTGTATTTTGAATGCCATATAGCCTAAAATCTAAGTTACAACGAACTTAATTTATATTCCAATTTTCATCGAAATCCGTTCAGCCATTATCGTTTGAAAAGGTAACAAACATACAGACAGACAGACAGACAGACATACAAACAAAAATTTCGAAAAAGCGATTTTCGGTTTCAGGGTGGTTAATTATATATGTTAGGACCAATTATTTTTGGAAAATCGAAAATTACCAGAAAAATTTCGGCTACAGATTTATTATTAGTATAGATAAAAGATGGGAGTTTCCATATATGACCATCAACAGTGCATAATATAAAAGGACAAATGAAATTCATATTTGTTTAAAATGGCTACTACAAATCAACAACGGACACAATGTGTTCTTTGGTGTGCTAAATCTGTGAGTGTTAAAATAGTTCAAACGGAATTTCGACGTCAGTATGGTGTGCGTAATGAACCCAAGTAAGATTCCATAATGTTGTGGTATCATACATTTGTAGAAACAGGTTCTGTGTTTAAAAACATGCAGGCAGTCTCAGGCGATACCCAGTACAAGAAGCAGCTATCTCTTGACTTGGCCCCCAATTCTCCAGATCTAACCTCTCCTGACTTCTTCGTGTGGGGCTTGTTAAAGACATATTCTATTCACAGAAACCCAGGAACATTGATGATCTGAGAGTAAAAATTACCCAAGCTTTTCAACAAATCACCCCTCTTATGTTACAAGGGACATGCATCACCGTTGTTAGTTGTGCAGAGTGCCCAGTGGGGTTCATGTTGAGCTCTGAGGAATCTCCCATCTTTCAGTGTTGTATGCACAAAGTTTCAACTAATAAAGTTCAGTAGTAAATATATTTCGGCGTTTTTATTTTATCCATACCCAAACGCATCACCCTGTAGTTCTAAACATTGGTATTCCAGAATATCGTTACATGATTTAACAATGTTGACTTTCTGCCGAAAAAAATCTCTTTCTATTCATTTCCGTCACATCTTTTTTCTCCCTCTTTTATGGCGAAGGGACCCGAAAGCTTACACTGCAGCTTGAGGCTTCTTGTACTTAGGGCCTATGATTCGCGTCATTTCTGTAGAATATCCATATTTATTTGTGGCCAAAATTGTCTAAGCAATTTTCTCAGAATTGAATATTAATGTCACCTATGAGAATTCGTGCTTTAGCATTTTTATATATTTATAAATAACGATTTTGCACGATAGTGTGTTTTTTGTCGTTATAGCAAACGACCGCCACTATTATAAGTTGATTTTACTAAATTCAGAGTTGCCAACCTAGATAAGTATGTTGAAATATTACAAATTATGTACGTGGTGTGTCTAAAAAGTTCGGTGAATGGTGTCATATCTGAACGGCAACTTTGCGCATGTGCTTGCGCATGTGCTTGCGCATGCTCATGGTTCTTCAGAGACTTGGAGAGAATCGATACACAACATGCAATGCATGTGACTGGCAGTGTAAACAGACTGCGACCAATTGAACGTAGTCAGTGTGAGAGGAAGTGTCACAGCGCAATGCAGCAACGTGTAAACATCAGGTTCTGCTACAAATTGGGGAAGACTGCAACGGAGACACATGGAATGTTGGTGCAGGTGTACGGGAGGGAATCCGTGAGCAGAAAATGTGTTTACGAATGGTTTAAACGGTTCCGTGAAGGGAAGGAAATAATTGAGGATGAGCCAGTTCAGGTAGGCCATCGGCAAGCAGAACCCCAGAAATGATCAAGAAAGTGCGACAAATGCTGGCACAAGATCGGCGACTGACTCTAAGATCGATTGCGGAGGAATTGGACATTAGCAAGGACACGGTGCACACCATCGTCCGCGATGATTTGGGTAAGCGGAAGATCTGCTCCCGATTTGTGCCGCACAAGCTCACAGACGAACAGAAAGCAAAACGGATGGAAAATTCTGGTGATTTCATTTCCATGTGTTACCAGGATCCATTGCTTCTGAAAACCATCGTCACGGGAGATGAGACCTGGTGCTACCAGTTCGATCCGGAATCAAAACTGCAATCGATGTCATGGTGTTCACCGACTTCCCCGCGACCAAAAAAAAAAAAAAGAAAGAAAAGAAGAAGCCGTCTGCAAAAATCGAAGGTGAAAACACTGTTGATCGCGATTCTTCGACAACAACGGCATCATCCACAAGGAATTTGTTTCTGCAGGTCAAACCATTAATGCTGCATTTTACCAGTTCGTTTTGAACCGATTGCTACAGCGCATCCGGCGGGTTCGGCTAGAGTTGCACAGAACTGGAAAATGGATGCTGCTCCATGACAATGCCCCTGCACACTGTGCGATCCGTGTGCGCCAATTCCTGACTAAAAAGTTCGGTGAATGCTGTCAGAAAACAAACAAAATAAAGATACAAACAAATTTTCTTTATTGCCCTTCAAAATAGTCGCCACCCGATAAAACACACTTTTGACAACGATCGTTCAGCTTCTGGAAACTATCAGCAAAGGCCTCCTGTGGAATCGATCGCAAAACGGCTGTCACACGATCTTTGATGTCATTCACGTCCGCAAAACGTTCACCTTTCATGGCCGCCTTCAAGCGGGGAAACAGTAAGAAGTCCGCAGGAGCCAGCTCAGGGGAGTACGGAGGTTGTTCAAGAATAGTTACCATCTTCTGAGCCAGGAATTGGAAAAGTTCAGTGAATGCTATCAGAAAACAAACAAAACAAAGATACAAACAAATTTTCTTTATTGCCCTTCAAAAAACAAATAGTCGCCACCCGCTACAACACACTTTTGAGAACGTTCGTACAGCTTCTGGAAACTATCAGCAAAGGCCTCCTGTGGAATCGATCGTAAAACGGCTGTCACACGATCTTTGATGGCATTCACGTCCGCAAAACGTTCTCCTTTCATTCCCACCTTCAAGCGGGGAAACTGGAAGAAGACCGCAGGAGCCAGATCAGGGGAGTACGGAGGTTGTTCAAGAATAGTTACCATCTTCTAAGCCAGGAATTGGCGCACACGGATCGCACAGTGTGCAGGGGCATTGTCATGGAGCAGCATCCATTTTCCAGTCCTGTGCAACTCTGGCCGAACCCGCCGGATACGCTGTAGCAATCGGTTCAAAACGGACTGGTAAAATGCAACATTAATGGTTTGACCTGGAGGAACAAATTCCTTGTGGATGATGCCGTTGTTGTCGAAGAAGGCGATCAACAGTGTTTTCACCTTGGATTTTTGCAGACGGCTTTTTTTGGTCGCGGGGAAGTCGGTGAACACCATGACATCGATTGCAGTTTTGATTCCGGATCGAACTGGTAGCACCAGGTCTCATCTCCCGTGACGATGGTTTTCAGAAGCAATGGATCCTGGTCACACATGGAAATGAAATCACCAGAATTTTCCATCCGTTTTGCTTTCTGTTCGTCTGTGAGCTTGTGCGGCACAAATCGGGAGCAGATCTTCCGCTTACCCAAATCATCGCGGACGATGGTGTGCACCGTGTCCTTGCTAATGTCCATTTCCTCCGCAATCGATCTTAGAGTCAGTCGCCGATCTTGTGCCAGCATTTGTCGCACTTTCTTGTTCATTTCTGGGGTTCTGCTTGCCGATGGCCTACCTGAACTGGCTCATCCTCAATTATTTCCTTCCCTTCACGGAAGCGTTTAAACCATTCGTAAACACATTTTCTGCTTACGGCTTCCCTCCCGTACACCTGCACCAACATTCCATGTGTCTCCGTTGCAGCCTTCCCCAATTTGTAGCAGAACCTGATGTTTACACGTTGCTGCATTGCGCTGTGACACTTCCTCTCACACTGACTACGTTCAACTGGTCGCAGTCTGTTTACACTGCTAGTCACATGCATTGCATGATGTGTATCTATTCTCCCCAAGCCTCTGAAGAACCATGCGCATGTGCAATCACATGCGCCAAGTTGCCGTTCTGATATGACACCATTCACCGAACTTTTTAGACACACCACGTATGTATGTATGTATGTATGTATGTATGTATGTGTGTATATATATATGTATGTATTTTTATTGGGTTATTTTACGACGCTGTATCAACATCTAGGTTATTTAGCGTCTGAATGAAATGAAGGTGATAATGCCGGTGAAATGAGTCCGGGGTCCAGCACCTAAAGTTACCCAGCATATGCTCGTATTGGGTTGAGGGAAAACCCCGAAAAAAACATCAACCAGGTAACAGTGTATGTATGTATGTATGTATGTATGTATGTATGTATGTATGTATATGTATTTACACTGCAAGTGGGTAAGCACCCGGTGGCAGTGGTATACACAATATAAACAATACACAATAAAATTACAATACAATTATACAATACAAATACAGTTATACAATACACAATACAATAAGAATACACAATACAATTTAACACAGTAATTACAATTAATAATAGTACATAAAGTAATCTAATTAATAAGTGAACCTAATTTTACAATTCAACCTACATATAATGTATAGGCCCTACATAAGTTTCACATTGGTACTGATAATAGTCTTTCACTTTACTCTCATCTCACTCACTGTAGTGGCACTATGACGCATTTCACTGACACTTTAGGACACATTTCACTGACACTATAGAACACATTTCATTTACACTATAATAATTACTGCTCTAGTGTTGTAATTAGAGCTACTTCTGCCATCTACTGACACTTATGACAAACTTCTTGCTGAGAATCAGTCAGCTGCTCATAGCCTAACGTACATAGAGGTATGTATTTAATAGTTTTAAAATATTATTTTCAAAATCTACTATAGTGCAGAAAATACTGTACAATACACGTTTCTAAAGTGCATTACTCGCTCTGCTTGTTTTTCAAACTTTTTCTCGATTTTGTAAAAAAGGTCTTCCCAACTTTGCATTGTAAGTTTGCTGTATTTACAGCTATTGTTGTTGGGCTTTGAAAGTTAGAATTCCCACACAGAAACTTGTTGCTAGGGAAACCAACCATTCTTCATAATATAAAACTATATAGAAATAGATCCATTACAGTGCACTTATTGTTACTAAGTTACCATTACGTATAGTTTGCGAAGGCTTTGGAATAATATAGGTCTAAGTTTTCAATGCAAAGTATATTGTATTTGCAATGCTAAACATGATCGTGCAAAAAATGTTGTACAATACAAGTTTTTGAAGTGCATTACAAAATCTCGGAAATTGAAAATTCATTCCGTTCGGTTTTCGAACTTTTCCTGGATTTTGTAAAAACTCTTCTCAACCTTGTATCGTAATATGGTATTTAAATAATAAAAAATCATTTTTTCCTAAGTTAAATGACTTTAAATAGCTGTTAAATCAAAGGCCATATTATTGGATTTAAATTTAATATGTAAACAGAAATATCTGTAACAATTATTGTCACATTAATGTTGTTTCTGAAGTACACCACTAAACCGTCACATTTATTACGTTTACAAGGTCTAACAAATTTTCTGTACCCTTTAATGTCAATACTTAAATTATTATTAAGTCATGTTTCCGAAAGGGTAATACCTGATACACTGGTTTTTAGACGCGACACATTCACGTGGATCCATAAGTTCTACAGTCTTTCAGTAGATTTTATGATCCAGGATCGGAAAGAATTATTAAAATGTTGCTATTTTGCTTCTTGAAGTTCCCTCGCTTTTCCTACAGATGTTTCTATTGTCCAATGGTCCAATTGAAACTAAAAATATCTCTCCAAATCCCGAGATAATGTAGGAACCCTTCATGTACAAAGGAGGAAGTGTAAGAGCAGAGGATTAACCATCCATTTCTGAAACGTGATATTTTATTTTCGTTCCAACAAGCCAGTAACCGTCCGTAACTATCGTGAGTATGCGTAATACAGAAAAGGCGTTTCAACACACTCCAGACCAGTTATGAATAGGAAACATGTACTTCAGTCAGGCATTCTAACTAACTCTTGACACGGATTAGGAACGATCATAGGTACTGGTCAGTACATGTCTCTGACATGCGCATACGATGACCAACGTCTCCTGGATACATATTGAAGAAAGACATGATCGATTGTTTACATCTTTCCCATCACAACTTAAAGATTAAGATGGAAGGTGACAGCAACTTCCTTGAGTCGGAATCCAGTACAGAGGAATAATAGAAACTAACTAGATATGTAACTTTTCACCAAATGGAAAGGGAACGAAAATTATTTCAATAATTAATTATATTTTCAATAATGCAACTTTGATTAAAAGTATAATAATTACAGTAATATTTTATTTATTTATTTACTCATTTATTTATTTATTTATTTATTTATTCATTTATTTATTTATTCATTCATTCATTTATCTATTTATGTATCTATTTATTTATTTATTTATTTACTTACTATACGGTACTTATTTATTTATTTATTTATTTACTTACTTACTATACGGTACTTATTTATTTATTTATTTACTTACTATACGGTACTTATTTATTTATTTATTTATTTATTTATTTATTTATTTATTTATTTATTTATTTATTTATTTATTTATTTATTTATTTATTTATTTATTTATTTATTTAATTATTTATTTATTTATCTGACTCAATAATTTTGGTTTGCCTTGAGCCACAGAATAGCTCTCAATAAAATTAAAAATTACATCAAGTTTCAAAAGAAAGAAATTAAGCCGTGACAAAAAAGAGACTTAGTACAATTTAAATTGAGTGTACTCGATAAAGATGCTGGCGAAATATCGCTACGGAAAATTTTATTGTAGTGGTGACGATGACATTTTGAAATTCTCTCTTCAGCTTGTATTTTTCCCTCCCCTTTACAAAGGTTTTAGGAATGGTGCCTCTCGCTCCAAAGAAGAGACCTATAACCGTGATTGTTTTAATGTTGTACTGATAAGAACGGAATGGTGGACTCGTAGATTTTCTTTTTCTCTTTGTTCACTTCAGATGGTTGAGTGGCTGAATTTTAAATCCTGATTGATGGATCAATTATTTCGGCTGTTTGTTTATTTTTATTTATAGCTATGATATCAATCCTACGATTGCTCAAACCATTGGTAAAGCGATGAACTTCCTCGTGGACTTCTAAATTTTTGGATTGAAGTGCATTTGCAGTCATAAAACGTATGGTGTTGTGACGTTTTATTCTGAGTACTTCTACCTGTGGGCAACTCCAAAGTAAATGTAGTAAAGTTTCATATTCACTGGAATAAAAAAACTACTTTTTTAGATGAAAGAGTAGTCTTGTTCAATATATACAGTAGGTCTACCCAGGAGATGTTGGTGAACATTTTCGTATGTCAGAGATATGTACTCTGATCGTTCCGGATCCGATAAATTTACATGGATTAATATGGAACAAAAACATTTCAAAAGCAGTAAAAAATATGATGTTGCAGAGTTTAGTTAAAAATATAATGTATGGAATTGAAATGTGGCCAATAACAAAAAATAAGGAATGGAATAAGGACTGTAGAATTAAATTATATGAGAAGAAGTTAACAACTCACAAGGGAAGACCGAATAAGAACAGAACAAATTAGGAACAATATGGAAATAAATTACTCCATAACAAAAAAAATTAGAAACTGAACAATTACAAACTTATGGACATGTGAAGAGAATGCCAGAAGAAGTATGGCGAAAACAAATTCTGAAATTTTTTCCGAAGGCTCAAGAAGAAAAGGAGGATCCACTATGAAATCGAAATCCCATAACATAAATGCAATGGAAGACCGAGGTCTATAGCTCATGCGTGTGCAGTGCGGGAAAAACGTTTTCTGTTGAGGGGGTAGGAGTAGAAGGGAAGGTCGGGCGTGTGTCTACCGAGTTCAAGGCAAAGAATAACCCATTCCCCTATAATTCGTAAGTAGACTCATCCGATCTCGTGCGCAGCTCTGTAGGAAGAGTGGGAGAGTGTCTTGACAAAATGCATGAGCTGTACAAACGGGAGATTTGAACGACCGGCAACTTTGAAAACAAAAGACAAACTCCTAAAGGGGAAAAGTCTAAGAAGAAGAAGAAGAATTAGCTGCGAAACGATAATAATTAAGGAACCCGTTCTCGGCAAAGATGCTCACAGTTGTAGCATCTCTGGATTTAGTACACGATAATCCGAGAAAGTATTCCAACATCATCCAGTTCTGTTTCAATCCCATTATAGTTACTCAACCGGCGCATGCGCATAAGATGATACAAGGTTTGTACATGAACTGATTAATGAACTGCTTGTTGGAACAGCCTTTTAGTTACTATATGGACGGAAATTTTGTTGAAGAACGTAAAGAGAAGATACATGTTAAAAAAGACAGTCTTAAACAACGCAGAGAGGAAATACATTTTAAAAAAGGACTTAAGACTGAAAAGTTTTGGGAACCACTGATATCATTCCCGTACGCAGTGAGCCAGGAAGGAGTGTGATGTAAAAAAGAGGAAGAAATGCGTTTAGGAAAGGAATAATGACATAAAGGGAGAACGTAACGCAATGGCCGTTAATTTTCGCTCCATGCATCTGCTTTGCTCCATCATTCATCAGAGCCTAAGATAACTCTAGCCTGCGGAAAGAAGCGATTTCAGACCAGAGCTTTAATTTACATCTCATTTGGGCGGTTGGAACTTTTTTCGGTGAGAGAAAAAAAAACCCTCTTCTGTCTGATACAACGGGATTATATATTATGCAAATCTGCCGCTGCTGGAAGAAGTGGGATCTGTTAGAACGCTCTCACGACGGAATCCCGAACAATAACAGTTCGGACCAGAAGCTTGTACACCTGTGTTAGCACTCTCTGTACTGTAATTCCAAGCAATTAAAGCTGTCACCACAGATGCATTAAAATACAGTAACTGCAGCACGCAACGTCAAGTAGCTTTCGGAGAAATCTAACAACATCACAGTGTTGAGTTACAGTGCGAGAATAAGTTAGCTCGTCTTTCTTAACACTATAATTGAGGGGTCTAAATCTATTTAATTTAAATTTCAGAAAACGTAATTTTAATGTCGGAAAATGTATACCAAAGAAATTCATAAAAGATCAGATCAATTTCTCAAATAGTAAAGTTTAATTTCAAATTCGGAAAAAAAGTAATAAAATTTCAAATTCGGATAAAAAGTAATTTCAAATTCGGAAAATAAGTAATATTACAAATTCGGAAAATAAGTAATATTACAAATTCGGAAAAAAGTAATTTCAAGTTCGTTCAAATTCGGAAAAAATAATTTCAAATACGGAAAAAGTGATTTCAAAGTCGGAAAAAGTAATTTCAAAATCGGAAAAAGTAATTTAAAATTCGGAAAAAAGTAATTTAAAATTCGGTCGAAAGTAATATTTCAAATTTGGAAAAAAGTAATTTCAAATTCGGAAAACTATTTTATGCTGTAGGCTACAATTGACAGAACTTACGGGTAACTTCTTATATCTACCTTTTCCTTTTCTGTTAACTTCTGGTCTGTTCTCCATGATTATTTTATAAGAGCACATAAATATTTTAATTTCATTACAGAATAATCTTTAGCAAAAATATACTGTTCATTTTACTGGTAACCTAGGAGACAACGGTAGTGTAAGACTTACTTGGCTACAAGGGAACGGAGTCAGACATAAAAGATTCCGCATCTTCGATACTGTCGCTATGACTATCATCACATTTTTAAAAATTTCTGGAGTATGATCTGTCCATGATAATCGTCTGTTTATTTTCCAGCCGTGTATATTAATTCGAATCTCTCAACAAAGCCATTAGCCCCACCGTCCCCATCCTGATGAACAACAATGAGTGTTCTGGACACATTTACGGTAGTCAAAACTCCCGTAACATTTTTATCGTGCCAGAACTTGGGAAACATTAAATTGGTAGGCCTATCTATCCGCATTTCGTCCAGATACAAAATCGGTTTTTCCACTTTCCTAAGCTTTCTTATTTGCTGTAGATATCTTCACGTATTCCAATTTACAGTGTTTTCCTCAATTTTTTTTTTAGCTACACACTTCTTCCACCTGAAATCCTTTTTCTTCAGTATTCGTCTTAATGTTGTCTTTCATTTCAAATCAATTCTCTCTCGTAGCAGGGGTAAAAGCTTGTTACTACTTTTTTTTTTAGTTGGTTATTTAACGACACTGTAATAACTATGTATTAGCTTCTTCAGTGTCGATTGAATTGATGATGGCGAGATGGTATTTGGCAAAATGAAACCAAGGATTCGCCATAGATTACCTGACATTCGCCTTCCGCTTGGGAAAACCTCGGAAAAAAACCAACCAGGTAGTCAGCGCAAACGTGAATCGAACTCACTCCCGAGCACAACTGCAGATCAGCAGGCAAACGCGCTACCTCCTGAGCTACGCCGGTGGCCCTCTTTCTTTTTCAAATAAAAATTCTCAATTATATCTTTTATGTCAATCTCCCGTCGAAGTCATCTACATTTGCGTTTCGGTAGTCTGGACGTTTACATTTTTTTTCTCCCTCAGGTGTCGACAACGCACTTTCTTCTGTGCAGTTTTTCATTTCATTCCTTATACGCTGTATTGTTCTTGTGGATAGATTAGAGTATTTTTCTACCTTTGCTGTAGGTTTCGTAAGAGGAATGCAAAGGTACTGTTGTTCTTTTTCTTCATCACAGAATTATTTTGCACTTCTAATAATATTCCTTTCTTCGCTATAGATTGTCAATCCTTGTTTCCTCTTTGTCGACATATTTACAATAAACAAAAAACTGCTATAAACCTAAATAACAGTATACAATAATATAAATTATATTAACCGTATTATTATCAACACTATTAACACGAAAAGCAAAGGAGAACTAAAGCAATACAAGATTTGTGGTATACTGAAAACAATTGTCTGTTGAAACTAATAAAACACTACAGTAAAAACCCCACTATTATTTTCACAAAGTCGCAAAGACTCATAGACACGTGCAGTAGATGTTTGTGAAACAGGAATATTGCAGTGAACAGCGCGGTGCGCATGCGCGACTCTTTCCCCTCCGCCCCGTCTAAGTACTTCAGCCGCCTTCTCCTGGCGTGACAACAGTATGGATATTGAACAAAATAGCCGTCAGAAGTTTCTTACCAAATACATAAATGCGGTAAGCTTATTATGACTCCATCTGTTTTGAAATTTTTTATTTTTCCGAAATTGATTTTATTTTTCCGAAATTGAAGTGAGATTTTTCGAATATAAGTTTACTTTTTTTCAGAAAATGAAGTTGAAAATATGTAAAAAGAGAATGTACCACGTACAAAAGCTTGTTTTTCGGGAAAATGCAAAAATGATCCACGACTTTGTTTCTAAATATTTTCAATTTGCTTTTTTTTCTATGTTAATAGATTTCAGTAATATATGTACTGTAAATGAAATGTTGTTACTTGTGAAAATAATTTGTTTAATGGAGTACCCAAACTTTTAATTTTGATTTTCAAAACGTTGATATTACATACATTTGAACTGAAATTTATTCGATTTTGCTTTATAAAACATTGCATAAAGAACACAAACTCTGAATTATTTATCTCTGTAACAGATTACATAGGACAAGCAGTCAAAATAAATTGAAATTTTGCTTGAACTGAAAAAAGATTGAACCTAAACCATGTAATGGTCCGGAATGCCTAGTTCTCATCACAACAGTATTCATTTCACATTTTAACATATCGACGCAATTACTAGCTAGCTCAGACACCTGCTAAACATTATAAATCCAACTGAGGAAGAACCTGTTCAGACTAGGAACCTGTAAACGTTACATAATACAAATGCAAATGGTACGTTTTGTTTCTACGTTAGGAGAGATTTTCAATGTATATGATAGATTTTGTAACCACGCCATTTTTTTCCACTATAAACACTGCATGGAAATGGTTAAGAAAGAATATCATAGTTGTATCATTTGGTATTGCTTGTTTCGACCTTTACGCAACAACTTTTAATTCAAATTGTGAAAAATTGGATTTGGCACGTTCTCTTTCCAGACTCATCAATTCAAAGTTGTGTCATTGAATATACGTATATCTCTAATAATATTTCCTGTTTACAAGGCGAACGAAAGACAGAAGTTCCTGCTCATTTTTCACCTAACTAAGTCCGTCTGTATGTTGGTATGCGAGTCATAACGCGTGATTTAATTCAATGGCTTCTAATAATAAGTTTAAACTATATAACGTGTAATTTCATGTAGCCATGTTTCATACAGGACGATTCAGAAAAGCGTGTAAAAATTAAACAAGAAATAGAAGTTATTCGACTGAACATTTTGAGATGAGGAACTTGGAGTCACGAAGCTAAATTAAGGCGAACAAGTCTGTTTCGCTGTAAATACCTCGGAACTTTCCCTCCCTCGCCACACTTCCACTTGCAGGTAGCTTAGCAAAAAATTCTTTAATTAGCTAGTATTCTAAGGCTAAAAATATGTTGTGAATTCTATTTTTGCTTGGTACAGAATTTTTTTTTTTCGATTTTTAACTACAAAATTACATTTTTCTTACGCATTTATCAGAAAATTGTTACAAATCACTCCAGTCTTGTAAATTCTTCAGGACTGTACATTAATATGCATAATTAAACTGTACAGAATCAAGTTCCTAAAGTCGTATGATTTGTAACAGTTTTTGTGATAAGTGCGTAAGATTAATGTAATTTTTAGTTAAAAATTGAGGAACGAAATCTGTACAAAACAATTAACAATACATTTTTAGCTTCAGAAGAGTAGGAAATTAAAGAAATGATACTTCTCAATAGTTTATTATATATTTGTAATATTCTTTTATCGATAAAACTAAAAAAAGGGCATTTTATTAACAAATTACAATTAATTTAACTCTGAAAATATTGAGATCAGGACACATGTTTATATGACATTTTTTGCTCAAAATGTCTTTGGAAATAAGCTCCGTAAGTGACGGTAAATCGTCGTGAATCACCCTGTATATTACTCTTTAATATTATAAGTGTATGCTATTAGACGGTGAAAGAAAGTAATCACGAAATTTTTACGAAATTATTCTTACATTTTTATACCATAAAAACAATATTTTATTCATTTTTCACGAAAAATAAAAAAAAAACTCCAAAAACCTGGCCTTGAGCATTAAGAAGGTGAACTGCAGTGTGGAAATATCTGTTGCAGAATAATAACTCCAACCTTTGTAGCAATGGTGAACGTTTGATGGAATATTTTGCTCCAAAGTGTTAGCAAATTGTAAAAGTGGCGATCTTCACTTCGGAATTAAAAATAATAATTATTTCCTATACAACGTTATCCTAACACACAGGTGTAATATATGCAAATCAACGACAGAAGTCGTGAATTCGGCTGCTCTAGCGGCGGAATCCCGAACAATAACAGAATCCGGTGTAAAGCTTGTGTACCAGTATTAGCACTTCCCGCGTCGTAATTCCAACTGCCTAATTAAAGGTGTAACAACAGACACGGCGCGGAGTTGCATGTCTGATCAGATGATGACGCTTTTGGACATAAATACTTGCCTGACGTGATGGCTGGTTAACATGACACTGCATGATATGTTCTCATTGTTCATTTCACCACACGTTCTTAATTCTCTTCCTTAGTTTTTTTCTTTATGTAATCTCCTTAAATTCATTGTGTTATTTCTTTCGTTATTTTTTTTCTTATTATTCTGTGGTTATCATTTTTGCACTCAGTTCTTAAAGTGGGAGGTAGAACTATTCAAAGGTACGTTAAGTGTATCAAAATTTAAAGCATTCATATCTCCGGGTGAAATGTTGTTTGCAAAAGATACAATGCATTGCACTAACATTTACAAATAACTGTTTTTAATGAATATTACAGTAAACCCTCGATTTAAAGGACTTCGGATTTAAGGGACAATTTTATTATTACATATTTAATATTTAATTTAATAAGGAAGCCTTTAGTATAAAAAGTAGCATCCTTTGCGGATATCTGGAAAAAGAAATGAGGAAGAGACTAGTGAACTGCCTTGTGTGGAGTGTGACATTCTATGGTGTAGAAACATGGACATTACGACGAAGTGAATAGAAGCGACTGGAAGCATTTGAAATGTAGATGTGGGGAAGAATGGAGAGACAGACAGAAAAAAAAAATGAAGCTGTGTTGGAAAGAGTGGGTGAAAAAAGAATGTTGCTGAAACTGATCAGGAAGGGAAAAAAGAATTGTTCGGGTCACTGGCTGAGAAGAAACTGCCTACTGAAGAATGCATTGAAAGGAATGGTGAACGGTAGAAGAGTTCGTGGCAGAAGATATCTGATGAAAGACGACATTAAGATATATGGATCATATCCGGAGACTAAGAGGAAAACAGAATGTTTGCAGTGGAAGACATGCCATTATTATTATTATTATTATTATTATTATTATTATTATTATTATTATTATTATTATTATTATTATTACACATCTGTTGTGGTTGAAGTGTGCATCTCCTTTAATATTATTTTCCTTTATTATAATCTGTTTCTTCTCCTCTCGTTACATGCGTTTCTTCCATAAGGTTACTTCTGCAAATAAAGGTGACTCCATAACTAATACAACAATTCATTTTTCTCTGAGGTGACTTTTACCGCGTACATAAGAAGCAGTACTGCCAATCTACTACAGTTTAAAATAGTTTGGATATATGTTTCAAGTTGATATTTAATAATAATATTTTATTTATTTAATCTGGCAGAGCTAAGGCCAGGAGGCCTTCTCTTCAGCCCAACCAGACTCTAATTCTAATTGAATACAATTTTATTATTGCCTTTTATTACATTAATACAAGCTCATAAAACAACATGAAAGTGAATAATGAAAGTAAAAGTAAAGAATGAAAGTTAGATAAGCAATGTTAGTGAGACAATAATAAACATTGGTAAGAAATAATAATAATAGTAATAATAATAATAGAATGTTAGTTGGGACGCCGGAGGGGATAGACGTAGATGGGAGGATGATATTAAAATGGATTTGAGAGAGGTGGGATATGATGATGGAGACTGGATTAATCTGGCTCAGAATAGAGACCGATGGCGGGCTTTCGTGAGGGCAGCAATGATCCTACGTTCCTTAAAAGTCATTTGTAAGTTAATAATAATAATAATAATAATAATAATAATAATCATTTATATATATAATCTTTAAACATTGAGAAACTTGAAACAGCTATTATTGTTAACAAAGAATTGTTTGAAAAATATTTCCTTAGTCTATTCTTAAATTGGTTTGATGTCTGACAGTCCCTGGCGTTACTCGGTAGGGAATTCCAAAGCCGAGGAACAGCCACAGTGAAAGAAGATGAATATGAGGATATTCGGTGGGAGGGAATTGATAATATTGAGGAGTGTTGTGATCGTGTGTCTAGATCATACCTGCACAAACAGCGCTCAACCAGCACGGAGAGCTGTGTTTACCGCTCGCCGAAACGGAAAGGAAGATACGTCAGAATGACATAGACTTGCTATAGGTAGAGGAGAGGGAAACGACCACTCAGCTGTCTAGTGGATTGCAGTGTATAGGCCTATTCTCAGTAACTGTTTCACTTTGCTTACCTATCGCTACAGTACAGTATCGAGGAATCTAAAAGACGGAACATAACATTTAACGATTTACAGCTCGAACTTATTGGTCTTCAATGTGACCTAAGGGCTAAAAGACCGTTTGAATAATACTACTAGCCTGGTTGAGTTTTAAAAGACTAAACCACAGTCTAGTATATACAGTCACGAAGCTCAATACGTAGTAAGTATGCAAACATTAGATAGTTGCTCACCACTAGGATCGCTAATATCGCCTCATTACAGACAATGCGAAATAATACCGGCACAGTCTATTGTTTCTAGCACCTTCATAACTCAAGCTTCGTGACTGTATATAGTAGACTGTGACTAAACATTAGCAATAATATCCACGACTACACAGGCTGACTGTGAAAATGATTGCTATGTTTGGATCAACATATTTTATATTTGTGAGTAACTGTTTTCTATAATCAACTTTAATAAAGGCAGACATCGAACATCTGTAACTGATGTTTCATTACGATCAGTAGGCTACTATTCCTTTCAGTTGCCAACAGCATAAAACCTCGTTTTGATGTACTGATAGCCTAAATAAAAATATAACAAAATGATATTGTACATTTAAGTAGCTATAGAATTTCTATTATTTCTGTAAAATAAATATTTCTTTATTAATTGATAATAGTCCAAGATAGTGTTGCAAACACTGAGCGGGAATTCTTTTCATAAACACCCGTACTAGTACTTCCCTTTTGTGTATATTTTGTAACAGATCACCCCTTCTTCCAGTCCACCCTTATACAGAGCGCAGCTGATATCTGCATTCCGCTCATGAGCTGTGAGCCGGCTCGGAGAGCGCAAACGTTGTGCAGGCCTGAGCTAGATTATGCTAGGTGGATAAATTTTGAAAACGAGACGCAAGATAGACAGGAGTGGAGAAATGCAATATGTCAGAAAGGAGAGAAAGACAGTGGATTTTCCTACGATCTTCTGAACGGAGCCAGGACAACATTTCGAACGATAGTATTAATCAGCCCGGCGAATATTGCAGATGAATCGGACGCACGTATTATAAACACGTTATGAATAAGATTTTTGTAAATGCTACCATCGTCCTGGACAATGGCTGTTTTCACAAGAAAAAAATCCTTTGGATAATGGTTGTTTTATGAAAACCACTGAAAATTTTCACTCGTATAACATAGGACTATGGTGTTTTATTTCACTAATAACTAATTCAGTAGAGACCGCTACAATACTCTCACCACATAATATTATCTCATATTTGTATCTTTTGGACTGTGGTTATTAAAAAAAAAAGACCTTCAATTTCACTAGTTACAAGAGAATTAATTTCTATATTATTAAAAAAATTAATAAATAATAACCCATGGCGCTACAGCCCACGAAGGGCCAAGACCGACCAGCCGGCTGCTGGCCTCACAGCCACATGCCGAAGCAGAGGTGGACGATCATCCAACCAGAATGGAGGTATCGTGTAGTTAGCACGATGAGTCCCCCAGCCGTTATAGCTGGTTTGTGTAACCGGGTTCCGCTACCTATCGTAGCTCCCCAAGTGCATCACGATGCTGGGTGGGCACCGGTCCATACACTGGCCGAAATTTCATGAGAAAATTTCTTCCCCCATGAGGACTCGAACCAGCGCGCATTCCGTAACGCGAGTCCTAGGCAGGATGCCTTAGACCACGACGCCACGGCGCGGGACTAATTTCTATATTATTAGGAAATTCTTTTCGGAAATAGGATTCACTTCTTGAAACGTGCAAGTTGATGCTGAAGATGGAGACAAATAATTTCCTTCTTTTTCCCCGTATGTTTCATACTTCGTTATTTCGTTTATTCTTGTTCTTAGTACATTTATATATTTACGTTAGAACTGAAATCTGCACAAATGTACATAAATCTCGTTACTAGGTGAACTAACTGTAAAGCTGATGCTTTGGATTGGACTGTACGACGTTTTGGTTTGGAGTAAAGAACCGTGATATGTTGATCTTCCCTGATCAGCATATCTGCACGGATGTAAACACGCTACTTCTGACTAAGGATTCAGCTGCATTACATTAATTCCAGTTTTTCAGTACATGGCAACTGGAGCGTGCAATACTCTGATCGCATCAAATCGGATCGGGGTCAGCCCGCAGCTTGTCTAGCCACATGCTGTACGTATTCTGAGCGGCGTTTTATTCTGTTTATAGCTGCCCCCCGGCAGATCACAAGGAGCAGATACGGCTTGGTGATTACAGATTTTGGGAACACTGTTTTGGATCTAATCAATCGTGTAAAACTGAAGTACATCAAATCCAAATTGTAAAACACCGATTAATTCCTGACTTATTGACAGTAGAGTAAGAGTATTGTATATTTATACGCTGTCACAGTTTAAAAGTAAACTAGAAAAGTATGTTTTATATCACTAAATCCGTTTCTGAGAAGTTTCTAGATTTAGTCGAAGTTTTATCTTTAGTATTTCGGCAATAATTTCCTTTTGTTAGATTAATCCTTTCTCTTGTCTTTGTGCCAGGATACTAGAACAGCTTATTGTACCTTGGTTGATAACAATGATGCTGAGTGACACTGTTATTTTGTGTCTGTATGTGTTGTATATTCTTGCACTTTTTGTTTTTTTCTTTTTTGCACCATTTAATATGTTGGACTAATTTTTATTATTTTCAATTCTACTTGTATGTTCACTTGTTTCTTTATGTAATTTTCATTCTGTCACTCGTTATTACAGTAGATAAATTGCATCATGATTATAATTTTTCTTGTAGTTGTATAGCATTTCTGGTGGTGTGGAAGAGAATGCTTGATGGCCTTAACTCCACCAGAGTAAATGAATAAATAAATGGAAAAATAAGTAAATAAATAAATTAATAAATTAATTAATTAAATAAATTCATAAATAAATAAATAACATATGACCTAGAATATTTTAATAGGTTATTTTACGACGCTGTAGCAACAATGAGATGGTAATAATGCCGGTGAAATGAGTCCGGGGTCCAGCACCGATAGTTAACTAGCATTTGGTCATATTGGGTTGAGGGAGAACCCCGGAAAAAACCTCAACCAGGAAATTTGCCCCGACCGCGATTCGAACCCGGGCCATCTGGTTTTGGTTTCGCGGCCAGACGCGCTAATCGTTACTTCGCAGGTGTGGGCCCTAGAATATTATTATAACAAATTAATAAAGGAGTATACCTTCGTCTATTTAACTGCAACAGTTTCAGATTTAAAAATACATATAAGCAATTTATTATGACAAATTTTAATTGTTTTAGATGTTATTTTATTGTAATTTATGTATGTAGCTTCATTATGTATTGAATCCACCCAGGAGTACGAGATCTGCCTCTTCACGAGAACGCTAGAATGTTGTGTATTCACAGTATCATTATATTATTCTGGCAATATTATTATTATTATTATTATTATTATTATTATTATTATTATTATTATTATTATTATTATTATTATTATTGTTGTCTGCCTGGGTAGCGTTGTCGGTGTAGCCATGGCCTTCTGTACTCGAGGTTGCGGGTTCGATCCCGGCGGAAGTCGATGGCATTTAAGTGTGCTTAAATGCGACAGGCTCATGTCGATAGATTTACTGGCAAGCAAAAGAACTCCTGCGGAACAAAGTTCCGGCACATCGGCGACGCTGATATAACCTCGGAAGTTGGGAGCGTCTTTACATAAACCGTAATTAAATTAAATGATTATTATTATTGTTATTGTTATTATTATTATTACTACTACTATTATTATTAATATCATTATTATTTTTATTATTATTATTATTATTATTATTATTATTATTATTATTATTATTATTATTATTATTATTATTATTATAGATTGAAAATAAAATATTCTGACCATTAACTTTCAGCCACGTCAATGGGATTATGTGTCGAGAAGTGGACTATACAAACTTTGCAGGTCTTCGTCATAATTACCAGCACAGAAACAAACTGCAGTGAAATGCATTCATAAAGCGGTAATTCCCGCTTAGACTTATGCATGCCAATGACTGTCTAGGGCGTGATAATGCGGTCAGCGTCGACCAACGAACGCGACGAGAACTAATGTGCGCATTATGATGTCATTTGTTATCAAAGTTACTGGTCGACATAACGTCAGCAGCGCCATTAGCGGATGATCCGTGAAAATGGTGAACAACTTTCTGTCCCCTCTGCTTAATTAACAAGGGCGTCAAAACTTCTAGTTATTAACCCGTGCGGAAATGGAACTTCATTTCAAAGCCTTTTCGTGCGACTGCATAACAAATAGAAACGCTAACTGTGTGTCCCGGTTTATTCGAATGGAGGTATAATTTTTCATAAGAACAAATAGAATGATTTAAATAGAGATTCATATCACAGTGACATTTCAGTCGTGTTCAGAAACCATAATATTTAATTATGAGCGTGATAAATTTGGCTTTCGCAAACATGTAACTTACTGATACCAGTACTTTACCCTACAGCAAATTATTAATTTATTATTTGGTTAATTATTCATATATTTACTGCAGTTATTCATTTATGTATTTATTAACACAAGCTAGATGCCCATGAAAGCAACCTCTTCGCATACATACATACATACATACATACATACATACATACATACATACATACATACATACATACATACATACATAAGTCCACACCTGTGGAGTAACGGTTAGAGCGTCTAACCAGGTGGCCCGGTTTCGATTCCCAGTCTGGGCGAGTTACCTGGTTGAGGTTTTTTCCGGGGTTTTCCCTCAACCCAATATGAGCAAATGCTGGGTAACTTTCGGTGTTGGACTCCGGACTCATTTCACCGGCATTATCACCTTCATCTCATTCAGACGCTAAATAATCTATGCTGTTGATAAGCGTAGTAAAATAACCTACTAAAATAAATAAAAAATACATACATACATACATACATACATACATACATACATACATACATACATACGTCATAGTGCCACTACAATGAGTGAGATGAGAATAAAGTGAAAGATTATTATCAGTACCAATGTGAAACTTATATAGGGCCTATACATATGTAGGTTGTAATGTAAAATTAGTTTTATTGATTGATTAGGTTATTTTATGTATTATTATTATTATTAATTGTAATTATTGTGTATAATTGTTTTGTGTATTGTTTATATCGTTTATACCACTGCCACCGGGTGCTTGCCCACTTGCAGTGTCAATAAATAAATAAATAAAAAATAAATAAATAAATACACATACACACATAACGTACTTACATACATACATTACGTACGTACGTACAACATACATACATACATAGCGTGCGTACATACATACATACATAGCGTGCGTACATACATACATACATAGCGTGCGTACATACATACATACATACATACATACATACATACATACATACATACATACATACATACATGCATTGCGTGCGTACATACATACATACATACATACATACATTGCGTGCATACATACATACATACATAGCGTGCGTACATACATACACACACAAGAAAGTGCAAGATCCTAATAATGACGATGGAGGAAATAACATTAATATTGTATGGAACTGAACTGAACAGTCCCCAAAATTATATGCATTAATATTGATAATGGTGGTGGTGGTGGTGGTGATAATAGTGATGATGACGGACGATGATGATGGGGAAGGCATTCACACACTAATACTCGCAACTGGTTGGTAATACTAGAAGTGGGGAACACTTGGTAACAACAAACGTTGTTCCTGAACGAAGCATGGTGTCCCGTTACTCTGTTTGTTGGCTCTAGTTCATGATATTAAATTTACCCTCTCGGTTGCATTCGATTTCCCTACTTGACCTCTGACATTACAGACCGATAGAGAATTCATAACTGATAACTGGATACTAGATTTTACTCCATTGTAAACTCAAATTACAAGGGCAACAGTTAACGTGTTCGAATCTCTTCACTGGAATGTTTTCAGTTCCATCAACCCCTCTGGACATTCATAACATAACGAAGGGTCATTCAAAGTCAGGAGAGATTATTTTACATTCATAGAAACTTCTGTTTAAATATTTTACTATTGTCTCTATGGCAAATGGAATAAACAAGAATTCAAGGTGTTCTTTAGTGAGTCAGTTTGTTTTGTTTCTTAAACAATTATACCAGAAGTAATAATTCCGTCAATTGAAGGATTCAGAACCATAATGGGCCAAGCGCCATTTACTGAAACCGTAGAAAACAAGGGTTAAAATGAAGTTATTACTATAATTCAATGGAAACATATAGCAAGTAATATGAAGTATACACATTAAAACTAAATGATATATCAATCTTCATTAAACTATAGTATTCACTTAAGTTTAACCCTTGCTTTCTACGTTTTTATTAAATGGCGCTTGGCCCACTATGGATCTGAACTCTACAATTGGACTTATCAGTGTTACGATGAATGTAATAGAGATTATTTCAGCTCAGTAAGAAGATTCAAGATTCTAAACTGGATTACCGTATGTATTCTGCAATTTCTCATCACTGTGGAAACTTGTAAAAAATTACAAAATCACGGCAAGATTTTCTACTGAATGCTGTTCAGTCCATTACATATAGAACAACCTAGAGAACAAAATGGCGAATACATCTGATTGTTTTGACATTGATATAATATGCTAAATAAATCCCATTATTTTATAGACCAATTCAGTTACTATTTTTCTATGAACTAAGTTTTTAACAATGTTCGAAAATCTCCAATTCTACGTGACTGTCCACACCTGTGGAGTAACGGTTAGCGCGTCTAGCCGCGAAACCAGGTGGCCCGGGTTCGATTCCCGGTCGGGGCAAGTTACCTGGTTGAGGAGGTTTTTTCCGGGGTTTTCCTTCAACCCAATATGAGCAAATGCTGGGTAACTTTCGGTGTTGGATCCCGGACATATTTCACCGGCATTATCACCTTCATCTCATTCAGACGCTAAATAACCTAAGCTGTTGATAAAGCGTCGTAAAATAACCTACTAAAATTAAAAAAAAATCTACGTGACTTTTCAATAACAATACTTACTGACCTACAATTGAATATTTCAACTCAAATATAGTGAAAACGTCAAAGATATGCCGGAATTTTGTCCCGCAAGAGTTCTTATACAAGCCAGTAAATCTACTGACATGAGTCTTGGCGTTTACTTTTATAATATTCTTCGCATTTTTTTTTTTAATTTTATTGGGTTATTTTACGACGCTGTATCAACATCTAGGTTATTTAGCGTCTGAATGAATTGAAGGTGATAATGCCGGTGAAATGAGTCCGGGGTCCAACACCGAAAGTTACCCAGCATTTGCTCATATTGGGTTGAGGGAAAACCCCGGAAAAAACCTCAACCAGGTAACTTGCCCCGACCGGGGTTCGAACCCGGGCCACCTGGTTTCGCGGCCAGACGCGCTGACCGTTACTCCACAGGTGTGGACTTCTTCGCATTTAAGCACACTTAAATGCCATCGACCTGGGCCGGGATCGAATCCACAACCTCGAGCACAGAAGGCCAGCGCTATATTGACTACGCTATCCAGGCTGACTGAGCAATAATAATAATAATAATAATAATAATAATAATAATAATAATGATATAAATACAGTAATATTATTACCTAATATTAATAACAATTAGGAACCTTGTTCTGTTCCAGGGCGTACGGATATAAGGTTAGTTGTCATAGATTACATTGGCGTGACGTCATGTGTGACGCGTGGCACTATCAGGGAACTCTTGCATCTTGTTTGTGCTGCAGTTGACGTTCTATACATAATTCAAAACTAGACCTCAAAGAGTGTTGAAAATGCATTCTTTTGATAAAGATTATTACTGCGATGACCTTTCCTAAAATTTAAATTATTAATTCATTTATTTATTTGAATAATTATTATTATTGGTACTGCCACATTTAAGGCCCTAAGACTTGAGGTGGGGACGGAGCGAGTAGAACTGTTGAGTTACTCGGTTCTATTGGTTTATGTGCTTGGCAGCGGAGCGCCGAAGTTACACGGTTAACCGTAGCCGTTACCGGTCAGTTCAAACGTTCAGATTTCACGTGTTTCTAACAGACAACAACGCAGGTACTGTTGTATTTAAATATTTTCTGCTGCAGGACAAATTATTCCTTATCCCCAAGGCGGGCTGAAAGGCCTCTAGTATTGAAGAGGAGTTCATCCAATTAAATGATGTCAAGTGGGCCTAATGAACACTGACAGTCTGAACATATTACTGTAAATAATAATAATAATATATTATTATTATTATTAATATTATTACTAATATTAAAGTCCAGGATAAGAGAGAAAGCATGGAATTGAACGGGTTACATCAGCTTCTTGTTTATGAGGATGACGTGACTATATTAGGAGACGATCCACAAAAAATTAAGGAAAACACAGGAATTTTACTTGAAGCAAGTAGAGAGATAGGTGTGAAAGTTAATCCCGAAAAGATGAAGTATATGATTATGTCTCGTGACCGGAATATTGTACGAAATGGAAATATAAAAGTGGGAAATTTATCCTTTGAAGAGCTGGAAAAATTCAAATATCTTGGAGCAACAGTAACAAAAATAAATGACACACGGGAGGAAATTAAACGCATAATAAATATGGGAAATGCGTTTTATTATTCGGCTGAGAAGCTTTTATCATCCAGTCTGTTCTCAGTAAAGTTTGAAGTTAGAATTTATAAAACAATTATATTACCGTTTCTTCTATATGGTTGTGAAACTTGGACTCTTACTTTGAGAGAGGAACAGAGGTTAAGGGTATTTGAGAGTAAGATGCTTAGGAAAATATTTGGGGCTAGAGGGATGAAGTAACAGGAGAATGGAGAAAGTTACACAACGCAGAACTGCATGCATTTTATTCTTCACCTGACATAATTAGGAACATTAAATCCATACGTTTGAGATAGACAGGGCATGTAGCACGTATGGGCAAATCCAGAAATGCATATAATGTCTTCGTTGGAAGGCCGGAGGAAATAAGACCTTTGGGGAGGCCGAGACGTAAATGGGAGGATAATATTGAAATGTATTTGAGGGAGGTCGGATATGATTATAGAGACTGGATTAACCTTGCTCAGGATAGGGACCGATGGCGGGTTTATGTGAGGGAGGCAATGAACCTCCCGGTTCCTTAAAACCCATAAGTATTATTATTATTATTATTATTATTACTATTATCATCATTATTATTGTTATTATTATTATTATTATTATTATTATTATTATTATTATTATTATTATTATTATCATTATAATCATCACCATATTAGTGTGTTTGATTAATATTAAAATATGTTAAAAAAAGTAAGTGCATTATATTTTTATTCTATTTGTGTTTATTGGATTTGTGTTACCTCATCAGTCATCATTTTATTTGTATTTATTTCCACGAATTATGTTACCTAATTACTTTAATTTATCAATAATATTACTCTTCACCAAAGAGAACATGGTTGTATTGAAGGCTAATAATGTTATAAAATAAATAAACATTATGTTCTTCAGTTTAAGGTTCCACGTTTTATTGATTATTTTATCCACTTTCCGTAATCTATGCTAATAATAAATCTGTAGCCGAAACTTTTCTGGTAATTTTCGATTTTCCAAAAATAATTGGTCCTAACATATATAATTAACCACACTGAAACCGAAAATAGTTTTTTTGAAATTTCTGTTTGTATGTCTGTGTGTCTATCTGTCTGTCTGTATGTTTGTTACCTTTTCACGCGATAATGGCTGAACCGATTTCGATGAAAATTGGAATATAAATTAAGTTCGTTGTAACTTAGATTTTAGGCTATATGGCATTCAAAATACATTATTTAAAAGGGGGTTATAAGGGGGTCTGAATTAAATAAATCGAAATATCTCGCTTATTATTGATTTTTGTGAAAAATGTTACATAACAAACGTTTCTTTGAAAATGATTTCCGTTAAGTTTTATTCTTCGAAAAATTTTGATTGGGCTGATATTTAATGAGATAAATGTGTTTCAAAATAAAAATAACTGCCATCTAAGGCGGTGTAATGAAATAAACAAATGAATTCGTCTATAAGGGGCCTTGGTCAACAACAATCGAAAGCTATGAATCATAGCCTACAGAGAATGTTTCTGTGTTTCTATGAAGTAATATCGGAAGCTAAATTAACCGATTTGTGTAATTAATTATTGGAAAGTGTAGTTTCTCTATATGGACATAATGCTATAATGTTATTACAGTAACTTCGGAGTGAATTGAGGACAGGTAAGATTAAAATAGCTTCTTATGCACGAACAACTTGATAGGCTATTCTGTGTATTCGTTTCCTGTATTTCTTAAAATAATGTTTATCTCAGAGAATTAACGAACCACAAGAGTGTATTGATTTAGTATGCAGTAATAATATGTTAGCTTAGCATTTCATTATTTTATAATCCAAATTTTAACTATGCTCAATTGAATCGTGTTAAAATACATAAAATACATATGCATTAAATGCAATGCAAAAAAAATTGGGTAATGAGCCAAGCAGATTATGTTGCGCTGTTGTAAAATGAAATTTGTTCCTCCTGAGATTCAAGAGCCCCCATAACAAATTAAAAACTTACTTATCGATATACATCCGTTATCAACACATTTTTATATAATATAATATAATATAATATAATATAATATAATATAATATAATATAATATAATATAATATAATATAATATAATATAAGTTATTTAAGTTATTTGAAGGGTTCAGAACCATAGTGGCCCAAGCGCCATTTACTGAATACGTAGAAAACAAGGGTTAATATTAAGTTATTATCATAATTCAATGGAAACATATAGCAAGTAAAATAAAGTATACACATTAAATCTAAATGATATGTCAGTCTTCATTAAAGTATGGATGCATGTAATAAAAATTAAGAAACATGTTAAAGGAATTGTCATTGCACCAAATGAGTGGTCTCTGGACCAAAATGATCACATTTTAATTATTTAAATACAATTTAAATTAAGTAACATATTAAACGATTTATCCTTCTATCAAACACGAATGTTCCCTAGATCAAATGTCCTATTTTAATTATGTAATTACTTTATATTTATTTCTAACGGGTGCAGCGGAGCGCACGGGTACGGCTAGTAGTAAATAATTGTGTGTGTTATTTTTAAGTGTTTTAGGCAGCGCTTCATGGACCCCATTTCTTTCTATCTTCCTTTTTTACTTAGCTGCAGCGTTTAACGTTTACGTCACATGTTAATTTATTAGCTGTTAATATTATAAATTATTTTATCAATTCAATTTCGTCTGTCATATATAACAACACTGAAAGTTAAATAAGCCTTTTATACAAAATAACTCCGCAAATAGTTGTAATCACGCAAATGAAATTTGCAACCGCCATTTTGCAATGAAGAGAAGCACTTTTTTCTCATCAATTGGCAAAGCGAAAGCGCTTTATTACAACGCTTTTAAAATACGCTTGGTTTCACTTTCAAAGTACGTTCTAAAATCGACTCAATCTATCTAAATTTTAAATCTGCCGCCACAAATTTGTACTCGGTACTGTACTCGGTTCAACCGAGTAATGACGTCACAGTAACTGCTCCGAGCCGAACCGAACCGCTCCGTCCCCAGCCCTAAATAAGACCTTTTCTTCCAGTCAATCAATATACAAATATATAGGAAATCTAATGAACATCAATATAGGAGACAATGTCACAATAATAATAATAATAATAATAATAATAATAATAATAATAATAATAACAAAATTTTGTAGATGTGTTTTGTTACATGTAATTCTAATAGTTGCACAATTACAATGTAATGTTAAATAAGACCATTTGGATAGAAGGAATGATTAACATAAGGAATGAAAATTTATATATTAAAAATAAATATTCTACAAAAGTAATACTTGAAGAAAGACCATATTCTAGAGACGAAAAGCAATCTTTCTGAGAAACCTACTCTTGTCGAATAGCATCAAGGGGGCCGCCAGGCTTAACGTCCATGTCCGAGGATATAATATGATATATACCTTTTCTTCTTTTTTCAGAATTTAATTGTTTTAAGGTAGGCCCTATGATAACAATGGAAACATTTAGTTACAAGATAACTTAATTCTGTTGTTCACACGTTTTCAATGCCGCAAAGTTGATCTTGGTTGTTCATTTTGTTTAGATATTATATTTATTTAAGCTATGTTAGTTGTTTTACGATAAATCTGCGCATATTATTTACCTCAAATAAATTAATCCGTTCTTAATTGGCTTAAATTACGATTGAAATGACTGAGTACATAATATCATGCATGCATATCAAAAGGTTCATACTAAAAAGCTGTATACCTGTCAGCCATGTTACTACAGAACATTTATGCAGACAAAGTGCAGCTGTATAGAACTGAAACATCACTAACAACATTATTGGGGACATGTAACAGAACGAGAGATACTAAAAACACAAATTATCCGAATGATTGTTACCAGCACGTGGGATCCAGAGCAGAAGTGGTGTAAGTCCAAAGAAGTGATATTTTGAAAATATGATGTTTGTAAAACTGAAAAATATAAAGTCTAGGAAAGATGCACGGATAATTTATTGGCATAGTCTATATAACATCAGCACACGCATGAATAATGAAACAAATAAATTACAAGGTAATGTATTCTGAATAAAATAAGAAAGAACAAATGAAAATGGACTTACAGGGGTTCTACATTGAAAATGAACATTTCTACAGGGACATCATTTTATTTTTAGTTCAATTTTTATTGTACCTGAGATTTTTAATGTACTTCACTCCCACCCCCTCTATTAGTAAACTTACAACCGTCCACTACACAGAACCAAGACCGCGTATCCAATCAGTCGACTACTGAGTTAGTGAGAATAGTATATTCCTGAAATATGGTCGCGTTTTCCAGTGACGAAAGACCTTTCAATATTGAATCATATTTTCGCACAGACACTGTCGTCCGTTTGCCTACGTCGCATCCCGGTTTCCCCCACTCGCTTCTGTTCGCCCCTCTATAAAGGCTAGTGGCTGAGCTGCCTTAACTCTATTCTGAAAACATTAAATTCTGTTAGTAATGGGATGTCTAAGTAATATTATGCAACTGTTTAAAATAACTTAAATAAAAGGTCCTCGTTAAGTAATTAACTGTCGCGTGATTTTCCCCCTTTCTACGACCCTGCGACGTAACCACTTAGACGGACAGTAGATAGCATGTCTGAGTAATTTTATCTTTTCGAATCGGGCAGAAGTGAAGATTGAATTTACAGTACGTAAGCTAATCTTTTATAGAGTAGGTACAGAATTATTTCAACATGAGTTACTAGTACGAAGGACGAAACTGGTAATTGGGATTAGGTACAATAGTCTATAGTGCGATAATATGCACAGAAGAACTGAAGCCTGTATCGAAATGAACGGTCACCATTTTCAAAAATGTGTTTAAATATCCATATCTATACTAATAATATTTTTTTTTTATTTTAGTTGGTTATTTAACGACGCTGTATCAACTACTAGGTTATTTAGCGTCGATGAGATTGGTGATAGCGAGATGATATTTGGCGAGATGAGGCCGAGGATTCGCCATAGATTACCTTGTATTCACATTACGGCTGGGGAAAACCTTGGAAAAAACCCAACCAGGTAATCAGCCCGAGCGGGAATCGAACCCGCGCCCGAACGCAACTTCAGACCGGCAGGCAAGCGCCTTAACCGACTGAGCCACGCCGGTGGCTACTAATAATAAATGTGTAAGCGAAATTTTTCTGGTAATTTTCGCTTTTCCAAAAATAATTGGTGTTAACATGTATAATTAATCATCCTGAAACCGAAAATCGCTTTTTTGAAATTTTTGTTTGTATGTCTGTCTGTCTGTATGTTTGTTACCTTTTCACGCGATAACGGCTGAATGGATTTCGATAAAAATTGGAACACAAATTAAGTTCGTTGTAACTTAGATTTTAGGCTATATGGCATTAAACATACTTTATTTAAAAGGGGGGTTATAAGGGGGCTTGAATTAAATAAACCGAAATATCTCGCTTATTATTGATTTTTGTGAAAAATGTTACATTACAAATGTTTATTTAAAAATGATTTTCCGATAAGTTTTATTCCGGGCAAAATTTTGATAGGACTGATATTTAAGTCTGTCTCTCTGTCTGGATGTTTTTATCTTTTTACGCGATAATGGCTCAACGAATTTCGATGAAAAATGGTATGTAAATTAAGTTCGTTGTAACGTAGATTTTAGGCTATATGGCATTCAAAATACTTTATTTAAAAGGGGGGTTATAAGGGGGCCTGAATTAAATAAACCGAAATATCTCGCTTATTATTGATTTCTGTGAAAACTCTTACATAACAAACGTTTATTAAAAATTATTTCCGATAAGCTTTATTCCAGGAAAAATTTTGATAGGACTGATATTTAAGGATATACAAGAGTTTCAAAATAACAATACATTTCCACCGCCGCCTCAGATTATAGTGTCGTTGTTCCATAACTTCTATGTGCAAAATATTATTTTTTTTAGTAGGAAGAAAAACAAATTTATTCATTCTATGGCAGTAGTGCATAGGAGATCTTGAATTCTTACATTTTCGAAAGAAAGAAATAAAATTAAGTTATATATAGTAGATTCTATTATTTGATACATCACTATTTAAGTTATTTAATAGAGCAAAAATCTTAAAATCGATATGTGACATAGGAGTTATTGCAGAAACGACGACGTTGGATACAATGAAATCAAAACAAATGACTCCGTCTATTTAAGGCGGCCTTGACGTTTATCAATATTAATATACAGAGAATATTTTGTGTGTTTGTATGAAGTAATCTTAGAAGCTAATTAACCGTCACTATTTGAAATTTGTAGTATCTCTAGATGGATGTAATGTTACAAATGAGGACTGAGGTAAGATGAAAAGAAATCTGTACGTACAGAAAACTTGATATTCTGTCGAAATATTGTATAACTTGATTATTGCAACTTTATTTGGTCCACATAAAATACTCTAATGTTATACACTCATTTTACCATAGAGATCACTGGAGCTGAGTTATTTCAAAAGATGTCATGAAATATCGTTGCTGCGCTTATAATTTACCCATATTCGTTTCCTGTGTTTCTTAAAATAATATTTATGTATGGTACCTCATTTTTTTATTTGCATAAACAATGATACACAACCGAGCGAGTTGGCTCAGGCGCTAGCATTTGAGACCCGCATTCGGGGGTCCCGGGTTCAAAGCCCGTGGCCGAACAATCTGACTGGGGTTTTTCATAATTTCCCTTAGTCACAAAGGCAAATGTCGGATTGGAAAGATACATGCCATTATTCATCACCGTCTCAATTACCAATACAAAGCATTAATCAAAGTCTATAATCAGTTACATGAGCACAAGCCATCTACAGCACACAATAGAAACAGGAACTCAACAAGAGTAGAAACGGCCTGCTGATATACCCATACATTCTAAACACGCGACATGACCACAGATGTTAAGGCGTGAATAAAATAAACTTACAAAAAAAAAAAAAAGATGCACAGTAAGGTTAACATAAAAATGATCTTCGTACACATCAACTCTATTAATTTGGAGTGATTTATTAAAGGATGCATTCAAGACTAATTTAGAAAAATGTTAAACGAATTATCTTTGCACCAAATGAGTGGTCTCTGTACCAAAATGATAGCATTTTAATTATTTAAGTACAATTAAATTAAGTAGCATATTAAACGATTTATTCTTCTATCAAACACGTATGTTCCCTGGATCCAATGTTCTATTTTAATTATGTAATTACTTTATATTTATTTCTAACAAGTGCAGCGGAGCGCACGGGTACAGCTAGTTATGATCATTTTTAAATTTAACTTCATTCTCTATAGTGTACGCTAATGTGCTGTAGACAGTATAATATACACTGCATAATGAATACGGCCACATGGATAGCTCGGTTCGTGAGTAAAAATAACTCATTGTTAATACAGTACTGTATTTTGATTAAACAAAAACCTAATGAAAATTATCAAACTCAAAATCGCGATATTTCCTAGTTTACGTAAATGGATTAACTACTTTTCTTCCCTCATATACTTAGTTAAGTGATTTGTTTGTATTTTACGCCAGTATCATCGAACTCCAGTTGTGGAAGGTGGTAGCAAGCGGTGGTTCCGGTTCGCAATCCTTAATCCAAGGGTATAGCCAGGTTAATATTAGAAGTGTAAGTAAAAATAAAATGATGTTCCTGTATAAAGCCAAGGAAAAACAGGCAGTGTCAGTAAGCTACAGATTGATTCATCATCATCATGGCTAGGAACGTTCTTACCAAACCATTAGATATCAGTTGAGTACAGCGAGGAGTGTAGAATGTCACTCACACCTCGTCCTTCTCCCATTCGCTGCAGACGATACCCAGTTCACATAAACAGCGCATAGTAAGGTGTAATGCCCAATATTCGTCCCCCACAGTATTTCGCCCATAACGTGACGAACCCTGGTGATGATCAGTATAGACCAGCGTTTCTCAAACTTTTTTTAAGTGGGGACTACTTTTTTAAGTCAGAACAGTTCCGCGGACCACCTTACTCTAGTTTACTTCGAAAGCAAATTTATCACTTTTGTAGCATATTTTAATACCAGTATACTTATATTTTTCGTAACCAATCACAAGTAACTTATAACAAATTCGGTGCATTGTTGATTCATCGCTTGCCTGTTAGCAGTTAGTTGTTTGAAATCTTTCTTATGTGGTACACGCTAGTAGTTGTCCATGTTTCTGTTAAATAGTGCCCATTATAAGTAATGGAAAACTGGCTTGGATCCAGATCTTTGAAAAGAAAGGAACATGATGATACGCTTCATTTAGGCAGTACTAATAGATTAGAAGCTGGGTGTGAAGAAATATATTAAAGTGCCATTAAAGAAATATCTAGACCTAGTGGTAGTTATTCAAAGAAAAAATACTTTCGAAAATATGAAAAGAGTTATTTGGAACTTGGATTTACCTACTTGGTGTGGCAATGAGAGTGAACCAAAACCTCGGTGCGTTGTTTAATACGAAATGCTTTAAAACGAGTGTATGAAACCCGCGAAACTGAAACGTCACTTAGAGACGAGACACGCAAGTGTAAAAAGTAAACCTGTCGGATTTTCAAATAGGCGGAGTCTCAAATTTCTTATATCGCCATCTGGAAAAGAAAAAAAAAAAATTAATGCAGAAACGTGCCCGATTTTCAACAAGTAAAGATGCAATTTGGCACTTTCTATTATTGGTGTACGACGTACTTTACGTGCCCACTTGAATGTGCAGACAGGGTGTTGGCAAAACTATTAAGTCATAAATACATGAAAAGTTTATGTACGTCGGTCCTCTGTTATGAATTCGGGTGATCCCTGGCTGGATTAGAGGCTCGGCGACAGATATGCAGGGAAACGCCAGGTTCATAGTGCTTTAATCCCTCTTTTGTTGCTGAGAGTAGAGTGGGAAGTGGGTAGACGAGTAGGGTAATAAACATTTCATAAAATATTAGTACTGGGAGAAAAAGCGAAAGGCAATTGCCATATGTCATTTCCAAACTCTGAGATTTTCAGCTATAGTGTGATATGCAATTCGTTTGAAGTTTATTTTTTTCTTCTGTCTTTTTTGAAGGACCACAAGGGCAAAACTCGAGGACCACAGCTGGTCCGCGGACCGTAATTTTTGAAGCGAGTGTTATTGTCTGTTTCGTTGTTATTTAAGTTTTAAATATCTGGAAGGTGGAAAACTATACTTCTTATATAGTCTCAGTAGTATTTCACTGTCTAAGGTACGTATTTTAGTAACATTTTTCGCTCCTATATATAGAGTAAAGTGTCTAGTGTGAGAATATATATTGAACTGACCGGACATTGCAGCGTGCTTAGAAGAAGATGCCGCCATGCTCTTGTGGTGCACATGTCTAAATTTCGTCCCCGGGACGGATTTCGGAAAGCTGTTTCCATATCATGTAATTTCAGTAAGGCTGTTGCCATTTATATTCCTGGTGCTCTTCAGATGGGAAAACCGAAACTATGGAGAAATAGAAAACCACAATTTAAGTCACACGGAGTTAGTGTGCACTCAATGTTCGTTGCTTCACGATTGTCATTCCACTTTGAGGTCTGAGGATGTTGAGGGATAAAATTTAATCGGTGTTTGGTAGTGTTTCCGGGTAGCTCAGTTGTTAGAGCGTTGGTACGTTTAACCAAACGTCCCGGGTTCGATACTCGGCCCCGAAACAATTTTTCCCAACATATTATTCAAAGAAACTACGCTCATGCATGCATATATGAATTAGTGTGGACTTGCTTTCCTTCTACTCTGAAAAAAAGGAGAGAACTTGCAACAACTGTAGGAAAGTGCTACAATATGAGAAAAAATTAAGGCACTATGGACTTACTTAAGTTTAACTCTGAAAAGAGAATGAAATGTTGTATAATATAGTTATCTCAAAAATGCCATTTTTGGACTTACGTCACTTCTGTTCTACAACCTCACATACAGTGTGATTCACCAGGAAAGGTAAAAAATTTAGGATACCATATCTTAGGCCATTTTGAGTGAAAAAGTTCATATGAACATAGGTCCGTTTTCGAAAGATGGTGGAGCTACATGCATTTTTTTTTTTTTTGGTAAAACGTCTCGCCCCAATGTAAATCAGACGTTATCATATGCTACTGACGTGTGACAAATCACCGATGAATGACGTAACATTGGAATCTGCATTGTGAGCGATGTAGATAACAGAAGAGAAACAAACCGGGTGGTGGGGCATTACAAGTGTCACAACAAATACGCTATCACTTACCGGTTCACAGCAGTTCAGTCAGCTACCTACAGTACAGTAGTTATACAGGTACAGTTATCGGAAATGTTAAGTTGTGTTTTTCAAGATGCCTTATAAATTTTCGACTTCAAAATACGCCGATATTATGTATGTTTATGGTTTGTGCGATGGAAGTACCTTGCGTGCCGTCGCTGAGTATGAACGACGCTTTTCGAACAGAAGGGTACCATATCGAAGAGTATTTACTGTCTATGGGGTTGGGTGAAAGACTTGGTATAGCAAAGGAACGAGGAATCGAGAGAAGCACTAATCGACCGTATTTTGGATGCAGCATAAAGACAGCCACGTGCAACTCTCCCGAGCGACCAGCGCGATTCACACCCGAGCGCAACAGTGCATTGAAGCAGAAGGAGGCGCTTTGAAAATGTGCTTAAACATCGACCCTGACTTCTAGAATGTTAGGTATGTATACATACGTGAATATAAACTTTAAATTTGTCCGTTATCTGTCTCTAAATGCGAGTTAGTACAATGGAATCTCAGAAGTTTTTGTGAAATCAAAGAGTCATATCTCCGTAACCTTTCGAAAACGGACCTATATTCATATGACCTTTTTGACTCAAAATGACTTCAGAATTCACATCCTAAATTTTTTACCTTTCCTCGTGAATCACCCTGTATAAACCTACATTTAAGTTCTTGGAAACACTTCAAAGTTACCATTCAGTTTAATGTATAAAAGCGTTTTATAACTCACTAGTAACTGAAGTGTACCGGAAACCTGACATTAAGTTGCATTGAATTTAATTGAATATTAAAGAAACGACAATACAACCCAGCACTAAGACCTTTATTACTTATGAGATCTATTGCGCTAACCTTCAGGCTAGTCGAATTACCAAACCCAGACCAACTGTTTTTACACAAAGATTCGCTACGTACTCAAGTTCCGAACAGGAAACTCCACTCATCCCTAGGTTGAACGTCGCCAGCCGGTCTGGGAATGCTATCAAATGATGACAGAATGATGTAAGGTCTAATATTGGGGAAAGAAAGAACTCCGGGAAAAAACCCCAACTGCGACCTTGCCCGCCACAAGTGTCACTATGGATTTTTCGATGAAAAATTCAGGTCTGATCGGGAGTCTAACTCGGACCGCTTGTATGACAGCCTGAATGTGTTCTCAGTAGGGCTAGGCTAATATCTAATAACTTTTTTCTCAACATATATGCCTAACTTGGAGTAAGGCCACAAAGGGAAACATTGAAGGAGAAGAATTCGCTCCGGTGCTGTGGATTGAATTCGGCCTAGCTCAGTGGTCAGAGCTCTTAGTACGTAGAATCAAGGACCCGGGTTCGATCTCCGGCGCCGGAACGAATTTTTCTCCTCTAATATTAATTGTCAATATTACAGATATTATTCCGTAGGACAAATTAATAAATCCATAATATTTTTTTTCTCTTTAATTAAAACATATGCATATCGTGATATCGATGGCCCAGAACCAGACTGTTCCAAGTCCATTTTACTATTTTTTTTTCAGGAGAGCTATTTTAAGCTCCTGACATTCAAAGCTTCATGAAACAAGTTGGAATAGCTTCATAGCAACCTTATGGAGAGGAATATTTAAAATTTTGTTCGATTCATATATGCAGACAAGAACAGGAACATAATGAAATATAGATTTCCCTTTTATAAAAATTTGAACTTAGAACAGTCTGGTTCTCAGCCATCGATATATCGCCCTCGGTAGCGTAGTTGGTATACCGTTAGCCTTCTATGCTCGAAGTTGCGGTTTCGATCGCGTCCGAGGTCGATGGCATTTAAGTATGTTTAAATGCGACAAGCTCATGTCAGTAGATTTACTGGCATGTAAAGGAACCTCTGCGGGACAAAATTCCGGCATACCGGCGACGCTGATATAACCTCTGCAGTTGCGAGCGTCGTTAAATAAACTATAATTTAGAATTTAGCCATCGATATGCACTCAACTATGTTTCCCATTCAGAAAATATAATTTTTATAGTATAGTTCCATATTAATGAATTTGTTCATAATTGCATAATGTTTATAATTCATTGTTATAGTGATACAATTTTTTCTTAGCAAAATATTTGGGGCTAAGAGGGATTAAGTTACAGAAGAATGGAGAAAGTTACACAACGCAGAACTGTACGCATAGTATTCTTCATCTGACATAATTAGGAACATTAAATCCAGACATTTTAGATTGGCAGGGCATGTAACACGTATGGGCTAATCCAGAAATGCATATAGAGTGTTAGTTGGGGGGCCGGAGGGAAAAAAGACCTTGGGGAGACCGAGACGTAGATGGAAGGATAATATTAAAATGGATTTGAGGAAGGTGGGATATGATTATAGAGACTGAATTAATCTTGCACAGGATAGGGACCGATGGCGGGCTTATGTGAGGGCGGCAATGAACCTTCGGGTTCCTTAAAAGCCATTTGTAAGTAAGTAAGTATAGTTTCATACTTGTGGTATTTGTTAACTTAGATTTTTAATAAATAGTGATGACAAAGAACGTAATTCCAATTTTTTCATTATTTTATCGTTTTCAGAAATTTCGAATAATAGTTTCTGGCTTGTTATTGCATATAATCCTGTTTAAGTAAATAATTACATACATATTTTTCACTTTTTAATTCATAGCTATCATAGCCGTATTAATTAGTGACCACTAAATCACTGCAAATGGTAAAACTAACATTAATAAAAGAGGATCAATATTAGGTCAAAATAGACTGCGAATATGGAAGGATTCGTTATAGCCGTCGTTTGTTACAGAAGATGCTATCAAAGAAGTCGGGTACTTTTTCACCAGTATAATTTGATTTCTTTTTCTAGGAACCATGTGGATCGATAGCACCCCTATAGACTCAGAAAGACTTGGCACGTCTTGAGAACGCAGTCAAAACAAACATCATCACACTCTGTATTCCGGGCTCACCACACTGCCTAATCTCACGTATAATTTAATTACATTAAATAAAATTTAATTATGGTTTATTTAACAACCCTCGCAACAGCCAGTAAATCTGTTGACATGAACCTGTCACATTTAAACACCTTTAAAAGCCATGGGGGTCCCGCGCCGTGGCGTCGTGGTCTAAGGCATCCTGCCTAGGACTCGCGTTACGGAATGCGCGCTGGTTCGAGTCCTCATGGGGGGAAGAAATTTTCTTATGAAATTTCGGCCAGTGTATGGGACCGGTGCCCACCCAGCATCGTGATGCACTTGGGTAGCTACGATAGGTAGCAAAACCCGGTTGCGAATACCAGCTATAACGACTGGAGGGATCATCGTGCTAACCGCACGATACCTCCATTCTGGTTGGATGATCGACCACCTCTGCTTCCGCATATGGGCGTGAGGCCAGCAGCCGGTTGGTCGTTCTAGGCCCTTCACGAGCTGTAGCGCCACGGATTACTATTATTAAAAGCCATGGACATAGGGCGGGATCGAACCCGCAACCTCGAGCATAGAAGGTCAGCGCTATACCAACTACGCTACCCAGGCCGACTATTACATTAATCATGGAATTTTATATAAAGGTAAACATTATCAACACGATTGATAGCCGTTTTTGTAGCTCATTTATCAGATAACTCGTATTCGACGACAACGACGAGAGTGAAGTTGAATTTGTGGTAGAAAAACCGATGTTTTAAGGTTTTCCTTGGTGTTTTCTTGTTTCTCTTTTATCATTCAACCAACAAACTCCACAGTTCCTTTCTTATTATCTTCGTCTCGAAAAATAGGCCACCACTTTCGTTTATGTAACGTTGAATCGTTCGACAGCCATTGTGACTGTTTCTCGTTGTTTGTACAAAGATTTGTAAATGGCCGTAGTAGTATGTTCTAGAAGCCCCTTAGATCTTCATCAAAGGCACCGGATCTCCCAGGATCTCACTCCTGACAAGGATATGATGACTCATAGATCTATGAAAAACGGGTAGACAACCACCACGAATTTAATGGTTGGAAAGGAATTCCTAATGTGACGGATCACGGAAGCGGTTTATCCGGGCACACAATTGGCATGAAACTCACTCCATCACGGATGCACAGAAAACTTACTTGGACTGAAATGCTTAGGAATGCTCCTAGTCCCGCCCTATAAACACCTCTATGCTTCTATCATAATTTTATTGACACAATTAAAATGTATTATACTGACTATTACACTTGTACTATGTCATACTATTTTTGACCAATAAAACGATACGAAAGGACGTCTTTGAACCAATCATACCTGCTTATGGTACAATTTTATCGCTTCTCTAGCATTTGTTTAATTTTATCGCTTCCGCAGCATTTGTTTGTTTTTATCACTACCCCAGCATTTGTTTCTTTGTTTGCCAACATTATAAACTTCAAATTCTTTACGGTACTATAAAACATGCTTTGCGATCATTATTTGTTTCCCGCATAGATAGTCAACTGAAAATGGCGTTTCCGTTCAAACATTTTGGTGAAGATAACATTAGTGAAATAGAATTTTAGTAAGTCAATTAACATTTATTTTATTGTATTAGAGTACTTTATTTCTTCTAATTTTTATATATTTTCTTCTCTGTTTTTATCACTACCCTTCCATTTGCTTCTTTGTTTGTCAACATTTCAAACTGAACATTCTTTATGGTACTATAGGGGAGAGTTGGATAGTATCGGACTTCGGGTAATATCGGACAGTGCGTTTCTTTCATCCACCACAGATAGTAGTACCTGAATGACATCGTTACGTAACTGTATGCGACATCACAGAAACGTGACCATGTCATTCAGGTACTATCATCTGGTTGTAGATGAAACAAACTCACTGTCCGATATTACCCGATGCCCGATACTACCCAACTCTCCCCTAAAACATGCTTTGCGATCGACATTTGTTTACAGCATAGACAGTCAACTGAAAATGGCGGCTCCGTTCAAACGTTTTGGTGAAAGTAACATTGGTGAAATACGATATCAGTAAGTCAATTAATATTTTATTGTACTAGAATACTTTATTTCTTCTAATCTTTCTGTGACGAAAATGTTATTTCACCAAAAATGTAATAAAATTATTCACTATATTTACATACTTCCGTGACATATTTACAAATTTTAAACTTTAAAAGCACTTCCAAACCGGAAATTCTGCATTAATTACAGCAGAAACAATATGAAATTCATAGTCACAGCAACAGTCGTTCGCCGATCGTACAAAATGTGCGATAATGAGAACAATTTCGTTCAGGGAAAGGTTTGCGTTATATCTGTGGTGTTCGGGTAAAGAGGGATGTCATTTTTTTATGTAGATGGTATTTTATTCACCAAATGAACACACAAGTTAAATTATACAAGTGAATGTGCAAAAATAAAAAGAATACTAGCAGTTGATATGTGTTATTTGTGTAGAAAATTATTTGCAATAAGGGTCCGAAGTTTAATTTTCATTTATCTCCAAGTTCATTTTTATGACTATCTCCCTCTACCGAAACAACAGACATTCTCTGGGCTCTTCGACCATTGCCTTCAAACACACTGTAAACAAAGTGCATGTCCCTAAGTTCTCTCCCCGTGTAGCGCTCCATTTTGTGCTATACATTATTTACTTAATACGTGATGACTAAGAGTAGGGGAGAATTGGGTAGTATCGGACATCGAGTAATATCGGACAGTGCGTTTCTTTAATCTACCAGAGATGGTAGTACCTGAATGACGTGGTTACGTAACTGTATGCGACATCACAGAAACGTAACCATGTCATTCAGGCACTATCATCTGCTTGTAGATGAAACAAACTCACTGTCCGATATTACCCGATGTCCGATACTATCCTACTCTCCCCTATAACATATGTAATGACTGGAGCCCTGATGTTTAGGTATTTGTAACAGTTAAAATAGGCAGGCAGAAAAGGCAATAAAAACGTAAAAAAAGGGCACAATAATTTTTGAAAAAGGCATCATAAATTTTAAGAAGACATAATTTATTTTAGCACTAAATTTAAATTATATCAACATAACTCATAGTTTTACTTCGTAGTTGACACATGTTGATTTATAAAATACTTCTTTTCGTGATTAACTATCTTTTCACAAATCTTACATAACAAAACTGTTTCATTGGTTGAAAATACAAAAGTACCAAATTCACTAACGTAAGCATGAAGTTTACTTTTCAATCAATGGTTTAGTACTTTAGTGAATTTAGGCATTCTAGCTCTCTTCTATCACCTCGACAATAACTGACTGTTTCTCACTCAAATTTCTTTCCCCTACGATAATAAACACGTGTAGTACAAAATTGTAACAGTAAGATTTGAAAATATGAGCAAACAATTGAAAATGCTACGTAACAACTTCTATGAGAACAGGCTTAATATTTAAAATTATATAACCGATTGTAGGTATCGTGAAGACATTACATTATATTTGTAACTGTGGATTGTCGATCATTATTCATAATATACAAATAGTATTAAAACACGATTGTTAGTAGATTAGGCACCGAAATAAATTACTTTTATTTACTATTGTTATTGAAGTCAGCCATTGTTCATATATTTAAATTTCCTACACCTTACATTACAATTAATTAGAAAATAGCAAATAAACAAGAAATATTACTTTAAAGTGACAAAAAAGGCATTTATTATTGAATTAGTAAGAAACACTTTAAAAAGACAAAATAGGCAAAATAAAAATTGGCCCTATTGCTTTGATTTATCCAAAATCACATTTATATCTATGAAAACAATGATTTACTTCCACCCAATAAAAAAGGCATTTTGCCAAACATCCGGGTTCCAGTAATGACTAAGCATGACATCATAACTTTGTACATGCATGAAATCAACATTTATTAGTATCATAATTTGCATACAGAATCGTGTTTCTTGATCTCTTCCTCCACACTCTACTTCACATGCCCATATTCTGTACCGTCGACCGGGGTTATTTTACACAAAGGGGTAACTTAACACATTTCAAGAATTTCTGCTTACAGGATCCCTTTAATAAGGACACACAATTCAGACAAGTACATACATGTGCTGTTGTCACATGGAATCAGTTTCATGGAGTTGCTACACATTGTCTCTAATGTGCTCCCATGTAAACATTTTTTCTAGAAATGTGTAAAGTTACCCCCTTGTGTAAAGTAACTCCGGTCGATGGTACTAGTTTAATATAGGTTTCCGATCCATGGATATTTAAGAAAAACATTTTGTTTTGATCTCCTGAATCCTAGAAGTTGGTGCATGGAATGTTTTAACACCCTGCATTTTCGTGTTTTCATCTTTTTTTGTTTCGTTCTCTCCTCTCGCTTGAAATTTCTGCCTTTATATTCTTAATTGTTTCCTTTTAGTCACATTTTTGTATCCTGCTTCATATTCCTGGTTTTTTTTACTCTATTTTCTCACCTCTTATGATTTACACTTCTCCTTCATATAAACTCTGTTCTCTGCTGCGCATTCTTTGCTGTATGTTCTTTTCTTTTATGGCATCTCCCTTTTCTTTTGTTTTCTTTGAATACGATGTTGTAACTCTCCACCTTATAAAGCCCTGTGTGGAATAAACAAGAGACGGGAGACATTGTCTTTAATGAAGCTCTGAACCAAGGTCCCCCCGAGGAGACGTTAGGTCTGGAGTGCTGATCCAGCACCCTGGGGGTCAAGCTATTGCACTCTTGCCAAAACACTTTTATCCAGAATTGCTGTAGCAGGACTGATTCCAGTGTATCATGAGGCACACCAACCCTGCCTAATCCTCTGTGTTGGAATAAAACACTGCGTTTTATAGACTATGGAGTTATGAGCAAAGGATCACATTTACAGAATGTGTAATACCGTATTTGCTCGCGTACTTTGCGCCATCGCGTATTTTACGTACCCTACATTTTAAAGGATTATTTTAAACTTTAATTTTGCTCCGTGTATTTTCCGCACACATTTTACCTACTTTTTTTTTTCAGCGAAGTATGCATTTTCCTTTTCTAAATTCTATTGCCAATACTTGCATTCCACGGCATGTTCATTGACCAGTAACCAACTCAACTACCTGCTTCGCAAAGAAACCCTAGATAACGTTACTTCAACACTGATGCTTGTCCTTGTAAATTACCCTAAGGGCAGTGACCGTGACAAGTTTTACAGTTTACCGGTAACAAATATCGTGCAGTCGTCACTGCAACTTGAAGAATGCTTCGATCAACCACCTATAGGCCTATAAACTCGTATGATTTGCTCAATTAAAGACTACCTATTGAGAATGCTACGTCTGCTATGTACTTTGCATTCATTATGCTTGTCATATACCCAATTTAATTATTTACAATTCAAGATTACCAGTAGTCTTAAGTGACAAACGTACAGTATTCTTAATTACTATACACTTGAATGAAACCCAGCTCAAGAAATCTGATTTAAAAAATTCTCATATTTTACGCACCCCAAATTTTCAAACAGCCAAAATAGATTTAAAAGTGCGCAAATTACGCGAGCAAATACAGTATATTGAAAACCTCGTATAGCTCAGTGAGCTAACAGTTCAAGAAAATGATACATAGTGTGATTCGAAATATAGCTACAGTAAAGAGGTTAGAACATATTTCTTCGTAATTTATTCAGTTCTCAATACTATGTCTCATTTGGCCGTTATTATAATAATATACTATAATAATTGGGAATATTTAGGAATAAGGCAACAGAATTTATTAGTCTGTTAAGCAATTGTTCAAAAGTACTGTACAAACAACCATCCAACTAACTAAACAATCATTCGATCAAACTACCAACCATTGAATCGAACAATCTACTAACTCTTCAGTCAATCAATCAATCAATCAATCAATCAGCGATCGATTTACCAACCATTGAACGAACCAACCAATCAATAAATGAATTAATCAGTTAGTCGATCAATCTACCAATCAATCAATCAATCGATCAATCCATCCATCCACCAACCAAGCTGTCGATCAATTTATCAACAAATCATTCGAAAGATCAATCCACCAACCAACCTTTTGATCTATCCACCAACCAAACGATCGATCAATGCACCAACCAATCGATCGATCTATTCACCAACCAATTAATTGATCACTCTACCAACCAATCCATCAATCAACCAATTGAGCGATTAATCCACAGGTAATCGATCGATCTATCCACCAACCAATCAATCGATCAATCTACCAGTCAATCCATCGACCAATCAATCTACCAACCAATCAGTCAAGAATCTCCATCCAGCTAACCTAATAAATAACCAACCAATTAACTAATAAACAAAATGCAAACAACTTCTAAAATATGACTTCAATACTTAATAACATAACGGATTCATCTGAGATATATGAAAGACGTGAATAAGCTACTTCTGGTTGATTTCAGTTCTGCAAATACCAGAAATAGACCAAGCAGTTGATTGACTGTCACTAAGTTTAAATACGCCTTCACTACCCTTCTCCGTTCCAAGGGTGTAATACAGGAATTAAGTTGTTTCTGACTGGCCACATGCTTCTGATAACATCGAGGTCTTTACTCCATCTCTAATCACACGTTTCACAATAGAGCAAGATATAAAGTCGGGGGAAATGTATGGTGAAATGCTATAAAGGTTGATTCACGAGGAAAGGTAAAAAATTTAGAATGGTAATTCTGAAGTCATTCTGAGAGAAAAGATTCATATGGATATAGGTCCGTTTTCGAACGGTTACGGAGATATGGCTCTTCGATTTCACAAAAACTTCTGAGATTCCATTGTACTAACTCGCATTTAGAGACAGATAACGGACAAATTTAAAGTTTATATTCACATATGCATATATATCTAATATTCTAGAAGTCGGGGTCGATGTTTTCGCACATTTTCAAAGGTACCGCCTCCTGCTTCAATGCACTGTTGCGCTCGGGTGTGAATCGCGCTCATCGCTCGGGAGAGTTGCACGTGGCTGTTCTTATGCCACATCTAAAATACGGTCGATTAGCGCCTCTCTCGTTTCCCCCCTTCCCTTGCTATACCAAGTTTTTCATCCAACTCCATAGACATTAAATACTCTTCGATATGGTACCCTTCTGTTCGGAAAGCGTCGTTCATATTCAGCGACGGAACGCAAGGATTTCCATCGCACAAACCATAAACACACACAATATCGGCGTATTTTGAAGTCTAAAATTTATAAGGCATCTTGAAAAACACAACTTAACATTTCCGATAACTGTACCTGTATAACTACTGCACTTTAGGTAGTTGACTGAACTGCTGTGAACCGATAAGTGATGGCGTATTTGTTGTGACACCTGTAATGCCCCACCACCCGGTTTGTTTCTTTTCTCTTATCTACATCGCTCACAATGCAGATTCCAATGTTACGTCATTCATCGGTGACCTTGTATCACGTCAGCAGAATATGGTAACGTCTGATTCACATTGGGGCGAGACGTTTTACCAAAAAAATGCATCTAACTCCGCCATCGTTCGAAAATGTACTTATGTTCATATGAACTTTTTCACTCAAAATGACCTAAGATATCGTATCCTAAATTGTTTACCTTTCCTCGTGAATCAGCCTGTATAGAGGTGGAAACAAATTCGAAAGGTCGAGAGAAAATGGGAGTCTCGTGGAAATCCCCGTTCTCTGAATTTGTCTACCACAAGTGACGTCCAATTGAGCACAGAACAATAAATAGGGATTCGCGGTGTTATAAGCATCTCTCTAGTAGTGAAGTACGTACTGGAAAGGCATATGATTTATTAATTTCTTTTTCAGAATCAGCTTCATTTTGGGAGTAGATACTTTGTCATCTGTTTCTAAATCTAAACTCTTTGAACAGAACGAGTAATATTTACGAAACCGGATGATTATTTGGGAAGGAAAGTGTCGAAAACTATCGCTTAAATTGTAACTTTAATTTGTAGGTTAGTTATCCTGACGAGCTCTCATTGCGTCACGTTTTCTCATACATATTTAGTTTGTTATAAAACTAAGTATTTTGTATTCCTGAATTAAATCAGCTTAAGGACGTAGACACGGTGCGAAATAACCGGGGGAGTTGGAAGAATTTCCCTCCTGTTGGAAAGTTATCCCTTTCTCATAAATTAACATTAACATCCCTGCCAGGGATAACTTCTAATCACCCCTCACAAAATATATTTGTTTTAGTAGATTATAATTTATAATGTATAACGAAAATAATACTGATGTATTATCATCACCGGCAAGCTGACAACAATAAATAATTTACGAATTACTCATCTTATCTTAAGCCTGCTAATGGATATAATTATTATTACTATGATCAAGATGCAAGATAAGCAACTCAGTGCGACCAAGCGTTGAGCCGTATCGAATGAGGATAATAATAATAATTTTATGTATGGTATTTCCTATATAGAATTCTATCCCCTCATCATCAGAAATCTTAATTCGCACCCTGGACGTAGGCATGCAGAGGGAAACATCGCCATGGAAACGAGAAGTAAAGAAGAAACGGCTTTAAAAAAAGAGAAAGCTATGAAGAGAAATGTGCTGATTGCATAAAAAAGCTCTTGTTTCAGATTTCCGTGCGGCATGGACTCTGAAAAGAATATGACAATATAGAATCTATTCAAGATACAGAGGAAATTAACATTTTTCCATGCAGGAAAAAAAGTGCATCCTATATAGTTGGACTAATATTCGCAGGTACACGAGTTCGAAGCCCATTCAGGAGTTTCGAAGTAGCTGTGTATGTACAGATACATCATTTTATTTTCACTTCAACTTTTATTGTACCTGAGTTTTTTAATTACTTCACTCCCACCCCTTCTACTAGTAAATCTCCATCCGTTCTCACACAAAACTAAGGCCACATATGCAGGCAGAGTCGTACGATCATAGTAAACAGTACTGAGTGAGTACAGTACGTTCCCGCATTTTCCAGTGAAGAAAGAGCATCCATTTGTTGAATCATAGGTATTTTCGCACAGGCTCTATTACGTCATTTGATTATGTCGCATCCCGTTTCCCACACCCATTTCAGCAAAGGCTAGTGGCTACGTAATATTATACAAAAATGTTTAAAATAATATAAATAAAATGGCCTCGTTAAGTAACTGTCACGTGATTTTCCCCCTTTTGTACGACTCTGCGACATAACCACTTGGACGAACAATAGATATGTCTGAGTAAATTTATGTGTGCGGATCGGACAGAAATAAGACTGAATTTACAGTATGTAAAGTACTCTGTTATAGAGTAGGTAAAGAACTATTTCAATATGAGCAGGATTATGACTTCCCACGTCGCCTGATTTGAGTGCTTTGCGCTATTTCTTTTGGAGTTACTGTAAAACAATTGTGTTTGTTAAACATCCTACAATAATAGAAGAATTAAATAATTTTTTTCAAGAAACAATGCATTTAGTTTCCGGAGATATGCTTACAAACTCTTCGACAATATGCACAAAAGAACTGAAGCCTGTATCGAAATGAACGGTCACTATTTTCAACAATTTGTTTAAATATCCAGATTTTGATTATTTTTCAATTTAAATACTCTCCATATTGTATGCTAATGTTCTGTTCACAGTATACTATACATTGCACAATGAATACGTCCGCCTGGATAGTTCAGTTAGTGAGTAAAAGAACACTTATTGTTAATACTGTACTATATTTTGAGTAAATAAAAACCGAAAGAAAATTATCACAATCAAAATCGTAATATTTCCTAGTTTACGTAAATGGATGTACTACTTTTTCCCCTCTTATACCTACTAAAGTGATTTGTTTTTATTTTACGCTAGTATTATCAAACTCCGGTCGGGGAAGGGGTAACAAACAGTGTTTCCGATCCTCAACCGTTAATTCAAAGGTATAGCGAGGTTAATATTGGAAATGTTAGTAAAAATAAAATGATGTCCCGGTACAAGCACGCTGGGAAAATTTAATGACGGGAAATAAGATAGGTCGAAGATAGTATGACATAATACAACTTACTAGTGATGGGTGGACGCAACAAACATGGCTAGTCAAATGATACGAATAACATAACATGAATACGTATTGGGAGCCAGAAAGATATGTAAGAAACAGTATTTGGTTCATGGATGTGAGATGAAAATTTAGAAAGCTAAGAAATAAATTAAGATAAATAGAGAAGAATAGCTAGGAAGAGACACGGAGGGAAGCGACAAAAATGATTAAAGGACAAAGAGGGGAAGGAAAGGGAAATAAGAGAACAAAAAACTCGAGGGGAAGAGGAGACGAAATATGAGAAGAAATGAAGCTACTAAGAGCTGAGGGCAAAAGAGGTAGAAGTGTAACGAAACAGAGCAAGAGGTACGGTAAAGGAAAATGAGGTAACAGACGAAAGAGAAGAGAAAAACTAAGGAGAACGTTGAAAGAAGGATAGGGAAAACACAAAATAAAAAATAAATATACGAACATTTCATTTCATTTTTTGAATTCCATAGATCTTACATTAGCAATGAAGCTTTAACATGTGAAATAAGTAAAAATTTTACAAAATTAGAAATACAATAAAATTTTTACAATTTTTTACAATTTCAATTTCAATTCTTTACAATTTTTGGCGAGATGTAGTGAGATGAGGTGAGGCCGAGGATCCGCCAACAGATTCCCTGGCATTTGCCTCATGATTGGGGAAAACCTCGGAAAAACCCAACTAGGCAATCAGCCCAAACGGATATGAAGTGACGTGAGGTCGAGGACTCGCCATAGACCATCCGGCATCAGTCCCACGGCTGGGGAAATCCTCGGAAGAATCCAACCAATCAGGCTAAACGGGGAATCCAACCCAAGCCCGAGCGCAGCTCTGGATCAGCAGGCCAGTGAGTCTGCCGACTGAGCTACATTGGTGGCTCTACTAAAAATATACAGTACATAGTCAATCAGATTATTAAATTTACAAACCCAAACGATTATTTATCACTTGAGCTATAAAATTAGTGAGAATACTTTTTTGCAAGTTTCTGCAACTTGAATGTTCCAATTTAAACTTTTATCCATATAAATACCTAGATTCTTTACTTAGTCACTGAACGGAATTTCGGTGCCGTATATTTTATTGGGAGACAAATTTGGTATGGTAATAGTGCCTAAAAACGTGAATGACCCACAGTTATTAACTTTGATTTTCCTGTATTTGTGTTTAAGTCGGAATTTCCGTGTCCATGTTGAAATTGTGTCGAGATCATCACTAATTTTAGTTATTGCATCATTTATTTTGTCAATGTGAAATTTTATGTATACTTGAATGTCGTCTACATAGAGATGGTGTCGACAGTATTTTAAAGACTCTGATATGTCATAATAGGGGGTCGAGAATTGATCCTTGTGGGACCCCTGTACTCACAGACCGCTAAAAGAAGGGTGAAAGGAAGAAGGTAGAGGTAGGAAGACAGAGAAAAATGGTAGAGAGAAGTGTTGGCTAATGTCAAGAGAAGGTTGTTGATAGTACAAGAAGAGAAGATGAAGAATGAAGAAAAATTAGGATAAAGTATAAGAACAAGGGAATAGGAATGGAATAAAGAGAAAATATATAAGTATTTGAAGAGGATGAAGGAATGACAACAAGAGAAAAGATGAAACGAAAATAGGAATGCATATAAGAATAAGAATGTATACAGAAGAATGGACATGAGCAGAAGATGGAAAAGGAAAAAAAAATAATAGGAAGAATCAGATAAATTGTAATGAGAAAAAAGAAAAAGAGATAGAATATATAAAGGAGGAGGAGGAATGTGACAGTAAAGGCAGAAGATGAAGTAATAAAATAAGTCCGTGGTCTTGCCAATTTATGACAACATTGAAGGTTTCTTTTGTTAGTACGTTGAAGGAAGTGAGCTGTGCTTTCTCTCATAACTCAAATAGTTAGTGGAATCCATCTCCCTGCACTTTGAGTGCCCCTAGAGAGCTTTCTTTTTATTTAGCGACTCTGAACTTTCGGAAATCTACCCCATTAGAAGTTGATGTCGCCTTCTACTTGTAAACAGTTAAAGTTATGCAGCCGAGTGCTTGAAAGTTTTAACTGCATTTCATGAATTTCAGACACGATGCATATTGCACACGGAAAAATACTGGAGGACATAAAAACAAAGGGTATTAAATGAAATGCGGAATGAGAAAGAGCGAACTACTAGACGGTTTACAAATCAAATCAGAAAAGACGACAGCAAAATTTAAGAGATATTTTAATTAAACAAGATTGATTTACGCCACATCTATTTTTTTTATTTTTATTTTAGTAGGTTATTTTACGACGCTTTATCAACAGCTTTGGTTATTTAGCGTCTAAATGAGATGAAGGTGATAATGCCAGTGAAATGAGTCCGGGATCCGTCACCGAAAGTTACCTAGCATTTGCTGATATTGGGTTGAGGGAAAACCCAGGAAAAAGCCTCAACCAGGTAACGTGCCCCGACCGGGAATCGAACCCGGGCCACCTGGTTTCGCGGCTAGACGTGCTAACCGTTACTCCACAGGCGTGGACCGCCACATCTGTGGCTCAAGTGCTAGCGGGACGGTCTTCCATCCAGGCGGCTAGGTTTTCATCCTCTGCCCGGTCTTGCTGGAAATTGTGGTGGACAAAGGTGATGTTGATGTTTTTCTCGAATTACTCCCGTTTCCCTCTATCGTTGTACCAATATTCTCCACTTTCTTCTCATTTCATCTATCACTTGCAATACAATGTACGTAGTAGATATAAGACGTGGAGCAAGTCCCCTGCAATCGGCAAGTGTCATGTTGAGGTAGAGATGAAAATCAAGAAATATTATGTACAGTAAAATATCGATTATATGGGAATGGGTATTTGAGAGCTGTTAATTAATTTAAAGAAGTGATCTGATACGACGTTAATACAAATTAATTAATTTTCCTAGAGTATATCTGCCTATAAAATACAGTAATAAATAAATAAATAACTAAATTAACTAACTAACAAAAAACAACAATGCAACCAAATAAATAAATTAATTAATTAATTAAGTAAATAAATATTACCTTAAACTCTCCAGCAATATCCTTCATATCGTCTCAGTTTTCAAGATGATGAATAATATTTACTTTATCAGAAATACTCAGACGTGAACGTGTTTGCGACATGATCCTTAACGATATGCGGTGGCTTGGTGGCTGGAGATGTCTGGCGGGTTGTACGAAGTTGAGGTGCTGATGAAGGAAGGGCTCGGGACTCCGTGCGCCTGGGACGTATGAGGCTACTCGTATGCGGATGGGACACGATTCTACCAGTGACTCAGGTAGGATGGCCCACCTGTCGTATTCGGATTAATTAGTCATTAATTCATCCAGTTATGCTGTAACAAAATTCCGCTCTCGCACTTTCAGTTATAGACACAATCATTCAACCAATCAACCAATCATTTTTTTAGTTGGTTATTTAACGACGCTGTATCAACTACTAGATATTTTTCGTCGATGAGATTGGTGATAGCGAGATGAGGCCGAGTATTCGCCATAGATTACCTGGCATTCACCTTACGGTTGGAGAAAACCTCGGATAAAACCCAACCATGTAATCAGCCCAAGCTGGGATCGAACCCGCAACGAGCAAATGCTGGGTAACTTTCGGTGCTGGACCCCGGACTCATTTCACCGGCATTATCACCTTCATACCATTCAGCCGCTAAATAACCTAGATGTTGATACAGCGTCGTAAAATAACCCAATAAAATAAAAATAAAAATCGAACCCGCGCCCGAGCACAACTACAAACCGGCAGGCAAGCGCCTTAACCGACTAAGCCATGCCGGTGGCCAATCATTTTATCAGTCATTAATTCATTCATTGACTTACTCCGTTGTATCATGCCTATGTACAGCTGTCAAAAGAAAAAGTGGCCGCTCTCCTGAAACAAAGTTTCCTTCGGGTATCTTCGCTACAATTCGGAGACAGGCGATGTTACATGTTGTTGGACCACGTTGCCTGATATCTACAGTTACAATTGAAGTATTCCGTGTGTTATTCGATAGCGTAATGATAGCGTTCAGGCCTCTTATTCATGAGGTCCTGCGTTCGACTACAACCTCGTGCTTTTCATGTTTCTTTTTGTTCTGTTTTTGAGACAGACAACCTATACATAATGGCTCCTTTCTCTTTTACGATTATTTTAGTAATTAACATCAGGTTCATTAATATATTATGCCATGAGTTTATCATTATGATATTGTGGCTGCAAACGGAAAGAAAAAAGATTTTATTCTCAATAAAAATATCTTTCGTGGCATAAACAAAACAAATTTACTGGCGTCGGCCTTAAAACATTCAAACAATTAAGCGTTCAAAAAACAAAACAAAAAGCCACAATTCAATATTTAGTCTATCTTCCTCTTATCTCGATCATCTTGCAGTCGAGTGGCCATGGAATTGACTAGTCTTTGCAAATAGCGACTGTTCTTAGACACGATATTCCAGGCATTCTGAACATACATAAGTGGTCGGTGCATGGGCAGGTCTTTCCTTGCAAACCCAGCAATCTCCAATTTTTCCTATTTTCTGCCTTCCTCTTAGTCTCCGCATATGATCCACATATCCTAATGTCGTCTATCATTCTTTTCAACCACAGACCAAACAAATTCCTTTTTCTCTTTCTAATCAGTTCCAGCATCATTCTTTCTTCACTCACTTTTTCAAACACAATTTTATTTCTTATTCTGTCTGTCCACTTCACATGCACCGTTTTTCTCCACATCCACATTTCAAATGCTTCAATTCGTTTCTCTTCATTTCGTCGTAATGTCCATGTTCCTTCCCCATACAATGCCACACTCCACACAAAGCACTTCACTAGTCTCTTCCTTAGTTCTTTTTCCAGAGGTCCGCAGAAGATCCTTCTTCTTCTATTAAAAGCTTCCATTGTCCATGTTTGCAGTTATTTTTGGGAAGGATAGGTCTAAATGCGGTAACATCCCGTTGCTTTCCGCACACCACTATCTCTTTCGGCATCTTATTAAGTTCCAGGGGGCCCAAGCGTGGAGATGAGGAGAGTGGATTTGACTAATTGGGCCCTCCGGACTTCACCGAAAGTCAAGGCAAGGGTTAAATATTAATTCTATCAGGATGTTTGACCCGATCAGAGACCGGGAAATCTCAATTAGCCTTTGCCCACCGCATCCTGGACTAGCTTCTACGAATCATCAGGAAATCTTAGAGTGTGATTGGACCAATTTTTCCGAAAATGTTTCCACACTTTTGCCCTCGTAGCTCAGCGGACGAACGTCGGAATTTAGATGTCAACGTCTCAGGTTCAATTCCTCGTTACTACTTTTCATTTTATTGTGGTTCAAGATAGTATAATGTAATAATACAAAAAGAAAAACTAATACCAGTATTATGCAACTGGATATTTCCAAACCTAATATTAAATTTATGTTATTTATATCGCTAAAGAACGATTGCAATATAAATAACTTTAATATTATTTATACAGTATCACCTAAAGAACGATAACAGAATATAAATGATAAATATCGGTTTGTTTAATTAATATAAGATATTATATAATACGTATTTAATTATCTAAATAATATAATCTATTTTACAAAGAAAGATGGTTATTTGTGTTATAATGATTACTTACATAAAATACAGATTATTTATATTGCGAAAGAACAATAACAATATAAATAGCTTGAATATTATTTTATAATGCTAATGAAGGAAAACAGATTATAAATGATATCTTGAATATTATTTAAATCGCTAAAGTACGATAACAATATAAAAAACGTGAATATTATTCATATCGGAATTTCACAGATTTATTACAGATATATTTAAGAAATTGTAGAAGAATAGTAATTAGTAACAGTGTCCTATTTATTCTTCTTGGAGCCAAATTTGTAACTTTTAAAAGTGTGGTTACTATGTTGAAGTGTATGTGTTGCAACGGATGCTTGATTTGTTATGTATGTGAGTCAGTTATGGGATGCTTGATGTCGTCGCAATGTCGTAATTATAGTTTGATTGTGTTTGTGTGGCTATTGTGTATTAATTTATGACGTATGGTATGGAAAGCTGCATATTTGTGTTATAGAAGTGTTACGTATGTGTGTTGTTAATGTTTTTGTATGTTTCAAATTGATAACTGATATTTGTTTTGCAATCGCAATGCCTAATTTACGGAATGTTTATGTTTTGTTTACATCGCGTAAGCTAATTTAATTTTCTTTTCCATTTCTCTTTATGCTTATCTTTTTTGTGTATAAAACTATAGCCCTAACATACATATGTAAAATAGGGCTAACCCCCATTGGAGATACAATAATAATAATTATTATTATTCATATCGTTATAAAACGATAACAGAATACAAATGATGCCTTGAATTTTATTCATATCTCTATAGAACGATAACAAAATATACATAACGTGATATCCATAAGGAACGATAACTGGGTATAAATGATAATTTGAATATCATTTACATCGCTAAAGAACGATTAAAAAATAAAATGAAAACTTGAAGAAGGCCCGAACCCACAACCTTTCAATCATTAAACAAGCACTCTACCGCTGGTCTACGAGGCGCAGATATGGAAAACTTTCATAATTCCGGAACTGCTTGTACAAGCACATGCATCGTGTAATATCGCCGCGACCCGAAGTGGACTTTGAAAATATTCGCTGTTCACGAGTGCGGCCACTTTTTTTTTTTTTTGACAACTGTACAGTATGCAGTGCCGCATGAGGATGACGATGGGAGTTTCAAGACTCGGTTAGAGAACATCGTCGATTGGGACAGATACTTGAATCATCAGTAGGACAGCATGCAAACCCAGCATTCTCCATTACTTCCTATTTTCTGTCTTCCTCTTAGCCTCCGCTTATGATTCATATACCTTAATATCATGTATCATCTGATATCCTCTTCTGCCCTGAACTTTCTCTCGTTCACCATTCCTACCAGTGTATCCTTCAGTAGAAAGTTTCTTCTCAGCCAGTGATCCAGCCAATTCCTTTTTTTCTTCCTGATCAATAAGCCTGAGAAATATATGCTGTTACACTACCAGTGCGCTTCGTGCGCCTCTAACCTTGAGTACGTCTCAGAGTTGGGGTGAGTTAAAGCAGTGACTTTCGTTCGTTTGAACTCATGCTCATCATCACGGTAAGTTAGTCTTCAGCATTTGGTGGTTGAAAGCCACTCCTTTGACTTCGAAACACAACTAGGCCTTTCTGCTAAAGAAAAATTAAATGCATCATTTTCTTTGTTAAAGAAAAATTGCACTATTTTAAAGACATTTTATTATCTGTCTGTAGAAAATATACCTAATATAACATGGACAAGTATCAGCCTGATTATTTCACTAGCTATATTAATATGATGGTGTATTACGTTTGTGTGTTACATAATTTTTCATTTCACGTATTGTTGCAATGAATAAAAACTACATTTTCAAATTTTCAAAGGAGAATGAGTGCCTGTTGCTAGAAAACACAGCCTTACATCCAGAAAAACTTCGTTCCACTTCTGCAGAAACAATGAGAACATATTTGAAATATTTTATACAAGCATTACCTATCTGAAAATCTGTATCATTATTATAAATTTCCACATTTGAAATTGTCACAAATTTTACATAGAGCTAAATATCCATGTGAGTGTTTGAGTGAGTCGGGAATAAATGAGTGAATATGTGCCGTACTGGGTTCAGGATTAATGACCGAATGAATTAGAGACGGAGTTACTTTATAAATAATTGAATTAAACGAAAGCGCGACTGTGTTAAAATAGATGAATTAATTATTTTTTATTTTTTATTTAATTATTTATTTATTTACTTATATATTTAATGTATTTATTTATTTACTTATATTTATTTACTTATTTATTTATTTATTCATTTATTTACTTATTTACTCATTCATTCATTCATTCATTCATTCATTCATTCATTTATGTATTTATTTAATCTGGCGGAGTTAAGGCCGTCAGGTCTTCTCTACCACATCACCAGAATACAAATAGATATATACAAGAAACAAACGCAGAGAGAAGAAACAAAATGAGAAATGAAAATAAAATTACAGATAATACAAATACAAACAGCACTAATGCATTAAGAGTATATATACTATTAGGAAAATAAGATCACAATGGGCGCAAATGGTACTAATACAACATATTGTCTACCTAATATATTAGTGATTAAGAAAAATGATTAAATATCTGGAAGTAAGTAGCTGATTGTGCAGATATAAAACGGAACAAAACTGTATCAATTTCGAAGCATTTTCAATGAGTTAGAATACTCAGTTTACTGCATTGCACTCTACGCAGTAAGAAAATACTTTAAGGAGCAGTCCGCGATAAAATTCCATATTTCGATTATATTATAGGATGTTTACCAAAGTAATCCTTGGATTAACGGCGTTTGTCGCATCGCTCTACGCCTTTTAGTTTGCGAAATATTAAAGGTCTTACTGCAAGCTCTGACGTCATAACCACTGATCGCTTCATAAGACTGCGTTGTAGTTCCGTTTGACATACAGCGTAGAACGAGGAAATATATATTCATACGTTACAGTCAGTTATTATTAACACACTTAGGACCTATCACATGCATATACTGTAATAATAATAATAATAATAATAATAATAATAACTTACCAATTTTGAATTTCGTACTCATAGTGATTAGAACAACTTGGGTATGGTAAGGGTTCAAACTGAAAAGGTTTAATATGTTGATCCATTATAACCTAAGTCAACGCCTTCACTGAGTGAGTGAATGTATGTGAGACGTGAAATATTCGTTATGAATGGACTGCAAATACCTGTTTATCTCAGATCAACAATAAATTAGTACATGGTTTATATTATTCCATTGCGTCATATTGTTGAGTCACACGGTTCAGGCACGAAGCTATGTTTGGGGAACCTCTAAAACATGTGGATCATCGAATTGGGGCAGTTGATAACCAGAACTACTTCCAAGACATTTTTCTGTATGGTATCTTCTCTCCACGCATTTTTCTTCCAGCTGTATGTTTTGTCCTCTACCCATCGTTTAGTGGCTTTAGAGTACTGGAGTCTGGAGCCAGTTACATCTCTTTTCACGTTGTAATTATGGTCCATTATCGCAATCATAGTTCCTGTTACCATTCCACCATATGGAAAGTGTTTTCTCTTAGGAGTGTAAAGCAATCTCTCGTTATGGTATGATTCAAATTTGCTGGTGTGACAAAATTGATTAGTCTGATTTAGGTCTTTCAAAAGGGCAGGGTTATATACAACTTTTTTCAGAGCATTGTAATCGCTGGATCCAGGTTCGATCCATTCCCTCTCACTATTGTATGGGTGAATGTGTGCACATTTTTTATTATGTCTCTGTTTCTTCCCATTCGTGTATATTAAAACATGATTTAATACAAAATTGAATCTGTCTTCTAAGTCGTCAGAATCACCTTCACATGTAGCACAAGACCACATATGTGATTTATGATGCTCTCTTCCCATATTTGTCTGGCGGCTTTAAGGTTTTTGCCATGTGCCAAATGTCAAATTGATAGCCCATCCATTCATATTTGGTCCTTATCAATTTTCTAATTCCTCTATGGCGGCCCGATAGAAAGAAGGTAATGTTCATTTTTTCTTTTAGGCGATCTAGAACTTTTTCGCATGCTGCTTCGCCTACAATTGGACCTTTTTGCAGAACTACGAAGTCTATAATCTTATCTGAATCGAGGTCCATTACACTGTAAGTCACATATTTTGCACTGTAACTGGGTGAGTCAAATTGGCCATCACCGCGATTCGCACGTTTTTATCTTTTAGGGAATTGATAAGTTGTTAATGGATCTGAAAATAAGTACATCTGACTGTTGGTTCTACGAATTTTGAAATTATTTTATAAAATGTTGTCTTGCCGATGAAACATAGTTGTAAAGTTCTTGAACATTTTTCAAACAATTTGTATCTTATATCACACAAGTATGACGCAGAACTCACTCCTATGCTTCACCTCTGTTCGGACTTCCACTCCCAATTACGGGCATTCTGGCACACTGCATTAACTTTCAGCAATGGTCCTATTGTTTCTACCAAATATTTGTAAAAGAGGAATGACAAATATTACAGAAGAAAAACAAAATTTGTAACGCTGACCAGAATACAAAAAAAAAAAAAAAAAAAAAAAAAAACATTTTTTGACTCCCTATTTACTTTCTGTTTCATATGCAGCGTCCTTGGAACCTGATGAATTAGAATTTGAAGTTTCTTCTTCTATTTGAAAAGATGTCTCTAAGTCAGTTTCTGCTCCCCCACATCTTATTGACCACACACATTTCTTAGCGTCTCGCACCCTATCTCACACTGCACAGCTTTGTTTATATTAGGTTCCTGTGAATTTTCAGCCTCGTCGAGAACTACACACACGTCAATATTTTCAGCTATAGGTGCATCAATGCAACTTGCTATTGCTTCTTCGACGACCTTCTTTCATTTATAAGCAGAGGAGCGCGTAGATCAGAACTGTCTTGGGGAGATTCTCCTTTCAAAAATAGGAAGGGAACAGAAGTTTTCTTAATTTTCATAGGATTTCTATTATCTTTCATTAAACGTCTTTTTAGTAAAGAAGATTCTTCAAAATCAGTTTCACGGAAATGACTGGAACACACAACAGTAATTTTCCATAGTGTAAAACCTTTTCTGTTGATTTTATTCACCCATGTTTTAAATCTTTGCAGTAACTTTTTCTCTGTTCGGAAATACATGAAATGATATCCCTTCTTCATGTTCTGTTTTTGTTGTGCCCTCTGAACACGAAAAATCACAACACCACGGCATTTTAAACTGTATTACGATACAATTTCTTCTGTTTAGTCTACTGTAGCTCAAAATCGTTCATATAAAAGAAAATACGTCTATATAAAACCACAATATTGGTATGAGCTCGGTTTATGCTTAAATGAAAAGCAAAACACGACTTACACAATCATAACTAAGTCCGAAATTCTTTTCACGTTTACTACGGCCAGAGAATATTATTTATTTTAATACAAAGCTCTGCGCTGCACTCGCCGATGTCCTCGGTCTACTACGCAATCACACCAGTTCAGTGGCTATGACGTCATAAGTATTTGTGCGAAGTCAGTTACTCAAGAACCATGCCTCGCATTGACATGCGGCAAATTATATTCTACTTAGATTGAAAAACGTGTTTGATTAAAGCCAACTTAATTTTATCTCGGACTGCTCCTTTAAATTCCGACAGTCTCTGATGTCACTGGGTAGGGTATTCCACAAGCGCGATAGCGAGATTGTGTATGATGATGAATACGTTGATGTCTTATCTGTTGGTACGGCTAGTATGCGGCTATTTTGCGTGCGTGTGAAGAGATCGTGATACGATGATAGGTAACTGAAGCGGGAGGCAAGGTAGGTAGGGAATAATGCCCGAATATCAGATGGTTCCCCAATATGGTATAGTAGTAGTGTTTCTGATCCAGTAACTGATTGACTCTAGTTCTTATTTTATTTTAGTAGGTTATTTTACGACGCTTTATCAACAGCTTAGGTTATTTAGCGTCTGAATGAGATGAAGGTGATAATGCCGGTGAAATGAGTCCGGGGTCCAGCACCGAAAGTTACCCAGCATTTGTTCATATTGGGTTGAGGGAAAACCCCGGGAAAAAACCTCAACCAGGTAATTTGCCCCGACCGGGAATCGAACCCGGGCCACCTGGTTTCGCGGCCAGACGTGCTAACCGTTACTCCACAGGTGTGGACTTGACTCTAGTGGTGAGTGCAGTTACTGCTTCCCCTTGCTTGTCTACAAGGTCACCGTGCGTTTCTTTGCAGTAGAAAGCATGGTTGAGTGTTGAGATGATGTTTTGTGTGAGCCGAGGTGAACATTATTTTACAGGAGTCACTGCATCACTTGTTTCAAGCCAAATGTAAGTAACTATTATGTCTGTATTGTACATAGTTATGAAGTTAATGTTTCAAATATTCGCATTTATTACGATTCAGTGTTAAAACCGTTTTAATTCGAACCTTATATCGCGTTATACTTATTTATGCTTGGGTTTTATTTATGCTTGGGTTCCAAATACCGGATATCAGATATACAATATTAGGGTGACATCTTCATTCCCTTGTAGAAGTGTGAAGAACTTGGAAAAGGAGAACAAGGGAATGAAATTTTCTACTTTACGTTCGTTAAGCCGTAGCCAGTTTAGAGTCTGGAAGGATGGGGTAATGTGGTCAGCGCAACGGACATGTGTATGTGTATGTATGTATTTATTCACACTGCAATGGGTATATACCCGGTGGCAGTGGTAACTAATTACACTCAATAATGACAATAATAAACTTATTAATTAAAAATACAATTAATGATAATACTAATAATTAATACTAATAATAATAATAATAATAATAATAATAATAATAATAATAATAACAACAACAGGGAATATACTAAATTAAATGAAACGATCACTTAAAATAACATTTGAAATATTCTAATTTGTATCTTAAAACTAAGATCGAACTAAAACCCACGAATATATGTTCATATCTGACCAAGTACCTTTCAACATTACACTCATTTCGCTGTCAACTCACTCACTGCACTGGAACTACGACACATTTCACTGATTCTATCCTGATTTCACTAACACTTCAAAAACATTTCACTGTTCAAATATTTTGCACTGCCACTATAACCTATACAGCTTCACTGACAGGAACACGTTTCACTTACACAGCACACTTCACTGACACGACATACTTCTTCACTGATACAACACACTTCACTGACACAACATAATTCTTCACTGATACAACACTTCAATAACAACATATCATTTACACCCTTTAAGTACTGTGTATAATTACCGTCTATTAGTAAGGTCCTTAAGCCTATTTTTAAATACATTTTTGGTTGTTGGTAAAGCCTTTAGTAAGTCTGCAGGTAAAGCATTCCAGTCCCTGATAGTACGATTGAGAAAAGAAAACTTTCCAGTGTCCGTCCTCTGCCTTCTTTCCCTCAATTTATATGAGTGGTCGTTCCTTGAAGACATGGTAGACGATTAGCGATTGAATAAAGTAGTGAGTGTCTGAATATGTGAATGATAATTGAATAAATGAGTGTGAATAATTGAAGGTTTTAGAGTCACTTGGTTTAATAATAATAATAATAATAGTAATAATAATAATAATAGTAATAATAATAATAATAAAAAATAATAATAATAATAATAATAATTTATTTTAGCTGGCAGAGTTAAGGCCGTAAGGCCTTCTCTTCCACTCAACCAGCAAAAAGTATACATACATACTGTATATATGAGGTGTATAGTTCCAAAAGTCGACATCTGCCATTTTTATGAAAAATGAGTTACGATCATTTCTTATATCTTTGGGTTGAAATACATTGGAAAAACACTATTTCATCCTCCAAAAGTCGATATTTCTAATATAAATCAAGCTTTAAAGTATGGAGTTTTTTCCAAAACCCGACTTACTTTGTTAAGGTATTGTTCCAAAACTCGACATATGCAGTTTATTCCAAAGTCCGACATTTACACTTCCATTGTGTGAACTATGATGGCAGTAACGTTCCAGAAGTCGACATCTTTGCTCAGGACAAAGAAAGTGTGTGATTTCTTTATGCCACTAGTGTTTTCTTTAGAATATCACAATTCTTCAGTGCACGGAACTTACTGGGAAAATCGACAATGGAACTTTAGCTGAATAAGAATATGGTTCATTATATTGGTACTTCAGAGCTGTGCAGATTTTTACAACGTGTTGACATGTTGTGTGAGCTTCTTACAGAAGTAAAATTTTCATAGAATTTCACATAGGCTACAAATTTCGCGTTCAGAGCCTGGGCGTGGAAGAAAGAGAGTCGGTGATACAAAGAACTAGACAAAACACAGAAAAGGGATAGGAAGTTAAGTTTTATGCTAACTGTAATGTTTGTCTTTATAGTGATTGTTCGATACTTGCCTGTATTTGATAATTTTTTATATTGATTATTGGTAGCTACTCTCTCAGAACTCAAAACTTTACCCATAAACCAATGAAGTTTTATAACTCAGCGTGATATAAACCACTTTTACGAAGTGTTTTACAGCGTCCCTAATAAGTTGGTTCAAGATGAATTCATACTGAATACACAACAGCTGATTATCCTAAAACATATTTTGTTAACAGAACAGTGAGACATCAGGGGATGGGAGTAGGTCGTGTTCTACCAGTTTACCGACAAACTTTCTTAAAAATTTTGCAAGTGTCAAAGAATTAGGTGGGACTTCTATTTAAGTGGCATTTAAAAATTGGACTTCCGCCAGGAAAAAAAAAGAACAGAAGAGGATACATGTAGCAAGAAATGTGTAATAAAGTGATATGCTATGAAAGACTTCATCGAACAATTAGGTAAAATGAGTCAATCCATTTCCTCCATACCAACGGATAATTTTTTTTTATGGAATTGAGAAGGAGGCAGAAAAGATGAACGTTATGAAATCCGAAGATTACTGCAATATCTTCAACAACAATGACACCATAAACAAGTTAAGTATAGACTGTCCAGTTCATGACTGGAAAACGAATATACAAACTGTTTTGAAGCCACCAAATGGCTGGCATTTCAAACTAAAATTCTGTAAAAGAATCAAGATAAAGGAATAAAAAATGGAGTTGCGATAAGGGGTGAACAAAACTATAGAAGAATTGTAAATTTGTGCAAAGTATTTTGAAAAAGGGGGAAACGTGCTCTGGATGGAAAAATCACACTTGCGCAAAAACACATGCATAATCTATAAGGAAGAACTAAGTAATGTTAACAAATTACTTAAAGAAATTTTTAAGATAACTGGAGAGACATGGAAAATTTGGAATATTGCAAGAATATCCCAGACCGTATTTATAACGAGGATGAGTATGAAGAAGATAGACTATCTGTGAACCACAGGGAGAAGAGAATTTCAGGATTTAAAACGTACACTTAATGAAGGTTAAATATAATATTCTAATGACAATTGTTTATTATATTCCATGGATTCAATAAAATTAATAGCTTTTTAACATAAAATGTGGATTACTTATGGGAAATAATAGTATTAGAATTTCCAAAATCCGACATAAATGTTATTATTAGTTCCAAAATCCGACATATATTTTATTGTTAGTTCCAAAATCCGACATGTGCAATAGTTAGTTCCAAAACACGACATGTCCAAATTTAATAATCTAATAACTCTTACAAAAATACATACTTTTAGTTCAAACATGTAATTTTATCCTCAGTTTTACTATTAAAGACTATTATAAAAATGTCCTGCGCATCTCAACACTGGAAATACTACAGATAGTTTTTTGGCTTTTTCTCTAAACCACTTAGAAAGCAAATGTCGGCTTTGGAAATATATACCTCATATGAACTTACAAAGAATTCAACAAGAAGGTTTAAGAATGAATGAGAGAATGAATTCATGACTGAGCAAGTGAATATTTGAGTGAGGGTGGAAGTAAATGGGTGAACGAGCTCGCCACTGAGTTAATGTATAAAAGAATGAATTAATTGATATTTAATGAATTCAGTAGTTAAATGAGTAGACGATATATTGAATGAATGATACGAATTACTGAATTAAAGAGTGAATTGGTGAATGGTTTAATCCGTGAACGAGTAATTTAACTGATGAATGAACGGGAGAGTAATTTGGTGAATAAGCGAGTTTTAAAACAATGCTTGACTCAGTGGATGATTTGATTAATGATATATTGAGCAGTGTATTATTATTAATGTTATTATTGTTATTACTATAATTATTTATTTAGACCTACTTACTTACAACCTCTTAGAGAACTCGGAGGTTCATTGCCGCCCTCATATAAGCCCGCCATCGGTCCCTATACTGAGCAACATTAATGCAGTCCCTATCATCGTATCCCACCTTCCTCAAATCCATTTTAATGCTATCCTTTTATCTATGTCTCGCCTTCAACGTCTTTTTTCCTCAAGCCTCCCAACTAACACTCTATATGCATTTCTGGATTCTCCCGTACGTTCTACATGTCCTGCCCATCTCAGAGATCTGGATTTAAAATTCCTAATTATGTCATGTGAAGAATACAATGAGTCCAGTTCTACGTTGTGTAACTTTCTCCATTTTCCTGTAATTTCATCCCACTTTTTTTCTTGATTATTTAACGATGCTCTATCAACTACGAGATTATTTTTAGCGTCGATGGAATTAGTGATAGCGAGATGGTATTTGGCGAAATGGGGCCGAGAATTAACCATAGATTACCTGAAATTTGCCTTACGGTTCGGGAAAACCTCTGATAAAATCCAACCAGGTAATCAGCCCAAGTGGAAATCGAACCCGCGCCCGAGCGCAATTCCTCATCAGCAGGCCGAATGAGCTATGCCTGCGGCGTCTGAGCCCCAAATATTTTCGTAAGCACCTTATTGTCAAACACTCTTAGCCTCTGTTCCTCTTTCAAAGTGAGAGTCCAAGTTTCACTACCACACAGAGGAACAGGTACCGGTAATAGAGCTGTTTTATAAATTCTAATTTATTCTACGTTTGATTTCGTCCCGAGTGTCATTTGTATCTGTTAATGTTGCTCCAAGATATTTGAATTTTTCCACCTCTTCAAATAACAAATTTCAAATTTTTATACTTCCTTTTGGTACTATGTTCTGATCATGAGATACGAGCAAATGCTGGGTAACTTTCGGTGCTGGACCCCGAACTCATTTCACCGGCATTATCACCTTCATTTCATTCATACGCTAAATAACCTAGATGTTGATACAGCGTCGTAAAATAACGCAATGAAATAAAAAAATAAATGATCACGAGATATAATCATATACCTTGTCTTTTCGGGATTTACTTCCAAACCTATCTCTTTCCTTGTTTCAAGTAAAATTCCTCTGTTTTATCGTTATTATTTGAACAAATGAATGAGTGATTGAATTAGTAAATTTATTATTGGTCGTCGAAAGAACGTAAGAAATTTTGTGCGAGATCGTGCGTATTTGCTTGTTTTCCGCACAGAACCAATACGCGGTAAGTGTGAAATACCACATTCAGTATTCCCAACGTAACACACATAACAATTTCCCTCTTCTTACCGCTTAAGCGCGATATTCATTTTACTGCTTTAGGCTTTTAACATATTATTTTTAGAGACGTTTAACATAGTAATAATTATAAATTGGAAACTTACCACTGCAATTTCACCTAAATTGCAATGTTTATTATTGTTTTTAAATATTTGCAAAAATTAAGTAAAGTCTACTACTCCACTAGATGCAAGTAACATTAAGGAAGCCGTGAAAAAATCAACACACTTGCCGATGTTATTACTGCAATATGTTATATAAATGATATTGTTAAAATATTAAAACGAAAAATAAATCATTACATAACCTTACCGTTTGTTTTAAGTTCGCATTTATAGACTGGAGGGGAAAAAAAAGACAGACGTATATCACGGCCTGCTGGAGTATAGTAAACACAGAAAACATTTTATAGCAACAATGTTGAAGAAAGATATTTTGGTTTTCCGAAGTTGCCGTCATTAAACAGAAACCAACATGGAGATTTCATTGCAACTAATTAGAAATTCGTCTTTCAGGTATGTAATAAACGATCTTCGCACAAAATAATTAACGATACACGAGCGGTATGTTTGTTTTCATGTTCTCGGAAATTAAAAAAAGCTCAACGTTTCGCTTTTTCAATCTTTTCCTCGAACATGAAAACGTCAACATACCGCTCTTGTAACGTATATTACTATTCCCTTAGGATCTTATTGCAGTATTGATCCTATGTTAAGTACCAACTGTCAGTATCGAGAAAGTGGTTCAGTAATTCAGTTTAACATCACGTCACGCCGTTGAAATTAATAAGAATTAGAAAGAATTGTGTTCGATCCCAGGCCCCAGCTGTCTCCTGTCACTCTAACTAGATTTTACGTGCAAGCATTTCTCCCTGCAGACAGAGATGACGGTTGCACATAGCCCACAGGGATTATAATTGTATTAACAGGATGTGAGTGGTAGGGGAGAACTAGCACTTAAGGGAAAAGGAGTTGTAGTACCGGGCGTAACCCCTGGAGGTTATGTGATCTGATGAATTTCTTACACTACTGCAAACAAGTCTTAATATGCTGGAGAAAGTCCTCGGAGAGAGTCGTCAAGTAAGTGAATGGGGATTTCTGTCGTTTGATACAGCATTAACTTCTTCATAAACGAAATACAATACTGTATTTACTAATTTCATGCAAGAAGTTTAGACTTCGCAGACAAATAATTTTCGCAATTTCGTAAACTTTAAGATTAAGAGGAGATTAACTTCCCTTCATTGTATACATCGCTGACTAGTAACATATTACACTAATCAGACTTCAAATGTATACAAATAAATTGTTCTTCCTCTGACACATATGATCAAGTGAGATGGAGAGTCCCAGAAACAGAAAAAATGGCTCGACTCAACTTTCTTATAGAGCACGATTCACAGCATAGTGATATAACAACGGTTTTCAACATAATATTATTTCAATAACACTACAGCAAGGTATTTCGCAACTGTGAGATTTTGCCACATAAAGATTCTATCTCTGATCTTGAATCTTCACAGTATACCCGAGACACGTGTAGGCTCCATTTCTAGCTCTCGTTACCTAAACACATAATATGCTATGAACGAAACGAACTCTCGTGCTTCCTCCTCACATCTTCAACTGCAACTGATGTAATTTTCGTTGATGTTGCAGCTACCAAACTGTGCATTATTTATGAAATAAACTCCATATAATACTGCACGATTTATAAATATTCATCTACTATTAAGAATATATTAATTTCCATCATATCTTTCCAAACGTATTTCGGGTTACGACATTAACTGTGACTGCAACCTGTGTATATTTTTGTGTGGCCTTACTCTGTTTATAGTGTTTTTTTCTCTCTCTCTCTTTATTTCTTGTGTAACTTTACTTTGTATATAGTCTATTTTTTTCTGTTTATTTCTATTATTGTATTTGTATTCCTGGTGTTGTTGAAGAGAAGGCCTGATGCCCTTAACTACACCAGAAAAAAAATAAAAAAAGAAAAAAATAAATAACACTGAACAACAAGAATTTTGCTCCGACTTAACACAATGTGTCCCTTATAGTCTTGTGTGCGCTGAATCCGTAAATGCATCTCTTTTCTTCGTATCACGTAAGATTTTTAGGATACATTATGATTTCACTTTTCGATAAGCCCTCTCCAGGATACATCTAGCGCGAATTGGGGATTGTAAACCAAAACAGGAGCTAGTCATTTTATGAGTTATGACTTATTTCCGGTTTCTTATGATTGTTGGCATGTTCTTTTGTACTTCTAATATATAAACAGATATTGGTCTCTTCTGTTCGGTTAATTTCATAACAGTTCAAAGTGAGGTATAAGCAATGAACAAACAAGGTGTGGTTTTCAGTATTTAAAAGAAAAATTTATCATTTAGTGTGAAGAAAAATTGAAAGAGGGAATTTTTATCGGTTCACAAATATACAAAGGTATGGCTGACTCTTTGTTTGAGGAAAAACTTTCCGTTACAGAGAAAATTGCGCGATTTCAAAGATGTTTGCTCAAATTTCCTGGGAAATTCTAGGGCAGACAACTACATAGAACTTGTTGTGGCAACCATATCAAGTAAATATAAGAAAATGGGATGTAATGTGTCTATCAAAATACACTTCTTACATTCTCATTTGGATTTCTCAGATACATCACTAAAACATAATTTTTCAGTATGAAGAAAAAACGTATATCTCCTATACACCAAGAGGTAAAATGTTAATACTTTGAGGATATGTTTGTTATGGAATATTGTAATTTTCTATGACATATGGCAGGGTAATTATTGCATAATTAGTAGATAATAGAGAAAATGCATTTGATGTATCTGGTTTTGAAAATTGTTCTGTGATCTATCTGGGTTTGCAAATGAATAGAAGGACTTATCTTGGTTTGAAAGCAAAAAACCATTCTGTTATATACAATTTATTAATTTAAACCCACTGTTTCATCACAAAAGAAATTAAATTAAATTATTATTATTATTATTATTATTATTATTATTATTATTATTATTATTATTATTATTATTATTATTATTATTATTATTAAACAACCAGATCGCCTGATTTTCATCCAGACTTTCCAGTCTGTTAAAAATACGTGCATAGTAGCTAATGTTTGAAGTGATTTCCAGTCATTACCAAAATGTTTTGTCAGCAAACCAGTTACGGCATATATTTTTAATTGTGACACTTGTACTTCTGGCAGCATTATGCTTGGTGGTGCAATATTTATTATTTTTTTGTTCTTGTAACAAATGCTCTTGTATTGACCATACTCACTTCTGTAGTGAACTTCATCCTTCACTAGCACGTCACCTTCTTATTGCTAGAGTGAAAGAAAAACCTTTTACATGGAAAGTTCCACTGAGCTGGTGGCTGCACTATATTGTAAACATTTTTTTTTTCTGTCATATGTTTTATTTGACAAAGTTATGACTGTTCCAAAATTAGAGAAAAATCTATATACTCGTTAGGACTAATAATGACATCTTGCCGTTTTTCTTTCAACTGTTTCTGCGCGGGAACTATACTGATGCGGAATGAACGTATGCGCAAATTCTTGATGTATCTGGTTTTGAAAACAAGCTCACGTGACTTATCTGGATTTTCAACCAATACTATTCTTTCATCATACAAATCCATGTGATTTATCTGGTTTTGGAGCATAATAGTGGTATAGCAGTTGTAGAATCATATGAAGATATGAATCATAGCATTAACTTATTTTCGAAAAAAAAAAGTGATGTATCTGGTTTTGGAGCATAACAGTACTATAGCAGTTGTAGAATCATATGAAGATATAAATCATAGCATTAACTCATTTTCGAAAAAAAGTGATGTACCTATCTGATTTTGCAACTACACGCCTCACATGCATGTGAGAGCTAGAACCTCAGAGATACCTAAAGCTGTAGAAAATTAAAAATCTTTTACTACTTTGTGGTGGGAAAACTCTGTACAGTACATAATAACATGACGCCGTCCATTTAGTAGACATAGGATATCGAGAATGTTCGGTAAGTTGTTGAAGTACTTGGAAGTGAGAGTATCCGATCCTTCCCCTGAGCTGTGTTCAAGTTCGCCTCTGGTGTCTTTGTAAGCTTCTTCGTGCTAACTAATTTATCCTCGAACTCTGATACACTTCCCACAAGTGGAATAGTTTGCAGACTGCTCTTGCGCCGTTTACTTCGTTCGCTATATCGCTTTAAATTGAGTGGGTGACTCAAAAGCTGATGGTAAGCCATTCGTTACAGCGACGGCTGACCTAGATACCGTGCTGGCATGGAACCCGGTTCATTTCCCACCACATCACAACAATAGATCCATAGGAGTCTTTCTTTTTCTTTTCTGAAACCAGCGTTTCGTTAGTGTGTTACAATGAGCTATGTGCGCCATTACTTTCCGGAATACTGCCAGTCCCATCCCGTCTGAAGTATATTCAACAACTTTAAATTAATTAGCTAGCATTTTACTTCGGCGTCATCATTATTGTCAAGTATTCGTTCCTTCTGGATTATTTCCAACTCCAAATTTGTACGGTACTTATAATTAATTTGTCTGGTATGTATGCCGTATTTATTATTATACCAAATTACTTTTTATGTCTATTTCTTAACAGTTTTATGTAGGTCTATGTATTAATGTACATTCTCATAATTATAGAGCGCATTTGGGGTTTATAAAACACAAGGTTAACTGCAATATCGATTATAGGTACGACCAAGAGCAACACGTAAGGCAATGCAGTGTACTGTCCTCATACAGAAAGAACCACAAACAAACTTGGCGATGCAGTCATTTCAACTACATATTTTTAGTATTCCGTGAATGCACTTCAAAATATTAAACCACCTATTGCTTACATTTCACATGAAATTACCAGTTAAAATTATATACCGCGATTGAAACTCGTGCCAGTTATAAAGTACGCTCAGTCATAACTAGACAGTGGATGCGGGATGAGTTATCGTTGAATGTAGGTGCACATTTACTATACGTTACATTTTTTTTTCATTCAGACCATTGGCTGAACAGTTTTTAAACGTAAGCAGACGACGTCAACATGCTACCTATCTCTGTACAGTCAGAAGGAAAAAACAACTTACGTACTGTAGTACATACCTTGCAAGGTTCAGTCCTCGTCATCATTGATGCAATTATCAGCGTTGCAATAAACGACGATATATTCTCGTAAGTTGTCGAAGCTGAATCGTCTTCGCCTATCGCTTAAACAGTTTTTGTATCGAAAGAATTTCTGAAGAAACCTCTAAAATGGGATCACTCAATTTCTTTAGACGAATATTTGTACTGAGCATCATGTTGCAAGTGTCGTTAGACCCGCACAACTAAATGATGATGATGATGATTATGATTATGATGATGTAGATGGTTCCTCAGATTTAATTTCAATGCATTTCCTGTGCGATGCACTGTTGCAATGTTTCCCTATAGCCTGAGTTGTTCTGGTTTTTATTTAAATTTTACATACATTACACACGATATTGTTTTCGTTAATACATAAAATGTCGTTCTCATACTTCTTAATTGCATTTCGTATCTCTAAGCGAATTTAACGTTTTGCCATTATGATTGGATGAGCACAACATATTCAACGCGTACTAAATACTTGAGCAGGATAACACAATTGCACACATTGCGTTGCAATGTTACTATGAACAGATCGGAGTTCATTCGTTTTGTAAGCTGCTATACTCGCCAGGTACACAAAAGACGGACGGCGCGGCACGTGCCATATACTCCGATACGGAACAACTTCACTTTTCCTTAAGTAATCCCGCATCCACTGTCTAGCCATAAGATTTTGCCAAGCTAGCTTCAAAAGTGTTGAAATCCATCGACAAGTTTTGGAGACTATTTAGTCCCAAAAATCAGTTAATGGAGTGAGGCCTTAGTGACACACCAAAAAAATGAAGGAAGAAAGAAGAAGAAGAAATAAAGAAGAAAATGCAGCCAATCTTTCTCTCGTAACTAACGCATGATCACTGTATTTTGGAAGAGGAAAGGGGCACTGCTGGTGGATTTCATGAAACGAGGCACCAAAATCAATGCAGAGATGTACTGTCAGACATTAAACGAGAACCATTCAGCGTTCAGACTTCAGACTACAGAATTCTATGATAAGGGTACTCCAAAACTTGTGAAACGCTACAAAAATGTATCATATTGACAGTTGGCTACGTTGAAACATTGTTGAATATTCTACTTTCAAGTTGTGTATAATATTATCTCTTAATAACATAACGGTACTTACTTTCCGGATAGACATCGTATATCCCTCAGCATCTACTGAAACTATATAGGCTTACTTTGTAAATAATTCATTATTTTTCTTTTATGTTACTATAAGGAACACCATCTTCGTATAATCATGTAATCAAAGATAATTCATTTTAAGGTGCTTAGTAAATTATTATGGAGACTTATGTACGAGGGTCATACTGAAAATCATGAGCAACCTATTATTATAAATCTTAATTTTTATTTTTAGACAAACCAGATACATCATTTTAAACTACAGATTTTTCTGTCACTTTTCAACATAGCCTCCATTTCTTTGCACACATTTTTCCCACCGTTCTGTAAGTTCGAAAATTTCCTTGCGGTAGAAGTCCGTTCCAGCTTCCTGAAGACATTGACGTAGCGTTTGCCTCGCAGTGTTCCTTTAGAGAACCGAAAAGGTGGTAGTCGGAGAGTACCAAGTCGGGACTGTAGGGAGGATGCGGAAGAGTTTCCCACCCAACTGCCCTGATTTTCTCCATGGTGACACGAGCAATATGAGGCCGCGCGTTATCGTGTTGCAGGATTATCTTCTTTTCAGGTCGTTTCTCGCGCAATGCACGACGAAACTTCAAAAGTGTCTGAATATAGCGGACAGCATTTATGGTCTCTCCAGGTTCAGGAAATTGTACCAGAATGCATCCCAGAACTCAACTCTTTCCTTCTTGCGTTCCGTGGAGGTAGTCCGAGGGCGACCGCTACGAGGCTCATCTTGGATGCTCTTGTTCCCGTCTTTGAAATGTTTCACCCATCTCCTAGCACTGCTGGCGCCCATGCACACATCTCCGTATACACGCTGAAGCCTGAAGTGAATTTCAGCAGAAGATTTTTTCTCTTTAATAAGGAATTCAATGACAGCACGCTGTCGAAACGAATCATCGTTGTCGACTATTTTGTAAACATTGCCTATTATCACGTGTTAGAAGCTAATGACGTCATAATAAGTCAATACGTAGTGTAAAGTCTTTAGATTATGATCATATAGTTGTTTTTGTTATATTGTTGAAATTTGAATTATAGTAATGGTTTACTCATGACTTTCAATACTACCCTCTGTATTTAAATCAGTCACAAAGGAATTGAACTCTAAATCGTAATGTAATTCTCAAAATGTTAAGGGGACAATCAACATTTGAAGATTGAATTTTTGGGTTAAATGAGATAAATTTTTTTCAACATTGCCATCTTCACTTCATAGGTTGGGCTTTGATAAATGTACTATCTTCTTTCCGCCTCTTCCTAGGATGCCCGATGCCCTTTAGGTTGGTACGGTTGAACCAGTGCTGATATTCGTTCGTTGTTCGTCCGAGATAGGTGTTTTTTTCCACTTGTAATGCTTGTTATGCGTAACATTGAAATGTATCTATTTCCACAACTATTGAAAATTGAACATACCTATATATGAATATTTCACTCAGAGTCGTTCATACTAGGCCTACCACCTCTCCATTCCTGAACACAAAATATCCTCCTTCTCTTCATCTTTCACCGTCCCTGGAAATGTCTAAAACACTATGTCAGAGACTGTTGGACATTATGCGAAATGTGCGCTTCTTTGATTTAGAGCCCTTCAATTATAAACCCTTCTCTCTGCAACAGTTTTGTAAATGATATATTATACAATATATATTATATATTTTCTTCTTCCTTTTTTCACCAACACTGAAATCTCATTATCATCAGATAAATTTATTATCATAAACTTTTTATTGTGTTTTTTTATTTAAATTCCTTTTTTACTTTTATTTCATTACATTTCCTTTGTTATATTCTTCCTTACGTTTTGCCTGTTAACTATTGTACTAATTCAGTTGCTTATGGTATATTCCAGCCTTTAGATATGTATTTTACTTTATTTCTATTGGCCTATGGTATTATCTTCATGTTGTATAATGTCAACCTTTGTTATGTTATTATTTTCTGTAATAGTTAATAATTTGTTCTTTCACTGTTTGTTAAATTTCAATTCTTGTGTTCTTTGTGACCTCGTAGAATGTAAGAGAAGGTCCTATGGCCTTAAGTCTGCACAGTATAAATAAATAAGTAATAATATTAATAATTGTCATTAGGAAAGTTCAGGATAACACAGAGGATTTGGAATTGAACGGGTTATATCAGCTTCTTGTCTATGCAGAAGACATGAATATGTTAGCAGAAAATCCACAAAGGATTAGAGAAAACACGGAAATTCTACTTGAAGCAAGTAAAGCGATAGGGTTGGAAGTAAATCCCGAAAAGACTAAGTATATGTTTATGTCTCGTTACCAGAATATTGTACGAAATGGAACTATAAAAATAGGAGATTTATCCTTCGAAGAGGTGGAAAAATTCAAATATCTTGGAGGAACAGTAGCAACAAATATAAATGACATTAGGAGGAAATTAAACGCAGAATAAATATGGAAAATGCCTGTCATTATTCGGTTGAGAAGCTTTTGTCATCTAGTCTGCTGTCAAAAAATCTGAAGGTTAGAATTTATAAAACAGTTATATTACCTGTTCTTCTGTATGCTTGTGAAACTTGGACTCTCACTTTGAGAAAGGAACAGAGATTAAGGGTTTTTGAGAATAAGGTTCTTAGGAAAATATGTGGGGCTAAGAGGGATGAAGTTACAGGAGAATGGAGAAAGTTACACAACGCAGAGCTGCACGCATTGTATTCTTCACCTGACATAATTAGGAACATTAAATCCAGACGTTTGAGATGGGCAGGGCATGTAGCACGTATGGGCGAATCCAGAAATGCATATAGAGTATTAGTTGGCAAGCTGGCGGGAAAAAGACCTTTGAGTAGGCCGAGACGTAGAGGGGAGGATAATATTAAAATGGATTTGAGGGAGGTGGGATATGATGGTAGAGACTGGATTAATCTTGCTCAGGATAGGGACCAATGGCGGGCTTATGTGATGCGGCAATGAACCTCCGGGTTCCTTAAAAGCAAGTAATAATAATATTGTTAATAATAATAATAATAATAATAATAATAATAATAATAATAATAATAATGACATATTTATTATTAATCCTGATTCACTTTTCTCTTTCGATTCAATGAGATAGAATATAAACAAGAATATCATTGGAACCTACATAACAAAGAAATTACATTTTGCATAAAACTTGTGACAACTACTCGTAGCACATCTTCAGGTTACAAGATCCTAATTTTGAAAATAGAATTGATGAAAATATATAGTCCCGTTCTGAATATATGTTACCCATCTGTAAACAAAGTGTCAGTCACCGTCGTAGCTCACTCGGCTAAGGCGATTGTCTGCCGATCCGGAGTTGCGCTCGGGTGCGGGTACGAATCCCCCTTGGGCTGATTACCTGGTTGGATTTTTTCCGAGGTTTTATCCAACAGTAAGACAAAATATGTCAGACAATATATGGCGAATCCTCGGCCTCATCTAGCCAAATTTGATCTGGTTATCACCAATTCGATCGACGTTAAATAACTTCGTAGTTGATACAGCGTCGTTAAATAACCAAGTAAAACAAAAAACAAAGAGCCTCTTAAGACGTATCTTCTATGCTCCGCCACAGTTGCCCTAGACCTCATCTTGATTAGGAAGTACAAGGCGCCTTGATGTATAGACCACTTCTCCGACTTTGCATTCGTGCAGGAAGTACGAACGCAATTAGCAGGCGTTATACAAGAGAAGAGGAAGCGGTAGATATAAACATTTAATACAAGAGAGGGTTTTAAAAATGGCTTGACAGTAATGTCTTAGTTAATCTTGTTTCTTAATTTCATTTAACAACACTCTATCAATTATAATGCTCCTCCAGCGGAACTTAGAACAACAGTCAAGGATACCGCTACTGTTTTAAGAGAAACTGAATATTACTCATTTTAAGCACAGAAGCTATTGCATGATGTAACAATAATGTAACTTGAATATTATAAAGCCTTCTTTTATATTATTTATTGATTTGTTAATCCTTTATCATAAGTTCATTATTAAATTTTATTTTTAGTTATAAATTGGTGGACATAATAAATTCAAGTTATTCTGGCGATACCTGCCTCATGGACGCGTTGTTCGTTAGAAGATACATTTTTTCAAGATAATTTTGTTATAAATGAAGGTCAGTAAGTTGTGGCTTATTATGACGAAATGTAGTAATTTGTTATCATATTACAATTGTATTATCTGCCATCTAAACATTGGCTTTCTTAACATCATGGAGTAAGTGAAATTTATTTCCATAACATTTTTGAAATAATTTTAATTTCTATAAAACCTCTTATCGGAGAATATTACAATATTGTTCATATTACTGACATCGCCTGCCATCGAAATATTGCTTAATGCTTACTATTGTTATGGATTCTGTGCATTCACTTTGTCACTGCTGACTTTTTTAAAATTTCTACAAAAAATTAAATAATTCTACAGCTGTAGAAATCTGGCTGTCAGGTTTAAATCCCTGTAAAGCTGACTTGAATAATTTCAAGGGAAAAATTGTTCCAGGGCCGGGCATCGAACCCGGAAACTTTGGCTTAGCGCACAAACGCACGTAGGGGAAACTAGCCTAAATTGACATACTCTGATAAATTGACATACTTAGTGTTTCTAAGAAACGTCATGTCTCGCTGCATTTCCGTGTTGTATTGTGTTGCTACATTGGGAATACGTAACCTTTATTGATGGTAGCATTCAAGACGCACTGTGTGTTACGTAGGAAGTTCATTTCCAAATACAGATTGTTCAAATTTTTGAGGTAAGATTTGTTTCTTATTTCTTATATCATATCGCTTGTTTTAAATAGAGTTTGTATTGAATACTCTCGTATACCGAATATTAAGGAATGCAGCAGTACTTTGGTTGACGTGATTGTGGAATTATAATGGCGGAATTTTTAAGTTATGTACAAAACAGATGGTGTCAGGCTAAAGTGACATACTACGGATCAGGGTAAAGTGACATAGTTATGTCACTTTGCCCGGACAAATTAAAAGTTGCAGATATAATGGAATATCTGTGTTTATAATGTGTTATGTTATAAATTATCCTAATTACAAATACTGAAATAACTTTAAAAGTAGCTTTATTAGTCTATAAATAAAATTTTGAATGTTTTCAAAAATTGAAAATATTAAATTTGAGCCAAAATATTATATATTAACTTCTTTACAGGTGATTGGGCAATACAAAAGAAAAACTAACTTTCAAAGTTGGGGTAAAGATTGCATGCAAAGAGCTATACAGGCTGTTGAAAACAAAGAAATGGGATGGCTTAAAGCTGAAAAACAATATGGTGTGCCACAAGCAACTCTCAGAAGAAGAGTGTCAAATGGGAAAAACAAAATTTTACGTGGCACTGAGAAAGGTCTAGGACGTTATAAATGCACTTTTGATAAAAATCTAGAGAGGGAGCTCGTTGATCACATCAAGCTGTTAGAATCTCGAATGTTTGGATTGACGGCAATTGAAGTAAGAATATTTGCATATCAGCTGGCCGAAATGACATAGAACACCGTTTCAATAAAGTCACTCGTATGGCAGGCTGGGACTGTCTGATTGGCTTTCGTAAATGTAATCCTGATATTTCTCTGAGAAAACCTGAACCTACAAGTGCTGCTCGTGATATATGTTTCAATAAGCGAAGAGTTTTAAATTCTTTTTAAACATATGAGAGAGTTATAACTGATAACAATATCAGTATGACGCGAATTTATAATGTTGATGAAAGTGCCTTATCAACGGTTCAAAAACCAAGCAAGATATTTGCTGCCAAGGGGAAAAACAGTAGGATGCTTGACAAGTGCTGAGAGAGGACAGCATGTTACAGTGGTGTGTTGCATGGGAACTACAGGACATTTTGTACCTCCTGCCCTAATCTTCCCACATGAATTGTTAGATGGCGCGCCAGTAGGAACATTAGGACTTGTTCAGGAGAAAGTTTGGATGACGGGAGAGGTTTTCTTGCAGTGGTTGGAGCACTTTTGCCAGCATGTGAAGGCGAGCTGGAAGATAAGGTTCCCTTGGTTTTGGACGGGCATTCTAGCCACAAAAACCTAGACGTGCTGGAATATGCTAAAACAAATGGAGTAATTATGGTTTGTTTGCCTCCCCACTCTACCCATCGTATGCAACCGCTTGATGTTGCATTCTTTGGCCCCTTTAAGATTTTCTATGACCAGGAGATTACCAGATGGTTGAAGGCACATCCTGGTGGAGTCGTTACACAATACCAAATAAGTTCAACTCTTTCAGTTGCATTTGGTAAAGCTGCTAGTGTAAAAACAGCTCAAAGTGGCTTTGAGAAGACAGGACTCTGCCCAGTGAATGCTGACATATTTGAGGATCATCAATTTTCACCAAGTGAGACAACAGATCGTCCCAAGGAGCCAGTTAATGCAGACGAATTTCCTTCTTCATCTACATCTTTGACTAATGCTGCCAAGGAATCCTCATCACCATCACCTGCTGCAGACACTAACGCTTCCTCAAATGAAAAACATTGAGATATGGCTGTAGCTTTGAAAGTTCATATTTTAGAAATTTCACCTTTGCCTATGTCAGATAAAGTTACAGCGAAACGTAGAGCAACCCAAGGGCTAACTGAACTGACCAGTACCCCAAATATTAAAATGACAAAGCAAAAGGCAGAAGAATAGAAATCCAGAGTTCAACGAAAGGATAGTGAAAAAAGAATTGGAATTCTCACAAGAAGAAGCTGATGATTCGTTTGATGATGTGGATGATGATGATGATGATGATGATGATGATGAAGCTTCTTTGTATTGTAACGACGTTTACAGTCAGTCTAAGCCAAAAGAAACATGGTTCCAATGTATGAAATGTAAAATATAGGCTCATGCTGAATACGCAGGTATTTCTTCACGAGCAAAGAAAATATGCGAAATATGCCAATAAGACTCTTAATTACTTGTTTTCTATTAACGTGTTTTCTTTAATGATAGGGGAAAAATTTATTGTATAATTTTTGTGTTTTTTGATAATGCACTTATTTAAAGTAAAAATTGTATCACTATGTCATTTTAGGCACATATAAGCCTAAAATGACATATTCCATGCTTTTCATAATATGTTTTTTGAATATTTTTCATTCATGTGTATCATTTATTTCTTTATGTAGAATGAAGAATTATAATAATAGCTTATATTAAAAAAGTAATTCACATCAAAAATTTTAATTACTTTGATAATATTGAAGGAAAAGAAAATGGTATGTCAATTTAGGCTGATCTCCTCTACATTTCAGTCTAAGATCATGTCCCATCAGACGTTCTTTGTTTAGTTTTCAATTTGGTGCGTTTTAAGACGAACAGGACTTGCTTTATACAGAATATTAAGGAAAATGATCTAATATTTTGAGAGGTGGCAGTTCAGATAAAAAGAGGAAAAAAGTTCAACAAACATGAGTCCTAAAATTAGGCCTAATTGTCTTTATGGAAAACGTACTTGAAAATTCGTGTGTTTAAGACAGGTTAATAGGACCACACAATCCATTCCTTAGATTAACTGGTTCTCAATATCGGCGTTTCTTAGCAATCTAATTGCCCGTCTTGCTGGAGGAAATGCCATACCATCAAAGACTGCAAATGTGGTTTATGCATGACGGAGTACCAGCCCATTTTCATAACAGTCAGACGACATCTAACACTGGTACTTAATCTTTAATGGATTGGCCGGGGAGGTCCTGTATCATGGCCTGCTAGTTCCCCAGACCTTAATTCCTTGGACTTTTGATTATGAGGATACTTAAGACCTTAGTGTATGCAACTCCCATTGAAGACGTTCAAACGCTACAGGACATGTCTTCAACGCCTGTTAGCACATCAGAAACCAACCAGAGGTGTTTTAAAGTTTGCGCGCTTCCCTAAGACATTCAGCAGAAGGATGTGTTATGATGGATGAAAGTCACATCGAGTTTTCTGAAGAAGTAAGTTCTAATATATGGGAAAATATTAACTTCATGACACATGTTTATTAGACATTTTTTACTAGTTTTGATGAGTTCTACCACCTCTTAAAATGTTAGACTCTCTTTAACACTCTTTATAAAGAAGGTTTTTATACCCAGTTTAGACTGTGTTTTGCCGCACCTCATTGTAAAAAGTACTGAAAGATATTCGATTCCAGTGCAGGAGAAATAAGGAAAATTAAAAATGTTTAATGAAACCTAGCAGTATTATTCTCCGTAGAAAGACATTTTTAAGAACAATGAGAAAAATTAAGGTGTTATAAAGACTTATAATATTTTAAAATGAAATTAATTTTAGTGTTCATATATTCGTTTAGGTTTACACATGTGAAGTAACTGTTAGCGCCTCTGGCCGCGAAACCAGGTGATCCGGGTTCGATTCTCGGTCGGGTCACGTTACCTGATTGAGGTTTTTTCAAGGTTTTCTCTCAATCCAATATGAGCAAATGTTGTATAACTTTCTGTGCTGGACCCCGGACTCATTTCACCGGCATTATCACCTTCATCTCATTCAGACTCTAAATAACCTAAAATGTTGATAAAGCGTCGTAAAATAACCTAATAAAAATATTCGTTTAGTTGAATTCGTTTTTGTCAGATTAGTTCTAAAACTTCTTATAAAGTAGCCCCGTTTCAAAGTTCAGCTGGATAAAATATATTATACACACAGGTACACAAAAAGATGTAAGCACACTGTACCGGAGCATATGAAACTGTATGAAAAGCAAGTATAACACAGGGAAGTCAAAGCGCCTGTATTTCGTGCTCATACTACAAGCATTACAAATCCAACAAGGTTCACATTTTACCAAGATATTTTGTGTAGGTTCTTCAGAGTACGCAATGCAGACGTTTCGACATTCTGGTATAACAGGATATTTCATAATATTTGTGACAGTCTGCAGTCTTATTTAATTATTCGCACTGCATTAATTTGCGACACACCAGACATACAGTATGAGTCCTATATTTCGAAAACCTGCTTTGTCCACTTTTTCAATTTTTCAGGTTTAAGAAAAACTATTTCATCATGTTTTCTGTTGAATCTTATTAAATAACTGTTGTTTTGAAAGATATAATTTTAAAAACAAATACTCAGAAGTGAAAATGAGAATAATACCAATAATATAGACATGAGATAGAAATTAAATATGAAGAAGGCAAGTTTTGGAATGGGCTATTGGATAACGCAACATTTGGAATAAACATATCAGGATAAGGCAAGTTTTGGAACTGATGTAGGAACTTAAAAATTAAAACTAGTGTCCACAAGGAGAACAGTATAATAAAAATACCATAACTCGGGGTTGATGAGGCTTTTGTGTGTAGGCCTAACTTTTGCGAGTAACAACACACAGTACTGCATCACGCTGTTGAAAATATCATTACGAGAAAATCATCTATACGGAATGAATAGGAATCTCTCTGAAAAGGTCATTATTATACCACAGTCTAGTAGCTATATACAGTCACGAAGCTTGAGTTGTGAGGGTACTAAGAACACTGAACTGTGCAGGTACTCTTTTGCATTGTCTCTAATGAGGCGATAGTAGCGATCCTAGTGATTAGCAACGATCATTGGATGAATATTTACTACGTATTGAGCTTCGTGACTCTATATACTAGACTGTGATTATACAGTACATGATATTCCCGTCTTCATCAGGTCAATCTGATAATATCGTATGTGATCAAATTTCATTAGGAAGTTTCCGTTTTCTCTATAGTATTAAAGACTGTCAATTCTCAGCCACTCTTCAATTTACAATAATGGCAGCACATTTTATTTAAGGGACATTTCATTCACATTGTCAGATCACCATATTCGTTTTTATATCCACTTTCACACAAATCATTGCCATTACTGGAAGAAACAGTAGGTTCGTTATTCACACTAACAAGCTCATAGTAAAATAATAAGCCTGGTAGGTCTCTCCAGAAACCTCCAAAATGTTTTTTTTTTCAGTAGATTTTCAACAAAAGTTAATTTAGCTTTTGTAATATGGTTTCTGCATGCTGGAGGCACGATAGGGTTGATTTATTGTACTGAATGACCCATTTTTATAACGCTCATGTAACCGCATGAATCATTGCGAAAGAATTGCTGTCCCCTGAGAACAACTTTATAAAATGAAATCCATATTCTTTTAAGCAGAATAAATAGCTTTAAAATATATGTAGGATAGTAATCATAGGATAAGGCATGTTTTGGAATAAACAAGGCACACGAACGACTCCATTTATGGGGATTAGGAAGCTTTTATTTATTTATTTATTTATTTACTTGTTTATTTATATACCTATTTACTTATTTATTTATTTATTTATTTATTTATATATTTATTTATTTATTTAATCTGACAGGATTAAGGCCATAAGGCATTCTCTTTCATCTCAGCAGATAGCACACATAAATACAAAAAAGAAATACAGAAGCTGGTGAAAATAATACAAATTAAATTAAAGCCCTATAGAGGGTCAACAGGGTCAAAAGGACGCTATAGAGCTCTCATCGAGCTAATATAAGAAAAAAAAGAAAGAAAAACAGAGATAGCAATGATGATAGTGATAACTAATAATAATAATAATAATAATAATAATAATAATAATAATAATAATAATAAATACATTACGTATTAATTGTCAATTTTACAACAGCATAGTTACAATATTTACTATATGTCATGGGTTAAGCCGAAGTTTCGCAACCTGACAGGTGTTCAAAAAGAAATTCCATGAACTAGAATGTGGTTTTTTAAATAAATTTGAATTTTGACATGGACCTGGAGTAGGCAAGTTTTGGAACAATCTTATATAGGACTAGCCATACCCGTGCGCTTCGCTGCACTTCTTAGAATTAAATATTTATTTATTTATTTAATCTGACAGGATTAAGGCCATAAGGCCTTCTGTTCCATCCTACCAGATAGCACATATAAATACAAAAAAGAAATACAGACGCTGGTGAAAATAATATAAATTAAATTAAAGCCCTATAGAGCGTCAACAGGATCAAAAGAGCACTATAGAGCTCTCATCGAGCTAATACAAAAAAAAAAAAAAAAAAAGAAAAGAAAAGAAGAGGGAAAAGAAAACAGAGATAGCAATGATAACTGATGATAATAATAATAATAATAATAATAATAATAATAATAATAATAATAATAATAATAATATATTGACTTAAATCTACTGTAAATACAGTTTTGTAATTACTTAGTGAATAATAGCTTTTTGTATGTTGTAAGTCGTTTCCTCCTGAATCATTTTGAAAGTTGTACTTAAAACCATGAATTTATACGTTATTATCATGCAACACTTCCTGGAGTTGTTCAGTCAAGTCTACTTTTAAGATTGATACTATCCCAGTTGGGCCACGTTACCTGGTTGAGATTTTTTCCCGGGTTTTCCCTCAACACAATATGAGCAAATGCTGGGTAACTATCGGTGCTGGAACCAGGACTCATTTCACTGGCATTACCACCTTCATCTCATTCAGCGTCATAAAATAACCTACTAAAAAAAGTAAAACAATTGATACTGTATTAGACCTAATAGACGATTGGTCAGCGTCTGAAATGAAATCTACTTGTGAGAACTGAAGGCTGTTACTCTCAGCTGGAAGAAGACTTCCAATTAAATGATAAGCCTATGCTTGAACTTTAAATGATGGCGTAGAATTGACTTTATATATTTCTTTTGCACCAAACGATGCCACTTTAAATATGATGTTATACTGTCTTATATTATTTTATAGATATTATTTAAAAAGTGTGTTGATAACGAATGTACTCCGATAAGCAATTTTTAATTTGTTGTGGGGGCTCTTGAATCTCAGGAGGAACAACTTTTATAACACAGCAACATAATCTGCTTGGTTCATTACCTAATTTTTTGTATTGCATTTATTGCATAGTTTATTAATTTTACCTATTTTAACACAATTCAATTGAGCATAGTTAAAATAATGAAATGCTAAGCTAACGTACTATTGCAGCACACTAAATCAATACACTCTCGTTGTTCGTTAATTCTCTGAGATGAAAATGAATGTGGTGGGCGTACATAAACATTATTTTAAGAAAGAGAGGAAACGAATAATGTACAGAATAGACTATTAAGTTTTCTACGCATAAGATTCTATTTTAATCTTTCCTGTCCTCGATTCACTCAGAAGTTACTGTAAGAACATTATAGCATTATGTCCATCTAGAGAAAGTACACTTTCCAACGGTGAAATAATTGTAAAAATCGGTTAATTAGCTTCTGAGATTACTTCATACAAACATGTTCAATGAATAGCTTCAATTTTTGTTGTCCAAGGCCCCTTATAGACGAAGTCATTTGTTTTCATTTCATTACAGCCCATTAGGTGGAAAGAAATAAAACGTATTGTTATTTTAAAACTCATTTATCTCATTAAATATCATTACTATCAAAATGTTGCGTAGAACACAACTTATCGGAAATCATTTTTAAAGAAACTTTTGTTATGTAACATTTTCAAGAAAATCAATAATAAGGGAGATATTTCGATTTATTTAATTCAGGCCCCCTTATAACTCCCCTTTTAAATAGCGTATTTTAAATGCCATATAGCCTAAAATTTAAGTTACAACGAACTTAATTTATATCCCAATTTTCAAATAAATCGGTTCAGCCATTATCACGTGAAAAGGTAACAAACATCGAGAGATACAGACAGACATACAAACAAAAATTAAAAAAAAAGCGATTTTTGGTTTCAGGATGATTAATTATACATGTTGACACCAATTATTTTTGGAAAAGCGAAAATTACGAGAAAAATTTCGGTTACAGATTTACTTTTTTTTTTTTTTTTTTTTTTTTTTGTTAGTAAGTAATAGATGGATTTATTGAGCAATATTATACATACAGTTGTGTACTATATTATCCGAATTTTCTCTTAAATACAATGCACGGGTCTTCTGACTGTATGTGCTGTGTAAAACAAGTCCTACTTTGCAGGTTTCACCCCCTCATCTATAGTTAGATCCAACCACTCTCCAAAAGAACACACAGAACAGATTTATTATTAGTACTGGGTGTTCATTTCAAAGTGTGTCATGACGTCACTGTTGTGAGTCAGCGATTTGAAGCGAGTTTCAGCTTTTATGTCAGAGAAGTTGCCTATTAATCAAGGCGTTCAATCTGAACTTGAGAACGTGTACGGTATAACTTGAACGTCGTAGCAACAGATGGCGGCCTGTACTGTCTGTGTGCTACCATAACCTATTTCGAACTGTGTTTTGCGCGGCCAAGTCGTACGCAGGGTGTTTGTTATCATCCGTTGCGTACAGCAACATTCCACAATACAAATCAAATGCTCCGTGTCCATGTTGACCGTCGAAGTTAATGTCAACAAATACGTAAGAAATCGTCTTAACCCTCTCCCCATATCCCGACAGTAAGGAAAAAACCCACCTCAGTACATGTTTCCAAATAGTTCACATTCCTGCCACTACAGGCGTTACCGTAGTATCGGTAAGTACTCTTGAGAATGAAAGCCGTGCTAGTTATGCAAATTCTCTGACACATAGGTAATATACCTCTGCGGAAGTGTAGGAAGATAGAATTCTCTAGGCTCATCGACTAGCCATATGACGGCATACAGCGAGCCATGACACACTTTGAATTGAACACCCAGTATAGATAAGGCAGCTTGTAGAATAAAACTTATTTTTTCATTATTGTTTTAACTAGGACCAGATTTTTTTTTGGAAGAGAAACGACATTAAAATAGCCAGATTTTATAATATAGAAAGCACTGCAATGCTAACTCGTTCTTTGATTTTTTAGGAGAAGGCAGGTTTTGTAACTACAGGACTCATATGGCTAAAAGACCACTACAGAGTTGACCAGTTTGATGTAAACAATCACTATTTTATAAATATAAATAAACGCGCCTGAATTATTACGTCAATAATTTACGGTGTTTTCAAAAGCGTGACCTTGTTTTGCTTAATTAACCAATGACCCGATTACCTGGCAGCCGACGAATTCTGTATGCAGAGAGGTGTTTGTTTAGATCATTACGACGCAAATGATGATGACGATGCGCGCACCCCTTTTATTAACTAACTTCATTTACTCTCCCGCTACCCTCATAAATTCTCATTGCCTCGTATCTTCCGTTTTTGTCTTTACTTGAATTCGTCTTTCTTATCCGGTCTCCGCGCCCTCTTCCTTCTCTTCCGGAACTTATTGCTCTCAATATTTTACGTCCTGGGCCTCTCTCTCTCCTTCTTCCTTCCTATTACAGCCTGTTCTCCCCCCTTGCTACACTTGTTATTACACCCCAGTTATCTTTCTCCCTCTCTCTCTACCGTATTATCTTTCTCTGCATTTGCAGACGAGGTCCCTCAGGATAATAGAGATGATGGGCCTGTTTAAAGGTGATGAAGCAATATAATTCGCGGAGATAAAGGCATCGCACTTTCCCGGTTATTATCCGATAATTTCTAGCGAGTCGAGAATAAAAAACCATCCCGATTCCGCATGATGACCACTTGCTAATTTGTAACCGCAATCTCGCATTATTAAACTGTAATTTCATACTGAGTTACTTCTACTTCCAATTTTCTTTTATGTTTCCGTGAAATTGCTTAAAAGGTATGAAATACTAGGCTTACTATGTTTTATTTTACAATAAGTAGGCCTACTTGTTCAGTGACAATTCGTATATCAATTGCAGAAATTGTTCCCTACGAGTATACATGGTAAGCCATCGGCTTACCTCTGTCGGCTAAGGCGCTTCCTGGCGATCCAGAATTACGCTCGGGTGCCGGTTTGATTCCCGCTTGGGTCGATTACGTAGTTGGATTTTTTTCGAGGTTGTCCCAAACCATAAGGCGAATATCAGGTAATCTATGGCGAATCCTCAGTCTCATCTCGTCAAAAAGCATCTCGCTGTCATTAATACCATCGACGCTAAATAACCGAGTAGTTGATACAGCGTCGTTAAATAATCCACTAAAAAGAAGTATACAAAATGAACGTGTTATTAATTTCATTGGGTTATTCTCTGATTATTTGAAACAAAAAGTTTAACACAATATTGTCGTTTTTTGCTTTCTTTTCGAGACCAAACGTGTTTTATATTAAATATTTCATAGCTTAGTCAACTTAAAAGAGCGGTGTATTATGATAGTAGTGTATTGAAAGAATTGTACTTTAAATATGCAGAAATTTGATCCAAACAACTGTGAAATTTTAAAATACCTTTCTGGAACGAAACGTTACATTATTATTATTATTATTATTATTATTATTATTATTATTATTATTATTATTATTACTATTATTGTTATTGTTATTGTTATATATCTAACATGCGGAACACTATTTCACACGAAGGCACATTAGAGTTTAATTTCAAGACATTGTAACAATTTATATGTGTATACATAAGTTTAGAAAAAATGCATAAAAACTAATACTGTTATACAGAACCAATCAAATGTCTATGAATGCTTAACCCTAGAATGCCATCATACGTAATTTTGACGTCGAAATTTCGATACAAAATCTGTAAAAGTACAAGTCTCCAAGTATCGACCAAATTCCAGCAGAATTAATACAAGAGGTTGGAAGCGCATTATCTAGCGAAATTTATAAGCTTGTACTTGCTATTTGGGAAAAAGAAATTGTACCAGGACAATGGAAGGAGTCAATAATTGTAAATATCTTTAAGAAGGGGTACAAGACTAACTATAGTAACATTCGAGGAATATCACATTTGTTGATGTCATACAAAATTTTGTCCAATATTCTTTTGAGAAGATTAACTTCGTATGTAGATGTAATTATGGGGGATCATCATTGTCGCTTTAGGCGTAATAGATCAACTATTGATCAGATTTTTTTGTATTCGACAGATATTGGAGGAAAAAATGGGAGTATAAGGGTACAGTACATCAGTTACTCATAGATTTCAAAAATACATATGACTCGGTTAAGAGAGAAGTTTTATATAATATTCTTATTAAATTTGGTATTCCCAAGAAACTAGTTCGATTAATTAAAATGACATTACTTATTATTCATTCTGGACAGGAATATTAGGTTATGTCAGAAGTTTTATTACGACTTTGGAAAAAAATAATATGGTATTTTACGAAATTCTAATGATTGTGTGAAATGTCTCTACTCTAATATAATTAATGTAATAAAATGCAATAAGCACACTTCACGGGAAAAAAGAATGGACCTCCGACAATTTGTAAGTTCCAGATACTTAGTACTGGGCCCATAATCTCGTCAAAGACGTATTTCACTAAGTAAAACATAATTAAACCGTTTAAATTTGCTGTACTTTTGTTTTAGAGAGTGAAATGTGTTATCAAATCAAAGGAAGAGATGATTTGATATACATTAGGGCCTCTGAAGAATGAAATAATAATAAAATTCATAAATACAAATCACTTAAAAAATATAGAAATGAAACTCACGTATTATGCCAATCTGGTAGACTACTCTTAGTTTCAGTAGCGTAGATCGTTACTGCACGAGTTTATAAAGCGGGTGAATAGTACCAGTTCAAGTTTCTATTCTACGACAATCTTTATTTTTTAAAAATGGTTATTGTACGACGCTTTATCAACTGATATAAGCGTCTGAGTAGGATGAAGGTGATAATGCCGACGAAACCTCCTCGACCAATCCATCGTCCATTGAATGTTTGTCTTAAGTGTTCTCGGATATTTCGGTGCAAATGGGCTGGTGCTTCATCGTGCATGAGCCACATCTCTAACCCTTCGTCCAGAAAGACAGGCAATTCGTTTGCTATGAAATGATGATACCTCGCACCATTCGTACTCCCGATATGGAGGAGCGAGTATTGCAACGTTGGTCGCATCAATGATGTACGAACACTACACAAGCGCGTCATCAATGCCTGCCAGCACATCCGAGACCAACCAGGAGTCTGTCAGAGAATGTGAGATTCACAAAGACATGGTGCAGAAGGATGCATTACTATGAATGGACATCATATTGAACACTTAACACTTCCTGTAGTGATGGTGAACAGGTGGTCATAGCTCTTAAGTTATGAGTTTTAGGACCCATGTTTATTAGACTTTTTTCATGTTTTGGTGCATGATTCCTTCTATCAAAATATGGAATATTTTATAACACTCTGTATATAATTTAAAATGTGTAAAAAGAACTTTGTGTCCTGAGACATCATTATAAACCCTACGCTCTCGTCAGCAAGCTACATAATATAAGAGTTTCTGTTGATTTTCTTTTCTAGGATTGTTTAATATTACGACGACCGTCCATTATTTGAACAATAAGCTCTTCAGTTTCACTTTATGGCTCCTGAGGATGCTGTATAGAACGCCAGTTATTGATATTCTTGCGCAATTATTAGACATAGTGACATATTTTGATCCCTCGGAACGTTTCACTACTTGAAACTTTCATTTCTATATTTAAAAATGTTGGACAACTACGCTATGTAATATACAAGGCAATTCATAAACCCATTCGTGGTTTTCATACTTTGTAGTAAAATTGCTGCTGTGGACATGAAGAGCTACACCTTGCCAGCAAATAGAGAAATTCTCTAAGTTTGTGTTCTACTTTACAAGTGCTTAATATGTGCATCCCTGCTGACACGAGAGACATCATTCTTATAATAAAGTTCCTACCACACATATTACAAATTCTCACTGTCGATAGCAACGACTGTCTGCGCGATCCCTTTTAGCAGCTGTAGTAAATTACTTGATATAGGATGCACGTACATGTCATCTTTAATGCAAATTCTTAAAAGTCACAGGGGGGTTAGGTCCGGTGACCGTGCAGGCCAGGGAAGAAGAGAAAAGTCGTCAGAAGCACACTCAATCCAACGACCAGGAATATTAGTATTCAGATGATCACACAAGTTTGGATGGAAAAGTAACAGAGATTCGTCTTGTTGTGATATTAGACAAAGTTTCAGGATGTCCAAGTAGTTGATACCGTTGACAGTTGGAACTGTAAAAATAATTATCAGTAGAGTTTGGTAATTACGAGCATATTCCATCCCCAAATTACGTATATTATGACGGTTCACTTTACCACACAGAAAAAAATGTCCCATTGGTGCTAAGCAAACCCGTATTCATCTAAGCGCTAAGTCTACTATACGACGATTTTTATCCCAGAGATTAAGCGCCTGCAGCAACTCCATTTAGTGTGGTTTCACGCGAATAATTTTGCGTGTAATGCGCCAGATATTTGACTGCGACATTACAATTCCGTCTCGCGCGATAGCTATGTTGACTTCCGTGGGCTTCTGACATGTTTCTCGCACACGCTCGATAGTTTCGGCTGACAATCCCGATCAGTCTGTTCGTTTCGCAGGACAAGGCAGCCACTTTGCATAAATTGTTTGTACCATGCATGAATAATTTTATTCATACTTGGTTCTGTTCTTTGCGTCGCACGAAATTTCCACTGTACCGTTACATTTCGCAAGTTCCAAAACGCAAGAACCTTTCCCTTTCCTTATCCGCATCATGTTTCGTCACGACTAAAACCTGCCATGACGTCTATTGTAATAAATGAAAACTTAAGACAGTTCTTGGAGTTCTGTGACATCAACGCAATTGGATCTATAAATTTCTTTAACTGTTAGCGGGCTTCATTTTCGGACATCACATTTGCGATGTAACTATTTTTATTATGACGAAAATGCCAAGCAATTGAATAGTTACCTTACTTTATTGAGTCCATGAAAAAAGAATACAGCCTTAAAAAACACTATACATGATCTGATGGTAGGAAATCGCAAAAATGAAGAGACGCAGGATATATTTCACTGTCTAGTATATACAGTCACGAAGCTCAATACGTAGTAAATATGCGTCCATAGAGAGTTGATTACTAGGATCGCTACTATCGCCTCAAATATTACCGGCACAGTCTATTGTTCCTAGTACCTCCATACACTCAAGCTTCGTGACTGTATATACTAGACTGTGATTATTTGCTTAAGAAGAGTGGCAGGAGTTTGAAAACATTTTTGTTCTACCTCAGATGGCAGTGACTTTCGTGACTAATGCCCACGTGCATCATCGTCTGTTAGTGTAACCAATGGTTAAAATTGCCACCTAACTCCTAGTTAAGCACTTTTACTGTGCATCGACCTCGGTTAGGACTTAAATAGGACGTTAACCACGGTAATCTCTAACCGGCCATATTCGAGCGGTTAAAGGAGATAGCCTAATCAATGATTAGCAGGCCAAGTAAAACAAAATGGCGGCCAGATGCACAGTTGATTATTTCGAAGACGATTATTATGGTATAGTACTTGAATTACTTGGATAGAGATGATGATGATGAGCGTGAAGTTTCTTTAGTGGAAAGAGAATTCTTACGAGGAATTAAGTGACAGAAAATTTCAGGAGGGATTTCGTTTATCAAAATCTACACTGCCATTTCTGCTGCAACAAATGTGTCACTTGAAATAGCACAGAAATAACACAGAAACATTCATATTTCTCCTATGGCTCGGTTGCTTATATTACGATTCTATGCAACTGATTTTCTTTATTTTAAGAGGGACACTCTAGTATCTCTTTCTCTACGTCACTGACTTAAAGAAGAGAGATTATGGATGGATCTTAGGATAATGCACAGTTCGCTGGTCTAAACACAGTCTAGTATTATACAGTCATGAAGCTTGAGTTGTGAGGGTACTACGAACAATAGACTGTGCCGGTACTATTTCGCATTGTCTATGATGAGGCTATAGTAGCGATCCTAGTGGTTAGCAACTATCTATGGATGCAGATTCCCTACCTATTGAGCTTCGTGACTGTATATACTAGACTGTGGTATAAATGTGATCCTGGATCATATAGACATTCGTACTAATCTTCTTCATCCTTTTCCTTTATGGGTTTTTCATCTATTTCATATTAATTATATGGAATAAATAAAATAAATATAGTAATTAAGTCTATCAGTACTTTAAACTCACTTCTGATATAGAGATTTTTGCATTTAATTTTCCATTCTATACGATTTTAACCTAACATCATTAAAAAACAAAGGAATGCAACTCGCAAACATAACAGCGCCCAAAGGCAAACAAATGCAACGCGAAAATATAGGACAAGTTCGTTTCGCTGTAGAACGAAGTAAGCGCAGTCGTTTTTAGACGTTCACTATTATCTTTGCGGAGGAATGGATACTTTCCTTTAGTATTTTGTATAAACAGTGTACCATTATTATTATTATTATTATTATTATTATTATTATTATTATTATTATTATTATTATTATTATTTTAAGTTAATATTTATATACCGATATGTATTTTTCTGTATGTGATTTGATCCTGGTTGAGTGGAAGAGAGGCCTGATGGCCTTAACTCTGCCAGGTAAAATAAAACCATTATTATTATTATCATTATTATTATTATTATTATCATAGACTTTACTCTAGTTAAATGAGGTGGCAGCTAACCATGTTTAAGTAATCGGTGATTTTGAGATTTTAAATGGTGCACAGAAATTACATTTTAACCACGATTACTGTTTAACCGTCGTTTCATAACCTATGATTATTTCTTTTATAACCGAGGTTGGTGCACTTCACCATAACAATATTTTCAACATTTTCTTATATGTTGACTTATTGTTGACACAAACTTGCAAGCCTGCAGCTATATTATTCTGTGCTGGGGAAGTTCCTAAATTGTCCATTGGGAATGTGGAAGGATAAAATATTTACCGGAGATTGTCCAGTTTTTTCACAGAGATGAAAGTAACTTTCGAGATTTTATTATAAAAAACATGGGTTCACAACTTCCATTTTGAAAGAGTGGAAATACCATTCCTCTCTCCGAAAAATAATATTTAAAACTCAATAATCAGTTTATAATGTTATTACTTCAGTTTTTTGTGATGCAGTGAGGAATATAATAATTGACTTTCTACAATATATTACTACAGTCAATGAACATATTGTATTCATATTAACCTATTTATTGTTTGTCTGTGATTTACTCTATTAGGAAGTTTATAGGGATATTTCAGAATGCTCTATATATAGAATTCATACTGTATATTTCCGTAAATGAATAATTATCTCGTATAATAATAATACTATTAATAATAATACTTAATATTATTATTTATTTAATTATTAGTGTATTTAGTTATTTATTTTGTTATTATTTTATTTAGTTGTTTGTTTGTTTGTGCTGGCAGAGTTAAGGCCATTGGACCTTCTCTTACACTCTACCAGGCGATAAAGTGTACAAGAGTGAAAATTTAACAAAAAGTTAAAGAATAGGATATTAACACATTACAAAAAAAATAATAGCATAACAAAATAGACACTGAACACTATGAAAATAATACAATAATAATAATAATAATAATGATAATAATAATAATAATAATAATAATAATTTACTCAGAGAGGAAAAAAATTGAATATTAATACATACTAGAACTATCTGTGTACAGGACGATATATTAATGCGATTCTTTCTCTTCTTTACTTAAATTTGTAGATGGTTTGATAATATGTAACAAAACACCAAGAAGGCTTTTTTAATATACCGAAATACCAATGCGGAGAACAGTTTCTCTCTTCAGTGAAAGGGGAATATGGCAGAATATCTAATAAAAATTAAGAACAATTTTATGTATAGGTTAAACCATAAGTAATGTAATAAATTTCTGTGGGTTATTCTTTGAGATATTTCAAAGTTTCATACAATTTTGCTCCTATTTCCTTACTTCCCGAAATAAAAATTGTTTTATATGAAACATTTCTTTCCAAACATTCTCAGCCAATATAAGGGAGCAGTATATTATTATAACAAATGATTGAAAGAATTTTAGTTTTGTCCTTTAAATATGCAGAAATTTAATCCGAAGAAATGTAACTTTTTAAAATTCTTTTTGAGAAAAAGAACTTACATTTGTTTCAATCAAAATTTCTGCACATCTAAAGGACAAAACTAAAATTCTTTCAATCATTTATTGTCGTAATAAACTGCTCTCTTAATTGACTGAGAATATTGGGAGTTAAGTCAATGGCTTTCCAAAACACGCTATGAAATGTTTCATATAAAACAATTCTTGAAACAAAAACGAACGAAATAGTACTAATATTTTGTTTCAAATATCTCAAAGAATAAACCCCTGAAATTAATGGCAGTACTTACAGTTCATCATGTGTACTGAAATGCTGATGTGGCTGAGTTTGTTTTCTTTTCTTAGTGGTAAAAAAAGAGTTTTTGATACACATAGAGATTCACGAGGATTTACCGTCACTTACGAAGTTTATTTCCGAAGACAATCTGAGCAAAAATTGTCATATAAATGTGTGTCCTAATATCGATATTTTCAGACTTACACTAGTTTGAAGTGTTAGTAAAATACCTTTTTTATTTAGTTTTAAGGATAAAAAGAATATTGAAAATACAGTATGAACTATTAAGAAGTTTCATTTCTTTAATGGGCTAGTGTTCTGAAGCTAAAAATGTGTTGTTAATTGCTTTACACAGATGTCGTTTTCCGTTTCTTAACTAAAAATTACATCATTCTTACGCATTTATTACAAAAATTGTTACAAATCATACGACGTTGAAACTTGATTCTTTACAGTTTAATTATGCATCCAATGTACAATCTTAAAGAATTTACAAGAGAGGCGTGATTTTTAATAATTGTTGTAGTAAGTATGTAAGAAAAATATAATTTTGTAGTTAAAAATCGAAAAAAAAAAAAAAATCTGTACGAAGCAACTTTGCAATTTATAACACATTTTTACCTTCAGAATACTATATATTATTTTAATGTACCGAAGTACGTATGATATTTCCATGCAGATATTTTGCGTCATCATACGATGAAAGAGTAATGGAACGGAGAAAAATTCTCTCCGGCGCCGGGATTTGAACCCGGGTTTTCAGCTCTACGTGCTGATGCTTTATCCACTAAGCCACACCGGATACCACCCCGGCGCAGGACAGAATCGACTCAGATTAAGCTCCAACTCTTGGGTTCCCTCTAGTGGCCGCCCTCTGCACTACGTCATAGATATCTATGAACGTAGGACCGAAGTCCACACATGTGCTGAGGTGCACTCGTTATAAGTGACTAGTTGACCGGGATCCGACGGAATAAGCGCCGTCTTAAATCACTAGTTAATTAAAGAAATATTTCTCCCGAATAGTCCATTAACTATTTGTAATATTTTTTTACAATTAAAACTAAAGAATAATGGTAATTTACTAACAATTTCAAATTAGTGTAACCTGAAAATATTGAGATTAGAACGCATGTTTATATTACATTTTTTTGCTCAGAATTTCTTCGGAAATAAACTCCGTAAGTGACGGAAAATCATTGTGAATCACTCTCTATAATAACCTCGGAGTTCTGAGTATTTTTTTTTTATGTTCAATATAATTCTATGCTTCAAGAAAAAGTCACTGACATGAGGAAAAATGCTGTAAAAATTCTGTAGGTTACAGGTAGGGCACAAATCAGATATATTATACTATATTTCGGGTCTCTGCACATACATCTTAAAATTATATATGAAGTACGATATAGTATACTATACTCTCAGTACTCAGAAAGATATAGAATAACAATATCTTTTTAAGTCAAAATGTTTTCATAATACACTATTTTACCTCCTTCTCTGGAATATAGAGGGAAATACAGGGACATCATTTTATTTTTACTTGCATTTTTATTGTACCTGCATTTCTGAATGTACCTCATTCCCAACCCTTCACTAATGTCCTTGCTCCCGTGAGACACACAAAAGTACGGCCGCTGTTGCATTCGAAGTCTTCAAGCAGTGAAGTAAACACTGCAGTGTATAGTGTGTTTCAGAAATATGGTTGCGTTTTCTATAGAAGAAAGAACCTATATTAATAATATCGTACTAAAAATTATATTCAAGAAACGATAAATTCAATTCAGAGAATATGCTTCAAAATGTTTTCAATAATATGCATAAAAGAATTGAAGTCTGCATTGTAATGAACGGCAACCATTTTCAGCAACGTGTTTAAAAATTCAGAGTAGCTTATTTTGAATTGAGGTGGCTAGAAGCAAAGGAATGCTAGTGACATTTGTAATAACATGAGTTAAGTGCATCCAGTGTAAGCTAAAGTATCTAAAATTTTAGTGGCAAAGGGATATTTTAATCGCATCACACATTAAAATTTAAATAAAAATTTCACCGATTTTATGAAAGCTTAAATATTTAAACCCCATTTTCTCAAAAGTAACTTAAGTGCACTTACAATCCTTTACATATGAGCCCCTCAATTTAAATACACTCTCTATATTGTATGTTAACATCAATAATTAATATGCTAAATAAAGTAGACATTACATAACGAACATAGCCGCCTGAGAAGTTGAGTTTTTGAAAAAAAAATGTTACTACTTTACTGTATTTTGATAAATTCCGTAAAAGTGATGATCAAACTGAAAATCGTAATATCGTATTTCCCTACAACATAAATGGATACACTACTTTTCTCTCCTCCTATACCTAGTAAAATGATTTGTTTACATATTGCACTAGTAACATCAAACTCCTGTAATGGAAGGGGGCAACAGTGTTTCCGAGTATAGCCAGGTTAATGTTAAAAAATGTTGGTAAAAATAAAGTGATGTCCCTGTAGAATATCTAATACAAAGTAAGAACATCCTGTATAAGATATGAAATATTTCTCTATCTGAATGCGTATTTTGCTGCTTTAATTATACTTGTCTTCCTAATTATGAATGCATGCGAAGTTTTCCGGCTTATTCGTATACGTTAATTGGGTAATTGCATTGAAGCTTCTCGAAGCAGAAGAGTTCAGAAGCTTCCTGATGTGCTGTACGGTGAAGAGTGATTATAAAGTTTGCAAGATATTGTGTATTCACCTCGTACCTAACAACTTAAGTTTTGTAACAAAAGCGGACATTTAATCTTTCAAACATGGCTGAAACAAATTCTCCACGTGCAATGTAAATTCCAATTCAGGGGTTGGCAAGAGTGCGTTAGTAGTATTCAATGAAAGCCCGGCAAAATTTTATAAATTTGTTTACAGTTGTAAGAATTCACACTTAAACTTGTAATATGTAATGTAAAAACATGTAGCTGGGTATTTTTGAGAAATTTAAATACACAGAATTTAAATTATTAAAGCAAGAGAGACAAAAATAAAATAAGATAACAAATAGAACAAAGATATGTAATAAAGAAGAAATATAAATTGAGAAATAAAAGAAACAGAAATTCTGCGAAGGATAAACTGGAAAAAAGATGAAACTAGTGACATGTACGAAGCAAAGATAAAACAAGAGATTTTAAAATAAATAAATAATAATAATAATAATAATAATAACTTGGAAAAAAATTAGATTAGGAATTAAGAAAAGAATCTGAAGACGAACAAGAAAAGAATAAGAAGAAAGAAAATGATGCGAGACAAGAAACGATGTTGAAGAATGTGGTAGGGAAATAAACATAAAGCATAATTAAAAACTGAAAGCTAATAAATTAATTAATTGAGCACATTGTGAATTAGTTTCAATTAGGAAAATGGGAGGATAGCTAGAATGAGTAGAAATTCGACATTAAATGTGAAGAAGTTGAAAAAAAAGGTAAACGAATGAAATGAGAAAGTATGTTGACAATAAATAAAAGAGACACGAAAAATAAAAACTAACATATTCATATTATTGCTAAAGAAAGCAAATTAAAGACTGAGGGAAAGGAAAAGTCAAAGACTGAGAGATACATAAATATAATAAATTAAGAATGAACAAAGGGTAGCTCAATGAAAAATATTGTACATCTTGAATACACAACTTTTAACACTATATCACTTTGGAAAACGCATTATATGTCTTTCACGTGTTAAATTTATGTTACCTTGTTAACAAGTTTCGGCCTGCTTTTGGCCATCATCAGAACTGTTGTTGCTGGTCTTGGCGTCTTTTGTTTTATTTCCTGTGGGGGTGTGTTTGTGTAGTGTAATGTGGAGTCAAAGATTGTGTGTGTTCTGAAATTGAGTTGTGTGTTGAGAATTTCATTTGGATGTATTTTTGTGTGTTTATATATTCCTTATTGTTCTAATGTGTTTAGTTTATACCTTTTTGGTTGGGTGTGTAGAATTTCCATGTCTGTGTTGATGTCTCTGCAGGTGTGGTTAGCATTTTGATATGTTCTGCATATGTGGAAGTGTTTTGTAATTTTTTTACGGCTGTGATGTGTTCTTTGTAATGTGTTTGAAATGATCTGCCTGTCTGTCCTATGTCAATTTCAGAACACACCACTCTTTGACTCCACATTACACTACACAAACATACCCTCGCAGGAAACAAAATAAAAGACGCCAAGACTAGCAACAATCATTTCTGACAATGGCCAATAGCAGGCCGAAACATGTTAACAAGTTAACGTAAATTTAACACGTGAAAAATATATAATACGTTTTCCAAAGAAAAATATTATATTAAAATAATTAATCATAAAAAATTAATTGATGAGTAAACAATTGTAATTCCAAAGAAGAAAATTATACAGAAAGAAATAAGAAAATAAGTAAGAAACTAAGTTATTTACTTACAAATGGCTTTTAAGGAATCCGCAGGTTCATTGCCGCCCTCACATAAGCCCGCCATCGGTCCCAAATATGTGCAAGATTAATTCAGTCTCTACCGTCCTATCCCACCTCCCTCATATCCATTTTAATATTATCCTCCCATCTATGTCTCTACCCCCAAACGTCTTTTTTCCCTCCGGTTTCCCAACTAACACTCTGTATGCATTTCTGACTTCGCCCATACGTGCTACATGCCCTGCCCATCTCAAACTCCTGGATTTGATGTTCCTAATTATGTCAGGTGAAGATTAAAATACCTGCAGTTCTGCGTTCAGTAACTTTCTCCATTCTTCTGTAACTTCATCCCTCTTAGTCCCAAATATTTCGCTAAAAACCTTATTCTCATACACCCTTAATCTCTGTTCCTCTCTCAAAGTGAAAGTCAAAATTTCACAACCATACAGGACAACCGGTAATATAACTGTTTTATAAATTCTAACTTTTAAATTTTTTGACAGCAAACTGGATGACAAAAGCCTGTCAATCGAATAATAACACGCATTTCCTACATTTATTCTGCGTTTAATTTCCTCACTAGTGTCATTAAATTTTTTACTGTTGCTCCAAGATATTTGAATTTTTCCAACTTTTCAAAGGATAAATTTCAAATTTTTATATTTCTATTTCCTGCAATAATGTGGTCACGAGACATAATCATATACTTTCTCTTTTCGGGAGTTACTTTCAAGAATCGAAATAAGAGTACATAATAAACATTAAAAGAAAGCTAAGGAATGAGATAATCACAAGATCAAGGGGAGAAAATAAACAGCAGAAAGGGAGACTGAAATAAGAAAATTGCCAGAGAAGGGAAAATTGTTACAAAATATTGAGCTTTCGATAAATATTACCATATATTTTATATATACACACATCATGTTTGTGTATACATAAAGGCTATACAGATTAGGAAAACTTAATAAATTTTGATAGCATATGTTACTTATGTAACATTGTAACACAAGTAAAAAATGTATCACTGATTAGCAAAAATTTTTTTAGTGTGTTAATATTATAAAAATACATAGACGACTAGTTTCCAGGTAGTGTCCCCCATTGTCCGATGCCTCTAAAATGTAGGGGAGATTTGGGTAGTATCGGACATCGGGTAATATCGGACAGAGATATTTCTTTCTTCTACCATCAGATGGTAGTACCTAAGTGACATGGTTACGTTTCTGTATGCGACATCTGAACACTGCTACTACCATCTGGTGGTAGATGAAAGAAACATCACTGTACAACCATCTGGTGGAAAATGAAAGAAACATCACTGTCGGATATTATCCGATGTCCGATACTACCCAACTCTCACCTACGTAATATTTTTGCTTTCATCAGCTTTATATTATTTTTTGTGGATATTGGCTGTAATTGATATTGATTTTGCATTTCTGGTAGGCATACTAAATATTTGCCTCTGTTAATTATAAACTCATACCTTTCCCCAGTGTTATTCCAAAAACGCTTATTACGCAATATTATAGCTGAGAGTGAATTGTATATCCAATTAATTTTTTTTCTTTTAATATCTGGCTGAAAAATGGAAATAACTCTGTTACCAATAACAACTGCTTCCCTTGTTTCATTGATGTTGAAAATTATATTACGTTTGTTTTCAAACTTTATTTTGACATACTTTCTTCCGCTGATATTTTTATTCTGAAAACTTTCTCCTCTTGTGTTACATTGGCATGAAACTTCTGTTGAAACTGATATTAATGCATATAGCATTTTGTTATTATAACTTACATCCAGAACAATTTCCTGTTAGAAATCTACATTCCCCTTTAAATTACCGCAGACACGTGTATCTAAGTAAAAGTATTCCTAATTTTACACGTCAAATAAGTTATTCTATTTCAAAACTTTGTTCTCCTCATTTTTATGTTAAGTTAAGCATAACTGATACTTATACATAATTACATACAACGAAAATTGTTACATGATTACTTTACTTTTATATATTTGAATTTTAAGAGCCTTACAAAGTTGCAATAATTCCTGAATCATATTATTCTTCCTTACTTACTTACGGCTTTTAAGGAACCCGGAGGTTCATTGCCGCCCTCATATAAGCCCGCCATTGGTCCCTATCCTGAGCAAGATTAATCCAGTCTCTATAATTATATCCTACCTCCCTCAAATCCATTTTAATATAATCTTCCCATCTACATCTCGGCCTCCCCAAAGGTCGTTTTCCCTTCGGCCTCGAAATTAGCACTCTAGATGCATTTCTGAATTCGCCCGTAAGTGCTACAAGCCCTGTCCATCTCAAAGGTCTGGATTTAATTTTCCTAATTATGTCAGGTGAAGAATACAACGCGTGTAGTTCTGTGTTGTGTAACTTTTTCCATTCTCCTGTAACTTCATCCCTCTTGGTCCCAAATATTTTCCTAAGCACCTTATTCTCAAACACCGTTAATCCCTGTTCCTCTCTCAAAGTGAGAGTCCAAGTTTGACAACCATAAAGAACAACAGGTAATATAACTGTTTTATAAATTCTAACTTTCAGATTTTTTGACAACAGACTGGATGATAAAAGCTTCTAAACCGAATAATAACAGCATTTCCCATATTTATTCTGTGTTTAATTTCCTCCCGAGTATCATTTATATTTGTTACTGTTGCTCCCAGGTATATGAATTTTTCCACCTCTTCAAAGGATAAATTTCCGATTTTTATATTTCTATTTCGTGCAATATTCTGGTCACGAGACATAATCATATACTTTGTCTTTTCGGGATATACTTCAAAACCTATTTCTTTACTTGCTTCTAGTAAAATTCCCGTATTTCCCCTAATCGTTTGTTGATTTTCTCCTAACATATTCACGTCATCCGCATAGACAAGCAGCTGATGTAACCCGTTCAATTCCAAAACCTCTCTGTTATCCTGGACTTTCCTCATGGATAATATTCTTCCTACTTTCCATAAAAAAAGGTTTGAAATTTGTTCCGTTCTTGATACAGACAAACATTAAAAATTCTATTAAAACATCTTTCCTTATGCTTTCAGATGAGAGGTAATCTATATAGATTCAAAATATTTACATAATATTCTAATTCAACTCAGGAAATAGGTTATGGTTGAATGAAAATTTGGAAATATTAAGTTTTGAAAGGAGCTCATGTTGTCCAGCTTATCTGTCGTGTTGGTTTCAGAACTTCTCACCTCTTCACAGCCCTGGCACCCAGTCTCAGCAAGAAACTATTATTCTTATACGTAAACACAGAATATGCTGTTATTCTCAGCTAAACCTAGAATCTTCTTCCTGTCGATATTAGAACAAAATTACATAACTACCTAATTCAATGGGCATAGTAAATATTACATTTGTGCATAAATGTAATACTCATAAATAGTATTAAATAATTTTGACGTTTGTTTTCAGATTAGTTAACTGAATTCATTTCCTCTTATATGTTAAAAACAGTGTATTTAATTTCTTAATCATTGCAAGCCTAATTTGCTTTAAAGATAATAGTTCTAAGTAATTATCTTTATATTCCTAATTTATTTAGTTTAACTGATAACTTAGATATGGAGGATAGCTGCGAATGCAATGAATAAGCAGTCATGGACAGCCAATAAGGGGTGGCCCTCCAGCTTGGGAGTTGGGTGAAGGGTTAATAACCCATCACCGTAAAAAACAGCTTCCTACGAAACCTAGAATAAGCCTCGGAATGAGACTGATTCTCTGGCACGACATCAGCAAAGGAAAAAGACAACGTGTATGATTATGTCTCGTGACCAGAATATTGTTAGAAATGGAAATATAAAAATTGGACACTTATCCTTCGAAGAGGTGGAAAAGTTCACATATCTTGGAGCAACAGTAACAAATATAAATGACAGTCGGGAGGAAATTAAACGCTGAATGAATATGGGAAATGCCTGTCATTATTCAGTTGAGAAGCTTTTGTCATCCAGTTTGCTGTCAAAAAATCTGAAAGTTAGAATTTATAAAATAGTTATATTACCGGTTGTTCTGTATGGTTGTGAAACTAGGACTCTCACTTTGAGAGAGGAACAGAGATTAAGGGTGTTTGAGAATAAGTTTCAATGGAAAATATTTGGGGATAAGAGGGATGAAGTTACAGGAGAATGGCGAAAGTCACACAACGCAGAACTGCACGCATTGTATTGTACACCTGATATAACAAGAAACATTAAATCTAGACGTTTGAGATGGGCAGGGCATGTAGCATGTATGGGCCAATCTAGAAATGCATATAGAGTGCTAGTTGGGAGGCCGGAGTGAAAAAGAACTTTGGGGAGGCCGAGACATACATAGAGGGGAGGATAATATTAAAATGGATTTGAGGGAGGTGAAATATGATGATAGAGACTGGATTATCTTGCAAAGGGGGGGTTCGATGAGGGACTTACGTGAGGGCTGCAATGAACCTCCGGGTTTTTCAAAAGCCATTTGTAAGTAAGTATCAAGGATTTGAAGTCCACCGCTGTTGAGTAACGGTTAGCATGCCTGACCTTGAAGCGAGCGGGCTTGGGTTGAAATCCTGGTTGGGACAAGTTACCTGGTTGAGGTTTTTTCATGGTTTTCCCTCAACCCATTAAGAACAAATATTGGGTAACTTTCGGCGTTGAACTACGAACTTCTTATTGTTGTTGTTTAGTCAACTGTCCGAAGACAGGTCTGGACCCCACAAGTCACACAAATAAGACATCACTCATGAGGCAACTAGGCCAGGAGATAATGGGGTAGGATAGTCAGTTCCTTTCCTGCTCCATTGCATACATCGCCGACTAGCTACATATTACACTAATCAGACTTCAGATGTATACAAACAATTGTTCTTCCTCTGATACAGTTCGTCAAGTGAGATGTACTGCCTGATAATAAATGTACATACCAGACAACCTCATTAAATGTACAACTAAATATTATACTGTAATAAGTATATTACGTTCGCTCCGACAACAGTCAATAACCGTCCGTAACTATCGTGAGCATGCGCAGTACAGAAAAGGCGTTCCAACACACTCTAAACCAGTTCTGAACAGGAAACATGTACTGCAGTCGGACGTTCCAAAAAACTTTTGACACGGGTCCGGAACGGTCAGAAGTAGTCGACGGATTGAGGCATGTACTGGTGAGTGCGTGTCTCGCGCATGCGCATAGGCTCACCAACGTCTCCTGGATACTGAAGAAAGACATGATCGGCTGTTCACATCAGTGAGGCCAGGATGGAAAGTGACAGTGAAGATGAATAATAAAACTAGAGACATAACTTAAATTTTTTCGGCGAAAAGAAAGAGAATAAAAAATATTTGGGTATTCAAATAGTAAACATTTTCAACAAGCAACTTTCATTTAAAGTACATCTTAAATGAATAATTAAAAAAAAAAAACTATTTTTAGATGAAAGAGTCCCTCAGTACTCGACATTGAATTACAAGAATTCTTTGCCCTCTGTATTTTTTGTTATCTTTTTATAGAAAGTTATCGAAATACTATTTTCTGCAATTTGAATTACCTGCGAAACGATAATAGTTAAGCAGTCCGTTCTCAGGCAAGGATGATCACACTTATAGCATCTCTGGATTCAGTACGCGATGAAAAAGCGTTCCAATATCAACCAGTTCTGTTTCATTCCCGTAGCAGATACCCAACCAGGGCATGAGCATAAGATGATCCATGGTTCGTACATGACCATTTACATGAACCTTTATTGAAACGAACCTTTTACCGTATTTGCTCGCGTAATTTTCGCACTTTTTTATGTACTTTGGCTGTTTGAAAAATTAGAGTGCGTAAAATATGCGAATTTTTAAAATTAGACTTTTTGATCTGGGTTTTATTCAAGTATACAGTAATTAAGAATGCAGTACTTTTGTCACGTAAGACTGCTGCTAATCTTGAATTATAAATAATAATTAAATTGGGTATATGACAATCATAATGGATGCAAAGTACATAGCAGACGTAACATTCTCAATAGATAGTCTTTAATTGAGCACATTGTACGAGATTATAGGCCTACAGTTGGTTGATCGATGCATTCATGTTGCAGTGACAACTGCACTATACTTGTTAAACAGTAAAACGTGTCACAATCACTGCCCTTAGGAGTAATTTACAAGGACAAGCATCAGTGTTGAAGTAACGTTATTAGGGTTTCTTTGTGAAGCAGGTAGTTGAGTTGGGTACTGGTCAATGAGCAATGTCGTGGAATGAAAATATTGAGCGTATTCCGAATCTCAGCGCTGAGCAATCTGATGGCATCACGGTGTTCCGAATTTCACCGATGGCTTCACTGATGCTCCACCGGTGTCGCACCGGTGCCATCGGCTTGCAGAGGTGGTGGCAGTCTCCATCAGCCGCCATCAGTGAATCTGATTGGTTCTTGTATAGGGCGGGAATTAGCAGACGAATGACATCGTGCACTGTTGTGTCATGGCGGTGTATTCTGCTTTAGTTCTGATGTATTGTTTGTAATGAGGACAACGTAAAAAAAATGTTAATGTCTTATGAACGAACATGTCAACGGACCAGTTATTACTACCGGTTCAAGAAATAAATTGTTTATTCTCTCTTTTCTTTGAACGAGATGACAGTACGGATATTTCGCAAAATCTTGCTAGCGTAGTACAGACAACAACTTGTAGAGCCGCCATGACAGCCATAGAATCTTTCAGCAGTTTTGTTCCTATTTCGCTGCAGCGTGACGTCATTGTTATACACGGGTCCGATGAGATTCGGAATACGCTGAAAGTCACTGCCCTTAGGAGTAGTATACAAGGACAAGCATCAGTGTTGAAGTGACGTTATTTAGGGTTTCTCCGTGAAGCAGGTAGTTGAGTTTGGTACTAGTTAATGAACAATGCCGTGGAATGCAAGTATTGGCAATGGAATTTAGGGAAGAAAAATTCATACTTCACCGAAAAAATAATTGTACGCAAGATGTGTGAGGAAAATATACGGAGCAAAATTAGAGTTCAAAATAATCCTTTAGGATGCTATTCATAGACATTTCGCTAGCCAGTGCTACGAACGTGCTAAACTAGCCCCGGCTATCGACTGATTACTTGTACAGGATTCATATCATATCATATCGCTAACACTAGTTTATGAATACGAAAAACGTTATTTCGCTGATAATCCACCGGAAACCCGCGCTAAGAATGTCTATGAATATGCCCCTTAAAGATTAGGGTGCATAAAATATGCTGTGGCGCAAAGTACGCGAACAAATACGGTATATGATGATCATTCATTCATTCATTCATTCATTCATTCATTCATTCATTCATAGTTTGCAAATCTATTCGAGAAGTAAAATTATAATTCAATTATCTATGTTTCATAGACACTTAACAGTTTTCAGTTTCCAATTTCCGCTGTATGAATAGATAGAAAAATAATTTAAAATCGGTAATTGGAATATACGTAGTGTAAAGGAAGGATACAGCCACTGTATTTAGCTTTTTTTTCTTTGCCCTTAAAATATCATGTGACGCTCATCAGTGACTATTGATGTGGATCAGCAGTAGGGGGCAGCATCGTCGCACCGAAGCTGCAGCCGCTACCGCAGCGCTATCTGCAGGGCTGTGCGGAATTCACCGTCATTTGTTTAATTTCCAGGAGAGGCGGAAAGGCCATTATATGATACACTTGTTTTTCCCTTAAAAACCGCCACCAGCGCCGTGCTGTTTAACTTTTTTTATTTTTGCATTTAACCCCGTTGGCTTAGGAGAAGGGGGTGATGTAAATTAATCCACACGCTTCCGCCCTCCACACAGATTAATGCAAGGGGTTGAATTAGACTACCACGTTTCACACCCCACTGCGCATGTTCACGTCAGGCAAACAGAACACGAAAATGAAGCGAAGAAGTGTTTGTAATAGATACAAGCTAGGACTCTTCACTGCCCTGGCACAGAACTCACAAACATGTTTTCGTCAATACTTTAAACTTCCTCATCTTTTAAAAAAAAAGGCTTGAAGTTCTGAAGTGCATATTTAATTGGATCTATGCCAAATCTTACGTTTTTCTGTGGAAAAATAATTAACTTAGAAGAATTTTTCTGTAATTTTTATTAAATGTTCAGTCTATTATACTCATATGTACAAATTTGTATGCTAAATTTACTGGTATATATTTAAGTATACTTAATGTAAGTTCTTGTTCACGATGTTGAACAAATTTACTATTTAAATCTAATTAACGTTTGCGATAAAATCGTTGGGAGTATAAAGATGACATATAAATATTTCACAACACTAGGGGAAATACGAGTATGTTACCTCTTTTATTTGAACCGAAATATAATACAAAATCTGGGCAAATTCATTCTTCATATTATGAACCAAGATTGCACAGTACATCAGATTATTAAAATAAATGCAGCATGTGATGAAGCTAGCATTGGAGCAAGGGATCAATAAAATAAGGAAGCTATGAGGTTACCGGATTCTACCGAGGAAGATGAAGTTGAGGTCGATGACTTAATTAGAGGTAAAAGGCCAAATAGAAACATTAGCAGAAAAAATTATGAACAATCAAATACACATAATGATAGAAGTACTGAACAAAACTATTTACTAAAATAAGGAAGCATACAAAGGAGGTTGGAAACAGAGGAGCTCACACGCATTAATTAAATCTAATAAAAATTTTAGTAAGATAATTAAATATTTTAATTCTTTTAATTGCGTTGTCCATTACTTAATGTTTTATCTTTTTCCAAATAGTGTTTCTTTTCAATTTCACTTAACATTTTCATTATACAGGGACATAATTTTATTTTTACTAACATTTTTAATATCAACCTGGCTATACCTTTGGATCAACGATTAAGAACCGGAAACACTATTTGTTACCCCCTTCCACGACTGGAGTTTGATGATACTGACGTAATATACAAACAAATCACTTTACTAGGTATAGGAGGAAAGAAAAGTAGTTCATCCATTTACGTAAACTAGAAAATATCACGCTTTTAAGTTTGATCATTTTAATTAGGTTTTTGTTTAATCAAAATACAGTACTGTATTAATAATGAGTGTTTGTACTCACAAACTGAGCTATCCATTCGGACGTATTCATTATGCAGTGTATATTATACTGTCTACAGCACATTAGCGTACACAATAGAGAATGAAGTTAAATTGAAAAATAATCATAATATGGATATTTAAACACGTTTTTGAAAATGGTGGCCCTTCATTTAGATACAGGCGTCAGTTCTAATGTGCATATTATCGAAATGTAGACCATTGTACGTAATTCCAATTACCAGGTTCGTACCTCGTATCAATAACTCATGTTGAAATAATTCTGTACCTACTCTATAAAAGATTACCTTACGTACTATGAATTCAATCTTCACTTCTGCCCGATCCGAAAAGATAAAATTACTCAGACCTGCTATCTATTGTCCGTCCAAGTGGTTATGTCGCAGGGTAGTAGAAAGGGAGGAAATCACGTGATTGTTAATTACTTAACGAGATCCTTTTATTTAAGTTATTTCAAACAGTTAGTAATATTACGTAGAAGTCCAATTCCTAACAGAAATTAATGTTCTTAGAAAAGAGCTAAGACAGCCCAGCCACTAGCCTTTACAGAGAGGCGAATAGAAGCAGGTGGGGGAAACCGGGATGCGACGTAGGTAAATGGACGACAGTACCTGTACGAAAATGATTCAGTATTGAAAGGTTTTTCGTCACTGGAAAACGTGAACATATTTTTGGAACGTACTGTTTACTATGACCGTAAGGCTACTATACTGTATATGCGGTCTTGGATCTGTGTGGAGGACGGTTGAACTTCATTAGTAGAAGAGATGGGTGTGAAGTACATTCAGAAACTCAGGTACAATAAAAATTGAAGTAAAAATAAAATGATGTTCCTGTATAACTTAAGAAAACATGGGAACAAGAAAGCATGAAAATAATGCCGCAAGTGAAGATGGTAGCGTGGAAACAAGTAAGCATGGGAGCAAGGAAGCATGAAAACGAGGAAGCTTGGGAACTAGGAAACACGAAAACAGTGAAGCATATGGAATGGAAACAGGTGAGGATAAACAAGTGAGTATGAAAACAAGGAAGCATGAAAATAGGTGAGCATTGGAACAAGGACGCATGAAAACGAGGAAGCATGGAAAAGAGCATAAAAACAAGGACGTATGGAAACGAGGAAGCATGGGAACAAGGTAACAAGAAAGCATTACAACATGTGAGCATGGGGAAAAGGACACATGAAAACGAGGAAGCATGGGAACAAGCATGCATGAAAACTAGGAAGCATGAGAAAAAATACAAAAATAAGGAAGCATGGGAAAAAAGAAGTTGCAAAGGAGGAAGCGTGGCAATAAAACAAGGTAGCATGGAAACGAGGAAGCATGAGACGAGGAAGCGTGGAAAAAAGAAAGCATGAAGAGAAGGAAGCATGGGGGAAAAAAAGCATGAAAGAGAGCATAGAAAAAAGAAAACATGAAAACAAGGAAGAATGGGAAATAGAAAGCATGAAAACAAGGAAACATAGGGAAAAAAGCATGGAAACAAGGAAGCATGGGAATAAAGAAGGATGAAAACGAGGGAGCATGAAGAAAGGAAGAAAACAAGGAAGCAAGGGAATAAAGAAGCATGAAAACGAGGAAGCATGCGAACAAGGCATCAAGGAATCATGGTAATAAGGAAGCATGAAAACGAAGAAGCATGAAACGCGGAAGCATGGAAAAAAGAAAGCATGAAAACAAGGAAGCATGGGAAAAAAGAAGCATGAAACGAGGAAGCATGGAAAAAAGTAAGAATGGAAACAGATGAGCATGGAAACAAAACCGCATGAAAACGAGGAAGCATGGGAATAAAGAAGGATGAAAACGGGGAAGCATTGGAAAAAGGACACATGTAAAAAATCTATCATTGAAACAGGTGAGCATTGGATTGAGGAAGCATGAGAACAGTGAAATATATCAAGAATCTAGCATGGAAATAGGTGAGCATTGAAACGAAGAAGCATGGAAACAAGGAAGCATGGAAACAATGAAGAATGTCAAGAATCTAGTATGAAAACAGTTGAGCATTGGAATATGGAAGCATTGGATCAGAGCATCTTGGAAATAAGAACGCATGAGAAGAAGTTAACATAGAAATAGGTGAGCATTGGAACAAGGGAGCATGAAATAAGGAAAAGGCGTCCTGGACAAAATATGTATAATCTTTAACACAGAATGTCCCAGCTAAGGTAGTCTGGGACAAAGTCCGTCGCGTAATGGGAAAATGTAGTTCTGCTATTCCGGGTCTTCTTAATAACGGAGATATAACTACAGATCCCTTAGAAATAGTTGAGCTACTAGCTACTTCTTTTGCCCATGTAAGTAGTTGAGCACATTATGACCCAGCATTTTTAACACACAAAAGAGCTGCAGAAGAACAAAATTTGTGTTTTACCTCTAATAATATGACACCATATAATGCACCGTTCACGTCCGCTGAACTGCAGGCGGCACTTGAGAAATCCCCTGACACCTCGCCAGGTCCCGACAATATCCATAACCGAATGCTACGCAATTTACCACCAGCTGGTATGTCCTTCCTCTTAGATATATATAACAGAATTTGGACTGAAGAGACCTTTCCTTCTTCTTGGCGATTGGCCATAGTAATTCCAGTCCAAAAAACTGGGAAGGACCCATCGTTACCTATTAATTACCGACCTATTTGTCTAACAAGTTGCGTGTGTAAGGTTACGGAGAAAATGATCAGTAAACGCCGTCTGTAGGTACTCGAATCGGAAAACCGATTATCCGGGATTCAATGTGGTTTTCGTAGGCACATATCTGCTATAGACCATCTAGCCAGGCTGGAAGGTGCCATTAGGGATGCTTTCCTGAAGAAGGAACATCTAGTGGACCTGGAAAAGGCCTACGATACCACTTGGCGGTATGGAATCCTTCGAACTCTCCACAACTGGGGTCTTCGTGGAAGTCTCCCATCTTTTATTGCCAACTTATGGCGGAGCGGTATTTCCGAGTTCGCATAGGTATCACTTTCTACTGCTCATCTTCAAGAAAATGGCGTTCCGCAGGGGTCTGTATTGAGTGTGCTTCTATTTTCCATTGCGATTAATAGTATAGCCGACAGCATAGGCCACAGAGTGTCGGCTCTTCTATACGTGGATGATTTTAGTTTGTATTATAGTTCGAGATATCTGCCATCTATCGGACGACAAATACAACTTGCCACCAACGTATTGTCTGATTGGGCTCATCGCAATGGTTTCAAGTTATCCACTCAGAAGACGCAATGCATTCTTTTTCATAATCAACGTGGATTACATCCCCACCCTGATCTACGTCTCGACGGAGTGGATTTACGATATACAGACACTGCGAAATTTTTGGGACTCATCTTTGATTATAAGCTATCTTGGGAGCCACATATACGGGACTTACGACGGCGATGCGAAAAATCCTTAAATATACTTCGCCTCTTGTCATGGGTACGCTGGGGTGCAGACCGAACAGTTCTTTTACGCTTGTATCGTGCACTTATACGTTCAAGACTTGATTATGGATGTTTTATTTATGGCTCGGCAAGACAATCGAAACTTCGAATATTAGACGCAGTACACCACCAAGGTCTGAGACTCGCAACGGGAGCCTTCCGAACTAGTCGGATAGAGAGTCTCTACTGCGAGTCTGGGGAATTGTCTCTGTATCGGCGACGAAACATTTTGTTGTGCGCATACGGGCTAAAACTGCTCACTCAGCCTGAGCACAATACATTCGATAGCTTTCATTACTCCCCGTTTGCTTACCGCTACAGAGAGAACCCTCGGCGTCCTCGTCCAGCTGGTGTCCGGTTTCGTGACATTCTCTCTGCTCTGGACATCACACTCCCAACAGTTATGGGAATTCAACACCCTCCCACTCCGCCGTGGATTATGATTCCTCCCCTATTTGACTTATGCCTGAGCCAAAGTTTTAAATCATTTACACCCTCTTTTATTTATCGTCAACGTTTTAATGAATTGCTATCACAATTCCCAGATTTTAGCCTAATTTTTACTGACGGATCCCGTGTTAATGATTGTGTAGGTTGCTGCTTCATCGCAAAAGGTCAAACGTACAAGTTTAAGATGACGTCATATACCAGTGTTTTTAGTGCGGAGTTATATGCTGTCTACCAGGCATTATTGTTTTTAATCAGGGAACCTCGGGGCAGATATCTTATCTGCTCCGATTCTTTAAGCGCCATTCAGTCTCTACAGTCCTTCTACTCTGACGATCCTCTTATTCTACGAACCCAGGCTCTTTTCCACTCACTCCTGTCTACGGGTTCCGAAGTCGGAGTAGTGTGGATCCCGGGCCATGTTGGGATTCCAGGAAATGAGGAGGTAGATGCTGCAGCCAAGGACGCAGCATTGAATGGTACACCGGTGTATTATCGTGAGAGGTGGCGAGACGTCTTCAACACTTTGAAACATTTAATCTTTCAGCAATGGGAGGAAGAATGGTCTGCACAACAAGGGAATAAATTACGAATGATAAAGGAAAGTGTTCGGGAATAGGATTCGTCTAAAAGAGCGTCACGACGCGAAGAAGTTTTAGTTACGCGGTTGAGGATTGGCCACTGCCGTTTTACACATGGCCATCTTTTAAATGGTGAACCTCCTCCGGTGTGTGACGCGTGCCATGTTCCAGTTTCTGTGGAACATGTTCTATTGCACTGTGGGAAATACGACCGTTTTCGACGTCAACATGCGATAGGCGTGACGCTCTTGGAAACGATTTTAATCGTGTGAACGCATTTTTAAAGTTTTTTTCTCCAGTACAGGTCTTGACAACGTCATTTAATTTTTATCGACCCCTAGACTCTTTACATCTAGGGGACACACTATTTACATTTTATCTGCCTGTACTCGGACTTTTATATTGGATTACATTTTATATAATAATATTTCTGGCCACCAGACTTTTTACATCTGGTGACGGTTTTAGTAACCGACTTCCTGGAGATATAAATGTATATTTTTTTGTACCTTTCGATTTTAACACAGAGATTTTAATTGATGTCGATTTTTACGTCTACCAGTTGTTAAATGAGTTGTTGTACTGACTCTTGATCAAGGGCGCAAATAGCCATAGACGCTGACGCGCCCTTTAAACACCATCAATCAATCAATCAATCAATCAATGAAATAAGGAAGGTTGGAAACAATGGAGCACACACACATACACGAGAATGTATAAACAAAGCATTGTTGAAGTAAATGAACATAGGGAAAAATAATTTATTTAAGCTAATGACAGTTGCATTGACATTCATAACTGACCCATGAGTTATCTAGCTTTCCAGTATCGATCACAACATACATTAACACAGAACTATTATATTACGTAACTGGAACTACCCCAGACACGAACAGTTGCTCTTTTGATTGTAAACTATATATTTTAAATATGTATATGTATTCGCAATTTCAATAAATTTAAATTCAAATTCAGTGAACATACTAGCATTAAGCTGTATAAGTGGAAATGCATTAATATTTCAAAACCTGTTCCGCAAACCAACAAGCCCACTTTTAGTGACCCTCATACATATGAGAGCAGTTGTTCACATTTTCAACCAATACTTTCTCTCAGTCCCTCCAAGACAACACAATATGCTGGGCATTAATGCTACTCCAGCGCTCAAGAAACTGCAAGTAATAATTCTTGTTCATCCCGAGAGACCATTAACATTATGTTCCGATAAATCTTTTGGCACATGAATTTCTTCCCTGTGAGTGATGTGAAATGCTTTCATTCCTTGGAGGGCGCTCTGGAGTGCGATTTTAGAGGTAGGGAACGCCAATACTTTCCTATATCAACATCGGAAACTCGCAGACACCTAGAGGGTCAAGTGGGGCTATTATGATAGAAAAAATAAATCTTTTCCTGTAATTCTTCTGTCAAAGCATAGGCCTATACAAATTTGAAAAAGATAAGTCACGTTCTACTTTAGAGATATACAGGGTGTAAGGGGTATAAGTGCCATTATTTTAAATGATGATTATTCGTGTCATAAAAAAAAGTTCTTACAATTTTTTTCTAATTTCTATATTTAACTAATTGTTAAAGTTTACTATATTAGACGTTTTGCAAAGTTGCTGGATAGGGAGGAGTGGGTTTATAAGTACACAGTACAGCTCAAGCGGGTACAGACATACATGTACAGATGCTCTGTTCTAATGCAGGAGCGGACCATGATAATACCGTTGTTTACACAAAACGAGAAGCAAATACAAACTTTCAATCTCATTAATAGAACATTATGGTAAATTTACATTTTATGTAACAATATTGCTCCATGTTTTATTGTATGTCTAAAAAATAAACAGTAATGGTTTTATGCAAAAAATCACACGAACTTTTTTGTAATGCAGAATTTTAATTTCTCCCGCTTCCTTAAATCAGTATCATTTTTAAACAAATTTCTGGTAATAGTCGAAATATATTAGGGTTTATTTCATCTTGAGGAATCATATATGAATCAAATTGGTACAACCGCTATGTTACGACTTATCTCAACTAATAAATAATGAAAGCGACGGGCGATGTGTACAATTCGTAAATAATAGTATAATGTTATTAATGATATAATCAATATTAACGAAATAATAAAGTGTTATTTTCGAAAAGGGATAAGAGACTCCTAGTTTCTAAAATCGTTGAGAAACTGCTACAAAAGTTCGCCGATTAAGTAACCTTTTTTTAGGAAAACGTTCACGGTACATCCTTCTTGTCTCACTTGAATTACGACGACTTTCTCCATAAATTAATAACATATTATGATATTGAATAATTTCAAGGAAAAATTGTTCCAGGGCCGGGTATCGATCCCGGGACCCTTCGCTTAGCGCACGAACGATCTCTCGACTGATCTACCCCAGGAGCTATACACGACACCGTCACAATTTTTTTACTCAGATGTTTGACGATCGTGTCATCAGTAGGCACTTTCCAACAATATTGCCTCCGCGATCTCCAGATTTCAGTCCGCCCGACTTTTGGTTGTGGGGTTACCTTAATGAACGAGTTTTTCTCACACATCCAAAACCCTACTGCAACTGAAAAATGCCATCTCGCAAGAAATTGACAATATTCCAAGACATTATCTGTGCATAGTGTCGCAGACAGAATGCTGTACGTTGAACAAGAGAACGGCGGACATTTTCCCAATGTTTTGTAAACCCCGTTGTTTGCCCAACACTGATGTTTTTGTTTTTCCCTATCTCAAATATTATAATATTTATAGCGGTTTAATGTTTGAACTGACTTTTTAAATACCCTATAGGCTACATTACCTCTAGACGAATCCCAAGCTACAATACCTCATACATATGTTTGCTTTTCGGAATATTCGAAGTGACCACCTTGCTTCTCCCTTTCCAGTAGTATCCCTCTTGGTGTCGAACGTCCGAGTGCCTGTAGCTTAAAATGTAGCTCTCCAAGACGACTCTTTTCTCCTCTCCTAGCTTACCTATTTACCTGTGCTGCTACAACGTAACGAATAAGAAAGGAATGCACGTTTATAAAGATAGCGTGGATGGATGTGAGCCGACCTCGCTGAATGAGTCGGCATACACGGCTCAATTTTTGTTGCGATTGCAAGTAAAATTACAGTAAAATAATATACATTTCTTGGGGGAAAAAAGTGCAGACATACTGTCTATACTAGTTCGTTTATCGATTTGCCATATGCATGAAATATGAAGAAAAATTCTTAGTGCCCATCTCACGTAAATCGGAAATTCAAATGCTAATATAAAAACAATCAGAAACAATAACGGATACCTGATGAGAAGTTATTGATGTAATCCTGTACGTCACGAAAATTTTGCTGTGTTCATCCATGATAGCGAGGAAAAATCAGAAAATCATTGTATCATGTTACGATTTGTATTCCAAAATTTGATATGGAAATATGAGCTAGCAAAATGTAAACCATAATAAACATTAAAAGTCCTCTCCAATGTAAATTACAGGCAAATTTCAAAGTAATTGAACCTGTTACGCGTTTAAAATATTTATGAATTGAAATAACATGTAATTAAACCAGTACGAAACCATTTCTGTTTAAATAACACGATATGAAAAAATAAATATTTGACAAGAGAGACGACAGTAAGAATATATAAATCCGTAATGAGAATAGTATTGACATATACGCTACAGAGACAAAAGAGATTAATTTAAGAAGCCATATAGGTACTACCGACAACATAGATAAAAACATAAAGAAACATAATGTGCAAGGCAAGGCCTGGATAAAAAATATAAGTGGAACCATCAGATGGCATTGAGAAATGTAGCCGATAGGAGAAACGGTTAATAGGCGAACACATGGATGGGAAATTAAGAAGTCAAGAGTCCACCGCTGTAGAAGTAACGGTTAGCATGCATGACCATGAAACTAGCCGGCCCGGGTTCAAATCCTGGTTGGAATAAGTTACCTGATTGGGGTTTTTCCGGGGTTTTACCTCAACCCAGTAAGAGCAAATGCTGGGTAACTTTCGGCGTTGGATCTGGACTCATTTCGTTGTCGTTATCACTTTCATTCGATTCAGGTGCTATGTAGCCATATCAGTTGAAGAAGCGTTGTAAAATAACCAATTAAAAAGTCAAGGACAATGCAGTTACGATTATTTAATTAGTTCCGGACGCAAAAAAAAACTGAGAGGGGAACTCTGGTTTTGAAGAGTTTGCCGTAAATATGTCTTAATTAAATTTCCTTTTGAGACAATTAAATTATAGGAAGTCTATACTCGTAAATTATTCGTTATGTATTCTTTTATTCTCAGTATTTATTTTGAATTATAACATAACATTCAGAACGCCACTCTGGCTAATTGGTAGCGCTTTGGGATTATAAACCAGTGATCAGAGTTCAAATCCAACTGTATTTCCAATTTATAAATTGTGTTGGGTGACTTGGAGTCTAGGCATCACACAGGTTTTCTTCGAAGACTCCGGTTCCCCTATAATACAGGGTGTTTCAAAAATACGGGGCATAATTTCAGGTATGTATTTCCCACATGTAGACAATCAAAATAGTTCATTACAACATGTGTCCGGAAATGCTTTATTTCCGAGTTATGGCCTTCACAACATTGAAATTCACCGGAACGTTTTTCTTTCCGCAGGTCGTTGCCGTCAAAGGACACATTAAGAGGGCACTCTGACAGTTCATTCCGAGGCGAAGGTTACATTCAGTGTTGTGTAGGCTTTAAACTGTGCGACATGTATTCAAATCAAGAGCTGGCAGAGATACACTTCATGTACGGTAAGGCGGACGGCAATGCTGCGCTGGCTCGTCGTTTGTACCAGGAGAGGTACCCACAGCGACTATGTCCAGATCGGAAGACATTTGTACGTCTCCATTACCGTCTATGCGAGTATGGAAAATTGAACTCTCCTGGTTTGGGAAGGGGACGACCAAGATCTACAACTCCAGAAGTACAGGTGGAGATTCTGGAGGCTGTGAATATGACTCCTTCTATCAGCACATGAAGGGTAGCGTCGCAAGTCAATGTTCCTCATACGACTGTCTGGAGACTTGAAAGAGTATCCTGATCGATGGATAGGTAGAGGTGGCCCAATTGCTTGGCCTTCACGCTCACCTGATCTGAACCCTCTCGATTTCTACTTGTGGGGTCATTTAAAATCATTGGTTTATTCGTCTCGGTGCCTGATTTGGAATCCCTTCGGAATCGAATTGTGGCATGTTCTGAGGACATACGCAATACTCCTGGAGTTTGGGATCGTGTTCGCAGGTCAATGAGACATCGATATGAGGTCTGTATTCAAGCAGGAGGTGGACATTTTGAACATCTTCTGTAATGACAACGACTTGCGAAAAGAAAAACGTTCCGGTGAATTTCAATGTTGTGAAGGCCATAACTCGGAAATGAAGCATTTCCGGACACATGTTCTAATGAAGTATTTTGATTGTCTACATGTGGGAAATACATACCTGAAATTATACTCCGTATTTTTTAAACACCCTGTATATCGACAATTTTTTCATTATTAATGAAGAGCATAATGTAGATTCTTCGACTGTGGTGCTCTCTAACGAACTAAGTGGTCAACGTTTCTCGGTAGTAGCGCATTTATGAACTCGCTAGTATAATCGGCAGTGCCGAATTTAGGCCTAGGAAACCTAGACAGTTGCCTAGGGCGGCAGTTTCCAGGAGGGCGACATTTTCTCTCTCGCTCTCTCTCCCTTTCTCTTACTTTTTTTTTACAGTGAAATTTGTTTTCAAAACGCTTGTTGGTAAATATTTTCTGAAGTTTGTTCTTGAACACCTTGTATAAGTCGGATATTGTTTTGATATCACATTGTTGCAGATATGGCGAAAGTAAAAGGAACGTATGCAGCTACATAATTAATTTGTAATGCAGGTATCGCGTTATTATACTATGAAAATGCTTAAATTTAATTGCTTATATGAACAAGAATGCATTGTTGAAAATAAAATTGGATGTGTTAAGTGTTGGCGTAGGCTTCCGCGGTCGGTGTACATGGTCTGTGGACAAACTTTCGGGCTTATACCGCGTTGTCTTATACCGTTTTCTTTCGGACCTTATTAGGACCAGTCTTTAATATGAATACTCCTGTCCATGCAGAACTCAACCGGTTTGGACATCGAAGAACCAATCATAGCAGAAGAAAAACCTACGACCTATCATTGGAAGTCCTCTCCCATATATATATATATATATATATATATATATATATATATATATATATAATTTCCTTATCCACTGCTCTGAGGATGACCACAACACAGCAGTCGAAACGTCAGCTACTAGCACCAGGACAACGCGGTGTAAGCCAGGAAGTTTCTTCACAGACGAAATTGGATGTGTGTTTATTAGCTATTTATCGCTATGAATATTAACCATAACTCTCAGTTACATTTCCGATATAATATATCGTCAACAATACTATTTAATCACTTTCCAGCATGTGCACTACCGTATATAATTCGATATGGAAGTTTATTTCGCAAAGAGTTGGAGTATATTTTTTCAATTTACTTTTTACTTCCTATCGAAGTTAGAAATACTCGCAATAATTATACCATCAACAACACCAATGCTTAAAAATAAACCACATCAGTGCTTTCTCTGTGAAGAAAGTGCGAAGGAAATCTTTACATTTCACAAATAAGATACCGGTACGTCATGTATTTTGATTCCAGTAATTTATTGTTTTCTGAATTGTAACATTCCATTTAAATCTAAATTAAAGTATACATGACTTGTATAATAGCTGCTCATAAACTATTTGTTGAAGTTGGGGGGGGGCCGCAAATTTTAGCACTGTCTAGGGGCGGCACTATACCTAAATCCAGCCCTGACAGTCGGGGTGACTAACGGTATGTTAAGGGCCCTATCACTGTACAAAAAAATATCCTTTGCAATTGAAAGTGTAACATTAATTTGAATAATAGGTATGGGTAGAGTGATAACTCGTGACAGAAAAATTGAAATATGGTGAGAGAAGAATGTATTATAAGATGCCCAAACAAGCGGAATATGTCAACATGGTCCAACTCCGTGCGTGTTGTCGATCTCGTATGTCTAGAGACTAACATTCTTACTAATAAAAACTGTTATACAGACGTTTATACAGTGAATAGTTCGTTTCTAAGTTGTGTCTAAATTTTTGACTAATAGTCACTATATACGTCGTGTACTGTATAACAATACAACTGTCATATAACTACTTCATAGTTTCGTCATTATTTTATTACGAAAGGTACCAGAATAACTGAAATTATTTATTGCATCCGATAATGTGAACTAGTGTGCCGCGCTAAGTATCGATAGTACAACTGGGCCTAATCGATTATCACGCTATACTTCGATCAAAGAATACAGCTAAAGCAATATTAGTCTATTGTTCTGTGTTCTTTCGTTTGTTGTTCTGTGATGACAAGGCAACTATCATCATAAAATGACAATCGATACGAACAGCAGTTAGAGAGGCGGCCATTTTTCCTCTGTACACACGTTTAAACAGGAGGTTTCGTGTGTATAAATACTGCAAAGCAATTCTTAAGTATAGTTGCACTGCTTATACATTCATTGTTTATGCACGGTTTATTAGTAACGTTTACTGTCCCAGCTCTGCATAAATCTCGTATAAAAATTATGCAAAGTAAGACCGTTGGACAATATTGTCTGTCACATTCTGAATTCAACTTTTTTCTTGGTGTACCCAGTTTGTGGCGTGCTCATGGTAGTGCCACTAGTAGAGACACATTCAAAATATCTTGACATAGGCTAAATTAATAAATTTTGTTGAAATTCTGCTCTGTCTGTTATTTAATTAACCTTCCTACTACCATAGTTTATTACAACTTAATAATACCAAGGGTGGTAATATAAATATCTCCATCAAAATCGTACATCAATCTTTGTTAAGAATTTGGAATATTTTACAATTTATATATTATTGAATGCAAACCTCCAGAAAATGTAAAATAATGTTCCTATTTTTAAAAATGCAGGATGGTTCAAAAGCGCCGTTCCATATTGTTGAAAACGTACATACCAAAATTAAAAATCTTTAGATATGTTACTGGTGACAGTATAAGATAACATACCGGTATACAGTAAATTTAAACTTAGCTAACTTCCATTTCAAGACAGACTCCTCAAAGCTACATAGTTTTGACATAGTGGACAACACAGCTATAAGCTTTGAATGTCACAGTACTATAACATAATAAATTCAATATCGTTTCAGTTATTTGTTGAAATTTAAATATTGGAATAAAAGTTATAGAACCATGCCCATCTTCAAAAGATTTGTTTATAATAAAATAAAATAAAAAATCTATAAAACTTCTAAAAATAAATAAATGAAAATGTAAATCAAGTAAAACGAAATTTAGTTCGTTGCTGAAATTCAAATATTCAAACACCGTCTATACTACAATGGTCTCTCGAAAAAAAAAGGGTTCACTTATAATTATTTTTAACAAAATCGCTTTAGAGTACCCATAACAGACAGGAATAAAAAATGGAAACCAAAGGTGATGATAATATAAATAACAATATGAGTAATGACTTAAATAACACGAAAGGAAGTAATTTGGAACCAAACAAACCCAGAAATGAAGAAAATTGAGATTGAGACTGAATTAAATATCCTGGAATTATCATGGTACAGACTACCAAGGGGGTACCATGATCACCCCACATGAATAAAGGGAATTACTTCTTAAAGTGAATGAATTATTTATGTTATTCTTACTTCAAAATTTTAGTGGAAATATAATAGAAAAATACAAGGAATTAAAAATATAAACATGCACAAAAATAGAAACAATACTAAAAAATCAACAGTGAGGTAATCCTATTACCTCCTTGGTAGGAGGACGGTTAATATGCCTTATTTGCCCATTGCTTATTCCAAATGAAACACAAGAAATAAATTAATTTGAATGTTTAGAGTTAATTTGCGCATTAACTTAATATCATAAATTATCAAAATTATAAAAACAGCGAATGACTCGATAAAAACCTATCCAACGATGAACACGACTAGAAGAAACGTTGGAAAACCGAAAAAAATAAACAATTTCCAAAACAAGTTGACTGTACATGTTTAATATAAAACTATTACATGAACACTAAAATGAAACAATACTAACAATATCATCACATCGTACTTCCTCGTACTCATCCTCTTCCACAATAGCGTCCACACCTGTGGAGTAACGGTCAGCGCGTCTGGCCGCAAAACCAGGTGGCTCGAGTTCGAATCCCGGTCGGGGCAAGTTGACTGGTAGAGGTTTTCTCCGGGGTTTTCCCTCAACCCAATACGAGCAAATGCTGGGTAACTTTCGGTGCTGGACCCCGGACTCATTTCACCGGCATTATCACCTTCATTTCATTCAGACGCTAAATAACCTAGATGTTGATACAGCATCGTAAAATAACCCAATAGAATAAAAAACAATCCACAATAGCCCTACCGAAACTCTGGAATTCGCTATCTGCTGTCATCAAGGACTGTCGAAATAAAATTGAATTGCAAATCTGTATTTCGGGTAGTAGCTCCCTGTAAAGCAGGTTTGAATAATTTCAAGGAAAAATTGTTCCGGGGCCGGGTATCGATCCCGGGACCCCTTCGCTTAGCGCCCGAATGCTCTATTGACTGGCCACCTCAGGAACTATAGGCAACACCGTCACAATTGAATGCAAACCAAACTTACTAGTAATCCCCTATATCACTTAATCACTTAATAAAATAAAATGTTATCGAACAGTCACTCCTGGTATTCCCTTTCAGTTATCTGTCCATACATCATCACTCAGTCTAAAACATGTAACGTCGGGTGAAACACGCCTCCTTGTCTGGACGCTAACAACTGAACAACTATGTAAGTATAAATATAATAAACCTTTAAAAAATGCTGATATCAGCTCTCACAACCTTTTCAAAATTAATAATAAGCTATTAACTTAAATATTTTCAGACAAATATGGCATTCACCACGACGAATTAGACTGCGTGCTCTCCCACCAACAGCATTTGCATCACAGCTTCTCCATCTCTTTTAAATTTATACGTTATATTTAACATTTTAACATAGTTAATATCAAACTGTACAAATTTAATTTTAATGATACGATCTAATGAGAATACTTAGCCTTTAATTGTATAAGGTTAATATCATGCTGTGCCTTCTCCTTGTCTTATATACACACGAGAATCTAGCATCAGTGTTCAGCTTTACCATGTACAATTTACCTCAAGAGGCACGAAACTTATATACTTGTAAATGCCAGCATGTGCATTACTTACCATATTATTAATTGTTAGATTAACTTATCACCTATTTTTTAAAATTGTTTGCATCTCATGTACCTGAAGATGACTTTTTAAAGTCGAAAATATTAGTGACTTTGTATTAAATATTGTGATGTAACAGATTATCTGACCTCACAAATTGAAAAGTGTATTTGACTGAAAATTTATTATATATAATTATTAATTGTATTCACACTTTTCTGAACCAACATGTCTCACAAACTTACTAGGTAAATGAGACTCGTTCAGACATGGCTTCTTGTAAAAAAATTCTCCTATTCCAGCACAAAATATTTCAATCTCCGGTAATTTCATCACTATATAATTTTATTATTCTACGTTTAATTTGCACTTCTGTACAATTATTTATTTCATTATATTACTATGATGTGCCGAAGTACATACGGAGTTTCAGTGCAATATGGTGAAGAATTGATAAAGCGTAAGTAATTACTTCGTGATTCAAGACGGCGCCATATTCCGTTGGACCCCGGTCACATAGTCACTCGTAATGAGTGCACCTCTGTAGGCTACTTGTGGTTGGACATTGTGTTTAGTGACACACATAATGTGATACAGTACACTAGAGTAGGCCAACAAAGAGAAACACAGTGGGTAGAACTTAAAATGAAGGATTCAATCCGGCATCGGAACTTGAATCCGATGTTGGTGGATAAAGCGCCAGCACGTAAAGCTGGAAACCCAGTTTCGAGTCTCGGTGCCGGAGAGAATTTTTCTCCGTTCTACCGATTCTTCATCATAATTATTTATTTATTCTTAACTTCTGCAATAAATTATCTAGCCTTTATTAGTCAGGTAATCTTTTAGTACTTTGATTTTTATTGTGTTTGGAAATTTAGAATAATATTAATTGTAATTACAATTATAATCCTATTCTTAATATTGCAGTTGTAAACCCCTGGTAGAGAGGAAGAGAAGGCCTCATGGCCTTATCTGTACCACGTTAAATAAATAAATAAACAAATAAATACATAAATAAATAAGTACATAAATATTATTACTACTAGGGCACTACAACTGTTACTACTAAAAGTCGTAACATTCACGTAACGATGTTAGCGGACGTTACACCCATCCCTGATTCTGTCTGCAAAACCATTAAATACTTCCCACATATATCGATTGCTATTTGAGCTGTCTAAAAAAATGAACGGCATGAATCAGACACCACATAAATACTCCTAACATTCCTAACGTGAGCGGACTCACCGACTTTTTCGTACGCGTTACGTAGCGCGCTTGAATGACGTCAACGTTTTACCAGATTTTTTGGATGTCAAGTGCATCAAACTTTCACGTTGAAAGTGAGACATTTGCAACATTGTGAATTGCAATACATTCTCAATATTTCAAATTTTATTGATTTCCGATACTTTAAATATAGTTCAACAATAATGCACTGGAGTGCAATATCCTTATACATAAGGTAATTGGAAATATTTTGTTTGTTTCAGGTAAGAAGTTCACCAGCAGACACAAAGTTTATCGTTTCTGTTCGGTAAGTTAAGCATTAAAGTTATAGTGTACAGATGTACAGGTTAAACCGTAAGTAATATCTTTGAGTTATTCTTTGAGATATTTCAAACAAAAAAGTTAAATAAAATTTTGCTGATTTTTTGCATCCCTTTTAGAAAAAAGAAATATTTTATATGAAACATTACATAGAGTGTTTTTAAAGAGCCATTGATTAAATTCCCAATATACAGAGTGTCCCAAATTGATGTCTATACTTTTTGAAATACTATTTCACAGCAAACAAATAAGATAGAAACACGATTTTTGCGGTTTATGATTCAGAAGGTAGTGGAAAGCATTGAAACTTGTTCATCTGTTTATTAACAAACATAGCGGTGCAATTACCGTCCGATGAACGTAAGTGGATACTGAAATGTTATTGGAAAGTGGAGAATGCTATTGAGGTTCAACGGCGTTGGAGGGTTGAATTTAGAACACAACCACTAACAAGGTCAACTATCACAAGAATCCGAGACAAATTTGAAGTCGACGAAATGGTGCAAGATGTGTTGAAAGGGCGGTGGGGAAGAAAGAGGAATTCTACCGATAACGAGAGTTTTGATGCAGTCATGCAGGCTTTTGCCCTATCCCCAAAAAAGTCAATGAGGCAATGTTCTCGTGAGATTATTATCAGCAAATCCAGTGTTCATCGAATTTTGTGAGCTCAAAAATGGAAGCCTTACATTCCGAGACTTGTCCACGCACCAAATGAGGACGACCCAGAGATGGATAGGGCGAAGAGGAAGTGCTGCGGAGCTCCCACCTCTATCTTCGGATTTAACCCCTCCAGACTTCTAGCTATAGGGAGCTCTAAAGGATACATTGTACGCCACAGAACCACAAACACAAGAGGAAATGAGAGTTCAGATTGAACATGCCTGTAATGATATTCTATTAGCAACAATCTAGTTGATATGTCGCTCTGTTGTAGGTCGTTGTTGAGAGTGTACTGTGGGACATTTTGAACATATACGGGCTTAAGGAATACAAAACCGCAAAAATCGTATTTCTGTCTCATCTCATTGCTGAGAAATAGTGTTTCAAAATGTGTGTACATTAATTTGGAACATTCTGTATTAGTCAATTTAAGAGAGCAGTGTATTAAGATCATAAGTTAGAGAAAGAATTTTAGTTTTGTCCTGTAAATGTACAAAAACTTGATCCGAACAAATGTAACATTTAAAATTTCTTTATGCTCGATCATGCCGAAATGTACTAATTATACATCTGGTAGCAGCCTTTAATGTATGTCATTAAAGTACACCTACTCATTAAAGTACAGGTCTTCAGCCAATGATAACTCAGCTTACATGTGTTCAGCCAATGACAAGTCAGCTTTGTACCGTTATAAAACCGCAAGTATCGATTATTCTCGGATATACAATCGAAAGATAATTAGCGAAAAGTCACGGAGGCTGGAAATCCAATACTGTCGCAGAAGGTTATGTTCTGTTACTATAATAATTAGCGTTAATTGTAAATAATATTCAAATAAATTCAATTTGTCATCTCGTTTTTCAATGTCGAATTCAATAATCAAGGTTATAATATTATAATATTATCAAGTTTAACGGGACTATACATCAAGGTCAATGACATTATTGTTCCTCGGAAAAAATCAATACTTTCGCGTCTGCGCACATCTCACAATTCACGACCTAGAACAAGGTCACTTCCGATCTTGTCAGATACAAATAAAATGTATACATCTGAATACCGGTATTTTCAAGTTAGAAATATGATCGAGCATAAAAAGTCGTATGAAACTCGCCTATAATGGTAATTAAGAAGCTCGTATTAAAAAATTATGAAACTCGCTTGCGCTCGTTTCATAAATATCCATACTCGATTCTTAATTACTATCATTATAGGCTCGTTGCATAATGTACTATTTTAATATCTAAGAATAACCCCCTGTTATTAATCACATTTATTACGGTTCATCCTGTATTAGTCGTAGCTTTTTACTTGGCATTGAGTATAAAGATAATGTGCTGTAATGCTTGGAGTATGTCAGCGGACATGTTTCTGCCGAGCTAGGTAACGGAGATCGAATGTAAAGTATAGTGTGACAATATGGTTATTCAATGTAGCACAGGAATATAACCGATATCGTGGGAAACAAAATCGTTTCAGAATTTAGAATGTTGTAATGAGAGTATATTCCATATTCTAAATATTGTTTATTATAGTAATGTGCTTTATGCCAGTCTTGAAATTGAAAAATGATTCCCTAGTAACTACTTTAAATTCCTTTCATTTGAAAAAGGACGTAGATGCCGAAACTGTTCTTATAATATACTGTAAGTTGACACCGATCTTAAATACATGCTTTTTTGTAATTTTTGTTGGCAACAGTATTCATTCTGAAGTTTCCTCTTTTCCTTCTGCAGAACTACACCCTCCTATAACATTCTAACTTAGTGTTACCTCAGCTAATCTTAATCATACGCAATTGTCACTTTTCTCCGTACGTACCTGATTTTTTTATGCTTTAATTAATCGTTTTTAATTAAACGTTTTCGGTATACGAAGTAGTGTACAATACTCATGTTAAAATGTTTTTATTTTGTTTGTAGGATTGCATCACTTACAATGTTCCTAGTCCGAATTTCGCACACTTTAAATAACATTACGTTATGTTTCAGTAGGACAGACTTGACTAATTTCGTGATACTAAGGTTTTGGTGCAAAAATAATGTTCGGTTTAAAAAAAAAATAGTGTCTTTAATGTACATGCATTGTTAGATTTCAGGAAATTACATGTCAACATTTTTACCTCAAATAAATTTATAGAATAATTGCAAAGAAGCAATAGAAATAAACAAAAAAAATTGTCGTCCTAGGAGGACTAGTTTAATTTCGTGATAGTACAGGAGCAATTTCGTGATAGTCTTTAAATTCAAAATATTTAGGCATATTCCGTAAAATTTTAAATTCCGCAGTCAGATTTATACCTACAATCCAAACAATTAAAGTTATTTCGGTATTTTGAATGATCTTGACGTATTTAATGAAACAACTGATCATAACTGACACACTGGATCCATCTTTCGCTATGTTTGCAGTTTTCGAAATTTCCTGAGCAAGATCGCAACAAATCATTACGCTTATCATTCGGCTTTTCTTTAAGCACGGATCTCAGATCTTCTATGTTTAACTCTTAAGGTGAGGCTGTTTCGTTGTCTAACTCTTGAACTCACTTGAGAGTCTGGAAATGTCATTTTCCTTGCCTGCTGTCTTTGTCTCTTTTGGTTTTCGTCAAACCTGCCAAGAAAAAGACGAGCTTTCTCTGCGCAGTTTTCAATTGTTTAAGACACAATCAATTGTCTCTTTCATATCATTTATATCAGCGGTCATCAGCACATAGCACCCTCGGGCTAGCTCTCTTACCTACGTATAAGACATTGCACTGGCGTACATTCATGGCTGTTGACGGGTATGCTTACTGCCTCTCCCTTCTGCACGACGGAACATATTACTTTGCACTCGTTGCACTTTACCCATTTCAGCGAGTGCTGACGACCACTGATTTATATTGTATTTCTTCCCACATTTGATTATCTGACATCTGCAACATTCTCGACATGCACAATATATCAGAGGTGCTGTGAATACTACACAAATAGTTACGTTCTTCCACTAGAAAATGTTATGGCATAGAAAAAATTTAAAGAAAAAAAATGGACTCATGGAATGAGAAAAAATAGCATTCCAAGATAAGGCTGTGTTACATAAACAGTGCATTAATAGGCACATATTTTTCACCAAGAAGTACACAAATTCAGTACTTACCATTGAAAACAATTTGGACCAGCGCACACAGCAAAAAAAAAAAAAAAACTCTTCTTTTAACAAAGGAAACGCATGGTGTATTCACTCACAAATTTAAAGCTGTAGACCTCGCAGCTCTTCAAGTTATTTTCGAAACATCCACTCACGACACTGCAAGAGAGCAATGAAAGAAATCTATGTTATAGTAGTAGTAATAATAGATTTATTTTTCCTTGCAGAGTTAAGGCCATAAGGTCTTCTCTTCCATTTAATCAGTTTTGAATAAAATACATTAAATACAAAGTCGTGTAATAGAATACAAAACAACACAAAAGAAGATACCTTAGATATTACATAAAATAAAGTAGACAATTACAAATTAATAGTCCAGATCAGTTACATAATATAAGGACACTATAAAATAAAGTAGAAAACTACATATAATTATAACCAGTTACATAATATAAGGGGAATATAATATATACAATGTATAAGACAAACTGCTCGAGATAAACTCGACGATTAATTCACTTGAGATATAATATACAGTTAATATACTAATGGAGAATACATGTGGGTTACACGACATAAAAAGTTGAGTAGCAAAACCGTACTATATAACATACAGATGCAAACAATTAAGTATAATATATAAGATAATGAGAAAAAATATCGTCGCTTAAGAACCAATACCGCGTAACTGACATTTTTGGTCAAAACTGTTTTTTTGCACAGATGATACCTCCACTGTCATCTGCATGCATTGACAAGCGCGGGAATTTGATTACATGAATGGCCTGCGTGCGAAGGAGGGGGGTACAATACCGCGTATCTGAAGTCACGAGAAGTCTGTTGGAAATACCGCGTATCTGACAACAGATAGGCTGTTATGTCTACTCCCTGCGCGCCCTCAGTACGGAAGCTGGTTCTCGTTACTGCCTTATGAAATTGTATCAACAGTGTGTAATATTCTGAGAAGATTAAAGAAGTGTTCAGTTTCAATTATTGAAAAGTTAAATATAATAGAATTATTTCACTAATTGAATGTTAATTGAGCTGAATTCCCGCAGAATCTTGGCTGCAAGTTCATTCACTGAAATATAGTACATTAATTATTTTATTATCATATAGGCCTACAGATACAAGAAAAGAAATGGATAATGAATCAGACGACAGTCAGTTCAGCGAGAACGAAATCCTATCTGTGCTATGTTCTGCATTCAAGACGGGAGAAACTTCTGTGAACATTAACGAAGGTATGGCATAAGAAATATCACAGTTATTAAACGTTTATTTTTCTTCAGTTACGGAATCAAAACAGCAAACTTAATTTAAGTACTTTATGTAAATAATCATGAATGGACCGCTAAAATAATTTACGCTACATTCAGTGGTGCTGAGCTTGTTCCTTCCATTTCCTCCGGTAGGAGGAAGATCTAAATTGATGATAATATTTACTACACATGTTTTAAGCCATTTATATCACATTTATAAACACTAGTAATCTCATCTTATTCGTAGGTGTACTGCCTGATAATTCAAATGCAAAAGAAAACCGTCCTTCTGAAAATGGCTGCTGCAGATCAGGCATTGTCCGTCCAATGTTACCGGTAAGATTATGATCGTATTATGCAGTCTGGTATGATTTAAAGCACACTATTAAAATAATACCGCTAGAAATAGGATAGGACAGAAACTGAAGACAATACCCCGTCAATGAAGGATCTACACCAAATTTCGGATACGTCTTCAGATGTAGACGACCCCGAAGAATTCGTGAGTGCTACTTATTCTACATCTTTACATTCGTCAGAAAAAGGTAAAGAGAAGAATCTACAAGCGTTTCATGGACATTTGACAGAAAAGAGAAAGAAGTTCAAAGCCACAAAAGGGTAAGTGGAAGAAAATGAAAAATAGAAAACTTAGAATGGAAGAGGAAGCTTATCTTAGCTACTAGAGATCGAAAATGGCAATGTGACACATGATACGGAATGAGATGCAAGGAATTTGGGGCCAGAGTGTAGTTATAAAATGTGCCAAAATTCGAAAGTAAGGGGCTGTAATTTAATTTTTAATGAGAGAAGACACATCTTTCAGGCATTCTGGAAAGGAACAGAAGACCCTTTACGTATCAAATCTTTCAGTTGGATTTCACTCCTACGAACATTTGTCTACAACCTGAAAGTTGCTGAGAAAAAAATTCAGGTTTGCAAAAAGATGTTTCTGTGTACATTGGGAATTAAAGAATGAACTGTGCGATATAGGTTAGCTAATAGTACTGATGGCGTCCCTTCAGAAAAAAAAAAAACATATTCTCGTGCAAAAGCACAGAAAAAAAGAGCATTAGTAGCCTGCGTAAATTACCGTCACATTATTGTATATAGAACCAATTGTGCCATAGTTTTTATTATAGTATTCCACACTAGGGTTACTCAAGGATTACTTTTTGTGATTTCAGCATAGACCTATAATTATTTCTTTATTGTGTTTAACAAATATTGTGCCTGAAAAATTATCATCACATTATTACATTTTTATATGATTTTCTTTTCATTATTCGCAAGTCAGTCAAGTCCATTGTCAATAATAATAATAATAATAATAATAATAATAATAATAATAATATTGTTATTATTCATTATTTTATTATAAAATTATATTTGTTAGCAACATTTTTAGTAACAATTCTACTTATCTATTCAATCAAATACGTAGTGTAAAAATAAAGTACCTGGTATCAGATTGTCATTATTATTATTATTATTATTATTATTATTATTTTATTTTTATTATTATTGTTATTATTATAACAATAAACATTGAACTGTGTCTTCTTTATCCTTTCCCAGTTTCAGCATTTGATTGACTAAGAATGCAGCAATCATTGTCTGGAACGTAATCTAGTGCTGATTCAAGCTACAGCCTACCGACCTTGACCTCAAGTCAGATGGTAGGACAACAATTCAGATAACATATTGACATATACAAGAGCACGAATAATATTTCCAGAAGGCAGTTTACACGCAAAGAAAACGCTTTTCGGCATGTATCTTGAAGCTGCTAAAGTTGTCTCACAATACCGCGTAACTAACAAAATGTAGTCAACGGCAGAGTTCCAATACCGCGTAAGTGACATGGCCAAATGTGTACGGCCATGATCATCCATTTTCACTTAGTTACAAATTAGTTATGCTATTTCATAGCCATACACCACTTTTCAAGACTATTGCGTTATATTTATGGTTTTTATTCGGTTTTTTCCTTCTCCTGTAAAATTTACATTTTGTCAGTTACGCGGTATTGGTTCTTAAGCGACGATATGTAATTTACACTATAACTTATTATCAATGTTACTTTTGTCCCTGGTATAATTTCGTGGTAAATTTAAAAAGAAATATCAGGAAATTAACCAAGTTTGCCCTGTGTATTTTAAATGGATAATTATGTTTAAAATTATATTTCTCTGTTGGATTTATTCACTCTTCAGCGGTTTTCCCTCTAATGACTTTTTTCTCGCTATATATAAAGGGAAGCACGCACGCAGTTGCGATACTTATTGGTAGGTGGCCTACCAGTCGTGGAAGATCAGAAGATGGAAACATAATGATGTTATGATTGTTAGGATTGGGCAGGAAGCGGGTCGTGACCGTTTAAATTTATTGGTACACTGACGTTAAAAGATATTTGACCTACGATTTTATGACAGTGTAAGCGAACTTTACAACTACGGGATAAGTCAGAACCAAAGATATAACAAATTGACAAACCTTGAAACAGTTCCGCTAATTCTTATTAGATGACACCATTACTGGGGCGGTTAAAAATGTACGGGGGGAAAATGATTATGTAGATTAACCCTTAAATTGACAAAGGATACAACGGTTAATAGGGTATATCCTATAATTTGAATAGAACAATAGAAAAAAATTGGTAGGAAAATTAAAATTTCACAATAACTAGGCCTACTAGGTTTATAATTTTATAAGCAGCCTTCCCAATGACGGGACTGCCTCATTGGACAAAGCATAATAAACATATTGAGTGAAAACAAAAAAAGACCATAAAAGAGAAAGGAGGAGAACGAACAAAAGGGAAAAGTAAGTACAGGAAAGATAATACCATGCATAACAGGCCTAAACATAGTAAACAAACAGATTAGATATTCGAGCAAAATTCTCCCTTTTTAAGAAACAAAGTACAGATGGTATTTTAAAATGGCAAGTGATCCTCTGATAGCGGCAAGGGAAACATCACGAATGAAGTCTTTGTTCAGCTGGAACTTCTTGCAGAAACTGGCAAAGAGGCGAGGTATTGTGCCCCTAGCGCCAACCATTAGCCCAACTACTTCAATGGAGGTGAGGTGATATTTCTCCAAATAGAATGGAACTGTGGGCTCATAAATTCTACATTTTTCTGCGTGGACGTCAGCGGGCTGTTGTTCCTGTGCCTCGAACCTGACTGTCGGGTCGATAATGTAGGCGGATGTAGAGCCTGGTGGAATGGCAAGCATGTCAATTCGCCGACAGGATCCCTCTTGAGAGATGCCATTGACTTCTTCGTGCACAGTGAGACCTTTCTTCCTCAAGGCTTCGGCAATCATGGACCTGATTCTGTGTTGTCTAGAGTTCCGCAGTGTCTCGCTGAAAGGACAGGCACCCAAAACGTGGCCAAGAGTTTCACTCTCACTGACGCAACGACGACAGTGGATTACGTCTCGGGACCTTCCTGGTATAGCACGCATAGAACAAACATTAGCTGTCATTTTAAGAGCTTGTCTCCATTCACTGCTAGTGAGGCGATCAGGTTGTCGGATCCATTTATTGGCGGGAGTGAACTCCTTATAGAGGATGACGCCTTTCCCTTTCTGATTTAAGGAGCACCAAGATTGAAATGCTCGCTCCCTGAGCTCTTGTCTCAATTTTTTCACTTGAAGTGAGTCAGAAGAGATGTTTTGAAGTCAAGTTTATTTAAACAAACCCCAATTTCATTAGACAAGTTGCGACAGGCCTTTATATGGATATTTTTGGATCGTTGTAAGCTCTGACATGCATTGATATGCTGCAAAAAAGCTTCCCAGCTAGATTTAAATAGTACCAATCCCTTGTATTTTCTGTCCGCATAAAGCATGTTGTCTGGTGTGTCGGTGGGAAGCTGGAGTATTACCTTAAATGTGGTTTTAATGAGAACATCGGCATCAGAATGAAATTTGGCTGGTATTTTGTTCAGTGGTATTGTCTGAAACTGATAAATCAAAGTAGGGCAGATGTAGCTGCATAACACAGAATATTTCTGATGATGCTGTAATAGAGGAGTTGATGCAAGGATATCTAGTTTGTTCTTTAACTTTTCCATACACTTGAATGCATCAAATACAGTAGAAGTGTGGTAGCTTACACCGAGATATTTTATATTTTCTTCTGGGACAATTGACGGAATTATTTGGCCAGAAATTAAGTCAAGTGATTTGTAATTAAAAAATCCTTTGGTTACAGAAATGCATTTGCATTTGCCTATGTTTATGTTGAGACCAATTTCGTTAAATCTAGTTATGGCAAGTTCAACCAGTACTCGTGGTGAGTCTTCATTTCTAGCAACAATCACGGTGTCATCTGCAAAACCTAATGATGTTATCTTCGGTAGTCGTGGAGAAACTGAAAATCCATTCTCTTCTTGCAATTCATGAGTAGAAAGTTCTTCAAGAATATGGTCAGTTGATATATTATAAAGGGAGGGAGAGAGCGGTGAACCCTGCATAACTCCTCTCTTGATAGTGATTTGTTTGGTTTTGTACGTTCTCGTTTCTATTTGAGTTTTATTATCTCTCTACAGCTCTAGTATTAGGTTTGATAATTTGGAAGGCAATCCAAGTCCTAGCAAAGTGTTCTGGAGGTGTTTGTAACCCACATTGTCAAAAGCTTTACTTATGTCGAGAAATACTAATGTTACATCTTCTGAGACTTTGCAGGAACTAAAACCGACTCGAGAATTGATGTATTTATCAGGGTACCGGGGGAATTAATAAACCCTCTTTGATTTTCGCAGACATTAATTAAAGTTCTCAGGCAGAAATCAAGAATTCGTTCTATTATCCGTCTGACCACAGAACAAATCGTTATGGGTCTCCAGTTTTCAAGATTCATTTCATCCCCACCTTTATAAAGTAATACTGTCCTGGCTTGTTTGAGGCAAACTGATACTAAAGATTTTGTCAGCATAGTGGTCGCTATCATAGCTATTACCTCGTAGGATGTTTCGTCTTTCAAAGCCCGCACAAGTACATAGTCAGGACCTGGGGCTGTGTCTACAGCTATCTTGCTGACAGCGAATGCTACTTCTTGTTTCGTGATAACAAGATTTTCTGTGCTACCTAGAACAACTTGCTGTGATTCAGTTATAACGGGAGAATATTCTGGACGTTCACAAAGATTTTCAGTTGATAGTCGTGAAGAAAAATGATGATGGATCTTGTTAATATCCACTTTACAGGATGTGCATTGACCGTTAAGTGCTGACCTAACTGCCTTTCTCCTCTGATTGTAATAAAGAAACTGAGTTTTCTGGCATTCATACTTTTCACGTCTCTTTTCTCTAGCCCTCTTGGTTGCTCGTTCAGGATTGCTGGATTGTTTGTAGCATTTCTGATTGTTGAACTGTCGGCGTTGATGTCGCGCTTCGTAAAAACGCACTGTCGGATGTCTAGGACCGGGAAGTAAATGGATGGCTCTAGAAAGAAAATTAAGGAAATCCTGAACTTTAGTACAGAAATCTTCGTCGGTGTTGGTCTTCGCGAATTCCAGTTTCCATTTTAACATTTCTTTCTTATATGCAGTAAGACCATCATCTTGGGGAAGCAATTACTATCTTCTGACGTAATGTTGTGCGTATCAGGTGGGTCTCTATTAACTGAGCTACCAGGCTGAGGCTCACTAGGTTTAGACTGTAGTGTTTTGGATTGTCTAGACAAGATAGACTGTCTGTGTTGGATAGGGTGTGCTCGACTAATGTGTATAGCAACACCGAGGGGACCTTTATAGAATCCACCACAATGAGGACAAGGATGTTGGCTACTAACTTGCGATTGTGAAATATCAGATTGTGATGAATCCTCTGTATTTGATTGATTATACTGGAAAGTTCGTTCACTCGACTCTGTATTCATATGTAAACTAATTCTCAATCCGATTTAAATATTTAACTTGCACTGTAATACACATATGGTGACAATCTTGTCTTATAATGTATATTATTAGTTAAATAAGAAGACGAAAGCCCAATCTTCAGTCACTGATTAGTTTCGATATTGGTTCTCAAATTATCTGTCCAAAGAAATTGCGTGTCTGTGAGTTATTAGACCAACACAACTAAAGTTATTCATAACTGGAGATTTATATGTTCGTAGCCTTAATTCAGAAATACTATTGATAGAGATATAACTAGTATAATAAAATGTAGAAAAAAAATGTAGAAAAAAAAGTAGGAAAAAATGTAGAGGAAAAAAAACACTGTTGCTATGTAAACAACTAAAAGATCAAATCATAAATTTCAAAAATTTTCGTAATGGAAAGCAGTAAAAACCATACATAATATTTCGAAAAACTCAGGAATATGTTCATAAAGTAATGAACCATCTGAAAGGCGCACAAATATTTCTAAAACAACAATATGACACTTAAAAACTCACTGCTCTTGCTATACATGTCATGTAACTAGTCATGGCCAACAGCTCATATTGTACAACATATAAAATATGGACATTGCGATAGTTGTTTTCTTTACAGTCCGACAAGGTTTAATAAACTAGTGTGAGAAATGAAGTTTCGCTAATTAAAGGGTTAGTCCTATCGTTCAGTAGGCTATATTGTTAGCATTTGCCATTAGGTCAATTAGCAAAATTCAGACTGTTTACAGAACACGATTATTTGGCCACACACTTGAATAAAATAGGAATTTACACAAATCCAAATTGCCCTCTATGCAACAAAGAAGAAGAAATGACTGAAGATCATCTCATAACCTGTGAAGTTCTACCTGATGGATCCACCACAGAAAAATAATGGAGAGCAAGAACGCTAATGGCTTCGTTGCCAAAGCCCAGCATTAGATAACAACAACAACTTAAATATTCTCGAAAACTTTTGTGACATAAGTACTCGCGTGGGGTCAAAGTGACCCCCAAGCAAAAATACGAATTAAAATATAAAATTCATAGTTCCATATAAACTTTCTAGCTCACATGGGTCATTGCTTGCCAGAATGTTCTTAAGTAATAATTTGCATGTATATACACAACAAAAGTAACACTGTAAGACTTGTGGACTGATTTGTAACGTTAGTAGTCGCGTGAAGGTTAGAGTGACCCTCCAATTAAAAACACGAATTAAAATATGAAATAACCTGGTTCTATTTAAATCTTCTAGCTCATAAGCATCATTACTTGCCATTATTTCTAGAGAAAGAGATTTCACGTATAGAATCACAAAATAACACTATACTATTTGTGGACTAATTTATGACATTAGTAGCCGCGTGGGGGTCACCAGAACCCCCAGCCTAGAAAATTTAAATTAACGCAACAAATGACAGTGATAAACTGGAAATTATCATGTAGTCGTATTGCCGACACTCTTCCAGGAAGGTACTGATAAGCTGGGCAATGTAAACTAGGCCTACAGCGTAAAAATAATACAAACCAACATATAACACTGTGGGTGAACATGACCCCCACGTTACTACTTAAATGTTAAGCAAAAATATTAGATTAGATTAGATTAGATTAGATTAGATTAGATTAGATTTGATTAGATTAGATTAGATTAGATTAGATTAGATTAGATTAGATTAGATTAGATTTATTTATTTAACCTGGTAGAGATAAGGCCGTCAGGCCTTCTCTGCCCCTCTACCAGGGGATTACAACTATAACATGAACAATAAGATTACAATTAATATTAAATTTACAATTACAATTACAATATAAATTAAAGTACGACAAGAATACCTGATTAATGAAAGCTAGACATTTTATCATAGAAGTTAAGAACAAAGAATATTTTTCTATTTATTAAATTACAAATTAAACCTACAATAACAAAATTCTATAGTGATGAAATTACCGGATATTGAGATATTTTTTGGTAGATTAAAAGAACTATTTACAAGAAACCATGTCTGAACGAGTCTCAATTACTGACCAAGTGCCTAGTAAGTTTGCGTTTGAATTGAATTTTATTTCGACAGTCCCTGATGCTAGCAGGTAACGAATTCCAGAGTCTTGGCAGGGCTATTGTGAAAGAGGATGAGTATGAGGAGGTGCGATGGGATGGTATTGTTAGTATTGTTTCATGGCGAGAGCGTGTGTTCTTATAATTGACAATAGCAGCGGTTTCTACTAAACCCATTGTTGTTTTACAATCAGCAGAGTGAAATGAAGAATTGAATTATATAATGCCGGTATATTTATGTACGATTGGCAACACTGACTACTATCTTCGCAATCTATTCATAGAAGTAATAGCTAAAGAAGCCACACTTGCACTAACAAATTTATCGATCACTATCGATTAGTAGGGCCAGATATCTTTGAACGTCAGTGTCCCTGTAAAATCCCAATATTAGGCTGAAGATTCTTGGAAAATCACGAAAAATCAAAGCCAGGATAGCCGATAGCTGGAATCGAACCCCGAACCCCCGCTCCAAATAAAAGATGGACGTGCTCCCTATAAAATGAGTTACAGGATACAGGCCTCTACGTAAGCCATACAATAATTCATAAATAATGCTAAATGTCTTACATTTTGGATTATAAAGAATATCTTTCCCTTGCTACCCACAAAACGACATTTGTCTACTAACTGGCGCTCAGTAAGTTATGCATAGCTTTTGAGTATAATATAAAAAATAACTACAATATCGCATGTATAGTATTACAACTATGTAAGTAAATTCTTTCCGGGTTTTTTTTATCTACTTCAGTAGATTATTTAAGTGGTAAGCTTAGGGATCCATTATGTTTTTTATTTTTTACAAATATTTTCAAAGTCCATTATGCAGTATTACTACACATGGAGACAATAGTTTGGATGTGCAAAACTATTGCCTAGTTACGTTTAATGTACAATAGATTTGCAATTACCTGCCTATACAATAGTACTGTACCAACGATATGTAACATCTTTCGAAAAGTGATATAAGTCTGAATTTTTTCGAAATAAGTAAAAATTAGTTTGTGAAAATGCCATCTTTCAGTGATTCCCGGAGATCTCTGATATTGCAAAGCAGGTTTTAAGCTAGAAAATAAATAATTTTCGCAAAAATGCACAAATGAAAAATTATATTTGTGCAAATTGCGACATGTTTGTGCAATATTATAAATAATTGTGCAGAAATATAAAATTAAGCTTTAGAAGCCGGAAGACTTACACCACTCTTGCACGCAAATGTCTAACTCTTAACCAGCGGTTCGTACACCTGCATAATCGGGTAAATTGTATTAGATTCGTTAGCCGAGCGGTTTAAGGCGCACAAGATATGACCGGCCAGTATATCGTCCCTAAGATCGCGGGCCAATTGAGCCTGTGGTAAAGGATGGGGAGGGCCCATGTAAAGCAATCGGTGTAATGCTACGCATGGAAGCTGACGGGGTTTCAGTTGACTGCATTTGAAATAATCTTGCTCCTTTTTTAAGAAAAAGAAAAGAACATTAGAAAAATATATTGTTTGAATCAAGTGCAGTGTCCTTAATGTTGTATAAAATTAAAGGATATCAACATATTTTATGTATAACGTACAATTTATAACATATTTATCACGTCATGACCATAATACTAGCTGGCCGCTAAGGGTTAATAAAGTATGCAGAAACATAAAGTTATGTAATTTGTTTCTTGGAGTTTTCAATAAATCTTACCACACTCTAGATATAATTATGTAAGTAAATCATTAGACATAGGTATATTTAGAATCAATTTACTGCTGAATTTACATCACATTAAAATACGTTTTTTATGGGCACTCTAAACATTGAAATTCTTTACTAGTAGGCCCTTCAAGATTTGTTAGCAGAGTGCTAACTCTTTTTACTGAAAGGCGGTTTCTAATTTCAGTTTTTACAAGATTCATGCAACTAAATCCTCGCTAACATTCACAGTATGCGATAGAATTATATAAATCAATTAGAAGAAATTGTTTACTTAACTTACATGAGTTGCAGCAACTCTTCGAAATCAATTCCTGAACATCTATTGCTCAATCTTTCTGAACATTGCTTATAGCATTAGCATTTCATTTAAATTCAGATTAGTTCAAACATCTCTGATTTCATTTTCTCCATTACCATCTTCGTTTCTGAAGTCCAATGTGGTTGTCACATTTTTGCACATTTACATTCTTTGTTTTTCTATGATAAATTATCTAGCTTTCATTAGTCAGGTAATATTTTCGTACTTTGGTTTTTATTGTAATTGCAATTGTAAATTTAATACTAATTGTAATTTTATTTGTAATTGTAATTGTAATTTTATTCTTCATGTTATACTTTTAATCTCCTGGTAGAGGGGCAGAGAAGGTCTGACGGCCTTATCTCTACCAGGTTAAATAAATAAATACTAAATACATTCAAAGTCTATTGCATTTAAGAAGTCGAGTAGCCAAATGCGACAAATGTGACTGTGGCTTAAACCCTGTTGCAAAGCCACAGTAGTGGCAAGTTCGTCATTTCTGACAGTTTTATCGTTCAATGTTAGGCAGTTAGCAGGCCTGAAGAAGCGAATTTCCTGAGAATATAAGTTGTTAATTGTTCTTTATATTACCTATGGGATAGAAAGCCTGTACACGTGTAATGACACCCTGAGGAAAAACGTTACGCTCTTCGTTCTCTTCCAGCTCTCTAGTACCACTATAAACTTGACAAATATCCCTCGCATCTATATACTCCCACTTGCTAGAAGCTTACAGAAAAACAAATGATAACTTTATCGCAACGTCTACAGCGTCGATTTAACATGCTGAAGACTTCGGTTCAAGTCTTGATAATTGGAAGTAGAATCACAGTCTAGTATATACAGTCACGAAGCTTGAGTTGTGAGGGTACTAGAAACAATAGATTGTGCAGGTACTATTTCGCGTTGTCTGTAATGAGGCGATAGTAGCGATCCTAGTGGTTAGCAACTATCTATGGATGCATATTTACTACTTATTGAGCTTCATGGCTGTATATATTAGACTGTGGTAGAATTGTGTTGTTGAAGTTAATTTTTACTATATTTTGATGTGTTGCACTAAATTTCTTTGTCATTATTATAAAGAGTGATTTATATAGAACTATCGCAATTCTTTCTTTCTTTATTTCAAAACGAATGATGCTAGCCACAATTTGTTATACCTCAAATATAGAGTGTGTTTATGACATTACTAATCTCAATCTCATTTCAAGATATTGATTGTTTCTCATAGAATTTTGTGTGCTGAATGCGATTGTGGAACTGTTTAGGTTTAAAAACGGACATAACAGAGCGAAAATAGTACTTAATTGTGCGCTTTAGAATCAAAATGTAGACAACTCCACTGTGGCTTGGTTTCAAATTAGGACAATTAGTTCAGTAGCCAATGAGAAGCCCACATTCGTACGAACTTTTCCCATCGCGCATTGCGAATCCAACATGGCTGATTGTTTATATAATCGGTTTGTGGATCAATAAGTATTGTTTGACGTAAATTTGCTTCGAAACTGAGTTAGAAGAGACTTAGATTCAAAAGTAGACAATTTCACTTTAAATATGGCTTCATTTGGTTTCAAAAACAGACAACTCCATGACTTTGTTTCAGAGATGGACAACTCCACTTTTTAAACTTAAATTTCTACCTGAATATTAATTTTAATCACATTTTGAGACTCAAAAAATATTTCTATGAACCATGACAATGTTTAAAAAAATGTACATATAACGTTGACATTGATTTCCAAGGATCTTGTTTTTCGTCTCTCCTTTAAAAAAAAAAAAAGCAAAAGTGGTGTTGTCCAACTTTGATACCAAACTCCTCAAATGTTGAAAATTCTTTATTCGTCTGGAAATTCACATAATTACCAGTTTTTAATGTCAAATTAAGTAGAAGTTTTAATGTTTAATATTTATTCCTTATTGTTGGCAGCTGTTTTCGACATCTTGTTTTAGTCACTGAAAATGCAGTACACGTTAAATCAACGGCTCTTCGTTGTCAGGCAGTACTGGATTAGGAATTCAATTACAGCTACTCAAAGGGGATACCAGAGAGAATTTGGTGTTCGTAATCGCCCCCAAAGAAACACAATACTGGGACTGGCAGAGAAATTGGAAACAACTGGATCTCTAGTGAGTGAAAAAGGCAAAACTAAGAAATTTATACTAATAATAAATCTGTAGCCGAAATTTTTCTGGTAATTTTCGATTTTCCAAAAATAATTGATCCTAACATACATAATTAACCACCCTGAAACCGAAAATCGCTTTTTTTGAAATTTTTGTTTGTATGTCTGTCTCTCTGTATGTTTGTTACCTTTTCACGCGATAATGGCTGAACGGATTTCGATGAAAATTGGAATATAAATTAAGTTCGTTGTAACTTAGATTTTAGGCTATATAGCATTCAAAATACATTATTTAAAAGGGGGGTTATAAGGGGGCCTGAATTAAATAAATCGAAATATCTCGCTTATTATTGATTTTTGTGAAACATGTTACATAACAAAGTTTTCTTTAAAAATAATTTGGGATAAGTTTTATTCCTTGAAAAATGTTGATAGGACTGATATTTAATGAGATAAATGAGTTTTAAAATTAAAATAACTGCCATCTAAGGCCGTGTAATGAATTAAAAAACAAATGACTTGGTCTATTAGGGGCCTTGGACAGCAACAATCGAAAGCTATTAAACATAGCCTACAGACAATGTTTCTGTATTTGTATGAAGTAATATCAGAAGCTAAATTAACCGATTTGTATAATTAATTATTATTTCACCATTGGAAAGTGTAGTTTCTCTAGATGGACATAATGCTATAATGTTATTACAGTAACGTCTGAGTAAATCGAGGACAGGTGAGATTAAAATAGCTTCTTATGCACAGAAAATTTGATAGGCTATTTTGTACATTCGTTTTCTGTATTTCTTAAAATAATATTTATGTACACTCATTTTAATCTCAGAGAATTAACGAACAACGAGAGTGTATTGATTTAGTATGCCGTAATAGTACGTTAGCCTAGCAATCCATTATTTTATAATTCAAATTTTAACTATGCTCAATTGAATCGTGTTGAAATACATAAAATATATATGCAGTATATGGGTAATGAGCGAAGCAGATTATCTTGCGCTGTTGTAAAAGTTGTTCCCTGGATCAAACGTCCTATTTTAATTATGTAATTACTTTATATTTATTTCTAACCGGTGCAGCGGAGCGCACGGGTACGGCTAGTAAAGAATAAACATCTGCGCATCTCGTGACAGGGAATCAAAACTCCTGCTTAATTTGACGTTAAAAACTGATCATTTCCTTCCGAATAAATAAAGAATTTCCAACATATGCTATAGAGTATGTTGTTATGATGTATCTAAGTACATATTATATTTACATGCAGAAATTCTGCGTCATCATATGATGAAAGATGAGTGCAACGGAGAAAAATTCTCTCCGGCACCGGGATCTGAACCCGAGCTTTCAGCTCTATGTGCTGATGCTCTATCCACTAACCCACACCGGATTCCCATCCCAATGTCGGATCGAATCATCTCAGTTTAAGTTCCACCTCTTGGGTTCCCTCTAGTGGCCTACCCTCATGCACTGCGTCATAGATGTATGACAGTGGGACCATGTCCACATAGATGTGCAGAGGTGCACTCCGTTCCACTCATCTTGCATCATATGATGACGCAGAATATCTGCACGGAAATATCATATGTAATTCGGTACATCATAATAATATATGATAGGCGAATCATCACTTAGTGATTTAAGATGGCGCTTATTCCGTCGGATCCCGGCCAGTTAGTCACCATAACGAGTGCACCTTTGCACATGTGTGTGGACATTGTGCCACTGTCATACATATATGCCGCAGTGCAAGAGGGTAGGCCACTAGAAGGAACCCAAGAGGCGGAACTTAAATTGAGACGATTCGATCCGACATCGGGATGGGAATCCGGTGTGGCTTAGTGGATAGAGCATCAGCACGTAGAGCTGAAAACCCGGATTCAAATCCCGGTGCCGGAGAAAATTTTTCTCCATTCCGCTGATCTTTCATCATTTGCTATAGAGGTTAGTAATCTCCCAAAGACACTCTACATTTGAGGTATAACAAATTGTAACTAGCGTCATTTGTTTTGAAATAAATAAACAAATAAATATGTTAGTTCTATATAAATCACTCTGTACCATTTTGTTGTCTTGATATTAGACTATACAAAGACAGTGAATTATTACACCAAAATATATTTATTAGTTTCGAAGCCTATTTCTGTGTCGGTAGAGTAAATAATCTCAGAAAGAATCTGAGAAATTGGCGTCTGAGCCTGAATAGTTGGGATATAAGACAATAATTTAGTAGACTATTACACTTTGTCCCGCCCCGTGGCATCGTGGCGTAGGGCATTCTGCCTAGGACTCGCGTTACGGAATTCGCGCTGGTTCGATTCCTCACGGGGAAGGAATTTTCTCATGAAATTTCGGCCAGTGTATGGGACTACTGCCCATCTAGCATTGTGATGCACTTGGAGAACTACGATAGGTTACGAAATTCGGTTGCGAAAACCAACTATAACGGCCGGGAGGATCATCGTGCTAACTACACGATACCTCCATTCTGGTTGGTTGATCGTCCATCTCTGCTTCGGCATGTGAACGTGAGACCAGCAGCCGGCTAGGCATTTCAAGGGCTGTGGCGCCACGGATTATTATTATTATTATTATTTTTTTTTTTTTATTATTATTATTATTACACTTGTACTACATCATACTACTTTTGACCAATAAAACGATACGGAACGACGTGTTTCAACCAATCATGGCTGCTTATTCTACAATTTTTATCACCTCCCTAGAATTTGTTTATCACCTGCTACAATTTGTTTGTTTTTATCACCTCCTTAGCATTTGTTTCTTTGTTTGCAAACATTGTTCTACCGTCAGTCATTGTATCTTTTAAAATTATTTGTGTTTATTTCATCATCCTTAATTAATACTTTCCTATCATTTATCTTTTTTATATCATTTAGCTTATGTTATAACTTCTGTCCTATGAAATTATGGATAATAACATATCAGAGATTGTTAATATATTATATTGATAATTGAAGTGGAATGTAACTGTTTTAATAAAAATGAAACCATCAACAAAGCATTCTTGACTATACTTCATTCCATAATGTCTCACAGGCGATGTAAACATTGTCGGCAGGGGAGGAGAGAAGGATAATTGCTGTGGAACCAATGATAGAGGTCTCATTTCACGCTTGTCTTGAAGTTGGGTGGGATAGAACGCTTCAGACCGCCCAACTTCAGGATGAGCTTGGAATGAGAACTCTGCTATTGGTTCCACACCAATTATCCTTCTCTCCTCCCCTGCCGAGAATGTTTACTTCCCCTGTCAGACGTTATGGAACTAAGTATACTAGTCGTCCATAGAGTTCAATTAAGATTGTATAGTTGGTGCAACTGGTAACAAGAAAACAGCTGATCATAACACACTACTGCCATCTAGCGGAATATTTGTAATGATGAGATGGTACAATAATACATTTTCAAGACAGTGTAGTATTTTAGTAAGCGAATTATTATTTTATTATATTAGAGTACTTTATTTCTTCTAATCTTTATATACCTTCTTCTAATCGTGTAATAGTCAATTAAATCCCACTCAAGTTTTGATTTTCTCTAGATAAATCAAATTCTCTATTGAGATTAGTGTAGAAAAAGTATAGTTAAAAGATAATCATAAAAATTTGACATGAGTTCTGCATAGTAATACTGCATTGGTGATCAGTAGACTTCGTGGAATTGCCACGAGAATCGTAAGGTTTACTACGCACGCGGTATAGACTGTATGAGAAGGGGCCGTGCAACGGATGGAGTATGCCTCTGATGTAAACACTGAGCAGTATACTGCGGTTACAATAAAACCTGTATCATGCATTCAAGAAATATAATGAATGATCATTGAAGTAGGAAACGTCTAAACATGTAAATACACAATTATTTTGTAGTGAGATATATTAACTCTTAAAATTTAATGTAATATACTCACATCATCCTTGAATATGTGCATTGCAGTGAAGAGTTACGTACATTTTGAGCGACTGCAAAGTGAACCTCCTCCGATAGTCACTCAAACAGTTTTTATATTGGGAAAATGTACGTTCAACATCACACTATGTAATAGGTGCATATTTGAAGAACGGAAAGTCACCACTTTTTAGTACACAAACTTCAGATGTCTTGTCTTAACCTGATAGTATTTATAATACGAAGTTGTGAATAGGCAGAATTTTTAGCAATAATGTTTCTCAACTTACATTTCACTTTTTCTGAAATTAGTGAATTGTTATTTTGGATAACGGTTTGTGATACTTTATACATTATATTAAGGGCTTCTGAGAGTTGTAGTTTAGACGATTCTAACAGGGTGATACTTTTGGACACGATCTTAAAATTAGAATCATTGAACATAATATCTTCCAATAGCTGTTCAGAAGGCAATGATTTTACAGCTGCAACAGCGGAACTGTCTATGCTATCCAATGCATCAATTAACTCCATTATTTTGCCATACTATTTTGCATAATAATTAACAGCATCCACTCACGTTTTCCACGGGTCAATACTGGCTGCGGTGGTAAGGGTATTCCAGGGGCAATTGTTTGGAACAGCAACACTCTCATTGTAGTATGTTTGATTGAATTCTTGTCTGCACAGAACAAATGTTAAGCTTGAACTATTCCAACCACAGTAATGCAAAAACAAGTGCTTACATAGGTATACATTAGCTGTAGCTGCTCTATCTATTTGGACCGGTCACATCTCTTAACATGAACTGCTTATACTACGAGACCGGGCGGTCGCACACCTCCTCTATACTACCGTACATCGGCAACCTGATTGCATGCTGCATGTGGCAATTCAACGAAGTCTAGTGATCAGGCTTGCGTAGATACATTTT